>NC_054884.1:29306166-30712416 GCF_018320785.1 Cheilinus undulatus | reverse complement strand
TTTTGCTCAAGATGCATATGCCTCAGCAGGATCAGCTAATGTTAGCATAAAACTGGAAGCAGGAATTGACAGCCAGCAAAAATCCTTACAACCTTACAATTTATATTCTATTTGTGTTAAACATGTTCATTTAGTGACATTAAAAAAACACTAGTTATGGATTTACGACAAGATAGGAGCGGAAACTGTCGCCTGCCTTGGTGAAAATTTTAGCCAAAATAAGCTAAGCTAATAGCTCACTGGCCCTGAGTTCATTTTTCTTGTACAGACTTGAAAGTGCTATTGATTTTTTTTGTTTAACTCTTAAAATGATAAGAAAAAAAAACAACTTTCTTTAATTATTTAGTATTTCTTAAAGCAAAAGAAGAAGATTTTAAAGGAAAGATTGGACTGGATCTGCAAACAGAAACTTTTGAAATACTCTGGAAATATCTTGTTCTTGTCGGACTCTCACAAGCTCTTCTCATTTCAATACTTTTTCTTGCTCTTAATCATCTCTAGTTATTGTTTCCTTCCCTAAGTACTCCTCAACCTCCATATTTTTCCTTTCTACCCACAATGCCTCATTGTAGAAGACTGTAGCGATGATCCTGTCCTTTCAAATCTCAGAGCTAAGCCAAGGACATCTCCATTATGACAAACAAACAAACAAGGACAATCCACCGCCCATACTTTTCTGGAATAAGCACATCTCACAACATACTTCCTCATTAGAAAATGCAATGATGTACCAAATCTATCAAAATGCTCTTTGACAAGTTAATTAACAATGGTTAGATGTTAATATTAAACTAATGAGGATTTAAAATCTGACGAAGAGAGAAAACAGAATGACTGCTCTCATCCTCAGTGGATGGTAAGCCCATTCTCTGTTCTTGTGGAGCTCTGGTAAGCTTACAGCCCATTTCGGTCTGTTTCACTTCGACAAAGCAGTTGTCCTGAAAATCCCCCCTTCACTCTACACCGTCCACAGGCCTAGCTCAAAGCCCCAGCCCTGACTAAGAACCCATCAGACACACGAAACATTTATTTTAATCCCCTTCTCCTTCGGCTTTGCTGCTCCTTGGTGCAACTCAGAACATGCAAGTGCATTAACTTCTGGCTCAGACAGACTTTTAGGCTATTAACTCTGTCCAGTAGGCCAACATAAAGCAATATGGCTTCCATTTGTGAAGAGGTTTTCATATATGCAAAGTCAGTATTGTTGCTAAGTTATGTTCCTTTTTCATTCCTTTCCTGTAACAGGCGTCAATTCTGCTTTTGAAGATGAACCTTAAACTTCCTGACACTTCGGCCCACCACCTACTCATAGTTATAGGATGAATCTAGTTTGGACCCTTGGTTTGGCCCAGCTTATCTGGTTCTGTGAGGGATTTATAGAGCTTAAATTTGAATTCTACTCAGCCATTCCCAATGTAGAAGCAGTACCAATAACATAAAACATGGTTGGTAATCATGATTTAAAATCTGAATGATTTTAAACCTTCTGTAAATAAATGGGACTACTTCTATAATTATAACAACTAAATTTAGAAGGACAAGGACTTTGCAGAAGGACTTATTTGGACACATAAACCTAAAACAAAACAAGTTCTATCATAAAATGTTGAGCAGATTTTGGGTTTCAACGTTGCTCTAATAGTAAAATAAATTTCAATAAGAATAGCCTTCTTTACTGTTTCAACAAAGTTTTTCTGTCATCTGCTCTCTGCACTATGTAACTTTGAAAGCAGTCCATGGTTTTCTCATAAGAAAACACTAGTTCACACACCAGCCTCCACCTAAAAAGAAGCCAGCTAGCTTATGTCAGTATTGTTTACAGTGCCCATTACAAGTATTCCCTCTTGGAGGACATCTGTGTCTGTAAGGTCCAGCCACTTGTTAATCAGTATTCCTGGCTACTATTACACCATGAAGACAAAAGAACACTACAAGCAACTTAGAAAAAAATGAGTGACCTTGCTACTCTGAGGGAGTTACAACCTTTAGAAACTATGATAGCTGAGACTCTGCATACATCAACTGTTGCCCGAGTTCCTCACCAGCCAAAGCTTTATGGGAGAGTAGCAAAGAGAAAGCCACTGTTGAAGAAAAGTCAGATTAAATCTTGTGCCAAAAGGCATGTGGGAGACTCCATGGTCAAGTGGAATAAAGTTATTTTGTCTGATGAGACCAAAATGGTACTTTTTGGGAATCAGACAAGACGGTACTGTATGTTTGGCGGACACCACAAGCACACTATCCCAGCTGGCAGCATCATGTTGTGGGTATGCTTCTCTGCAGCCAACCCTGGAAGCCTCGCAAAGGTAGAGGGTAAAATGAATGTTGCAAAATATTGGAAAATCCGGGTGGACAACCTTATTTAGTTTGCAAGAGAACTACAGCTTGGCAGAACACAGCGGAAGCTACACAGAAATGGTTTAAAGACAACAAGGTGATTGTTCTGGAGTGGCCAAGGCAAAGCCAAAGTGAGTCAGACCTCAATCCAATAGAGAATTTGTGGCTGGTGCTGGAAAAGTGCTTTTCACACCTGATCTCTCTGCAACATAGCTTGAGAAGCTTTGCAAAGAAAAATGGAGTGTCCAGATGTGCAAGCCTGATTGAGGCTGATCCTCACAGAATCAGTGCTGTGATTGCAGCCAAAGATGCATCTATTAAATACAGACTTGCCAGCTCCAACCAAGCTAAACCTGTGTGCATGTTTGAGACAAGACAAAACATAATCAGAAAAGTCACCAGATGTTTTTCACTCAACCTGATTTTAAATCAGTAAGGATTTGAAAAACTGTTATTTGAACCCACCTGAAGAACATTTAATTCAGTGGCTTTGCCTGAGAGATCTTCCACCATCTTTGCATGGAAAACAACACTGTTTTAGGTTGCATTTCTATCACAGCTTTCACTCACCCTGCCTGGTGATTCATTTGATGCACTAAACCCTCAGAGAGCTATCTACGTATATACATCAACATGTGACAAAGTATTCCTAAAGCAAACGTTTTCTTTGGTTTCAGGTGATTCGTCTTCGCTGCCTCAACGCCACAGGTGGTTTGATCGATCGCGGCCTAAACACAGAGGAGAAAAAGAGAATACAGGACTCTTTCATGCAAGATGCAAGCACCCTGCTGGGTCTTAAGGGGGTATTTGGAGAATCCGTGTTTTTCACTACAGCTACGGTGATTCAGGTCTCTGAGCTGGAAAATGGTTGCGGAGGGTAAAGCTCGCCGCTGGATGAGCATAAGTTTTCAACACTCCTTAAGCCATCCACAGACTCAAGGCTTCATGGTACACACCATACATGCTAGTGAGTAATACAGTATACTGAGGCTATCAATCCTGAGATGTTTGTATAAATGATCTTGCAATAAATGTCAAGGTGACAACAAACAGTTCATCTCTTAGAGGTTGTCTGATTGCAAGGATTCAAAAGCATTTACGTGCAAAATACTAACCCCCCTTCCTTTCAAAATTAATACAAAAGCAGGATTTCAGTACAGGCTGTAATACAAGTTTAAATCCTTTGCCACTTGAGGATGTTTGAAATGGATACAGACACTATTCAAGAGAAGAGGAGACAGAGAGAGAGGGGAACTGAAAAAAAGACTAAAAAAAAATGATTTGACCTCTTCTCTGAGTCCTTGTTAGTAAAGGCCAATACCCTTGCAGTTACTGCATCCCACGCAGCTGAAGCCCTGGCAAGCCAAAAAAGAAATACTGGCATCATGGAGTAACACAATAACCAACAGCCAGCTTATTTCCATCCATTTGGCCTTATGAATATGCATGCCAATAATCTTTGCTGGAATATGCCGGGTCTCTGCACCTTTTTCTCAACATCAGGGAGCGCCCTGAAGTGTAACAGTCATATTAACACACCCGGATGAGAGGCTAAATGAAAATACATAAAGAACGCCTGAGGGCAATTCGCCCTGCCCAATGCTAGGCCCAATCAGCACCATTTGAACTCTGTCTAACTCTAAACCGCAGAGTCTGTTAGCGTGGGCTGATCTAATTTTTTCAGATAAAAACTCAAGCTCAAATAGAACTGCCCCTAATAAACGTCTGATCACAGCGGTGCCGCCAGGATAACCATTATCGGGACGCAAAAAGAGCTCCTGTGCATGTGAGACACCATAATGGAAGGCTTTCCACAAGATTACGGAGTGTTTCTGCAGGAATTTGTGTCCACTCATTCTGAACATTCTTTGATGTCAGGCACTGATGTTGGGTAAGAAAGCCTGGCTTGCAGTCTACCAAAGGAGCTCGGGGTGGGGTTGAGGTCAGGGTTCTGTGCAGGCCTGCCAAGTTCTTTCACACCAGACTCATTAAACCCGGTCTGTGGCACAGTCATGTTGGAATAGAAAACGGCCTTCCCCAAAACTGTTGCCACAAAGTTGGAACCATAGCATTGTCCAAAATGTCTTGGTATACTAAAGTATTAAGATTGCCCTTCACCGGAGATCAGGGACCTTGGCAGTGGACTTGCTGATGCGAGCCTTGCATGCATTCATTTATTCAGCCATAGAAACCCATTCCACAAAGCTCCTGCTGCACAGTTTTTTGTGCTTACATTAATGCAAGTGAAGTTCAGAACTCTCCAGCTATGGAGTCAGCAGAGCATTGGTGACTTTTATATGCCATGCACCTTAGCGCCTTGATCCCCCACTCTGGGATTTTACATGGTCTCCCACTTGTGGCTGAGTGGCTGTTGTTCCTAAACGCTTCCACTTTCTAATGATACCACTTACAGCTGACTGTGGAATATCCACAAACCGTCCCACTGCAAAGGTGGCATCCATCACAGTACCAAGCTTGAAGTCACTGAGCTTTTCAAAATGACCCATTTGGTATCAGAAACGTTTGCAAATGGAGACTGCATGGATAGGTGTTTGATTTCATACACGTCACACCTGAATTCAATCATTAACTGGTGTGGCCAAATATTTTTGTCCATATAGTGTATATCTCTTTAAGAAAAGTAAACAAACTGTCAATACCAAAGTCACTTTCCCACTTAAACACTATCAACAAACATATGCAATCGGTTAAAAGTTGCCAAGTAACTTAGCTACTCTTTAAACCATAATACCAGCAAACTTGCGCTCCCAATATAACACCAAAACTATAATGTTATTTATCATTAAAGTTAATCCAGAGGAATGTGAAGCCATTCTTAGTACTGGAACCAAGGCATTAATCAATAAGCCAATAATCCATGCTTCTTTTTTCTTATATACTACTATAATGAATGTAATAAACAATATGTGGAGAATAATAGAGCAGTAATATCCATGTATCATAAAAGACAAGACATTGTTGTATTATCATCTGCCCTTAAATGATAATGAAATTATTCATTTTGGTTGGCTTGGGCTGCACTTACATTCATTGCCGTCTGCTATATTTAGTTTGTCAGAGTTAGATGCCCTTAGTAGCTCCTCAGCTTCAACAAAGCCGTTGTCATATGGAAAATCTGAGGCAGCACATGCAGCGTGGATCTTTTCAATGTGTAGGGGAAATTTATGAGACTTCCAGACTTTGAGAACAATCATTAAAGGCATTATCTGCAATCTTATACTGCTTCTGAACTTCAGTGTGACCTAGCTTTCCTCTTATGTTGAGCAGCTTCACTGCAAAATTGCTTTTAATTTCCAAAAGCTTTAAAAATGTCCCCATTTATATGCTGCTAAAATTCTTTCCAACATACAGAACACATCACTGGTTACCTGATAATTCAGCACCATGAACGTATTGAAGAAAAAAACCTATGACTATTACTATTCTAGTATTATTACACCACTTCACATGGCTGCCAATAAGGGGGATGAAAAGGAAAAAATGGGGTACCAGTGGAGGTCAGCAAAATCATGGCTCATTGTAAAGTCAGTAAAGTGATAACCATGTTTAATTTCTTAAACTGAGAAATAACCACTCTCATCAAAGTTACAAATACAGCTGTATTTATTTATGCTGTTGTATATACTATATAGAGTGGTGCAGTCGTGATGTAATTTTGTAGGCAAACCCAGAAGTTCACGAAGCATGGGTTTCCTCATCTTCGAGCCTATGGGATTTTTCAATGGGTTTTTGGATTATTGCTGAAAATAAGCTCTGTGTTCAATAAAAGTTTATGAAACTTGCACGTTTTGTTCATAAAGATAATCTTCATAAACTGATAATACAAGAACTGTATCTGGTGTGTTAATGTAACTGTCGAAAGTAAAAAGCTAATGTCATGCTATATTGAACTACAACACAGTCGACTGAATTTACGTCATCACACGCGGATACAACTGAACGGCTCAGTTGCCGCGCTTTGGATGATGACGTATGTAGTCCTTGTTAGCTATCTTTCAGCAACCGTCTTTATTAAGACGTGAAAAGATACACGATTCAAAGGTGGGGCACGTTTCAGATGTATTTTATGTCGTAGGATAAAACGTTAAACTCTCCTGAACTTGTGTTCACCACAGACCTTATTTCAGGCATTTAACCGAAAATGCATTCAAAATTCCCATAGACTTTCAGACGAGGGAGCTGGAAGGGCTAAAATGCTAACTTACTTCCACATTTTAGGACTCATTACTGCACCACTCTAGCCTTCTTCAAAAAATAAACCCCTTTTCTTAAAAGAGAATTAAAATGACTTAAAAGTGGTGAAAAGGGTTTGATAGTGGTTAATAGTTTAACAGAAGCAGCAACAGGCAGAAAGGGGCAAAAAATGATTAAGAGTGGAAAAAATGGGCAGAAACAAGTAGCAGGAAGGGCTAAAAAGTGGCAAAAAAAGAGGTAAAATAGGACTAAAATGTGACAAAAGGGGTAAAAGGGGGCAAAAATGGACCGTACAAAGTGGCAACACTGGCGTAACAGATTGGAAAATGGAGTTAAAATAGCCTAAATGGACATAAATAGTGGTAAAAAGGGGTTAATAGTGTCAAACAACTGGTTAACTGAGGAAACAATGGGTAGAAAGTGGTAAAATGCCTTAACAGTGGCAAAATTGGCAGAAAATGTGGTAAAATGTGGTTAAAATGTGGTGAAAGGGGTTAAAGGAGGCAAAACAGGTTTCAAGTGGCAAAAATTGATTAAAAGAGGCAAAAATGGGCAGAAAGTGGTCAAAAGTAGAAAAAAGTGAACAGCAAAAATTGGAAAAGTGTCTAGGAATGGGTTAAAAGTGGTGAAATGGGCAGAAAAGGTGGTGAAATATGGTTAAAATGTGAAAATTGGGGTTGAAAAAGGTAAAAAAAATTGGGTTAAAACAGCTAAAATGGATTAATAAAAGCAAAAAAAAAAAATAGAAAAAGAAGCAGGAAGAACTTAAAAGTAGTAAAATGGACAGAAAAGTTGTTGAAACAGGATTAAAATGAGACAAGAAGGGTCAAAGAGGGCAACAAATTGATAAAAAATTGGCAAAAAGGGTGTAACAAATAGTGAAATGCTGTTAAAATGAGCAAAAATGTGCATTAAAAGTGATGAAAATGTAAAAAAAAAAATCTAAATGTAAATCTAAATGTAGCAAAACTGGGTAGACAATAGAGACATGGGCAGAAAAAGAAATTCAAAGGAATCAAAAGGCAAAAACTGGGCAGAAAAGGAGGTGAAATAGGGTTAAACATGGTAAAAGGTGTTAAAGGAGGCAAAAAAAAGATTTTAAGTAACAAAAATTGGTTCATCAAGGCAAAAAAATAGGCAGAAAGTGAAAGAAATGGGTCAAAAGTGGCAAAAACAAGCAGGAAAAAGTGAATTGTGCTGAAAAAGAAATGATTTTTTTGAGGTAGCAAAAATTGTGTTGGTGTGATGAAAATGGGTAGAATGTGGCGAAAATGGGTAAGAGTGGCAAAGATGGGTAAAATGGCAAATACAAGTGGCAGAAATGGGCAGAAAATGGGTTAAATGGGTTCAAAAGTTTAACAAATAAAAAAAAAATCAACATCAGAAGCTAATATTCACTTGACACACTTGACACATGCATGCACCAATGCCACTGATCCAACACACATACACTGATACTATCAGCCAGTCACACCTAGGGAGGCCTGTTCTCTGGGTTTATCAGAGGCCCAGCCAGATCCAAGGGCAGGCCTGCCACTACCAGATGCCTAAAAATGTATTGATGGAATAAGAATGGTGAGTGGATGCAGACAAATACTGCAACTCAATATCTGGGAAGAAAGGAAGGAAATAAATGAGGAATTAAAAAATCTTTTGTTTTTGCAGTTTAGATTTCATTGAAACAAAACATAGAACATGTCCATACAGCGTGCTCAGGATTGCACCACTGCCTGTCTATACTGTTTAATTCAAATGCATTGACTCATTCACCCAACTCAGGCTACATTTCCCACCTCGAGATAATTGCAAGATGAGTGTCAAAGAAACAGGATGAGAGGGATTTACCTCGGAGCTACGGCAGCTCTCACCGTCATTCATTTCCTCACGTTTAATCATATCCCATCATCTGGTTGAGGTAAATAAGTTTCCCCTAGGCAGCTATTTACATTTCCCAAATCTGTGTGCCTCTAATCCTTCCTATAAGGGCGAGATCCAAGTTATCTTAGCCTGAATCATTTCCATACAGGATTATGCTGCAGCGGAAGGGTATCCTGAGCTTTTTTTTCTCCAGTAAATGGCCTCTGAGTTTCAGGCTTGCCCAAAACACTTAAGACCTTTATTACAGGCACTTAACCATCAGGCCCGTCAGTGTTGGCGATGGGCTCTAAGTCACAGATAATGGGCTGAGACACACACAGACACCGGCAGACACGCACGCACAAGTTATAGTTTCATCATCTGCTCTCAGTCAGTGGTGTTAAACCACCAAAGTGTTTGACGCAGTGAGGTGTGAGTATTTACAGTGTGAGAATGAATTCAAAGTGTGTTTTAGTGCATCTAACTGTGAAGTCCTTGTAGACTTCTTAACAAGCCTCCCCATCCTGCTTTAGTAGTATGATCAGCATGCACAGTGGTCGCTCCACAAAAGTAGTACCACATTTGATATCCAAACAGAAAGCGAGTGTGTTTATGTGTTTTATACTTCATGCATGTTTAAGTGTGTATATTTGCATGGATGTCTGCAGGCTGATTTTAATTTGTATTGCTTTTTTTTTTTTTTTTTTTTTTCCAGCAGTTGCATGGTACAATTAACATTCTCCCTATGAGATGTCTCCTCATTTGAAGATGATACATCCCCTCAAGCTTGTGTGAGTGTCAGAGAGTGAGAGAGAAAGAGGGTCAAGAGACATTCGCTTTAAGTCGGAAGGTCGAAGTAGGCGAAGCTGAATATGCAGTATTCCTCCGCAGTGAAAGCTTTGAAGTGTAATGTTAACCTCAACCCCGACCCTGGTGTAGAAATGAGCCTTTTTGCTTTTCAATTTACAGTACAAGCTGACAAATACAGGCCAGGGAAGAAGTTTTGGATGTATAAAATGCTGGCAAACCAGTGGGTGCATTTACAAAAAAAAAAAGGATGCCAAAAATTGTAAAAGTAATATTATGCAGATGACACTCTTATATGCAGACATGGCATAGCAAAAAACAAACCACCTAAAAATGTAACAGTGCAGTTCACAAAAAATATGTATGTAAGGATAGGCAGATAACGCATTATATTAAAACATTTATACAGGTGATAGTGCACAGATGACACACGCTTTAAATATGAACAGTTATGCCTGAAAAGACATACAAGTGATAATATGCAGATAAAATCCTCCATTTTGGTATAAATGGGTATGACTAAAAAATCTAAATGTCAACTCATACAGATGAAACTCATCTATACATTATCAGAGGTGTGCCAAAAATGTCAGTTTGTCAATATGCAGTTGAAAGGTAACATTGCAAAGCAGATGGATACGCCTGTTTCCGTGTTTTTCACTGATTAATCCATCTTGCAAAGCTCCCATCTGAACAGATTTGGCCCTGTTAGAAAGAGACAGGACCAATCAGGAGTAACAGGCAGTACTTTCGGGCACGGCGGAGTCATGACATAAGCAAGCAGCGACAAGAGGCCAGTGCAATTATGACATTAGCGTGGATGCTGCTATAGCATCAGTTTTATCAGAACTTGACGACATTTCTTCGTTAAAAGAAGAACAAAGAACAGCACTGAGTTCTTTTCTTTTCAAAAAATGACAAAAGTCATGTACTGACATGTCTACAGTCGCCATAGTTCAAATTATGCAGTTCTCTATGGAGTTTACTCTTTGGTAGTGGCGCACACCTATGACGTCACATGTTTTGTTGCTCTGATTGGCCCGTAAAGATGTGACAGACAGAATGCCTGTCTGTCACATCAGAATGTCTGCCCTCCAAGTTTTTTTTCAAAGGTTCTACCCTTTCCCAAACATAGTCTATGGGAGGTTTTCCAGATGGATGTGTAAAACACATCCATTTGGCGCGTCAGGTTAGATAAAACGCTTCTTAACAGATAAAAGTTTTTTCCTAAAATGTATGCAATGACATGCAGATGGCCCACTCTTTCATACACTGACTCAGGTATTTGCAAAACTGTAAATGCAACTGTACACAGATGGCAGCCTCATATATATCCAAACATTTGTACCCCAGAATGCAAATGTGATGGTATTCAGATGGCTCCCTGCTTTGTGTATAAACAGCTATGTCCATAAAAGTGTAGATATGATAATATACATGGGTCAGTCATTTATATTGTCAAAGGCATGCCCAAAAATGCAAATGTGCTAATATGAAGATGTCACACTTTTTTATATGGTTTAGGAAAGTATCAAACCATCTAGAGATGAACAGCCCATTTACAAAAAAAAAAAAAAAAAAAAAAAACGCTGATGCAAAAGTATGCAGATGACACACACTTTTAAATATAAACAGTTATGCCCCAAAAATGCATATTAGTGATTTAATGCATATTAAATCCAATTTTTTGGGGGTATAGATAGTTATGCCTAACACAATTTTGGCAAGATGTCAGTTGCAAAAAACATCCTATACGCTATATAAACAGGTAAAAAATATTGGAAATATTTTGGTAATAACATGTTCTGCCTAAATGAAAACATTTGCAAATGCAGTAAATGCATAATACAATTGCTAGTGAGATTTGGTTCCAAAACATTCGATTTACTGTATGAGGTGAACAAAAAATGTGTCAATACTTGCAAAAATGTTGACAAAAACTTTTTTTTTTTTACAACAAAAAACAAACAACTGTTTTCATCAGTTTAGACAATGGGCAGAAGTTTCCTTGCAATTTCAAACAATGGAAAATAAGAAATTCTTATGGTCCAAGTGTACATGTGATGATTTATGTCATTCTCAAAATGTGCCAAAAATAAAACTGTATTTTTATTCAGATGACACACTGCTTAATATTTATAATGGCTCGCCCAAATAAAGCAGTGTGTCCATGTCAGGCCAGAATGTCTTATCTCCTTCTTTTTTTTTTTTTTTTTTTTTACAAATTCTAAACCAATAAAAAGTGAAAGGCATTATGATATATAAATGTATAAGTACATGTGAAAAATACAGTGTTTTTTTCATGGATTGAAAGAAGTGATTTTGGAGATAAGAGGTTATTACGCACCAGTGAAGCTATTTATTAATACATAGATGAATCATTCCTTTCTGTGTAAATGGGAATGCTAAAAATGCATCTGCAAAATATGCAGGTGATACACTCTTTTATACATTAACTCATGTATCACAAAAATGCAAATGTAAAAGTGTACAAACAAAACACTGTGTTGTTGTAAGTAAAGATGCATGCCCAAAAATGCTAATGTGGTTATGAGCAGATGGCACTTGTGTTGTGTGAACAGTCATGTCTAAAAATGTAGATTAGATAATATGAAAGCAACACTCCTTTATGCATTATCAAAGGTGTGCCTAAAATACATAAATAATAATGTGCAGATGACACACTTCTTTATACATAAACAAGGCTGCTCAGAAATACACTTTTTTAAAACGCAGATGACAAAGTCAATTATAGCCATGTCAAGAAATGTTAACATGGTATTATGTCATAAACATTCTTATTCATTATCATTCGGTTGCAGATATGCAGATGACATACTCCTATACATTAAGCAAAGGTTCTCTGAAATGGTGATGCACATGACAAACTGTTGTACATTTAAGATAGATTTGCCCAAACATTTAAATATGGTGATTTGCAGGTGATCTACTTCTTTATACATAAACAGGTATGCTTAGAAATGCACTTATTTTGATACGGAGATGACAAAGTGAGTTTTGTATAAATAGTCATGTCAAAAAAGGAAAATGTGACAATATGGAGTATAAATCCTAATATATTATCATTTCTTCAACTGAAACTGTTTTAATATGCAGATGAAATACTCCTATACATTAAGCACAGGGTTTCCAAAAAAAGCATATGATACTATGCAGATGACATACTGTTGTACATTCATCATAAATGTGACAAAAAATTCAAATACGGCAATATGCAGATGATGCATTCTTTACGCACAAACTCAGACTAGGAAAAAACGTGCACACAAACATGCACAGCACACTCGTATCGACTCTTTGTTCCATGAGTCATCCACTGCACCCTCATTCATCAATATTATCCCTCCACACAAACACCTTCCAATGTAAAAAGGTATACCAGAGCAACACACGCACACACTCATTCACCATCCTAACAATTACTCTGCAGCCTCGTCAGAGTCAGCCAAGTAAACGGGCTGAAGGAGGACGACGGAGAACAGAGGACACAGAGCTGCTCTGCAATTTCTTGCCAAGCGGTTGACTCGCAGTTACAGCTTTCTCTGAGCTGAGGTGCAGGGAATTTGATTATTCTTTCCTCCACTCTCTCTCATTTACTCATTTAATTTTCTCTCTTTCAGCAGGAACTCACTATTTGTTTCTCCTCTTGCTCTATTATCCTTCTGCTTTCCACTTATAGCGTTCCATCTTGCTTGCTCCCCCTCTCTTTTTATAACCCCTACCCCCTCCCGACTTTATATCTCTGTCTCTCTTAGTGCTTCTCTTTCCTTCTCTATATATTCTACCAGCTTATCCTCCAGTTTCTGATAAAAAAGTAATAAGGCTTCTAATGGATTCAATTTCCCTCTTTCTCCTCTTCTGGAAATCCTTTGTGCATTGCATTTCTGAAGATAGCCATTGTTGAAGCTAAAACAAAGGGCAAAAGTGTATGTGGCTGTGTGTGCGTGCATTCTCAAGGATGCTTGTGAGCATATTCCTCATATAAAAGCAGGTACTACTGTGTACATGTGCTGTTCCCTTGTGATTCTGCTCCACCACTTAGGCCAGGGGTTTAATTGAATGGTTTCGAAGTGGTTTGCCTCAGCCGGGAGAAGCTTCCCATAACCCTCCTTGGGCCACGCTAGGGGCTTGCCCGTGGCTATAAAACTTTCACTAAAGCAATCACATGCATGCTTCGAGAGTGTGAATAAAAGTCTTGATATGCATTTGTGCGTATGTGTCTGTGTAAAAAAGCAAAGAAAATCAGTGAAGGTCAGCGCCCCCCTTCTCATCTCGCCTTCCCTTCTTCCAAGAACGATAGATCCACTTTTAATCTCCCCTGTGATCTCCCTCCGTGGTACAAGGAGACCCAATATAGGTCTGAGCTTTGGTGCTATTGTATTCCTAGACTCAGACAATACTTTCAACCACCACACAGAAGAATTGGTCTCATAAGTAGTCCAAGTGAAATAGGATCCATTCATTATTCTCCATATAAGGCCAAAAAAGAAACTGTCTAACCAACTTCTAAATGCTGTCTCCATTGCACAACAAACCTGGCATCATTTGAACGGACAATTCTTACCTGCAATCTAAAGAAGTTGGCAGCAAACACGCACACTGCCTAAATTGATCATAGAAGCTGGAAACTATGCATAAAAATGCTGAAAGAATTTGGGCAAAAACATTCCCAGAGTTGTGGCCAATGTTTAGGTACTAAAAGCTTTATAAACAGTTTAAATTGGCAAAAAAAAAAAAAAAAAAAAAAAAAACAGTGACCCATGCACAGTGTCTGATTTACAACAAAAAAATGCACTGAAAAATCCATACCCACCACCTTAACTGCACAAAAAACTTTTGCAATCTTGGCTACTTCTACAAGGTGTCTTAATTGCACTTAAAGTTGTCAAACTTTATAAAAAGCCATCCCACAACAACTTGGGCAATTAAGACATTATTTAAAAAAAAATCCACGTTCTAAAAAGCATCAAAAAGCTGAAAAATTAGGGCATCCTCGATGCAATTTTCGTAGAAAAATTTGTTTCTGCAATGTTTTCAGAAAAAAGCCATCTACAGTCAAAATTGCACAAAAAAATGTTACACAATCTTTGCACAGAAATGTTGGCAGGATTTCAGTTTAAAAAAAAAAAAAAATCTATTGACAATATTTGTATAAAAATCTCAACGTTTGCGGAAATAATTCCAAAAGATGTTAGTAATTCAGTAACAGGAACTCCCATATACTAAATTATACATCCCATATATCTAAATTGCACCAAAAAGTTGTTAGTTTGCACAAAAATGTTGACAAGATTCCAGTTCCAAAATAAAGTTGAATTTGCACAATAACAGCAACAGAATTAGACCAAAAATTATACAAATGTTTGTGAAAATCATGCAAAAAGTTGTAGGCAAGCATTCAGAACTGGACAACTGTCAACGTTTTTGGTAGAAAAAAAATAAAAATAAAAATAAATGTCAAAGTTTGCACAAAAGTGGTAGCATAAACCCCTGCTCATTGTCTAAATTGATTAATTGTTAGAAATTTTTGCATTAAGAATCAGCAACATTTGGACAAATACATTTCCAGAATAGTTGGTTAAGTTTTGTTACTGAAAACCTCTATCCACAGACTAAAATGCCCAGAAAGTACTGGCAAATGTTTTGTAAGCTCTGCACAAAATTTTTTGCAATGTTTACACCAAAATCTTCAAGATATCTACTGTAAATTGCATATCAAAGTTGTTATCATTTGCACAAAACTTTAACAGAAAAATAAAGACATCTTTGCACAACAAACTCCAGCTGACTTTCTATATTTCACAAAAAAGCTGGAAATATTTATGGAACCTCTACATACTCTCTGAAATGTACACAAATAAATTGGCAATAATTGCATAAAATGTTGGCAACCTTTTGGTAATAAAAAACAAAACAAAAACACTGTCCTACTGAACAAAAAACAATGACATTTTTGCAGTCCTAAAATGCTGTCTTAATTAATCATCAAAATTGACCATATTTACACACAAATATTGCACAACTGTTGGCAACACTTTGGTGCTGAAAAGACCAAAATATTTTCTGAACTGAACAAAAAAGATGTAAATGTTTGCATTAACCCCTTAAAGCCTGAAAACACAAATTATTGCCAAAAAAAAATCTATTTTTTTGGAACTGAAATGTTTATTTCACTTTCTACTGAAATCCAAAAAAAAAAAAAAAAAAAAAAAAAAGAAAATCCAAATTTTCATAAAATTTAACATATATATTTTTTGTATCTCATTTGATACATTATGTGTTTTTGGTGACTGATAATCCACCTGAGGGCATTATAACCATTTTTAAGATTCTATTCAGAAGGTTTTTTTAGTAATTTATGATCATAATGATTAGATGGAGGTATCATAAAAGTATGTATCAAATATGATACAACAGGCTTTAAGGGGTTAAATCTGGAACAAAAACATTGGCAGTTTTGTGGCACCAAAAACTCCCACTGTCAAAACTGCAGAAAAATGTTGGCAGCATTTCGGGGCCAGGCTGTTGCCAATGTCTTCAACAGTTTAGATCATGAGTGGGAATGTGCCTTCAATTTCTGACATTTGAAAACAAGAAATTGCCCAGACTTCTATTTTTTGTTCCTGTTGTATTAAAATCATTTGATTTCCTAGAGTATCAGCACCATTTTTAATCCCAATGTTGTGACAACCTTAACCCCACCAGAATCTTTTTTCCTTCTTTCAGAGTTTTCTTTTAACTCTCCTTTTCAAAGCTAAGAGATAATCCTGTACGGTATTTCATGGGTAGATTTACAGTGCAAACCTGTCATGTTGCCTCCCCTAACCTCTTGGGCTGTTATGGATGTCTGTGACATGTATTTTGTGTACCTTGAGGAATCTGAAGTTGTTTTATGTTTGTGTATGTCTGCTGAACTGGAAGCATGTAGAGATGTGCAGCAGATTCACATCAATAATTTCCACACGCTAGAAGAGGCCGAGCATGGAGCAGAAGCAAGCATGTCAGTGTCAGGTTATGTTTTTTCAGCCTTCCTCATATGTCATATTTTGCAATATTCTGCTTTAGAATTACCTGCCAAAAACAGCTGGCTCACTGTACCGTTTGGTAATATTCAATTCCAAATAGCTTGGAAAAGCTTTAACTTGCAGCTAAAATATATACATGGAATCATCAGTGTTTCCAGTGGTGTACAGCACTTTGTTTTGGCTTCCTAAATATTTTTGTTTTTATGTGAATATCCGGTTGAGCAAAATCACAGATGCATGCTCAAACAAATGGGTTACAGTGCACATTTTGGTGTTTTATAAGGGTGTCATGGCTGCAGGTGCAGCTGCTTTATGAAGAGTACATGTGCCCTTGAATGAGGAAATGTCTCTGGGACTTTGCCATGGATGTGTGAAATTCTGTTTTATTATTCGACATTTTATCTACTTCTTTGAAACCAAGGCCAGAACCAAAGAAAACATTAAGGTAGATGGTCTGAAATGCTTTTTATAAGTGCCTCAATTCTGATGTTGCAAGTTATTGGTGAAGCTTAAAGGGGGCTTTGTTTCTGAAAGACGATGTACTTTTATTAGTGTAGCATTTATAGTAGTATTTAGTGTCTAAACAATTGTCTTGCTACCTGCTTTAATTTAGGAATGAAACAATCAAAATATCCCATGATATGAGTGCTTATGCAACACTTGTTTGACATTGCTCATGTGACATTAGCTTCAGTCACTGCCACAGAAAACAGAATTAGCAAAGAGGTTCAACTCAGCAATGAAAAGTAACTAATGTAATGCATTAATTGTTAGGGTTCACTGACAAGACTGTCACAATACCAGAATTTTGGACTTTGATTTAATTACGGAAAAAAAATCAGACAATATTTACATGTGATTCGATGAAATGAAAACAAAAATACAAGTCCTAGACACAAAATACATGCTAAGTGGGTAATTCTGAAAAAAAATTCTCAGACTCAGTCAGAGCTGATCCATTGCCAGTGCAGCTGTACATAATAGACAGCCCTCACTCTTTTCCGTCTGGTATCCATTGGCTAACTACAAAGAAATGCATGGCAATTAAAAGCCTTAGTGAGATATACTTTTGCAGAACAGTAAAAGTAGTGTTGGGTCAAGAGTAAAGGCTGGGGTGGAATTTATGGTAGTACATTTGACCTAAAAAATCTCAATTGTTCATCCAGTTCATCATCTGACCAGTTAGAGGGGAAAGTTTGTGCAAAGTTTTTTTAAAAAAATCCATTCATAGCATTCTGTAGAAATTGCATTCAAAAGCAAGAGGCCAACATAAGGCCTTTAGTAAGAGACGGTATTTGTGAAAAGTGTGCATAAATTCTCTCAAAGCATTCAAAAGCAAGGTTGATCTTTGGTCTTCAAAATCTTTTTAGTTCATCACTGACTAAGACTAGACATTTGTTCAAAGTTTGAAGAAAATTCCACAAAGAATACTAGAGAAACCAGTTTCACATTCAAACACCAGGGGTCATAAGACTATAAGGCCTATGCACCTTGATCTTTGACATTTAGCAGCCCCTTCTGAGGGATTCTGATGCGCTCATAGGCCAGATGGGAGTTTTGGATCTACCCCATGGTCTCCTCCTAGTTGGACTTGCCCTGAAGACCTCCTCAAGAAGGTGGCCGGAGGATTCCAAAGTGCTCCCTGTCCAGATGAGATATCTAATCCTCCAGCAAATTCTTGGTCTACCCTGAGGACTTCCCAGTTGGACATGTCCGGGAGACCTCCACAAGGAGGCCACCAGAAGGTGCTCCCAGGCCAGATGAGATATCTAATCCCTCCAGCAAGTTATGGGTCTGCCCTGGGGTCTCCTCCAAGTTGGATATGCCTGGATGACTTCCACAGTGAGGCGACCAGAGGATTCTAAAGTGCTCCCAGGCCAAATAGGATATCTAATCTCTCCAGCAAGTTCGAGGTCAACTTGGTGTCTCCTTCCAGTTGGACATGCCCAGAAGACCTCTAGAAGGAAAGCAACAAAGAGGCATCTTGATCAGATGCCCGAACCACCTCAAATGGCTCCTTTCAATGTGAAGGTGCAGTGACTCTACTTCCAGACCCCTCAGAGAACCATGCCTTTATCATAGTCTAGGGCTTTGTGTGTCCAAGTAAACCAGGAGATGTGTTGTTGGGGACATTAGCCCCAGGTAGGGTCAGACAAAGAGAAATTAGACAAAACCCTTATGAGTCAGAGTCCTCAGTCTAGATACACCTCAGCTGGAAAAGGGAAAATGGGGCATCCCCCTGGAGCAAGACCAGGGGTGGTAGCATGATAGCAAGCGGGGTCTCAGTTGAGCTCAGCCCAAAAAGACAACATGGAGCCACCCACCTATGGGCCCACCACCTGAAAGGATAAGCACGGGGTCGAGTACAATAGAAGCTGGTTGGCAGGCAAGAGTAGAGACCAACATCTGATTAGATCATCCTTGAGTCAGATTGGACATTTATGCAAACTTTGAAGAAAATCCTCCAAACAATTCTTAAGATGTTGCATTTTCAAGAATGACCCAGATGAATGGACAGCCTCCATCTGCTATCATCGTCATCATACAAATATGACTGAAGGTATGCAGTGTTTTAAGATTTGGTACTTTTTGATTCTATCATAAACTAACAGTGATTGTGTTGTTCTTGAACCACAAAATATCTTAAAGCATAACAGTAGGGTTTGATCCAAACTGACATTTTTCTTTGTACTGACAATGTCTTCATGAACACAAAAAGAGGACGTATGGATAATGACTGGGACAGAGAGTATAAAACAGTTGTAAATGAGACATTTCTTGAGATATTTCAATGGGCAGTGATATCTCTCTCTCTTTGAAAGAGGCTGTCTGGGTTACTTTGGAGGTATAACACTGTCTAAATGAGTTTAAGATGGATGCCCTCTCTCCAAAACACTCACTGACCCCTGCTCTCGTTTCCCTCCCCTATCAGTCTGAGTTCACTCCCAGCTGAGACAGCCTTTTGAAAATACTCTTCCTTGACTAGCTCCTCCATCTCCCTCCCTCCCAACCTATCTGTTCTGTCAATTATTCTCTCAAAATGAGCCGAAGAAGAGAGGAAAGGGGACTACAAGTTGGAAAGAGAGATGGAGAGGGCAGAGATATTAATAGTGACGGGGTAGAAGTACTGAGAGCCTGGCGACCATACCTCTGCCTCTTTCTGAAGGTGTGGAGACGAGGTAATGGGTTGGTGGTGACATGTAGGGATGGAGGGATGGATGTTGAGAGGACGATGAAGGACTAATGCCTATAGATTGTGACCCTCTGATGAGTGACAGACCATTATCCTGACAAGGTTGGGTTTAAAGGCCTCTAAAAGCCAGAGGTTCCAGCACAGATCTGACTTTCCACAGACTAAGCTAGCATGGGCCAGTCTGTGTAAGTGGACCTGACAACCCCCAACAATGAGGTCTCCCTGCAGGCTCCCTGCTTCACTGGCAAACCATTTAGTTCAGCCGAGGAGATGTCTGCAGGGATTTGTCTTTTTCCATTTGCTTTCTAAAGGTGTGCTCATGTCTATGTATGTCACCATAAGTGTAGCTTTTTCTCAATTGACTACACATTGCCAAGGTATGAGTCTTGGGTCTTAATGGCTGGAATCATCTCCTATTTGTGTTTGTTTTTTTGTGTTTGTTTTTTTTTTTTCAGATTTATTTTGGGGCTTTTGTGCCTTTATTGATAGAGGACAGTGGATAGAGTTGGAAACAGGGACGAGAGAGTGGGGAGAGACATGTAGGAAAGGGCCACAGGCCAGATTTGAACCCAAGCCCACCCGCGTACATCGGGGGCGCCTTAAACTAGGTCATCTGTGCCCAGTGTTTCTGAATTTTAAAGGTATTCTCTATCCCCTGTTTGAATATTTTGCACTATTAATAGTGTAAAATCTGATTTTATTTTGAAAGGACGATGCAGGAAAGGAGTGGCATGGAGGGCTTTTGAAGAAAAGCCAGAAAAGGCAGTACTTTCTGCTTGGTAAGTACCTGGATAAATAGGATACAAGGTGTCCCCCAAGGCTCTATTCTGGGAACTACTTTAGTCTCTATTTTTATGCCTCCGCATTAGCAATAGCCAGGGCCAGAGGAATTCTGATTTTAGGATGCATTCTGCTGAGCCATTTATATCTTAATGGCATTTTGAAGGGCTTTATTCAAACATTGCACAAAGTCCCATTCCGACTTAAGGATGAACTAATTGGATTTTGGAGATTTTAAGTCATAGGTCAAGTTGGTTTGGTCTTAAGTTAATTACTTGCTTGTCTATGCATCATCTTAAGACTGCATTCAGTGCATTTCTTCATTTTTTGCACAAATGTCCACTCTGATTCAAGGATGAACATATTAGATGTTGAAGGTTATACTGCAAAGGTCAAGATCAGTGGAGCTTATCTTCATCCCTTGTTTTCATGCACAAAAGCTAGAAAGCTTAATTTCATCAAATTTTGCACAAATGTCCACTCCCAATAAAAGATTATCAAAAAGAAGTTTGGAGATCTTGGGCTAAAGGCCAAGCTAACTGGGCCCTATGTTCATCCCTTGCTAGGGAGCATTAAATCTTGAGAATGCTTAGAGGGAAATTCCTCAATGTTTGCACAAATGTTCCTTCTGATTCACAGATAAAGATATTAGATGTTAATGGTCATAATGCTGAGGTAAAGATTACAAGGCCTGATGTTCATCCTTTGTTTATATGTATAAAAGCTAAAGAAAAATTCAGGAAATACTTTTAAACTTTGACAAATGTCCACTCCCAGTCAAGGGTTATCAATGTAAAGTTAAGAGGTCATGGGCAAAAGGCTAAGCTCACTGGGCCCCATGTTTATCGCTTAGTCAACATAATAGTTCAAGAATGTTTGGAGGGAATTTCATCAAGCAGTGTATTAATGTTCGCTCTGTCTCAAGGTTACACTGATAAGATATCTGAGGTTGTAAGTCAAAGGTCAGATTCATTGAACCTCGTGTTCACTCCTTGCATTCGAAACCTATAACTCTAAAAGGTTTTTTATTTGCTAAATTGGCACTATTATCCAATCTTACTCAAGGATGACATGATTAGATTTTGGAGATCACTAATCAAATGTTAAGCTCTTTGGGACTTATGTCAATCCGTTACTGCAAAAATCATAATTTTGCACAAATACCCACTCTAAATCACCCAAATTGGATTTTTGAAAACATTAGCCTTATGTTCATCTCTTCTTGTAAATGTGATATCTCAAGAGTGCTTTGAGGGTTTTTCTTCAGACTTTTCACAAATGTTCACTCTCAATCAAGGATGAACAGATTAGATGTTGAAGATTAGAAGTCAACGTCCAAACTTAGTGGGCCCCATGTCCATCTCAAAAACTTAATGAGCGATTTATTCAAACCTTGCACTACTGTCCCCTCTGACTCAAGGATATACTGATTAGATATCTGAGGTCGATCATCAGACACAAAATCATTGGATCCAATGTTCATCCCTTCTTGTAAATTTGATATTACAGGAAAACTTTGAGAAATTTCCCTCAAAATTTGTGCAAATGTCCACTCTCAGACAAGGATGAACGGAACAGAAGTCACATTGCTGGTGAATGTGAAATCTCAATAACTAAATGAGGGATTTCTTCAAGTTTTGCACAACTATCCACTCTTATTCAAGGAGTTACTGTGTAGATATTGAAGGTTTGATGTCAAAAGCCAGGCTCATTAGACCCCATGTTCACTCCTCATTTGTGAACTCAATTACTCAAGAAGTTTTTGACTTTTTTCCTTTAAATTTTGCACCAATAGCCAGGATTAACTGATAGATTTTGGAATTCAAAGGTCAAAGGTCAAGCTCATTGGACTTCTTGTTATTTCCTTACTTGTGAGTGTGACAGCTTATATTGTACTATGCATTTTCATTGTTCTAACAAAACAAATGATTTCCATAAGGTGTTTTGCAGCTGGTTGAAATGATTCTGTCACAAATCATCCTCAGCTGACAGGTAGTAAAACACAAATCAAAAAAGACACCACAAACATGTTCAAAACAAATCTTCAAGAACTTTTATAAATGAAAAACCTCCAAAGCATTTGTACTTTTGGTGTACTGTATCTTCCCCTCTTACCAAGCAGCTTTAGTGCAGCATGGACAGGAATGTAAAGATGTTTTCCTGCATTAAAGCAGAGCTACAGTACATCTGAGGTAAAAGCACTTGTACATGGTACTTCCACGCACTCCACTTTGTATAGGCAACAACTTTACTTTGACATCTCCTCTGGTAGTTCATGTTGTACTGGCTGTCAGCTTACAAAAGCAGACAGCAGAATTCTGGGTCAAAGCTGATAAATGATGAAATTCAGGAGAATGTTTGAGCGGTTACTGACAGGATAGCAGGATAACTGAGGAAGGGGTTAGACTCCCCACACTGCCACATAAGGGCAACAGCAGTTTAAGATTTATATCAACACTGAGGCCATGTGTACATTCCCCTCCACTTCTGTGATACTTCTACTTCTGCTCTCCTGCTGTGCTCCTGTCATGGCGTGGAGTTGAAAAAAGCTCCACTTCTACCTTATCATGTGTCTCTATCCATAATGGTGCTGTCATGTTTGCAGAGTCAAAATAACAGAGATCTATGTTTTAAAGCAGAAGAGCTATTACTGCATCAGACGGACGAACTGAGCGCTACGCTAAAAGGGGCTATGTACACATTATGTCTGAATAAAAGCAAGCACAGCTGTGGAAATAAACAGCAGCAGTGTGTTGTCTATTTGCATAATGGTTGAGACTGTAGCTGTCACAGCGTAGCAGTTAAAGGAAGGAATAGAGAAAACAAAACACAGGGAATTTAGACTTTGCAATGTCAGACATGCAGAGGGCTTTTAATTTGTTTATGTGCCTTGATCATATGTATGGAGACCAAGCGTAAGACTTTTTGTTTATTTCACAGCAGTGCTCTTCACAAACACACACAGATACTTCATTCTGCTGTCTTTATTTAACCTCAAACTATACAAACAGTTAAATACTAAGATTTACAACACAGGGGCATATTTTTCCTTCCACTGAAATCCTAATTTTTGGACCATTAGTGCAAATAATTCTAATGTTACTGTTAATCAGAAGTTGTGCTCTATTTGTCATGCCTTCCCCTAGGAATCTACAGGTTTGCAAACACCAAGGCTTTTGGGTGGGATTTTGTGCCTTTATGAAATAGAAGCAATGAGAAATAGATCTAAAAACTCTGAGAGTGGGTAATAACAAGTTGGAGAGGGGTTGAACTTCAAAGCTGAACCTCAGACCCCTACTTAGAGAACTATAGCCTCTGTTTCTGAGACACCAAGCCAACCAGCACATACATCTAGATCAGTGGACCCCAAAGTGG
This sequence comes from Cheilinus undulatus, assembly GCF_018320785.1. NCBI lineage: Eukaryota > Metazoa > Chordata > Actinopteri > Labriformes > Labridae > Cheilinus > Cheilinus undulatus. Next base: position 30,688,806 of record NC_054884.1, on the reverse strand, counting down.
GGTCAAGACCCTCTTGAGGGTTGCAAAATACCAAAGAGGAGGTTGTAGCCTTTCTTGCTCTGTAGCTCTGCAGTATTAACCTGCTAGCATAGCTAAGTGATATACTCATAGTTGATGAAAATTGCGTCAGTGTCAACAAAAAATGTAAACCAAGAATACTGCATAGACCTTTTATTTTCATGGCTTTTTTCAATACCTGTATAACATAAAAGCAATGAAAAATAGAGCAGGAAACTGAGGGGTTGCCCTTCAGAGTCAAACCTAAATAAACTTAACCAACCCTCTAGATTTAGAGCAGTGGTTCCCAAAGTAAGGGTCAAGACCCCCTGGAGGGTCACAAGACACCAAAGAGGGGGTTTTGGCCTTACCCACCCTGTAGCTCTAAAGTACGTACTTGCTGACGTTACAAAGTGATGCGCTCATAGTGGATGGAAGTTGGGTCAGTGCAGAAAAAATAAAAGATTCAAACCAAAATTGAGGAATGTACCTTTTCTTTTATAAAGGTCTATTTCCTGGAATCTTATGCCTTTATAAATTAGAAGCAGGGAAAAACAGAGTCACAAACTGCCATCAGAGGGTAAGGAATGGTATGTCAGAGAGGGGTTAACCTTCAGAGTCGAACCTTGTACCCCCTACTTAGAGAACTACAGTCTCTGTCTATGGGACGCTAGGCCAAGCAGCACCATAGGTTTTCACTAGTGGTTCCCAAAGTTGGGGTCAAGAACCTCTGGGTGCTCATGAGACACCAAGAGGCTGTTGTGTTCACATGTTTTGTTCTAATGTCAATGTTTGAAAATTGTACATAACAGTGTGCCACATTGCATTCTTTGACCACTTCCACGGACAGTCGGGGTCCCGAGCCTCTGGCAATATTATTTTGGGAGCCAGGGGCTAAAGGTCCCCTGGTCTGGACTAGGACACATCTAGTTAAAGGCAAACTTGTATTTTGTTAGGTCAACAAAGCTATTAATTTAATACAAATTTACAGCAGCAGTGGGTAAACGGTGTGAAACTGGTTTGCAGGGTTTGGCTGATGTCAGTAGCGCTAGCTCCTTCAGTCCTAAATCCTCCTTGTTCACATGGCTGTGATCAATGTGGTTACACATAGCTTTGGTTGAAACGCCAGATTAATCTGACACATCCTTCATACAAATGTATCACCATTTAATAGATCACAACACTAGTGTCACTTCACAGCTCCTAAAGATGCAATCGATACTAAATGTTCACTGTGCTTGTTTCAATCTGGGTAAAAGAGCATTTTGACAGCATGGTATTGACCATTAATCTGAGCTAGAGTAGATACTAGAGGTAGGCAGCTGTGTCAAAGTTTAGACAGAGCATTTGACCAGAATCACAGGCTTGAGCTGATTAAAAGAAAATAGCTGACCAGTATTTTTGGTGCCAACTACCAAAAGATCTGACTTTAATCATTTGCATTAACTGGCTGATTGCACACATCCCTCATCTAAGACAAGACTCTAAGCGCTGACTCTTTAAAATGGCTGCTTTGTGAATGACACATCATTACAGCCAGCTGGAGGTCCGCAGGTATTTCCTGCTCATTAATATCTTCTGCTTGTCCTTATCTTTTATTATTGGCAGGGAAGGCACATCAAACAGGTTGTCACCTTGATTTCAGACACTGCCCATCAGATAACAAAGGCAAACATGTCTTGAATCTGGGGAATCTGCTCTTGGCTCTGCTCTCACTATGATTAAAATATCAAACATGTAAGAAATTTATCCTGCCATTTGGGAACAGCTAATTGGGCCATGGTTGGCCATCATTTCCCCCTGTACAGTGCACAGCAATTAACCTACAGTCAGGCTGAAATTCGGCCTGACTTCAAAACCAGGAGTAAGACTCATAACTCATGGTGTAGCTTTATTGCCAACCAAATATGCAGGCTAAGTTTCTATATTTGTTCATTTTAGACAGTATCTCTATCTCTTGTGACAGCTTTGGTAAAAATCAGACTGAAATCAGAAGATTTCTTTCAGCCCTTTGGTACTTTTCAACACTAGCAATCATTCAAAATAAAGATCGTATCATTTTCAACACGTGGTTTTGAGAAGTATCAAAGTACTGCAAACTCTTCCAACTTTAAATTGGATCAGCAGCCTTTGAAAACTTCCCAAACATCAAGCTACAAAAGCGAACAAAACATAAATGGATGAAAAAGGGTTAAAATACGAGGTTAAAGCCGTCCTTTTACATGTTCGGTCACCCTCCCTATCTCCTGTTATTTCACTTTCTTTTACACTCTTCCAAGGTGCCAGACACCTCGCTCAGCTGGCAGAGCTTCAGAGCGAGTGAGGCAGCCAAAGGGAGAGAGACAATGAGGAGAGAGGAGAGGTGCAGAATGGGCCAAATGGCTAGTTGGCTTCAAGCGATGGATCGGCATCGACTCAGCGGGAAAGCGCTGCTTGCATTCACCTGACAGCTTCAATAAGGGCCAAACAACTTTACACTGAGAAGGTCACGACACCTCTGCTGATATCTTACTTTGCCTCCCACCTGTGCATAACAACTGGGGGTCAGGGCTCAAAGGCGCGAGCTTTTGTTACTATTATTTGTCATTTGGCTTTGCAAATGTAAGCTCCTGTGCAGAGATAGAAAGGAAGAATAAGGAGGGCCAAATGCCTCCGTGCTGAATATAAAATCCATTCTCGGTATTTATTTTCAAAGACAAGAGTGAGGATGCTGTCAAAATATGAGTGTGTATGTGTGTGGAAACTTTTATTGATTTATTCTGTCAGAGGAATGCTTTTCATATTTCAAGAAATTCAGCTCTGCGGTTTCACTTTTCCTAAAAGTGGGGGAGGTTGAAGGTTCGATACTGAATAAATCTGGTGCAGTTTTATCTGTCAGAGGTGCTCAAACATTGTTAAAAACAGCACATTTGTCTGGCTGCTAATTTCCTGGGTGAGAAAAACAAAAAGTCTGATTTGGAGAAGGCGGCCCTCGGTTATCTTGAGGCCTCTCAGCCTCTGCTCTGACATTAATCTAATTTGAATAAATATTTTTTTTTTTTTTTTTTTTTGTTTGGGGTTTTTTTTTTTTGGTTTTGCTGCAAACAACAGCGACTAGGCAACAGTGGAGAGATGGTTGAACTTCAGGTGAGGATGTGAATTAGGCCATGGCCATGCAGGACAGAGAGAGGCAAGAGTCAGCATCTTGTGTCAGCTTGAGTCTTCTTAGAAAGTGCATTAACAATTGTGGAGGTGGTTTTTGAATACAATTTTAATTTCCACCTACAAGCTAAACTCCAGGAAGGAGTTTTACGCTGTTTATTAGAGAGACTGTTATGTACACTCATTTTATATGATTAAGTAACATGGATTTATATCCAGTTACCAAGGGGTAATCCTTAATACTTTGTGTGGATGCACCTCAGTGCATCATTTTGATACCCAACAACTCAGATGGCAAATAGTCCTGTCTGAGATGGCCTTATCTAGATTGGATTGGATATATACAAGAAACAACTGTCACAACCTTTGTCCTGTACTGTTCTGGCCACCAACAGGGACTGCAATGTTCGATACCCAGTTCCTGCAGTGACATGTCAATGTGTTCTTGCTACCACGGCTTTTTCTATGGCATATAAATTGGTATGGATGCTAATGACCACTGTCATCAGTGTAAGAATATGGAGTGAAAGGGTGTGATTTGGTAGGCATGACCTGTGCTGTGCGGGCCTTGAGTATTCATATGACTCAAAAAGGGCTTTACAAGCTGTTATATGAGTGTTTTCTGTTTTATTTTGGTGTTTCCTTTGGTGACTGCTGATTTCACCTCGTTGTCTGCACTTGTGGCTAACGACCCAGAGTCTATCTAGACAGGATCTGCTAACCAGCTCACTCTCTCTCCCCACCTTGCAGCAGCAGCACCTCGTTTGTGTGTGCTCAGATTTTGTTTAGTTATATCCTGTTTAAAACTTCAACGAAAGTTATATTATGATTTAATCCATTGTGTGTGGTTTCCATTATTATGTGTAGCGTTTGAGCCAGCCGTAACATAATAATGGGGGCTCGTCCGGGATCTGAACCGGTGACATCTCGCAAACACCAGCTCAAGTCCATCTACCATTTAGAACATTTATGAGTCAGGCACTGATGTTAGACGTGAAGGCCAGGCTCGCAATCTCCATTCCAGTTCATTCCAAAGATGCTCAGTGGGGTTAAGGTCAGGGCTCTTTGCGACCAGTCAAGTTCTCATCAAACCATGTCTTATTTACTTAGTGCACTGGGGAATAGTCATGTTGGAATAGAAATGGGCCTTCCTCAAACTGTTGCCACATAGTTGGAATTATAACATTGTCCAAAATGTCTTAATATGCTGAAGAATTAAGATTGTCTTTTGCTGGAGATAAGGGGCCTGCTTTACATCACCCCATCTGATGCTTGACATTGGACTTGGTGATGTTTGGCTTGCATGCAGCTGCTTGGCCAGGCTAACTTGACCAGATGAAATTCAGAGGTCTTTAGCTTTAATTGACCCTGCTCTGTAATTTTACATGGTCTTCTGCTTAGTGGCTGAGTTGCTATTGTTTCTAAATGCTTCCACTTTCTTAAAATCTAACTGACAGCTGACTTAGAATATCCAGCAGGGATGAAATTTCACAAACGGTCTTATTGGAAGAATAAAGTTGTGCCACAGCGTTAATGTTCCCAGGTTTTCTTTGTTTTCTCTTGCAAATACAGACTGTCTCACGGTTGTTGCACCAATGCTTTTTCTTAGCCTCATTCCCAGATCTCAGCATTAAAATGGTGAGTGCACTGTTGTTTTAAGTGACAAGACTGATGGCAAATATCACAAAAACAAGTCTATAGTTTTGTCAAATGTGAGTTTCTCTCCCCTCTTGACAAGTAAAGTTAGTATAAGCGGTTTAGTGGGCTGGAATCCTGTCTCAGACTCCATGCTCTTTCCCCTTTACCCTTGTCATGATAAAGAAAGCGAGCTCTTGAGCCAGCACGCTTCACTGATGTACTGCTCCTGCCTGTCGCTGCGACTGTGCCTTGCTGAAAAGCCCTTGTCAGAGAAGGCTGACACCACAGTTCCTCCATCTGTCTCGCTCACTCGCAGCCATTGTTGCTCTGAGGGTAAAAGCAGAGAATGAGACTGGGTTTGGAGGAACGCAGGACACCTCCTTCAGCTATGTCCTTCTCTCTTCTCCTGTCCCTGCTCGGTACCACTCGATTGATGTAGAGGTGGCTATTGGGGGAGCCGTGGAAGTTTTGAATCAATCTAACTACTGCTGGGAGGGTCTGTGTTGGGATGAGGGAGACAGAGAATGTGGGAAAAGGCAGAGAGAGAACAGTAAAACTGAAGCAAAGCACACAGAGGCACAACAGACTGCAAGAAAACACAAAAAGAAGGGGATTTCAGGGTAATATCATTCAGATCTCAAAATACCAAATCGCAGTAGGAAAATGTGTTTTGAGTTGAGCAAGAAAAACAGAATATAACTCTCAAGGAAGCTTAAGACTGTAGTCTGTTGGTGCTCAGGTGCAAGATGTGATCAAACTGAAACAGCTGCTGTCCATGGTGCTGAACAAAACACTTCTATCCTCAAAATGCATTCAGTTTCATATCTAGCCAAGCAAAACACTGCTTTAGCTTCTAAAGCAAATATAGGGAGAGTCTGCAATGTATTCAGTGCATACCAGCTCAAATCTTTAGACAAATTCATTATGTCAATCCCTACATTCATGTAGAAAAGTTAGCAGGTGGTACCCAGTGGTACATGGTCTGTTGCATCAATAATGAAGAATATAGGCAGAAATGAGGAGATCTATGGCTTGATTCTCAAAAACTTTGTATCAATTCATACATACAAAAGCATTTAGAATGTTTTTTACTATAACATAGTGTGTTGGTATCCCTACATACAGAGGCCATGTTTTACTCTAGCTAATAGCATAAACTGTATATTACCACGGGCGTAGCCTCAGTGATGTCCCCCACTGGTTTCTAAAGGATATGTTTAGAGCAGGAATGCACAAAATAAGCCAGCGATATGATTTAATGCCTAATCCCTGAATAGCAACTGAATTGCTTGTCAGTTAACCTCATTCTTAATATTTCTATGACCTCTGGCCTTCCATTTAAACAAGTGTATCTCAAGTAGCCTTGTCTCGGGACCTACTCTTACCTTTGTGGTGACAAATTGTGACCCACATTTAAAAAGAAAAAGAATAAACCATTCATAATGAAGGATGATGCTGTTTGAACCGGAGAGAGTGCAAAACATCACTGTATTCTCAGTAGCCCCACAACTTACCCTAGTCAAATATATAGCCCATATTTCATGTAATTTGTGTCATACTTATGCCATACTTTGCTTTACTCTCAGCATAAAGTCAGACTTTCTACATCAACGCCTGTCGTCTTAAATGATGGATGATAACCAGAATTGTCAACCCTACCACCTCCCTTTAACACCCTACAAATAACTGCCCAACATCAACTTTTTGTCCCCATGGATGTGTAGCTTTCTACCCATCCACAACCCACTAAAAAAGGCTCCATGACCCACTTTTGGGTCCCGACCAAAGGGTTGAGAACAATGGGTCTAAACTGCAACACAGCCAACTGCTATTATTAACCACTTCAGCACAACTAAAAGCTACTCTCCTGCTGCAGAAATGCAAATTAACATGAATGTAACATACAGTAAACTGACAGCACTGATTGCATCTCATAGGGATGGTGTGGTTTAACACTACTTTGATACAGAAATTAGGGATAAAGTTGAAAAGCAAAGCACTCAGTGACAACATTTAGTGTAGGATAGCGGATAACCAGCATGGACGACTGACAACTTGTGGTGCCAGCCCTGCTAACAAAGCCAAATTCTGCAAACCAACTTTACATTGTTTACAAGCTACTGCTGTGATTCCAACTTTCATAAGTAGAGCCCTTTTTGACCTTTTCTTGAGTGCCTCCTTAACTGTAGACCAGTTGATTAAATTTGCATTTAACCAACTCTGAAATTATTCAACTTGGAAGTCAGACCCTTACGCTGCCTTCCTAACAACCACAACTACTACCCATCAAGCAATCATACCCCTTTGTATGAATAACTCCAAGTCATTGTTAAATAAAACAATGACATAATGATATTCACTCTTTTGACACACCTTGCCAATTTAACTGAGGTCATGGTTTTGTTTTATTTCAGTTTAGTATGCATTTACTGTTTTACTACCCTTGTCTCTTTCTTCCAGGTCCTTCTCCTCATGTTTTCTGCCCCACCCATTATCACCCACACTTGTTTGTCATTATTCCCTGATTGTCTATGTAACCCCTGTGTTGCCAGTTCATAGAGATTCCTGAGTATTTTTTGCTCTCCTATTTTAGCACTCCCACGCTTCCTTCCTACCTAGTTATGACCCAGGCTTTTGCCTTGTCCTTTGGTTTTGTCCACCGAGTATTTGCGCAGATCAGCTGATCTAACATAAGCCCCTATCAGCTGATGGCAAGCTGCTTTTAGCAACCCTCCTCCACCCCAGCTCCTCCTTTATTCATTCTGTTGTCACTGATGCCTGCTTTGCTCTGAGTTTTTTGCCGCTTCTCTCCCAGACTCAGGCTTTCCTTGTAGGCACAGCAAAGGAAGGGACTTGTGCTCTTTCTGCTTGATGCTTTCCATGTAGGCTTGAGGAAGAACAGGGGGATCCCAGAACAGTCACACCAAATATGAAGAGCAGCAAAAAGTGCAGTAAATAACTGCTAATAAAGAAAGATATTTATAACTGTAAATCATGTGTGTTTTTGACAAAGTAATCCTGACTGAACTGCCTTCACCAGCACCTCTACTAAATCATGACATGATTTATTCAGCTCAAAATCCTTTTGTATCAGGCTTAAACATGTTTTCATCTGTATGTATCGGGCTTTAATAGAAGACAAAGGCCTAAGCAGGGGTGTTTTCAAACATTCAACAATTTTAATCTGGGGAAACCTTTTTTTCCTGGGCTTATATTTTAATGTATTGTGCATTTTAACTGGTTATTTTTGCTTATTGCATTTGTATTGCACTATGTATTAATGATGCTCCATAAATCAACTTCCCTTGCCTTTACATGCTGTTTGTGTTCCTGTTTTATTACTTGAGGGCTGCTACAGATTTGGTACCTTGTTTTCTTAGAACTGCTGCAAGCAAGGGGTGCGCTTACTTAACTTCAGGCAATTAGATGGATTTGAGAGTCCAATTTAGACCCCCCTGGAAGACTCTCATTTTTTTATTCCCTGCTGACAAAATGGCTTTAGCAGGTGGCTGCTAAGTGCTTTTATGTTGTCCACCAGCCTTGTCTTCGTACTTACTGCTACCTCATTACCAGTGCACTACCATTACCCGTGTGCTCTAAGCTTCTGGTTCAGCACCAACTGAGCTAACTAGCTTGCGGCAACAATCTAGCCATCAGGAAGCTCCATCAAATCAATGGGACGCCAAGCCAAGTAGCTAGAGTACATCAGAGGAAAGACCAATAAAGATTTTATCCAAAAAATATGTGTGTTTCTGTAGAGTATTGAATAAGTTCATGCTCTTTAACCTAGATTCAATGCTGACTTAAGCCTTGGTGGATTAAGTTTGCCAGGCTGCTTTCACTGCAACGTAACTCCACTTGGCAACAGCTTGATTTTCATTTTAGCCTTTAGCATATAATAAAGCTATTTGTTCAAAAATGCTTGGCAAACATGGCTAATTGACTTCGTCAGGAAATGACTCAGAGAACTATGACATAAATGCAAAACATTGGAGTGGTGCTTGAATGGAAGATGTAGCTCTAAGTTGATTTTGAAAGTCCATTAACACAGCCATGACTGCCAGGAACAATGCATCATGGATAATGTGATACTTGATGCTTTATCTGTGGCTTTCTCGTGTCATATTGGTAAAAGGCTTGGCAGGATTGTGGTAAAACTCCGTCCTGATTGAATTTTCAAAATGTTTCAAGAAAGATCAAGTCTTGGTGGGATTCTCTTTGCTTTCTCAAAGCTGTAAATTTAGAAAATAACCACCGCTTCTTGAAAAGAAAGGTTTAATAGTACAACCTCTGCAGTTTTTCTGTCTTTTGCTACTTGTTTTGTTGACTGAAAGGGAGCTAATACTTCTGACTTTGTGTCACACCGATTAGGTCAGTATGTCTGACTCAGCCAACCTTATCGATTAGATCTGCAAGGTTATCTGCCGACAAAATTGCACATTTTTTTGTAACCTCACATGATGTTTTGGTAAAAGCCATGAGACTGGACTTCTCTTACAACAAAGGTGCCAAAGAGAAACAGAAATGAGGCGAGGAAAGAGATTGAGTGTTGTGTTTTCCAACTGAAATGTTCTTAGATACACAGCCTGAGGGAGAAAAAACAACCAAAAAAAAAAAGTTTTTCTTTTTTTTTTTTTTTTTTGCACGCCACTTCTGATCTCCAATTCAACTCGTCCTGCATTTCCTCTGCCTTTGGTATTACCCTGTCACTCGGCTTTATGACCAAAAGCATGCACAGTGGAGGATAAAAGAATCAAACACAGAATCAACATCAGAAACATGATAAAAATGATAGCACAGTGAGAAAAAGCAGTGAGTGAATCATGCCTGCTTCTCAAGGCGAGCCTCCTGAGACCCGGTGCCTGCAGCAGCAAAGCCAGACAGAATGGATCTGTACTAGAATTAAAACAAAAAAAATAATCAAAAAGGACATGAAAGTATCCTCTCATAACCCACTCTCTCTTTTCTCTTCTCTCTGTTGCTCTCTTCTGACAACAGAGCTGAAATCTGGCTTTGAGAGCTCCGCTTGGATCCACAGTGGTAACCAAAAAAGAGACTGCCATGATGGTGGCCTACAATGAATCCACATGAGGCAAAGGCTAGGGTTAAAAGACTGGCTGCTCGGAACAGAGAACCATAAGCTGACGGTTTTGTCTGAGCAGGCATGCCTAGAGATGGGGCAGAGAAAAGAGAATTTTGTGAGTTGCCTCTAAAACTCGCCTGCATCAGTATACCCAGAGCAGGAAATGAACCGAAAACCAAAATGTCAAAAAGATGTGTGCTCATGTTTACTTCTGCGCCCTTGGAAATTGTGTGGTCCCATCTTAAATTTGTGAGGTCCCAGGCCTTCAAGAGTAAATTTAATTTTCGGGATAGCTTTTCTGCTGATGTAATTTTGTTCTTGGAGGATGGAAGCAACATTTTAAAGTAGACCAAAAGTTTACAGAGCCTTTTAGAGGCTCACTGTTTTCTTCTGCTGAGATTTGAAATATATCAGATACACAAACCAGTCTATGTTGTGATAGCAGGAAGCATTATAAGCACATTAGTTATAGCTGCTCAACATGGCTGTTGATCATCTCCAGCCATGATTACGATTTTAACACTTGTGTTTTGAATTTTATAATATTTTAATCTATCATTTCCTTAATCTGACTACTTTTTAGACTCGAACCCCAAAAAAGTACCAACAGTAATACAAAGACAGACAATTAGCCAAGTTTTCCTAGCCGTTGCTAAAAGGGAAACACTAAATGGGTTTTACTACAACAAAATAGCAAATAATCTTAATAACACTGATATTTTTCAAAGAATAACACTGCATGTATTACAAACGAAGTGCTTTTGTAGATGTCCAATCAACCAGTTTTAGGTCTACCATTAGCATATTGTGCAATTTTTCCATCCATACATACATCTTCATCGGCATCTTCAACCGCCTGTTACCCCTGCTCCGAGTCGTGGGGGTAATAGGCCACCCAGACGTCCCTTTCACCCAGTGATACTTTCCAACTCCTGCTGGGGGATCCCGAGGCGTTCCCGGACCAGACAGGATATGTAATCCCTCCAGCAAGGCTCTTCCCCTAGGTCTCCTCCCAGCTGGACGTGCCAGGAACACCTCCACGGGAAGGCAATCAGATGCCCTAACCACCTCAACTGGCTCCTTTTGATGTGGAAGACCAGTGGCTCTACTCCTAGCTCCCTCCGTATGTCCGAGCTCCTTACTCTATCTCTAAGGCTGGGCCCAGCCACGCTCTGGAGGAAACTCATCTCCAATCTCATCTTTCGATCATTACCCAGAGTTCATGACCATATGTGAGGGTTGGGAGGTAGACTGACCGGTGAATTGAGAGATTTGCCTCTCGGCTCAGCTCCCTCTTTACCACAATGGTCCGGCAGTACTGCGGGTGTTGTGCTATTTTTCAAAAACTGCAAATTTTATGGCAATTGCGCACATTGTCAGACAGGGATGCAATCTAAAAATCAGTGTCAAAAAATGTGTGGACAGTATTAAGTAGGGCTGGACGATTATGGCAAAAATAATAATCATGATTATTTTGATTGATATTGAAATCAGGATTAATAAACATGATTATTCATTGACTTCAAAATTTGAGTATTTATTAACCACAACTTAAAAGAACAATCAAAAATAAATTAGTAACAAGTAAAATAATAACAATATATTAAATAACAGCAACAAAAACCAATAAATACAAATAAATATCCAATCTACATGCACTCCTGTAAAACTTGCAAAATTTGCAACATGCAAAAACACTAATAACACAGCCAAAAACACAACCCAAAAATACTCTGTGAAGCACACACTAATCATTGAGAAGTAAGTGACTAGTTTTTGTGTTTAACATGTCAGCTAACAAGAAAGAGGTGGTACAATTGTGACAAGGGGATGTAGAAGTTAAGGAATGAGAGAGGAAAGTGTGACACGTTTTGTGAGGAATGTGGCAAGCTACCAATAAGGAAGCACCCTCGAGTGGTTAATGTAGCAAGGGGCCAAATTCAGAGAAACAAGAATTGGGGGGAATGTAACAAGCAATCAAGATACCAGAGGACAGTTTGGAACAGAGCAACCTCATGGGGCATGGCTGGCAATTTTTGGGGGGAGATAGTACAAGCTAGCAAGAATAGGGTGGTACGTTTTGGTGGGAAACCTACAAACTAGCAAGGAAGGGATTTCCAGTTTTTGTTGGGAGCATAATAAGCTAGCAGCAATGGGTCTCAGGTGTGTGTAAAGCAGAAAGTCAAGGAGAAGTGTGGCAACATTTTTTATGTGCATCAAGCTAGCAAGAAGGTGTAGCAAACTAGACAAGGAATTGCATGTTTTTGGCCTTGGAAAAAGCTCGTAGATTTTGTGGGGGATGTAACATGCTACTCTTACAAGGAAGGACAGGCATTTATGTTTGAGGAAAACTAAAAGTTCATAGGGAATGGATGAGAAGTTTCTGCGGCAAATGTAGCTAGCTAGCAAGTTAGTGAAGGTTTATCTGTGGGAAATGGAGCTAGCAATGGCAAGTTTGTTTAGGTAATGTAGCAAGTCAGTCAGGAAGAGAGAGCAAGTTTGTGTGGGAAGCACAGTATGCTAGCAATGATATGGAGCAAACTTATCTGAGAAAATTTTAAAGCTAACAAGAATGGCGTGGCAAGGTTTGGTAGAAATGTAGCAAGCTAGCAAGAGTGGCAAGTTTGTGAGTCACAGACATAGCAAGCTAAAAATGAAGAAGTGGCTAGTCTTTGTGTGGAATGCTTTAAGGTTGCACAGGAAGATTAAAAAGTCTTTCTGGGATTCAATTTGAAAGCTGGAAAAGAGAGGTTAAGTTTGTGTAGGACAGAGTATAGTATGCTAGGAAATATATGATACAAGTCTGTGAAGAACAGAAGTTGGCCGAGGAAGGTTTGGCAAGTTTCAGCAAAAACAAGTAGGGTGTGGCAAATGTCTGTGAGAATCGTACTAAGCTAGCAAAGACGTGTTGCAAGTTGGTGATTAGCAAACAAAGCCAGCTAGAAAGGTGCAAGGAAGAAGTCGCCAGTTTTTGAGGGAGATGTAGCAAGCTCACAAATTAATGCCTTTTTTGTTTTTTAACTGAACAAGCTAGCAAGAAAGTGACGGTTTTAGTGAAAAATGTAGCTCACTAGCAAGGGCAGCAGGTAAGTTTGTTAACTGCATAAGCAGCAAGCTAGAAGGGAAGTGGAAAGCTTTGTTAGAGAAATTTTTGGGGGTGGGTAGAGATTAGGGCTGGGCAATTAATCAAAATTTAGATTAAATCGCAATGCGGCCTGCTGCAATTTTCAAATCCCAAAAGTTGCAATATTTCTTTAACTTGTAATGTGTCAAAAAAAGCAGTTTAATAAATCAAGTTATTTGCAGCTGCAAAGATGTTATGCACATTATGCAAACATTCCAGTGTCAGTTTTTCTAAAATGGTTTACAAAAATCCTCTTTTTCGTGTTTTATGTATGTTTTTCTTAATCAAAATCAGTGACATAAAATGATAATGCCCTTAAACAAAGAAAATTACATCACATTTGCAATACAAGCAAAATAGCTCATTCTTTCTAAAATTGATGAAGCTTAGTGTTAGTTCATGAATGTCATACCCAAGCTGTGATCAGCAGTCATCCAGCTTCACCTCCCCCACCCCAGCCGCCTCCTTTATAGCTTAAAGCTTGTTGCATCCCCCTTTTCAGATTCATGCTACTATGGATTAATTGCTTCTGAAATACTGTCATTGTTTTCAGTACACATGGTCTTATTTATGGAACTATTTATTGCTTGAATTTGTCAAAAAAATACATATGATTAACCCAAGAATAATCACACATTAAATCGCAATTGCAACATTTGGGAAAAAAAATCGCAATTTGATTATTTTTGTAAATCGCTGAGCCCTGGTAGAGGTGGGTGGCAAATGTATGTATATAACGTAAGAAGCCAGCAAGGTAAGAGTGACCACTTACATTCACCAAAACAAACACAAGGCAGCTAAAACTAGGGGGCGTATTTTCACAAGATAAGTTCCTAACAGCCACGTGTCTGTGATGAGATAATTTATGCTGAGTTTGTGGAAAGCTTTCTCCCTAGCTTTCACTCTTAGCCCTCTAAAAAAAGCTCAAACTGCCATTCTCATTACTTTTTGTCATATCTAGCTATGCACATAGTGTTGGTTTCATTTTGAAATGTCCGCATCCACCTTTGTAAACTGAACATAAATGGATGTCTTTGCTGCTTACATGATTGAACCAAAAATAAAAACTCTTTAGTATAATTACTGTACTATATTTTGCCGTTGTGCTGCTGTCTCTTCACGTTTCTCTGGCTTTCCTCTATCTCCCTCTCTCTATCAGTCCTCTTCTCTCTCATTCTTGGACATGCAGATGACACGGGGCTCGGCCAGACAAAGTGATTCCACAGTGCCGAGGTCTGCCAGAGAGAGATAGCTTAGACACAGTGTCACCGCTGTTAGCTAGATGTGGGGCTTCGGGGGGAGGAAGCCCAGGCTGGAGAGAGAGGTGAAAAAAAAAGAAAAGGAAAGTGGGAGGGATGGGAAGAAATAGACTTGGCACGAGGGATTTTAGAAATCTAAGGATGGAACCAATGTTCGATTGCACACAGAGTATATAGCTCTTGCCTAATGAGACTCAGAGGAGAGGGTACTTTTTTTTTAATGTACTTTGTTTTATCCCTTTCCTTGAGCACCTCTATTAAATCCTAGAGGAAGTTTCCTGGCTCTGGCTGAATGAGAAGCACCCCTCAAAGAAAATCTGTGCTGACCCACTTCCCTCGCTGTGTCAGTTATCTAGAGAGGAAAGCAACACGCGCACACACACACACACACTATTTTCCACCATCTCCTATACTTCTGCTAAAAATAGAAATACACATCCAGGCTCAGTTCCCCAGAAAATTCTCAGCTATCAGATAACAATACACTGGATATAAGTTGGCCCATATCGACCCAGAGGGAAGTCTTCCTCAGGTTTCATCTGTTTGCACATCCATTCACCCATCCATCCTTCCGCTGTTTCTCCAGTGTCGGTAAATAAAGTTTCAGATGTAGGATGAGAGATCTCCCCAGCCAGTGAGATGAAAAGAGGAGAGCCACGAAAATACACGTGTGTCCAGCTGTTACACATGCTGCTATCTAATCTCTGCTGCGGAATGTGTGTTGTATTGTGTGCCTGTGTTTATGTGGCTGAATAATCCTGGCAGTCCTTCTCAGGTTTTGGCCATCTGGGATTCCCCAACTTTAGAAAGCAAGTGTGAAGACTGAAAGAAAGGGAAACAGAACAGCTGTGCCAAACAGGTGGTTTCATGGATCTATATAATAAGCTTGTCAACATTTTTGATACTTTTAATACCACAGAATGATAAATTATCTATACGTACTGACAATGAACAACGGTATTTAATTGTGACAAAGCTTTAAAAAGTACCCCTGATTCAAAAGACAGATGTTTAGGAGAGGAATAAATCCACTTACAATTGCAAACAAGCTCCTACACATCATTTACGCCAACATATTTGTGCAAATTAGACAGTGTGGAGGAGGAATTTTTGTAAAAAACGAACAACAAAATACCCAATGTTGGGAGTCTAGTGCTGCACAATTTGGTAAGGGTGTACAATTGCCAACACTGCAATTTGCAATTGGAACTACAATATCACACATAAATGTATCATGAGTCCACTTGCTTGGTTATCAAGGAAAATGCAGAGAATATTATTACAGAACCTGACATTTGTATAGGCCTGCTTTCAAAATAACTTCAAATTTTTAAAATAGAATATAAATAATTGAAAATAAAGGCACTGCTACTTCATTTTTGTAAACCTTTCAAATTCAATTTCATACAAAAATAACTGCAGCCTTTTCTGCAGTTATGTAATTACCCAGCCTGACATTGCAAATGGCAGTGAAGTAAGAGTATTTGTGCAGCACGAGTATCTAAGGCTGTTTACTTAATTGTCAAACCAAGTACCGATATCATTTTCTTTTAAAATTTTAGTACCATGACCACTGTAATTCATATCACTGTAGATTCCATAAACTGGAGCATTGCTATTGCTAGCTGTGTGGTCCCTCAAGACCTAAGCTTCCTAAATAAAAACAAAATAAAAAAAAGCAGTTTTACAAAAACAGAATTATTGAATAGTTCACAACCGACTTCCATGAACTAAAATTGGCAGGCAACTAAATTGCAAGTTAAGTTGCTTTATATAAACAGATACAAGAAAGATCAAACATCTGCTCTGAGCTGTAGACAGTTAAGTACGGAATAATTTTGGGAAGAAAAAGGCATTTGCAACTGACTTTTTTCTCACCTGTAAAGCACCATGTCATCTACAAAAGTGAGCACCCTGTCCTTTAGTGCAACAGTTTTAATGGGTGCCACTTTACCACACAACCAAAAACTTGACATTTAAGACAGTTTAAAGTGTAACTTTAAAAAAGAAAAAAAAAAAAGAAAATTCTTAATCAGCAACAATTAGGGCTGGCAAAGATTAAAATCTATAATTGCGATTAATCTCAGGATTTTGTAGTTAATGGCAGGTAATCACCCAGTGATGCCATATTTTGAAATTCCACTATTTTGCAATTATAAATTGTTTTTGTTTCACTTTAGATTTCAGAACTAACCTGAACTAAGGTAATTGGTTTCCTGTTTTGATACTTACCTGCTTTATTTTGAAAGAAAATAAGGAACTTCTTGTAGATTGAATTATGACATGAACGTAACTGGGAAAGAGTTAAAGACAGAAAAGGAAATACGGGAATGATAAAGTAAGAAATTGATAACACAAGGTGCAAATGACTTTGACTTTTACACTGAGCTGTCTGTGAATTTTTTTTATAAATTAAAATGATATATTGAGAAGCAGTGGTATATGTATTTTACATCACTGTAAAGTAGTGGTTCCTGCTTTCCTTGGAGCCCCCTGACTTGTTAAATTGATAAAACAGAGCAAAAGGGTTTACACTTGTTTTTCTTACCAAGCTTTGTGATATGAACAATTTTGAAAAAGGCATTTGTGATGATTTCAGTCTGTTTTTGTAAATCTAATTTTCTAATCTAATCTCTGAGCAGACAGACCTCACACCAAACCTGAGATCTTTGGTGCCCCCTCAAGGGGGTTCCACACTCAAGGTTGAGAAACAATGCTTTAAAAGGAGACGTTACAGTGGCTCAGCCAAAGTCTACTGAAAAGGAAATATAGCACAAGATTATTGGGATTAAACAATGCACTAACTATGGACCTTAAAGGTGCAGTGTGTAAAACTGAATATTAACATCTAGAAGTGGGTTCTAGATTGCATTTCTCTGCTGGAAACTGTGGCAACCAGTTGAATTTAATGTGTATCTGTAATGCGAACACAATACAATACAATACAATAACTTTATTTTTCCTTTTTTCCTCTATGTTACCATGGAAACATGTACAAATCCAAGATGGCGGCATCCATGGAGGGGACCCTCCCTATGTATGAATTAAAGGTTTATTCTGAGTTTTTTTTTTTGTTTGTTTGTTTTGTTTTTTTAAATAGCTTTTTTTGAATTTAGATGACTAAACACTTACTTAGATAGACCATCTTAGAAATGTTTTGCTTTACTTTACCAAGTTTGTTCAGCTAAATGCTACTAGGCTAAATATTACACACTGCACCTTTAAATAAAGCTGGCAATCTGAGATACTACATGGCCTGAAAATTGAAAAGTAATGCTTACATTTGTTAATAAAAGAAATCCATCCGTTTTCTATACCACCTATCCAATTTTGGGTTGCAGAGGTGCAGCTGCTGATTCCAGCTGCCACTGGCCTAGAGGCAGGTACACCCTGGACTGGTTCCTAATCAATCTCAGGAATGACATACAGAAAACCAGGCACTCAAACATTCTAGAGTCCCCAATTAACCTAACAAGTATGTTTTTGATCTGAGGAAGAAAAACTTCACACAGAAAAGCCAGAAGCTAGGAAAAGGAATACTTTGCATTTTTATTTTCAGAGAATTTGAATAAAAATCAAATTTATTCATAAATTGATTTAAACCTCCTGTAGCCTCTTGTTCTTACAAAACTGGAAAACCAAAGAAATTAACCCATTACTGCCACATGTATCATATTGTGAGCATAGGATAAATTTAGATCCCAATAAATAGCACATTAACAAGCCCTATCACCTTTTCTTGAAAGTGTTCCTCTATCGTGAAATGTAGATTGGGCAAAACAATTATGCTGAAATATTCTTCTACACTTTTTTGCACTGTTCATTCAAAAGAAAAGGAAAGTGAAGATGCCGTACACAACCATGCCACTAAGGCATTCTTGGACTTAAATGCCAGACACTTACAGAAACAATAAATCGCTACAGTGCAATATAGTAACCCCAAAACGCAGAACAAAAGAGCTCCCATTCATCAGCTGTACCTCTGGACGTGGGTGGCATCTACTCTGGGTGACTGTAGTGAGCTTATGAGAATTTGCAGTTATCCTACTACATAGAGGCAAACATGAGTAAGAGGCACCAGAAGGGGTTTCTATGGATTTTACTGTAACACCACACAGCTGCGTCTGTCTTTGTGTGTTACAGCGTGTGGCGAAGAGAGAGAGAGGGAGGAAAAAGAAGTCAGCACAGGGACTTGGAAATGGCACCGTTGCACATTGCCAACTGGCCCAGTCATCTCAGAGTCATTACCAGATGGATTCACACATCCACAGACCAACACGCACATGCACGAACACGCAGGACATCCACCAGCACGGGCAGGTTGGCACATTAAAAGTGCTCTACCTAAAAGGCATCCAGCACTTGCGCACACATTTGACAGTAAAGCTTGCACTATTCTTGTAATGCGTCCAACTAAACGAACGCATATTTCAATTGAGTGCCCTGGCTTTCTGGCTGGGTGTAATGCCATGTGGTTTGGTGTCACCTCACAAGCATATCAAACTCGGGCACACATCGGTGCTGCAATTTCAGGCTAGTGATGGAATGGAGTGCTAATCTGGCAGGAAGGCAGGAGCTGTTTCTTTAGGGCATGGTGCCTGCTGTTAAATCCCTCTCTACCTCTCTTGCCGGGCTGCTGCAGTGGCACGCTGACCCCTGGCCCAGTTGTTCAGGCACTATTGATGAATGAGGGGGCCGTAGTGTGTGAGTCATGCAAGAGAGAAAGATGATTGTGTTGGTTATATGTTTGTGTAGGTGGCTGAGACAGCCAAGCGAATGTTTATTAGTAATAAGAAAATATGTGCATTTGTGTGCAAGTATGAATTCCAATTGCTAGAAAGCAGGAACCAATGAAGTCCACTTATTTCCAACTGAGCTGAGAAAAAAAGGGAAACTCAGATGATTGGTGCTTTTTAAAAACACTCTACCCTTGAAGCCCTCTACCTAAATATCTGTGCTTTTTGGACAAAAACATTCAATATAGCTGCAGGCATTTTAGTGTTTCTATTGATGCATTTTACTTTCTGCTACAGTGCTTTGTAGCATGTTCAAAATTTAATAAAAAATCAATTGTGTGTTGGGTTATGTGTTCATTCATTCCTTTAAAAATTGCTACCCATTAGGCTCTTACTGGGTAGGTTTTTCAAACAATGTTGTATGTGGGGGTATGGAGTCTTAAAGAGGAAAATGCTAGCATTTAGACAATTTTGGGCGGCTGGGTTCATGTTTAGGTTAGCTAAACTGGTTCTGAAAGGCAAATGCAAAAAATAAAATCCACTAATGGGCCAGTTAGTTTTCAGCCAAAGCTTCCACATCGATCTGTCTGCAGACTATGCTTTGCAGGCACACAACTTTTCTGTGTATTGAGGTTTTTAACTGTTATATCAGATGTGCTTCACCTACTGTGAAACAGAAAATATGCAATCCCAAATAAGTGGGCCAGAAAATAAATGCTCCTAGATGACTCCTCGTGAGTGTCAAACTATTTCCGAAAGTTTAATTTTTAAAATAATTTCTTTAACCCATTTGCCTTGAAGCAACATGGATGGTTCCCTACATAGCGCTTCCCTTCAATTACCTAGACCATGGTGATCCCTAATCCTTCAACCAACCTTCGTCAAGTCTCTTCAGCATTCCCCAGGGTTCTGTCCTGGCCCCCCTACTATTCATTATCTACATTATCTTATTAGCTACTTCCTCATGGTCATAACGTCCATAAATTCAACAAAATCAACTTTCACTGCTATGTCGATGACACCCAGATCTACCTACCCTCTTGGTTATCTCTTCTATAAATTCAACATCAACTTTTACTGTTACCAGATGACACCCAGGTCTACCTATCCACCAATCATAAATCCACCCTGACCCCCTCCTTTCTCTGTAAAAGTTTACAGGAAATTAAATGTTGGTTTTCACACAACTTCCTCAAACTCAGCAGTGAGTTGAGTAATTAATAGTAGGTAATATTTACCCTTTTCCAGTCTCTACTGGTGTTCCCCAAGGTTCTGTCCTGGCCCCCATATTTTTCATTATCTAGCTACTTCCTCTTGGTTGTATCTTCCTTAAATTCGCCATCAACTTTCACTGCTACGCAGATGACACCAAGGTCTACATATCCACCAATCCTAAATCCCTGACCCCCTCCTTTCTCTGTCAACTTCCTCAAACTCAGCAGTGACTTGAGTAATAAGTAATAAGTAATGAGTAATAATTCCTCTTAGTTGTAGCTTTCATTACTCCAACATCAACTTTCACTGCTACGCAGATGACACCCAAGCCTACCTATCCACCAATTTGCCCCCCACCTTTCTCTGTGAATGTTTACAGGAAATCAAATCCTGGTTTTCACACAACATCCTCAAACTCAACAGTGAGTCCAGGTCCCTCTAGCTACTTCCTCTTGGTAATATCTTCCAAAAATCCAACAACAACTTTCACTGCTACGTGGATGACATCCAAGTCTACCTATCCACCAAAGCCAACATAGAACTTTGTCTCCATTTGCTTGACCAAAGTCTCTGAGATGTGCTGTGCTGGTTCTCATCCATTCAGTAGAGTAGGGTGGACAGAAGGCACTGGCTACCCGTATGCCACTGCATTACAGCTTAAGAACCACATTTAACCAGCATTTCGTACTTACATTACAACACATAGAGAGGATGACAGCTTTTACTAATTCAGTCGCACACATCCCTAGTCATTGTCTCATATTCCACCTCTCCTGGTTTCATTCTGTTTTGTACTTGATGTAATGTTACTGTGATTCTTTCTATGCCTTATTTCCTTTTATCCCTCACATCACACCTTACATTTGTCACCATTTCAGTTAGTATTTCATCTCAAAGCCTGCTTGTCTAACTCTTCTTATCGTCTCAGCTGGAAAGGAACAGTTCTCGACAATCCAGACATATTTTTATAAGAACAGGAAACTTACTTCATCAAACAGGGAAAGCAGCTTTTTTAACAGTTAACACTGTGTGCACATTGTAATGCTTCTTTCATGTCCTTACAAGCAAGGCAGATAGAGACAGACATGTCCACTGAGAATTTGATCATTGACCTTACCATTTTTTCCCTAACCACACAGGAAAACAGTCTGTGGAAAGGAGAGTTTACATATTGACACGTGGCTGTTTGTGTGTCACTTGACCTTGTGGTCAGTATTGATTAGGGGTTAACTGGAACTTCAAAATCGAAAAAAAAAAAAAACCACAGTGAGAGTAATTCCTGCTGATGGCTGTACACACGCCAATGTTAGATACATACAGTGCAGAGTCATGGCCTGAGGCACATTATCACCAGTGACACTACGCTGAAACATTGATTCTATTTTCATTATTGGTTTCACACTTGTGTCCATTTTCAGTATCAGTACAACCACAATTAGCCTCAACTGAAAAGAAAAAGAAGCCACCACCTGAAATAGGCCGTTACAAAACATTTGAGGTCAAAATCGATTTCAGTGGGAAAAGACTGATGGGTGATTTTTTTATCTTTATCTATCACACCATTTAATTTTGCGGTTGCAACATTTTTCCAGCTTATAAATAAGAAACTACCAAATGATACAGAGTCAGCCAAGCACAATACTCAGTTGTTTTAACCCTTTTTACCACATTGACTCCATGATTACTATTTGATCTCAATCATCCACCCTTGGAGGTTGCTTCCCGCCAACAGCAGACAGATTGTGTAAATGTAAAAGCAGCTGAGAGGTTAAATTGGAAATGGCAAGAACAGAGAATCCTGCTGTTGGTCGGCTTTGCATTTGAAGCACAGAGGAAAACTGAGAGAACAATTGGGAGTGGACTCTGGAGACCCCTCTTTGTTTTGTTTAAATCACACAAAACAGGAAAGGTGTGAAATTCCTCTTAGAGAGTCTGGGTTGGATTAGGAGCAGGTGCCTTGGTGTACCTGTAAAGCTGTTTAAGGCAGTGTATGTGATAATGGGGTATGGAAATAAGCTCAGAAAACGACTTGACATGCATTTACACTCATTTTTCACAGTTTGTACACAATGGCAAATAGTACAAGAGGTGGGAAAAATATTGATACCACAATATATTGTCATCCTGATTCATCTGATACAATTATCAAATCACTGGTGTTAAATATGAATTATTTTAATCTTAAAAATGGCAACACTTTACATATATTTGCCTGTAAATTTGACTTAATGTGCCACTACTCCTGTGACTCCTTAAAGTGTCAGTTATGACATATGTGAAGGTGATGTGAATAGAAGTTAGCTGGGAAAGAAGGACAGCATAAAACAAGAGTTGATAAGTTGTTAAAGGATGAGGTGAAAGTTAAACATTATCTTTAAACGGGCATTTTATGTTCCTCAGTGTGTCAGATATTGCGATGTATCATTTTATGACTATCTTGGAATGTATCAAACTCTGAAGCATTGCTAGATCATGATACTTTTGTCTTTGGTCATGTATCATATTGTACTTAAGAGCATCATATTGTGTCATATTGACTTGTGCCATACTGTATCATGACATAATATCACAGCGAATCATATTATTTGTATTGCTTAGTATTGTCTAAGTAAATATAATATTGTGTTGTTTCACATTTTACCATATTGTATTATATCGTATCTTCTATCTTATTTCATATTGTTTCATATAGTACCGTACTGAATCAAACAGTATTGTATCTTATGGTATGGTAACATATTGTATTGTATGGCATGGCATGACATTGTAACATAAGATATCAGATTGAATTGCATCGAACACTTCTAGCAGAATTGTATTCTTTATGGTCCTATCATATCAAAATGTATCGTTTTGTATGGTATTGTATCTTATCAAATCTAATTGAACATCATGTTGCATCTGTATCCTATTGTATCTCATGGCATGGCATAGCATGGCATTGTATCATATGACATCACACTGAATAGCGTTGAACAGTCCTAGCAGAATTATAATTGTATGCAGTATTGTATCAAATCATATCGCACGGCCTGACATCGTATCATATGATATCCTATCGAATTGCTTCAGACAATTCTAGCTGAATTATATGTCGTATCATATGGTATCTTATCATATCTCCTCTTATTATATTACCTCTTATAGGGCTGGAAAATTAATCACAAATGAGATTAAATAGCAATATGGCCTGCTGCAATTTTCAAATCGCAGAAGTTGCAGTATTTCTTTTACTTGAAATCTGTCAAAATACCAGCTAAATAAATCATTTTTTTGCAGAGATTTTATATACATTATGCAAATATTAAGTGTCAGTTTTTTAGAATGGTTTACAAAAATCCTCCTTTTAGTGTTTTATGTGTTTTTCTTAATCAAAATGAATGACATAAAAATGATAATGCCCTTAAAAAAAACAAATGAAATCACTTTTGCAATAAGAGCAAAAAAAAAAGTTAGCTCATTCTATCTAAAACTGATGAAGCCTAGCGTTACTTCACAAAAGTCATACCCCAGCTGCGATCAGCTGGTAGCCAGATTCATCTTCCCCACCCCAGCTGCATCCTTTCTAGCTTAAAGCTTGTTGCACTCCCATATTCAGATCCATGCTACTATGGGTTAATTGCTTCAGAAATAATGTCAGTGTTTTCAATACACATGCTCTTATTTATGGACATTTTTATTGCTTGAATTTGTCAAAAAATACACAAGGTGACCTAGGGATAATCGCATATTTAATCGCAGTCACAATATTTTGGGAAGAAAATAGCAATGAGATTATTTTTGCAAATCGTTCAGCCCTAGCCTCTTATTGTATCCTATCATATCTTATTGTACATTATCACATCATATTCTATTGTAACATACCACATTTTAATGTATCATATTGTATGGTCCCATATCTTATTCTATCACATAGTACTGCATTGTAGCACATGGCATGGCATGACATTGTACCATAACATATAACATCTTACTGAATAGCACAAACAGTTCCATCTGAATCATATGTGATATTGTATAGTAAGTATAATGTCATATTGCATCCTGTCATATCCTATCACATTATTGTATTGCATCCTATTGCATCATATCACATTGTGGGTGTCATACCATATCATATGATTCAAATTGTACTGGATATGGTCGATGTAATATTGTATCATGTTGTGTTAAATTGTATCATGTCATTTCTTATCACTATGTATGGTTTTGTGTCATTTCATATTATATACTGTATCCGTTCAGATCATATGGAATTGTATTGGGTTGTATACGTCGTATAACATTATATGAAATCATGTAATATCACAGTGTATCGTATTGTATCGTATAATATTGAATCATATTTTATCATACTGTATCATACTGCATTGTTTCATATCGTATGGTATCCTATGGGTCTGTGCTGTACTGTAAAAAATCTGTGATGTATTTTGTTGCATTGTATGATATCACATTTTATCGTATCGCATCGCTCCGCATCTTATGGCATTTTATCAATCTGTGTTATTTTTCCGTACCATATTTTATCTTATCCTATCATATTGTATCATATTGTGTTATGTCATGTTGAATGGATCTGTGTCATATTGTGTCATTTAGCAATGTGCTGTATGAATAGTATTGCATAGTATCGTATCCTATCATATTATTTGGTGTTGTATTATATGATGTCATATTATATCGTATCATATGGTATCATGTTGCATCCTAGTGTGTTTTAAATTGTATTGATGGCCTCATATTGCATTGTACTGTATTATATCTCACTGTGTTTTAGAGTTTGTACTGTCAGTGATCTTTTATAAATATATTTCTCACTTACACATATTTATAGTAATTAGGTCAACCTATACCAACTCAATATGCTACCCTGCTGCACTCTTTGACCCAGGTATGGAGCTTGTTCAAAGTCTAGAGCCACTGGTTTAAGTCTATCAGCTTGATAAATGCCTGTGGACATGGGCAGATGGTCCCAACAGACCACTGGCACTGGAAAATCTTGCGAATTGCATCTAAGTATGCCCTCATTGCTGTATGTTTGCAAATGCCACCAGCTGCTGTGCCCACACCAGTCCCCCCTCTCCCAAAGACACACCTGTACAGACATATGAAATCCAGGTTGAAGCTGGCATCTGGCACTGTAATACTATTTTTTTCCTCTTTTGCCCCAGTCAGCACACCACTGCAGGCAGAGAAACATTTGTCTTCAAAGAGTCTTCAAACAAGCCCTGTGCTGAACTTAATCAAAGACATCACCGACAATAGTAGAGCAATAAAACAGCAGTCCTTTCAGCGTTTAACCGGGGCATATATCCCAGGTGCCCAGAGGGTTTCAGCACTCGGCTTCATAAGTCAGCGGTTTTTCAAAGAAATATCTCTCCTTCATGTTCCATCTGCCTCTTCTTTCAGGGGAACAGGTGATGCAGGTAGTGTGGAACAATTCATTCATTTCTTAGTGTCTTATACGATTTACTGAATTAGAGCTGCTCTGGTTGGCTGCAAAGTGAATGAGTGAGGAAAATGGGAATGCAGGGTTAATTAATGAGCTGCTGCTCTGTCTGACAGGCTTTCTGTGCCTTGTCAGGCACAGAAGCGTATGCTTGTATGAGCTGGTTAAAGCTAAACAATTTCACATCCTATTGCTGCGTAAGTTGGCTTATTTGCACTGGGGCAAACGTTCTGAGTAAAGACAACTCCACGTGAAAGGAAAATACTGAGAAATGTGTTTCAACAGTGGGTGTTTAAGTTTGTTAATTTGTTTGTAGATTTCAAGTCTGTTAGTTGAGATTTAATCTTATGTGGTTTAGGGCTGAGGGCCCTATATAAAGTTTGTTGTATCTCCTATGTCCAACTTAGCTACAGCTGACTTCCCTTGCTTAGAACAATTCTCCCTAGCTGACCAATCAAAAGTATGAAGGAGGCATGACTTATGACATTAGCTTGTTAAAAAAATCATGGCAGAGGTCAAAAAGGTCTGATTTTTTTTTTCAAAGGTTTCATTTCCAGGTCCAGAGCTGCCACTAATTAACACTGCAAAGCAGTGATCAGGCAATTCCATATTGCAAGGCTCCAATCTGCCGCTTTTGTGCCAGATCTGAAGACAGGTCTGGCCAAACAGCGTTGTTCAAAGAGAACAAGGAGATAGCTGTGGGCGAGGTTAATGGTGCGTTGCATTTAATCTGAGAACTTGTAAATTCTGAGTTGACTTCATCAAAAATGTGCCCTGAACTCGTAATCCATCCATCCATCCATCCATCCATCCATCCATCCATCCATCCATCCATCAGTACCCCCCAGTTACTAGCTTGTAGCAAATGGAACACATTCATCTGGGGACTGACATCATTCCCTGCTCCGACATCTGACTTCAGAGGTTAATGGAACAAAGAAAAAGCACTGGCCATCAGCAATGGCTGCCTCCAGTGTAGTGGTTTGCCCGGATGTAGCTACAGTACAACTGCAGTTTTATCAGAATTAGATCACATTTCTTTATTGAAACAAGAGCAGAGAGAAACACAACGCTAAAAAAAGTTTCCGTACATCCGTCAGCTTGCTTTGGCAAAAGTTTGGGTGGTGTTGAGTTGTCCTTTAAGCCTGCGTATACAATGGCTAGCGATTAATTCAGGTGTAGCCATTGTATAACAGTAGTTTAATCAGATCTCGACTACATTTCCTTATTAAAACAAGAGCAGTGAGCTAAGCTGAAAGCTTCTTCTTGCAGAGAAGTTGTGTTTTGCGAGTCTTCTGATAGGCTTTGGAATTAATTTTTGCCAGCGAAAAGCTTCATCATCAAACCCTGCAGTAGCATTAGCCCGTATAGCTTTGGTTAGCATTTGAGCTGCACATGCCTACTGCCTCATTATGTTTCATCACTGTGATTGGCTGGTCATGAATGTCACAGACAGGAAGTTTGTCCAATCACCTTCCGTCAACTGCTTTGAAAAGTCCAGCTCTTCCCAAACGCTTTCTATGGAAGCTTCCCCTGATGAATCTGAAATATATCCATTCAATGGACATGCATGTCAGGTTTAGCAGGTTAGGGTTCTTTTAATTGTTTTCATGTTTTCTTGGTGACATTTATTTGAACTAAGAGAAGTATTAAACATACAGAAGAAGGCAGAAGTCAACTTTTTTGATCTAGCAATAATAAAGGCTTGTGGAAACATACATCAGTGCAAAAAGCACAGGCAAACACACCCTGATGTATGTTTCCACAAATTAATAGTATATGAAAAGACACACATACGTAGATGGACATTGAGGGCACAGCCAGGACAGCTTTGTCTTATGTTATCTTCTACAGAAGTTGAACTACCAATCTTCAAGTGATTTAGACTATGTGTGAATATATCTACTCTCCTGGGCTTCAGAACAATTCATAATTTTGATATTTTTGCACATAAAACTGGCCACAGAGAGCATACTGGAATTAGAATCGCTTCCCTTAAATGGAAATCCAACAAGGTGAATGGCTTTGTAGATATGTCGGAGACTTTATTGTCTGCATTGCTTGCTATTGGTGTAGATTACAGTTAAGATTAATAATGGCAAACCGTGATAAAAAATGGCAAAGACGGCCTGTTTCAGAAGCACAGGAGGGTGCTAGATAAAAGATGTGGGTAAACAAAGAAGATGTAAAGGTCTGTGTTACAGAACAGAGAGCTGTTTATATTCCATCCACTCTTTTCTTTGTGTTGTTCAGACTTATAGTATAGAGTCCAAGGTTGGAGCAGCATTAAGTGCATTGGACAAATGGGTCCCTGCAGAGAGACCTGTAGGTGGCCAAACTAAAAGTAGCCGTACATTAGGGGCTCTCTTTGTCATCCCCTTGCTCTTTTTTCCCTCACAAACATGATCACACTCACACACACGCTCATCCACACTCACACTGTGGCTGCTGCCAGTAAGACTTTTGCTTCGTCAGTAAACAGTTGACCGTCCTTGTCAGTAAAATGTTTATGTAGCTGGCTATAGTCCTGGTGAGCCTGGCAGAGGGAGCTGGCTCTGTAGATAAGACTACAGATGAAAGAGGAGCGTGATGATAAATAATGACACCGAGCCACCAAAGAATAATTACACAGAGAAAAATGGAGAGAAAGAGGGATATTTAAAATGGCCAGAGGGAAATTAGGAAAGTGTGTGTTTTTTAATGCTTGGCTGCTCGCCATCAGACGCGACTGATACACATCTGGGCTATCTGCAGCTCTCCCCGGGCCAGACGGCAGACTGAGCGAGTGTACATGCTGCAAGGTCAACCCACTGTGGAGGCATTTTGGATGATAGAGCAGAAAATGTGAATACATTGTCTCCTAATACTAAAGCACATAAACAAACAGGCCGGTCCCTTACATCTTGCTTATATTCTTACCTCTTTCTTTTTCTTCTTGTCACCCTTTCTTCTTTGATTTCTGTCCTTGCATCTGAATCCCTTGATAAGAGTCTGTTCTTTTTCTCCGACAAGTGCCCTGTCAGACTGCAGGGGTTTTACAATCACAGATGTTCTCCTTTCTTATCTGAAACAGGCACACAGTACGACATCTAAAAATACTGTGCCATCAAGTCCAAGGGATAAATTTATAAGATCGTTGTGAGTGCCAAACAGAGGCAATGAAAAGGAGACTGAAGTGCAGCACCTTTCTGAAGTAATGCTTGGCAATAATAAAACAAAGAAGATGGTTGAATGAGCTTGGATTACCCTTTTTGCTTAGAGGAGTACTTGCCCAGAGCAGCTGCTTTGACTACTTCAGGTCTTTTATTGGATGTCATAATCAAGCGTGGGCCCGACTTCCACAATCATCCAGCTAAAATCATTCATACTGCACATCGCTGATGTCATCCAGGTGGCTCCAAAGTCCAAAACACTTTAAGAAGTTTAAACTGGATCTGTGATTCCCTGACTTTACAAGACAACCTGGAGCCAACATTGGTACCTACCAAGGTCCCACCTCAAATGTGTCCTCCATTTTGGGTGCTTTTCAACTGCAGGAACCTCGCCAGGAACTTGGAACCTTTACAGGAACTCTGTGCTTTTTGAACCAGGCTCTGAATTTAGTCCCTGGGTATGGCTTCTGTAGGGACAACTCAGAACTAACAGTCCTTTTCAGTCCCAACATTCCACATGGACAGGTTTAGGGGAAGACTGAAAGGGAAAGGAAGTAGCAGGGATCCACCCCATGAAAAGTCCTTGCTCCTGTGTTTGTACTTTCCAAAGACCCAGGAACTATGGAGATTGGATCTGCAAAGTCCCAATGAAAGTTTGTGATTGGTTACTAAGTCAAGGACTCAGCTAAATACTCTCAGGTGACCACCTTCATCATTAGCACTCTAATAGTCTAAAGGCTTACATTTCTCTCTGGTCTTAGTCAGTTTGGATCTAAAGGAGCATTTCCCAGTGGAGACAGAGTGTCTTCAAGAACTTAAACAAGACCAATTGCCCCATTTGGATCAAGGCGACTAGAAAAGTGTTCAACAGCACAACATTTTCCAGGACAATGTTGTAGAAGTTTTTGTCCAACAGAGAGAAATTTTTCTTAGACTCTTTACTCATGCTCAGGCTTAGACAACATATAAAAACCAACAGATTCATAGAGAACCAGTGAAACGAAAACAAAGATAAAGCACAGTAAGATCCATTGCCATTCCTTCCTTATTTGCTGCTATTCAAGAGCTTTATAGCTAAAAAATCAAACCTTTGGAGAACCCTGAACCCCTACCAGAGAGCAGCAATTCATGCATACAGACTAGGCAACATTTCAGCAAACATTATGCAAACTCACTTTAGCATTGTTAGCTTTTGCTAAAGCTAAAAGAGCTGCACTAGCTACATTTACAACATTACTTTGTAAGCAAATGCGGCTATAATAGCTTTATCTAAAGCTAACACACCGAAAGCAAGCCTCCATTTACATAACTACTTCTAAAATGTGTTGAGCTTTGGCTAATGTAGCTCAGGTAACTTTGTTTACTTTTAGCCTTAGCTAAGTTAATTATGCAGTTATGTTCCCTATGTAGCTTATGTAGTTAACACAGCATTGCTAGCTTTAGATTTAGCTATATTAGCTATGTAACTACAATATCTAAATAGCTAAAGTAGCTTCAATAGTTTAAGCCTTAGCTACGTTAGCTGTTCTAAGAGTGTTTTCATGGAAGACAAGCTTTTTCTTTATTAAACGTTTTATAATTAGGTTGTACAGGTCAGGTTTTTAAATTTTAACTTTTGGTTACCCAACCATTTTACCCTTACCCTAAGCCTAACAATAAGTTTGTTTCGATTTTATTTAGAAAGTTTAGCATGTATTTCTGTACTGATGGATGTGGAATTGCACCATACTGGTCTGCATTAAAGTCAGAGAAGTAAGCTTAATTCTTAGTGCAGGACACGAGCAGAACCTAATAAATCTATTTCCTCCAACATGGAAATCTGGTGTAAAAACATGTTGAGGACAAGTAAAGAGCACAACATGTTGGTGGTTTATTTTAAAAGTTAAAGATGACACAACTCCTCTGCCCTATTTCTAACAGCTTCATTTAAAGTATTAGTTCTAACATGAATCTGCTGTTGTTTTGGCATCAGCTTGTGAACACGTCTGAAGTCGGTTTGCCAGTTGAGAGACTTCCAAAACTTTCCCAAATCTCCATAATTAACTAGGAGGCTGACCTATTTCTTTTTCTACTTGGCTGCTCATAGTTACAGTCTGTACGATAAACAGAGCCCCTAGTTTACCTCCCTTCTGTCTCCCTTTGCTCCCTCACACACCTTCACCTAGAAAGCTGATCTGTGTGAGCCGTTGCTCCAGGTTGAGGCTGTTGCAAATCCATTACATCAGATAAAAAAGGGGACAGAAATCTGATGCCGCTTTACATCCCCGCGGGGTTGACAGAGAGGAGCAGATGAAAAATGGGGGATTACTCCACTCTCTCCTTATTAAGTCTCCACAGAAGGAGGTCCGTTACAGCCATATGTCCCGTCATCAAATCTTATTGTAATCAGATCGAAATTTTTTGGGAGTAGAGACAACATCATGGGGGTTGAATCCCTCATAACAAATCCCCCTTCCAGTGTCTTTGAGGTCTCAATCTCTGTTGACAACAAAGCTACGTACGAAGCAGCACAAGAGGAGTGGCAGGTTGCCAGGTCGGTGGTAATCCTCTGCTTTTGGGAGGCCTCGTAGTGAGCAAAAGGCCACTCAGCCAACTAATAATCCCCTATTTGAATAATGGCTTCTATTCTATTTCACTCGCAGCTTCTCTCCATTTAGTCTGCTTGTAATTTCCTCTCTTATCTATGGCTGAGCTCACACAACAGATGAGGGTTCAATCTGCATCTCTCCGCAGACCAATTGAATGCAAAGTGAGAGCAATCGTAGATCATTTCCCCGCTTCCTACACCTCACTCTGTCGCTGCCTCTCTCTGTCCCAGCCTCCCTTCCCTTTCTTCCCCCTTCTGCTGCCTGTCATCCTGAATCCAAACCCCTCCCCTCCACTGGCAGCCACCTTGCGTTGTCATAGAAGACGTTTAAGGGTGGAAGGGACCCAGAGATGAAACGATGCAAGCAGTCAAGCAACATTACCCCGATCCTCCATTTCCATTTAGCTTGCACAACAGAATCCTTGTTGACAGAGGAGGATGAGGACGGGAAGTAGAGCAGGGTAAAAGAAAGAGTGCAGCAGAAAATACTGTATCTCTTAAAACATTGCTGAATAAACTCCGGCATAGTCAATGCTTGCCAAAGTTCATCTGCCACCATTACGATAACAACAGCCGCAGCAACCCTGAACTCCCGACAGACGCTCTCAGCCACGGTCGCTTCTGAACACTTCCAAGGCTCGCTGTGGTAATAGGATTTGAGGAAACGCTGCACTACAGCTATGCTAACAACTTGGAACAGAGTGTAACTGTCTTAACAGGTCTTGGTGAGAGACGCATGAGTAATCTGCCTTTATTTCCTCTCCTGGGAAGTGCTACTGACTTCCATAAAACAAACAAAATAAAGTCTTACTCAGCTCCTTGCTTGAGTCATACCCGACACCTCCTCTGCTACACTGACAGAAAAACGGTTGAGGTGAATGAAAAGTTTGGATTTGCTCTGCTGAACAAGACTCTACGAGGTAGTGCTGTCATAATGACAGAATTTAAACATGAAATAATACTGGAACCACAAAATCAAATCACCATGGTAACAAAAACAGAAGTCCTGTGCACTCAGTCATACATCAGATCCTACCAGTAAACTCCTGCACATCGTCTAAGTGGAACAAAAACTCTGTTGACTTTTGCTACTATAATTCTGCCAGTGTTTTAGAGCACTTCTGACAGCATTTATGAGTTTACTTGCAACTTTTTCATCGGATTTCTTCCTGTGTATGGCAATTGTGCCATTAAATAGTGGCAGTTTCGCCAAAGTTTTAGTAATTTTCAGTAATATCCATCAATAAAATAGCAAAGAGCCAACCAGCTCATAACACATGAACATGTTGCAGGTCTCTTATCACAGGAACTGCAAAACTGCCTGTTCACATAATAAGAAAAAAGTTTCTTTAGTTTAGTTTTATTTAATTTCTGAGCTATTTAGATGCAGCAGTTTGTTTCATCTAACCATTATATTCTCCCCTCCCATTTACAGAGGTTGTCCTTCCTTCTATAATTACTTTTTAGGGGCACATTCACTCTATGCAGTTCCTAGCATGCCCAAGAACATTTAACCGACCAAGCCCAGTTTGTTTGCCTAGTTGAAGTGTTTCATACCATGCTCAAGCACAGTACACTTCCCTGACAACTACTGGTAGAGCCTTGGAGGGCAATATATGACCGAAAGTACTTGACAGTAGCCAAAAAGAGAGTGTAAGTAAGGATGACCTATGTTAGGTCCAGCTGGGCTTGTAGAAATGTGAATTCAGGCCAGGGAGATATGGGCGAGGCAAGCATGCTTCAGCAAAAGGCAACCGGTCCTGGTGCTTGAGGCTGGCCCAACACTAACTAATCTTAAGCCCTTCTTTAGGCCAGTTCGCCTCTTCTGACAAGTGAATAGGCCTGTCCAAAACTGATCACAGCACAGCTGTGGCAGACGACTGCTAAACCTGAGTCTGGTTCTGCTTCAGGTAAGTGCTCTATACAATGCTCAAGCATGGTACACTTCCTTGTCAATCGAGTCTTGGAGGGTCAAAAGCACTAAAAAAAAAATAGAGAGAATGACAGTAATGAACAATCTCAGGCCCAGTTCGGCTTGTAGCAATGTAGTCCTGGTACCTAAAGCACGTGGCACACTACATGACTTTAGACCTGATTGCCCCCTTTACAATTGGTTGGGGTCATGTCCCAAGTTAGGCACATCAGTGCTTTGGCAGATTGCTGTTAAACATGAATCTGGTTCCTGTTGAGGATTCTTCCTAGTAAAGGGAAATTTTTCTCAGCCACTGAAACTTTGCGCAATGTTGCTTAGTGCTGAGCTCAAGATGGGATAAGGTTGGGTCTTTCTTTATGAATAATTTCACATAAAAACAGTCTAAAACTGCCCTCATTGTAAAGTCTTGTGATAATTATGGTTATTTATCAGCAAAATACATATAAAGATTGATTGCTCAAGGTTTGTTGGAAAGGTTGGACTACCTCCAAAGGAATACCCTCAACAACCAATGGGATGAGCAGACTAGGTAGTATCATGAACCAGATGTTACAAAGTTTTGCAGCTTGCAAATGTAAAAAAAAAAAAAAAACCTTACCTAAGACTCAGCCAGGATTTCACCCCATACTTTTCCTTCATTTTTTTTGATATTTGCTACAACCATAATACATGCCAGGATTTCATTCATCCTCCATGTTTGTTTTCCTTCACATTCACATTTGCTTTCGCACATATCTGGGAGATATTTGCTTTGTCAAACCCTCACTTCTAGATTGTTTCTACCAGTGTATGGTCTCACAGTTTGGCCGGGTCTTCTAGTGAGTGCTCTAAGAGTGTTATAAGATAAAAACATCTGAAACCATCCTTGTACTCGGGCTTCCCACAATTTTCTGAGTCATTTAGGATTTGAAAATCGTCGTTGTGTGTGTCCAGCCTCAGACACCTTTAGTCCACAGTTCTGTCCCACTTCCCCTCACTCTGACAGACATGTGTATGTTCTCATCCTACTACTGAAACATTGCTTTGGTGCCAAAATTCTTCAAATAATTCAACATAATTTGTTGTCTTTTCTCGTCATCTGTAGTTATCAACCACAAAATCAACCTAATTAAAAACACATTACTCAAAAACTTTACATGATGTCTTGGAAACTTTGATGTGTAATTATGTTTCCTTTAATCTGTCACTTTTCACAGTGTAAGCTTTAATAAATTACTTTGAAAATGACTAAAAATTATTCTCCATTACAATCAAAGTGACTTTTTTGGGGTGATATGTAGGAGTACCCTATTAAAAATGCAGTTTGCAATAAAATTACTGATGTAAATATATTCAGGAGAGTCCTCATCACCTTTACTAAATGATGATGGATTGTAGATCTTAATCACCTGATACCTTTGCTGCACATCTGGGTTTATTTGAAGCTTGTTTGCTGTCTCACACATCACTGTCAGGTGTTTCAGTTGTCGTCCATATTTAGCTCACTGGGTCAGTGAAGGACACATCACAACAATGGCCAGCTGTTTGATAAAGCGTTGTTTCAGCGGTTACTGAGAAGTTAAAACATCAGAGGAGAGGGAAGTACTTTCCTTTGAAGTCTCTTTTTTCTGCGTCTCTGACTCCCTAACTCTTCTTCTTGAACAAACTTTCAATAATGGCTAATTGAGACAGAACTTTAGTTCAATCAAATTAATGGAGCTCTCCTCCTCCTCTCTTTCTATTGGTCAGAGATGATGTAATAGTTATTGATGCACTGAACAAAGTCCCACTCACTTTATAAGTCCCATCACTCTAGCTCTCCTCCCTAACAATTGTTCGACAGAGCTGCCACAGAGGTTACCGAGACATTAAGAGAGTGGAGCAAACATCGATGCTGGTTAACTTGTCTGAGACAAATGACCCTCTTTGGGTGTCCGCTGGGTGAGCACACTTAAAGAGCTGCAGGCCTTGTTAACATTTAGTCCCTGTTTGTTAACTGCATACTACAGGCCTATGTCCAAGTCCACAAACACAAAGATATAGGCTCAACGGCTCCATGGCTCCCATACTTCACATAACAAAAGATATTGACCGTAGTTGAGAAGTGGTAGGTTGGGACACAAAAATGTATCATTGTTTGGTTGAATAACCTTGACTGGTGGAAAAATAGCAGAAATTGGGTTACATTTTCTCATTCAGGAATTGATGGCGGGTCCTGAGGCTCAGACAGTTAAAAACCACAACTTTCCAAGACAACAGGCAACTTGCTGATGCAACTTTGTTAGCTGAGAAAAAAAAAAAAAAAAAAACAGTCATGGATATAGACACTTATTAGATTTTTTCAAGCAGGGAAACTAAATTTTGCTGGTTTGGAGATCTTGGCCCAGGCAAGACCAAAGATTTGTGACATAAGTTGAACCATGTAACTGAGGGCCACAGGCCACTCTACAGCATCCAGAAAACCTACAACTACTAACCTAAACTACTGCAACTAGGAGAGGCAGTAAATAACCTCTCAAGCAACGTCCCAAATCACTAACTTTTAATTGATTTATTTATTGACTTACTGCACAGTGCATCTGCCTGTTCAATAACAGTACTGCACATTCAATATTTTCAATATTTCTACTATATCTTTGAAATAATGTGTAACATCAGTCTGTATGATTCCCATATGAAGGTGATTAATTGCTAATCCCCATGGTCATCACCAGGCCTGCCCACAGATTTGGCTGGGCCCCTGAAAAACTCAGAGAATGTGCCCTTCTCAGTTGTGATTTATTAATAATAATGTATGTGCATGGGATTGTAGCATTGGTGCTAGCGTCCTGGCTAACAGTTACTTCATTTTGGAGCTGCAAGTGAGTCAAGCTATTACTGGGTTTTAATGTTGAAATTATTTATTTATGCTGCTTTTAAACTTGTTTCACCACTTTTTTATGCCAATCTTAGCCGCTTCTTATTTCCACTCTTTAATGGATTTTTGCCACTTTTGTGCAGCTTTAAAACCATTTGTACAACCATTTTTACCACTTCTTCAAGCCCCTTTCGACCTATTTTTTCAACTTTTTTGCCTATTGTTTCCACTTTTTGATGCTACTTTCAACACATTTTTGCCACTTTTGGCCATTTTTGCCATGTTTTTGCAAATTTAACTCATTTGTCCAACTTTTTTTTTTCTTTTTCGCCATCTTTTGCCATTTCTTTTTTCCAATTTTGACCTATTTGCCACTTTTTGGCCATTTTCGCCATATTTTATTGCACCTTTTACCCATTTAGGTTTTTTTTTTTTTGCCTATTTTTTCCACTTCTTATTGCTACTTTTAACAGATTTTTGCAACTTGAAACCCATCTTTTGCCATGTTTAAGCAGCTTTTAACCCATTTGGACAACTTTCACCCATTTTTGCAACTTACTTTTGCCCGAACCTGCTTTTTAACCGTATTTGCCACTATTAACCCATTTGTGCAACTTTCCATCCATTTTGTCACTTAAAGTTGCCACTTTAAATACATTTTTATAATACATATTTATTTCTACGGATGGGGGGGGGGGGGGTCCATATAGAGCCGAGAACAACAAACCCAAACGAGGCTTAACCTCACTTTCTCTTTATGAAGTCATACTTTACAATAATTTACAATGGAAACATTAAAAATAAGGCACATTTATGCTCAAACACCACACATTCTACCTTTAAAGGTTAACCGAATGTAGTCAGTGAACACCAGTTGCAGCTCTAATCCAATTTTGTGTTCAAAGCCTGTTCCACACCTTAAAAATGAACCGATAGCTCTGTATCAAGTAAGCAGCCTAAATGTAATGATGAACAAGCCCCTTTGTATGTACAAATCACTGCCTGTTTCAAAAAGGATATTGCTTGAGCACCAAGTTAAAGTGTTGCACACCAACAGTTTACAAAAGATAAAAAGAACGCAATTCAGCTGAAAATACAAGATAGAGACTCACAACAAAGAAGTCTTATTTTCCCTGACATTTGTCAAACCTTGTCTTTTTTCTTTTGACTTACTGAGGTTTCACTTTTTGGAGCTCCACAGCAACTTTAAAAGAAATGATCTGACAGGAAAACATCATATTGGTTAAACTTTTTCAAAGTGGACTGATAAGAAATCCTTGGAGAAGGGAGTGGGGAGGCTTTGATTTGAACCAATGGGCTTTTTTCCTAAAAACACTGGAGCTAGGATTCAAGTGTGAAAAGATGTTGAATTACAGTTAAATTTCAACTTTTTTTAACAATAAAAATGCGGCTCTGACTGAATGGCACGGATTGAAAACGTAAGGCACAGAAGGAGTGAACTGTGTTTGAAAGAGCACTTTACTTTCAGGTGTACAGGTAGGCAGTGAAGGGTGCTTTGAATTATAGCTTCAAATCAATATACAGTATGGTAAAAGGCCTGTTGCCTCGCAGTCTTAGCATTCACGCTGAAGTTCTCAGACTGCTTGGTTGGCATTTTATCGGCATCATGCACCGGCTCCTTTTGTGTGAAAAATTGCATATTTCTCGTCTTTGTTCCGCATGCAAACATGACAAAAGAGCTGAGTCAGCAGAAGAAAATGCAGTGTGTGACCCTTGTTTGATTGAGCCCTCTTTTTTTTTTTTTTTTACCAAAGGGAAACAAGAAAGATCTCCTAGTACCGATTTGTAAAATGTCTTTTTGTGAACACAGCACTGCAGGGTTCCTGCTGTGGTCAGACGGTAAAGAGAGGAAATGATAGGGTAGAGGAGAGCTAGATAGAGAGGTGAGCTAACACCTCAGAGGGGGGACGGAGGCAAGGGGATGGGGGATGAAACTGAGACGGGAAGAGAGAAGCATAGGTCAGGAGCGCTGATAAACTGGCAGCTATTTGTGAGCCTGAGCTGTTAAGCTGCTGGCGCTAATTGCTAAATAGCAAATATTCATTATCATTCCAGTCAATAGTTGTTCTCTGTGTGTTTAACTGTGTGTGTTTTTGCAGGTGGCCTGAAGTATCAACACTGCACTGCAGCCATAAATACACCAGCATCTGTTATGGCTTAGAAAAATAGACACTGCAATAATACACTATCACTGCAATAGTACAAATAAGGAGTGATAACGCAGGAGCTCGATATTTAGAGAGGGAAGGCATAAATGTTTCAATTACCTGTTTGGGTGTTCATCAATGAAGGGCCACAGCAGGATGGGAGACATGAAAAAGAAGAAGAAAAAAACACATATTCAATCAGAACAGCAGCCTTCACATCATTTTGTCAAAACTTACAATCTGTTCTTGAACTTGTGGACATTTTCTCCCTATCAAATAGTGTGTCAAACATCTGTCATATCCAGATGCCCAGTCTGAAAACTCTCATTTTCACAAGGACCCACAAAACTGAAAATTTCTATCTCTAAATTGTGTCATCTCAAGCCCAGATTTGGCTCTGTATCATTGACTATGAATCCAATATGAATATGTAAGGTTCTAACCCAGTGGATAACCTCATTAATGGTGCAAATATATCTCACATCAAAAATAACAGCAATCTACTTGAAACATGAGCAAAAGAACTCCAGCAGGGATTTCTGTACAGGCAACATCCTAACACAACTTAACACATAAAACACATCTGAACACTCTGCCCAAGGGCATAATGGGAAACTTTTCCCACATATCCCTGTTACGGCTGTGGCCGTATTTTGTTGAGTTATTGTATTGCTGTGTTTTGTAGTTTGTTCTGTTCTTTTGTGTGGGAGTGAGTGCTCCGTTGCTGTGTGGATCTTTGTCTTGTTTCATGTGAGAGTGAGTCTTCTGTTCGCCCCATGTGTTTGTGAGTGTGTGGTCTGTCGTGTGAGTGGATCTTTGTTGTCTACAGGTGGTGATGCCTAATTGGTCGCTAGGGTGGCGGCAAGGAGACGCAGCGCTGATTGGTTCTCCACTCTTTAAAATACGGCGGCCTGCAGCTGACGAAGAGCCTGACTGACAGCAGCACCCGCTTGTTCGCTCCCAGCCTCCAAAACCTTAGAGTTAACTGTGTTTCTTTGCATTTCAGAATAGTTTGTTTTGTATTCTTAGTTAGCCCCTTCTGGTAATTGTGTTTTTTTTTTTGTTTTTTTTTTTGATACATTTTACTTTTGATGCTAGATCGCCTCCTTAGTTTGAATCCAGTCTTTTGTTTGAATTTATAGCCTATTGAGTGGCCTGTTTAATTTAAAATACTGTAAATAAACTTTGTTACACTTCTTTAGATTCTGACTGTTAGTTTGGGGACTGGGAAAATAACATTTATTTTTTTCAACTAAATTATGTTAGGTACCTTCCCCCTAGATGGGTGCATAACAATCCCTCAGTTCTAAAATCACAGTATAGTCAACTAAGTGGAAAAAGTACAGGATTAGTACGTAAGTAGAAGTAAAAGTACTGATTTAAAAATGTACTCAAATCAGTACAAGTGTGCAAAAAAAATATTCAATTACAGTTATCTGAGTCAATGTAATTAGTTACTTTCCACTCCTGCTTATTAGACAGTAATGGATCATATCACTGAAACAACACCCAAACCTTTAGGAGTCTCTATTTGCAGCCTGTGGAGCTGACCCCTTCTAGCCATCAATAGAGCACAGATCTGATGTACTTCAATAAAGGCCAAGCTATGCCTTACTGTCTACGTCTTCTACACAGTATGCAGGTTTACATGAACTCAATCATATTCTCACACACAGCTCCCACAGCAGCATCTTTATACGTTTGATAATGCAGTGTAATAGGGAAAGAGGTTGGAGTATGTATCTCAACACAGAGTTTCTAAGTGACGGATATTTCCAGCTCTAAACCAAGCAAAAACACAAAAAAAAAGAAAAAAGAAAACTACAGTGACTCATTGAATTGTCCTCCCGCTGAGCAGTGTTACATCTCAGTATGAGTCCAGTCTGTGTTCTCTGAGCTCGATGAAGACTGGCAAAGAACCATAAATTCTACTGGAACAAAAACTAGGACCAATATCGAGTGAGGGAGAAAATCTGTATATTTAAGTTAGAATAAATGCAGTCTGGGAATTTTTCAAAGTGGTGAGTCATGGGCAACAATTTAAAGCTGTGGGGAAGGGTTCAACTGACTTCAGCTGGGGGAGATTTGGCACTGATTCACAAGCATTGCGATATTAATGGATGGGACTGGAATAAAGTCTTAAATGAGACTTTCCAATAATGTCTCTACAGACATGAAAAGTCAAGCTCTAGCAGTTAAGACAGCAGCAGTTATGACAAATGTATACTTCTTGTTTTGAATTGATATACTTTATTCCATAAGGCATATTCGCTTTAATGGAAACCACCAGTTGCTCTATTAACTACTTTGCAAAGCATTCTGGGATCACTCACAGCACAAACCAGAAGGGTCACTTTTAAATAATTTTTCTCCTTCATCATTACCTCATCCATAAAGCAAAATCACCAGATTACTGCTTAGCTGAGCAGCCCTTTTCAACACGGCTTGGACATTTTTGTTGGGGACACGACTTTATAGGGGGTGGGGAGGGACTGAGTTACAGGGGGAGCAGAATACGTAGCCCATGGCAGAGAATAATCATAGTCAATGGCAAATACGTAGCATGAAATGATGTGCTCATTACAGGGAACTGCCAAATATTTTTTTGTCTGTTAAGGATATTATTGCAGTCTGTGAGTGAGCTGCTTAGCCTGCAAAGTGAAGGACAGACTACTGTTAGCAGGGCATGCTCTTTAGAGCAGTGGTTCTCAACCTTCTCAGTCCACCAAACTAAACTGGGGGCCATGGAGGTCAGCAAAATAATGGTCCATTGTAAAGTTATGCTGTGATAACCATATTTTATATTTAATCTTAATTTAATTGAAGTAAATGGTAATTCAGAAGGACTGCCTTTTTAACTTCCAAATCTACAAACACAGTCAGCATGAAGTCACTAGTTAGCGTGGTCACCTATCAAAGCGATACCCTGTGTTACGAGCATGCATGGAAGAAATTGTTCGATAAATTAAATTCAGATGTGTATTCTGATCACCAGTCATCAGCCTAAGCTGATTTAATGTTGCTGTTGATTATAAATGATACTATAAAGTGAGTTTTGATCTCAGAATTAACATTACAGAGACCTCTCAAAGTGTAACCATGTTTTAAGTTTACATCCTACACATCAGGTAGCTGAATACAGCCTAAGCTCCCTTGTATAACTTATAGTGTTATCCTTCAATAACATGCATCATTTATAAGCAAGTATATTTATTAGAAAGCTCATGGCGCAGCCTCACATGCAAACACAAGTATCATACAGTATATACATCTCTAGTATAACAACTGTCAAAATGAAGACATTTTCTGGCTTTAAAACTCCTGGAAATGTTTGAGGTAATGTAAGTCTTCCGGTGATAAATACATATAATAGGAGTATTCATGTTTTAATTAGTATGGACATTCAAGTGCAAATTACACCTTTTAAGAGACTTAGAGGTGTGCTTTGTCTGCAGGTTTCTCAGTGAAACAGACCTTGAAATAGAAGACATTGGAATTCCAATAGCCATCCACTATGTTCCGGGCCAACAAGGTGTAAAACAACCCATCAAGACCAAACTGCAACACTTTGGACTGCTTCACGCTGTGAATAACAATCTCTGAAGCCAAATAAAGAAATTTAAGCATAACTTTTGACTTCTGCTTTTCCTGAGTGTCTGTAAGAAACATAAAACACCAAGTAAGAGCACAAAAAACTCTGCATTTGTTTTTGTCTTGTCGTGACTTTTTTCTCTATGCTACCCATCATCCCCTTCATCTGTCCCAGTGAGTCAGAGGGGTGAGGTGAGTTAGGGAGATAACCACTGATCTCTTTAGATCCAAGCTCATCTAACTCCTCGATATGGTGTCACTCTGCACCACATTTGTCTTGGGGCTCTGCATTGTGGAAAATGGCTGAAAATTGGCTTTTCCCAGGTCGAACTGTCCCCTTCATAGATCACCCAGATGTCCTCAAGATAGCCGGCCCACATCCACTGCCAAGGCAGCGCGCTCAAATAACTCTCCCTGATAGCTCTCTTTCTCTCTCCCCGCACTATCAGGAACCAGTCAAGCTAATATCAGATCGAACTCCGTGTATGCTGGCAACA
Source organism: Cheilinus undulatus (assembly GCF_018320785.1). NCBI lineage: Eukaryota > Metazoa > Chordata > Actinopteri > Labriformes > Labridae > Cheilinus > Cheilinus undulatus. The sequence goes on along the minus strand of NC_054884.1, from coordinate 30,646,397 downwards.
CCCAGCGCTGACATGGATTATCTGAGGACAAAGGAATATATCCTCCAAGTTTGAATGCGTAAGCTTTAATGGTAGTGCTGCTGATCAACAGATAAACACAGTGGATTTACGGCCTCCTTGAATGTTGAATGCCTCCACAGACGAGTTGGTCGAGTTGCAGTTTATATCAATCAGTGTTTCTCACAGAAGGACGGAGTAGCTGAGGCCAGGATGGGGGACTTGATTGTATATCGAATATTCAAAGAATGCATTACCTTTTAACAAGACAGCAGCATAAGTAGGACAACATTAAACAAGGAGGTATGCAACATAATCGATTACAGGGAGGACATAACACTGTCTTTCTTTTCCTGTAGAGCATGTGATTATCAGTAGACCTTTTCAGGAGCATAACAAATGGCAACAAAAGGCGTAAAGCAAACCAGAACAGCCACCAATCTTCAAAAATGTTTGTTTCTAAAGGTTTCAGGGTGTTGCAATTGCAGCATCTGTAGGACAGTAAACAGTCAATGAGGCTGTAAATTGTTGTTTTTTTGGACAAAATGACACATCTCTTTTTGATTTTATGTGTCTTACAAGTAAAAGGCACTTTGAAAAAATGGCAATATTGGCTTGCATATATGTGTAGATGGTGCATTTCATCAAAAATATAAAGTTTGGTTGAGTTTGACCCTATACATTTGGGTTAGAGCAGTTTCCTGTTTCATGGCAAGACATCAAGCCTCGCCTTACACTATGAACATGCCTTTTGAGTTCCCTGTGTAGTTTCAAATCTTTTGTTGTTGTTTTTGTTAATTTGGATTCTTTTGCTGACTTTAGTTGGACTTAAATAATACCTAAAGTTAACCATAAGTTTCTTAAAAGTCTGTATTTGATGACCAGAGAGAAAAATGGGTTTAGCATTGATATTTATTAGAATATAGTTTTTGGCATTACTTTCATAAATCACAGAGTTTTATGTATTTTTCCCCATCAGAGGACAGGATGTCTTAAATCACCTAAATTCTTCTAGAATTATTTATCTATTACTTCTCTTCATGCATCTGTTCCTCCATAAATCTCAAGTAAGAAAGACAAAGAAATGTGTGGGAAGCAGTTTGTGAGACACTGATGATGTGTCAAGTGTTCCCTTCAGTGTTGCCAGGATTGCAAATTTGCAAAAGTAGGAAAACAACCAAAATCCGATGAGGTAATCCCACTGGGAGATATTTTGTCCAGGGGTTCTTGGACCAAGAACAGGATGGAAATCATGGCCTGAACACTGACTCTCTTGCACATTTGAAGGCACAGTAAAGTTGACACACTGGATAAAACCTTTCATTTTATAAATGTACGACATATGACTTACATAATGCTGTACAAACTTGTGTATGAACTCTTGTACAAAGACTGAAAATGTATTCAAGGATATTGCATTGATCTATGTCTTTTTCAACCAAAATATGACTAACTGGACTTCAGTGACAAATTTCAATTCATTGCCAAAATGTGTTTAAGAAAAACATGTGCTACTGCCATTCTCGATTGACCTTGCTCGGTCTGCTATGAAGGTGTCAAAATCAGATTTGTACATATATTCAAAAATCATGACTGGAATGACAATGAATAGTTTAGCACAGATTTTTCTGCAAGAAAAAGTTTGTAGGCCCATTCAACTGGAATGTCATCAATGAAAATAATTGAAATTGATGTGAATTTTTGTGCTGTCTGGGTCCTGGGAAGCTTAGTTCTCTTAGATACTAATAGGGGAAGTGGCTAAGGAAAAAAAGGTAAGAAACTAATGTGTTTTCTTACATAGGGATCATTGTAACTGACAAAAAAAAAACATACGTAGTCTGACCTTGGCTTCTTAGGACTTCAGTGCTAAGCTCAACTTCTCTGAGTGTTCCTGAAATGTTTATCTAAAAGCATGATCCAAGGTAGGTGCCAGATTTGAAGATATAGCATCAATGTGCTTAAGAGATATGCTGTTGTGAGACCTTATTTACCTCAAATTTTGATAAAAAAAATTGCCGTCATTTTAAAAGTATGGATGAATATTGATGCTAAACTTGAAAATATTACCTCTATGTGTTCCAGATATGTTGTGCTAAAATTGCAGATAAATCCCATTGACCTCAATCTTTTCCCTCCTAATTGTAATAATTTTTTCAGTGTATGAATGGACATTAGTTCCAAATTTTAAGATATCTCCCCAATCAGTTCTAGAGACATTGTGCTCATCAAGAAATGCCAAAGACCTAAAATATTGCCCTCCAAATTTTAATCTCTGAATCTATAAGTGCAGTTTGATGTTGGTGGCAAATTTGAAGAGATCACTTCTTGGCCTATGACAGTTGTTAAGAGTACCTGGATGCATCCGAGGACCTCCACTTCACACCGGAAGTCGGATCTCGTCTCCTAATACCGGTAGTCACTTGAACTGACATCTTCTTCGTTGTGTTCTCCGTGTGTGGCCGCCATTTTAACAGGGGCAAGTTCGCCAAGGAAGGAAATACAAGTAGACGAAAAGTTTGCAAGTTTTTGGGTTAACAAGCACAGCTATAAAATTACATTTATTTTTATGAATCGATTTATGATCCAAATTTGCGTATCACTGAGCACTGACATAACATATGACGGGAGGCTGGCTGGCCAGACGTTGGCCATGTTGCCAGAGGCAAGTCGCTACGTCATTCAATACAGTCGACAAGGATTGTGCACGTTTTCGGAATAAAAAAGCTCAAACGACAAGACTGCTTTGATTTTTTTAAGTCCTGTCCTTCCCAAATGCTTCGAGGTTTCCCAGATGAATGTGAAACATATCCATGCAGTGGATGTATGAACCAGTCTTGTGTCAGGTTAGATGGACAGGCAAGCCTGAAAACACAATGCTTCTAGCAATGACTGTCTCTGGTGTAAATACAAAAAATATGGTAAATTGACTGATTTTTAATATTGTAGAAATCAAATGCACTTTGTAGTTTCAAAAGACGTTCTGCTTTTGCATAGCTTTTAATTTTGATCAAACCACATAAAAGTTGAAGACGTTGCTTAGGAAACTAGGATGTGAAAAGTATTTGTCTTTATTTTCCCACACTTTGTGTCAGGTTATTGGAAGTTAAGGCAACTTGTCGTGCCTGTCAGCTTAAAATGAGACACAGTTCATGAAGGTCTGAACTGTGGGAACAAGTATAAAAAACCTGGAGGTAATTTGTAGGTGGAGATCTGTGCCGTTCTGTCTTGTCTTTCTTATCTGCCCTTGTTACTTCTGTTTCCTTTCCTGTACACTAGCCTACGCACACACAAAAACCAAACACACTTTTTCCAGTCATCATTATCTCCCCAGACCTACTACTTGCAGGTGTGTGGTGAATTATCTACAGAGCAGCTTCAGAAGAGGTGGCTTCTTTTCTTCTCTCTGCTCCTTTCTCCTGACTGTTGCAGGACACCCTTTCTATGGCAACCAGCCAGTTTTGGTGTGCGCGGATGTGGCTGAGCCCTGCTAACTGATAACAAGCCAATCTAGCCGGATGGAAGGATGGAAAGAAGGACAAACATGAGTACCAGAAGACAAGAAAGAAGACGGGAATGGAAAGAAGATGAACTGGCATGAGTCACATTTCTTTTCTGAAACCCACGTCTTCTCCGCTTGTCTGATTCCTCGCTCCCACTGTTGAGCTCTATCTCTCTCTCACTCTTTCTGTGTCCAATTTTCTGTCAGCTTCTCTCTTTTCCCCTCTCTCTCTCCATAGGTCTCCCTCTGAAGGACAATTGGTCTCATTCAATATGAAGAACTGGAGGCAAATCAAACTTTGCTGCATAAGTGGCTACAGGGGAGGGAGGGTTGCGATGCAAAGGGAATTGAAATCGACTAGCACTCAATGTCAGAATGCCAATCGAGATCAGTGTCATACAGTATAGGAAATGAAGGCCGCTTTAATAAGAGCACAACTCTATTCAACTTTGTAGCTGAATAGAGAAATGAAACACACCCCTGAAAGGATGAAACACACAAATGTGCACCGTTCTGCATGCCACACAAGCTTCGATTAAACACCACATGACTCCAGAAGCGTGGCCTTTAAGATGACACGCCATCTGAACTGTGACTGTGTTTGCTGACATGCAGAAGGGAGGGAGAGGAGGGTGTAATTGACCAGTTATAGCCACTGGGAGAGGTTAATTGAGGCGTTCCCACGTGTGAAGGTGGGGGAGTTTCAATTAATGTTGTGAAGGTTGCCGTCAGAGATGAAGCCACAGGAACACCAAGTCCATTAACGGTTTAATCAGCGCTGGCATTCAGGTGCAACACATATAGGCTGGCTACTAATAGACTCCATTATGCTGAATACCAACCAAGGCAAGGTTAAACAAGAGCTACATGTAGTGTACAGGGCATTCCGTGCAAACAAACAAATCGACAGTATGTGTACACAGGGACAGGCTATTGAAAGTTTGGTAAGCTCAGTTTGTCCGAGTCCTGAACTCTTATAATTACACAAAACTGGCAATGAAAGGCGGTGCAAATGCAATATTTCTCTCATCAAAGCATAACCCTTAGATTAAATCAGAAAGTGTTTAATTTCAGAACTTTGGCTTACTTTTGATTTGCAACAGAGTTTGTTTGATTCTGTTAATACACGAAAGTCAGATAGGAGGCAGGAAGTGAGGAAACCTAATTAGGAATCATTAGAAATGCAGAAAAGTTGGTACATTTAAGCTCAGGGTGGACCTGTACAGTTATCATGCCAATAAAACCAAATCAAATATAATTAGTCCAGTCCAGTCACAGTTGCAGTCTAAAATTTACCACCAATCACACCAACAGCATGATATGTTGGCATTTTGAAAATGTTCAACTATGCCGAAGTGCCTTCCTGCCCCCCCATCTGGAGTTTTTTGCTGCTTTGCAAACAACCTATGCAATCAAAACTTTACTTGTACTCTTTATTGTCCTAAAAGTGATCTAAAAAAAGAAGAAATACCACCATGGTGTACTGTATAAATTTACACTAAAACCTGCATCAAATAGCCTAATATATGGCCTTTATACTATGTGGTATTAGGACTCGGTTGATGAGTCCATGTGCCTACCTGTTAAATTTTTATAAAGGCCAAAGGTTGGCACTGTGAATACCCGCTGAGATTGTTAAGTTTGTATCTTTTCTGAATATTTCTTTAATCGCTTCACAACCTTGGACAACATGAAAGGAGATAAAGTTATAAAAACTTGGCCAGCTCTTCAATAAAAAAATGGACACTTGAAACTTCTTTGTGCTGTTTTCTCAAAGTAAAACAAGTCTCAACATAGTGTTTCATTATGTTAAATCTAAAGATTGTGTTCCAAAAGCTTCCTATATTTACACACTTTTATACATTATTAAAATCACTTAAACTGGGTCTTTGGTATTGAAAATTTGCTACTCAACAAACATACCCAATTGGTGAACTTTTTCATGAACGAAGAGTTGGCACTGAATACCTACTAAGACTTTTAAGTTTGTCTGTACTTTGATCAAATACATTTCTTCAGTGAATTATGACTCTTGGACTACATTAAAACAGAAACGGAAGCTTTTTGGCTTATATTTAATCTGAAAAATGGGACACACGAAGCTCTTCTTGTACTTTTATCATCTTAACAGTAAAAAATAAACCTAGTTGACTACACCATAAATTCACACTATATCATATAACCTTTTCTATTGTTTTAAACACTGTCAATATCTGTAACTCAAACTTGGCAATAGGTACTAATAAATATGTTCAAGTGTTGAACTTTTTCAAGAACCAATAGCTGGCACTCAATTTCCAGTGAGATGTGTGGTTTGTTCTTTTCTTTATTATTATTGAATCCTGGGCCTTGGACAAAGTTAATAAAAAGAAAAATGAAAAAAAAAAGTCTTGCTTACTTTTAGAATAAACTAGAATGACTGTCTGAAGGTTGAATGCTTCTGGATGGTGTACAATTGCAAGACAGTGAAATGACAGTGGTGGGTCAAGAGGAAGGGCTGGGGTGTTCTTTTATTATTGTTTTTTTTTTTTTTTTGGCACCACTAAAATTGAATCAGTCTATCCATGAGGCACAAAGGACATTTGTGCAAAGTTTGAAGAAAAACTCTCAAAGCATTCTTGACTGTCACAAGAATCAAGCAGGTGGACAGACAATTTGAAAATCAAATGCCTTGTTATTGAAAATTGTCTCCAAATGTCAACACTGAAATGCAAATAATTTAAATTGTTGTGTCCAACATGCACAGTGACCGCCCCCTACAGGTCGAAACCTGGCCACAGTGACCTTTTTTCCCCACCAATGATAACTTGGAGTGGAGTTCTCTTACCTGCGATGGCAATAAGCTAAGGTGTTCTCAAAGGGAGTTTATCCAAAGCTTGTTCCATAGGGATGACTGGACTTGGTTAAGGTTCTTAAAGACATTACTATGCTGCAATGTCTTGTAGTATGCTTTTGTCCAAAACAACTTACATCTGAAAGTAAGTGAAACACAAGCATAGATCCAGACAGTAGGACAAATCTTCAGAAAGTTCTACAAAGTGCTTCAAGTTTGATTGGACACAGGCTCTGCCATGTAGTGCTAGAGGCAATGAACATGGTGAAAAGAAGCAGTCCTTCCCCCCTTAACTTATAAGCATCAGCATAAATACAACAAGTCATCAGTGTGAGACCCCTGCTTATCATCCATTACACTGTCTTCACCAACACATACTTCACCAAAGTACCAAGTGCTGGGTCATTTACAAAGAGATGGGCGTAAAACTTTCAAAGGTAAAGGAGGGTAGTACAAGCCAGCTGTCTTGGAAGACTCATTCTACCACCAGAGACAATAGAGGAGAAAAGTCTAGCTAAGTGCATAGTCTTCCCAAAAGGCGTCTTTATCTTTCTCCTGAAAGTAGAAAGGGACTATAAAGACCGAAAGGAGTGGGGTAATTTATTTCACCATCAGGGGACAACAGGACAGAGGACAAGAGCTGAGCTTGTGGCCGATTGAAGTAATAAGACTTTTGCACCCCCTCCAAAAGGCTTCTTCAGTTTGGAGAAGAGGCAGAAAGTCTTCAAAAACCTGAACTGACGTCCAATTGCCCCTTTTGATCAAGCTTTGGGTAACCATCACCTGGATGGTACTTAAAGTAAGGTTAATACAATGCAAATTTTGGTCCCATAAACAATCATTTCCCCACTGAAAACAACTTCAGTAGTAGCTGTCAAAACCCGTGGATCACAGCAGGTTCTTTCACGGTTATGACGGCTGGAAATCAAATCTAAAAAGTAGCATAGACAGTATGATTTTGTGGCTAATTGGGATGGTACCAGTAAATGAGTTGGCATATCTGACCCCTCTGGCCTCCCAGCGCCGTCCCAGTTTTGCTTTGCTGAGAATCAGAAATGTTTTCAGCAAGAATTTGTCTACATTTAAGAAGTTATTAGTCCTTGACAGATGTAAATATGCATAAGTAAAAGCAACGTAGATGTTCTGAAACCGCTAGACAAAAGTCAATACTCACATATTGACCTCTGCCATCACTGTCTTATTAAATCTTACAGCATTGGACTCAGGAACTACTGCAACACTTAACAACAAATCTACAAGTAACACATTTATAAGTAACATTATAAGTAACGGTTTTCCTTTTGGCGTAACACAAAGAAGTCAAAGGTTACTGTGAAATATAACTACATTTTATGCACTAAGTGACTTGCCCCTATAAAAGAGTTATGTGTTTCCAATTTTCCTTTTATGGGCCGGAGTTTGGAGTGATGAGAAATGTGGCCTGAGAGGTAAAGGGGGGTCAGCAACACCTCGGACTTCTATTGCTGTTAGATGCTGCTATTGGTCACGGCTGTGCTGCCTGATCTTGTCAGTCCGGAGCAACAATGGCTCCCTACAGGTAACACCGTTCACAAGAGGCCGAGACGATTAGGCCTCGTTTTATAGCGCTGTTGTGTGCCTGGCCCTGCACCAGACTTACTCCCGCCTGGGGGAGGGAAATAAACTAGAGTCTATATGACGGCTGGAGGAAGTAATGAAATGGCAGTCCCATGAGAGACACAAATCCACACACTGTAGGTATTCCCAAGTGTTATAGCTTGAATCAAAGGCAGCTGTCTGGCAGGCACAGCTCAGAACACTGACAGCCTGACTAAAAGATTTTCACAAACCGTCGCTGGTGGAAATTCTTAAGACGTCTGAAAGAGGAGCTGAAGGGGAGAAGGCAGACACGTATTCAACACAGACACGGAGAAAAGATTTCATTTTGTGGGAGATGTATATTACCAACTACAGTTTAAAGATACAAAATCTGACTTATGAGCCTGGATGTGTGGGCTCGGTGGTGGCATGGCTGCCAATTAAATGAGGTGGATGGTAAAGTGGAAGTGCCTGCAGGTAGGATTAAACTTAAATGCTATATTTCCATCATGTTTTTCATTTAACTTTTATTGATTTGAGTTAGTGACTGGGGCTTTTAATTATGTCATTTTGGTACGTCCTCTTCTTTTGGCATTGTATAATGACATGAGACCGGTGAATAACCACCAGCTGTTTATCTCTGTGACCTGACGCTTGTTTATATTCATTTCTTTATTCATTATGCATTAATTCCACTGCAGAGGCAGCTTTGTGCATGCAGCACTTAAGTCCAACACAACTTCTTAAAGGACGATAAGGGGCATTTTATCATGAAGTCATACAGTCTTTCGTTCTTTTTTTGGATGTAATTTGATTTTATTTTGAGAGCCAGACATAAAAGCCAGCTTTAAGCCTCTATTAAAAGAAACAAAAGAAACATAAAAGTAATTATGCTTTAGATAAAACAAGCCAGCAGCCAGTAGTTGACATCACATGATAACCTTTCACCTGAGGTCACATGTGGCCTGCTATATCTATCAGAGCATTTCCACAGCCGGCGCTCCAGTCTGGCAGCGGTGCGTCCTTAAAGTGCCGCTCCACTCGGCCTCATTCGAGATACACTGCAGGTCTATTTTCAGTGCTGGTCGCTGCCAAACCGCGTCACTTCCTGTCGATCAGAAAGCTCCAAACAAAATTCATAAGCGTAGAATATCTGAATCTTTCAAAATACAACACAATGCATGGACTCCCGATCATAAATCATCACTTTATTAACATTATGTCTCATCCTGCAGCGAAGAGCAAAGGGTCACCGAGAGGTCAGTGGGTCACAGAGCTACAACGGCACCATTGACAAGGAAGAGTTAACTCTTGAGGACATTTAGCCAAAGAATTTTGCATAAAACCACAGATCCTTTAAGCAAACATTAACCTTTTAACCTCCTAATGGCCTCACACAATGGCGGAAGCAATAATATCATGCACTTATACTGGAAAGGATGATAAATTAACCCCAAAATGTAAAAAACATCTGCTGTTGACATACTATCCCTGCGTGAACTCACAGTTCCCTGTGATCTCTGCACGCTGATCAGGGCAGCGCTCTCAGTAGGTGAGGTTGCTCAGCTCCCGTCAGAGCAAACCAGCGGCACAGGAAATTAAGGGTCACCCTGCTCTAATCTCTTTAGGAATTTTGTTAACTATGTATCCTTTTCTAATCACATGCAGGAGCATTAGAACTATACAGCATCCCATGCATGCTTGAATTTTAACATTGGACTATTCTGATGATCTATTAGTCATTGTACTTCCATGTGCCTCTGCACCTGCCCCTCTAAACATCTGCACGTCCTGTTTTCCTGGAAATTTGGTTTCCATTGAGAAGTGGTTTGAAAGGTCATCAAGGTGTAATTACAGACCCAGAGTTCTAGTTATATCACTTTATTATTTAGTTACCTTGACACCAGAGGTTGAGTTCTTTCTTTGGTTAATATTTGTGTGTGCTAACTTGCAAAGAAATTAAATTGAATGCAATAAATCATTCAAATAAAAAAACTGAATGCAAAGCCTTCACCCCATACACTGGCCTGCAAAGGCTGCAGACCGAATGACTTTCATCACTGGACAGAAATTAAAAACACAGAATTACCTTCAGTTTCTTGAATGCTTTGAATGTTATTAGTAATCTAAAAGCTATTTAACCACTCATAGACAATCTGGCAGTACTTGGACGCTTTTACTGAGGAGCAGATGAGGTGGCATAGTTAGAGATGTAAAAATCTGCCAAAGAAACGCTGAAGGAAGTTGAAGGAGAAGAAAGTTTTTGCTTTCTTAAATCCCTCTATTGACATGACAGCAGGGTGTATTTGAGCACATTAAATGTTTGAGTTCCAGGCAAAGGTGGTATTTTTTTAAGCACTCTTGTAATGCTCCTCTGGTAATTTGCAGAAGAGCTGCAAAAAAATCTGAGAAAATTGGTGGATGAGGCGAGACCACTGAGTGGAAAGAAAGGAAAGCAGAGACAGGGAAAGAGATAAATTACAGGAGTCTCTGGACCTTGAAAAGGGAAACCTGTCAAAAATGAAAATGTCTTTAATGCCTTGAAAGAACAGCAAAGCATCTTTGGGACTATAATTCTAAATTGGTGCCCACAAGAAAGAAAATGAAGGACTTTTAATTATTTTCCTGTTAGCAAAGTTTTCTATGTGGATTTATAGTGGCGACACATAAATGCTGAAAGGTCCACAACCTCTCTAAGGCTTTTCTAGGGCTGGTCAGTACAGACCAATAATCATAGCTCTCTACACAATATACAGCTTTTATTTTGTTTTTTTGTTTTGTCTGTGAAGAAAATAGATAAACTGTTCCTACAATGTCATAATTGATTGCAGTAAAAATTAAATTATATTGAAAAATGTTTGATACCACTGTCTGGGATGTACAAAAACATTGGCAACGTTTCTGTTTATGAAGTTGTCAAAATGCTTTATAATTTTGTATTTTAAAATGATGTAATTTCCATCATTTTAATGAATGGTGATGTCAAGAAGTACACAAAAGAAAAAAGAGAGAGACAGCAATGTCTAAATTGCATAAGCGTGTTGAAAATATTTGATAAAGTGTTAAAAACTGGCAGGGAAAAGACCTAGTGAGGTACAAGACCCAGTTTCACCCAACTTCTTCAATGCTGCCAACATATTTGTGCAATTTCAGCAGTGGTATATATAACCTGAACAGGTACAAGTAAATAGAGGATTGTTTAAATTGGGCATTTATGTTGCTAACATTTTGGGAAATGAGTAGACCTGGTGAGGAGCGACAGACCAGTTCTCCAAACTTTCCCTAATGTTGCCAACACTTCTGTGGAAATTTGAGAAACAAATTTCAACTTAATCAGAGGGAAGGAGAGATTGCAACAATGTCTAAATTGCATAAATGTGTTGGAAACATTTGATAAAGGGATAAGACCTGGCAGGAAGCAAGATGCACACACTTTCCCTAAAGTTGTCAACACCTGACCGACATATTTTCAACTTAAAGGAAAAGAGAGCAAGATAGCACAGCATAAATAGCACAACTATACTGGCAATATTTAGTAATGAGGGTGGGGCTGTCAAGGACCAAGGGAGGCCAGTGTCGCCTGATTCTTCAAGAGAAAGAAAGCACTGTCTCAATTACTCAATTTTGTTGTACATTTTTGGGAAAGCAGGTAGATTGTAGACCTATTCCACTAACTTTCCTAATGTTGCCAACACTTCTGAGCAAACAACAGTCATGCTTAAACTGAACAATATAAAGATAGAATAAAAGAGAAATTCAGAGGCACAGATTTGGGGAGGGGTTGTTAATTCCACAGAAACTGTCAAGGACCAAGGAGACCAGTTTCCTGTATGTTTGTAAATGTTGCCAACATATCTGTGCAATTTCCACAGTTGTATTTTGACCAAAATAGTGTGAAAATACTGCCTCATTTCCAAAAAAAGTTGGCAATATTTGGGACAGTAGGTAGAACTGGCACGGAGCAAGAAAGACCCATTCTCTCAACTTTTCCAAATGTTTTCAACACAATTCTTTAATTTAGACAGTCAAATTTTGATTTAAAGGGGAGAAAGAAAGAAACAGACCATTGTTGACATTGCCAACATATTTACACAATGCCACCTTTCATATTTTATCAAAAGGGAGAGAAAGAGAGAGAGAGCCCTGATAAAATTGCAAAAAATATGTTAATGGAAAGAAGTTGGAACTGACAACAACCAAGGTTGACCAAATCCACCATCTTTTCTAAATACTGCCTTCATGTTTGTACAACATCAACAGTCATACCTATAACCAAAACAGATAAAGAGCACTGTGTAAGTTGCACAAATATGTTGGCAACATTTTAAAAAACTGGTTGAAATGGAGAGGACCCCAGGAGGCCATTTAAACCCACTTTTCCCAATGTTAACATATTTGTACAACTTTGACAACATTAACTTTAAACAAACCCAAGAGAGAGCTCTGTCTAAATTGCAAATATGTGTTGGCAACATTTGCATAAGTGCAATTTGGGCAATTTAGAGAGTGTGCTGTAGTTTGCCGGCAATTTTTGTCAAAACAGTAAAATTGCCCTTTTTTGAGTGGCAGGAACATTTAGTTGCTGTTGTATCAAACTGTTATCAATACCTATTGATTTTTACTGATAAGATAAATGCCCCTATGCTGATGACTTATGAAAAATAATTATGGCATATTCAACCCAAAATTTCAAACTGATTATATTGTGCAATCAATAAGCAAATTGACATAAGCATTTCTTATTGAAAACAACATTTTACTGAGCATTAGGCTTTGCATTTTTCCTTCCAATCAGCATCAACTATATAGCTACAAAAAGTATTCTCTTACCCTATATCACTTTTGAAAATATATATCGATATACATCTTTAAAACTCAATATATTGCCCAGCCCCAGGCTCTTCACTACATCTAATTTGACCACCATCCTGTAACAGAGTGACACACTTAACCAGAACAGGGAGCAGCATCGGACACTGCTCCATATTCCCAGACTTGCATTGATTTTCTCACTCTAATACGCCATTGGGCAGCTACAGTAACAAAAGCCAGGGACACACTCCACCCAGGCCCTACCCGCTGTCAGTAATGAATGCCATGTTGCCATTTCAAACAGTAGCCCGAGGTCAGCGGGGGGATAAAAATGGATGCCCGTATTGACAATCAAAGCTAATGACTGTGTCAGTGTGTCACTACAGAAAAACCTAGAAATGAAGTTGGAGAACTGCTGCTCGAAAGAGCGTTAAACACAGTTTTAGAAGCTGAAAGTGATGCTCAAATAGGTCAATAGTAATCTGATAGAGGAAGCAGGGGAAAGGTGATACTGATATAGAGAGATATATTACTGGATGAAGATAGTTACTGTAGGCCTTTCATGCATGGAGCCAAGGCTAGGTTGACACAAAACACAGATACAGCATGAATGATTAATTCTTTGCTCAAGCGGGCTTGAAATTCCAATGAATCTCCACTATTGAACTTAATTATATTTTACAAGGGATGAAATCCTCTGTTAACCGCCGTCTTTGCACATGAAGGAAAATATTGGGACTTCTCAATCCCCGCGCTCTGTGTACCCAGTTCTGCATGCGTGACTTGATCTAATATTTGAAGTTACCACAAATTAATTTCATCTACATTGGTGCTGTGGAGGCTGCCCGTTCTGGACGGCAGTGGAACTGATTGGAAATTTTACATTATTTTCATCACTCACAAGACAGACTGGTATGTAAGACAGCAGAGGCTTTCAGGAGGATGAAATTGCTTGTGACAGGAGGAAATAGGAATGACCATCATGTGAGAGGAGAAAAGAGATGCAGAGAATGTAACAAGATGGGGAAAACAGTCAAGAGGTGCATTAAGCCTGGTTTACTCTATCAGACCATAGTTCCTGCAATTCAAAGACCGAAATGCTCAAAATTTAAGACAGTGTTATGGATAAATTATGCAGCGGTAGCTTATTCAAAGGACTGGATCTCTCCCTGCAAAGATGAAGGCTGGTCAGAATAAATTCCAAAGGTGTTTTATTGTAAAACAAGGCATTGTCTAAATCTGACAGTGTGAAGGCCCTTTAGACAAATTGGACAAACTATTCACCTTCAACTGCGCTCTTAAAAAAGCCTCTGAGAACTTGGCTTGAAAAATGAAAACTCAGATGTGATATCAAAAATTACTGTTTCATGTTAGTGCAATTAAGTCAGTCATATTTTTAACCAAAGAGAGAGAGCACTGTCTTAATTACATAAAAAATGAAAGCAGCTTTTGGAAAAGTGCTTGGAAAAATGTTGCCAACATATTTGTGCAATTCAGACAGTGTGCAGAAATTTGCCTGTGATTTTTGTACACATAAAAGTGAAATTGCACATTTTTGAGTGGCCAGAACTTCATTGTTGTTGTCAGTTTGATAGAGTAGGAAGCACTGGTAAAAAGTAAGATAGGCAACTTTTCCTGAAGGAGTCAACACAGCTGTGCAATATTGATGTACATATTTTTACCTCAAGGAAAAGGAGAGAAAGGGATGGAACAGTCTAAATAACACAAACATATTGGAAATATTTGGAAAAGAGGGTAGCACAGTCAAGGATCAAGGGCGGCAGTTACACCCATTTTTCCAAACATTGAAAACAACTGGCTGGTCATTTCAATAGTTATATTTTAAAACTCAACAGATGGAGAACACTGTCGAAATTCAGAGGAATGTCTGAAAACGTAGTTTGTTTGTTTGTTTGTTCTTTTTTAGCAGAAGAAGCTAGGAGCCATGTAAGCCAGGTCCTCCAGCCTTCTAAAATGTTGCCAACATTTTTGCGTAATTCAGACAGTGATATGTTTGACCAAAAGAGATGAATGGCACTCTCTTCATAAGACAAAAAAGACTGCAACATTTGGTAAAGTGCTTGGAAATGGCTAGGCGAATATGCTGAATGTTGCCAACATATTTGTACAAATGTTAGTTCGAAAGTAAAACTACTCAGTTTTGAGTGGCCATAACCTCTATGTTTGTTGTGCATTTGATAAAACAGTTAACACTGGTGGGAAGTAAAATTGCCAGTTCCATCCACTTTTCCTAAAAAGTCAACACATTTGTGCAATATCAATGTTCATTATTTAACCTGAGAGAAAAAGAGAGAGGGGGATGGCGCTGTCTAAACTGTACAAATATATTGTTGATATCTGGAAAAGGGGAGCAGCTCCTCCCACTTTTACAAATATTGTCAACAAATTTGTGAAATTTCAATTGTTGTATTTTTAACCTATGGAGAGCACTGTCCAAATTGGAAAAAAAAAATGTGAGCAACATCTGGAAAAGTAGTTAGAAGTGGCTAGTAGCAATCTAGGCTGGGTCCACCCACCTACCAAAATGTTGCCAACACATTTGTGCAATCAAGATTTCTCATTTTTAGCCAAAGAGAGAGAGAACTTTCATAATGACACAGAATGATAACATCATGCGGTAAAGTGCTTGTAAATGGCTAGGCGAGTTTGCCAAATGTTGCCAACATATGTGTGCAATTGTTGTAAGTTCAAAAGTAAAACTTTTATAACCTCTATGTTTGTTGCACATTTGATAAAACAGTTACCACTGGTGGGATGTAAAATTGCCAGTTCCATCCCCTCTCCAAAAGAAGGCAACACATTTTTGCAATATCAATGTACATAATTTAACCTTAAAAAACAGAGAGGGGGATGGCAGTGTCTAAATTGCACAAATATATTGGTGATATTTGGAAAAGAGGGTGGCACTGTCAAGGACAGAGGAGGGAGCCCCACTTCCCCCACTTTTACAAATGTTGACAACAAATTTGTGCAGTTTCAACAGACATATTTTTGATCTTTGGAGAACGCTATCTAAATTGGAAAAAAAAAAAAAAAAAACAGCTGGAAAAGTAGGTAGAAGGGGCAAGTAGCAATCTAGGCTGGGTCCACCCACCTACCAAAATGTTGCCAACATATTTGTGCAATCAAGATAGATTTTTTTTCTCCTCATTTTTAGCCAAACCAGAGAGAGAGCACTTTCATAAAGCACAAAATAATGAAATCATGCAGAAAAAGTTATTGGAAATGGCAAAGTCGGTTCGCTGAATGTTGCCAACATGCCTACGCAACTTAGACGGTGTATGGGATTTTGCAATTTTTGTGAATCCAAAAGTAAAAGTGCCCATTTTTGGGTGGCCAGAACCTCTCAAGCAATAACCACTGATGGGATGCAAGATAGGTCAGATGCACCCACTTTTTCCTAAAGTTGTTTCCTAAAGATGGAGAGCACCGTCCGAACTGAACAAATGTGTGAGCAACGCCTAGGAAAGTAGGCAGAAGTGGCCAGAGGCTGGAGGCTAGGTCCACCTACCTCCCAGAATGTTGCCATCATATTTCTGCAATTTTGACGGTCTTATCTTTAACCAAAAGTGTGAGTTGGCACACAAAATGATGGCAATATTTGGAGAAGTGCTGAAAAAGGCCAGATGGCCAAATGTTGCCAACATATAGTGCAATTTAGACATTGTGCGGGAGTTTGCTTGCATTTCTTGTCAATTCATTTTTGGGTGGCCAGAACCTCTGTTTCTGTTGTTAATTTGAACAAGTAAAAGTATGACTTTCTACTTGTGTTGACACATAAAAAAATCAAATGTGATATTGAGATCTGATGCATCCCACACATCCCAATATTCTGACCAAAAATCTATTTTGCAACTGTCCCTTCTATGTCTTCAACTCCCTAAAAATACCCCATTAAAAACACTGCAGAAGAGTTAAAAATATCTTTATTGTGAACTGAACTTTACCCAAAAGTTGGTGCTGAAAACTATGGATATCTTAATGCTTAAATAGAATTACAAGTACATATCAGGTGTATATTTGCGGGAACGAAAACCTCATGAATTTAAATACATGGTTTATAAAATATACTGTATGAAAAATGTATAAGGGTTATCTAATAAAACAAGCCTGGGAGCTGTCTGTGTCCCAGAAGTTAATGCAAAAGACACAATATAACAAGGCACTGACACTAATCACTACTCAGTCAACCCAAGTCTCTACTGACTTCCAGTCAATCTTTGCTATTTATTCCTCAGTGATGTGACCTTTCCTTGCCCTCTGCCCCTGAAGGTATCAGTGTTGACATCAGTTTGACAGCTCTTCACCGACATACTCTGACCTTAGGGTGCAGCTAATCACTAATAATCCCTGCATTGCTGAGGGCTTAACATTGATTTCCATTCAATATTCGAGCACAGCTTACATCTAACAAGTGACCCTCGGTGGAACAGGTCATAGTTTATTCATTGAACAAGGAATTTCATGAATTGTGTATCCATGCAGTGAGTTTATCTGCTGTAAGTGCCTGATAGATGACCTTTGCCAGGCTGAATACAAATACCTAATCCACAATACACAGCCTTAAGGGTTAAAGGAGATGGGAACAACTGGTACTGGGGCCATTTTTTATCTGAGATTTCAACAAGCGTTCATTGAATTAATCTTTTAGGGGAAAAAATGCTTTTTGAAAATGACATTCCACCTGCATACTACTTCAATTTATAAAGTGCACCATTTGTCAGCATTGCTAGGAAACTAAAGTCAATGAATAAAAGAAAGGAGACAATAAAAATATGATACATTAGGTGGAAAATACATCTTATATCAGCCTTCATCTCTTCATTTCTCTGTGAGGAATTTACTATGAAAGTGGCTTTCAGGCACAACTCCTCCACAAGTCAGAGATCTTTTTGCTTTTTAGCTAACCTAGATTGAGAATGCACTCAGTTGAAGCAAGGTTAGCAAAAAAAAAAAAAGTTTGAATGTAGGACAGTACAGATAAACAAGAAAAACAACAGGACAGAATACCATGCTAGGTGATTCAGGATGGTACACAATCATAGGTTAGGTTAAGTTTTTTAGGCCAGGTTAGGTAAGGTAGGTGAGGTAAGGCATGCTGGGGACAGGTTGGGTTTAATCAAGTTAAGTTAAGTTGGTTCAGTTAGATTAGGTTATGTCAGGTTAGATTAGATTAGGGTAGTTTTGGTTCAGTTAGGTTAGGTTTAGTTAGGTTAGATTAGGTTAGGTTAGGTCAGGTTAGGTTGGCTTAGGTTTTGGTTAAGTTTGGTCAAGTTACATCAGGTTAGCTTAAATAGTTTATGTTATGTTATGTTATGTTATGTTATGTAAGGGTAGTTAAATTGGGTTAGGTTAGGCCAGATCCAGTTAGGTTAGGTATAGTCAGGTTAGCTACGGTTACATCAGGTAACATTAAATTGGTTAGGTTAAGTTAGGATTAGTTAGGCTTGGTTAGTTTAGGTTTTGTTAGGTCAGGTTAGGTTTGGTTAGTTCAGGTTATGTGAGGTTAGGTTAGGTTTAGTTAGGTTAGGTTTGGTTAGTTTAGGTTATGTTAGGTCAGGTTAGGTTTGGTTAGTTTAGGTTATGTTAGGTCAGGTTAGGTTTGGTTAGTTTAGGTTATGTTAGGTTTGGTTAGTTTAGGTTATGTGAGGTTAGGTTAGGTTTAGTTAGGTCAGGTTAGGTTTGGTTAGCTTAGGTTATGTGAGGTTAGGTTAGATTAGGGTAGATTACATCAGATAAGCCAGGGGAGGTTTAGTTAGGTTAGGTTTGGTTAGTCTGGTTTATGTTAGGTAGGCCAGGGTAGGTTTAGTTAGGTTAGGTTAGGTAGGCCAGGGTAGGTTAGATTATGTTAGGTTAGGTTAGGTTAAGCTAAGGTAAGCAAGTAAGATTAGGTTATGATTTCAGAAAGATTTCAGTTACAGAGTACCAACAATAAAGCGTGTCAAGTCTCTTGCATGAATAACGGGTGCACTCCACATCCACCTACCAACATTTATACTCATAAGTTTAACTTGAGGCTGTCTACCTCTTGAAATTCAGGAGTAATGGACTGGACACAAACTGCAAACTCTGTTCTGTACAGCTGAGTCAATGCAACAACTCCGTCAAAATTTATACCTTTGGGAGCAACAAATGTTAAGGAACAAATGCATCTTTTCACAGCCTCATTTGTTCAAAGTTCCATGGCCCTATCATACACATTTTTACAGAGGATTGCTTAATTTTTGCACATGCCCATAAGAAATGAGGGTAGTTGTGTCTCCACTGCCTTCAACATTATTATGATATTTTTCAATATGTTTTTCTATTTATATACATATGGTAAGAATTTAAAAAAAAAATGCTGAAGATATTTGGGGGATCGTAAAAACATCTTTACAACTGTAAAAAAGCTGTATTTGACTGTAGAGCATTTGCACAGGTTTTTATAACAGCGGTGAAGGTTTTTTATATTGAGGGGAAAAACAAGTTGTTTTAAAAGTGTGTGTAGATCCCCCCTGCTGTTTTCCCCCACTGTTCTGACATCTTTGTAGCATTATGTTTTCTGTTTTCACTTTTACATGATCTTTTCCTGTATTTTCAGGAGTTTTATTTCATTGCATTACACTGATTTAATTGATGTTATTTTTTTACAATCTTGGTTTTATTGTGCGCTTGTAATATGTTACAGTACATTGCATACCAATGTGCCACTGCAGCTCTGATGTACCTCGAAAGCTTTATCACGATTGTGTTTTTTTTTTTTTTTTTTCTAGAACAACAGTGCTTCATTACATATCATTGCATTGTCTTGCCACCATGCAGGTGTATAAAGGCCTGAAGGATTACACTCATCCCTAGTGGGGTGCCAGGAGTGGGCCTCTAGGACACAGGGCTTTGGGCTAATCTGGTTATACAACAACAGCATTGTTTATTTCACACTTGTTTAAGTGCAGATAGCTTGAAGAGGTATTAGTGACATCATCCCAAGCTGGCCAGTGTTCACAAGATTACAATACAGCTTGTTTGTTTTGTTGGAAGTAAATACACACCAGCTTAAGGTTGTACAATTATGAAAGCATGGTAAAAAAGGATGGATAAATAGAAACACATAAAGCAAGATGGATGGATGGAAGATAACATTGAAAACACACAAACACCCCGCTGACATACACACATGCAGCACCATCCACCAGTCACTAATTAATTGGATGAAAAGCGAGGCATATTGATTTTCCAATGACACAGACTCAGGGTTTCAAGATCACACTGCAGCCAGAGCGCTGTGTATTTGTGTGTACTCAGCTTGGGTGTGCGTCTTTGTTTGTTTGTGTATGCACAGTACTGTGTACAGTATACGTGTGTTATCTGGCCCAACCACCCTCCACGTCTATGTTTGGGCTCTTGGAGCGCAGGCCTCTAAAGTGCAGAGTGTGTCATGTCCATAAACTGACCCCTGTCAAACAGCTGCACACATTTCAAGACTGATGTCTTCCGGTTTGAGTTACACAAAGCAGATCTTTCCACTTGGAGAGATGAAGTGGTGGGGAGGTCTAGCCAGGGAGGTATTTTAATGAGGTTCCATGACGTTTGTTGTTAAAAAGGGCTCCCTCTTAGAGTTCCAAGTGATGTGGGATAAAGCAAAAATGCAGTCTGGGTTTCACTAAAGGCACTAATCAGTCCTTGATGTCACATTTTAAAACACTGTTGAAGACTTTGAGGCTTGTTATAAAGCAAGCGATGTGGTGATTTTTGAAAAAAAGTACAGCAAAGATTCTCCATATTTACCAATAAATAAGCAAAAATATGATTAAGGGCTAAAAAACACTACTTACATATGCACAAGACATATAACACCAAATAAGAGGAAACATGAGGTGCCAAATTCAACATAAATGAACCTAAAGTTTCTCATTTGAAGTTTAATTCTTTATTGAACCCTCTTGTGGGGATTCCAAGCTGTTCCCAGGCTGGATGGGATATTTAATCCCCTCCAGTGATTCCAAGGTCTGCCCTCAAAGTCTCCTCCCAGTTTGATGTGACCAGGAAGACCTCCACTGGGAGGCGACTAGGAGGAATCCTCATCAAATACCTGGACCAACTCAACAGGCTCCTTCCGATGTGTAAGAGCAGTGGCACTACCCCAGTGAAACCTCCAATGTTGAAAAAAGAACCACATTTGGAGGTGCAAAAAAATGCAATTCCTAAAGTGTCCACTAGAGGCTAGCTGCAAAAGCCCTGCTAATTCCATGCACATCTATTCTAAACCTGCTAATTTTTACAGATAAAATACACAAGAAACAACCTGGTTCAAAACACAAATTTGGTCAGAATGACTTTTGTCTTTATTGGCACACACTGTAGGGGTGGATGTTTTTTTTTTTTTTTTTTTTTATAAAACATATGTGTAGATGATTCTTAGGCTATTCATACAAGGGGCATGGCTAATAGATCAGTAGATGATAGATGCTATGCATCCTGACTGGCTGGATGCATTGTAGCACTATAACAAAAGCTAAAGGCACATCCCAACTACATGTTTTTGGATACTAGCAGGTTAGCAAAGTGTTAAGTTAAGGCAGAGCTTTCACTACAGAATTCATCACTGAGCTTCATGATTACACTTTCCTTTCCCTCCAAGCCAGATTCAGGGCTGGTTTGGTGCCAGTGTTTAATCTAGTACCACCTCTAAGATTTTCCATAGCCAAAAACTGGATCTTGGCTAGAAATACTGGTTCCAGCATGGCTCCAACTCTAAGGAAAAGAACCACTTTCCTAACCTTGCAAAACAGATGGATTTGCCCGTTTCTGTGCTTCTTACTGGCAAATCTTTCTTGCAAAGCTCCCGTCTGAACCGTTTGGTCCCGGTTAGAAAGTGACAAGACTAATCAGCAATGAGGGGCAGTACTTTCAGGTGCAGCAGAGGCGTGACATAAACAAGCAGCTACAAGTGGTCGGTGCAATTATGGTGGAAGAGATTGACGTGGATGCTGCTAAAGCGCCAGTTTTATCAGAACTTGACATTTCTTCGTTAAAAGACGAACAACGAACAGCATTAAGATGTTTTCCTTTCAAAAACGACGAAAGTCATGTACTGACGTGTCTGCAGTCTTGTGATGCAGCTCTCTATGGAGTTTACTCCTCCGTAGTGGTGAGCCTCGGTCGCGGCTACGTCACATGTTGTTGCTCTGATTGGCCCATAAAGATGTGACAGACAGAACATTCATCCAATCACCCCCCAAGTTTTTTTTTTTGTTGTTTGTTTGTTTGTTTTCAAAGGCTCTACCCTTTCCTAAACGCTGTCTATTGAAGGTTTTCCAGATGGATGTGTGAAACAAATCCATCTGGCGTGCCAGATTACCACTTTCCAGTGTGGTATGTTCTTATGTCTTTGGCTAGGGGTGGGATTAAAATGTACAAAAAGCAAGGAAGAGTGCAATTTGTAAACAACAGAGCACTGAACAATGCAGCAAGATGGTGAATAAAGTGGTGCAATAACATGGCTTTTTGGCAATCACAAGTCCAAGGAAAGGTAGACCAGTTCTCTGACAGTTCTTAGATTGAACCAACTGTAAACTGACTCAAGATCTAGCCCCGTCCCAGCCCTCACATTAGCTTGGTGGAGTAGGGGTATTCCAGTTACTGTATAGAGTTGGGTGCGTTAAGGCACAAGTATGGCAAGAAGAAAACCCTTTCCAGGAGGAATTGCTTTAACGATGGCTGTTTATACTGCTCAGTGTGACAGCCATAGAACTATCCAATGACATGATCTACAAGAGTCAAGAATCAAGGACTATCCAATATTCAAAGAGTACACGTTGTAGAAAAACATTTGAAGCCAACCCAATGACTGGAACATGCCTTTCCACGATAACATGCAAGGAAATGGTTAGGGTTAGGGAAAGCCTAGTGTAGTAGCCACTACTTGCATCATCTACCATCCATGTTGACAACTTTATTTCTGAAAAGAAGGAAAGGCTAGTGAATTCACTGACTGTAGCATTGTATGTTTGTAATCCTGACTATGTACTAGGTCCATAGGTGGTCCTTCTGTGACTATACACTAAGAAGTTTAAAGTTGCCTAAACTTAACCACACCTTTGCCTTCTACCTTTCAAGATAGAAGGAGGTTATACCTGTGAAACTGAGGGTTCTTCATGGTAGGTACAGACCAATGTCATAAGCTGCTGTGGTTGTGAGGGCTTGTGCCAAGATTTAAGAAAACTGCACACTCAGTTTCTTTGCATCCATATATATTTCTCCTTTGAGAAAGTCTGTTGGTATGTGGTTAAGGGAACATGTCCAACATAGACAGAACCAATGTGGCTGTACATCCAAGAAATTTCACAGTGGTATGTAGCTGCTGACCATTCTAAGTTTAAATCAACACTTTGCAAGGCTAAGCTGAAACCTCTAGGGTGAAAGGGTTCAACATCCTGCATATAAGCTCAAAGAAAAGGGTCAAGACATGCATGTCATTTTAGACATGTATGAACTGGTGCATATAGTGCTTACATGCCAGTGGGCATGTGAGTGAGAATTCAGAGAAATGGCATGGGTTAAGCGCGAGAAATAAGGAAAGAGGACTAGGATGTAGTGAGAGAAAGAAAGCTGACTTGCGCCTGGCTGTGAGACACAAAGCCCTTAATTACAATGTACAGGCATCACAGGAATAGCAGGCCGCCTGGCTGTAATGGGATCCAGATGAGGGAATTATACCATTTCCTGACAAAATGGCTTCAAGATGGGGGACTGCGCTACTGTCCTGACTTCTAATAGAGCCGATGGGAATTAAAGAAATTTAGATTGCAGGGGGCCTGTGTGTGTGACTGCGACACAGTAGGGGGGTAGTGTGTGAGCGTGCAGATACAATGCCTGTGTGCTCAGAGCAAAGCTGAATGAATTGAGAAAATATTTAATTGAATTCTGTATAGTATTGGATAGTATTCAGCTGTTTGCTCTGGGACTGTTTCCTTGTCAGCATTGTATTAAACAAAAGGCAGTCATACCTCTGAGCATTCATTTTCTGTACCAGCCAAAAAGTTTATAGAGAGACAAAGTTAGTATTGTTGTGTGTCCATATGCGATGAAGGTAATTTAGCAGTGATTCATGGGAGGAGGATGGATCAATAGCAGGTGCAAAAAGGCAAAATATTGGCACGTATGCCTTGAAAAAAGTTTTGCAAATCCATCATACTGACGTGCGTCTGTGATGTTGGAGTGGATGTTGAAAAAACAAAACCACTAGAGGTCGCTGTCTCACACAGAACTACTTTGATGCTGCTTTGGCCGTCCCATAGAAGAACGGTGCATCGTCTGCTTCTCTGTACCTTTCCAGTTGTCTGTCTTTGCATCTGGGTGAACTAACCTCATTGACATGTTTGTATTTTATAACAACTTACTCAATATTCTTTGATATTTCCTCAGAAAATTCAATTAAGCTCCGCCTTCTTCGTTTCATGTTGCTGCTCAAGGTTTAACTGTTGGCTACATTGCTCAACATTGCCCCCGTGATTGGTGGTGATATTGCACCACCGTTATTCCGTATCCGTAAGCATCGAGAGACTGGGCGAAAAACAGATAAAATGAACACATAGGTGTGTCTGTATCCATATGCAATTCAAATGTACAGCATAAATGACCCTTAAGAATAAGTTTAATGAGATATTTCTAACAAGACATTAGACTAGGCAGCTGCTTGGATTTTGCAGTGCAGATTACTGCGTCATCAGCGTATGAGGGTATTCCCCATTCTATCACATTTAAAACACCTTGAACGTCTTATCAGAACATTGCTGGAAAGATCTGTACAGAACAAAAGCTGGAATAAGATGTCAAGGGAGAAGGTGTACCAGAACCTGGAAAGAGATAGAAAAGAGTGAAACTTCTCAGATGAAATAGTCCCAAATGTACGTTTCTCCTCTCCCTTCAGTCCCACTATTTATTCTCATCACTCATACAAACCGAGGAGACATGGAAGAAAAGGAGATTGGTGCCATGGGGAAAACGTGTCTTCCTTTCTTAAGAGCCATTCATCCTAAACAGTCAGATTTCACACCAGAGCTGTGCTTCCTAAGCATCTGTGTTTCAAACTGGAAATGTCACCTGACAAAATGTGCTGTGGACAAAAGACAGCTAAGAAATATAAGGAGGAAAAGTGTGGAAGGCGGAAATGGGTAAGGGTGTACACAGAGAGCTTGTGAGAAATTTCCATCAATAGAAGACTGATAGATGCACTGAGAGCTGTTGGTAGTGGTGGAGAAAACAATGGAGCTTTGTGACGCTTTCGCTGTTATTGCTCTCTCAACACAACACTCACAGAGATATTACTCTTTCCCTTTCTTCTCTGTTGCTCTCTCTCCATCAGTGGTCACTCTTGTCATCTTACATGCTTTGTTTTTCTGAGATTAAAGTCTTGTATCCATCATATATTGCATGTTTCT
The DNA here is from genome assembly GCF_018320785.1 of Cheilinus undulatus. Classification (NCBI taxonomy): domain Eukaryota; kingdom Metazoa; phylum Chordata; class Actinopteri; order Labriformes; family Labridae; genus Cheilinus; species Cheilinus undulatus. The sequence goes on along the minus strand of NC_054884.1, from coordinate 30,621,235 downwards.
GTTGTTACATCACTCTGCCCATATCACACCCACTGTGTTAAGAGGCATACTTCTGGTTCCCTGGTCATGGTCTTAAAAAAGAAGCTGATCTCAGCCAGCCACTGTAGACTGATAGGAAACGACCCACATAAATAGCTAAATATGGAGGGATGGATTTACTTGAAACTATGCAATACTATATCGAACTATTTCTTTGTGGGGAAAACCTTTCTTTGACCACTAGGAGATAGTCAAGTTGATTTTTTGTTTGATTCCAACCTTCTGACAATGAGTTAAGTCCTGATGGTTTCATGGTTCAAAAAAGTATTTTGCCAGATTTTCTTGAAACAACATGTATTAAGAGAGCTTTGATAAGTTCAAAATATCAATGGGAGTGTTATTTTTTCTTTCCTGTTGTGAAGACTGCAGGAGTTTGCTGAGTATGCTCTGTGTCAGGTCAAGTCAGGTCAGGTATGGGAGCATAAGCTGCATCAACCTTGGCCTTGTACTGCCCTGGCCTCCTGATGGCCATCATCCAGGACTCCACCAAGCTTCATGCCCCATCTCTCCAGGGATCCTCTGAGCTACCCTATCAATAATGCATATGGCCACTCCTGAAGTCTGGTCATGGCCACTGGGTCCTCGGTCCACAGTACGCAGTGAGCTGGATCGGGCCCAGGAGAGCAGGCCGGCAACCCGTACAAGCAGGGCTGCCGCTCCCGTGTCTAGCCAACGATATCCGACAATGTACCGAAGAGAAGTCCTCACAAAGCTGGCACCTCTGGCCGTCAGTTAGTGTCCAGGCCTCATAAGATTATTTAAAAACCAAGAGGACCAAGGACCAAAAGACAAAAGACTCTGACTTTTGTCATTTCATAAATAAACTAGAAAAGCACTCAGAGAGCACAGACCTCCGCCATTAGCCCTATCTCCCAATAGTGAAGAATCCTTTAAAAAATTCCTGGATCTAGACGATGATCCGGATCACTCCCAAAATCCAACCAGTTCTTCCTTATGCCATTTCTGACATTTCCTGAAAATTGCATCAAAATCTGTCCATAACTTTTCGAGTTATGTTGCTAACAAACAAACTAACAAACTAATAAACCCTGCTGATCACATAACCTCCTTGGTGGAGGAAAACAGAGAAAAGTCAGAGGTCTAATCCAGGATTAACTTATGAGCAGATCTGTTTTAGAAACAGTAACACAAATGGTGGCTTGCTTCAGCTTTGTTATCTTTAGCTAAAGCTAACATAGCTACACTAGCTACATTACTACACTATTAGACAAAGCCAATGTAGTTAAGTCAGCTTTAGCAATGTGCACTTTAGCAAACATAGCTAAATCTGACATAGCCTTGTGGATAATGTAGCTCTATAGCTTAATTAGCTGCTTTGTGATCTAAGCTTTAGCTACATTAGCTATGCAGTTCCGTTATCTATAGCTAAGTTAGCTCCAGTAATGTGAGTTTTAGCAAACATAGCTAAAGATGCTTAGTGAAGCAGATAACTTGGATATGTAGCTAAAGTAACTGCTTTGTGGGCCTAGCTTAAGCCCCACTAGCTACATAGCTCCTTTAGCTATGTAGCTTGTGCAGCAAACAGAACTATGTGAGCTATGCTGGCTGTGTTCAAATGTTTTCATAGAGGAGAAGCTTTTTCCTGTAATCCGAGTGTTTACTGTGCTTTAACAAACATTCTGTCATCAGATTTTTAATGCCTTACTTTTGGTATCCCCACCCTTATAATGACCCTTCCCTTACAGAAATTTAATCTGATTTTATATTGAAATTTTTGGTGTGTTTTTCCATTTTGAACAGTTGTGAGAGTGGCCGTCAGAATTGAATGGGCTGCAGCCAGGGTGACTTGTTAAAATTTCCCCTTTGCAGTCTAAAATCAGCCCAACACAACTTCAGTGAAAAATTTACTAGAGAGCTGGAAGTAAAAAGTAAAAGTAAAGTTGGAATTAATTCTCTGAACTTGTCAGGTAAATGTGGCTTAAATAGATGTATGGATGAGATATTCTGACTAAAAAGTATTCACATACTTGCATTAAAGGTTTTAAGCAGCAGACTACCACATCATCAGCATACAGAGATATTCCCCAGTCTGTACGCCTCTAATATTATTATCAGAGTACTGTATGATAGCGTTTTTGTGGTGTACACCTGGAAATTGACTGAACAGAAATTCTGACAATAGCCTTAGATTTACACGTGTTTCCACATGTGTGAGCAAGGTTTGGGAGTTAAGCACATGAGAGAAAGTGTGACTTTGACAGTGTAGCAGAAAATATGGCATGCCAAGTACCACAAAGAAATGAGAGAAGTGAGAGAAAACAGAAGTGCAACAGAGAGGTGTGTATAAAAAGGAAGAAAAAGAAAGATGGTGGGAGGTATTAGATGCAGGGTCCAATTCTCTGGGGGGTGCAACGACATTAAATAAGTGATAAATATTCAACAGAAGGCAAGCAGGCACTCAGGAGACACCTTGACAGCCCAAACAAATACTTAGTGAGCACACTCTAGCAACCATACCAACATGAACCAGAATACACGGCAGTCCCCAGTCGATTTTACTGACAGCAGACAACATGAGCAGAATGGGGCTAGTGAAGATGCAGGTGATGAAAAATAAGGATGTGGTGGTTTTGGGGGGGGGGGGGTGGGAGAAGGAAGAGGAGATGTTTGTACAGACTGACAGTTTTCTTGTGCCCTCAACATGTTTCGCCTTCATTTCTCTCTTTACTCAAATCTGTGCCAATCTGGCTTCAATTTGCCGCTGTCCATCTCTGTACTGTACAGCGGGAAAGTTCCAGAAAACAGATCTGACCCCTTCCGCAACCCCGTCCTGAGGGGCCATCCATCAGCTGCCAGCCTTAGAGGGATTGAGGGTGGAAAAAAGGGGGCGGGTAAAGCGCTAGAAGGAGGGATGGAGGTGGATGTTGGAGAGTTTTGTCGGTAAGGTCTGGAGGTCAGAGCGGTAAGGCCAGCAGGGAAAGGGGCGTCCGTACTGGGGGAAATGAGGTAATATGTTGGAGTCAGGTGAAAAATGGGCATGTCACTCGACCAGGACGGCTTCTCTGCCTCACCCGGCTGACCAGGAGGCGAAAATAGCTTTTGTTTTGGAAGGTAAGAACATTACAAGAAGTGAAACATGCAGCAACACTTACGTTCGAATGAATAACACTGACACACGGACAAGACGACAGTAAAAATGTATGCAAGGAGAGAGACTGGTTGTTCCGCACAAAAAGATTCGTACGTAATTCCCTTGCAAGTGTTTAACCTTGCTCTCACATTCACAGACACATATGTGCTTTCTTTCACTGACTCCCTTATGTGCTAACACAGCCATACTCAACATCACACGTGTATTTTCACCTGCACATTTACGGAAGTCTCATTCAGGAGCCGTGCCAGCTATTTTAGAGCAAATGTCAACACTGTAAGAGTGCCACTGCTGTGGGGAGAGAAGAATCGACAGCACAATGACATGCATTTACACCTTTCTCTCGGTGTGTTTGCAGTATCTAGTTCAGTGTTGAAATCAAATCCAATTTGAGCCGTCACTCACGGGTATGATTTTTTTTTTTTTTTTTTAAGAATCAGGGACAGAGGGAAACAGATGGAGAAGTAGGGAAAACGAAGGGTAAAAAAGGATATATATTTGGTTTTTTCTTTTTTGTGTCTCCGGCTGTCAAAGTCCCCACCAAAAAGGGCTCAAAACATAGTCACAAAATGCAGCAGACGCACAAGTGCAAAGCTTTGTGTTTTGCCGGCACAGAGGTGAGCTGTAAAATATCAAATTTTGACTGTGTGTGTCGGGAAACTTCAAGGTAAACCAGTTATCTGTGGGAGCAAAAATAATAGGGGTAGGCATATATGTAGCTCAAAATAGATGAGTCCAAATCTTCAACTTTCATTGTCAATATGTAAGAAAAAAATAGAGGGAAATACCATGAAACTAGAGATACCGCCTGTCAGTTAAAGGGACAGTGAAAATGTGGTGGGTGCATATGCTGTAGTTGTTGGCCAGGCAGCCTGGATCAGGTCCTTTCTCATCCTCTAATCTCTATTTCTGACTCTGTCTTCAGTCCTCTATAAATGAAGGCATAAAAAGCCATACAAATTAGATTTAAAATAAAGTGCAGAGGTGGGAACTGGAATAAGGCTGGGGTTGTTTCTGTGGTAGTGTGATTCCTAGAAATCTCATAAGCAAGAGATGAACATGAGGCCCAATGCCTTTGACCTCTAGAGTAAGAGATATTTGTGCAAAGTATAGAATAAAAATCCCACAAAGTATTCTTGAAAGATTCTATTCATAGGCAAGAAAGGAATAGGAGGCCACATGACCAAATTCTTAAATTTCAAAATCGAATCAGTTCTTCCTTCAAATGGTCACTCTTTTCCATCTCTTTCTAGGTACTGGTACTCCTTCTGCACTTTACATCCTAATCCATTTTTGTTCTGCACAGATCTTTCCAGCAAAATTCTAATAATGAGGCTCCCAGCTTTTTAAATCTGATAGAATGGGGGATATCCATGTACGCTGATGATGCAGTAGTCTACACTGCAAAGTGAAGGTTTGTGTTTTCTTTCTGTGTTGTGACAAGTTTTCATAATTTTTATTCCAGGCCAAAATTACCAAACAAGTGCAAATTAATCAATTAATTAATTAATTAATTTAAATAAGTAAAACTAGAACTACTGCCTTGTGGTTATATGCCTCTGCAAGATCTAGGTTACTGCAACTTTACATATTGTAGGATCACAGTGACCCCCAAAATATAATCACTTCATTCCTTAGTCCATTAGAATGTTTATGGTAAATCTGACCAAACACCTTCAACACTCCCTCCAGGTGTGAAGGGTGTCTTTGCCCCAAGAGAAGGAGTTCCAGTATCTCAGGGTCTTGTTAGAATGGACCGTGAGGTTGAGCTTAGCCAAAAGATAAAACTCTCAATTCACCAGTCGATCTTAGTTCCAACCCTCGCCTATGGTTATGAGCTCTAGGTAATGACTAAAAGAATAGGATTGCTGGTTCAAGTGGTTAAAATGAGATTTCACAGGAAGATGGCTTGGCTTGGTGAGGAAAGGCTAGCTCCCTGAAAGGAGCTAGCTGTGGTGGTTAAGGCATCTGATCAGGTCTTCTGGGCTCGCCCATCTAGGAGGAGACCCGGAGGTAGACCCAGGACTTGCTGGAAGGATTATGTATCTCATCTGGCCTAGAAACACGAAGCTGAAAAATGTTGCCAGGGAGAGGGATGTCTGGGCTTGCTTGGCCTGCTACAACCATGACCCAGGATCAGCGGAGGAAAATGGATCAATGGATGACATTCTTGAAACATTAAACTTACAATTTAAGGTTAAAGAGATCTTGCATCTACAATATCTATTAACTCCATTTTTAAGTCAGAATGGGCATTTTTTACCAAATATGTTGTATGTATAATGTTTATGAGGTCCAATGACCTTGACTTTGTAGTAGTAGACATCAGTATGAAGACTGATGAAAATCTTTACATTGAGGTACCAGACTCACAATCAAGAGATGGACAAGAGACCTAAAGATCTTGGCCTTTCTCCAACCCATGACCTCCAAAGTCTAATCAGATCATTCTTGAGTCAGTATCATAGACTGGGCATACAACAGTAATGACTGATTTTACCCTGCTAAGCTCTGGTGTAATGATTAAATTTATTCTAGAGCTTGATTTTGTGGAAAGACTTTAAGTTGTCTTTTTAGTTGCATAACCTGCAGTGGTGCCAAACACACTAAAACAATGTTGATGTTACAGGCTGGTGTAGTAATATAATGACATGTGATTTGGTTCTGAAGGGAACGAGCTCCAGTGGTGTTGATTACAAATGCTGTCTTGTAAAGTGTCAAAAGCCTGCAGTCAAATTAAGGTCTAAAACTAAGTCCTTTATGAAAGACATTACATAACCAGATCATACATAAGATTTGATGAATTTTATCATACTTTTAGCCAGTAATTAAATGTTTTTGACTCCACATCAAGCTCTTTATTTTAAGCACAGCAGAAATTGCTCCCTCAAATACTTCTTTTTATCATAAAATAGCAGACAAACACTGTTATCAACTAACTAGTGAACACTCTGTGAAATATTTAGAAGTCAAGAGTCAGATATTTCCCTGAGGAATCCAGAAGGCCAAAAACAAAGCCAAAAAGAAGTTAATTTGAATTTCTAAAAGCACAAATTAATGTTAATGTTGTATAAACAAGCAACTGTTGGCCAAGAAGTTCAACATATCAATTTACAAGGCGATGATGAGTAAACATTTTGAATTCAACTTGTTTTAGATTTCCCCAAGAGGCCAAAGGATCAGTTAGAGTGGATTTTGTGTGAGGAGAATGATTAAAAGCCCAGGAGAAGAACAAGAAGTGGGTTTCTTTAGCCATCTAGGAATAAGACTGTGAGACGAAGCTCTAGGAATGAACCTGACGTAGAGTTTGAGTAGCTGAAAACTATTTTGGTGTTACTTTTTTAAATTTTGTAACTTCCTTTATCAGTGTTCCCTATCACATGACAACCGTTCTTTTAGTGAAGTACCATCAAATGAATAAGTCACGCACCACCACTGATCATTTTTTATGGTATTTCACTGTTGGCTTTTATGGACACAAGACCACCACTTGATGGTGGCTGAAAAGCCCAAGACCTCACAATGAAATCAACATTAAGACGTCTGTTTTTACAACAAGATTGAACATGTTTTTAGGGTGATAGAAATGATAATTAGGTCTGAATAGTTATTGTTGTTGTTCGTACACAGTTTATGGAGGCAAATTCATCCTTTTTGATTTTGTGAAGGACTTAGTCTGAACCCAAAATCATGGGAAATTGTCCAGGATACCTTGCAAATCACTTGCAATAATTGAACATTGAGACAGCATAAGATTGTAATTTAATACTGTTTCAGTGCATTATAGTCCCTCTGATATCAAACAAGCATTTAAAAATATATCAATAGCTCATAGTACTCATCACATCAGTTAAGGTGGATGTTGTTAAAAACTACTGAATTGTCAGAATCTTGCACAGTTTTCCCATCCTATGAAGATTTCACCACTATCTGTTGTAACAATGTTTCAACGCTGTCAATGAGGGGTAAGGTTCAAGTTTAAAATCAGCCTAAAGGTTAGACTGAGCTAGCATTTCCAATAGGCTGACTGCTGTTGTTGGAATTCAAAGCTATGCTTCAGAAACCAGTGAGTGATATCACTATGGTTCGACTGATATTAGTTTTTCAGGGTCGATAGTTATTATGAGTAGTTTATGAAACTGTCAACTAATATGTGGAACCCAAATCCATTGGTTATGATGTATTAAATATATCTAATAAGGCATAAGTAAAATTTCACGATCAAAAAAAAAAAAAAAAAAAAAAGAAACAATCTATCCCTCCCAGCATGACAAACAGTGCGGAGCAACACAGTAGAAGAAAAACAGAAAGTGATGCCATATGTGCACTGTGTAACAGTATGAAGGGTTAAATGGTGGTGGGCTACTACTCATGTGACATCTAGCCAATCAGATTGTGCTGACAACACTGTGGAAAGTGAAAATAAAGCCAGAGGGAAGACACGCCTTGTAGTTGGACCAAAGCAGTGCACTTATTGATTGATTAACTTTAACAATTATCGGTAAAATAGAATGCTGGTACTGATGATCTGTAAAATGGCAAGTATCGCCCATAATAATTGGACAGGCTGATAACTGGACTTACCCAAACCTCGTAACCCTAACCCTCTCTATAATTATCACAAATGTCTATTAAAATCGTCTAAATATGTTATAAGGAAATCATCTCTTCTACCAGTAGTTCCTAACTACAACTCTACAGGACTGCTGATTAAAATGTAAAAATTAAAATGTGGACTTAAACAGACAATGTCATCAGTCAGACAGAGATCAGTGTTGATGTTCCGGCCACTTGAGAAACAGTCATTTGTCTATCATTACCATTGATCCTGGAGGGTTATGGCCAGCTTTTTCTCCAGCTTATTGCCCATTACAGTAGTTTCAAAAAGTTAGTTTGAGACATTTTGAAAAAAAACTATAAAAATTGTGCTTCAGAAATCAGTGGGTTGCATCAGTAAGACTATGTCCATGTTGACACAATAGTTTTACTGATTTGAGAACTGTCAATTGCTGAAAGAAGCAGACCCTTTTTTTCCAGACATATTGGCTCCAACTGGGAAAAAAAAGACATGGTTGAAAAGTAAAGCAATCCTTGGCACAAAAGCTTATCATTGGCATAGAAGAAAGCTATGATATTTAAAATGAAAATTATACTTATTCAGTATTTTTGTGATTCAAATCAGTGTGTTCCTTTGTATGGTAGAGCTGGAGACCTCCACAGAGAGCAACACCTTTGATAAAATTCAAACATTTAACTGAACATTTATCATTGAAGGCTGTGTGCTTACATTTTAACTGCTTGGAGCACAATCAATAACATTAAATGCTACAAAAACTGGGATAAAAAGTGAAGGGAATTCACGGACAAAATTCACATCAACCTGGGGTCTTCTTGACTGATGATTTGGACGCCCAGTTTTAAGGGGGCAGCCCTCCTATATTCTGCGCATAATAGACGGGTAATGGACCACAAACCATAATGAGCCACATGTACGTAACCCCAAGCCTCACCGCTGATACTATTTTTTCCCTTCTCCCATTCACAGATCATTTCTTTTGTCCTAAAATGGCACATTAACATTTGGAACGCATCCGAACATCATCCATCAACCTCTCCCTACCCTCGCCCCCCCACCCTACCCCCCAAAACAGTCTTCCCCTTTTAAAACCATTAATAGTATGTAAATCCCACCGTCAACGATGCTCGCCGTGTCTTTCCACAGATGTTGACAGGCTCCACATTTTATAGGTCAGCAGCAGAACGCCAGTGCTGGTTAAAAAAGGGCGAGCTCAAAGGCCGCTGGGAAGAAGGGAGCGACAGAAGGAGAGATGAGACGCTTACAGAGGAGCAGGGAGGGCTGACTAGCTTCCTCTGATGTCACCAGCCTCCCACTGAGTCCAGACTCTTTGCTGGTATCTATTTTGCCATGTCTTTTTCAAAAAAAAGCCCTTTCAAACTATACGTCAGCGGCGGTGAAATTGACAGAAAGCAACACATTCGTCACACTGTTCCCAACCTGCTTTTAAAATCCCTTTGAGACTGACTACTGAGCTACAAGAAAAGACAGGAAGAAGATACCATCACTTCTGAGAAAGCCCAACGAATGAAGCAAAGAGAGAAAGAGAGGCAGACAGACGGACACGGACCAGGCAGATATAAGGACAGATATCTTGTACAATGAAAAAGGGAAGAAATAGGAAAGAATTGAATGAGCAGAGAGCGCTAATGAATTTTTGAAGAGTTGTTCAAACTGCCTGGAACTGGGGTTTAGCAAGCTCCCCTAATACCAGAGTTTTCAGGGCAAACTCTAATATCTTTGAAATAGTGCAGCCTTTCAACTGAGGCTCCTCTGAGTGTGGGCCCAGAGCTCTCAGACTGTCAGAGCCTAAATCCTGCAGCAGTTTAGGGTCCTCTGGAACCCTCTAAACAGTCGTGAGACCTGCTGACGATAGGAAATGTACTGAGGAGTAAGTAAAAGATGCACTCAATAAACCCTTGAACATGAACCTAGTTTTCTTTAGTTTGAAAAGTCTACTTGGTGGGTGGAAAGAAAATCTTTTCATTGAGATAACCATGTGAAATGGAAGACTTTCTGCTCCCGAAAAGGAAATTTAAATCAGGAAAGGAAGAAATTTGCACGGAACAACTGGGACTAAATCGACTGTTGAAAGACAATTTTGTCTGCATGTCTGATTTGTTTCGATCCCCATTTGCTCCCATTCAAACTTTGATGTGAAGTTGGTAAAAGCATCTTACTGCTGTTGCTTTATCTTGCAAAACTAGTCCTTGTGCATGTAGAGAGAAAGACCTGCCGATATTTTAAAACTCCTTTAAGCCAGTACCAATTCCAACATTTACACCGCTTTGTCTAAAACGCGTACGAATAGTTCCTTTTTGATTGAGAGTACGTGAGTGCCGACCGTGATAAGAGCTGTTTAAGATATTTTATCTCTACGTGCTTTCTTTATTATCTTCTTTATTATAGGATTCACTTTACCATCCAAAGAACAGAAGGAAATATGACCCACAATTCACTGTGTCACTTTCATTTAAAGTCACACACGTTTCAATCATTTACCAAAACAAGCAATCAGCATGACTGTAGTGGATATAAATGTATTTTTTACTAAATAAAACAATAATTTTATTCAAACTTAGGATCCATGTGATTCATATTTAATAAATTTTCCAATGATGCACCCTGTAAATAATCATAACGGTATATGTTGCTTATGTGAAATATTAAATATAAATATGGAGTATACTCGCTCGTCCTGAGGAGATGTTTAGAACTTGTACAAGAACCTTAAAGAGTTCGTGTTTATAACCAAGATTCGAAAAAAAAACTGAGTGATGGATGGGCATCCATCCATCCATTTTATACATCACTTATTCTGTATGGGGTCACTTGGGCCAGGAGCCTATCCCAGCTATTACTGGGCAAGAGGCGGGGTACACTCTGGACTGGTCTCCAGTAAATCACAGGTTATTTCAAAGTCTGTCAATGGTAAATTACAGTTTTTTTTTTTACACTGTTAACACATGTTACATTTGTAACATGCAACTAGTTTACTGAAAGAGCAATTCCCTTATCACCATGGTTCTCTTTTCCTCTGATGTTTTCCATTAAGGTCAAGGGAAAGTGTTTAGTTAAGTATTCCGGGAGGAATTCTGGGAATGTATTGAATGGGTGGTTTTAAATGTGGTACTGCCACCAGAGAGAAAGAAAGCAGCAATATCCAGAGACACAGTCAACGCCAAGGATTATTTGAGCCCTAATCTATGTTTGAACTATTTTGTCTCACCTGAACTTAATGCTTTAAAAAGATTATAAAACATCAACCTTGTGGTGCAAAGATTGTTCTATGTGACCTGCAGCAAACAATAATGACTAAGATTTTTTTGTGTAAGTGTAAAGACATTGACAACAGAACAGCCTATGGTTGTCACAGTCTGTCACAAATAGGGGTGCACCAAGTGCAATTTTCTGGCAGATCACCGATCTTTAAAAAGCCTGACCTGCCGATTCTGATTTTGGCCAATACCATTTTTTTTTATAACTGACAGCATTCACCTTCAATGTTCCAATCTTATTTTATTGAATAACATTGACCAATACCTGCGAAACAATACAAACTTGTTTTAACTGCACATGAGGTAGTTCTCTCAAATATAAATGAAAAGTTTAAACATTGCTGTCCAAACTACTAAATTATATCAGTTCCTTTAGTCTTTCATTTTTTATATTTTAGTAGGTAGAGTCATATGAAACTGATCTTATTCACAAGGATCGGCCGATCTCCTAAAATTAAGGAAATCGGGGCCGACACCAATTTTGGCCGATTGATCGGTGCACCCCTAGTCACAAAGCATTGTAGGATACAAAATGATGGTAAGCATTAGTCTGCTATTGGAAACAGTAAAAAAAATAAATTAAAACATTGGTAAAAAGACACTCATTAGAAAAGCTTCAATAAAGGCTATGAAGGCATGGATAGCATCATTAGAATGGCACAATGGTCAGAGGGGAGGAAAGTAAAAAGTAGCTTTTTTACCTGTCTCTTCTTGTCAAACAATGTCCATCTAGGGTCAAATGACCCATTTAATTTAGTATTGTCAAGTTTTCTAGATGGTTTGTTGAGTTAAAATAAGCATGAAGCAATGTTAAACATGTTCACTCATTAATGACAGCTGATATAATGTGCCAACATTGGGAAAAACTTAAATATACATCCAAGTTACCTTAGCATTTTCCCTTGTAATGCACATGCCTTCAAGTCAATAAGTAGGGCCAATATTTTAGCAATCAATATCAACATAATTCTGCCGATAAAGAAAATTATGTTTTAAAGATATCTGTTGATACAGTATGGTATGCAGGGGATATTTTATTTCTTAAAGATTACTACATGAAAACTTGTATTTGATGTGTGAGTGTGGGGCTCAGTGCTAACTAATGAGAGTAATCAATGTCAGCATGTGTGCATGGATCAGAGACAGAGCTACCTGGCTAATGGTCCACTGAATTTACCAAGCCCTGCAACGATGGACTGTGATGCTGTCCCCCATCTCTGGGGTTTATTTCTTTTTTTCTGATATAGAAGTCTATTCAATAAAAACGGCCCTCTACGGTAAATACAAACAGTAAAGCAGTGTTTTGTTTCATCGATGAATTTCACATACTGAGGGAGAAAAACTGTTTTGAAAGTGGCAACGCCTTGTCTTGTTCCTCAAAATGTTCTAGGACTGGTTGCGGTGCAAAGTGGAAAAGCATTGTAACATTTTATCAGCTTTTCTCTCTTAATATGTGAAATCCATGAACCAAAGCAGCATGGCTATCCAACACTAGGATGTCTGTGTAAGTCCTCATTCATCCAGTTCATGGTTATCCAAATCTTCATCAAGGGTCCAGTTGCCCCCTTGATGAAAATTTGGATGTGTGGCTTGGACAGATTCAGTGGGCAGTCATTCAAATAAAGCCTGGTTTCATTCTGGCCCATTGATGACTCATTCTCACTGAACTGAATGCAGCCATTAGCTGCTGTTTCTTTTATTTCTGTAATAACACATTTTCTTTTGACACACTGAAAAGCCAGGCCTTGACTACCTTATGATATCACATTATCATGTTTTGTTTCTACTATCACAAACGTACACAAGGGCAGACGAGATGCAGACGGTAGACAAAAGGGCCAGAGAGAAGAAAGAGATGCCCCCATTAAGTGTGCATCAATCACATACAGGAAGCAATTCAGCCTGGCACAGGTAGACAGGAAATTAGAGAGAGCCTAGCACTAAAACACACACACACACACACACACACACACACACACACACAAATGTGCACATCCACACAACCATACACATCGTTGGACTGGTCTTGGTTGGGCTGACAGGAAATTGGCAGTCAGGAAGTAAGCCACGAGTCATGGGCGGAGATTGACGTGACATGGGAGTTTCTTTCTACTTTGTGTGTGTCTTTAAATAGCATGGAGAAATTGGTTTCCACACAGTGGTAACAATAAATCACTGATTGGTTCTCAAGTGGCCAGAGCACCAACTGTACCTCCAATTGAATCTTTTTTCATCACAACTTGAGAAAGACTATTTAAACTCATTTTTTCTTTGATTTACAGGTACAACTTGTGCCGTTGCATCAGTGGTTCTGAAGAGTTGTGATGAGGATGAAGTTCGAAAGGTACTTTGACTTACATGCAATATAAATTCTGAATATTTTGATAGAAATTTTTAGTAACTCTTTGAAAGGAAAAACTTTTCCCTCTTGGGTTGAATTCATAAACTGAATAAAACATGGACACAGACAGTAGCATCACCAATTGGCTTAAGAAGTTTAGTTTTGAAGTCTAACAATGGCAGTCACTTAATTGAAATGCTATCTAAATGCAATGTTAAGTTATTTTGTTAGTTTCTTTATTGTTTGAGGGCCTAAAGTGTTTATTTCTTCTGCAACATTGGGTGGTTAAAAAGCAGTATTATAAAGGAATTGCTTTGGTGCAAAATAATGCACAAGCTCTGAGTACAACTGCACTGTTTTAAACCTGTAGGCTTTAACACCCCCTTTTTATAGACAACATGCATTAGTTAACAAGCTGAGGGTGGCAAAGCTGAAACGTTTTTAAGGGCAAAAAATCATGTTTGTACAGTTATGACTGTGTCTATGGCCTTTTGCGCCCTGTAATCTTGCTCTGGCATTTTCTCTTTGTCTCCTAATAGCCTTGGCTTTGTGTGTAAGATGCAATAACATCTCTCTTTTCTGTCCCATCTAGGAGCCAAATACAGTATCTATGTCAAAAAATGTCAAAATTTAGCATCAAATCCAGAAAGAGAACCAGTCAAATAATCAGATATTCTATACTGCAGTGCTTTACAAACCTTCCTAATGGAACAATATTCCAATCTTAGCCATAAAAATTCTTTGAAATTGTCAAAAAGTGGTGCTTTTAGTCCTTCCAATTTCCTCAGATCTCTTCTTTTTCCTCATCACTTCATCTTTGAAGTGTTGAGTCTTAATGAACTTTGCCACCTCTAAAATGTTGCTAATTACAGAGAAAATTAGCAGAGCTTAAGAATCAAGTATACTTCACTTTAACAGCTCGCTAAAATGGGCATTGCTTTACACCTCTTTAATGCTGTAAATGAGGTATTGTCTTCCAGATTTAGCAAGTTTTAAAATAAAACCAAGATCTTCCAAAGCTGTGACTGAGGTACTAAGAGGCTAGAGCAGTACGTTATCATGTGTTTTCATTCTTAAACAACTGTTTTATTTTTCATTCTAAGGACAAACTTTGAAAGTAAGAATCACCTACAGTGGTAAAGAACATGTGCACAAAGATTATGAAGATTATTTAGAATTCCCAGCATGTATTAAGGAGTAGATATAAAAGCTAAGATCAAGGACAATAACAACTTTGATGAAGTAAAATGAATAAGTGTTATGTGCACAAGTATATATATATAGAAGGTTGCAGATATCTGAAAGCTGAATGGATTTTATCAATTAAGTTGAAAAACTGAATTTATAACAAGAGAAGAGTTCTTAGGATGCCGTCTTTGGTGCAATCCTGCAAAACCACATCTGGAACATTCACAGTGTAGCCCATATTTCCAAGAAATGACATCAGCCTCATATCTATGAGGCCCTGCTTTGTTGGCGACATTTAACACAACGATGAAAAATTTCAATAGTTGCCGGCACATCCCTGACACCCAGCCGTGACACACAGAGCATGCATAAGCATTTCTTTTTTTTTTTATTATTATTATTATTATTAATATTATTATTATTTTGAAAATGTTGTTGCTAACAACATAAATTTTAGAAGCTATGTTTTTTTTCTTTCTTTTTTTTCAACAGTTTTGAAATTTTAATATCGGAACCTGTAGGCCTGTCAAAAATAAGCTCTGTATGGTTCAGTGAAAACCCAAAAATGCCCCATCGAATCCCCTGAAAACACAGCTGTTGTTCCCAAGCCAAGCCAAGCCAAAAAATAAAAAAAAAATAAAATAAAAAGATTAAAATAAATAAATAAATAAATAAGTAAATAAATTATATACATATATAATTAGGCTTTCATTCAGGAGTCATTGCTTCAATTTCCAATTCTTCCTTTTTATCACAAAATGTTGGTGCTTTTCCTGCTTTCCCATAGGGATACTATTGCAGCAATTTATTCAAATTAAATTAAAATTGATCAAAAAACATCAAAATTGGTGCACATTATTAACATTTTCAAGGCTATGATAATTCCCTTCAAGGAAATCCAATTTGCATCGAGTACAATATAGTACTCTTGCTTTTTTTTTTTTTTTTTGTTTTTTGTTTTTTAATGTGTGTTTGTTTTAAATTACAAAAAACAGGCGGCTTTTGCACTTGAACTGGCGTTTAAATTATTAAATCCCACCCCCAAAAAAGATCATTACTATCAGGTCTGATCTTAAAAAGTAAAGCAAAGTGGAATTTATTTTTCATGTAAATTATTTTTCACTGCTATTCATCTATGCCCCCCATTCTGGCCATGGACACCCCGAGCGTAACAGTTCATCAAATTGTTTAAAATTTAAAAAGAATAACAGTGCATAAAAATCTAAGTTGTTGCTCATTATAAACATATTCAAGGCTGTTACCATTCCCTTCAAGGAAATCCAATTTGCATCTAGTATACAAGAGATGTTCCTTTTCTTATTACAAATATATATATATATATATATATATATATATATATATATATATTTGCAACTGAACTGGTGTTTAAAGAAATAAATTCCTAATAATAATTGATACATTATGCCTATGATCAGGCCTGATATTGACTCAAACAAATAATACACAAATACACACAATAATAATGCAGGAAATTCAAAGTTGTAGCTCATTATAAACACATTCGAGGCTGTGATAATCCCCGTCAAGGAAATCCAGTTTGCTATAAAAATATTTTATTAGGGGTATCTTAAATAAGAAACTTGAAGGTTTTGCACTTAAATCTGAAATTTAAATGGATAATTTCCCAAAAATTGATTCATATTTGATATGATCAAATCTGATTTCCATTTAAAAAAACGCCGCAAAAGAAGTTGGGAAAAAAAAACAGTGTTCTGTTATTATTTATTTATGCTGCCATTTTTGGTCATCCACACCAGAACATTTAATTCAATTGGAGCATTTTGACCTCTGCTTCTCCTTACATGGCATGACTTACTCTACTTAAGTATTTTTTAACACCCTTGTGCAGACTTAAAAATCCAACCTAGGGATTAAATTACTGGTTAATTTTGCTGTTACAACAAGAATCCGAAAGCATCCCTTCTGTGCAGTGAGTTTTACATTCAGTACATGACTTTGTCCATCAGGTATAAGTTGCCTCGATGACCCCAGCATCAAGGGAGTCAGCCTCCTGCCAGGAACCTCCACCTCTCACCTTGACGACTCCTCATTTAATGCTGACCGATCACTGTGCAGACTGACACCCTGCTGACGGAGCTGATCATGAACGAGATTCTGAGCCCCGGCATCCTTTTCCAGCAAATCACAGATATCCACCCACAGAAGCACACATATGAGCAGCAGAAAAACCTCAGTGTGGTTGGATGTGGTCGCATGGTTGGGTGTCGAGCTGTTACCGATGTGTGCACTTGTCAGTGTGCATTAAACCCCACGAGTAGGGTTACATTGGCTTTTGTGTGCGTCAGGTCCATTTCCATGCTTGTTAAATGTCAGGTTGCGGTTTGGAGCATAAATATTTCAGTGACGAGTGGTAAGATAATCACTCTGATTAAATGGCTGACATGGTACAAGACTGGATGGAGCATGAGATGATAACAGGAAGTGATGGAGGAAAGAGAAGAAGAGGGAAGTATGGGTGGGAACCATGTCCACTGTGCACTGCTTTCAGAACTAAAAATTCATTCATGGAAGCATTCTAGTTGCCGTCTGAAGTATTGTACTTTACAGTGAACTAACTTGTGGTTGGGAACGAGTCTTAAAGACAGGTGGATGATTTAGAGGAAAAGACAATTGAACTTACTTCTTGAAGAGAAAGGGGAGAAAGTCAAGGTAGATGAATGGTTTTAAACAAAGTGTACTTACACAGAGATCAAGCTTCTAATTTTGTCTTTATTTTTTTATAATTCTATCATTAAAAGGCCCCTGAAATCACCACAGCTAAGAGATGAAGTAATGCACTGCTCAGTGGAGCTGTGATTGTCTGTCAGCCTTGCAGTGCTGCAAAGGTGTCAGGATTTTTTTTTTTTTTATTCTCTTCTAGTAGAGTGGGGTAATAGGCATCCTGAGCATGTCGCACAGCCTTCATGTAGTTGTTTAACCTTGCAAAGCAGATAAATCTGACAGACTCTATGTCAGGCAAATCCATCTTGAAAAGCTCCAATCGAAACCATTTTTCCAACAAATCAGTGTTATTTAAGGAGAACAAGACAGTAGCAATGGGCGGGGGTTAGTCACCTCCAGTGTGGGCATTAGCTCAGATAGCAGCAGTTTTATCAGAACTGGACCACGTTTCTGTATGAAATTAAGAGTGAAACAACACTTCAAGCTTTTTATGACTGAAAAGATGAATTCGCTCCCCTATTGACCTGCTTCGGCATGGGTTTGTGAGATTTACATGGTGGCAGTTAATGGGTGGTTGTATACAATAGTTGCCGGTGGAGTGATTAGCTCAGACGTAGCCACAGCGGCGGTTTTGTCAGAACTGGACAACATTTCTTTATTAAAACAAGAGCAAAGAGCCACTCTGAAAGCTTTTCATGACAGAAAAGATGTTTTCAACCTTCTCTATGCTTTGGCGTGGGTTTGCAATGGTTGTGGGTCGGGTCTGCTGGCGTTTCCAATGGCTGCTGCTGTGGTAAATAGCTCAGATGTAGCTGTAGGAAAGCTTCACTTAACTGGAGCTGGACCACACTGTAATTTGAAACAAGGACTAAGAGATACACACAAATCTTGTCTTGGCAGAGAAGAGGTTTCTGCATGTCTCCCAACCGGCATTGGCAGAAATTTGTTCACCAAAGGTCTCAGTGATTCACAACTATGGCAGCAGTAGCCTCTCTGCTCAGGAGAAGTGCATGCATAGAACCTTACTTTGTCTTGTCACTCTGATTGGTCCATCAAGAATGTGACAGATTGAATTTTCCACCAATCACCTTTTGAGATGTTTTTTTAAATGTCCTGCCCTTCCCAAATGCTTTCTATCAGAGCTTCCACCGGTGGATTTGAAATATATCCACAGTAGATATATGAAATAGTCTGTCTGGAGTGTCAGGTTAGTATTTATTGTGATAATGCTGCCAAAGTACACGTGATTCTTCTATCTGAAGGCCTACATGACTACACAATGAGACTCTTGTCCCATCTTGGCTTAGCCTGGCCACAAGCGATCCTGACTGCTCATCGTATGCTGATGTCAACACCACTTCTGCAACTGTGTGTGAGTTCACAGCTCGTCTGGGACCTCCTATTGATAGGCGTCAGGATTCACTACATTGACATCAGGTTGGGTTGTCGAACTAGACCAGTCTAGTCAAAATGAGGTTGTGGGGTGTCTTGAACGCATCACTGATTATGTAACACTACAACAGCATTCGTCATTCCCTATGCGAGTTAGGGTTAATCAGGCCTGGAGTTTGACAATGAGCTGTGACTTTGCATTGTGGCCAAATTTTGCAGAATTTGTTGAGTTTGTGCTGGCCTACACTGGCACCACATTCTTTAAAATTTTCGCAGCATGAGCTCCTTAACTGAACCATGGAGCTTGTCTCTTTCATTTGATAGTCCTTTTTTAGGTCAACTGAATAGAGAGTATTTTTCAGCAAATCTGGGGCGCTATCCACAATCTGATCCAGCTGAGAAGGACTGACATTAATATTACAATAATCAAATGTTGCATTACCAGTTTTTGTTTATGTTGACCCTCAATAATGGTCAAATACAGTATGTCAAAGCAATAACTTCAAACTGCCACAAGTGGGGCTACCACAATAAACTGGCTCCAGCACTGGCTAATGGGTATTTCCTCTAGCTATACTTCCTGGATGTAAACAAGCAGAGTGAATGGGAAGCATCTCTAAAGAGCAGTGTGTCTGGCAGCATTTTGATTAAGAAAATGAAGATCAATTGGTACAAAGGTTGTACCGGGTTAGAAACAATTATTTTTGTGTTTTCTTGCTTAAAGACTTGCAGGTTATTCTGAATTTAAATCTGCATCCAATCCACTTTGGAAAGGGAAAATTCCTAATGCTAATGCAGGCTCATCTTGGTAAGGTTGTCCAAGGTTTCCGTGCTGATTGTTCCTGATATTCTTTTACAAAGAGCAGAACAACCCACAGGGAAACCTGTCTCCCAAATAATCAGAAATGGTAACAAATGGTGAATAAACCTTTTCCTGTTTAACATCTGTTTTTTTAGATGCTCCTCAGCAGGACTGAGTCTATGACCAAAGCTTTGATTTTTTTAAAAACCTCAACCTGTAAAGTGAAATACCCTACCCTAACCCTAGCCCTTACCCTAAGCAATAAAATGAAATTGAAGTACAATGATGTGTCTCAAAACACTTAAGGGGGACATACAAGATATCAAAACCTGAGACTATGAAGGCTGATTGGAGATGTCAGGTTGCTATAGTGCTTCAAAAAGATACTGACAAAGATTAATTTTGAACAGTAAAATCAAGTATAACCCACAAGTATGGTGGAACTGCAATGTTTTAAAATCATAGAATACATGCCAAAATATAGCATGAGTTAAAAAAAAAAAACAGCTTTTAGCAATCATATCTTGTCATCAGTTCAATAAAATCTCAGTCAGACCATTTGAGAGCAAAAATATCCCTAACTAATGAATGTAAATTTGGAGCTGGGAGTTTGCTGAGGCTGAGAGTGAGAGCTCTCACCTTCATTCATTAGATGTAAAATAATATGAGTCAGAAAGCAAGCACCAGAGCCAAGCATCCTCTCTAACATCCATATCAAACCAAACAGTGTCAGTAAGGGATAGCCGGGTGGATCTTTGATTTCATTTGATGTCTGATCAAATATTCTGGGCAATCACTAGACGGCTGAATAAAAATGTCAGACGGGTTGGGAATATTTTTACTATGCCGAATGAAAAAATAAAAAAAAGAAAGATGTCTGTGAAAGTAAACTTTGTAGAGAACTGGACACTGCAGTTGAGTCTAAAATGCATTTTTAACCTTTTCAGAGGAAAGGTTTTGGCACATGTAGCTTGGAAAACATGGCTACACATGGTGAAAAATGCCAGCTGTCTGTTAAAGTAACAAGAAAGGGCAAAAGATGAAATACTTGTAGTCTGTAAAACATTGGTAAGAGGCGGCGGGAGGTGAATTCTGCTGCTATGCCCTTTGACTTTTGTCATTCCAGCGACGTTCAGGTTGGTTTGGAGGAGCAAAAGCCTTTAGAGTACTTCTGCAACTCCTTAATGACCAGCCACTTTACTTTATAAACATGTTTCAAAGCTCCTAAATGCAGATACGCAATTAGATAGATGCTGATACTAATGTTTATTTCCATCACTTTTTTGTGTAATAAACCTTGTATGCCGACATTTTCTTTTGGCTACTAAAACAGATCAGAGTTCGTCCAATAGGTCTCTTTGTCTGCACTATAACACATGTCTTATTTGACTCAGCGGAGATACCAGATACCAAAGTAAAATTAACTAGACAGAACAGACAGACACTGGTAAGTGATATCTGCTCATGCCACATCATTTGCCAGTGGCTAATGTCTGTTAAAAGGGGTGAAATTTGCCAATTCCAGTGTTCACCCCATCAACACCCTAAATGTGGACATTACATCATGGCTTTCCTACACCATAGTAAATTAATAACCTGCCATTAAAGTATTTGTCCAGAAAGCCCTTTCAAGTTTAAGTAACTTGAAGTTTAATGTTTAGATATGTGTGTATATTTTTGGAGTTTCACTGGAATTTTTCGGGGAAATTTGCTTGATTGTTTTTTTTATATATTTTCTTGAAAATTTGATAATTTTTTTGGGATGTTTGAGGTAATCTGTTTGGACGTTTACAGGTATTTCTATGGACATTTGCAAAATGCATTTGTATGTTTGGGAGTTTCATTTGATTGTTTTTGTGGGAATGTGGTTTGAAATTTTTAGGTATTTTCATGGAAACTTATGAAACATATTTGCAAATTTTGGGTAATTTGATTGGGAATTAGGGGTGGCAATGCCGCTTTAAATTTTTCAGACTTGTCATAGAAATTTCTGGGAATATGGGGGGAATTTTATTGAATTTTAGGGAATTGGATAAGAGAATTGGGGGAATTGCATCACATTTTCCAGGAATCAACATGGGATTTTTTTTTTTTTATGTTCAGACTTTAAAATCAAGTTCCACTGAAATAATTAGGGAATATTTAGAGAAAATTTCTGGTACTTTTTATTGTATATTGTAAAAAAAAAAAAGTTTCCCAGTTTTCATAGAATTTGAAATGTAAGGAATTTGTGTGGTTTGGAAAAAGAACATTTCCAAGAAATTCGAACTTTTAAAAGAAAATTTGGTTGACGCCTAGCCTTAACAAGTTCTTGTATTCCAACTTCAAAATAACAAGAAAAATGCCTCCACCATACCTCATTCATTGCCTGACTTAGTGTCTTACTGACAGAATAATCCCAAAAACTGCCTAAATGGCTGACAATCAGCCAAAACATATTTTCTTAACCTATCCAGTGCTGTAGTTTTTACAGAAACAGGACCTTTGCAAGAATTGTGGACATTGTCTTTGGTCAAAACTAGCTCCTGTTCAAAGACAAGGCTGAACATTTAAATTTAAAAGATCCTGTGTATCCCAAAAAATTGTAAGAAGCTAAAACCACATTCCAAACAAAAGCTCGGGTCTCCTGGAATCCCTAGCATATACCAATCTTCTAATGGCTACTTCTAGCAGCATGTCACGCCAAATCACCTCAAACTGGTGTCTTAAACATGACAGTGAGTTCACTGTGCAGACCCTCCAAATGTCGGTTCAACTGAGCACCTCTGGCATGTGATGGAACAGACGGTTTGCATCATGGATGTCCATTTGACAGTTCTGCAGCAACAGTGTGAAGCTATCAAGTCAATAAGGACCGAATCTCTGAGGAATATGTCCAGCACCTGAATCGATGGCATGAAGAATAAAGGCTATTGAAGTAGGCATGCAAGTGATTAGCTGGTTAAAGTAGGATCCCTTGGTAGTCTGCACCAGAATTTCACATTGGTTAACCTAATTCTTAAGAATTTAATTACTTAGGAACCACAATCTTGGTCAAATGCTCTGTCTTAACAGTCACACATAGCCCACAAGAAGAAGACACTGTATTCCCAGTTTATAGCTGCTGCCACACTGCTACAATGCTCTTTAACCCAATGTAAACAACACTGAACTGAGAGCACCAGAGCATCTCATAGGAACAGCAAAGTTTAGCACTATTCTGATTAAAAATGGTGACAGATTTATACATCGACTGGGCCATACTCCCTCAACATCCCAGCCTATGGGCCTTCCATGGACTGGGATGTCAATGGGAGGCCTCACCATCTTTTGGTGCCTTAAAGAAAGGTATTTTGGGTTCAGAAGTCTAGAAACTTGCCTAAGTTTCTTCTATTTTGCAGGTCTTAGCATTGCTATGAAGTCTGATATAACTAGCCAAATGGTTTAATTCAGTGGCCCAGACCAAAAGTAAGGGCTCATACAATATTCAGGAAAGGGGATATACATCTTGTAAAAGTAGCATCCAAAAAAGTGTATGTTTTTGATGCATTTTTAAGAAAGGTGAGAAATAATTCTTGTGGTTTAACTATTAATGTACTACGTCTTGGCTCACCTCCATGGGCTCGTAAGGTGGAAGGGCACCAGATAGTTCTCCCCTTGCCCCCCCCCCCTTATGGGCGGCCTTGCTCCCACACAACCAAAGCAATGAGGGATAACTTTCAGTGCTGGAATGTCAACGTTAGCCTGCAAAGAAGGGTTGCGATGCAAGCACTGCTAATGTCACAACCTGTGAAACAACTTCATGTTTATTACCCAAAGACACTGTAAACCCATCTTGGAGTCAGCGACTGACTAGACAGTTTTCTGGGTGTTTTGTTGACTTTGGACCTGTTGAAGAAATGCAATTTCAATTTTTGTTTAAACAGATGTGAAAATGTTTGCCTATGACTGTCACTTCCCCAAGGAATAATGGGGTCCATCTAGCACTAGCAAGGTATACCTAATGAAGTGGCCAGTAGCTTATGTGCTATGTAAATATACTCCCTGCTGGATGATGAATTTGTAATTGCCCCAGGGATGTTGCACTACATCTTGTGTGGGCAAGACCCTACGTTTATCTGGGAAGGATTTGTGGAAGGATACATAGCAATTACACCTTGGAAATTAGCCTCCAAATGAATCGTCTTTATCGTTATCTATCCTGCGTTCTGTACGGTGTCATAGCACAAGAGCATTTTGAGGGTGCCATCTATCATGAAAACCATGGGAGAATAATCTTCTCTCAGCCTGAGCAATAGACTCTAATACTTCACCAACAGGCAAACCACAAGAGACCATTCTCATTATGCCAATCCCCCCTCTTTCTTTTTTCTTAATTCATTTTCAGCCTGTTATCAGCTTGATTAAAAGATAAGAGAAGGTTGATTATTTATTAAAGGGACTCCATCTCCTCTTTTAGGTTCAACCAGGGCTGTAATGATTTTTTATTCACACTCTCCTTGCTCCTCTCATCTTTGATTCAGCCCATCTTCCACCGTCATATGCAAATACACTACACACTCTCTCACGAGCGCACACACAATTTAATTAGGAGCCAATTACGGAAACACTTTCATGCTATTCTTTCTATTCCATCCCTGCCCTCCTAAGTGTTCCAGCTAAGGTGTGAAACGAGACAAAACAAGGTGGTGGAAGGAAAACCAAATTGGTTAAATTGATTGTCTGTCTTGTCCGGCAGCACTCAATCAGATAAGCTAATAATTCTGTGCTGAAACAGATCTTACTCGTGCTATTACTATGAGCACATGCAGCATTCTGGTCATGCACCTGTTGATGGCTCAGCGGCTAAAGTAGCTGACAGAAAAAGATACTGTGAGCGAGAGGAGGGATTGTTTTTTTCCTCGCAAAGATCTATGCTTCCTCAGGGATCCATGAGCTAATAAGAATAAGAGTAGACAGTCCTTTAACACTGGTGTGTTTGTGAGGACATTCTGAACACAGGTGCAAGGATTTATGAGCTTCTGGGCTATTAGATTTTGAGTGTGACTTAATATTAACAAAAAATTAACTGTGCATACAAGTGGGATAAAGAAATCCACATTGGGTACTGTTGTCTGCATCTGAGATGTGATAATATGGTGGGTATTATCACAAAAAACAGTTTTTCCTAGCCCAGTGTTTTTGAAAGTGTGGGTCCAGACTCCCTGAGGGGCTGCAAGACTCCCCAGACTCAGCCCTCGCCTCCTAGACTCCACACACCAGATCAGAACCTTCTTGCATCAACCCTGGCCATGCATTCTCTTGTCGTCTGATCGCCATGAGCCTGCACCAGGCTAATGTCCTTTCTCTTTAGGCTTTCCAAGCTAAGGTCCAAAGCAAGGTCCAACCCATGTGGTCCTGGGCACCCAGTATCCCATGAGCTGGACAAGGCTCAGGAAAGCAGGCCAGGTGCCCATTATATATTACAACAAGGCCAAACCCATCAAACGAGTCAATCTGGCATGCAAGAAACACTCGTTGACAGGCCTTAACTCTGACATCAAGGGGGCTAGTCGGCCCACAAAGACCAGTACCTGGTCACAAAGCTTACTTCAGCCTTAATTTTTGGCCCAAACATGCCTTAAATTTCTTCACAGTACTTTATATTCAGTGTTACAGTTTATATACAACGTTCTTCAACTTGCACTTGCAAGGAATTCAGAGATTTCACCATCTACAGTCCATAAAATCATCAACAGATTTAAAGAATCCAAAGAAATCTCTACACATAAAGGAAAAGGCTTAAAATCAACACTGAATGACCTTTGACCATCAAGATCAACCATTTTCAACACTAAAGAATGGACAATGCAATTCTAATGATAATGGAATACACAGATTTACACTTCCAAAGAGTTCCACTATTACTGGAGGGATAGCCAGTATAGGGAAGAACTCAAATATGGGTAAAAGGACGGGAATGTTGGTGTTATAACATCTTATCAGAAGCATGTACTGTGCATAGATGTGAGTTGAGATCATGCTTTAAATCATATTTAATGTGGAGAGAAATACACAAACAAAATAAGATACTTTCGTTGAGCCACACATGCTACAAAATCCCCCAGGAACCCCAACCTGCTACAGCTCGGCTCTTTTCTCTGCACACTCTTCCTCCTATTACTCTCCCACCTGCTCCCACCACCCAAGGAACAAAAAATCTATTCCCTTTTCACATGTCAACCCGCTAGCTTTCATACCCATTTCAAAATCAGGGTGTGCGCTGCATTAAAAGTGGGTTGCAGAATTAGAAAAATGCTCAGTAGCAGCCAGAGAGTAAATAGGCATATAATTAGCATAAAAGTGCTTGTAAGGAGGTGAGAAAAGCACCGATTATGCATTTCTATCACATAGTGAGGCAACCGGTTCACTTTCACACGATAAGCTGTACTGGCATGAGGCTGAGTTAAAAGCATAATTGGAGAAATAGGCTAAGCTTGTGAGTCTGAAGACACTTCCTTTGCATGCAGAGCTTAGCTGTTAGCTATGGTTTTTACAGGAATGAACAAGAAGTCCAGTTTTATCTCTTTATAAAAGTTTCCTACCCCTTTAGGAATGGTTTGTAGTTTATACTTGTTCATCTTGCTCTACTTACTTTCATCTTTTCTTTATTAATATTTTTGCCCTCATGTTGCTTTCGTTTTTGGCACTTTCGTCCAGGGACACATCGGAGTCTAATGGCAGTTGGAGGTGGAAAGTTGTGTGAAGGTACTTGCTTGATGCCTCACTTTTTACTCATCTAAGTCAGATAGCTACCAATGGAATGACTTGAAACTAAGTATGTAACTGCGAAAGCTTCCTTAAGAGTTTTTGGCCCGGCCAGATTTGGCTCCTCGGATCTTTTCTGGATGATGATTTAACAAGTGGCTCCTCATGTTACTTGTATTCCCCATTAAGTGTGTCACTGTGGTCTGGCAGTGTCTGCATACGGTCTTTTGTTTGTCTGTCACTTTTTCCTCCTTTCTCATCTCTTGACTCCAGGAAACCAAAATGTTTCCACACGTCAGATTTAAGTCACTGGAGTCTCCACAGTCCCGAAAACTTTGTCACTAGTCTCATCCTTGCTATTCCATGGATCCGCCATCTTCGCGCTGTAGAATCAGGCAAGCGAGTGGAGCACAAAGGGCTGATGGGAAATGTAGTTACCATGTCTATTAGCCCTGCTCCACTGAAAAAAAACTACACTTTCTGCCCTGAAGACATGTACGGGACAGGATTTAAACGCATCTGATACCGTGGTATTACAGGATTACCAATATCGTTACACCCCTTCTTGAAACGTATCCACTTACCAGTCAAACTCTTTAGAATTTATCTATTAACAGCAAAATTAATTGAGCCATCATTCAAGGACTGTTTTGTTTTAATGATCCTACTTAAATTAATATAAATGAAAACTAAGAAATCTTTCAGATCTTTCAGACTCACGCTGTTTTTTTGAACGATGCTAAGGTGTCTGGATTTCCTGTAGTTAATCCCCAAAAAATTTCATCTATTTATTGCATTTTTGAATTCCATTATTTTGCATTTATCTGCTTTTGTTTCATTTGAACTATCTTAATTTAAAAGTGAATGACTTCCTTTTTGGATACAGAGTTGCTTTTATTTTGAAAGAAAATTAAGAACTTCTGGTAGATCGAAGATCATAGCCTGAACTCAATCAAGTAAAAAGGAACTTTTTATGGACTGAAAAGGAAATAAGGGACAGTTTAAAGGAACACTTTTGATAATACAAGGTGCAAATGACTTTTGACTTGTCCACTGGGATGTCCGTGAGATCAACGAGCATTGGTGGACTTAGTTACCATCACTGTGGATGAAAGGAGATGTTGTAGTGGCTTAACTAAAGTTTACAGAAAAGCATGTGATCAAATGAACTAATTATGAACCTTAATAATGATTAATGCATTTATTCTGACAGCCCTAATTTTGAATTAAATAACACATTCTTCGTACATTTAATTTTCTTTCCAAATGTAAATAATTCATAGTCTTTGACAATGAGTCCAGTCCCAATTGCCTTATACTGTAGCCAACCACAAGGGGGCGATTGAGATATTTTAGCTATGCATTTTTGGAGCTGCCATTTTTTTACAGGCCTTAATTTTAATGTTGTTTTATAACAGTGGAAAAACACACAAGAAAGCAGATGTTTTGTCTGGATTCCCTGATGGGAAAATTTGCACTCTAAAAGAACCTAAAGTGTGAAAGTTGGTGCAGAAATCATCAAAGCTTTAAACAAGAGTGGACTGATAAGTAGCCTATGTTTTATCATGCCTGCAGAACTAACAGCAATGTTAATACCTGTGCGCCTTGTGCTTGATAAGTTGATTCACTGGGGTCTCCAACCTGCGAGTTTCTCTTTAAGGTAGGTAAAACTTGCCTTTAAAAGTTCTAAAATTCAATTATAACTTTGCCTGAGTTTTAGTCCAACTCTCGTTGCCTTTTCTCTCTGGGTTGTCTTGCAATGCTAAACTCTTGAGCTCCTCATGTGGAGAAGAAAACGAAGGGAACTCAAAGCTTTACTGCTTTGAAATACCGAGATGATGACAAGAATGTAACGTTTGGAGTTCCTGTAAATCTACAGACGCTCTGTAGTGAGTAAGAGATGAATCACCGCTGCGTCAAAGGTTTACCAAAACCTGATGGTTTGCAGCCATGCTGCTCTGTTTTCTCACAATGGGGGTCCCAGACTCAATTATAACACCCACAACAATAGCAGCTTTCCAGCACACATTAAAAGTGTAGAACATAAAGAAGTTATTGCCTTTCCATGAGTGAGGTGGTCTTCTTAGGTGCATTAAGGCCAAAGAGATGTAATATATCCTTGGGTGAAATGTTTCAGTCCAGTTCATCCCTAACCCAAAGTCTGCATTACCTCGCTGATGCAATAATGTGAGGAGAAAAACAACACAGGGGCAAAGGGACTGTAATGCAATCCCATGAAGGCAGTGCATCTCGCTGAAACGTCAAGAAAAGCCTCCTCCTACTGGGTTCTGCAAATATGCACACTCCAGAATCCATCTCGCTCACCCCGCTCCCCCGAAGGATATAATCTCTGGTATATGGGGGGAGAAAAAAACCCTATACATAATAAACATCCAGAGGAGCTTCTTTGTTTGCAGTTGGGGCCTTTGGACATTCTGACGGAATGCTTGAGGAGGAGTGTGTACCGGGGCATGCTGGGGATGCTGTGTACGCTCTGCTTTGTTGCAGCAATGATGAAAATAGCGGAGAGGAATGAAAACAGGGAGGCTTAAGGTGTGATGTAGAAACTCGTCTCTGCATGAATCAATCCCAGAAAGAAAACCAGGGAGAGCGAGAGAATGCTGACTAATTGTAGAGACTAGATTCTAGCAAACTCTGAGGCGGCGTTATACGAGGTTTCAGTGAACTTTGGAAAGATATTTGAGGATTCAGTCTTTGACAGCTATGCCCTCAAACTATGGGACACCACTCTTACAAATACCAAAGACCCAACCTAGCTTAAGGCTTTTTTTATTATTATCCTAATACCTCAATCATTCAACCATCATTTATTTCTATTACACCATTTCATAAACGATGTCATCTGAAGACACTGTGCAATGAGGGCGCACAACAAGAATCAATCATGGAACAAGCACTGAAAAACATTTTAAAAAGTTACAGTGGCAAGAGAAAAACTTCTCTTAAAAGGGAAGAAACCCTCATCAGAACCAGACTCATGTGGACCAGCCATCTGCCAGTTATCGAGGTTGTGAAGGGATAGGAATGCAGAGCAAAGGATCCTTAAAAAAAGACAGGAGAGAAAGAGAGAAAGAGGATGGAAATGCAAAAAAAGAAGAGTGAGAAAAATGAAGAGGAAGATGAAGATGAAGAAAGAGAGGAAAGGGAGATACTGAAAGATGGAGAAGAGAGGTGCATAAAAGGATGAAGATGAAGATTCAGAAAAGAGAGAAAGGACAGTGGCGATATTAAAAAAGAAAGATGCAAAAAAAGAGATAAGGGATGCACACGGAAGAAAAAGGGAGATGCAGAAAGACAAAAGAGGGGGATGCAGAGGAGAGAACCTAGAAATCTAGATAAAGAGGAGAGGGAAAGAGAAGAAAGAGATATAGGGAAAAGAGGAAGATGCAGAAAAAAGGAAAAGAATGATGCAGAAAAAGAGATGAGGGAGATACAGAAAGGGATAAAAGGGAGATGAAGACAGAAAAGGAAGGAAGATGGAGCTGCCAGTAAAGGGGAATGAGAAAATAGAAGTGGAACATGCAAAACAGAGAAGGTTAAAAAATGGATGTGGCGAAAGAAGAGGAAGATGCAGAAAGAGAGAAAAAGGGGATGTGCTGAGAGAAGAAGGAAATGAACTTAAAAAAATCAAAGTTTTAGATGCTGCAAAAGAAGAAAAATATGAGTGTCATGCAAGAAAAAGAAAAGAAGGAGATGCAGAGAGAGAGGAGGAAAGTGTAGAAAGAGAAAGGAGGGAGATGTTGGATGAGAAAAAAATGCAGAAAGAGAGAAAAGTGAAACAAAGAAAAAAGACAAAAGGAAGACGTACAAACAAAGAAGAGGGCGATGCAGAAAGAAATAAAATGGAAATACAGATAAAATGGAAGATGCAGAAAGACTGAAGTTAGAAAATAGAGATGCCCAAAGATGAGGAAGATGCAGAAAGAGAAAAAAAGGGGACATGTTGAGAGAAGAGGGAAATGCATTTTTAAAAAAAAATCAAAGTTGAAGATGCTGGAAAAGGAGAGAGGGATACGCAGAAAGAAATCTGAGAGATAGCAAGATAGCGAAGGGATAGGAAGACGCAGGAAAAAAAGGACAGAGATGCAGAAAAAGAGAAGACAGAGATGCAGAATGACAGAGGAGGGGGAAGCAAAAGAGAAAAAAGGGAATATGAGAAAAGATGGGAGAAGAGGGAGATGCAGATACGATTGAGAGTGTTAGATGCAGAAAATGTGCTCCACTCGCTTGCCTAGTGAGATGCAGAAAGATAGAAAAGGGAAATACAGTAATGAGAAGAGAGAGATGTGGAAAGACAGAAAGAAAAGGGAGATCCAAAAAGGAGAAAGACAGAGATAATAAAGAAAACCAAGAGGCAAAAAAAGGAGAGGATGGAGATGCAGAAAAAGAGAAGACAGAAATGAAGACGGAAGGAAGAGGGAGTAGCAGGAAGACAGAGGAGGGCGATGGAGAAACAAAAAAGAAGCGGGAGATGCAGAAGAGGAAAAGAAGGAAACAGAAGTATCGGGAATAGATGCAAAAACAGCAAAGAGGGAGAGGCAAAAAAAGGAAAATGTACAAATGCAGAAAAAAGAGAGAAAGGAGAGGGAAATGTACAGAAAAGGGAGATGCAGTCCCTCATCACCAATTTTTCTCCTGGTATCTTTCTAAAATTCAGACTTTGGCAGTTATTTTAGCAAATCTGGTCTCCAGTATGTACCCAGAGAGAAACCAAGGAACTCAGATCAGTTAAACAGTATCAATGAAGGTATCAATAACATTAAAAATCAATGATCTCCATCACTATCGTGGATGGAACACCCATTTGGAGCAAGGCAAGTTGAAGGAATAAGCTTTCAGCTATGCTGTCTTACTTTAATGGAGCTTTATTTTGTTAAAGTTCTTTGTTTCTCAGTGTGCACTGACATTTTTATTAGGTGGCTATATTGTGAATTTGATACATTTTATTGCCTTTTATATCTTGTATTTATCAAATGGGTTTATTTTTTCTCTCTTATGCTATGGCTTTTATTGCTATCTTTATTTTCATCCTTATTTTTGCAATTATTAGCCATAGGATTTACTTGCATCTAATCACTGTGGTACTCTATCATTTTCATGGTCAGCCCGTCTGTTTTAATGTGAATTTATTTTATTCAATACTAAAAAGTTCTAGCTTTATTTCTGGTAAGAGAGCTGATTCTAAAATTAAGTTTCTTTATTATGATAATCAAATTTTACCACCTGAATAGCTCGGAGCCATGCAGAGCCCTTGTAAAGCTACAACCGGCAGAGTTAAACCTCAATAAGTAGAATTATAAAAGCATAAAAAAGGCACTACACAATGAGAGCCATCCCATTACACAAGTTGAAACAGTGCATCCCACGCAGCCGAGTGGAAAATTAAAACGCTCTATATTGGGCACCTCAACCCTTAAAGTGGTAAATCGGATGCCGCCACATGCTGCTGGGTTTTCTCCACATATCACCGTGCGTGTCATTGAAAGTGAAGGCAGGCCTTCGGCATGAAAGGAAGAATTACTGCACTTTGCCTTTAATAGACTCTGCTTTCGACTATGCTAACACTTACGCTTCCACGCCGGCCCACTGGTGAGACAGCGGCTTTGACAGGCATGAAATGTCACCAGTGGGACAAACAAAGCCAGAGAGACAAAGTCAGCGAAGGAGAGGATGGCGACATGCAGCACAGTTACCATGGCGAGGAATGCACCTGGGCCATGCTGTGATATTTTATTGTATGGAGCTCTTGAGGCTGTCTGGATTGTCTGACATTGCACCTGCAAAAAAATACACTCTTGTGCACAGCCAAAAGCACAGAAGGTTAGATTCCCACAAAGGATCACACCAGCAGAGCAACAAAAGATCTAGGCTGTGTTTCTTTTCTCTTTCTCTGACTCCTCTCCCAACATTCCTTCCTTCTAATCTGACCTCGACAAACAGCAGGCAGGTTGAAAGGAACTGAAAACAGTGTGATGACTGAGAGAAGTGGACACAGCATGAAATCACAAAGCCTCGCAGTCAGCAACATTAACCATTGTGAGCACTCCGTGTAAAGCGGACTACTGTTGTCCTGGAGCCACTTTTCTGTTTTTCACTTTTCTTCTTTATCACTCAAAAGAAAAAAAAAAGGCTGCAAAAAAAGAAGAAAGAAAGGACTGAGCAAGGAAAGTTGATGACAATGGACGTAAGCCTCGCTTTCGGCTCTATAAAAAGTTAAAAAGGCGAGGTGAATTATACATGACTATATGGGAAGACATCAGCCTGCACGTCCATAAATTGTCAGCGGTGTATTAACGATTCCCTTTGTTGAACTCTGTCTCAAAAGACACCACCCTTCTGTGCGATCATCTGCGTACCTTTTGCAAAGTATCTCGCCCTTGTTCTTCGTTTATCATCACCCCAAAATAAGCTCCAGAAAAAAAGACAATGGAGCCAGGAATGGCAATCACTCCATCCATCGCTGATCACTGATTGCATAAGTCAAACACGTATATTTCTCCGTCTAAGAAAGGCAGCATTGTATGTCTATATATTCCAGGAGAACATGTAGTTCTCAGTTCAGTTATTAATATTGATTTGGCATACATGACATCTTGCTCCATGACCTTTAATCAACAGCTCTCATGGGGTTCAATGGTCCGTTAACAAGGATGTCTCAAGCCAAACCCTTGAAAAGATTTTAACCCCACAAATGAAAACGAATAACGATCAACAGAAAGTGTTCAGTGGAGAGTAGTTCCACCGCACACAAATACATACCTACTCAGAAATCTTGCAAAGTCTCTCACAACCAGTAGTGATAGTCAACCCCTTGGCACCTGAGCTGCATATGGATCTTTTGTGAGTAGTCATGGCTCTTTGAAGTCTTTAGGTTTAGAAAACTTTAGGCCAAAGAGACTGATTGCTGGGTGGAAGACATGATACGTTCAGAAAACTCCAATCTGTTTTCACAGTCAAACATGAGAGAAAATGTTGGTTTTGTGTAATTTTTACCCCAAATAATTCTCTTCAAGTCCAAAGGAGCCAGCTGTGGGGTGCAGATGGCATAGTGGTTTAAGGCGTGCCCTATGTACGCAATCAGCCCGGGTTCGAATCCGACCTGTGCCCCCTTTCCCGCATTTCTCTCCCCACTCTCTTGTCCCTGTTTCCGACTCTATCCACTGTCCTCCTCTATCAAGTAAAGGCACAAAAGAGCCACAAATACATCTAACAAAAGGAGTCAGCTGAGGTGGTTCAGGCATCTAATCAGGATGCATCCTGGGCGCCTTGCCGTGGAGGTCTTCCAGGCACATCCAGGAGACCACGAGGAAGACCCTGAACTTGCTGGAGGGATTACATATCCCCTCTGGCCTGGGAGCAACTTGGAATCCCTCAGGAGGAACTGGAAAATTATGCGGGGGAGAGGGACGTCTGGGTTGACCTCTTTTGTCTGCTGCCACTGCGACCCGAGCCTGGTTAAGTGGAGGAAGATGGATGGATGGACGGATGGGCATAAGCCCCGATCAGTGCATATCTAGTTACAAATCCCCATGGCACAACCACATTGCCACATATTTAATAAAGAGACAGTTTTCCTATCAGTATCTGTTGCCATCTATAGTGTTTCTCACATTTTCAACATCCAGTACAATCTTAAGAATCTTTTGGCATAAGCCTGGCTTTACTTGTGTTGGAAGGAGGTCTCCCATTTCCAAGTTGTTATTCATATGCATCCTCTGCTCTTGCATCACATTAACTGATGCTATAAACTTCAAGAGAGCTCACACAGGGCATCAAAGGACACACTGGGGCCAGCTCAGAGACCCGGGGATGGTGTATGTGTGAAGGCGACAGACTGGTCTGGGAGTCCGACACAGCCACAGAGGTAATTAGATACTTAGATGTCATGTTAAACATATTCCCTCTCTCTGCTTTTCCCCTGCTTCTCTCTCCGTCTCACTCTGTCTCTGTCAACTGCCCTCCTCTCGCTCTCAGATGGTTAATAGTACACGATTCAGACACAAGAGAGAAAAAAAGAGGAGTGATGCAGAGGGTGAATCTTTACTGAACTGCTCAGGGGAAGTTATTCAGTTCATGTCAGTAATATTATATTAGAACAACTTAAATGGGCTGAAATCACAGCATCGCTGTGATTTTAACCTCCTCTACCCCTTTGGTCCAAACGCTCCAATCAAATTGTGTTGATGAGGGTTGGGAAAAGTCTCAGAATGCCATTAGATATTCTAGTCAAGATCAGATTCTAGTCAAATATGTCAAAGTGAATTACAAGCAAATGTGAGAGTGAGCACAGTTACTAATGGGCGCTTCTTCATTCTGGTTTTCAGTCACGTAAGCACACACTTTCCCCCATTAATCTCCAAGAGGCGGTCAGTTTTGGTAGCACAGGAACAGTTTCTCTCACTGTTAGCATTTTTTAACCATTTTTTGGAGACTGTGGCCATTTGTCATGGAGTGAGGCTGCTTGGAAAGCGATGTAGTTCAATCCATTTTGAGAGTAATGACATTCGGAGATGATTTCCCAAACAGGTGGCAGATTCTATTGGTTACTCAACACTTTAGGAGGATGACAAACCCTGGCTGATGTCCTGTAGATGGATGCTGAGTGATACACTAGCTCTGAAATATGATGGCAGCTACTATGAAATGATCAATACTTCACTGAATAATGTCTTTGTTTGTGATGAGGCTGAACCTTGAAAGCCTTTTCAGGTTGGCTACTTTCTTTCCAACAAAGAAAAAATAAAAATGATTAAGTCCCTATGGTTTATCCATATCAAAACAAATGGTTTTGATTGCATAACCTGCTATTGAATCTACAAAGGCCTATTTGTATCCAATTTCAATTAGAGCTTCTAGCTGGTGGTTATATGCCTCTGTGAGGTGTAAAAGACCGGACAATAAAAGTACAGTAATGGGTCTAAAAGTAGGGCTAGGCTGGGTTGTTCACCAATTGTCATTTGAGTCAGAGAGGACATTTGTACCAATTTTGAAAACAGAATTCTCAACAAAACAAACAAACAACAACAACAACAACAACAACAAATTTAGCTAGCAACAGATGAACATGAAGGGCAATGACCTTGACCTTTGATGTATAACCTCCAAAATGTAAGTAGTTCAACCCTCAGTCAGAATGGAAGTTTGTGTAAAGTTTGTAAAAATGTGTTGACAAGAAAAGGACTAACATGAGGTCTAATGACGTTGGCCTGAGTCGTACAAAATGCAAAATATAATCAATATATCCTAGTCAGAGTAAATGTTTCCAAATTGTTCAAATTGAATCTCTGAAAGTAATTTTGAAATAATATTTTCACAAGTCAGAGATAAACATAAAGCCCAATGATCTTGGTCTATGACCTCCAAAATCTTGTCAATTCAACCTTGATTAAGAGCTGATATTTATAAGTTTACATCCCTTGAAAGAGTTATAGATATTTGACCTATGATTCCCAAAATCTAATCAATTCATCCTTGAGTCAGAGTGGACATTAGTAAAAGTTAATAATTTAGAGACATGTCACTTATGGAAGCAAGGGATAACCCTGAGTCCAGGGGACCTTGACGACTTCTGAGATCTAATTGGTTTATCCTTGAGTTAGAGTATATATCCCTAAAGCAACCTTAAGTTACTGTGTTCACAAGCAAAAGGGTGAACCTGATGCCCAACAACCCTGACTTTTGGTTTCCAAAACAGTTTCATTTTATCCCTAAGTCAGGGTGGACATCTGTGCAGAGTTTAAAGACCATGCCTTGTAGCATTCCTCATGTATCACTTTTAAAGACAGGGATAAAGAAGGGGGCTGTTGACCATGATCTCTGACCTTATAACTGTGCAATCTAAATGAATTTACCAGACTCCATGTCTGTCATCAGGCAAATCCATCTTGACAAGCTCCAATCCACAACGTTTGTGCTGAGCATCAGGATCATTTGAGGAAAACCAGGTGGTAGCTATGGGCAGGGTTTAGTTTTACTGGCCGGCAGTTTAGCTAGAACTGGACAATGTTTCTGTATGAAATTAAGATAAAAAACAACACCTAAGCTTTTTATGATGAAAGTTTTCACTCTTCTGCTGACATGCTTATCTGTGAGTTTGTGAAAGTTGCATGGTGGTGGTTTGTTGTACTGTGAGTGACTGTATACAATGGAGCGATTAGCTCAGACATAAGCAGTGTTGTCATTGTCAGAAATATATCCATGCAGTAGATATATGAAACAGTCTATCTGGCGTGTCAGGTTAGGACCTCCAACCTCCAAAATTGCACAAGTTCTTTACTGAGTCAGAGTGAACAACTCTGCAAAGTTTAAAGAAAATTCCTTAAAGTGTTTTTAAGATATTGTGTTCATAAGGAAGGGACGAACATGAGGCCCGATGACGTTAAATCAAGTCTTAAAGGTTTATTTTGGGCATATTTGTGCCTTTATTTGATAGAGGAGGACGGTGGATAGAGTTGGAAACAGGGAGGAGAGCAGGGGAGAGACATGTGATAAAGGGCCGTCCGCATACATGGGGCTCGCCTTAACCACTCAGCCACCTGCGCCCCAAATCAAGTCAATTTAACCAAAAACTCAAAGGGTTCACAAAGTTCTCAAATGGTTCAAATGTTCACAAGAACGGCCTGGACATGTAGATGGAAGAACGGCTGAATACATAATGCCTCCAGCCTTTGCTATCATTTGTGTAGAGGTATAAAAAACACTACAACCTCATGATGTTTTATGCAAGGCAGTATTCCCATTTCCCATGTTAGTTATTCTTTATTTTCCTTGCACCAGTTAATAAGATGTGCTATGGGGCCCTTGCATATCTGGACTGAGGATAGTGATTCCATTTACATAGCCCTTCCTGTAACAGCACCAGCTATGTTGGGGACGGAAGGCAGCTGGAAAAACATCTAAAAACAAGATTCTACAATCAATTTCAGCAGATGGTATGCATGCATGTGGATTTTTTTTTTATCATAGGTTTGTCTTTTTGGTCAGATATACATATTTTCTTTTGTTTGTAAAGTCTGTTGGTATCTCTTGAGCTGATACTCCATTATTGACATTAATTGCTTATGAACTAAATTGGCGGGAT
The DNA here is from genome assembly GCF_018320785.1 of Cheilinus undulatus. Lineage (NCBI taxonomy): Eukaryota > Metazoa > Chordata > Actinopteri > Labriformes > Labridae > Cheilinus > Cheilinus undulatus. The sequence continues at coordinate 30,583,977 of NC_054884.1, read as the reverse complement.
GATTCCGCTCTTCCCACTCTTACCCACTCTTTGGTGACAAAGCTGTGGTTTGAGAAGAAAAGGAATGCCATTAAAACATGTATAAATCATGTCTGAGCCACTGAGTCCATGTAATATTTCATGTTTCTCAATCTGAGAGTTGTAAACACAGAGCTGAGAACAACAAACCTAGAGGTTGCCCATTTTTTTAGGGATGTTATTATTCCACAGCCTGTTCACATGAAGTAAACTTGATTTTTTACTACATTAATTTGTAACAATTTTCATATTAAGACATAAAAAAACTATTTAAAAAGCAACAAGTTGACTCATTCTTGTAGATGTGGTAAAAATATATATATTATGGGTTTGGTTTGGACTGGGATACCACAAGCTCCTAATTAGATTACTTTATATGTATGATTATGCCCTTAAAAAGAACATTTTAGATGTTAACATGACAATGTTGTGCTTCCCTTGATGATAAGTGTTCTAATTATAGGCATCAGAACACAAATCCAGCTGATTCTGATGCGTTATCATCCTCCTCTCTACAGTATCATCAATTATGATCACAGTTTGCAGCCCATATTTTTTGCACCACTGCAGAAATATTTAATTTGTTATGTCCAATCAATTAACTTGTCAGATCAGACATCTGAAAATTGGGAAAAAATGAGGTTCCACTCTGCTGTGGTGGATATCAGTGCACACAAATGATCAGCCTATCTCTCTGTGTCGGAGTGGTACAGTCCTTCACACAGACACAGTGAGTCATTTTGTCAGCCTTAGGGAAGAGTGTAATTGAAGCCTGCTGAAAGATAATGTAATTTGGAATAGATCATAAATAATGAATTGTCGAGACCCAACCAAAGTATATGGGAGGAAATATTATCTGGTGTTTTAACTGTAGGCTGAGTAAGAGATAAAATGGATGTATCACCAGTTAATACTGCTGTCTAGCCAGCGGGCACGAAGAATTAAAACAAGCCAAAGAGAAGATGATAAAAAAGCCTGCAGCCAAAAGGGGAATAAAATATCCAAACCCTCTGTCTTAAGCTTTATTTTAACATGACACTAAGAAGTTTAAAATATCTCAAAGAGGGAAGATATGCTCACTAGGAGCAGGCAAAACACACCTACATTTTTAAGCATGTAAGGAGTCCAGCAAGGTGCAGATCTAGGCCCATTAGCAACCAATGCATGCATAAATTACAAATGACACCAGTGAGAGAGTACATATATTACTAGGTAGCATTAGGTTTTGATATTCCTACTGTTTCTTGCAGCTGTACGAGTGTAGCTGCTCGTCACTGGGTATTTCGGGCCAAGGCCTGGTGACCACTGCATCTCAGCTGCAGAAAGCAATGCTCCCCACACTCAGTCAAGTAAATGTAGTTTCTCAGCAGCTTAGCAGTGGAGGTTTATTTCTCCTTATCTTGGTGCTACTTTGAAAAGGGAGCTTGTTTGTTTTGGCTAGTAGCTATCTCCCCTCTCCCTCACCCACCCACTTATTTAATCCCTTGCAATTTAGTCGGTTTACCCTCTGGGATAACTTTAAGGTTACCAATAGTCCATAATTGCCTCCCACTGCCCCTCACCCTGAAACACCCTGCTAGACAAGTTAAATCTGGAAACGAATAAGCTCAAAGCTCTATTCAAACAGCTTAAAGTTGAACTACTTCACAATGATAGTTTGCAATTTTACATTTTCATCTAAGTTGACTACAAAAAAAGTTCACTTTGCTCTTTAACGTCAATCATTTATTCATTTTATAATTATTAGCAATATGTACTTATAGCCTTCTTATTTTCTGAAGTTGACTTTTAAAGAAAGTTCAGCAAAAACTCAAAGACACTTTGCAAGTGAGTTTTAAAACCGTCCTAAATAATGGCTTTCTACAAGTACTGGCTGTTGGCCAAACAGCTGGCATGTCACTCAGCTACAACCTGCTCCTTTTTCTAATGTCGATTTAATAAAATGCTTCAACCAAAATGCTCCATTTGCCTGTATAATTAGGAGAAACTGCCTCCGCTAAAATCATTATTAGGAAGATGATGCCCATCTTGTCAATCCCACCCCTCAGTTTTAATGTGTGGACACGTGAATGCTCAGAATGACCTGCCGCTAGATAAATGAGAGATAAAGAATTGCACCTTATTGTATAGAAAAAGTCCCTGGGCCTCACCTGAAATGCATCCTTTTCTTACAACAACATGTGGTTCCTTATGGCAGCTCTTTGTGAACAAGTGATATCATCCAATTTATGTATTTTAATATCAACTTCTGGCGATTAATGTAAAACCACATAAGCTTTTTTTGTTTCATTTCAAGCATCCACTAGTGCTTCCTATTTAGAAGAATTTCTTATACATAGAGTCGAGTGTGTAATTGTCTTTAGTGTCACTCGAGTGTGCCTTATGTGTTTGCACACAGCCCTGCAGTCTCATGACCTGCTGCCATGCTGCCATATTCAAACTGCTCTTGCCTGGCTTTGTTTTACTGCTCCCTCTGCAAGCCGCTTTTAGCAACCTTCCTCCACCCCAGCTCCTCCTTTATCATGCTTCTGACTTCATCAATGTCATCCTGTTGTCACTGATGCCTCCTCTGCTCTGGGTTTTTTTGCTGTTCTCTTCCTGCCTCAAGGTTTCCTTATAGGCACAGGAAAGGCAGGCATGCATGCTGTTACTGCGTGATGCTTTCAAAGTAGGCTTGGGGATCACAGAACAGCCAGACTGCCAAATATAAATAACAGCAAAAAGTACAAAATGATACCTGTAAATGAAGGAAAAAATATCCATGACTACAAATCATGGTTGTTCCTCAACAAAGTGGTCCTGACTAAATTGAAAGAAAAAGACCTGCATGAGCCTCTATTTTACAAGAGCATGGCATTTACAAATTGAGGAACACAGAGGCAAACAATGTTTGTTTAATGTTCAAGAAGACATTACAAAACTGTTGGAGGTTTCTAAAAGTCTCTGAAGAACAAATTTAGTTAAACTTTTAGACAGATTGGTGAATAAGGCCCATTGGCTTTATCATAATAAAAGCTGCTTCAGAAAACACTGGAAAACATTGTGGCAACTGCAGGTTAGCAATGCTTTTCTACACATATACTCACGCCAGATGCATCATGGATGTCATAAATCCAACTTCAGCCTGCAATATTTGGTAACTCTGACAACTTGAGAGGCCACTTACTGTCTGTACAGTGAGCTGCACTCACATTTCATACATGACTTGACAACTAAACTCTTAACTGTAAATAAAAAAAAAAAAAATGCAATCAGGTACATTAGATCTAATTTTCCATAGTTAGAGATGCACTTATATGCTGATGATACCTGTTTTTGTACTTTAACCTTCCCAAGATTTAGCCTGAATTAGGCATGCATTGTATACAGTAAAATAACTGTTTCGGTAAAACTTGTTAGAAATATTGAAACATTTTCTTTACACCTTCAAGAGAATTGCTATCAGTATTGGTCATGAAACAAGAATTATCGCTGATTATCGCTCATTATCAATATGTTTCCAGAAATGGATGGTCTCTAAGACTTTTATGAGAAACAAAGGTAAAAGACTACACCTGATAGTCCACACTTCCAAACTGCTGCCATGTCTGATGCAACCTGCTATTCACCATCTCTCCCATGTCAATCCACAGCGCTGGCTCATGCATCAAACTCTCACAGCAGTCAGTTAGCCACCATCTCCATCACCCCTCAGAGGTCAGCCGAAAGAGATGAGATTCTGGGATAACAATGGCGGCGGGGTCGGGCCTGGGTCAACAATGACTGACTGCGGGGTTTAGGCCTTGTGACGAGGTCGTGCCCCTCTGGCTGACCCCACTACCACCAGCGTTCCTTCGCTCCTGCCCTTCCCATGGCGTGCTTCCCTCTGCTTACACTGATGGATGGAGGTCTCAGAAAGGCGGGGATTGGTTTTCTGAAAAGCGTGGCGTTGATATCTGCTGTTTTGACAGTGATCCCTGCCGGCCATCACTCAGTGGAGAAACTCCCATCATCTCTGTCTCCCCTGACTCCTGTTACCCTCTTAATCTGCTCTTGTCCTCCTCCCTACATCCGGGAGAAGCCTATTGTTTTACTCTTTCTTCTTTCCAGGGTCTGTCTGGTGGATTTGCATAGCTGTCCGCCTACAGCCTCCCAAAACCAAAGTCTTTTAACCTCAGTCCCTTGTCCCTCATTCAAGATGAACAAACAACATGAAGTGGGGACAGCTCGGTCAGGATGTATTTTTGGCAACGGGTAATTTTCTGTATTCCAAGTGCTGGAATTGAACCCTGCGGGGACTTGTTCCAAACCACAAAAGAGTGCAAAAAGGCAAATTTAACCAAGGCTTTTAGGGAATTCAGCAAATCCTAAAATAAACAGATAAATAGCTGCCTGACCTTTATGTGATTCATCTTAATTCATTAGACATATGAGGAAAAATAGGCCCAATGGAGTGAGTTGTGCATTTCTTAAATGGCCCAGAAAACAATTACTGGAGAGTTAATAACTCTCCATTGTGGCCTGAGGAGCATAAACAGGAAGTTTAAATTGCACTTTAAGAATGACAAGAGTAAAATAAGGGCATCGCAGGATGTATACTTATGCTCCCTATTGTTGTGGGCAGAGACTGAGTCCTGCCCGTGTCCTCTAAAACTCAACCAGCCCTGTTGTTGATAACAAAGCCGCCTGGCATGCGGCCAGTTTTCACCCCCACAAAATGCCACCATTTGTCCTGAGTTGACAGATTCCAGACCTAGGATGAAAAAAAGTTAAAAAAAAAAAAAAAAAAAAAAAAAAGTACCCACGGCCCACTGCGGCCCGCTGTAACATCCCTGACCTCCATCACACAGTGCTGACTACCATCTGTGGTTTGATCTTTGCATGGGAGGGGAGGCTGAAAGGGCTCAGTCATCCAGCAATGACAAGCAATGTTCCTCTGCTCTCATCCATCCTGCCCAGCATTGAATAAAGTGGCATATCAGACACACAAACACATACACAGCGCATGTACGCAAACAGACTTGCTGGGTGTCAGCATTATCATTGACCAGGACGTTGCTTTGCTAACGGCCGTCATGCTCAAGTAACTGAAACCTACTGGACTCAGTTGGTTTACTTCAGCTTACAGGTAATTAATGTTTATTGGCTGTTTGTGCATTGTTAGCATACTTTCTATTAAGGATCGCCCTTCCTTAAATGGATCATCATTGTGTTAGTCATGTGGATGTTAAATAAAGAGTCACCACTGAAGAATCATCCAAAAGACAAACTCCATATTCAGCAAGATTTAGTAACAACTGACATTTTTAGCTGTTGTTTTGGGTGTTTTAAGGCTAAATTTGTTCTTTTCTTTTAAGTCCCTTTATCCAAATATAATAGAGAAAGATGGAAAAAAAAGAGAATAGAGAGTGGGAAATCACATGTAGGGGTATTTCCAAGATCAGACTTCAATCCAGGACTATAGCCTCTATATAGTAAGCACAAAACTCAAACTGTTAGATCGCTGCCCCATGTTTGCATGCGTTAAGCTTTTATTGGTACAACTTTCAGATGCCAATTCATGCAATTCATTTCTGTTGATAAAACTAAGAGTGACAGTTCTTTGTATGTCTTCAAACTCAGCTATAAATAGAAGCCTGGCAGTGCCAACATGTTTTAACATATTGCAATGTATTTCCTTGAGTATACAAAAATCTAAAATATTTATTTACAATTATGTGAAACACATCTGCCCACAGTACTTAAGTGCTATGGCACTTACCATCCACCTTATGCATTTTAACACTTTATGTACTTTTACTGTAGTGGTCTTAGGCATACAGCCACTTTGCTTATTGTTATATGTGGGTATTTGTATATTAAAGTACAGTTTATGCTTTTTGGTCTCTGTATGTTGTCTGATTTTATGTATGCAATTTTATTTATGTACATGCTTGTTGTACACTTAATTATATTACATCAACCTGCCGGGTCTACAGAGGGAAGTCATCCTATAGCTACAATTTGGCACCTTTTCATGCCCAAGTCTATCATTGTGCATCATCTCCTAGCAATTAAGCAGATGCTATTTGAACTTCATGGACTACAGAATATGAGATATTTGTTTTTAGAGTTGAACAGTTCATACTCTGGGTATTTTCTTAATTCCCTTGTCATTTCATGGAAAATGCTCACATTTTCAAGTAATAATCTAACACAAAGGCAATAGTGTTAACCTAATGCACCAGAATGACTTTTCACCAAGGGCTTGGAAAAATAATCTGTTGAAAAAAATAAAAATGTCCACACCTTTAGGGCGGAGGGCCTGGGCTACTATCCAAGCAGTTGGTAGGGTTGCCATGAGCCCTGGTTGTGGTGTGGATGTCCTAAGAGCCTGAAACCTGATGGCAGTCTCTGGGCATATTAACAGGGTTGAAAAGACCCAGAGAAAAAAAAGAAAAAAAAAAGTAGTCCAGTTCTGGTAAAACTGCTGCTACAGCTGCATCCACACTAATCTCTTCACTGGTTGCTATGTTTACAAGCTTGCTGTACAACCAAACCACAATCATAGCAAGATAGATCCCCCTGATGACAGACATGGCTTCTGGACATGAATTCAAAATCAAAATAGATCAAAATCAAAAGATGTATAATTTATTTGCTCACATTGAACATGTTTTACATCCCACATGGCATATTAATGTCATCATTTCACAAGGAAAAATACTTTTTCCTATAATAACCCTGGGGCAAGGAAAAATCTTGAAAAAAAAAGATCAAATCAGACACACATCCTCTCTCAACAAATTTGGCAGTGGTTGTTTTTGTAGTGTGGGTTAGTGACAAATGGTACGAAAACATGGACCTCAAGTGTTTGGTTACTGAAGAGGATGTTTGAATCCCACCAATGATGGTCGCCATATTGGAAAAGCTGCCTCAACCTGACTTCATGTTAGCATCAACATCCTCCTTGCTAACAGCTAAAATGCATCAACCCATCAAAATAAGTCAGTCATGTAATCATCAAAAAAATCACTGCTTGTGCAAAGCATGCCAGTTAAGACATGAGGTCTTAAGGGAAATGTTACTTTTTCTTTTGAAACAGGCATTTTTTAATGGGTGTATGTGTGACTTTGGTGCTGTTGAAGCCAGCCCCAAGTGGACACTCAAGGAACTGCAGGTTTTTGCACGCTTGGCTAAATTTTTCAACAACAGGTTTCTGCTTGTTTAGTGCATGTCATGTCTGCTACCTCTCCAGTAAAGATGTTTAATCTCAGTTGGGCTTCCTGGTAAACAATAGTATGACTTCCTGTTGTAGCTGGACTAACTACTCCAGCTTTATATTTGTAGAGAGAAAAATGGACCACCTTTAACCACCCATTATAGAGGCACTGTAGGAACACTTTACTGTGCTTTTTAGCTAAATCATCATCTATATACAAAGAAGTCATTTGGGAATGTATGTCTTTATCTGTTTTTTAACACTTGAACTGTTGCTCAGGATCTGGAGGGAGATGAAAATTAAAGGAGAAAATCATGTTATTTCTTCCCAGGAGACAAAGGCCAGTGTAAGGATTGATGATGAACAAGAGAAAAGAATGTCAAGACTTCACTTTTTTTCTTTAAACTCCCCAAAGGGCCTGCCTCCTATCTGCACTCAGCAGCTATGTGTGAGCCACTCAGAAAACCCACTGTTTACTCTGCGCTGCTTTTCCTTCACACTCACATTTCCTCCTCTCATCCTTTCTTTCTCTTCCACACATTTATTTACATTTCTCTCTTATGCAGCAGCCTGTTTACATCTGTTCCCCGTCTCATTTTTTACTCCTCTCTCACATACATATACAAGCTTATTTACTCACCACTGCGTTCCCTCACTGATCCCCTTTTGAAAACCACTTAATTAGAAAAGCCTGCAAGGCTTACACGCTCCCCCACCACCACCACACCTCTTGTCATCCTCAAACTCTTCTACGCTCCCTGTACTTTTTCCAGACTTACCTAGTGTCTCTTCATGCTCTACCTGAGTAATTACACGGCGAGATTAGAGGTGGTGGTGTGGCCCTGTAAACAACATAACAGCTGTAGGGACATTAATATTCATCTTTGTGTTGATATTAGGAGCGCAGCACAGCTAGGGTAAATAGGGGACAGGGGATTGGATGCAGGACACAAGGAGAAGGATGGCTTGATTAAATGTGGCTTCATTAAAATACTCCGCAGCACGGCAGGACTTTAATTTCAGCCACTAGCTTCCCAAAGACAAAATGGCCTGGATCGAACTTGTATAGTTAAACCAAGCAGCTGAAAAGTAGAAGAAAGTAGTTTTAATCCAAGTGCAATCAATCACTTACAAAGAATGTGACCGGTTTGTCTCGGGGGGGGGGGGGGGGGACAAAATATTAAACTGCAGTATTCTTACTTTGAAGGAGCCTTTCCAACCGTATCCTATCTGAATATATTCTTGAGTAATGGATCTATTTGAAAAAGGAGTGAAGTCTGACTTCTTCTGGGTTTGTTGTTATCAGCTCTGTGTTCACACCAGCAGGGCTTTACTTTGTTAATGTTTCATTTTAAGGCCCAAACATAAACCACACATGCTTTTTCACATAAAAACCCTCCCTGTAAAGCCCTTAGCTGTGCCACCACAAGTTAGAAAATGAGGGCCTCACCCCCTATATGTAGGGATGCTGTATGGAAGAGCTTTGTCACCATACAGTGCAACTAATGGACTCCCAACAAGGAGGAAAGACCTTGCTGCTTCTACAACACCCTAAAAGAAGATGAAGAACCATATCAGCATTGGGCTGAAAATATGAGGAAGGATCAGCCCTAAAAACAGTGACTCTGAGTACACTGACAGTGGGGTAGAGGAAAAGGAGGAAGTGATACACTGAGGGACAAAAAGCATTGTTTTGGTCTGAAGCCAGAGTGCAACATCCACAATATTTGACATTTACTGTTAAAGTCACATTTTATAACTTAAACAGAGTGTGATAAAAAAACATCTTGACATTATTTAAGATAATGGGGGAGCTATGCAGCTGTGCGGGTAAGTGCATGATGATGAAGGTTAAAGACAGCTCACAGAGTGCAGAGCAAACTTTAAATGCACAAGTCCAGAGTGAATTATTGGAGCAGAATACTGACCCTGACACTGACCAGTATCCAGTGCTCTTAAGTAGAGTAAGTTTTGTTCAAAGTTGTACAACACTGGTCTAATACTGAGCATACTAAGGTTGGATATGGTGTTAATTTTGACAGATATTATTAATTATGGTCTTAGTGTTTTGATTACATGGGTTTAAGTTTTAGTCACACTTTAGTCTTTTCTACTTTTTGTAGTTTTAGTTAAGTTTTAGTGGACAAAAACAGTTCAGTTAAGATTTAGTCCATAAAAAGTCCTCACATTTAGTCTTTACTTTTAGTCCAAGCCTTTATAATCTTGCCTGAATCTGGTTCAAAGTCATGTTAGTGTGTTCTATCCACTCTGCCAAACCTGGGGTCCTGCTTTCTACAGCTAGGAGGCAGTCTAGGTACAGATGCGTTGTTATTTGATAGCTTTACTCACAGTCGAAAAATATAATGGATTTTTAATGTCTGACGAAAACTAAATTACATTTTAGTCTAGTTTTAGTCATCTTGATGAAAACTAAACTGACTTGTTGTCAGTTTTAGTCATCACAGATCTATCTTTGGTTAGTCCTAATCCAGTTTTCGTCATGGAAAAAAGGCTGCAGAACATTTTAAGTTAGAAATTTAGTTGAACAAATTAACACTGGGTTGGATGAGCGGGGGGAATATGGCAAGTCTACCATTTATGGTAAAGCAGATGCCATACTGTAGCTATATCTAAGCTAATCGCTGCAGTAGTGGAAGCCATACCAGCTCACAGTGCAACTTGACCCTGCCTGTAACTATTGCAAACTCACGTCTAAGATGGTTAGGAGGAGAATGAAAACATCTTTTTCACAGAGAAAAGCTTTCATTCATTCATCATGGCTCTTTGCTCCTCTTGTAATAAACACATGTAGTCTAGTGCTGTGAAAACTGCTGGTTAGGAATGGGCGGTAATAGCCACAATATTGCTTTACTGTTGTTAAGATGTTTCTGTGTGATGAGTGAACATTTATAATAAACTCCTCTAAAATATGTCCTTTTCCAACAGCAGCACCACTGACTGCGTGTGAAGATGCTTTAAAAGTGATGACAGAACTCCTGTTAATGATGATTTGGGGAGGGTATGACAGTATTAAAAAGCGAATATCGCCCAGTCCTACTGCCGCTATACTAAAGTTACACAGGTGGCAGCCATTGCTATCGGCTTCCATTACAACTAAACCCCACTGATAGTTACTGCCTCATTCTCCTAGAATGACACCCATTGGTCACGTCTGTTTCCAGACCTTTTTCAGGTGGATTTGCTTGATGATTGACATGGAATCTGGCCAGTGCATCTGCATTGCAAGGTTAAGGCCAAACATGGCCCAGCAATGATCCAGCACGATGCAGTATTCATCTTCATCAATTGGGCCTATACTCGGGCCTATATACAACTTTCTTGGAACACACTGTTGTTCATATTTCTTTGATCCTCAAAAGGCAAAATTTGTGATCATTATTTAAATGGAATTAACTTTGCAGCCTTAGTGTTTCCCCATGTTAACTTTGATATGGAGGGGCGCCATTTAAGCTAAGCTGGTGGAGCAGACACCCATAAACAGAGGCTATAGCCCTAGTTGCACTGGTCACAGGACCGGCGCTGTGTGGTGCATGTTTCTCTCTCCCCATGTTTTCTGGCTCTTCTATCAGAATAAAAGCCAAAAAAAAAAAAATCTTTCAGAAACCTTTGATATGGAGAGTAAAGGATTGTGTAATTCAACTTCAGTGACCAGTAGTGAAGAGAGGCTCTCAGATAGCAGGGATTGCCTTAGTTCTGACTCATATTTCTTGAATATATTGCGCTGCAGAGCCCATTTTTGACATCAGTCATTGTTAGTGTCAGTTAAAATGGGATTTTAAGTCACTAAAGCCTTGTGAGATAGTCCAAACAGCAGAATGAGCTTACGCTAGTTTATTAAGAATGCATTTCCCTCACACTGTTGTGGCGCCTTAATGAGACTCCAAACTTTGATATCACTTATGTTTTATCACTTTTACAAGCCAAATTTCTAGAGGCTTCTTGAGGAGACAAATTTAAAAAAACACACAAACTTCTCCACATTAAGAGAGGCACGGAGAGGACAAATGCTCATTAGTAATGGATATACTTCACTAGGGGGAGGATAGCTGCGATGATAACCGACACATCACTGGCAATCATCTACTTGAAGATGTGAACTTGGGTTACTCGGGGTCGGTGGAGAGGCGACAATCCTTTAGGCTATCTGTCTCCTTTAAAGTGCTTTGAAGTATTCTCCGGGTTGCTGAATGAAGAACTGCAGGATAAAAGTGTGCATCTAAATTTTTAAATAAAAGGACACCAGACTTGTTTTCCCCATCTTTTACTTTTACTGTAGCTGTGCAAAATATAGGAAACCTCCAAAACCGAGGGAAACCAAAGTCATTCATTCCACTGAACTCTCTGAGCTCATGGAAAGGAAGCTGCGGTCTATGATTAAAAACACACGCCATGCCTTCCCGTCTGTCTTTTGTCTCTTTGGATGTGACCTGGAGTGTACTGTTATTAAATCTACAGTTCTGAAATGCACTTAAATACACACTAAAGGGGGGGGCATATGCTCAGATGCACACCCCGACCTACTTACCCTGACAGCTGGGAGTGGTGTTGCATGCCCGGCCTGGAAAACTGTGGCTGTATTGATATGCTATTTATAATTTCTTTTTTGCATAAATTACATTAGTCAAAATGGGGAAAGGAGGAATGGGAGAAGGGGGAAGAGGCAACCTAGTTTGTTCCGCGTGCCTTGTGAGTCTTATTGGATTTGTTGTGCTCCATCTTAGTTGTCATTAAGCCAAAGGATCAAACAGTCTCACTAATGAAGGTGAGAGGGACATGGTGAGGCTTTATGTGCTGATAAACTCTCATCAACAAGTCTCACAGCGATGACAGGCTTTTGTCTATGGCGCTCAGAGAGCACTTGTGCGATGCGACCAAACACTCGCAGATCAACTCTCACTGTATTGACTTTAGCTGTGACTAATGACAGAGGGGAGAGTGGAAGACTGCAGCCCACAGGCCGCTAATTGGCTTAACATCTGAAGTGGACACGCCTGAATGGGCGGATAAAGGTGTACACTCCATGACACGGTGGCTTAGCCATGGGGAGAATTTTTAAAAGGCAAACGATGGAGAGGGTCTGCACTCATCTCCAAGTGAAAAGTGATGAAAAAGAGGCATCATTAAATGCTAAACAGAAAACAAATACTAGACGCTATCTTCTTTTTTCTTGGGTCGACCATATGTTCATACATATTTGTTTACAGGCTGCTCAGGAGATATTATTAGCAGTAATGAGATCTAACATTTTCTTACCTCAAAAAAATCCTGGAGCATTTCTCCTCTCTGCTGTGCAAATACAAAATCTTGCCCTCTCTGAATCTGATGTTATCAGTTACCTTGACCTGGAACTACTGCTAATTTCCATCCTTTAAAGCAACAATATGGGACTTTTCTACCTTAAATAGTAGCTGATATAGCTCACTTGGCAGGGCAGAGGCATGTATCCAGAGACAACAGTCCTCAACGTACAGGTAGCAGGATTAAATCCTGACCGTTTGGTGCATCTTCCATTCACGCTGTTATTGTATTTCCTGTCTCTATTCAGATGTATAATACTGGCTGCAGAAAGTTATGTAACCCAGGTCATGCCCCATGTTTGCATTCAATAGATGAATCAATTTTGGGCTAAACAGTTGTATCTTTTGTTTGTTGTTCATCAAGTTGAGTTCATAAGTTTGGAACCTTAAAAACTAGCCATCTCAATAACTATATTATACATTTCCCTCTCCTCTGGCCTCCATGTATTATGATAACAGGCTGAAGACGCCAGAGTCATATTCACTCAAGTTCCGTAAATATTACCCTGCCTTGTCATTCAACATGGTTACTTGTAGGCCTCTACGGAAATTACTGATATGGCAATATATCTTCAAACGCTCCACACCGATCAAAGTATCAATGCATATGTTACAGAATTAATACCACCGCAAATGATGTAATGCATGCTTGAGATCAAAACAAAAGAAGTATCTGTAACATGGAGAGTAAAATCCACTGGCTACCACAAAGACAGAAAGCAAAGATACTGGATTATTTAGGGTTTTTCATACATCAAAAGTTATCAATTGGCTATGAGTCATGTAATACAAAAGCTATGCAATAAACAGTGTAAAATACTGCAGCAACACCAGGCGAATTTGCAGTTAGCATCAACAGCTAGACTACACCAGGCCATCCAGAGCTGAATGACGCTGTTAAGTCAAAATTACCCTCAACGTCTAAACAGGATTGGAAGATCACAACCAGCTCAATAGTGTTTTATTTGTAAAGACTTGACCTACACAGCGTAACTGATAATGAAGCTTTGGGCAGCTGCTACAGTTCCTGAGGTTTCCACTTGTTTCGAGTTGACAAATCCCCTGAAGACCTATCTTTTGATAGAGCAGCTGAAGAGAGACTGATAACATGGAGAAAGAGAGTATAGTACACGTCCCCAAACAGCCCCTAGACTACTTTTTTTTTTTCAATTCCTGTCTACCAAACAATTAACTTCTAAGGGTCTTCTAATAAAGCTGAGGAGAAAAAAATGTTAAACTGACACCAAAACAAGAGTTCTACTCTGAGCTTCATCTCAAGTCATCTTAAGTGCTGACAAAGATAACCAAAGTAAATACAAAGGCAGGTTTTAATTGATGGTTTCATTTATAAAGGGAAAACAGTTTTTGGAAAGCTGAGCTCAATTTCACTAGCCAATCCTGGCCTGATTACTGTCAGACTTGTTGATTTAACTTTAATAGAACCTGTCTGGTAAAATGACGTAAGTGAAAAGATCTCAAAAAGCAACACATCCTGCTGCCATCTAAAGTCATTGAAATATTTCAGTCTGTAAATGTTACAAAGCCATTTTCAAAGGCTTTCGGATTCCAGCAAACTACAGAGAGAGCCATTAAGCACAAATGGGGAAAACTTTGAACTGTGGTGAACTTTCCCAGGAGTGGCTGGCTTACCAATATTACTCCAAAAGCGCATCCAAGAGGTCACAAAAGAACCCAGAACAACATCTTAAGCCCAGCAGGGCCAACTTCCAGTTAAGGTCAGTGTTCAACAGTTAGAAAGAGACTGGACAAAATGGCACCCATTGGAGAATACCAAGCCCCAAACCACTGCTGACCAAAAAGAACACAAAGGCTCGTCTCACATTTGCCAAAAACATATTGATGATCCACAAGACTCTCAGAAAAAATATCCTTTAGACTGAAGAGACAAAAGTTGATTTTTTCCCTTGATGATCTGAAACATATAAGTGTGACAAATGTGCAAAAAACAGGAAATCAGAAGGAGTACCCATCCCTGTATGACCTTTGAACCCCTTACAAATTTTCACCAACTTTATTGGATGTTCTACTAGGTCACAAAAACAGTTTATCCTGGTGTCTAACACTGCCAGACATGAGTTTTTGTTATGCAAGCCTGTAACACACCTTGTGCAGCCAAAGTTCATGACAAGTCATTAGAATTTGATGCCTCAGGAAAGAGAACCATGTGCGGTCTTTGGCCTACTCTTTGCAAGTCAGATGGGACATGAAAAGCAATGTCCTATGTGTCACTGGATGTCTTGTGAAAACTTCAGATCTTCAGCCTTTTGAACTTAAGCCTGGGCCAGAACCCAAAATGGGTCACTTTCAATTTGGTCCCCATATGACAGAAAGTTTCAGTGCATGTGAATCCAAAGCTTGGATGCCAAATTTTCATCTCCAGCCCCAAACTTCTGACAGTTTTAGAGCCATGGCTCTGCGCTAATAAGCTCGAGACTAAGCCAGACTGCAATTCTCATTCTTCATCTTGACTCCAATTGCTCTTGAAACAAAAATATGCTTTACCCACAAAAGCACAGCCGCCCTCATGCCAGCGTACCAAAACATGGCTCTGTGGCATCTACAGCTTGAACCAAGAAGCCAATTCACTTATCAGTTCTCTCCATCAGTGACTGAATTATAGGAAACGTCTGCCAAATGCTGCTAAACCCTGATCACTCTTACTCTGCCCAACCTTTAAGCTCTGACTGCTGTACACAGCCTGAAATGAATTGGACAGAAAGAAAATTGAAGAAAAAAACAGTTGGCATCCATGTGTTTGTACGAGAGAGAGTGCTGAATCTTGCAATAGGACGACGCATTCATTGGGATTCATTCAGCTGATTTATTCATGTCAGTTAAGCAACCGAGGGAGAACAGTGGGATTGGACATGACAGGCAGTGTGCCTTTTCTTCTATTTTTTTCTCAGCTACATGAACAAACCTACGACTTGCTGATGCTTATCATTGCCAGGTTCAATAAAGCAATCATCACTGAAAAATGGCAAACTTTCATTTCATCCTGTACCTCTGCATAGCAATGCCACAAAGGCCATTTCGAGATGTAAGATTTAATCAAGGCAATGGCATGGGGAATAGAAGTTTCATCCTAATCAGAGCTGAGAGGGTTATTAAAATTATGCTCCCTTTTTTCCAGAATGGTTCAGCACAGTATGTCCCTGTCCATCATCTCAAATCAAATATCATCCCTTCCTGTGTAGCTTTTTGCAAGTGAAGCGACTGAAGCGCCCACCTCGGGGTCACCAATCATGTGGAGGACTTGTACATAACTCTTTCACTTCCTGACACCTCCCTCTTCAAATGGGAGAGCAATGGCTGGCATAAATCGCAGCCAGAGGCCGCCCAATCAATAGGCTGCCCAACTGACTGACGTGCCATTTGTCATAAGAGGACTGCTCGCTTTCTCGTACCTGCTAAAGATGTGGCTATTTCTGGAGTCTAATTCTCACTGTGGAGTCACACCCTGGCAGAGAAGGAACACCAGGATAATGCTGCTAAGCTGTAACTTCAGGTGTCACTGTGAGACTCTCTTTTTATGAGCGTTGTGTGAAAATGCAAGGATCTGCATCAATCTCCCATAATGATACTTAACGCATGACTTTCAACAATGAGAAAACTTTCCTAGCAAGTTTCCATTGGCACAATGAACCGTTGTAATTTGGACACATTCTCCATCATGTTTTGGGAGCAGTGGCCTGGATCTAAAGCCGTCTTTGCTTTGAAAGGCCACAAAAGGACAGCTATTAAGGCTGACAATATTCATAACTTCATTTACTAGATGGATGGTTATCTGGGGCTTTAATATGGGGGAGAAAAGATGTGTCACTTTAGGTGGGCTTTGCCAGTTCTCTCGAGCCTTTGCCTGTCATCCCTGACAAGCAAATATGGAATATCAATTAAGAAACATAAAAGGGTAAAAATCTCAACCATCGTTGTTAATTATGTCGAACGCCATTAGCGGGGTCAGACCTGTAGCCCTAATGGAGAATAGCCAGAGCTTTGGATCGACTACAGAGAGATTTTTTTGAGTGGTCAAAGAGGTACTTCATAATTGCTTCCACTTTCAGTGGGTTACAGAAGTTAAACGCTCTGCACATTCTTCCCGTTTAATCTATTAATGCGGCTTAATAATTGATACACTGCCTCTTTGGCCGTGGTCTTGGCCCGTAATCAATTAGTCATTTTAATGAGTGGGCCAAGGAGCCAGATGAGACAGTTCACCATGAACTTTGGAACCAGAGGCTCAAGACAAAACTTAATCGTAGGCGTGATATTACTTTAGCCCTAAATGCACTCAAGGGGAATCTGCCAACTCCTTATCTGAGCTCTGAACTCTTGATCCGACCAGAAATCTTATCTCCATTGCTACATTTAATGTCTCAGCTGTAATTTTGATTTAAAAAGCTCAAGGATCCTCTTAGGTTTTATTTTAATAACCTATAAAAATCACCTTAATGGAACTTTGATACTGATAATCAGAACTTTATGCACAACCTACTCCTTCAGAAGATTGCTTGATGAATATCAGTTGTGTTGTTTGACTCATGGACATAGCAGTGAGAGAAGTGTGAATAACTACCCAGTGGAAACAGGGCCCTTATAGGCCTAAGAAAAAAAAAAAAAAAAAAAAAAAAAAAAAAGGTTTTCTTTGGACAGTACAAGTTGGTTGAATTTTCCATTAACATGACTCTAGGCTTAACTATGGAGAAAAAAAAAGAAAAAAAAAAAAAACTAGAATGGCAGTCTGAGGCGGCAGACCCACGCCTAAGCAGCGCCACCGAGGAACTGACGCTCCCATTGATTTCTATGGTGTTCAAAATTTCAAAGTCTGAGAAAAACCGAATGGGTGCGCGGATCATCACCAAAATCTAATCGATTCTTCCCTGTCACTATCCCAACATTCCCTGAAAGTTTGTTGAAGATCCGACTTTCCGTTCTCGGGTTATGTTGTAATATACATACAAACAAACAAACAAAGAAAGAAAGAAAGAAAGAAAAATACGGAAACCTTTACATAGCCCCCTGCCGATTTCATTGGTGTGGGTAAAAAGAAACAATCTGCAACTCCCAACCCAGCTCTTTTATGACTACTTATGGCACTTTTAAGTCCTACCTAAAAAAAGTCCCTAAACATAAGGACTTTTGATGCCTCCTTTGAAATGGGTCAAAGGAAATTAGAAAAGCAATAACCTTTAAACCCTCTAGATAGTGTAAAGTCCACTGAAACATATAACGTAATGCTGTATTTCACGTAAACTAACTTATTGAAACCCAATCAATTGTCATGACTTTCTGAGAATTCATGAATAGTGATGTTATAGAAACAGGAGTTAGCCATGTCAAACTAGGTTATAGTACATAATCGATGGTGCTAGGACAAATATGCTGAATGTTTCCATTAGGGATGCACGAAATTGTTGGCCTGTAGCAGTTTGACAGGGTTGGCCAAAGCTGTGGCAAAGAGGTCCAATGTGCTACCTTTCCATGGGGTCCAGAAATCCAGGTTCGACCTGCATATGGAAAACTAGGTGCAAAATATGTGCTGCATCTTTGGAGATGGGTGCAACCAAACAAACATTAATTACTCAGGCTCTGATTCTCAACTAGGCTCTCACTCATTATTTACCGCGTATCACCAGCTGCCTTGTGAGTCTTACCGAAAGGTTAATGAAGAACGGAGAGATATGAAGGCCGCCCAAGCCTCCTGCCATTCCTCTGGCTCATCTATGTGTGTTTGTGTGTTTGCTCGCGTCAGGTGGCTGCAACAGACGCGGGTGTGCCTGCCATTTCTTAATTATTGATAATGAAGCCTACTGAGACTGCAGCGAAAGATGAAGGGGAAATGGCAAACTGATGCAGTCAGATATAATAACAATACAAGTCATGATGATGCTGTAATGAGAACAATTACGTGAGTAAACCCTCGACAGTCACAACAATACCACTCATTCTGGCATTGTAGGGAGCCTTTTTCTGTATGATCTCTCTTCATCCCAGACAACATTTTCATCATAAGCTAAACCTTTTTACCCAGAAGCCTTAATCAAACCAAAAACTTTTTTCTACCATGTTTTCTTCTCTGCTGGTTTTTCAAAACCCACTTGCATTGTCATCCCAGCAGAGGCAATGAATAATTCTGACAGTATTTGAGGCTATGATGAGCACAAACTCACAAACAGAAAAGAGTAATGTGTTAAAAAAAAAAAAAAGTCCAGCATCCTCTGTGCTGCATCAAGCAATCAGTGTGACCTTCCCAGCCTTGGGGGAGACAGTTTTACATCCCAACACTCATTAAATCCCTTGAGGTTTAGGGCCATGATAAAGCAAACAAATGGCTCGTAATCACAGCGGTAATAAGCAGAGGGGTGGTCATTAGAGATGCCATTCATCCCATATGGAATGCCTCATCGAGAGTCGGGGACCCGTCTCTTATTGTGCCAGAGTGACTTATTGTCTCTCTAGCAGTGCAGCGACTGATCGTCCTTGCCTATATAGGGGGGCTTATCCTCAAAGCCTCACCGCCCACATGCCTTGTTTGCAAGGCATTATTAAAGCCCAGCCTGTACTGACTCACAGCTGTATGCAAGTCTCAGCACAGTGTGATCAACCCCAGGCCTGTAACTCGCAATGCCTATTGTACAGCAATATGGAAGGAGTCTGAGGGAAGGATTATGGAGGCAAACCCCCTGGTACAGAAATCATAGCATGGCCTATTAGAGCTGGCAGGGTGAGAATGGCATGCTGTTCTAAGTCATTTGGCAAATATGTATTATTTTTGTAAAGGCATAGCTTATTTTATTAAAAAGGCATTTCTCAGTGTTATATGTTGCTTTATAGGCTGATGTGAAATATATGATGCTAAGACAAATACTGGATGTTTGTATGTATTAAGTCTGAGGTTGGGACTTTAATCCCATAGATACATTTTGAGCAATCTTATACCCTGTTCATTTGAATAATGGCACCTTCCTGTTTCATGGCGAATAATCAAACTTTCCTGCAGCTGACATAGTCGTGCCCCTTACACTTTGTGCATGAGCAAAATAGGTTGTTCTCAAAAGGGTATCTTCTAGCTCTACATTAAGTTCCATATGTTTTTTACATATACATATGTGAAGGTAAATCAAAGAGTGAAGCAAGGTCATAAAAGTTTTGGCTTTTTCAATAGTTTTTATTTTTATTTCGTTTTCACCTTATTTTTTCAATTTCAGATTAGTTTTAATTAGTTTTCACTGCTGGTTTTAGTTGAGTTTAGTTTTTATTTTGCAAAAAAGCTTAGTTTTAGTTTAGTGTTTATTAGTTTTTTTGTTATTTTTATTTTTATTTTTTTCGGATACATATCGAAGCTGAGGGAATGTATGCATTTTTTAAAAACATATTCAAACGGGCCACTCTTCATTTTTCATTTTATTTGTTTAAAGATGATGTTTAAATACAACTCCAGACATGAAACTACCACTGTATGAAGTCTTAACCAATCAGTTCAGACAACTTTACACTCTCCAGACTCTGGTGTAGGTGCCAGTCAGTGTGGTTGTGCCAAAGACTAAAACTAAGGATATTTTGTCTCTATTCTTATTTTATTTTAGTAAGTTTTGTAAGCGCACTATACAGTTTTAGTTAGTTTTCGTTTTTTCGGTAAAGCTTAGTTTTGATTTAGTTTCAGTTAACTAAAATGATTTTTGAATTTTAGTTCTAGTTATTTATTTTTAGTTAACTATAATAACTGTGGAGTGAAGCCTGGAGATGGCTCTTGTGTTGGCTTTGTGTGACCCCAGAGCAAGGCAACCCCTGGGGTATACCTCACAATCCCTACTGTAATAGCCCTATGGAAGCACACTGGGTCAAAGCTTATGGAGTCAACCCCAGGTATTGATGTCATGACATAGCTTATAAGAGCTAGCAGGGGCAAGAATGACATTTTGAGCAATCGTATACCCTGTTTATTTGAATAATGGCAACTTCCTGTTTCGTGGTGAAACATCAAACATTGCTGAGCTGTCAGAGTCATGCCAGTAAAAGTTTGTGCATGAGCAAAATACTTTTATTTTTTCCTCAAAAAAGGTCTCTTTTAGATCTACATGAAGTTTTCCATGGCATGTCTGTAGAGGTTAATTCCAGACTGAGGCCTTGAAATGTCTCTTTCTGTGACGTTCTCATTGTGACTTCTGAGCAAGGCAACCACAGGGCTGTAACTAGCAAATCCCCTAGTAATAGCCTTATGTAGGCTGGGGGAAGGATTATGGAACCAACATCTGGTATAGAAATCATAGCATGGCCTATTAGAGCTGGCAGGAGCAAGAATGACATGCTGCTCTAATTTCTTTGGCAAATCTGTATGATTTTTGCAAAGAAATGACTCTATGTGTTAAAACTAGGCAACTCAAATGTAATATGTAAATATTGTTGAGTATATCAGATATTTCCAGTAATATACAAGCCAGAGAAAAACTATGGAGTTTTATAGCTTGTCCTGGCTGTCACTATAATAAAGTATTACATGTTAATCATTGTGATGGAAATGCTGGTTGTTACAGCTAAGACTGCTACATAAGGCGAAAGGAACTGCTACTGCCCAAGCACCTCCAGTAACATGTAACACCACCTCCTAAACCTCCACAGTGTGGCCCCACTAGACATTTCTACATCAAGTAGATACAGATATACTTGATATTTGCATGTAGAAAGTTTGAATTGGGATCCCAAAGGTTTAAAACAGCATCTTCCTGTTATGGCAAAACAACATACTTTGTCTAGCTGACACAGGCATGCTTTGTCCATGAGCAGAATAAGCTTTTCTTAAAACAGGTCTCTTTCACTTCTGGTTTTGAATGGAAGACGCTATTCAACAAAAACTGCAATCATAAAGTATATTTGGGTTAAACAGTAAATCACTGTTTTCCTTTTTTATGGATACATTTCATGTAATGAGGGAGAAAAGCTGTTTAAAGTGACCTTACCAGTTATCACTGCAAGCAATTGCAGAATACTCTGCAACTAGCTTGCATTGTATTATATTACACCAATATATTATAATATAATGTTAAATTTAAACTGTTTCAATTGGAACAATTTAAAAATAATACAAAGGAAAGGGTAGAAGGTAAGCTGCCTGCCCTTTAAAATAAATAGTAAGACTGTTTTCTCAAACAAAATAAATTACCAATAAAAGTCACTTCAAAGGCAAGAAACCATGATTCAAAAATAGAAATAAATGTGTGCTACCAGTGCAATGACTAACACTTAAAGGTTAATACAAAGAATAAACTTTTGGTTGAAAAAAAAAAAAAAGGTAGAGAAGGAAAGTTAAAGGAAAAAAATTCTGAACAGAATGGAAGTTGACCTTTCTGCACTCCTGCTCACAGAAAGTATTTAATGCACAAGGCTCGTCACTGGGGTAAGTGAAATCTTTTCCCTCTGTGCTGTGACTGCTGCGAGTCGGCTAACTTTATTGCAGGCTCCTTTTTCAAACACAAGAACGTTATACAAGGAAAACACAACCTTTGAAGGCACTCTCTCAAACAAAAGCTGTTTGTATGTTTATAACAGGCAAAAGCAGGCACAAAAGAACAAACAACCATAGACCAACTATTGACAAGAAAACTTCCGAAAGATAAAGATGATTCACTTTTTAGATTTGTGTAGGATGTTTGATGGGATTTTTTTTTCCGAAACAGTTGGATTCACAGCTTAAAAAGAAACATCAACAGAAGCTGGACACACACATGCACAAAACTCTTCAAAAATGTCCAAAATCTTCAGGATGAGTTTCATGTATAAACACAATAATTACACCCAGACTTCATCATGAATTTGTACTGTCAGCACCCAAGAAGCTGAGCTGATCTGACATGTTAACACATTAATATTCAGGAATCATAACTGTAGTGAGTGAAAGGGGGATTTATATATTATAGAGCAGGACCAGTGCAATCTTAATGCAACCAGCGCATGACGCTACTGCATAATGCTTTTATTTTGCCAGATTGACCTTCTATGTTGTCACAGTTTCACTGTGAATATGTCAAATTAGAGATCGGCAAAAGGAACCAAGAACATTATCTCAGAGTTTTTGGCTGGATGGGGACACATATACACATATAATTTTAGCTTATATAATAACAGGAACAAATAAACAAGTCCTAGACACCCATTTTTATTTTTAAGTATCAAAAGTTGCAGAATAAACTCACATATGCAATCTCAATTGTATAAAAATGTTGGTAAAATAAAAAAATATACATATACTGAGGTCGTCTAAATGTTCTATATGTAAACATGTGTTTCAAAATGGCCATATCTGTATTATTTCAATGACTGTAAATGTGCGAAAATGCATTCATATGTTAGTCATATGTTTAAGCAAGAAAGAACAGCACAAATATGTTTTCAGCTTTTGTAAATGTGGGGTAAAACTGGTAAGAAGTGAGGGTTGATCAAAAATGCATGGAAGGAACTGCAAACTATATATTTCAGAAATTCATTGGAATCAATTTAGATATAATGCAAGAGTTTTCCTGCTGCTTTTGATCATTTAAAGCATTTTTTTCAGT
This sequence comes from Cheilinus undulatus, assembly GCF_018320785.1. NCBI lineage: Eukaryota > Metazoa > Chordata > Actinopteri > Labriformes > Labridae > Cheilinus > Cheilinus undulatus. Next base: position 30,560,890 of record NC_054884.1, on the reverse strand, counting down.
GTTGGGTGTCTGAGACTTCTAGTGTTGTTGCTGTGGTATTAACAGTAATACATAATAATGTGATTTATATCAATATCATTTGATTTCTACTAATATAAAAGCTCATCAATTAAAGAAAGATACCTTTCTCTATTCAAAAAATCAAACAGATAGTCTCGTGATCAATAAACATATTCATGTTAGTGGTTGATCCATCCATCCATTTATCTACACTGCTTAACCCATTTGGGGTTCTAGAGGGCTGGAGCCAATCCATACAAGCAGCCAAGCTTAAGCTGCAGTCTAAAAAGGAAAAATAAAAAATCTCTAGAAAACAGTCAAATTCCTCACAGGCTCATCGTGTCAGTGGGTGTGATGTTAGCCTGATATACTCTCTACAATGTGGCTAACATTTAAAGCTAACACCGCCAGCCTTCATTCCTCTTTGCAGATTAATATAGTGCTTTAATATTTGGCCTCTTTTCACTTCAGGTGAGTAGTTCAACCCTCAACAGACTACATACCACTTTATTTCCATTTACTACTTCACAAACTGTCGTATCGCACTGTTTCTACTACACACTAACCGCTAAGCCACTGATGAGCTTCTCATATTTACATCCGGTGTCAGACATGAAGGCAACGGCCATCAACTGAAGCTACAGCAGCCTCTAGTGGCAGGTGGTTCATTACAGTTTAATAGAGCATTATAGACCGGGATTTCAAGCATGTGTTCATAAAAAAATGACAGGTAATTAATTTAACCGTCTTGTAAATCCAGCGCTGGCTAATTTGATAAACAGATGAAACCGTTTTATCAACTAACCGCGTGCATCCCTATGGACACCCATACCCTCACTTGGTGAGTGGCATTGTAGTTGATAGCAAGGATACGCCACCAGCTAGAACACTTTCTTATGTCTCACAGCACCATCAAATTCCCTCTGCATTTCCTTCTTATTGACCAGGAAGGCCTGCACTTCCCAAATCATCCTTCGGGTGGTATTACGCACTGACATCATTGATGATAAATGCTGTCCTAATAATAGTCTTCTTGTGAAATCCACAGGATAAACACAGCTGGATCCGTGTTTGTGTTTATTACAGCTGTTGCGCGGGAAGTGACGATCCTTTTGACCAATCAGTGAACTTCAGTGTGTTTGTTGTGTGTGAAGGCGACAGACAGGTAAGCCTGGCACCCCTATGGAAGGGTGCCAAAAAGTAGGATGGTCAGTTATTTAGATCCCTTTCCAATACCATACCATACCAAACCAGACACTCAATGGAAATGACCAATCATACTCACACCTACAGGCAATTTAGAGTCAGCCTAACTACACCAACAGTATTTTCCTATACTGTATCTCCATTGAAAATACATTGATATAACTTAATCAATACATGGTCATATTACATGTTGAAATGCCATAAAGGAAAGAGCTTTTCAAAAGCCTGGTTCATCTCCCATCTTGGCGTTTCCTTTATTACGTCACGTCTCTGATCCCGAAATACCCCCTCTCCATCTCCAGCTGAAAGGGAAAACTTCCCACTGTGAGGAACAAGTGTGAAGTCTGGGAGATTTCAAGGCCAGTCAGTCTGAAAATTTCCAGAATTTTTTCAAGCGAGCATGTGTGAAAATGTCTCGACAGAATCAATCAGCAGTCCAACCTCAAATTCCAACCACAACTAGCACTTCACAACCAAACCCATTCAGCAAACGGCAGGCATTCACAATGAAACGCCTTCTGAATAGGACATGCCTCATCATCTTATTCCTTTCAAGCATACCCGAACCACTTAAATTCATCAACCGTTCTCTACGCAGCATATGCAGCCACTTGAATACTCCATTTATTTGTATGTACACATATGCAACCTCTGCCACAGGGTTGTTTACATCTTTTCCAATTTAAGGGTTTTGCTAATTGCTTTTCTGAAGTAATTATCCAAAGAGTTCTTCGACAGTCCCCAAAGCCATTTCTAAATATTTGCTCAGACATCACAGTACATAATAAGCATGCACAATAAAAAAAAAGGATCTTACCTTTTTTTTGGTAACCAGTCATGGGAAGCAGCACCGAGGGAAAAATAAAAAGAGAAACATGATTAGAATGGTCATTGGATTGGATATAATTAATCATATGAGCTCTAGTAAAGTTATAGAGATTATATATTTTCTATCAAAGCATTTTAAAACATGAGTTTGTTTAAATTTATCCACTGGAGGAAAATTGGAAATTGTGCCATGCATTTTATGGCTGCATTTTGGTGTTTAGCAGCCAACAGGGACCTGCTGATTTCATTTTGACTGACTGGAGCATGCACTGCCATTTGCTAAACAACCCAACACTCTAGACTTATGGTTCCATTATAGTTCCATTAGCTGAGAGGCAGAAGGGGAAGGAGGGGCAATGGGAAGGAGGGGGAATAAAACCCAAAGGACGATAAGTGGAGATGAGAAAGAAGCGGGGAAGGTTTGAGAGGGTGGGGAGAGCAAGAAAATGATGAGCTGAAGAGCATACAGAGAGGAGGAAAAAATGCTTCTTTCATCTTGTCAGCTTTCAGGAAGACTCATGCTCTGTAAACCGAAGGAGTAAAGAACAAGCCCAGCCCATACTTCACAACCATCATCGCCTGTGGATCGAGAACGAGTAAGAGGAAGAAAAAAAAAAAAAAAAAAGAAAAAAGAACAAGATGAAACTTAAAAAGTGAGGAGAATCAGGGAAATGAGAGCTAGGCTGTAAAAGCAGGAGCTGTGAGGGGAAAACAGAAAGAAATGGGAGGAGAATAACCCAAAAACTCTGAAGATAGTACATGATCAGAAAGTACTGACAGCTCTAAATAAGGCGTTTTCAATTTTCAGCTTCTGAGAAGGAAGAGAGGTGAGAGGTTTGCTGTTTCAGATGTTATCTTGGGTCATTTGCACTGACAAATGGCATCAAATGCAACAGATTAAAAAAAAAATCTCACAAGCTAAGATACGATACCATCATTGGTTCTGAGTTGCAGCTTGCATCAAATTCAACCCTACTCGTAAAACAGCATCAAAAACAGCTCCTTCCTCCCTGGAATCCCTCATCCAGGCCTGCACTCCCTCTGGCCTGGTACTCCTATCACAACAGGGCTCTAAGTCACCAGCCAGACTCTTCTCCTCTGTATTCCCCCAGTGGTGGAATGAATTACCCAACCTCTTTCCAACTGCAGAGTCCCTTCCTACCTTTTAGAGAAAGCCAAAGGCTCAGCTCTTTTGGGAACACCTACGCACTAAGCTAGACTCTCCTCCTCTGTGGTCCCCAGTGATAGAATGAGCTACCCAACCATATTTGGTCGGCTCAGTTCTTTTCTACCTTTGTGCTGCTTTTAAGACCCAGTTCTTTGGGAAAAATCTGCAGATGGTAGTGTGGTGCCAAAGAGGATGATATTGATTACAATGGGATTGATGGTGATGACACTGAGGACTCATGATAATAGTAAGACATTATAATACAACATGGTGCTAAGTCATACAATACCATACCTACAATTAGGGAAACAAGATATGAAGTACTCAAGTATATGATGTGACCATCACTAATTGAGTAATGTGTCAGTAATATTGCACTGTACACACACTATTTTAGAATACAGTATTTCAAGTCATTGAGCACTACGTGTGCTCCAAATTTTGTGAGTTAATCTGCAGGAATATACTTTAGGATTTAATAACAACAACTGTTTTACAGCTATGGTAACTCTCAAGAACACAATACTAAAATGCAAACAAACCCATTAGCAACAGTTAGTAGACACTGTGATAAAACCAGAGCAGAAAAGACTGTTCTTCTAATCCACTGATACTTAAGACTGGAGATGGACTGTCTATTAATTTATAGGACGGAGAAGTTGAAGAAGAAGACTATACAATGGGATGCGATTTGATACTGTACAATAACATGGGATACAATACATCATAAGATGATATGATACGATACAAGATGAGATGAGACAAGAAGAAAGGATAGATGAGTTGAGAAAAGAGATTAGGAGAGGTGGCGTTACACTAAATTATTTCATATTGCATCAGAATTTTTTACAATACAATGAGATACATTTTGATATATTGGAATACAATATAATACAATATGACAAAATGATGAAATATGATAGAAAAGGTAATTTAATGTAATCACACAAAATATAATGTAATATAACATAACGCAACATAACACATAGCAACAAAACACAATGAAATGAAATGTAAAGCAACTAAACATATCGTAACAAAAGCAATGAAAAGCAACCCCACAGAAGGTAATATAACAAACTGCAACATATCGTAACTTAAAGCAATGCAACATAATGGACCACAATGTAATACAACACAATGTAAAGTAATGCAACACAGTGTAATGCAACACAACCCAACATTATGTAACACAACAAAACGCAACACAATGCCACACAAAAGTAACCTCTCGTAGCCTCTCATGACATGATGTTGTGCTGCCTTCTATTTTGTTACATTTTGTAATGTTACATTGTGTTTGGTTATTGTATTTTGTTACACTATGTTACATTATGTTATATTAGGATATATTATGTAATGTTATAGCATGTTGTGCTTTATTATCCTATAATAAGCTATTATAAGTGACTCTATGCTGTGTAACTCTTTGTCATGTTACGTTTTCATTTTGCACTATGTGATGTTACACTGTGTTCTGTAACGCTGTTATTTTACGCTTTTTTTGTTATGCTTTGTTTAGCCATGTTATGTAACAGTATGTCAAGTTACACTATGTTATGTTATGCTGTCTTATGTTACACTGTATTATGTTATGCTTTCTTATGTTACGCTGTTATGTTACACTTTGTCATGTTATGCTATGTCATGTTACCCTATGTCATGTTACGCTATGCCATTGTACGCTATGCCATGGTACACTATGCCATGGCATGCTATGCTATGTTACGCTATGTCATGTTAAGCTATGTCATGTTACGCTATGCCATGTTATGTTACGCCATTTTTAGCTATGTCATGTTATGCTATGTCATGTTATGCTGTTATGTTGCGCTATGGCATGTTACATTATTTAATGTTACGCTATGTCACGTTACACTATTTCTTGTTTGGCTATGTCATGCACGCTACGTTGTATTACGCTATGTCATGTTACCCTATGTCATGTTACAGTATTTCATGTTATGTTATGTTATTCTTTCTTATGTTACACTATATTATGTTAAACTTTGTTATGTTTCTCTTGTTGTCACATGAAGTTATGTTATAATTTGGTATGATACTATCCAATAAGATACATTACTATATAATATGATGCAGTAAACTACAATCCAGTACCTTAAGATGCATATACATTACAACATGATACCAGGTCCTAAAATATATTAAAATATGATTTAATATGGCTCAATACAACATGAGAGAGTACAATATGATGCCATTGATACCATATCATTGCATACACACATTATCATAAGATATGTCACATTACAACATGATAAAATACACAATGTGACAAGAAACAATAAGGAAGTTATCCTATACAGTATGTTATGAAATGATACCATCCTATGTGTTAGTATTAAACAGACTTTACTAGAGTAGACTGCATAGGACTGCAATTAATCTACACTTTCTGTTCAGAATACGCCAGGTTCTAACACATCTTCTTACTGTACACCCACAACATTTTAAAAAGCGTTTCACCTTAATTTATTGGTGTTTTTTTACAGTTAAAAAAATAGTCTAAATTTAAATTTCTGTCACCTCTAGCAACAAATTAACAAAGGCATTGCAGGCAAAATAAAAACATGCTATTTTTGTTCCATCTAATGCATAATGCAGGCGGTTCAGCTTTTTTAATTTTCCCCGTCAGCCAGAGTGATTTCATTACATTTGGGCCAGCTACAAAGATAAGAGGAAACAATCCTGCAAAGACAAACCCTTGCATCATTAAGTCAAATACTATGAATTGCCTTATTTCTTCCTGCAGATAACTTGACACATTGGAAGCTGCACAATTTAAGTATTCATCTTTAAAGTGTCATTTGCGGTCAGGGCTGGAGCACGAGTCTATCACAGAGTAATTGGAACAGCTCGGGCTGTAAAGCAGGCCTCCACTTAGCTCAGTTTCACTGTTAATGCTCGGCCAGAGGAGCACTCTGCCAATTCCCCTCATGGTGGCAATCCAGCTTTATTGATCCCATCATTCCTATTTTTATTAAGGCTGCTTATGTCTGCCATATACAACTGGCTCTCCACAAAAAGGCACTAAGATTGTGATTGCCATTCTTTTTGCTGATTATAAAGCCCATTTCGTATTTCGTCACGAACAAAGAAGGCAATGAGGCCTCGATACACTGCTGATTTCTTTCAGCCGACTCCCATTGGGAATGCTTCTTAGACATGAGAGGTCACAGATGCCTCTTCAAGTCTTGGTTTCTCTGGAAAGAAGCTCAAAACAGTAAGCTGGTGTCACACTAAGATGGCCTATAAAGTCCAAATACGGAGCTTCGCCTGAGAAATATTGTCCTAAAAGTGCAGATTGGTGCCGCTGAGTTCCTCTCTTCACATAAAATGTTTTTAAAAGTTCATGTGGGTTTTATGAGCATGGACAAAGGAGACTGTGTACGTGTCTGTGAGAATTTGTCTGCCCCTGTTAACAGTTCAAGGAAGCAGACGGGCTCTGATGAATAAGCAATCTGAATTCCATTCAGCTTCACACAATTCAGTGGCACAAAATAGGTCATCAACACAAAGACAGGTTCACAAAAGAGCAATTTAAACATCAAATGGCATTAAGAATAGCAGATATTTGCAAAACTAAACGGTATTTTGCTTATGTGTCATTTCCTTTACAAACACCAATTTTAAGATAGAACAGTGTTCAACGAATGTCTACTGTAATAACATCTCTTAATGGGGACACAACTTGTGCTAGATGTGTCTATTGTGTATGAAAAACAGACTGTGCCATACCATTACCCAGACTCTCCTGTGAGATGATCTCTAGTTGTAAAGTTAGTTGAATGTTTTTAAATGTTCTTCTTTTTTTGAGCATATTATTCTTTTGCTAATTCATACATACTAATGTTGACACATATTAAAAACATACTGATTAAGGACTGCTGTCTCAATTCAATAGATTCAGTACATTAAAAAATATTAAGTTAAAAGTATGTTGCCTATTATACACTTTCACTCACTGTGTCCCAATTCAGGGGTGGCATCCTTCTCAGAGTGTATTTGAAGTAAGTCTTTAAAGACTCTTCTTTCGTTAAAACGTGGCTGCCTATTACAGCCTCCTTTCTGGAGCTGGTAAATAGTTTAGTTTGGGATGTGTGCATGGAAATTCAAACAAGATGGCTAACCCTTGAGCTACAGAACGAGGTACTTTTTGCATTTAAGTATATGGTTTAAACTCTTCTCTTTGTCAAGTACAACTACTTCTCCATTCAAATAACTGGCAGTTACTCATCTGCATACGGATAGACCAGGGTGAATGTTCTAGTTTGTTAGCTTGATGCTAACACATTCTGGAAATTAATATTAACAGGCTAGCAGATTTAGTTTAATTAAATTTATATTCAAGGAGCAATCTAAGTTAATAAACAACGCTAATTAGGTGGCTTTGGTTTTCTGGGGGAGTTTGAAGGTCAGGGGTTTGATCCCTAGCTCCTGCAGCCATACACCAATAGCTCTTTTGGCAAGACACAACCCTGAAAATACAGTTTACAATGTCATTTAGCAGATGCTTTTATCCAAAGTGACTTGCATTTGGGACCGGTGTCTGACTGGGATTTGAACCCCAATCTCCCATAATGTAGTCAGCAATGTAAACCACTAAACTACCCACTAGAACTATTGATGTGTGGCATAATGTGTGTCGACATGAATTAGGCCTGACCCCTCCCCATCCAGCCCTGGGTTGTGGCACATAAGGCCCCACGATGAATCCTTGGCGCCCTACATGCCTAAAACTTATACGGCTGACTGTATATGTTTACAAAAATGAGGTAAAAGTCACATAAACACAATTTCTAAGAAATAAATGACTAAATTTTCAGAAATTGTGATCAACTGCGTTCCTGTTAAAGAGCAGTACAAATATTTTTTTAGAGAAAAGGGGACTTGAAACTTTAAGTTAACTTTGAAGTAATAAGTGAAGTCACATGACATCCAGTAAGCTAGTTAGGGTACAGTTATCAAAGTGAATAGGTGACAGGGGCACAGGTAATAACAAACGGGTTAGAGGAGTAACAACTGGTGATGCAAACATGAAACAGACCAAATGGTTTTGTTTAAGTTAAACCAGAGGAATCTACACAGACTACAAGAGCTGAGTCCTTTGAAGGATACTGCCCCTGAATTGGGACGCAGCTTATGTGACACTGTGAAATAGTATAAGCAATTGGACCCTCTGTTAAGCTCTTGTTAAATCATGTTTTTCAGATATATGCAGTCGTGTGTATACGTTTTAGGCATAGGCCCGCTTTAGGTGGGGCACTAAGTATTGGATGTGCCACACATCTACTACTGGATGGGGACAGCGGCTGGAGTCAAGCTCAACATATGTCGCTGGGCAGCCAAAGTCAACATCTTTTGTCCAGACCTTTTCAACCCTGGTAATATGTCCAGAGACCCCCAGCAGTTGCCGGGGCCCTCCAAACATCCACAGCATGACCCCATTCACCCTCTGCTGTTCCCCTAAAGGTGTGGACTTTATTTTTTCAACAGATTATTCCCCCATGCCCCTGGTATTATGCAAAGACATCCAGAGCTCGACCGGGGTTGTGCCAATGCTCCCTCTTACGTTAGTATGCCCTCTGGTAGCTTACTCACTACATCCACGCCTTACTTTAGCCTCAATTTTTGGCCCAAGCATGCCTAAGAGTTCTGTACAGTACTGTTTTCAAGCTAGATTTTCTTTAAGTATCTTTGCAAGCCCAGTAGGCCAGGGTCTGACTGAATCACACTTGGCTTAAAGGGCCTATGGTTTGCTGAAAAGCAGGATCCAAAAACAGCTTAAATTTATCCGCACCACCAGGTAGTCTATGTTAAATTAAGTTCCAAAACATGCCCACCCAAAGCCCCCGATCATGATTGAAGCCGCCTATCTGAATCAAATCAAAGTTGACTTTTTGCAGTACAACCTCAACAAAAGGTATTTAAAAAAGAGGCCTTGATATTAAACAAAACAGCATCTGCATAAATCTTAGGAAACGTCTTTGACCTCTTAAATGTGTCATTAATTATTCATGTTCCACCACCTTTTGTCGAGCATTCGTGTGTGGTTCTTTTTTATGAGGAAATTATGCAATTCAAGTGAACATCTGTTTATCTGGACTGCTTGTGCAGTCAGGACCAAATGCTTTCCTGTGTCTTTGTGTGTCTGAATAAGGAGGAGAGAGTCTCAACACACATTTGACTCAAAGCTGCGAGGATTTCATGAAGTATTTGTGCGTGCATTCATCAATTCACTTACAATTACAGCACGTTTGTCAGCAGGAAAACGCACACTTGCATAACACACATACAAAGGCTCCTAGTATTAACACACACTGACGCCACCTTTTTCTATTTTCATCAAAAGACTTCCAAGCAGTTACATTCAGTCTACCTCTCCTGGATGCCAACATCTCTTAATCATAAAATTATCCAAGGGCAATTAATCCTCCTCTAAAGACAAAAGGCAGAAGATACAGTATATCTAAAGAGATGGAGGCAAATGAGAGGGTAGGGGGAAAGGGAGCAGAAAGAAGGTAAAAAGCCAAGGAATAAACGTGGGCTTTTAATCCTGTTTGGCAGAGCAATTCTCGTATTTGGTGAAGCATTTACTCTTTGCACGGCCCCGAATGAAGTTAACAGGAGCGATATTTCTCTGAAAATGGCTCTCGGAAGTACTTACATTCTCCTCTGCTGAAATCTAGCCCTTCATTCATACCGATGCAACAATAGATAGCTTCAAGAGCACCTGCTCTGTCTTTGTAGTCAGATTGCAGTTTTAACCATGAGAGACGCTGAATCTCCCTTGCCTTTAAAAAAGAATTTCATATTTCCTGATGATAAGAGATGGATTTGATGAGGCGCTATGATACTGAAGTCAAGGCTTTTTCACCCACCTTGTTAAAAACGCATCCTTATAATCCATGTAATAAAAACAGCTGCTTCACTCTGTGGTTTTCAGTGAGCCTTTGCCAAGCAAGGCTTCATCTGATTTTGTTCACAAAGTGTCAGACATTCACAGGCAGCTCACACATCTGACTCAAGATGTAACAGATGAGATGAAAGTCTGTGTTTCTCTGGAGTCTTTTGATTCAGGTTCCTCTGAATCTCTTTCTGAGACTTGAATGAAGTCCTCTTTCTGTCCCTTTTGACAGACGACTCACAAGATTTCCAGGACTCATACTATTAAACTGATCCACGTGTGTTTCTTTTTTTTTTTTTTTTTCAGCTGCCTCTATGCTTGTTTTGCATTTATAATATTAAGCCAATCCTGAGCTCTCCCTTTGGTCTATGATTAAGGGAAAACTACCACAAAGTAGAAGACAAGATCATTGCTTTAAAGGTTGTCACAACACCAGGATTTTAATCTGAGATGCGATACCAGCAAAAATCAAACACATTTGATGTGACAGCAACAAAAACAGAAGTCCCAGCTGCTCAAAAATTAAAATTTTTTAAGAGAAACTGAGGAATGATATACAGGAGAGGAGCCAAAGGCCCCACAGGGGTAGCATCCCAAACACTCGAACACCAGTGCCACGTTAATCATTTTACTTTCTAATCACCAAAAATTGCACATAGACTCACGCATAATCCAAACTGTAAACAATACTACTGTCTTTGCACAATATGGAGGGTGGATTGGCACATGCTCAGCACACTGCAAAACCTGCAAAAAATTAAGCTTAAAACCATGAAAAATGAAGCAGTAAAATCTGCTCCAAGATGGTGTGGGCATGTCTGTTGAATGAGCTGAAGCCACGCCCACTCTGGAGAAATATGATCCTCTCAGATTAAAAAAAATAATAATAAATAAATAAATAAATAAAATAAAATAAAAGGACAAAGTCCGTTGTCTGGCTCAAATCTCTGTTATGATATTTAAATGATCCATATTCCACTGTGGCTGATAGATTTGGCAATTTTACCTCACAATGAACAAAAAACAGCATTTAACTGTTAACTTTCAATAAATAAAGGCAGATTGTACTGAGATGAACTCTGTGACTTTATATTGTCATGTTAGAGGGGCGGGGTCATCCCCTACTGTGGGCTTGTGACATCATGAGCCTACGTTTTTGTCCCGCCCAAATTAAACCCAGCCAGGAAAGAGGTAAAAAACTTTCTAACAATCCAAATCCAGAATTCAGTCACATGTAGATCTCAGTATTTTTACATCTTTACAGCAACCTTATTCCAACATATCTAGAGTATTAAGACAAAAACTTTGAATTTCAGTATACGGGGTCTTTAAGGCTATGTTCACACCGCAGTCAAAAGTGACCTGAATCTGATTTTTTTTGCTTACATGTGACTCTTATCTGATTTTTTGCTGACCGTGTGAACAGCCCAAGTCACACTGAATCTGACCTTTTTCGAATCAGATTCAGGCTACTTTCGTATGTGGTTCTAAATCAGATACGTATCTGATCTTTTGGAAGTTGACTGCAGTGTGAACAGGCAATCAAAAAAAAATAAAAAAAATCAGATCTGAGAAAAGATCAGAATTGAGCATTAAGGCCTGCAGTGTAAATGTAGCCTAATACTGAGAGAGTATCCAGGAGTCCACACCACAGAGTGATGATTGAACTCTTTTTGGAGTGTTGGTACCTTAAAACTAATTACTCTTTTCAAGTAAAAAGTGACTCTTCTTCACTAACCAGTGTTACTTTAGCTCAACACTTCTTTATAGTGAAATTTACTCTCACATTGAATCATTTAAACTACTACAGCATTATCCTCATATTAAAACTGTAACATTGTATTGCTAAAAATGAAGATTTCCTTTCACTTTGAGGGTAAATAGGAAGTTTTTAATGATTTATAATTATTGACACATTGCAAAAGGTTGTTGTTTAGTACTGAAACCTGTGGCAAAGTCAGGTGCTCCCTGGTTAAGATTGAGCAAAGAGACAAATGCAGACTTAAGAAGCACCCTTTGATGAGAACCAGCTCATCACTTCCTGCAGAAAACCCTACGCTACATGTGGGAAGTCAGTGACTCAGTGGATAACTTCACTCATGTTGCAAATGTGTCTAACATAAAAAAACAGCAATAATCTGCCAGAATATTAGCAAATAAATCCCAGCAGTGATTAATGTACATTAACTGAAACACCTAAACACTTTGCACAAAGGCATGCTGTGAAAACTCCGCCCCCCAGATTTGAAATGGCAGTGTGCGGTACTTTGATCAATTCATTCTCTACAGAGTCGTACTAACACCGAAAGCATACACGTTGTAAATTTACTCCAAAACTTCAGGCCCTCTAACTCAGAAAAAGGTTAAGAGAGATGTCAACACTCCAGGTTTTGCTGTGTATTGTACTTGAGTTTAATTCATGTTTGAGCCAAAAACTGAGGCTGCAATAAGGCGAAGATGTGGCAAGTAAGCTGCCTGAGGGCACCGTTGGGAGGTGAGGAGGACTGACACAACCCCAGTTGTGCTCTGCATGTCTTTGCATATTAGTAAGCATGGCCTGGAGCCTTGGTTCACAACCTTTTTCCTTTGACCCCCCCCAAACCCACACACACACACACACACACAGACACACTTGTATTTAAGAAAATTTGAGTGCATTCATCTTTGAGACTCCATTTTTCCTCCTTCCTTAGACGGAAAAATAAATCCTCAAATTTGTGTAATCTAGGCCTCAGATTTATAATTAATTTGACATTTTCTGTGTAATTATAGTATTTGTTGTATGAACAATCAGGCATATTAAATACTGCTTTAGTGATCTGACATTTTCTCATGATTAACTATTACATGGATGATTATTTCCTTGTGTAACTGCTTAAATCAGTGATTGGATAATATGTGCATATTTATGACTAATGAAACTAAGACTTCTCATTATTATCTTCTTGATTCTCACAGTTATCCATGTTTAAATTAGTGTAATATATGTCAAGATCACAACATGTCACTCTGCCACTTCTGCTAACATATGCCTTCACATACTCAGCAGCAGACTGTGAAAGCATTTTGCAGTTTGCACCTTGCCTATTAATGTTTGACCATAAAAGTGCTAAATATATGCATGCAAATAGCTTCCCACATTTTGTTTAATCTAATAAGTGGTCGTGATACAAGTATGCAAATATCCTCCAAGGTCAAAGCATACTAAAAAATAGAAGGCTTTCAGGCTTGCAAGGGGAGTTATGTGGCTATGCCTTTCATGAAGATCTGTCAGATGAACTTAAGTGTAAGACAACATGCACTACAGCATGTATGAAAGTTAAAGTTTGGCTCTTGGTCTGTAAAAGATGACTACAGTTTTCTAAGGAGCAACACTTAAGTTCAGTTATTTAAATTTTGTCCATTACTGCACACATTCAACTCAAAATTATATTTTCAGTGTGTGTAAAACAAGTTTTTCTTTCTTATCCTGCTTTGTTGTAAGTTGTTTGTGTCTTGGATCGTATTTGAATGAAGCTAACTGTCCCCCCCCTTACCATGCTGTAACACTAATGCCATGCTATGAGTAACAGCGTTGGCCATTGAAAGGCATTGAACAGACTGTTTAATATAGGAGATGCACAGGTTACACACTCATTGCAGCATAAAGATCCCTGGAACTCTGCATATCACCATAATATGAGATGCGGAGATAATTTTAAGACTTTGGGACTCCAGAGAACTAAGGTGAGAGCCATTACCCACAAATGGAGAAAACTGAACAGTAGTGAACCTTCCCAGGAGTAGCCAGGCTACCAAAATGACTCCAAGAGTGCATCAATGACTCATTCAGGAGGTCAAAAAATAACCCAGAACAACATTGTTGTGATAAATTTGCCAAATCTTTGAGCAAAGGGGGCCTATGGATAATAGAAAGTATCATAACAGAGATTTGAGTCTCTTCTCCGGCACAGAGCCAGGCCACTGCACTCTGTCCATAAGGTCAAGGGTAACATGTTACATTTTTTAAATTTGAGAGGATCGTACTTCTTCTGAGTGGGCGTGGCTTCAGCTCATTCAACAGACATGCCAACTAGGGGTGGGTAAAAATATCGAATAATCGATGCATCGCAATATTTCCTCCCCCAATTCAATATCGATTCAGCAATCCTCTGAATCGATTCACCTTCTGGCCAGTGGGGGTCGCTGCATTTGTGATTTACGTTGTATGGACGGAGGCCGCACTCAACCAAACAACAACTAACCATAACCATGTTATGTGAGGTTCATCACAATTTCCAAGAGGACAGAATTATTAATTAAGTTTACATGCACTTTACTTTTTCAATGTTTATACAGAACTGTCATGATTTTTACTTTTATAACTCCATATGTACAAATAAGTTATTATTGTGCAATTTCTTAAGAGGTTCTTAACAATACCCATCCCTAATGCCAACACCATCCTGGAGCAGAATTTACTGCCTGATTTTTCATGATTTTGAAGCTTAATATTATAAACTCTGAGATGTTTTGTTTGACTAAAATTTGAACCAATGGTTCATAACACAGTGACCTGTCATACAACAAATCTAAATGCAGATTTATTTTCACTTTACAGGGTCTTTAAGGTCAGCAATCATGATTCAACAACAAGAAAGAGACTGGGAAAAAATGGCATCCATTGGAGAGCTCCAAAGCGAGAACCAATGTTGATGACCGAAAAGGACATGGCTTGTTGCACATTAGCCAAAAAACATCCTGATGACCCTCAAGACTTTTGGGGAAACATTTTGTGACATACGAGACAAAAGTTGAACTTTTTGGAAGGTATGCGTTTGTGATTATGTGACTTTGCCTCCCAGCTCAGCCCCCTCTTCACCACAACGGCCTGACATAACTGCAAAACTGCTTGTGCTGCAGCAATTTGTCTATTAATCAAACACTCATGAACAAGACCCCAGAGATGCTTGAACTCCATCACCTGAGGCAGAGACTCACTCCCCACCCAGAGTGAGCAATCCAACATTTTCCAGCAGGGAACAATGGCCTTGGACTTGTAGGTGCTATTGCTCTTTATCAGTGTTATTAAAGAAAATCAATACACTCTAATGATGGGTAATTTTTTTCCCTCTGGCTGTTGTAAGTATATAGAGTTTCCAGTAGTTCTAGTGTTAAATACAGTGTAGAAACAGTTAAATTGAGAATAGGGTGCTGGTTTATCTAAATGGGCAAAATGGTGGCAGGTTGGACCCCCATCCTGATCCCATTTGGTAGTGTGGTTGCCCCACCTCTCCTGTTTCTCTACATCGATCCTGTTGAATAAACGCCCAAAAGCCTGTAAAATAGTCTTAAATTGTCTGGGCAGCAATATAACTAAATATAGAGTAAGCACTAAGAGAAAAATAAGTGTGTCTAGAAAAATGACAAACACAAAATGCCATAATAAGCAGTTCACTGCCAAAGGCCACAATCAGAGCACTCTAATTAAACAGAAGGCACACAGAGAAACCTTGAGAAAGCAGGAGAGCAGAAGAGAAAAAAAGACAGGATTAAAGATGAACGCTGCATGTCATCTTGAATGCTGCAAACAAGGAAATAAAAAAGTATATTCCTCAAGCCCTTTTGAGTGTGTGTTGCGTTGTGCACGGTAGAATAATTGCTGCTTCCAGAGGACGTCTGGTTTACTCTTCTGCACTGAGCAGAAGATAAGAAACAGAATTCAGCTTCCGTCCTAATTGAGTCAGCGTACAGTTAGCAAATTAAAACAATTACATCTGCGGGCCAGTAGTGCACTGGACCATGAACTGCACAACAACAATATGGGGGGAAATTTCAGCAAGTAAGAGCAGCCTCATTAATACATATGGGGGGATGAGGGAGGAGGAAGCAGTGTAATCAGGCTGGAGCTTATTCAGCTGAAAACATCTTAGAGTTAGCCAAAAATATGCAGCTACAGCTGGGTATAGTACAAACAGAGAGACCTAGATTAGCCCTGATTTAGTGTGTGTGCCGTCTGCACAAATATGTGTGTTTCCTTTGTGTCTTCGCGTCTCCCTACGTGCTCTTCTGAGCACAAATATACGCCAAATCAATTCAAATTAGGTCATCTCTTCGCTCAGTCTAATGTTCCATAAAAGATGTAAGAGGGCCCATCCGTATCGCTGTCTGTTTCTGACATTACTTATCTCGAGGTGTCTGCTCCAGCCTCTCCGGCAGTACAGGCCATTTCTACGGCAAACTTAATGGACTGTTACATAAGCCACCTAAAGCCTGTCCTGCCATTCGTGACACTGAGTGTGAGAAGGGACTGTGAAGGCACTAAGAGGAATTTTAAAGGAAAAGGCCTTAGGAAATGACAAGCCCTAAAAGGACCCTAATCTGGAGTCACCCCATAGGCGAAAGGCGAGGATTTTGGAGCTTTCAAGGAACAGGTTACCTGGACTTTTTGGACAAGTTGGCAGGTGATGAAACTTCCATAGGAGAGAGGGAAAGCATCAGCTGGACCCAAAGCAACAGCCAAGTACTTGACTTAAAATATTAACACTTGCATGATATCAAATTGTAGGTAGACACCAGAAAACTGGGATCAATGCAAAGCTAATCATGCTCTTGAAAATGTCTTAACACAGAGTGGAAAGGGTAGATCAAATTTTAGAAACATTTTCCATGGCTTTACACACATCAAGGCACAAGTCAGTATAAAGCAAACATATGTTTGAGTAGGCGAAGTCAGACAGCCTGTAAAGGCAGGAAATAGACACAGGAAAAGTTTTTCAGGTAATAAATGAGTGGTGATTGCAGCATTGCTTGGCTCAAAACTTCCCAGGTCCCCAAAGCTAACATTGTAGCTGAGCTACTGTCAAATAATGGCTCTATAGTGTTAGCAACCTTGTTCTTCTGTTGTTTTTTTGTCTATTAGTGTGTCCCAAATTGCATTCTTCTGTAGGTATACTGTATTGAAGAACACTTGAAGGCAGTAGCCCCTAATCACAGCAGGTTTGTGTTGTCCCAAATCGTGCTCTGCCTTTATGAACTTGGAGGAAGTAACGGC
This sequence comes from Cheilinus undulatus, assembly GCF_018320785.1. NCBI lineage: Eukaryota > Metazoa > Chordata > Actinopteri > Labriformes > Labridae > Cheilinus > Cheilinus undulatus. Next base: position 30,543,727 of record NC_054884.1, on the reverse strand, counting down.
TGTTTAACTGCCTCTGTTTTCTTTTCCTTCTTCGTTTTCAATAGCAAATTGTAAACAGACATTAGGGAATTATGTTGGAAATTTGACAGTTATTTCGACTCAAAATTAAATTCATGTAACTTGTATTTGAAGTTAACACTATTTGCTTGAAGAAGTGAACTTAATTTGCCCTAAATGCCTTTCACTTGATTGAAATATGCTGCTATTGCTAATAACACATTAGCGAGCTGGTGGATGCTAATGTTGGCTAGTGTACTAGCTTGCTAACAGCTCAATATCCGCTATGTTGACGACACTGCACTCATTGAGGGTGTGAAGTGTCTGTCGTTTCACTCAGTTCCTTGAGTGTGCCAGCTGGCTAGTATAATGCTTTTGAGTATACTTCAAACTGTGATCTCACTTTGTGCACTTACGCTTCTAAAAATATGTAGCATTTAGTAAAGAAGCCTGTAATTTGAGAGTTGCTACGTGTTTTAGCTACCCTTGGATTCAGCAAGCATTTTGTGAAGCTAGCTTTGATTTTAGGAAATATTATGTCTAGTCATCACTGGTTTCAGTAGCTAAGCCTTGATTTTGATTAGCATTATTTTCTACTCATTTGCTCTGGCAAAAGTATTTGTTTAAGCGATTGTTGATTATAGTAGGCTATATTAAGCATTGTTTTTAACTTACACCAGTTACTTCTAAGCTAGTTTCTAAAGCTAGCTTTTGACATTAGCAAGCATTTGTTTTAGCTGTTTTTTTCAATAAACATTTGTTTTAGAAAGCAATTTTAGGAGTAGATAATGGTTTAAGCTTGTGTTGTTTTTTGCAATCTTTAGTTTAAAGGTAGCGTCAGTTTGATTTGATGTTGTTTTTTTATTTTATCATTGTTTTAGCAAGCATTTGTTTTAGTACTTAAAGTTTGTTTTAGTACTTAACATTGGTTTAAGCTTGAACCAGTTGTTTTTGTTTTGTTTAGTTTTTTTAGAATTTATCTAGCATTACTTTTAGCAAGCATTTTAGTTTTGAGCAGGTGTTGAGCTCGGTTAGCTTTAATTCATGTTGAATTTAGAAAGCACTGGTGTTAGCTTGTGCCAGTTGTTCAGTTTAAGCTAGCATTGTTTTAGTTAGCAGTGGTTTGAGCAAGAATTGCTTTTAGCAAGCATATACTTCAGCAAGTATTTTATTTTGACAAGAACGTTGATTTTAGCCGATGTTACTCTTTACAAGTGTTGGTTTCTGTGACTAAAATTTGATTTTAACATATGTTGGTTTCAGCAATTTTATGTTTTTAACTAGCACTGTTTTTTTTATTTCATAGTGGTTATAGCTTGCATTGTTTTAGCAACCATTAATTTTACAATTTAGAGCTTTAGTACTTAACATTTGTTTTAGCTTATGTTAAGTTTGGCAAGCATTGGTTCCAGCTTGTGCAGTTGTAATACAATTTTAGCTAACCTTGGTTTCAGCAAGCTGGTTTTCAGCTCAGGATGGTTTTAGCAAGAATTTCTCTTAGTATTTAAATTTTGTTTTAGCTGTCAACATTCGATTTAGCTTATGTGGAGGTTAGCAAGCATTGGTTTTATCACGCGCCAGTTGTTTTAAAATTTTAGCTAGCATTGGTTTAAGCAAGTGCTTAATGAGATCAGTTAGGGAGTTTGTCTTTACAAGTGTTGGTTTCAGTAGCCACTCACTGTTTTTTAGCTAATGTTGGTTTTGGCTAGTGATGTTTTAGCCAATATTGATGTTATTTTATGTTGGTTTTGGCCTGCTTTTCCTTTATTGGCTTTCATTTTAGTAGTATAGGTTTGTTTTAGTTGTTCACATTGTCTTTAAATCATGTTGAGCTCCACATTGGTTACAGCCAGAGTCAGTTTCAGATTGCTTAATTTTTTTTATCCTATAGCACTAGTAAATTTTTGTTCAACATTACTTTTTTAAGTAAGTTGTGATTTGTGCAAGTTTATTTGATTTTATTTTGTAATACAGCATTGTTTATAGCAAGCATTATGTTTAGCTAGCAATGATCTGAGCTACCCCCCCCCCCCCAAGGAAAAAAAAAAAAAAAAAATTTGATTGTGATTGTGTGCTATCAGAAATTTTAGCTTTCAGTCACCTGAAAGCTAAAAAAGTTGACATTAGTGGTCAAAGTCATTAACCTCCACCTATCACAATGCTTTGTTCTGATAATACATTTAAAGCAAACTATATCCATTTCAAACACCAAAACAAAACCATATGGAATTTTTTGTAGATTTGGCTTTCAGCTGGCTTCAAATGCTGAATTAAAAGGGTATAAAGTGTCAGAATATGAATAACAATGGACAGTAACTGAGTGGGCTAACTTAAGGTGCTTTCAGGCCACACTGACTTTACTGAAAAGGTTGCCGGTTCAAACCCTGGTAGCCAAACACTTCAAAGAAGCGAGCGAGGGGTTTAAGTTTTCGTGCGGGTTAGCCCACTATCACTTCAAACCACTCAGCCTTTAATGCACGATTTTCAGAACTTGCAAAGCGAAAGAACCTGAGCTGAACTCTTTTTTTTTTCCTCTCTTCCCTCCTTTTGCTCTCCCACTATCTTCTCCTTCACACCACGCTGCAGAGAATCCCAGTGGGTAGACCGGCACTCACATCTGAACCTTAGAGAAGACTGGGGAGGTGATAGGTTGAAACTGTGTCCCATGGGGAGGGATCGAGTGCGCTATGAGAGGCGGCTGTCATGAACAAGTTCAAGACTTCAAACACATGTCAACATCGGTGTCATAAAAAGAGACGAAGGAGGTGACAGACAGAGAAAGAACAACAGTAGAAGTGGGTGTTTTGTAGAACATAAAAGAGAAAGTACTGCAGCTTAATTCTGCAGCCTAAACACCCACATACTGTACATTAATACTACTATGAGCTGTCTGCTTTATGCCTCAGCACTTAATGGGAACTCTCACTTGGAAGTAGGTCGCCGACATCACGCTTATCAACGCTTAAGTACACAAATAATTAACGCCTTGTCGTTCATGTGAAGTATTTCCTTCTTGTGTCGTCTCATATTTGTGCCGTGAAGTCAGCGTCTGTGCGTGGTGTCACATCAGTTTCGAAAGAGAATCCGTCAGCATTACCGCGAGCTGCACTGTCCCAAAGAGATTGTTCTAAAGCTCACTCTGATAAAGTTCCATTAAAATGATATGTAGGCCAAGCCGTAATGGGCAAGTTCTTAATATCAGTCCACTCTGAATAATGGAGACGTTTCTGTGCCGTCTCATCCATGCTCATTATTGTTGGACATCGCTGATTATTCCATTTAGAGGAGAAATTAGTTGCATTTTTAACAAGGATTATTCAAATTCCAGTTACTGCATCTGAGCATCATTTATGCTGCAAAGCAAGTTAAAGCTCTAAAATCCCACACTCCTCTAAATGCACTTGTTTAAAGCAAAAACATACCTTGAAAACAGACTTGAAAAGACTTCTGTTAAATGTCTACTTTTAGCACAAGTTTCTCTGCTAACATTTTGCTCTACCTTTTCTTCACCTCTACACCATCCTCTTCAAATACAGGGCACAAAAATACCAAACTAAAGGGCAAAGCATATGTCAAAGCTATAAAGTGACAAGTTATGACATTTTTACAGTAGAATTACAACAGAACAATAGAAAAACAGAGCCTTGATCCTTAAAAAATACACTCATTTTCTTTAGATAATAACTGTTTCCCATAAAAGACAGTTCACTAATTAACACATTACTCAGGTTTCTTTCATGACCAGTTAAAGTCAAACGGTGGACACAGCTACCATAAGTAAGGATATAAGTTACCCTATTATATTCTGTATGAAGCAGTATGTTTTTGGAGTTTCACCCAAAGGAAACAGCTTAAACTAAGTCACAGTTTGCATTGCAATCAGCTAAGTCCACAACATGCAGTATCTATGCAGCGGCGTAGGTCATACAGAACTATCTTTGACATAATGGTGTGGAGTTCGGCTGGAGATATACTTGCTGTTTAACATTCTGTTTGCACATGTTTCCAGGTTTGTCACAAACCTTTTCGTTGCCACAACTTGTCTTAGAGTAGCACACCACAAGAGGGAACACCAGAAAGCCCAGTCTGTATATAGCCAGATGTGTTGGATGTAGACTACAAACATGGTAACAGTAAATATGGTGATAAACATCAGCTCAAAGCAAACACAATTCATTCAGATCAGATCAGATTGATGACTAGTGATCAGAACACACTGCCTGCACTCTGTTTCCTAAAGATTTTCCTCATTGCAAGGACACAACTGTCTGGTGTTTTGCTATTATTAGTGACCCTGTAAGCCAATGACTTTCAGCTTATTTTGATATCATAATTACAACAGTAGTCATTATATTTTCAAATAATATTCATCAGATATATAGGTAGGAGGCAAACAAAACGCTGATAAAATTTCCATTTAACCTTGCAATGCAGATGGATTGGTAAGATTCAATAACTATCATCTACCACCCATCATTCAAAGCTCCAATCTGAGACAATTGTGCCAATTTGAGAATGGACCGGACCAGTCAATGTCATTCAAGCTGGAAGCTATGTGTAGGGTTAAGCTGTACTGGAAGCTACGGATGAGCATCGAAATCTACTGCTAACATATCAAATAGCTACATTACCAAAATTACAAGACATATTTCAGTGCTTCATTTAGGTACCTTGCCACCGAACGCAATACCGATTTTACAACAGCATTGGAAAAAAAAACTGATGATACCCAACACTACTGGAAGCCCATGGCAATGGCTCCCAATCTTGTAGCAATTAGCTCTGAGGTACTGTAGCTATAGTATAGTGGTAGTTTTATCAGGACTGGAAAAGCCCAGAGAACCTCACAGAAAGTTTTTCTTGTTGGAGAAGGTGTTTTCGCTTATCTCCCAAACTGCTTCTGCATGAGTTTGTGATAGTGACAGGTAGCAATGTGTGTTAGAGTAGCTATTAGCTAGGATGTAGCTTTAGCTACAGCTTTATATCAAATTTGGACAGCATTTCTTTTTTAAAAGAGGAGAAAGAACCACACTGAAAGCCAGTCTTTGTGAAAAATATGTTTTTGCATGTCTCCCAACTGGCCTCGGCATGAGTTTTATCCACCAGCAAGCTCCACCAGTATAAACTGTGTTTCTAATTGTCCTCATTACGGCTTATGTCTCATTTTTTATTTTGGTTTACTGTTCAAACCAGTATAAAGGATGCTGTCAGCTCCTTGGATGAAACTATATAACTAGGTGGACCTTTAACACCCTATTCAATGGTGTATCTTCAAAAGCTCTGTGTGAAATTTTACCAAAATAAAATTATAGGTCTGAAAATGTCATGATGCTCCCATAAGAGATATCCCGGCACCAGCGTCAGGGTTAGACAGTTCTATGGTCTGTCTGAGAATTCTGAGTTGGACGTTGAAGAATTTGGTTTTATAGAGGCAGGGACCCTGCTCTGTCGCATCATGGCTAATGGAGGACACCATTTTTGTTAGGAGCTTGACTCTAAGTCAGGACATCTTGGCCTCTGCTGCTTCATTTTTAACAATTCTGTCTTGAATCTGTCTCTCAAATGTCCCAGAGCTTTATGAAAGAGCATAACTAAATCACAGAGAACCTCACTAAAAGGCGACTGCAAATGTAAAAGTGGCTTTAAGAGCAAAGTTCAAGAGCGTTTGGTCTATGTGAACTTTACCGACAGGAAAAAGTAGTCTTCAAAAAGGCTTTGGATGTGCCTGATAACAGCGCATTCAATAAGACGTCAACTGGTGTATGCAATAGATTTTTCAACAGACATGAAACTGGATTTTCAATCACTTCATGACATGCTTCAGAGAGCATCACGGGTTGAAAATGCACGAGATAGGCCAAATGGTGACTCATCAAGTATTCATAACTTAAGACTTAATGGCTTTTAATGTCGAAAAGGCCCACATATTTCTTTCTTATTCAGTGAAAAGGGAAAAAACATGTCAGACAGCTAAGTTATTTCATGAACATGTTCAGTCAAGATTGCTGATATTTTTTTACATAAACAATGCCTGGGGAAATTTCTGTTTTCAAGTATTTTGTTAAACTCTCAACTCCTTGGCTTCCGTTATATTATGAGGTATTCAGAACTTATCCAGAGTCACTCATGTGTCAAAGTTGTGTATTTTACTTCTTTTTTCACTGGGAATGGATGAAAAAATCTGAAAGGAAGCAGAAGGACTAGTAGACACACCCTTCCCCTGTTTCTGTTACACAGAGAAGTCAGTAAAAATACATAAATAAATAAATAATGACATGTGATTTGTGTTGGTGAGAACGTAGCTCTTGCTTAATGAATGGCTTGTTTTTAACTGCAAGTTAAGAGTAAAGAAGGCACAAAGGAGGCCACAAGTACAACTTAATATACTGGACAAACTAACTAGCAAGAGTAACAAAGATAGGCAGGCAGGCTTATATTACAAAGGAGAGTAACTCAAATCAAACTTAACTTAACCAGTTAAAACTTCATGATGGTTATGATAACCAGAGTGATATTTTACAGCTTCTTCATCTGTAAACGTGTGGATTCTAGCGTCAATACTGACCTAATTAAACAGAGGTCCAGCCAATTGGTGCTAGTAGTCTCACAATCAGTGAAATGGAGATCACCTGAGTGCAGTGAATGTGTCCCAAATGACTGTAGTATAAAGACACCTGTGTCTGGAAGGTCCAGTCACTGGTCAATCAGTATTTCTGGCTAGCATTACACCAGAAAGACAAAAGAACACTCTATGCAACTCAGAGAGATGGGCAAAGAGAAAGCCACTGTTGAAGAAAACTAACATTACATCTCTACTGGAGTTTGCCAAAAGGCATGTGGGAGACTCCATGGTCAAGTGGAAGACAGTTCTATGGTCTGATTAGACCAAAATGATGCATTTTGGCCATGAGACAAGACACAATGTTAAACATCACCACAAACACACCATCCCCACTGTGAGGCACAGTGGTGGCAGCATCATGCCGTGGGGATGCTTCTCAGCAGCTGGCCCAGGAAGGCTTGTAAAGGTAGAGGGTAAAATGAATGCGGCAAAAAAGTAAAATCCTCAGGGGCAATCTTATTCAGTTTGCAAGAGAACTACGGCTCGGGAGAAGACTTAATTTGCATAAAGGCAATGACTTGAAGCATACAGCAAAAGCTACACAAAAATGGTTTAAAGACAACATGGTGAATGTTTTGGAGTGGCTGAGTCAAAGCCCAGACCTCAATCCAATGGAGGATTTTTGGCTTCACCTGAAAAGGGCTGCTCATCCTCGATCCCCATGCAACCTGACGGAGCTTGAGCAATTTTGCAAAGAAGAATGGTGTAAAATTGCAGTGTTTGTAAACATCTGTATTCACTTTGACAGGTTCTTCAGCATTTTTTTTTTCAAAAAGCTCAATTATATTGATTATGATTGATTTATAAAATCAATAAAAGGGTAAAGCATTCAACTTTTTAGGGAGGCACTGTAATGTTAGCTGATTAGCATTCACCTATGGTTTGATGACAATAAATTCCTTGCCTCTTCACTTCTAAAACATTAGCATTATTGACCCAAAAACATAAAAAGCTGCATAAAACTGGACTTTTCTAGATATTCATCATGTTTAAGATTTAGGGAAGGGTTTCTCCACCATTGCAGATATCCTGGCATATAAACATAGTGTCCCAAGTGTTGTATAAGGGTCCAAAGCTGCCATTGTCCCAAGCTTTTTGCCCTCCAAACTGGTCACATGACTGAGAGCTATGAATTGAAAGAGACTAGGCCTTAAATCAGGAAGGATTTCTACCTGAATGTTTTGACCCTAACCCAACCCCTTAACCCTCTATGCCAATAATATGCAAAAGTTCTTATGCAGACAGAATACTCATAGCTGGGTGTCAGGTCTAATAAAATGGAGAAAAAGAATGAGAAGCGCGAGAATGAACAAGACACTCGACTGTCAGATGAACGCAGCCCACCATGAGTAATCCAAACGGCGGATTTGCAAGCGCTGTTTTTAGCTCTGAAGTTTTAAAAATTAAAAATCAACTTCAGCATAATTTTGGTCCTTCGTGGCCTTCCTCATTCGAGTGTCTCGCTCACGGCAACATTTTAAATTACCGTACATCAAGGTAATTTAAGTCAGCAGGAAAAAAAAAAAAAATGGCGGGGGAATTTCACTGGCGGAGGATTCATCCCTGACTTCTTTGTGCAGCTTTAACGAGGCGAACCTTAAAACAGCAGCACACATATTGTCTGTGAAACGAAAAAGACATGCACACGCACATTCGGCTGCTCAGACGTCTCATCACACGTCACATTTTCTTCCTGTTTTCTCAAATGAAACGGATGTTAGTGCTGCTGTAGGGAACACTTTGGGATCTCTTTCGTATGCTGTCTGGGTCATTACACGGGGCTGACTCATCGGCTAAATAAAAGCTGCAATGAGTAACTTCCGTGCGTGTTCCCCTCTGCAAAATGCAAAGATTAAAAAGAAATTGAGGGGAAAAAAATGCAAGCTCCGGAGAAGAAGAGGTAAGCTCCAAGGTGTTTTTTTTTTTTTTTTTTCCCCCTCGCACACACCATTTTTCTTCTTTAAATTAAAGCTGAAAACAGCAGGTCTCCTTAGGCAGACAACTGCTAAACTCCATCAGGAGAGAGGAGCGCTGCAGCTCATACCAAACAGACCAGCGGTGGGAATATGCGCTGTAAGCGTCTGCTGAGATGTACATCATCTCTCTGTTGGTTTGTGTGTTTCATGTGGTTGTGTGTGGTTAAGACCGAGGCAGAGAGGTGGAGTGTGGTGTTATTACGCACACATGTACGCACAACAGAGACCCCCCAAAGGCCCTACAGTGCAGCGACTGTACTGTAAGTAAATAATCAGAATCCTCTTGTGTGTTCAGGATAGGGTGTGTGCTTTGTGGATGCCGTCATGTGTGCCTTTAGTGCCATTGCGGTGTCTCAAGAGTGGCCTTTTGTTTGTGTCGAGACAGAAAGACAAAAAAAGTGTGTATTTGTGCACTGCTTCACTCTAGGGCTGGGAAATACATCCAGTTTTAAAGATATATGGGAAGATATGAGGGAATGTCATATGATCAGGTATTTTGAAGCGCATTCATATTATGTGTTTTGCTACAGAGGCTGGTTTAGCCGTTGGTCAGTCTACATATTTCTGTAGTGTACTGGAACCTCCTACAGGTGGCAGCATGACCTGATAGACTCAAGCAAATGTTAAAAAGCCAACTACATATTTTTTGACTTACTTTGTTCAAAAGAGCAGCACACAAACCTCCAATGTGATCATTCATTACATTTGGCAACTTATGGGAATAAATCAACACAACTACTGGCTAAAAAAATATCAAGTCTAGCTACAGTGTAAATAGTCAAAGAATACAATTCAGAACATAAACTCAGTTGCATTATGCAATTGATGCAATTGTTACCACCGCCAAGGAGTTTATGTAATCGGGTGGATTTGTTCATTTGTTAGTTTGTTTGTTGGCAACATAACTCAAAAAGCTGTGGACAGATTTTGATGAAATTTTCAGGAAATGTCAGAAATGGCATAAGGAAGAACTGATTAGATTTGGGGGAGTGATCCAGATCACTGTCTGGATCCAGGAATTTTTCAAAGGATTCTGTACTATTGGGAGATAGGGCTAATGGTGGAGTTCTGCGCTCTCTGAGTGCTTTCCTAGTTTGATAATGCTGAGATATGAATTCCACCTCCAACACCTCTGTTAAAGTTTCTCAAGAGCTCAAATTTTCGTTTGTTGAAGTTCCATTTGAACACATTCAAGAACATAACATTTGCCTAATAGTCTACAAACCAGACTTTAAACGCATCACAAAGTAAGTAACACTAACTTGTCTAGTATAAAAACTGGCTGTAAACTGCTGGTTTCAACATGGATTTCAAAGTAGGATTGACATTTCATTTCAGCAATGCGTGTTGAAATGCTTAACACGCTTGTTGATGTGCAATGCAATTAAACTATACACTCACCGGCCACTTTATTAGGTACGTCTGTTCAATTGCTTAATACAAATACCTATTCAGCCAATTACATGGCAGCAATTCAATGCATTTAGGCATGCAGACACGCTCAAGACGACTTGCTTAAGTTCAAACTGTGCATCTGAAGAAAGAGGATTTTAGCGACTTTGATTGTGGCATGGTTGTTAGTGCTAGGAGGGCTGAGTATATCAGAAACTGCTGCTCTAATGGGATTTCCACGCACAACCATTACTAGGATTTACAGTGCATGGTCCAACAAAGGGAACATATTCAGTTGTATGGACAAAGATGCCTCAATGATGCCAGAGGAGAATGGGCAGACTGGTTTGAGATGACAGAAAGCAGATGTGCTACAGCAGCAGAAGACCACACTGGGTGCCACTCAGCTACGAATGGAAAACTAGGGCTACATTTCGCATGGACTCACCAAAATTGGACAATAGAAGACTGGAAAAAACGTTACCTGGTCTGATGAGTCTCGATTTCAGCTGCAACATTCAGCTGGTGTGGGGGTCATTTTCTTGGCACACTTTGGGCCCCTTAGTAGCAACTGAGTTTAAATGCCACAGGCACCTGATTACTGTTGCTGACCATGTCCATCCCTTTATGACCACAGTGTACCCATCTTCTGATGGCTACTCCAAGCAAGATAATGCAGCATAATGCTCTGTTCATCTCAAACTGGTTTCTTGAACATGACACTGTACTCCACTGGCCTTCACAGTCACCAGATCTCAACCTAATAGAGCTCCTTTGGGATATGGTGTAATGGAAGATTCACATCATGAATGTGCAGCCGACAAATCGGCAGCAACTGTGTGATGCTATCATGTCAATATGGATCAAAATGTGAGGAATGATTCCAACATCTTGCTAAAAATTGGCCATGAAGAATTGAGGCAGTTCTGAAGGTAAGAGGGGGTCCAACCCAGTACTAGCAAGGTGTACCTAATGAAGTGGCAGTTGAGTGTATTTGTACATCTATCATCCATGCCCCAGAGATCTTTGGCGCCCCCCAAGGGGGACCAGACTCTAGGTTGGTAATTAATTATCTAAATAATGATTGTTATTTGAAACATTTAAGGGTATCTAAGGCTATGCGATGACCTTGACAAAAGTAAACGTCACTAACGTTTATGTACAATTTAGACAGTGGTTAGGAGATCGTGTACAGTTTTGATCATTAGAAATTATAAACTGTTCAATATTGTGTGTTTAGGACTCCTATTTTTTGTTGCTGTAGAAACAAAATAGGTTTAAATATCATTTGACTTTTATTAGAAGCATATCACAGTTTATTATTCTGGTGTAAAAGCAAGCAACTATTTGTTTCGTGAAAAAAAATATTGATGTATATATCTTGTGTTGCCATTAAGCTACAGAAATATTGAGATTTCCGGTCTGTATCACCCAGGCCTCGTGTGCGCGTTTGTACTCTGCCTCATACATGATTGATTGGGGGATTTGGTCGTCTCTCCATAAACAAGGCTCCCTCAGTCTAAGCAGGGCAGCCTGTTTGAGCATGCATAGGTAAGCCAGCGAAATCGCCTGATCAAAATTCAAAGCGCATACGCACTGGCCGATGACTCTCATTTCCTCTCCTCTTTCCCTCCTCCTCTTTTTCCTTTTTCTTTCTTCAGTTTGATTCAGCTCAATTCAAGTCATTTCAAACCAGCCGAATTGTTTTATTCCCAGCTCTGTTCTCCCCCTACTCTCCTCCTATCTTCTTCCTGTTGTTTTGTTCTATTGTCATCTTTCATCCTCTTCTATCCACTCATCTCCTCTGTTCTGCTCTCCTCTCTTTAACTCACTTCTATTCAAGTCTTTTCAATTCGGATCTTTTCATTCTTTGCTTCTATTTCCTCTCCTATCTCTTCTATTCTTTCTGTTTCTGCTCCATTGTCACGTTTCGTCTCTGCTTTCAAGTTTGGATCCTTTTTGCCACACATGTAATATTCATGTCAAGCCATTAAAGAAACACACGCCAGGCTGAAACAGGATAAAATAAGGAATTCTAAATAAAAAACAACAATCCATGTGAAAGTTGGCAGACGGATCACAAATCCGATTTCCGCCCGCTAAATGCCCGCCCCATGTTCTGCTTTGTACTCCTTCAATGTGTTTTGTCCGTCATGCAAAGTCACGCAAAACGCAGACCACAGTAGTCGGCAAAGAAGCTCCTTAGTCAGCTCCCCTCAAATGAAGTGACACTTTCAACTCGGGGGCCCTGTAAGTGCGAGCGGCTTAATGTCAGACAATGCTGCCGTTGTAAGTGTGAGGGCTGTGCAGAGGAGGAGAATCAAAAGACCAGACATCCACTGTCATTTAGTCACAGAGAGGAGACATGAGAAAGAAGTAATTAGTGAGGAGCGGTTTAAGAGATGGGAAGAAATGGCAGCAAGGGAGAAGCGAAAAAAAAGAAGATACCAGTGGGAGAGAGTGAGTGAAAGAAAAGATGACAGCAAGAGCGAGACATGAGGACTGAAATGAAGGCTGAGAGGAAATTAGATTGTGGGAAATAAGATGGGGATATAACTGAAGTGGAATAAGTAGAGAAGGTTCAGTCACTGAGGTTTAAAACCAACAACGGTTCAGTTTATTTAAAGGTTAAACTGTGATTACAGATGAAATGCCTGCAGGCTAATAGTCCCCAGTGTAAGGAAATACTCTGCTCAAGCTAGCACAATAGGTCAAAGTTAAACAAGGGTATCTGGAAAATTCAATTTTAGGACTGGACAGTTTTAGCTTCACATTTAACCTTGAATTTAGACCATAAGTTAGTTCAATAATAGCATGTTTTTTTCCTGTCACTTCTTCTTAGCATTGTGCAAATGCTTCTGTTGATATACAGCCATGCTATCAGCTTTAGCACTGCTAGCATGTTGTTCAACGAGGAAGTGAGAATTTCAGACTGTTTCTGTCTCACAATGTTATTGATAAAATAACAAACCAACCAAATTTCCGTGTTCTATTTAAAGCTTCCAGTCTTAACACCTTTGTTAAACTAAGCTAGCACCAAGCACCTCAGCTAGCTTAAATGAGTCTCTTTTTTTTTTTTTTTTTGCTATGCTCTGTGTCTACTGACCAGGGTTCTCATGATTGCTTTTGCAACACTAAAGATTTATTACAATTTTGAGTTGTCAGTTTCATGTATATTCTAATTTTCAGCAATATGATTCTGCTGTTGTTGATAGAGATTACAGCCATGCTAGCAGCTTTAGCACTGCTAGCATGGCGTTTTATGAAGCAAGCACAATCTGTTTCTGACTCAGTGAAAATAAAATGACGAACCAACTACAGTTGGTTGTCTTACTTGAAGCTTCAAGTCTATATTCTTTTGTTCTTTAAGTTAAGCTAGCAAGAACCTCAGCTAGCTTAAATGGCTTGACATGTACTGTGATTACTGAATAAGGCTGGGATGATTGCCTATTCAAACAACTACAAGTCCTCTGTATGCAGCAACAATTAAAAGTATTGACTTTTAACTAAAGAATTTCAACGTAATGTTTACTCTTTTTATAGAGTAGTTAGATGAAGTTTATTGGTACTTGTTGTACTAGTAGTAAAGTATTAGCTTCCTGCAGAGATGTCACGGCTGAACAAGGATTGCCATTGTTGCACAATGTGAAAATAAATATCATTTATGGCAGATCTTTCTCTGTTTAAAAGTGCTCTCTTGCTCTGCCTGGTTCTGTTTAAGGTGGCATTGCTGTTTGGGCTGTGGTAGCCATGTGATAGAGTAGATAAGAAAGAGACTGTCGTCGTGTTGGCATGGTGGGCAGCATCTAGAGATCACTGTTTTTAGGCCTCTGGAGTTGTCATAGGACTAACTGAATGAAGAACCAGTGAAGGGGGGATTCCCACTTGACAACCCCGGTGAAGTGTTGGGTTCTTGCTGCCCATCGGTCAGCACAGTTGACATGCGAAGGCAAATCGTAAGGACTTAACTAGGTTTAGGGACTACTTTGTTCAGCGCTTTTCTCTTCTGTAGAGCACATGTATCTTGTGTTTGCTTCAAATCACGTGTCGCTCGACAGCCAAGGTCAAGCTCGACGGCATATCTTTTACCCAGTGCCTTTTCACCCCTGGAGACCACTGGCAGTTTTCAGGCCCTTGGGATATCTGCAGTACCTGTTACCCACCCAGACAGTACCCTAGGGTGCTTACTCACTACATCCACCGCTTACTCTGCCCTGTAGACTTTTTAAAATCAATTTTATTCATGGATTATTTTCCCTTGCCCCTCGGTTAAATGCAAAGACATCCAGTAGAAGACTTGATTGTGTCAATCTTCCTTCCTGTCTGACGGTGCCTTCAGGTAGCTTACTTGCCAAATCAACACCTTACTTCAGCCTTAATTTTTCTGGCTGAAACATGCCTAAAAGCTTGCACAGTACTGCACTTCTTGTACAATGTGGTTTTTAAACACCTGGTAGTAACAGAGTGTCCCGGGGGATAATTTAGGGAAGGTTTCTAGGTATTAAAACCTAGATACTGCCCAATCCTAACAAGAATTATATTCATGTCAATAGTGAGAAGGGACAGTAACTGATGCAAAGATGTAATTCTTAAAGGAAATGTTTAACAAATAATACTTGAAAAGCCAGGCTCTAGTGCATCAAAAAGAAGCAGTCAGTCATTCACTGTCTTCTTTACAATGTGGAGAATGAATGTAAGACGCAGTTCACCAACAAATGACTCAAATAAAGTGTCAATGAGCACAAGTGCAGAGAAAAACACAGACAGTCCCGTCTTACAGTTGTCTGAAACATGAGATAGCTGCCCAACAGCCAAAACAAAAAAAGCATCTTTACAGTCTTGTCATTGGCACTGCTGAAAGAAAGCACCCAAAAACCTCCATTCAAAGGGGGGTAAATGGAACGAAAGAAGCTGAGGAAAAACAGAAGGACGGACGCATTGAAGGGCATCCAAGCCTTTAGTTAGCAGGTGGCGCTGAGTCGAAGTGTTAGCGATGCCGAGGCCTGGTATGTGGTCCCTCCTGAGAGCAGTGGGGCAGACAGGGGTCCCGTCCCAGCAGCCAGTATTATGGCAGCTTGATGTTATTTTTGCTCCAAGAGCTGAAGTGTCATTGTACACGGGGCTAAACTGTGCTGACAAAACAGCAGTATTCAAACGTGTGTGTTTGTTTGTGAGAGCGCTCGCCACGTCAGCCAGCAGTGGAAGCCTAGGGGAGACCTTGTCATGCATTTCACAGCCCTGGCAACTCATAATCCATTGTTAGCATATGGTTGTGTGCTAAGTGAGTTGTCTTTTGCCTTATCAAATATTTACAATTACAAACAGAGTGAAACCCTCGCCCTGCTTGGCATTCATGTTTAATTGATGCCTCTCTCTCCCCTCCTACTCTTGCCTTGTTGTCTTTTTGCTTTTAAGATTTCTTGTCTTAGATTTCAGGCCCCAAATCCCCAAAATATTTCATGGCTAAGATTAGCTCCGATGGACAATTTTGGGCCAACTCGTCAGGCATCCATCAAATGGGAACCAAAATCACTAAAAGTTGTGTAATATATAATAAATAACTCTGCTGATGTCACAGTGATGCCAATATTTGGGGTTTGGGGTTAAATAGATGTTGAAGATAACAAGACGGTTGCAGACAAAAAAAAAGTAGCCACTAACTGCACTCAGAAATGTAGTATTCATCACTTTTAAATTCAACCACTTGTGCTACATTGATTTTTCTTATGTAACTCGTAAGCAGGTCTACAATTTACCAATTATCTTCCATTTCCACCCACTAGAAGTCACTAGTTTGAGCCAAAAGTGAACTAGTCTTGGCACAGCTGGAAACCAAATTCAAATTAACCAACTGCCTATTTTGGGCACAACAAAATTATAGTTTTAGGACTGGAAACAGTGTTTAAAGAAAAATTTGTAGCACTGAGCCAAACAAAAGAGAAACCGAAACTCAGGCCTAAAAGCCTGGTATATTATACACCATATGCAGAAAAAGCACTAAATACCAACAAGCAGGGACGTAGGTTTTTGGGCCCCAGAAAGAATATTACACAGGATCCCTCTTAAGCAGCTAGCCAAGCAGCATGTTGCATCATTTTTCCAAATATATATATATTCATTTAAATGTATTTTTGAACCATAATTTCTGGATTTATGTGAATTATTTTTTTACAACGTTTATATCAAATTTAATTGCATTATTTAGCAGTGCTCGACTACACCATTTGAACATTTTTGAGGGAAGAGCAGGGGACTCTATCTGAAACAAATTTCAGTGTGTTTACCAATTAATTTAGTAGCTTTTGATTCAATAATGACACTAATAGCTAATAATAAGTAAATTAAAAATATACTTTTCATTGCATGCTTCTTAATGGCCCCTACCCACTGTGGCTGGCTCTCACTCTACGCTCTAATTCATCCCAAAGGTGTTCTATCAGGTTGAGGTCAGGACTCTGTGCAGGCCAGTCAAGTTCATCCACACCAAACTCTCTCACCCATGTCTTTATGGACCTTGCTTTGTGCACTGGTGCACAGTCATGTTGGAACAGGAAGGGGCCATCCCCAAACTGTTCCCACAAAGTTGGGAGCATGGAATTGTCCAAAATCTCTTGCTATGCTGAAACATTCAGAGTTCCTTTCACTGGAACTAAGGGGCCAAGCCCAGCTCCTGAAAAACAACCCCACACCATAATCCCCCCTCCACCAAACTTTACACTTGGCACAATTCAGTCAGACAAGTACCGTTCTCCTGGCAACCGCCAAACCCAACCTCATCCATCAGACTGACGGATGGAGAGGCGCGATTTGTCACTCCAGAGGACTTGTCTCCACTGCTCTAGAGTCCAGTGGCGGCGTGCTTTACAACACTGCATCCAACACTTTGCATTGCACTTGGTGATGTATAGCTTGGATGCAGCTGCTCAGCCATGGAAACCCATTCCATGAAGCTCTCTATGCACTGTTCTTCAGCTAATCTGAAGGCCACATGAAGTTTGGAGGTCTGTAGCGATTGACTCTGCAGAGAGTTGCTGATCTCTGCACACTACTGGCCTCAGCATCCACTGACCCGCTCCGTCATTTTATGTGGCCTACCATTTCATGGCTGAGCTGCTGTCGTTCCCAATTGCTTCCACTTTGTTATAATACAACTGACAGTTGACTGTGGAATATTTAGGAGCAAGAAACTTTCACGACTGGACTTGTTGCACAGGTGGCATCCTATCACAGTACCATGCTGGAATTCACTGAGCTCCTGAGAGCGACCCATTCTTCACAAAAGTTTGTAGAAACAGTCTGCATGCCTAGGTGCTTGATTTTTTACACCTGTGGCCATGGAAGTGATTGGAACATCTGATTTCAATTATTTGGATGGGTGAGTGAATACTTTTGGCAATATAGGGTATTTAAATTGGTCACTTCCTGACAGTGTCAGCATGTTAAACAGACTTACTAATGGACTGTCTCGCTTCAATGGGAGCAGGGAAAGTTCTGCAAAACTGCTGTTTATTAGTCTGACCCTTAGAAAAGTTTACAAAGAGCTACCCTTATTGCAATTATCCAAAAAACACAGGTAGCTGGTGGTATATTTTGTAATGAATGTCCAAAAAAAACAAGTAAGCACAATCAAAAGAAAATGTTTATGTCAACTGAAATACATATTTCTCTTTGGACGTCTTTGTTTGGGACATGCTGTGCACACACAACAGTATGTAAGATCACAACACGGTGGCTATGAATATGTTGCCATTAAGGATCTGGAGGCATTAGTTATGTCTCCTGCTGTACTGTGGTCCAGTGATGTTCCAAAGACAGTGTGGTCGCATGGACATGGCTGTAGACGTGGCATCTAAAGAACAAAGTTCAACAAAGATCTGTGCCAAAGCTGAAGAACTTTCTCCACTATTAAGTAAATGTTGCTTGTACAGCTTTGTGAAAACATCTAAAGAGGAAACTCTTGACTCAGAAGTTTCAGTTCCACTAAAAGTCCAAATAGTGAGCAAGAAATGCTCTGCAAACACCACATCTAATTGTTTCTTTGCATCGATTCCTCCTTTTCAGCCAGCCCTCCTACTTGGATAAAAGCCTTGGTAGTGACTGTGCTGCCTAATCAACTAGTCACAAACACAAACCTTTGCATATTCACTCGCAGGGGGTTATCTCTGTCATTCAGCTCTTTTACATGACTCGTTAAACAGCATAAGAACAAAGTCCAGAATCTATACGATGACTCCCCTGCTGTTAAATCATGTTTTTCTGTCATTTTTCCCTTTGATGTAGAAAAACAAAGTTCTACATCACAAGAAACTTTACCTGAAATGCAGGTGGTTTCAATTCCATCACACAGTATGAATTCTCTTTGTTGCACTCCGACAAAGGTAAAAGAAAAAGACAAAAAAAAACACGAAACAACAGGAGTAGCGTACTTCAAAGAGACTCTCTTAAAAGTGCTTTTTAAAGTTTAGAGTGTAAACTTGTTGGCATAAAGTGACAGAGACTTTTTATACAAGAAAGTTTGAGTGCTTAGCAAGGCCTCTGTTGAATATGAGTAATGTGCAATGTATGTTTGTAGATAATATTGGTATGGACTTCTCTGTTTGCATTTTTTTCTTTTTCCAATTATTATTTATTGATTTTATTGAGGCAGAGAGAGTACTTTCAGGCATGTTTGGGCCAAAAATTGAGGCTGAAGTAAGGCGTGTAATGGTGAGTAAGCCCGTCTAAGCCACCATTGGATGGGAAGCGGGATGGACACAACTCCAGTACTGCTCTGAATGTCCTTGTATATTACCAGAGGCATGGGAAATGTAAGTGGTGAATGTGGTGAGTAAGCATGGCCTAATGTACCATCCGAGAGGGGTAGTAGGGTTGCAATGAGCCTTTGGTCGTGCTGTGGATGTCCCAAGGGCCCAAAAACTGCCAGCATATTACCAGGGGTGAAAAGGCTCGGACAAAAAAGATGCCGTCAGGCTTGACCTTAGCTGCTTTCGAGCTTGACCTCAGCTGTCAAACGAGCTTGACTCTTCTCCCCCGTCTTCTCCTTCTCTTTGTGTATCCAGCCCCAGGTCATGGCATGTTGGGCCCAGTGGTGAATCCTTAGTGCCCTACAAGCCTAAAACTAATGCATAGTGCTGTATATGCAGACCAGGACTCCTAGACAAAAGGGACATGACAATTTCCCAAATAGGACATGAATATCATAAATCATATCATGAATCAGTATATTGTAGTTTCTTGTATTGAATCGTATTGTATTTCATTGTCAAGTGGTGCATGATATTGTATTTTTGTTGATATTCGATATGCTGATATTTTCTAATTCATTTTAGATGAAAACGATGTCAAAGCCATAATTCAAATGTCTAGCCTAAAACTCCAGTTAACTTACATCCAGTATTTACAGCTGATATAGACAGATACTTACGGCTAAAATATCAGGTTTAAATATAGGTAGAAATGTTCATTTCTGCCAATATTGATAATTTCCTTTTTAAGGTAATATCTGCTGCTACCAAAAAAATGCCAATATTATCATGCATCCCTGCATTGTACTGTACTATATCTCAGTGTATTGTACTGCATCACATCATACTGTATCATCATATTGTTTCATATCACAACATATGTTATTGGAACATACTGTGTTGTACTGCAACTAGGACTGTCAAATGATACAAATCTTCACATGTGAATGATCTTTTTTTGTAGTTAGTTTTGGAGTTTACTCACATTTTATTTAATTTTCAAATTTAAATATTTTGCATTTAAAACTCCTTTTAATTTCATTTTGGATCTATGTGTGATATCAAACTTACTGTAACTGACTTCTGTGAAGATGTGGAGCTGCTTTTATTTTGAAAAACAATAAGGAACTTTGGGCTGGATTGTAAACTTTGACATGAACTTAACCGCAGAAAAACTAAGGTTGTATGGATTGGAAATTTAATAAAGTCACAGTAAAAAAGTAAATCTTAGAAATAATGCGGTGCAGGTGACTCTTGACTCGTCCACTGAGCCGTTTGTGAGTTTGTTAAGTGAAATGAGATATTAAAGGGGACATATTTTACCCTTTTAAGACAAGTTTATGTTGTTCTCAGAGGTCCCGAAACATGCCTGTGATGTTTACTGCTGAAAAAACACTCTAGTATAGGATTTTCGCATGTCTAAAACCCTCTCTGTTTCAGCCCTTCTCAGAACGAGTCGTTTCTGTGTCTGTGGCTTTAAATCATGATTAGCTGCCTGACTCCACCCCTGGCCACACCCCTCTCAGAAAATGGATGCAACACCCAATGTTACAGACACTTTTATCCAAAGTTTAGGACCTGACTGGGATTTGAGCCATCAATCTACCAGACCATAGTCAGCAGGGTAACCCACTGAGCTATCCAGCATCTCAGCTGGTTGCTGAGAGGATCAGTAGAGGATGGCGGAACTTTCCACCAAGGTGGGGAGGGCCAACCAAACCTGGGGGCGGGTGCTTACGCCCCATGTTAGGTCACCAGGTGTAAAATCTGAGAACGGCTTGTTTCAGCACACATTTTCTGAAAGGTGGAGAAAGAGAGGGAATGGATTTTTCTGGTACTTGAGAGGACTGTGGACAGGCAAGGGGCACATATTTGTGTTAGAAAAGCCTGAAATAGTGATTTTTGCATAATATGGCCCCTTTAAGGTGCAGTGGTGGACTTGTTTTACATCATTATGGCTGCAGGGAGACTCTGAAATGGTTTAACTGAAGTCTGCTGAAAAGGACAATAAAGCATACCATCAACTGCAATTAAAAAGTAATGGATGCACTACTTTTGGCCCTTTATTAATTGCAATTAATGCATTGATGATGACATACCAGTTGTATCATAATAGCGTATACTGTATTGTTGTATTGTACGGTTGCCTTTAGTATCTCATTTTAACATTTGCTATAGTGATCTCTTGTATTGCATCTATTGTATAAAATTGTATTGTAACATTTTGTGTTGCAACATCTTGAAGCGTATGCTTGCTTCAAAACTGGCTGTGTTTTGGTTCCACATGATTCAACATGTGCATCGCAGTCTTCTTAGTTCCTCCACAATTTGAAATTGGTGTGGCCACAATGTTTTTCTTAGCAAATCACATCATTCTCAACACACCCAACACCACAAGACAATCAGGCAAATTAATGTTTTAAAACCATCAAGAAGTTGGGGCTTTGCCTTGTTTTGTTAAATTGGCTTCATCATCTTGCAGTCTTTACTTGGTTTATAACAAAACATGTATCCTGATCATATTCAAGAAGCTGTGCCCTTAAGCCTCTTGTTTCATTAATCAGATGGTAGAAATGTTAGTGTTTTATCGATGGTAAGCAGACGTATGTGAAAGCTTGAAATATTCTGAGTGCTGTCTGATAACAGTAATTTATTCCTGCGTATCGGTCTCACAGGAATACTTTACAACCCTCAGAATCAGCCTGACCACATAATTGTGTCCATCTGTTTTGTTTTAATATTTAAAATTCTATGGATGTGTGCCATACCACCGACATCAGTTTCAAGGAAAAGGTCAGATATCGAGTAACACTCAAAACATTTTGACGTTTATCAATCAATATTCTTCCAGTCAATGCTCAGTATTCCGACTAATTTAAACCTCAGAGGTCGGAAGCTTTAATTTTGTGAACCACTAGAGGTGGGCGATATGACTTGAACTTTATGTCACCATTTTCTCTTTGCAGTAAAAGTATTAAATCCTGGTATTAGAAAATTAAAAGGGAGCAGAACTTAAATGCAAGTTTAAGGGTTATGACCCTATTGTCTACTCAAACGTGACATGATAATCCAATAATTTCTGTGCATAACATTGCATAAAGATGCTCTTCTAAGTCCCTGTGTGTTCATTTCTCAGTATATTGTCGTTATTATTTGCATCTGAGTAGTTTCTCTTCTGCTCAGTTTGTCAGACTGAGAATAAAAAGGCCCCTTTTCCTGATATGGCTGCTTAAAAATGAAAGCAATCAAACAACATAACAAGTTGGGACTTTATGGCTGTTTAAGACTAGATGGTGAGCATCTGTGCTATGGCTGCATCAAGGCTTGATTTTTATTTCAGAGCTCATGTTGATAAGTCAAGGTTTTCAGACTGCAAGCAGGAGTTCCATGTGTCACCCCTGATACACATGTCCCAAGTGCCAAAAAACTTGAGAACACAGGGCTTGCCGACTATGCATCTCTTGGCCAAAACAGCCAAGAAATGATCCAAAAAGAGCCATAATCGCCTTGTTTTAAAAGGTATGTACATCCACATTGTTATATTATGTCATAGGGCAGATAAACACAGTTACAATCCTGGATTATTCATCCTTTCAAAGTAAAAATGTGATTTGGCATTTATGTGAAGAAACTTGCAGTGTTTGTACAAATTGCTTTTATTCTGAATTTCCCTTGGCTCAGTAAAACAATGAATCAAGTCACTTTTTAGGTGACTGAGTTAAAACCTGTGGAGTAAGACAGGCTATGACTTAAGCAAGTACAGGGTTGGTGATGTGTGTTTATCACTGAAGTAGCTGGCCTCAAGCAGACCTACAATTAGCAGGGCACATACTGAGTAACAGTATTTACAACCACTTTTTGACTGATTAGAGATACAGCCTACTACTCGTGTCTTGTCCGACATAAGCGAGCAAGCAGTTGTTAACATGTGTTTATCGTTGAATTAACTGATCTTCAGCAGACCTACAATTAGCAGGGGGCATACCGAGTTACAGTATTTACAACCACTTCTTTGAACACTATCAGAGCTACAGCCTACTTCTTTGAGTCATGCTGGACCATGTGTTGTCCTAAGTCAGGCACTTTGGTGCCTGATTTAGGACTAATCTAGTCCATCCAGTTGAGCACATGCTTTGTTTTAAGGCCCTAAATGGACTGACAGAGATGATCTGCAAAGCGAGAACACTTGCTCACGATTACTGTCATTCGCTGATGTCAGACTTAGAAAGAAGGTATCGTGTTATCTGATTGCTGTGTTGCACTTTACTATTATTTCTTACACTGACTCCCACACCGGGGACAGATACGGCTGTTTGGTAAGGTCCACCTGGCTCCTCTCTTTAGTGTCAGTACAAAACATGTAGAAGACAGGGGTCCAATAAGAACTATTGTCCCTATTAGACTACTTTTATCCCCCACCACCATGGCTGGAAAGCCGAGCTATCCTTATGCGTGCACAACAATCGGTTTCATGTGTTTAGGCAGAAGTAATAGCGGTGATGGTATTGATACCATCACTTCCGACCACCACTGTACACCATACTTTCTGTTTCTATCCTCTTTTTATGCCCATTGTTGAAACATGGATACTCTAATGCAAACACACACGTACACACTGCCATTGTGATCTAATCAGATTTTAGCATTAACAGGATTAGACCTGAGCAAAGGTTTCCCCTTTACAGAGCTAGGGAATGAAAACTGTCTATTATACCGGAGACAAGAAAACGGAAAATAGATATAAGATAACAGAAGCGGCATGCTTTATCACTCGGATCGCAGCAAATGATATCTACAAATCAAAGATTAAAATAATCCGACTTGTATTTCCAACGCAATAAAAAGTTCAACTGTGTATGCAGAGAGAGTTTCAAAAAGAGCTTGTCATCGTTGTCTCCCATCTTATCAGTTTTAGCGCCTGTGGGGATGAAGCAAAGCAACTGTGGACATTCATTCAGGCACGGTGATGGACGGACACCCGCCGGATCAGGACCCCAAAGGGAAAAGGCGATGGATAGACAGAGAGCAGCAAAATGTCTGTTTCCTTCAGGGCGCAGGGTTTATGAGGTAGAGTGGAAGGGTGCCAAATCAGATACCAGCACATCAAAACTCGCCTCAGGGAGGAGAAACAGTCGAGGAATGACAGGAAGATTCGCCAAAACAAAAAGCACACTTACACCAGCCTGCATCCACAGATACAAACAAACATTAAACATGTTATTTCTTGTTTTTTTTTTTTTTTATATTGCTATTGTGCAAATTGACACATGAGCAATCTCTGCACACTCACTGAAGCACCCACACACTCTCTGAGAAATGCCCAGCGGTCTGCAGACATCAAATTTTCAACCCACCCTCTCCAGAAATCACATTACATCCGCCATCCCATCCCGCAATAAGCACAAAGCAGCGGCAGCATCCACCTTGTCAAACCTGCGAGAACAACATTACAAAGCTATTCGGAAGTGTGTTGTGCAAGGTAAAAGAAAACAATCAAAAAAGCAGCCATAAATCCATCTAGAGAGAGAGAGGGGGTAACATTTCCAATATTCCCCCTCATCTGGGACGGTAACAAGCTAGTTTGAAAGAAAAGAGAAAGGGAGGAGGAGGAGGGAAGGAGTGAGAGTGTGCGATTGAGTCATTAGAGTGAGAAGGAAGGCCTTGCAGGGTGATGGTGGTAGCACAACTTGCAGCTCTGGTCATTCATTTGGAGTGACATTCATTAGTCTGCCCTGTAATCTGCCAACTCTACATGGAGGAAAGGATGGAGTGCAAGGCAGAGAACAGGCTCTATGAATCACAGATGGTGACTCTGTCACACCTTGGCCTTCTCTCTTTCTAAAGCCATGACACTGCTGCTGTAAGGACACAGAGTAACGATGCTGCTATGTCTTGGCTGTTGTTTCGAAATGGGCATACAACTTCAAATACGCCATAAAGAATATACTGAAAATATTACTTTTGCCTGATTATTTTTTTGTTTTTGCTTCCTGTAGCTGAAAAGTGAACTGGATCAAACATTGAATTTAAAGTTCTCTTTGTGTTCTTTGGGGAGTTTTAATGGACATACTTTATTTCTATTTTCTGGCATTTAAAGAACAAAAGTACAGAACTAATGTAAAAATTATGGACACAAAGATGGCTCGATTTTGAAACCCAGAGATCTTTGAACACAGACATGCTTATGCAGCACTGGTAGACTTGGGAAGGTTGGGGTATTGCCCCCCAGTTTAAAGAAACATTGCAAAAATAAATGCCCTCTTAGATGACTCCGTGGTCAATGAAACTTTCTCAAGTGCCCCCTCGTGTGGCATACCAGTGGGCAAAACTTGCCGTAATGCCCTGTAGGGTGCACTTTAGAGGACAAAAAACTTGCACAAGGGATTTTTAGAGTGCACTCCCAGTGGACATAACTCGTACAAGTGCCCTTTACAGTGCCGTCAGGGGACAAAACATGATAAAAGTGCCTCCCGGGATGCCCTGCAAATAGAAAAAAACTTGCTCAGGTGCCATTGGGCCCTCAGTGGACAAAACTTGCTCAAGTGCCTTTGGGGGTACCCTTCCAGTGGAAAAATCTTGAATAAGTACCCTCGAGGGTGCCCATCGGTGGACAGAACTTACTCAAGTGCCCCCCAGGGTGCTCTACCAGTGGATGTAACTTGCCCAAATGCCCTTTAGGATGCCCTACCATTGGACAGAAAACTTGCTTGTGGGTCCTTCGAGGGTTGCCTCCCAGTTAACAAAACTTGCTGAGGTGCCCTGTAGGGTACAAAACTTTATAAAGTTCCCTCATGGATGCTTCTAGATAGATAACTCTAAGAAAGTGCCCTCAAGGGCATCTCTTCATTGGAGAATGCATAATAAAGTAGGGCTGCAACAAACAATGATTTCAATCATCGATGATGCGGATGTTCCCTCCCTTTCTAATGATGTTAGAGTTTAAATGTCTTTATTCTCACAAAACATTTTTGAGAATAAACAGAATAAACACAAAAAATATAATAAACTATTTTTAATTTTTTTTTTTTTTATGTCATTACTTTGCCTCCTTTCTTACAAACATACATAAACACTTTAAGATCATACTAATGGCAACAGCCTGAGGATATGATTTGAATGACAGACTCTTATAGTGGGATTCTGCTTTTATTACGTCCTCTTAAAATTATTTTATCCCAGTGGAGCCACGGCTCAGCCTCAGCCTCTTAAAGTTATTGATATTATGATAACTTACAAACATGTATCACTCATGTATTCAACAAGCTAACGTTAGTTCGTTGATGCTTGTTGTCAGACCGAGCCGCACTTAAACTCTCTCTGTCACACACACACAGACACACACCCAACAGCTCCTGTCACCATATGACTGCAGCTCAAGCTTCTCCTCCTCTCTCCTGTTTTAGCGAACATTTAGAACACAGAGTGGGGCACATATCTTGGATTAGATGAATGCCTTGCGCAATTGTATCGTAACAGAAACGAAACTTAAGTTCCGCTGGAGTTTTTACAGCAATGAGCTATTTTTAAATCGCAAGCGTCTAATGTCCGTCATGAGACACAGTAGATGATGAATACATCTACTTAATTTTTCCGCTAATAACCAGATTATAATCAGAGAAGTACTAAACCAAGCCAAAATAAAGTTTATCAGCCGACTGCTTGTGACGTAAACAGCTTCGCATCACGCCAAGTGACGCCATAATCACGCAACACAACAAATCGACACATAAATTCATTGCCAACTTTTTAAATTATCGATTTTTGCCGATTTTATCGATTTATTGTTGCAGCCCTATAATAAAGTGTTCTCTTTGGTGCCCTTCCAGTAGAAAGCATATGCTAAAGTTTCCTCTAAGTTGCCCTCCGTTGGAGAAAAAAAGAAAAAAAAAAAAAAAAAAAATATATATATATATATATTTATTTATTTATATATATATTTATTCATATATATATATATATAGGTCAGATATGTCTCAGGTTAGGCATTGCTGTTTTGTCTGGCTTGCTTTTTTAGTCGTGTTCCTTTACTGCTCCGACCTTGCTATGGCTATCATTCAGACCTGCACAAGGCCCATACCCCATCTCTCTAGGTGTCCTTCCAGCTGACCTGCACATGGTGCACAGGCACCCAGCAAGCAGTGAACTGAATCAGGCACGATGATAAATGCACTAGGTGCCTGTAGTAGTGTCACAGCAAACACGACCCTGGGCAACATAACGTTAGTCTATGGCTTCCAGGCGTCTGCTGCCCGTGCCATACTAGCATGTGGCTGCCAAGCTCAATGAAAGGGAGATGGACCTTACCTGTCACAGCTTAACCTTCACCACAATGTGACTCCGCCTCGACCAGCTCGCTCCGTTTCAGACCCCAAACCTCCCCCCTCAGTGTGGTGACGGATGACAGTTCCTTGTTTACAACATAGACACGCAATGAAACTCAAAGATACTTAGAAACATAAATTAAACCGGGGAAACACTCTGTGGTTTGCTCCAAACGTTCTCCACGAGGTAGCTCTCGGCGTTGCATTGTTCCACACTCCTCCAGCACACCTGCCCGCCTCAGCTTAATCAAAATAGCGGTCTTAATCAACCTGCCTCTCATCAGCTACCGGCTGTGAGAGCAGGAAGGCCCGCCCCCATCAAGCTTGACAGCCATGCCATACGACCTATCAGGGAGTGTTGCGGTAACAGTAGTGAAATTGCCACTCCTGTTTCCAGCAGCTGACACAGCTAATTTTTTCCATTCCCACTCCCTTTAGTATATTGGCATTAGACACACAGTCTTGCCAATGATACCCAAAAATACACTGAAGGAAAGGAGTCCATCCAGCGACTCTGGCCATCAGTCAGCATCCAGTCCTCACAAGGCTATAGTAAGACTAGAAGGACCAGGACTGAAAGACTCCAACTTTTGTCCGCATGCTGAGATTCTGTTAGTGCCACACTGCCTTGCCTCGCAAATCAACTGCTCCCTGCTTGAGGCAAAATCTGTGCTTGATCTTAGCCTGTGTTGGCAGCCTGAGGGACACTGCCAAGCTAGGTGAACTGCTCCACAACTTCCACACTTACAGCATCCTCAGATTTGGTGGAAGTATCCAAGGCGCCCTAAAATGCCAGGATCTTTGGTTTGACCCAGAAGATGGGCAGTCCCAGCAGTTCATCCTCTAGGGTTAGGTTAGCTCCCAGTGGACAAAACATGATAAAGTATACTTTTCTAACCTGACCACCTCGAAAAATGCATATTCCACATCTCCAGTACTAAATGCATCAGTTGAGCAGTCATTTATCAAACTGGAGCTGACCAAGATCCTGCTCAGAAACAGATTTGGAAAAGACAGGCTCTCTGAACTTATACTGCAATCCCTAGAAGTCCCTAAAAGATAGGGAAACAGACAGAAAGGAGCAAAACAAAAGGAAGAAAGAAAGAAGCCACAGTTGCATGTAGCAGCTACAACCAGCATGTCACAGACTTTCAGTATTCTAAAATATTCACTCTTTAATTAAGGCTAATGAGGCTCTCGCTGGGTCTGTCCAGTCTTTTATTTCAGTGTGAGCTGATTGAAAAAGCTTCTCAAAAGAATATGACACACTGCTGGGATGCATGAAAAAAACATCTCAGATGTGCTGAGAGTAGAAGGGAGGGGGAGCGAGTGTTACATGTGTGAGCGAGTTGGTATTCCCTTCAAGGATCAGTTTGTGTTCATTTAATGGCTTCACAAGCAAGCCTGCACATAAAGAGATCACCGTATACCACAAATTGCCGTAAAGCAGCTTGGTCGATAACACACCACTTGGGGAGAGACACTGCTGGCTTTACCTTTAAGAGCCTCTCTTTCTAGTTGGAGCATCACTGCAATATCTGGATGTTTATTTTCTTAGTATCTATGAATGTGTTAAAGCAATGACAACAAAACTGGCAAAGGCCTAAAATTGTGGGACATTCGCATGGCTGAAATTTTTCTTAGATGCTGGTATTCTCCACAAGGTAAGAGGTCCCACCACAAAATACTTAATGCAGTAAAGTGAATAATTAGGTGTGCTGTTACCCCAACGTAGCTACGGTTGCTGACTGATGTCCAGTCCTTTCCTGACAGTATGATAAATGTAGCATGGGCCAGCTGCTCAACTTTGGTTGCCGTTTCGCTGCCATGCAGATACGGATACGCCGGTTTCTGTGTTTGTCACCGGTGAATCCATCTTGCAAAGCTCCCGTCTGAACCGTTTGGAACCGTTTAGAAAGTGACAGGACCAATCAGCATCGAGGGGCAGTACTTTCAGGCGTGGTGGAGTCGTGGCGTAAGCAAGCAGCAACAAGAGGCCGGTGCAATTATGATGGAAGACATTAGCGTGGATGCTGCTAAAGCACCAGTTTTATCAGAAATTGATGACATTTCTTCGTTAAAAGAAGAACAAAGAACAGCAGTGAGTTGTTTTCTTTTCAAAAACAACAAAAGTTGTGTACTGACATGTCTATAGTTGCCATGGTTCGCGTTATTATTATCCCCCCTTTCCCGAAAGCTTAGTATTGAAGGTTTTCCAGATGGATGTGTGAAACAAATCCATCTTGTGTGTCAGGTCAGTAAGTGGTACCAGTTATGGCGAAAACCTCCGGTGTCTGTGTTACCAACTCTGTGATGCATGGCTTAAATGTTTAAAACAGAAGAATAGGAGTAACTACACTTCAACAGAGGATATTCCCAATATTGAATTATTTTACCATCTAACCATGCTGTAGTTTTGAGAAGCATGAATATCCCACAGCTCCTCAGGGTACGACTCCATCAGACATGCGAAACCCAGCATTCATGTATGAAAAACAAATAAACTGTAGCCCTACAAATTAACCTTACGACAAAGAAATTGCTTTCTCCTCTACATGATTCCGCCTTGGGAAAAACTAATACCAATACAACGAGAACTGTAATCTGAATTTCATTCTCCCCCTGCATATATCTCATAGATTACAGCCTCCAGGCATCAAAGCCCAGAAGGACCTGGAGCTTTAAGCATATGGGTAAGAGAAACACGTCACACCACCAGGGAGTCTGGGCAAGACACTCTTCAGGGAGAATCTTTTACCTCAGCTTTAATCGCGAGGAATTAACCGGTGGAAACTTCTGTCCCTGACAAAAGTGGTCCCTGTTTCATTAAGGGTGTTATTAATAAAAGATGACGTTTCTTGTCTTTAATTAGACTCAGAGAGAGGGGGAAGTGAAAGACAAGGAGAGAGGGAAGAGGATAAGAGATCAACAACGAGGAGGAACCGACGAAGAAAGTCATGTACGACTAAAGAAAATCTAAGGATAGGTGCAAGAAACATGGTCGTTGAGACAGTGAAGTAAAAAAGTAACTTTGTCTCATTATTTCTCTCTAAGAATGATTGATAGAGCAGTGAATATATCTTTAGGGATGGGAAATTATTGGATGACATAATTAGAAATCAGGAACAGAACTGGCATACATTCACGAACAACAAGAGAATGAATATGGTCAGACAAAGAAGATGAAGGTAGAAAACAAATGGCACATTGAGGAATAGGGGACATATCTGAGCATGAGAGTCCCAAGCAACGGAAACATTCAAAGGAATCAACAATCACAAAGTACAGTAAGTGCCAAAAAATAAATGGGTATTGCAGTTAAAAATGGGTTGCTTTAGCTCATTATTTCCTTCTAAGAATGCTGGAAAAAGCTAAAAATTTGTAGAGATGGGAGATAAATGAGTGCCACATTAAGGAATTGGAAATAGAACTGAGGAAGAAAGGCATGGTAATGGTAGAATAAATGGGGACAGACAGTCACAAAGACGGATGAATATTGAGAAATTGAAGTGAAAATAAGTTGCTGTAGCTCATTATTTCCCTGTGAGAATATCTGATGAATCAATTGAAAAATCTGTTGACATGAGAGGTAAGTGGAACCAATGAAAGTGGCAGAGAAAGTCACGACTAATTTGCAAATAAATTAGCAGAGGAACAGATGATTATTGATACGCTGGAGTAAAACAAGTTGGTTTACCTCATTTTTTCAGTCAAAGATGAATTAACGGATAAATCTGTTTAGAAACTGATGACGCATGGAGGAAAAAAAGGACAGATTTAAAAATGAAAGCTCATATAAAAACAGAAATTCAAAGTAACTGACAATAGCAAAGAGCCAAAGACAGATGGTTATAGAGACATTGAAGCTAAATTGGTTGTCTTAGCTCATTATTTCTCTGGATAAAGAGTGGATAAACTTTAAGAGATGATGATCTAATGGTCCATTAAAGAAGTGGAGATGATAAAGTCAGTAAAGGAAGAATAAATGTGGTTGTGGTTCACAAACTTGTTCAGCTGGACAAACAACATTTTCATCAGCATATAAACAAATATCAACTTTAAAAAAAGCCTAGCTCACATAGTTAGTGAACACTTTTTTCAGCTGTCCACTGACGTATCTGACTGAAGTATGAAAAAACTCATCAATGCTGATGTCATTTCTGACATTTGCACCAAACTGATAAAAATCTGCATTTTACAACTTTTAATTAGTGCAAACAGACATCTGCTTTGAAAAATATTTTCTGAAAAGGCGGGGCTTATGTGGCATAGAAACCTACCATTGGTGGGTTTCTACGTCACTGTACCAGAAAGATTGAGGACGAGGGACGAATTGCGATATTTTCTTGTCTTTGAATGTTGTTAGCCCAACATTTACCTGGCCACACAATACACAATTTTAAGCCTGATTTTGGGCCAGATTTGCCTCCCCTGATAATCATGACATTTGTGACCAAAGCTGGTAAAAACTCCTGCAAGTCGTCCGAGGTCATTTTTGACTTTTTTACACATTATGAAAGCGTAGATTCCAAGCTTTCAAATGGTGTATCACACACCTTAATCTGAGCGTATTTTACAAAGATATGCTCATTTGAATGTTAACTTCTACTTTCTGTTTGTTCTGAGAAAACCAGGCTCAAAGTTTCAGGACTTTTCCTACCTTCAGGTAGGCCAGGTAATGGGCATGAACAATAGGGCCACATTTACATAAAGTCCACCCAAATCAAGCTTCTGAATCGGACTGGTGACGCTCATCAAAATATTCCCATAGGAAATCCGCCTTCAGCAAAGTTGCACTGTTGAGTGATCCTGAAGTTGTCCCAAGTCTGCTGATACTTCTTGCTGCTTCTTCATCGTCTCTTCTACTGTTCTTCGCTGCAGGGTGCATCTTGAGGCTTGTTGATAAAGGTGATAACTAGAAACAGCTGTAGTTATGTGCTGGGGGGGGGGGGGGGCGTTTGAGCCATGCGGTGTTTGTTATTGTCCATCTCAATGGGCTAAACTGGGAACAATGGCAGAGGCTGAGTGGCCAATTATCACCCAGCAGTTTCGCTTTCCCCTCCCCTCAATCTCCCCGCAGAAACTACGAAAAGAGGGCATTTTTAAACACAAAATTAATGCTTCACTTGTGTTACTTTTTTCATCGAGTAGTTTAAATGTCAGACTTGCATAAAATGAGAAAAAAACGAAAAATGATCATTTTGAAGAAAATGACTTTCTATCCATTTTTCTCAACCACCGGAATGCCGACTTGCAGGAACTTTATCTGGCTTCGGTCACATTTGTCTAAATCAATGCCTCTCAATCGCTGGGAATCAGGACACACCAAAAATTCCTTGATGAGAAACTGTGACCCCTACGTATTTATTTATTTTCTGCCAATTTGATTTAATTAGTGAAAAAGCACACTTTGGACCTAAGACAATACATTACATGGAACAAATAAAAAATACAAGATAAAAAAAAGTTTGTCTTAATCAAGTTTCATAGACTTATTTTTTTTTTACTTTTTTTTTTCTTTTTTTTTTTTTTTTTTTCCCCAGGCACACCCTCACGACCCACCAGTTGAGAATCGCTGGTATAAATAATCCACAAGTGTGTGGTTATTCTACTGCTCCCAATCAGATCCAAGCCTTTCAGACCTCAAATTACTACATCAAACATGTTTGATTCTATGTTTGATCAATATTTCAACTATTCTATCTCTTCTTCTTGGCTACTTTTCCCATGATAATGGGGTAATTTCACAAGTTCTCTGGAGAATTGGCAAAAATTGACACATAATGATGGGGAAAGGGTATAAAATTAGCCACTTTTGTCCCTTCTCTTTTTTGTATCAGGTGTTTTGGTCCAATCATGCTCCAAGGTGCAACATATTCTATTACCAAACATGCGCTGTTGACTTTTTTTTTGGAAACTTGGGTCGCGATCGGTCGTAAGACAGACTAGTGGGTTCTTGTGTCCAGTTGCGAACCACTGATCTAGAGTGTGGGGAATCTTCGTTGTGAGGTTGCTAGCATGTTGGCAGCAGTGTGGTCTCACGGTCTGGCTGAGTCATACTGTCTAAGAATTACAGGATGAAAAATCATTGGAAGTTTTCCTTATGTCTGTGGTCTTCTTAGCTTTTAAAATCATTAAAGATTTGAAAATGGTCTAGTGTGTGTGTGGCCAGCCTTGGCTGCTGTGATGTCTGCTGTAGATTCATGGTTACCCCTTCATCTACCATAAAAAATATATATATATATCTTTGCTTTAAATGCAAAGTGCGTACATAGTTTTATTTCGCCTTGTTGAGCCCTGCTGTCGTCACTTTGTATCCCTTCAAGGGCCACAGGCCCCACTTTAGGAATCACTGAAATGGAGCCATAACATCACAAAACAGCGTGAGATCACTCACTGACTGTGAACCAATCAGAGCTCTGCCAGGTGCGAGTGGCTGATTGGCCCTGATTGGTACCAGGTGTGGTAAGCTTGTATTCTTGAGTTGCAGCGCTTTGGGCTGACTCACCTCCAGAGGAAGTGAGGGTATATTGCTGTTTTCTTGACTGTTTTTGCTTGAACCTTTCAGTGATGATCTCCCATATTCTATTGGTGTTTTAGGACAGTAGCACATTGGTGCTTTATCTGTTTATCTGGCCTTTTTGGTTCTCTCTGAATGCCATTTGTTTTTCTATTCAGCTACTTAGCAGCACTGGTCTTGTCCCCCCTTTATCTAGGTACTTCTAGGAATGGGTGCTTTTTGGTTTGGGTTTATTTCCTCTCTTCAAATTAATTGCTCCCAATTTAAGTGGCAATCTGTCTGGGTTAATTTTGGAAACAAAGGTCCATAATTGCATCCTACTTTCTCATTTTCTGACAAAAGCATTGTAAAAAAAATATTGTTTTATTTCATTTTTCCTTTCTTGGAATATTTGAAAAATGAATGGACACATTGATTAAATGACAGTACATTGAGGAATAGTGGGGGCAATTTCATGAATATAAGACTATAGAGCCAATGAAAAATACCTAGGAATCACATTGTGGGGGGTTGCAGCTGTCTGACATCCCTGATATTTACAGATTCATTTTAGCTGATATCAGTGCAATAGTTAAACGTAGTTCAGGCCTTAAAACACACAATCCAAATTTTGAGGATGGATAAATGACCAAATTTAAATTGTTAGAACAATTTTCAAAGCGTAAGAAATGCTGATAGATAAAGAAAAGACTTCGGCTGATGTAGGTCTGTTGATCCAGCCAAACTCTACTAACTTATTTGTTCTTGCAGACAAATACAAGCAGATTTTTATAGCAAAAATATCGTCTGTAAATGCCAGCAGAACTCTTCATGTCTGCCTATATTGATATTGTGCTGTCCTAAAAATAACATTGTTGAGACAGTAAATCATCATTTCACCTCGAAAATGTTAAATAAATCTGCCTAATGTTGACAGGATGGGATATAAATGGATGGCACATTAATTGGAGAACTGGAGAAAACAGAAGAAAAAGTTACAACAGGAGAATAAATGTGGATACAGAATCCCATGCAGGTTCACAAAGATGACATTGAAGTAAAATCTGAGTTGCTTAGCTAATTATTTCCCTCTACAAATGTTAAATCAATGCATAAATCTGAAGATGTGGGAATTGAATGGATGCACATCAAGGAATTAGGAATGGAACTAAGGGATAAAGCCCCTAATAACAGAAAAATAAAGTGATAGCTGCAAAATAGGTGCCAAATACAGATGGTTATGATGAGCAAAAATAAGTCTGTGTATATCATTATTTTATTAAAAGGTTTGTATAAATGGGTAGATAAAGAGATGGCACACTAAGGAATAAGGCAAAAGACAAAAAGCATACAACATGAAAACATTAATAGGAATAAACAACGGCAAAGCAAGTGCCAAAAACAGATAATTATTGAGACAATGAAGAAAAAAGTTATTTAGCTTATGATTTCAATCTACTCATGTCTGATGAAAGAATGGATTATTAATAGGGATGGGAGACAAATGAATGGCACATTGAGGGATGAGAAACGAAACTGAGGGGCAGCAAACAGAAATAAACATTTGAAAAGATGGTGCCAGAAAAGTTTGGTACTGAGACGCTGAGGAAAAGTAACATTATTTAGCATTAAATTCTACTCTGAAATATGTTTGACACATAAATTAAATTTGAAGTGAGTATAAAGATGGATGGCATATTGAGGAATAAAGGACAAAACCAAGGACGAAAGTTATGAATGACTGGAGAATTCACAGGATTAACTACTGGTAAGCAAATGCCAAAAACATACTGTTATTAAGAAAATGATATTGAAATTAGAGCTAAGAGATGCTTGCAGAGAGTCTGCCAAAAACAGATGGTTATAGAGGAGAAAAAAAAATGTCTTAGCTTTTTAAAAATTTGATAAATAAATAAATGAATCTGCATGAGTGGAATTAAAAAAACATTATAAACGCTTCACTCACTTCTTCAGCTACCAACATCAAACAACGTGAAAGTTTTTTATCACACTGCTTTTTTGTTTATTTATTTATTTATTTAATTCTCTATTTCTAATTGTAAGGTACTGTTACATCCCTATCTAACTGTCAATCCATGTACAACCCTATTTCCAAAGAAAGTTGGGACACTGTGTAACATGTAAATAAATACAATGCAATTATTTGCGGATTTCATAAATCTGAATGTTATCCACAAAAGAACGTTAAAAAAAAACTTATCAGATTTTGAAACTGAGATATTTTACTATTTTGAGAAAAATGTTAACTTATTTTAAATTTGATGGCAGCAACACAACTCAAAAAAGTAGGAATGGAACAACAAAAGGCTGGGAACTTAAGTGGTATGAAAAACATCTGGACAAATTTTAAGGTTAATTGTCAACAGGTCAGTAACATGACTGGGTATAAAAGGAGCATTTTAGAGAGGCAGAGTCTCTCAGGAGTAAAGAAGGGCAGAGGTTCACCAATCTGCAACAAACGGCATCTTAAACTTGTGAAACAACTGAAGAAAAAAATGAAGAAAAATGTAAAATTTTGAAGACTTTGAATACGCCATCTACAGAAAAAAGTATTGAAAGATTCTGAAAATATGAAGAAATTTCTGTAAGCAAGGACAGGCCAAAGATCAATATTGGATGCTCGTGACCTTTGGGCCTTCAGGCAGTACTGCATTAAAAACAGGCATACTCCTGTACTGGAAATCACTGCATGGGCTCAGGAACACGTCCACAAATCACTGTCATCATTCTTAACTGTGCCATCCACAAATACAAGTTAGAGATGTATCATGCAATGAAGAAGCAAAGGCACCATAAATGAAGGAAAACTATGTAGAGGTTTTTAGGGAACAACTTCAACATCTTGGAAGTTGTTAAAGAAGAGTGGATGCCACACACTGATTAGCATTGCCCTGTCCATACTTTTTTGGAATGCCCCCAAATTAAAAGTGAGCAACACCTGATATGTTGTTTATGTTTTGTTGTGACTAGAATATGGGTTTGTGAGATTTGCAAATCATTGCATTCTGTCTTTACATTTTACACAGCGCCCCAACTTTTTTGGAATTGGAGTTGTATTTCTTTAGCAGATTTTTCACAGAATGTAAAAATAAAGGAACAAAACCTGCACTAACCCTTTTTAACTTCCAGTTCAAACCAAAATAATTGTTGAAAACTGATCTTAAAAAAGAAGAGGGCATGTGAACAAGAAATTTGTTAGCTGTGAGCTGTAGTGTAACTACAGTAAAGTGCCTTTGACAGCGTAGAGATGAGACTTTAACCAGTTCCCCTGCCCGCTAACACTCGGAGCAATAAAGTCATATCTCATCCTGTACTCCAACACACAAAGATACACACGGACAATCCAATATTTCTTCTCTGTTGCCAGCAGAGGAAAAGAAACTTTTTATTTGACTCGTGATAAAAGCCATCTCTTTGTCTTTCCTCGTCCATCCCATTTTTCCCCTTCTTCTTCACCGCGCTGCATTCAGTCCAGCGTCTGGCTAAGTGAAGATAAGTGAAGACAGCATCATACTGAGTTTGAAGTGGAGACATCCTTGTAATCAGTTAAAGAGTGGGGAAAAAAGCCAGTGCTGCGCTGCATGAGCCTCAAAAGCACACATTATCTTTCCATTAAAGCAATCAAAAAACAATATGCTTTGTGACATGACGCTGACTGCGCCTTAAATGTCATATTTTATCAACCTGCAAATTGGGCCAAGAATCTACATCCCATGCTGATGGATTTGCTCTCATCTCTGTCACGGAGAACGTTCAAATCATTTAATTACAGAGGCGGGAGCTGCTACTCAGCTCACATACTGCCAAAGGAATGAATCAGACACCGAGGTACATATTCTCCTGTTATTTTTATCCAAACTGGCAAAAAAGTGGATATTGGGATATTTTTCAAACCACATATTGATGTGGGAAACATCAATTCAGTCAATTAATTTAAAGTTTAAGATGATTAATTTGTTTTTTTTTTCTCTTCACAGAGACTCCTTACTCATCTGAACATCAACCAGTGATGAAGACACGATCTCAAATACACCACTAAGTGTCCCAGTGGCAGTATATTTTAAGGCTTCATTTTACTTTGAGTTGCACCAACAGCAGCCTTGAATACAGCTCTTTAAATAAAGAATTATTGTCAACATCTAATCCCTAATGAGCTCCTGTGATGAGTTTTTACCTGCTTATGAAACAGATTGATCATGGTGATGTCTTTTATATAACTAACAAAAGCAAACAGGACCATCAGCAAAGACATAATTTAATTATGCAGTTACATAATGTCTAAGATCTCGTTAGTGTTATTATTGAACTTAAAGGTAACTACGGTGTATGTTGGGAAATTCAGACCCAGATACCGTGGTTCATGAACGCCAATCCCAACAGGAAGAGATGCACCAAACCAAACACACATTTTTTGGCCTTTTCCTGCTTTCATTAGATAGAGGAGGACAGTGGACAGACTTGGAAACAGGGATGAGAATGGGACAAAGGGCCACAGGCCAGATTCGAACCCGGGGCCGCCTGCGTGCATGGTGCAGGCTTTAAACCACTCAACCATCTGCGTGCCCCGGCAAGCTACATCTTGCATCAGCTCTCTCATTGTACTGCACTACTCTTCCAAGAAAGTGTTCAAATAAAGTCCCCAGTTTAACCCTCTGAGCCCTAAGCTATTTTTAACCTTTCTGTCTCACCTGGACTTGTTGTCTTAAAAAGTGTATAAACCATCAACCCTGTGGTGCACACTCAAGCTCTAAACATCCTTTTTTTTTTAGGACAACCTGGGCTTTAGGAATATACAGGCTGCAGTAATGTAATTTGAGTTTAAAAATAGGACTATAAAGGACGTTAAAAAGTCCTGGCATTTTTTTGCATTGTCTCTATTTGTGCCATTATCCAAAGCAGTTCCTGTCTGCAGAGACACAGAGGGCCACATCACATGTTCTCTGTCTCTCTTTCTCTCCACGAAGCATTGTGGATTATGCTGGTCTTACACCTAACAGCTTTTCAAGTGATTTCAAAGTCGCAGACATAACTCCAAAGTCTGAGTAAAACTGAGTCTTGCTACAGATTCAGCGTGTCCCATGAGCTCAGTTGTTAGGTGTTAGCTGGTCATAAAACTCGATCTAAGCAGTTTTAAGGCAGTATCACTACACTCTTGGCTTAACAACAATATAACACGTTTCATATTTATTCCAGGCTGACATGACAGGTATGGTAAACCTTTACTGGGGTTTTCAAAGTAAAAGCCCCATCAGTTTCTTTCTGTTTGTTTTCATATGGTACTTATATCCTGAAGTGTGCCCAGGATAGGGTTTGATCGTTGTAGCTTCAGTTTTTTTTCTCAAACAGAATCGTATGCTAGTCTTGTAGTTGGTGACCCCCAGTGTTTGCAAAGTCTTAGTCCAGGACTAAAAACTCTGCAACTCGCTGACAAATTCTCTTAAGATTAGGGATGCATGATATTGTCGGCCTGATATCAATATCGGCAGATATTAGCTCAAAAAAGGCAAATATCAGCAGATATTAAAATTTGTGACGATATTTACATCCAGTATTTTGGCCATGAATATCAGCATATATCAACTGTAAAATCTGGTCATATATACTAGTAAATTAGTGGAGTTTTAGGCTGGACCAACAGACCTATTTTAGTTGAGATCATTTTTTCTTATTCATCCTCATTCTTTAAACTTTAAAGTTTTATAAGGAAAAAGTTTCTTTGTTCATCCTCAAACCTCAAAATGAGTTCAAAAGACTGAATTTTTAATTAAATAAAGCATTTTCGAATATCCGTATCAATACTGGTATCGGATAAAATGAATCTGTAAATATCGGCATATCAGGTATCAACAAAATGCAATATCGTGTATCCCTACTTAAGATGTGAGAGGATTTAAGATGTCAGTCTTTTAAAGTTTTAGAAAAATCCTCTAGTGCAAGGCCAGCCTTAGCTGCCAGCAGCAGAAACAATCAAAATGACTCAGAAAGTCACCCAGGGTCCAGATTCACTAGAAAAGATTATCTGTGTCGTACGAAGGCACGAATAGTGTCATCAAAATGGTAAAATAGAGGGCTTCCACAGGGGACAAAAGTGATTATGATTATGGTTCAAAAGTTATTTAACTTTAAATAACCTGTCTCATTAACAACATTGGTCCCAGAGTGTAAATAAAAACTGCACTCAACATTGATTACTGACAGTTTAGCAGCTTTTCTCTTATTAGGTCCAAGTTTGGCCCTGCTAGCCTGGTCTGCCTTGCCATGAGCAAACAATTATATGTTGCAGTTAGGGTTGAAGGAGAGAACACGAACTTGACATAGTTCAAAGAGGCAAAGGGGCAAGAAACAAGAACTTTGCTCGACTGTCAACAGGCTTTACAAATAAGGTGTGTGAACAACTTTGGAGACTGAAGTCTCTGTTAATGGACTGATAGCCTCCAAACAGCTTCAACATGCACTCGGTGTGTGTAGGTGTGTGCGTGTCTCCTCATCATCCACACTTCTGTTCATATAACGAGTCTGTCATGTAAATGCTTTTTAACGTCATCTGCCTGGCCTCTACAAGAACATTTATCTGTTTAGTTATTGGGGTGTAAAAGCCATGAGCTTCACTGCAGACACCTTGAACTGTGATGCAGTAGCACATTGCTATGAGCAAAAAAAAAAATACTAGAATCCTACACCACTGACTCGCTTTCCAATAAGCTGTGTCAGTGCATGATATTTTGGGAGATGAGTAAAGCCACAGACAAAGGAATCAGCTTTGTACATCAGAGAAAATCAACAAGGGTTCACTGTGACAGCAGAGGGCGTGTGATGATACTGCAGATGATATACATTCTGATTTTGTTACCAATCTATGCTTTTTTAATGTTATTTTACAAAGTTGGGAAAAGCTATCTGCCTTAACAAAATCGTTTCTAGTCTTGTACTGTATGCACAGTCAGGAATATCGGTTACAAGTTCAACACTCAAGTCAGTAAACTCAAATACCCAGCGCCCAGGTATTGACCAAAAACTTGGGCTACTTTTTTATTCCAAACAACTTTTCTGTTGTTTTTGGTTTATTTTTTGTATATGTTAAAATCTGACTAGCTTTCTGCTAAATAAAACTTAGGAAAACAAAGCAAGGCCAAATAATTCAATACTAAATAATGCAAAATACTGAGTCTAATTTGTGTTGTAAAATAGATTCAAGCATTATGGTACCATGGTGGGGCGTTGCATTATTCAGCCGCCTGGATGTAAGAGTGCAGACTGGTGCGTGCTCGGTGTATGAGGCAGGAGAGTATATACATTTTTTATTGGATAACTTGTTAGCGAGGTCAGAGAACATCTTTGCTAAATGCCTATTTTGTTTGGATGGATTTAAGCCCTCTTCAAAAAAAAAAAAAAGATACAAAACTGAGTGCATATTTGAGTGTATATGTGAGGGTGATGTGTGTATGCCATGCGGGTTGTGTTCAACCTCCATGCTCTCAATGTTGAGTCTATCAGTGAGGGAACTTGTTGACCTCGAGACTCCCGGGGAACAACGCTCGAATGCCTGCTGTATGCTAAACAATCTGGAGGCGTATGGCTTTCTGTGTGTGTGTTTTTGTAGTTGAACCTGGCTGTGCATAATAAGACCGGGACTGCAGAGCTGGACACAGAGCCCCAGTGTGGAAATATGTATTTGTGCCTGGATAGAAATTGATGCATTCCTGTTTTCTGCATGTTTGTGGACTGTCTCTGTTTTCTTTGGATATTCACTCAGTGTAATTACATGAAGCTAGAAAAAGTTGAATTATTCCCTGTTATACTTAACCTGCCTGAACGGGCCAAGTCCAAATTTCTTGCATTTTGCTATTCTACTTTAAACCTTACATGAAAAACATCTTGTTTCTTGATTCTGTCAGCCATAAAACAAAATGACCCATTAGCCTGACAGACTGTGTGCTGAATTTAGTTTCTTAAAGTCAGGCTAACACCTGGATAATGCAGTTAGAGATCAAGACCTGACTGGACTGGGTGGTCTGTGCATGCTGCAGTTTCCATGCCAGGATGACCTCGAAGTCAAACAAAAATGCCAACCATAGAAGAAGTCCCTTTGTGAGCATGTGAGCAAGAGACTATGACTTGTTGCTATGGCTACTCAAACACCAAGTGAGGTACTGACATATATTTGAGTGTATTAAATCACATATATAAATCTGTTAATCATTATGCTTCATGCCACTTCCTGCCTTTTGTTAAAAAGCTGGTCCGCTTTAACCTGACACATCAGATGGATGTGTTTCACACATCCATTTGGAAAACCTTTGATAGACAGTGTTTGGGAGAGGGCAGAGCCTTTGAAAAAAAAAAAAAAACTCTGAAGGTGATTGGATCACTTTCTAACCGGGCCCAAACAGCTCAGATGGGAGCTTTGCAAGATGGATTCATCAGTGAGAAACGAGGAAACAGGCGTATCCATCCGCTTTGCAAGGTTAGGTCCACGTTGCTTTCACACCTCAAACAGACCGCACCAGATTTCGATTGGAAGCGGACCGAGACCCCCTGTTTAACAAGCGGACCAGTGTCCGCTTGTTTGGTTGTGTGAGCTTTCACGCCACTCCAAATGCACCGGACTATCCGTAAG
The DNA here is from genome assembly GCF_018320785.1 of Cheilinus undulatus. Classification (NCBI taxonomy): domain Eukaryota; kingdom Metazoa; phylum Chordata; class Actinopteri; order Labriformes; family Labridae; genus Cheilinus; species Cheilinus undulatus. The sequence goes on along the minus strand of NC_054884.1, from coordinate 30,501,538 downwards.
AAACAGACCAGAGATCCTTTTAAGCAAACCAAACAGCTCTGGTGTGAATGCACCCTTACTGAAAGATAGATACATCCACACGTGGTCACGTGACAAAGCCTCGATAAAAATTGAGTCCCTCTTCTTCCTGCTATTCAATCTCTCAATCGTAAAAGTGCATTACAAGCTGGGGGGGGGGGTTACACTAAATTGTTCAGCATTTATTAAACCTTACCATCCCCACTTATATAGCCTACAGTATGTATGAAATGAACTGTCCCCTTAACTTTGCCAACCTGCAGGATATTAACTTGTTAAGTTGATAGAAAGGTCTAATAAGAGTCCTCACTGACTGACTGAAAGGAAGTATATTGCCATTTATCAAAGCTAAGGTGGCAGTGCTCTCTTCAATAAATGATCCCACCATGCACTACAAAGTAAAATGGCCAAATTAAGCTGTAACTGTAGCTTCACATAATTTGGGAATGCACTGACTAATCTATAGTATATTTTATTTAATTTTTAATATGTGATCTAACCTGTGATGCTGCATCCCCCATGAGCGGTGTTGCTGAAATCCCTACATGCTGTTTTTGCTGTTGTTTTAGTTCCCTGCTTTTTGAGTGTCTGCCTCGCCGTCTGACTGCACGCCTGCCGTTCTACTGCTCTGTCTGCATGATTATCTACAGAAATAGCAGCAGGTGTCTTGGCTGTGATTCCTCAGTAGTTCTCTTTTCCCTAATGCTTTGCTCTATATTTATGAAGGCTCTAAATACAGCGATAAAAAGCGTATAGGCTGGAAAACGGTTATGGATCCCCTGTGGTAGGGTTTCGATGTTTCCTTTTACGGCAGAAACACAAATGATGTGTGAGGTGGAGGCAATTAGAGACGGATGGAGAGCTGTCCATGTCTGCTACAGAGAGGAGAATAACAGAGATTTCATAAAAAACACACACACTCCTATCATACGAATGCACAGGCACACGCAGCAGACGCAGCTGCTGTTAAGGCCATTACAATGATTCAGATGTGCCTCTGGGAAATGGTATGAGTCACCTATGAGTAGGGTTTCTGTTTGTCCGTCGAGTTAAGCCTCCAGCTTTACCACTTCTGATAAAAGCATTGACACAGCAGATATGTTTTGCATGTGTTCAAAGCATTCGGCTGTGCTAAAATAATTGCTGCTCGCAGGAGACAAAAATATCTAATTGATATTCCACGTCCAGTGTTTTAAACTAACTTAAAAACAAGCCAATGATCCTCCAAACAGATGATGCTACTAGCAACTCTGCTCCTGGCTACCCTTAATGTCCTGTAGCACAACACAGAAACCTTTATCTTTTTACTCATTTAGTCAATTTCCCAACTTTTCTTTAAAATCCAACTACATCCAAATGAAAAAAGTGGAAATGTACTGAAACAAGCTAACACTTTTAGCATTCTACTCTTTCTTCTCCTGGTTTCCTGTCACTCGTAGCACGTCAATTCACACACATTTTTAACATGTAACTCATTTATCAAGTAATTTTATCTCTATTTTGATCTAAAATAAAATATTTTGTTTACTGACAGACTCCTAGTGTAAGTGCTTCAAAACAAGCTAGGCTAAGGCAGCTATGGCAATTCAGCTCTATGCTTTGACGTCCTGAGTCAATACCGATGCATCATAGACTCAAAAAATATAACGTTACACATTCATTGAGTATTTTTTACTATGCTTAACTACAATTAAACATTTGTGAACGAGTAACAATTTTCCCAACACCCTATTTTGCCAAGCTTAGCCTACTTCCAGAAATAAGCTAGGCTAATGTTCTAGCAGCTTGGCTATCAGGCTTGCTCCTCCTTGCCAGTTGTCGCTTATCAAACACAAATGTTGACAAATAACACATTAATAAGATCATTTGACCTTGATTCATACCTTAAAAAAAATATTGACAAAGAACACTGATACATTCTTCATGCAATAGGGTTTGTTTACAAAAATGGCTAGGCTAATTCTTCTAGCAGCTCAGCTTTCGGCTGCTCTTTTTAACTTTTTTAGTCAAGCCTGTCCACAGACTTGGCTTGGCCCCAGAAAGTGTTTGAGCCCTCCATAACCTTGAATTACTGAGGATATCAATATCTGTGTGGGATAAGTAACTTTGGTGCTAGCATCCTGGCTATCCTGGTTCCAGCTACTTCATTTTGGAGCTAAAAAGTATATCAAGCTGTGCCACTTTTTAACCTCTTTTCACCACTGATTCCACAATTTTTTTTCCACAATTAACTCTTTCGTGCAACTTGTTTTGCCTATTTTTGACTCTTGAATACCTTTTTCCCATTTTTACCCAATTTAAACAAAGAACAAATGTAGCTGCTTTTTAACCCCTTTTTACCATTCTAACTGGCAATTTGTGCAGTTTTTGTCACGTTGAACCAAATTTTGCCACGTATTTGCCCATTCATTGCCCCTTGAACCCATTTATGCTCATTTTTGTCCCGCTTAACACATCTTTTGGTTCTTTTTGACCATTCTTCACAATTTCCCACCCATTTTAAAATTTGTATCCTTTTTTGTCTCTTTTTACCGCCTCGTTTGCCTTTGCCAGATTTGCGTATTTTTGCCTCTTTTGAACGCTTTTCACCAATTCCCATCCGTTTTTTTGCATTTTTGTATAGCATTTCTGCCACTTTTAATCTCTTTTCACCACTTTGCCTTTGCTACATTCAACCTATTCATGACGATTATGGCCCTTTGCTGCCACTTTAAACACATTTTTGGTGCTTTTTAACCACTTTTCACCTTCTGGTTGTTCAGTTCTGTAGGGGTTGGATGATACTGGTTTATGAGGGCTAATATCAATACCAATTATTCGCAGCGCACGAGACCAATAACCCATATCACGAAACGATATGCATCTGTCAAGACAAACAATATTCACTTAATGTGACAAAAGTAAAATAATTTAGCATCTGTGGTGTCAACACAGTAGCAGCGGGAAAAACAGGAAGTGATGCCATGCACTCCCTTTGTCAGTGCCACCCAGGCCTCAGTGTTGATTGGCTGGTAGTTGCAAGCTACCAGGCCAATCAGATAGTGTGGTGGGAGGGACATTAGGTGAGACTGTAGGAAGGGCAAACAAAGCCAAAGAATAGACACACCTTGCAGTGGAGCCAAAGTAGCATACCGTTAAATTTTACCAATTATCAGTAAAACAAAATGCAATACTGACAATTTGCTGTATGCCAAATATCAGCTCTGATACTTGGCCAGATTGATGAATGGTCTATGCCTAGAATTCTGTCTAGTTTTAGTTGTCTCTAACGGATAAAGAAATAAAAATGGTCTTAACAGACCCCTCATTTTCAGGACTCTCCTGAGTCTGGCGACTTTATTGAAGTACATTTTGTGATGCAACTGGCATTGCTAACTCTGGTGTAATGTATGCCGATTAAATTTTTCACCATATTGCACAGCCCTAGGAAGTTGAGTATTTCTGTTGCATTGTAGATGAAGAGGTTAAACACATATTTGAAGATGAAGACACCCACATGGAGCTTATTTAAGGCACACACGAAAGGGAAAAAAGGTTCAACATGTCATAATGAGGTTCAGCGGGCTAACCAATCAACTCCTGAAACAAAAGACAAGATGACATCCTGTGTGCCACAATACACAGTTGTCTCGGCGAGACAAGGCGACAAAAGGCCTCATTTAGTAAATGAGTCAGCAGGATGGGCTAATTGTCATCTGTGTCACTCTCTTTCTCCTCAGCTTTTAAAAGACGCCTGAAGTTTTACATGCAAAGACTTTTTTCATCCCTTTAATGCGACACGACTTATGCGACCCTGTGTAAACTTGAAATAAAGATAAGTATAAAGACTGGGAACGCAAACAAAAAGAGGGGGAGCCCAGATTAATTGAGGGAGCGGATAAGGAAATCATGGACAATTTTTACTATGTAGATGAAAAACAGAGCGCGTCTGGAATAGATGAGATGTCTCTTTTGACAAGAGAATTGTTCCAATTATTGTTATAAGCCCAGAATTAGAAAGTCAAACAGAGCGCTCAGCGGAGTAAGAAAAGGCTGCATACCAGGGATGGCTGCCTATGCATAATGATGTGTGTATGGAACATACATGCTGCTATAATGACACACACAATCAGTCAAGCGTGCATTTTATCATTATTCGTACAGAGCGGCATCAACACACACCATAAAGTTGGCTTTCAAATGAGCTCTGGGAGGAATCAACCTTATTCAAGGGCACGTTCGCGTGTCAGTAGGCAGAGCGTGAATGTGAGTACACACAAGCACATGCAGAGATTGAGAAAATACAGAATCTTAAACAATGTTTGAACACACGGTAAGCCTGCTACAACTTCTTTTGTGCGTCTGAGCGCTTGTGTAAATCTGGCAGCATGCCTAACGTTTGCTGCCGCGCTGTGCCGTCACTATGTACCAGCTGCCTTGTTCGGGGTGGTAAGGGATCTTTAATCACACACACAAACACAATCACACAGTGTCTGGCAAATAACTGCCTGCTGACGAGAAGTGATAAACCAATAGCAACAAAAACACGGGAGCCAAAGACATCACAGCAGAACCACCTTGAGGGCATGAAGAGTTGATGCAGCACCAGAATTTCAAACTTTATATGCAACTGTAGTTTATTTTATTATTTATTTATTTTTGGTGCTTTTTTGGCTTTATTAGAGAGAAAAAGGACAGTAGGTAGAGCGAGAAACAGGGACAAGAGAGCGGGGAATGACAGAGGTTGTGACAAAATGTCAGGTAACCTCAGTAAATTAGACGACATATTGTGTTCAAATGTCCCATAAAAAATAGGAAAATTTCCTTTTTTGATGAGAAATTTTAATAAATGTAGCTATAAATATGACAAATGTGTTTTTATTTGAGGGATATAAAATAGATGTTATAGATTGAATCATGACATTTTAACTCAAACACAACTCTGTTTGTACTACTTCTGTTGTAAGTGTTTGTCTTCATTTTGTCTTTACCCCAAACTAGGAACATGAATATCCCAAAGCTGTCAAAATAATGTAAGAGTTTCAATGTCTATATTCTTAAAATTAAAAGAAAACACTTTTTGAATAATGTTAAATTAAATAACTTGAACATACCACAGAATAAACACCAAACAAAGATTTAAAAGTGATTTTAAATAAAAGGAAAATTGTATTTTTTTATGTTATTACTTTGCCTCCCTCCTTACAATCATACAACACTTTAAGATCATACTAATGACAACAGCCTGGGTGTATGATTTGAAAAAGACTCTTACAGCAGGATTCTGATTTTATTAAATCCTCTTGCAACTATTCCATCCCAGCGGAGCCACAGGTATGCCTCAGCCTATAAAAGTTACTGATATTATGATAACTTATAAACAGTTGTCACTCACTTATTCAACAAGTTAGTTCGATGATGCTTGTTGTCAGAGCGACGGACACACAAACTCTCACTCCTCTCTGTCACACAGACGCACACACCCAACCGCTCCTCTCGCCATGTGACTGCAGCTCACGCTTTTCCTTCCTCTCCCCTGTTTTAGCGGACATTTCGAACACAAAGTGAGGCACATATTATGGATTACATGAACGTCTGACAGTCCAGTTTTTATCCAGTCTCGTATCGTAACAGAAACAAAACTAAAGTTCAGACTGTGTTTTTATGACAACAAGCTATTTTAGCTCACTAGCGTCTCATCTCCGTCATGAGACACAGTTGATGGTGAATATATCTACCTAATTTTTCCTGTAATCATCAGATTATAATCAGAGAAGCACTAAACTAAGCGAAAGTAGAGTTTATCAGCCGTCTGCCCCCACGCCAAGTGACGCCATAATCAAACGACACAATGAATCGACACATAAATTCGTTGCCAACACTTTTAATTATCGATTTTTATTGATTTTCTCAATTTGTTGTTGCAGCCCTACCCCAAACTATAGAAAAGTATAATCAGGGGTATCAATAAGGACTCAGATCGATAAGGAGTATCAATAACAGTATCCCCATCCCTATATATGACAACAACGTCCTCAGAGTAATGAAAAACATCGGTATCGGCCCTGTTTTATACAATCGCTAGAGAATAAAGATGCTTAAATGTCAGTAGATAAACCCAGTCGGCCAACAGTTCCAGTCTGTGAGGGAATCGCCTCCCCCTTACTGCAGGTGTGCTTTATACATGTGTCGAGGAGAAAAGGCCAGCTGGTCCACAAAAGATCCCAATGTTCCTCATACTGATGTCTGATGTTCAAACACACTGATGACACTATTAATCAGACTTCAAGACAAAAAACAAAGGTTTTTCTACAACATTTACATAGTCTCAATAAAAAAGTCTTGCCTTTAATAGTGGAGGTATATGAGTGCAGTTTACTTAATATGTGGGAAGTGAAGTAAAATAAGCAGAAAGTAACACTCTCTTTCTCTCTTTCTTTGTTCATGATAATGTTACTCCTTTTTACTCACTGAAAAAGCTCACTCTGCCATATCTGTTCCCACTTTTTGCTTGCGGCAGCTTTTGAAAACCATGATTTGTGAAACGGTTTCTTTTCTTTAAAGCCTCACAGCTTCTTTCAAGAGGGATTATTAAACTCACAGTTTTGAACAAATATAGAACACTTTTTAAAATGTGTTAAAGTTGTTTAGGGGAAAAAAAAGCTGTGGTTAAGAAAGCCTATCACCCTCGTGTCAATATGTAAAATCTGTAGAAAGAACCTCAGCGCAGCAGCATCGTTTATGTCTGGCCTCTGGCTTCAGATCTGTGAAGCTGAGATCAGACAAAGGCATGCAGAGCATGAGGAAAATACCCACGGAGCTGGTGGTGAGCTGTGAAGGCGGAGGGGTGAAAGATCAGACATTTTGGAGTGAAGTAAGGCTGGCTGTCTATAAAGTTGCTGCAGCAGCTGCATGACCATACCCATAGAAATGACACGGGTCCGGTCTGCAGGGGCAAAGACTGCAAACAAGAGCCTTGAGGATTGATCCTAATACACTAATGATGGTGCAGCTGTCACGGACTTATCACTCCTCGGTCTCCGTCGCTGTTTCCACTGCTGCATGCACACACATCCCTCACGCCCCTTTGAACTCTCCTCTCCTGCCTTTTCTCTTCTGTTTATCCACTGCTCACATTTACTATGAAATATCCCGCTCGGTGTCTCTGCCGTCTCTTTTTGGCCACAACCTGCTGCTTGAATTTTACATGTTTTCCTCTGGAAGGAGCTGGATTTGACTCACTGATTTTGCACCATAAATTCAGTTCCTTTATTTTTCTACTGTTGGAAATACATTGTTTTATTTTGCTAACAATGTAGCTGAGCATAATTCCCTCTCCTTTCTGTGACTCTTTCTAAACTGACACGTGTGCGCACCTGCTGCTTTCTCCGCTTGATAGATCCATCCACACCACGGCTCTCCATCCCTCCACCTGTCTCCTTCCCTCAGAAGTTTCCTACGCTAATCTCACGCAGCAAAGCGGCAGCACAAGTCTCCAAATGTCCAATTGTTTACCGCGGCCAAGTGTTTCACGCCCCTCCCGGGGTCCAATTTGTCTGGTGGCGCCTGAAGTCTGAGTGTCGTCGTCTGCCTCTGCTGCCTGCACGCCATGTAAGAACTCAAGATGGCAGCAGGCAATGAGCAACAGATTGGCATTTTCCTGTGGCGAGGTGTTCTCACTTTGATTCTCTGTGGCAGATGTTGAGTGGCACCTTTTGGGAAGAAAGCCAGGCGAAACAATGTCTCTGCACCATCACTGCCGGCTGACAGTGACATGCAATGTGACATTTTCTTCACAAACTGATGTCAAAACCTGATATATTTATGTTTTTTTTTCCTCCAGATTCCTCCAGATCCATAAAGTATTCATTGTCAGAAGGAAATTGAAGAAAAATGTCTGTACTCCAGTTCCAGCTAATCAGCCTAACTAGAATTGAAACCCATAGAACAGCAGAGCAGTAAGGACTAACATGGCATAAATGTCAAAGAACTCATCACACTGTAATTAGTGCTGAGCAATTAAAGACAGAATTCCTGCTAAAATTATGGAGGACTACATTTACAACTAATTCCATGGACATACCATATTCCTAATCATTGATTAAATATGAATAATTAATTTCATTAAAACCATTTCTTATTAAAATTCTGCTCCCAGGCATGAGAATGAGCCAATCGTGGTGTTTCGCTCAGTAATCAATTTCTGCATTAAAGATTATGACCCAACATTGCTTTAATGTCACACTGTAGCAATAGATCATGAAGCCATTTCTGCTCTAAAGCTACAGCATTCATCATAATCATATGGTGGCCATTTTCCTTTGATTATTAAGTTATAGAAAGATAGAATTAGCAAGTGCCGTCTTAATTCATGCTTGCAAGAGACATTTATTAGACAGCCTTTATCATTCTACTGCTATCCTGCAACTGATAAACAACAGAATGAAAATCTAAAGAGGGTGGGGTACAACAGTTGTGCAACAATTTATAGTTTGTGTGTCAAGTAAAAGTGTCAAACTGTAGTTAACTGGGATATGGCTAAATGCTTACAGTAACTGCTGACTTTTAGATATGTTAGCTTGATGTTAAATAATAAATACTACCATTAGCCAAGGATTTAGTGCTTTCAAATCATGCTGGCTAACAGTAGGCCATAAACAGCTCAGTAGTAAATTGTCATCCTCTGTTAGCTCACTATTTCCTATGCTATTGGTTAGTAACACTTAAGTATTAGAATTATTTTCCTACTTTGTTTTTGTGTTGCATAAAAATTGGGTTTGTAGAATTGGCTAGGACATTACTAAATTGGCTTATTTTTGAATAAGTTAAAACCAGTAAAACCAGCTTTGACCACAGAATCAAACCAGCATTGACCACCATAAAAACCTGCATCAAACCAATGTTGACCAGAATAAAACCAGCGTTGACCACCATAAAAACCAGCATCAAACCAGTGTTGACCAAAGTAAAACCAGCGTTGACCACCATAAAAACCAGCATCAAACCAGTGTTGACCAGAGTAAAACCAGCGTTGACCACCATAAAAACCAGCATCAAACCAGTGTTGACCAGAGTAAAACCAGCGTTGACCACCATAAAAACCAGCATCAACTGTCCAGCGTCAAACCAACATAGACCAGCATTTAACCAGGTATGACCAGCATCAAACCAGAATAGACCAGGATTGAACTAGCATTGATGATCATCAAACCAGCGTTGACCACCATCAAAACCCTCAAAACCAGCATCAAACCAACAAGGACCAGCATCAAACCAGCGTTTAACCAGCATCAAACTAACAATGATGAACATCAAACCAACAATGGCCAGCAATTAACCAGCACTGATCAGCATAAGACCAGCTAACGGGCATTCAACTAGCATGAACCAGATCAAACCAGCATTGACCAGCATCAAGCCAAATTAGACCAGCATTTAACCAACAATGGCCATCATTTAACCAGGACTGACCATCATCATACCAAAAGAAACCAGCATCCAGCTGACACAGACCATTATCCAACCAGGACTAACCAGCATCAAACTAGAGCTAGCCAGTATCAAACTGACATAGACCAGCATTTAACCAGGACTGACCAGTATCTAATCAGAGCTAACCAGTATCAAACAAACACAGGCTAGCATCGAACTAGCATTGACCACCATCAAACCAGCACTGTCCAGCATGGTTTTCATTCTGGTCACTGCATGTTTCTCAGCAGAGTTTGCTTCCTCTTAGCTATGTCATGTAAGCTCTACAGTTAGCCCATCCTTATGAGTTGTGTAAAAGTATCACACTTTAGTGCTGACAAGGACATAGCAAGATGCTGTAATGAACTGTTGCCCTATGTTTGTGCACTTTTAGCAAATCTAGCTTCCTGCTTAGTAGGGCATGCCTAAATGCTTATATTGTTCTACGTTAGCTTACGTTTAGCTATGTTATACTAGCTATTAAAGCTGTAGTGTTGGCTAAGACAACGCTAAGTGTAAAGATGAACAGTTCTATATAGCATATTTTCAGCTATGTTAGCTTACTGGTAGTTGCCAACCCTATTTACTAAAAATGGTGCCGTATGATTTTGTTGGAATACAGTTTAAAATTCTAGGGCATGGCTACAAGCTAGCATTAACTGTTGTCCTCTGTTGGCCTACACTGTAAGCTACGCTATGATAGCTTAAGTCACTCAGGTGCCATTAATTTAGCACATCCTTTGGAGCTGTGTAAAAGTATAAAGCTGTAGTGTTGGCTAAGGCATGGCTACTGCCCTGTGTTAGCACACTTTTGGCTAATTTAGCTTACTGTTGAGTAGCAAATGCAATGTTATCCAAGATTTTAGCAACCTTAGACTCATGTTTCATAACAGTATCAATGTGTTGTGTTCGCTAGGATATGGCTAAATGCTAATCCTATGTTAACTTAATGTATACCCCAACACAGGTAGCATAGTTTGAACAGAACAGTAGCCTATGCCTTTATATTTGAATTCAATTAATTCCAATTAACTTAATTGTTCTTTGTAGTGGAATTTTTGGATTGTATTAAATTAAGAATATAGGCCTATACAGTATATATGGAAAATTACCTAAAAGGAATCTGTTTTGTGTTAGCTTATGTATATTAGCTGTACTGTTAACCTGAAACAAAATACTAAAATACTAGTCTTTAATTTTCCCACCCTGAGAATAGTGTCAGAGGAAAACGCCACCATGTAATGGTGTATTGGGATAAATCACAGCATCAAGTCAAATAGGGCTGCCAGACGGCCTACTTAATGAATTAAAAACAATGAAATTGAGTGGTGTGTCCTCATTTTTCTTTGCTTTGGGGCAAGTTGGGGACACAGAGCACCGCCTCATAGTCTGATGTTCCCCACTGAGGATATCAATAATGGTTTCCCTTTTCAGAGGAAGCACTGGACGTGCTTTTACATCAAATTCAAGTTTCCAGTTCTCCCTTCAGCAGCTCCAGATGAAATATTTAACTCTGCATTTATACAGGACATTAAATTGTAAATCCTGGCTGGTTTTCAATCAGTCAAGGAGGACAAAATGGAACGATGAAAGGAGCATTGGTTGGCTGACAAAGGAACATGAAATGGTACTCTAGGTTCTTTCATGGCCAAGGAGTGATAGCTAACCTCCAGATTCAAAGGCTGAAAGGGAGAATCAGTGAGCAGATAAGCTTCATAGTGACTAGACGTATACTTAGCTTCCATCTAGTCCGAGATCACAGCTGAGACACTGAAGTACCCATCTGAATTCTTTAAAAAGACCTCCAGGGGGCTGTCACTAATATACAGCTGGTTTTAACAAATAAAGCTGTTTAAATCAGACTAAAAGAAAAAAGTACAAAAAACCCAAAGCTGTTATTATTTTATAGACACATGGTAAGTGGATTATATTTTATTTATCTATTGTACTGTACTGTAGTTGTATTGCGCGCAATCTCTGAAATTATCTCACCATGATTGGGAAACCAGCATTGTAAGCCTGAGATGACAAATAACTTGGCCTATTAATATAAACATGTTAACGCTCATGATTAATGCGGAAAGCTTAATGCATTTAAAAAATAATAACCCAATTTAATCATATGACTAAGTTTGACCACAGCTTCCCCCTGTAGTCCTCCTGTGTGGATGTTTATGTCCCTGGGGTGAAAAGGTCAAAGGCGGGCCAAACGCAGCCAGCAGTGATGAGTGAGGAGACAGACTCAGGTCTGCTTCACAGCAAATTTCAATTTAAAAAGCTGCCTAATGGAAGTCTGGATGAAAAAAAGTTGTGCAGTGATGAACCGTCTTTACTCCAAAGTACAACGAGTCAGAAGTACCACCTCCGGGCAAAACGCATCTTTTCTAATGTTAGCAAAGATGCTAACAACAACACGGGAACAAGCCATGATAACTACTGTTGCTAAAGTTAGCAAAGATGCTAACAACACGGGATCAAGCCATACTGCCAAGCTACACCGGCGCAGTCCAGCAGACCCAGATTTGCCCCCAAAACGTCAACATCTAAGCTAACTAATGCGATCGCTAATGGGTCACCGAAAACTGCAGTACCAATCATGGTAGTGTGTTCTCTGCACTCTGCCAAAGCTGGGGTCCCTGCTTTCTACAGCTGAGAGGCAGAATAGATACAGAAGCATTGTTTATTGACAGATTTACCCACAGTGGAGAAATATCATGGATTTTAAATGTCCAAGAAAAACTAAATTACATTTTACTCCCATTTTGGTAATCTTGATGAAAACTAAAGTTAATTCAGTGCTATGTCTAGCTAGTCTTAATCTAGTCTTTCTCATGGATAAAAGGCTGTTGAAAATTTTAAGTCATGATTTTAGTTAAGACACTGGAAGGAAGTTGTCAAATGATTTGAAAACAAATGAGCTAATCTGAAATCTATTCATACATTTTATTGGGAGGATTTGTAGAGACTGGAGCAAGGGAGTGGATCTATGGAATCTGTTGTACAATGTGATCATTTTAAAGCATTTTCATGAAACGTTTCCAAGAGATTGCACTCATTTTTTATTAATAGCCTGTATCTTGGACATAGTCATGTGTCATGTCATTCATTTGCCCATTTAAATCCCCTTTAAAAAAAAAAAAAAAAAAAAAATTACTTGTAGCAGCAGAATAAATCACAGATATGGGCTCAAGAAATCAGAGATGTCGCTGTGTCACTGTAGAATTGTGGGTAATATAGTGCTGTTGCCCGAGGTTGCTGGAAATCATGTTTTCCTAAAATGTTTAAATTTTTAATTCTAAATTTTTTAATTTCAGTTTGGTTTGAATTATTTTTTACCGCTGTTTTTTGTTTTTTGCTTTTGTTTTTTTTTAAGCTTAGTTTAGTTTTAAATTTGCAAAAATGCTTTGTTTCAATTTTGTTTTTATCAGTTTTAGTGTTAGTTTTAATTTTTTCGGATACATGTCGGGGCTGAGGGAACGTCATACATTTTTAAAAAACATATTCAAACAGGCTACTCTTCACTTTAATTGTATTTGTTTAAAGATGATGTTTAAATACATCTCCAGACATAAACCTGTCACTGTATGAAGTCTTAACCAGTCAATTCAGGCAATTTTACTCTCCACAGACTCTGGTGTAGGTGCTGGTCAATATGGTTGGCTCACAGACTAAAAGCAAGGATAATTTGTCAGTATCTTTATTTTATTTTAAGTTAGTTTTATAAGTGCACAATACAGTTTTAGTTAGTTTTAGTTTTTTCAGTAAAGCTTAGAACTATAATAACCTTGGCACAGACTGAATGATGTTGTGGCTGATTAGGGACAGTAGGGAGGTGGGAGTGGGCATATCTATCCCTGTCCCTCCCAGCACTGTCCTCAGTGTTCTTAAGGCAGGATAGATGCACCACTGCTTGAACTAAGAGTTTATTTACTCTTTCAGAACAGGAACTAAAGATGAAGTTCTTCAAAATAAAATTAGCTGCAAGCACAAACACTCAACTTAAGTTCCCCTGGAAAAACAGCACGGACGCATCACTTCACAAAAGAAGAGAACTGGTAAAAAGTAGTTTAATAAATAGGACACTGCACAGAGATGCACTTGAGTCATAAACACAAATCCAGAGGTACAACAATGGATGATAGGTAAAGCTGCCCGGGGGTCTGATTTTATTGCATTGGCTCTATTTATTCACTTTGTCTGCCCTTGTTGAATTTACTAGGGATACAATCAGAAGACCAAATATTGGATTTTCTCCACTGATCATTATTCAGACAAATAAAGCGAAGATGTATCCCAAAACTAATATATTTTTTGAAAGCTCGACACATTAGAGATAATAACACGGATCTAGTGAGTGCACAAACCTTTTCAAATTTACAATGGAAGTGGAGCAAATATAAAAAAAATCACAGTTCCTAGCAATTCCATGGGGATGAATAGAGCCGCCTGAAAGCCCGCACTTTACTGAAAAGGAACTGAGCAGCAAATGTCATGCCAGTACCTCTGTGAAATGTGAAATTATTAGTTTTAGCAATCTTTTTAAGATTCATTTTTTTCCTTTCAACTCTCTGAATGCAAGGAACAAAAAAAAAAGAGCTAAACCAAATAGAGCATTTGCAGACACATTTACGGCGGGCGGACTCGCCACAGCAGCGCTAATCTGAAGCAGACATAGTATGAGGTCAACGCTGGATCCCTCATACAATAAACTCACTCTGTACTTCATTAGTGTGGACTTCACGCTGCAAATGTCTTCCAGGAAGCATTTCAGCCAAAACAGAAAATGAAGAATTATGAGTGTTGAAGTAGGAAGTTCTCCTGGCAGTCATGCGGAGTCTCCTACCGTAGAAAAGTATTTGGCGCTCCCCCCCTTGCTATAATCAGACGGATCAGGCGCTGCTGCATGCACAGGCTCCGTGCTCCTCTACTCCCAGTCAATTTGATATATTAAACAATTATTGAATATGCCACCAAACAAAACCCAGTGACACAAAGAGCTGTGTAAATCTCTGGCTGCTTCCCCTAAATTATGTATGACTCAATGAATTATTCATAGATAGGAAGTGGAAAAGGAAGACGACGACAAATACGACAGAGGGAAAAAAGAGAGTTGAAAATAAGACAATGGGCTGTAAATGGAATAAAGGGAGTAAAAATAAACGCTGGGTAAAAGGCTGAGTTGCTGCTGTTTAGTGGAAGCTCGTGATCTTGGCAAATGGGAACGAGTCAGTCAATTCAAATAGAGTCGGCTGTCATTCATGGATGAATAGAGGCTTATTATGATGATAACATTATGGTGACGGCCTGCATGCATGACGGATCAGCAGGCAGTGCAGTGTTACAGGATGATAATGTGATTGGCAAACAAAAAAGCAGAGGAGAGCGAGAGTGTTAGTGTGTAAGAGTGAATGTCTGATTGTGTGTGCAGTAGTGGACATTGATGAATATTTGTATGGCAGCGTCCGGCTGTGCGTTTATTGCACAGCCTGGTCTCAGAGAAAATATGTCTGTTTATTGCTAAACTGCTTTCCTAATTGCACTGTGGTGATGGTGTAATCATTGCCTGGGTTATGTTCATCAAAAGTGAGTTTAAAGTGATCGAAATGCTGCATTTATGCAATGTACTGCTTTGCAAAGAGTTAGTGTATAGGTGGGTGGTTTCCCCCATACTCTTGTCTATGCCTAACTTAAAAGCTCCTGTAAGAAACTTTGAAGTTGTGTTCATTTTGGTGATCCATTTGGAGAAATCTTGTCATTTATCCTATGCTTTGCTTTTTAGATCACATAAATGCAGCCATATTTATTTCAGTCCATTTTATAATCAGTTAAAAACTCTCTACAGGAGCTTTAAAGTACTACACATAACTTTTCCACCTTAAAATAGTGCAACCTCAATTCCAAAAATGTTGGGACACTGTGTAAAATATATCAGCGCCATAGGCCAGGGGTCATCGAGTACATTTGCACAAGGGCCAGATTTAGTCTTGGCAGAAACTCTGGGGCCAGACTTTCAAATCGACAAAAATTAGATAAATATTTTGGTCTGATTAACATATTACTGTGCAGCAGGCCACAAAGACAGGCCTGCCCACATAGCACCAGTATTAACTCATTTTGACACTTTTAACCCTTTTTGATACTTTTTTGCCTCTTTAACCAATTTTTTGACACTCTTAAATGCCTTTTGAATTATTTTGCTGCATGTTTTATCCCCTTTTGTGTCACTCTTTTATCAATTTTTGCCACTTTTATTCATTTTTTTACCACTTTCTAACCCCTTTTCATTACTTTTTTGCTAATTTTAAACCATTTTTTTTGCCATTTTTCACCCATTATACCACTCTTTAATCTGTTTTTTGCAACTTTCTTGCTAATTTTTGCCCCTGTGTGCCTCTCTTTAGCACCTTTTCACTACTGTGCCAGGCTGTTTTTGCTATATTTCTGCCCCTTTTCACCCCTTTTCTATAGTTTAACCTGCTTTTTGCCATTTTTAACCCCCTTTTAAACCAATTTTTCTGCATGTGTTATCCCCTTTGAGCAACTCTTTTATCTATTTTTGCCAATTTTCTTATATTTTTGCCATTTTTATCCTATTTAAATTACTTTTTTGCATTTTTTTGCCACTTTTGACCCATTTTCATACATCTTTCCACTTTTCCCTCTTATACCTTTTTTTTGGCCACATTTCAACCTCTTTTCACTACTTTTCCTGTCAATTTTTTGTCCTTTTGTGCCACTCTACAACCCATTTTGCCACTTATCACCAATTTTTGCCACTCTTTAACCCCTTTTAACCACTCTATCTGTCCATTTCTGCCAACTTTAACTCTATTTAAATTTTTTCTTACTAATAATGGCTGGCAAGTAAATTTCCATAAAGAACGATCAAATGTTAAGTCATTCTAAAACTATTTCAATATTAATCATTTTTAGAGTGAATTAACAAGCCAACAGCATCTTCTTTTCCTCCTTTTCTGAATTTAAGAACCCTCTGGGGGCCGGACAGACAGCTTTGGGGGGCCTGGGGCCGCCAATTGATGATCAGTGCCATAGGCACTCAGGCAACCGTATACCATCAGAGATGCGTGCTTTCCAACTGCGGTCCCTCTCCTCCTTAATCTGCAAGACATGGCATCTGTGATTTGAAAAAAAAAAAAATCTACAATTTTTAACCACAGAACAGTTTTCCATTTTGCCTCTGTCCATACTGTATGAGCTTTGGCCCACAGAAGACGGCAGTATTTTTGGACTTCACATATTGCTTCTTCTTTGCATCACACAGCTTTAACTTAAAAAAGTACAACCCTATTTCCAAAAAAGTTGGGTCACTGTGTAAAATGTAAATGAAAGCAGAATGCAATGATTTGCAAACCTGATAAATCCATATTTTATTCACAATGGAACATAAATACATCAGATGTTGAAACTGAGACATTTTACCATTTCTTGAAAATATGAGCGCATTTTGAATCTGAGGGCTGGAACACATCTCAAACAAGTAGGGACAGGGCAACAAAAGCCTGGAAAAGTAAGTGGTACAAATGAAAAACAAATGGAGGAACATTTTGTAACTAATTCGGTTAATAGGCACCAGGTCAAGCAGGTAAAAAAGGAGCATTTAAGAGAGGCAGAGTCTCTCAGAAGTACAGATGGGAAGAGATTTGCCAACCAGTGAAAAACTGTGTCTAAAATTTGTGGGACAATTTCAGTAAAATGTTACTCATAAACTACGTAAAATTGCAAAGACTTTGAATATCTCACCATTAATGGTAGATCATTAAAAGATTCCAAAAATCTGGAGACATCTCTGTGAGTAAGGGGCAAGGCCAAAGGTCAGTATTGGATGCTGGTGATCTTCAGGCCTTAAGGGGGCACTGCATTAAAACCAGGCATGATTCTCTACTGGAAATCACTGCACTAGCTCAGGAATACTGACAGAAATCACTGTCAACACAGTTTACAGTGCCATACAAAAATGCAAAATAAAGCTGTACCATGCACAAAACAACATGATCCGGACATACAGCTGTTTCGTCTGGACCAAAGCTCATTTAAGATGGACTGAGGCAGAATGAAAAACTATTCTGTGGTCAGTTGAATCAAAATGTGTTACTATTTTTGGAAACAGCAGACGTCATCTCCTTCAGACTGAAGAAGAGAGGGACTATCCAGCTTGTTAACAGAGCACAGTTGAAAAGCCAGCATCTCTGAAGGTGTGGGGTTGCATCAGTGCCTATGGCATGGATAGGTTACATGTCTGGAAAGACACTATCAGTGCTGACAAGTACAGAGGAACATATGCTCCCATCCACACAACGCCTCTTTCAGCGAAGATCTTGCACATTTACGCATGACAATGCTAAACCACATACGGCATCTTTCACAACAGCATGGCACCACAGTAGAAGAGTCCATGTGCTGAATTGGCCTGCCTGCAGTCCAGACCTTTCGCAATAGTAAACATTGCGTGCAGCATAAATAGAAAAGTCCAGCAGAAAACTCTGGTAACTGAACCCCTTACTTTCCAGACGTTTACAGACTGTTGTTAAAAGAAGAGGGGAGGCTGCACAATGGGAAACATGGCTCTGTCCCTACTTTTTTGCTGCATGTTAACCTTATAAAAGACAACTAAGAACATGCCTTAAAAACAATCAAAGAAAATAGTAAAGACACAGTCTTTGAGATGGAATTACATTTTGCCTCAAAAGTGGGAAACTAGTTCTATATGAATGTAATCTGTTTAATACTGAAAGTATATGGACGTAATCCCCAGCTAAGTACTGTAATCCCTGGAGTCATTCGACAGATCTGAAAGGCTTTTATGTCAAACTCATTGTCCTTCGGTTACCTTAGTGACCTAATATCCCAGGTTGAAAATGTGGAAAACATTACAGAACCCACCAGAAGATAACGCATTATCACGCTGTCCACGTCTGACTCCTGGTTTCTAAACATGGCTGTGGACTGGGTCTGATTACAGGCTATAGTTATTGCAACCCAGGTGCTCCAGGCTGCATGGGTTAGCTGAGCTGTCACCGGCCCCCTGCCTCACTAGCGACAGTGTTTTACATATAGATTGAATTACCTGGAACATTTCTGCCCTATGTAAATGACCATTATGCTAATAGTGTGCAACAACCCACATTCAGAGCACAGAGTGCGGCGTCGTGTGGGTGTGTGCGTGTCTGGGAATTTGAACTTGATGCCCCTGTTTTTGGGAGCTCGAGTTCAAAAATTCACAAGGGCAAACTTGGTTGATGAAGACTGACACTAATCTGCTAAAACAGCATAGAAGGGGTGCACAATATATTGAGTTTTTTTTAAGATATATGACTATGTTTTTGAATGAGACGTAGGGTGAGATGCTGTCATGTTGGTGATGATTTGTTAAAAGGATGACAGGCCTGAATGGAGGGCTGCACAGTGGCACAGAGCAAGTGGGTTCCTGGTTCCCCATTGAACAGGGCCGTTCTGTGCTGAGTTTGCATTTTCTTCCTGTGCATGCATTGGTTCTCTCTTGGTGCTCTGGCCGACCCAAAATCATGCTTGTGAGGTTATTTGGTAACTAAACTGACTGTAGGTGTGACTGTGTCTGCTGTTTGTCCAGGTTGTACCCCAGCTTTCCCCAAATGACAGCTGGGATTGGGTCCAGTTCCCTCAGTGACCCCAAGCGGGATAAGCTGTGTAAGATGATGGACAGACAGTCTGAATTGGGTATTATCATTTTATTTGATTTAATTTAGAAGCGCTCTTATTGTTCGTAAAAATCAAACATATTGATACCTGTTTTGTCCCCAAAAACAGAAGTACTAGACACCCGGTAGTTATTATTTTCAATTCACAAAAATTGCAGGCAAACTCCTTCACATTGTCTAAATTGCACAAATATGTTGTCAACCTTTGAAAAAGTTAAAGTGTTGAGGAGTCAAGGTTTGCCAGCTTATATAGGCAACTTTCTTTCCTGCAATTTAGACATTGCTCTCTTTCTTTTAATAGAAATATGACAGAAAATAATTAGGTTCTCATACTGTTTGATATGACCAATCATTAAAATAGTGGAGATTTTATCACAATGAAACATATTTCTGCAATTTGGACAACTGAAAGGAGTTTGTCTACAAGTTTAGATCATTAAAAATGAAGAACTTACCCAACAATGGGAGTCTAGCTAGGCTGGGTAATATGGCCCAAAAACAATAGCAGTAGAGATGCTCTAATATTTGTTATCTTTTGGGCAATACATGATACACAATACCACGCAGAACTTTGGCTGAAGTTCGGCCTAGATGTGGCAAGTAAGGATGTACATGTGTGTAAGGATGTACATGTGTGTAAGGATGTACATGTGTGTAAGGATGTGAGCAGGGCAATTTACACAACCCAGGTAGTGCTCTGGATGTCCTTGCATATTACCAGAGGAATGGGAAAATAATCTGCTGAAAAAATAACAAAGTCTGCACCAAGGGGTGAATGTGGTGAGCAGGGGTGTAGCTAGGGATTTTGGGCCCTCAGAGGGAATATTACACAGGGCCTCGCTTAACCAGCTAGCCAAGCAATAAATTCATATCTATGCATTTAAATGTATTTCTGAATCATAATTTCCCGATGTATGAGCAACATTATTACTATGGTTGAATTAAATTTACTTGCATTATGTCACAGCGCTGGACTATATCATTTGGACATTTTTGAGGGAGGAGCAGGAGCCCCCCGGTATTTTATTTCATTCTATTTGATAGAAATTTCAGCCACATGACCAATTAATTTGTTACGTTTGATTCAATGATAAAATTAATTACTAAGAAAAAATAAATTAAAACACTTTTCACTGCATGCTTCCCAAGGGCCCCTCCCTACTGTGGACCCGGGTGATCAGTACCCCCCCCTTGTGCTACACCCATTGTGGTGAATAAGCACGGCCTAGGGTACCATCAGGGCGGGTAGTAAGCTTGCCGCAAGTTCCTGGTTGTACTGTGGATGTCCAAAGGGCCCGAGGACCACTGGGGGTCTCTGGTGGTATTACCAGGGGTGACAAGGCCTAGCAAAAGACATGCCGTGAAGCTTGACCTTGGCTGCCAAGCAAAACACATGTTGACATGTGTCGTGCTTGACTCTGGCCGCCCTACCCCCCTGCTCCAGCCCTGGGTTGTCCCATCAGGTCCTAACATTAGGGATGCAAAAAAATGCTGAAATTTCCAAACTAATTTTAGATGATACTGATATGTGCAGAGCTTTTATGGTACTAAATGTATAGTATACTTTGACGAAAAGAGAGAAAAAACGTTCAAAACTGGACAAATACGTTGGCGATGTTTGGAAAACTGTGTGGAAATTAGGGGTGGGAATCACCAGTGGCCCCACGATACGATATTATCACGATACCGGGGTCACGATTTGAAATTACTTTAACATTTTGCAATACATAGAGTATTGTAATACCATACTGTACTACCAACTGTTTTGCTGATTTTGCATTAGCCTTGCCCTCAAGTAGCCCTTCTTGCAAACCTCGCGTGTCATGTCAATCTCATTCATGCCCTGCTTGCATGTTCTTCCCCTGGTGGTGCCACATTTGTTACTAACTTTCTCCTGCTTTATGACTGTCACCTCTGACGACCTCACTGGAAAAACAGTTGTCCAAACAATTGATTCTATTTTTCCAGTGTCATAGACCTCAGTTCATATTAGCAATTAATTTGAAAAAAAAAAAAAAATCAATACTTGGTGGATGAGACGATACGATGTATCACCAGACCAAATATCGGAATACTATGCTGTATCGATTATTCTCTCCCACCCCTTGTGGAAATGTGAGTTTCTTGCCAGTTCTGCCCACTGTTTTGTATATATTGATGCAGGATTGTTTGAAATCAACATAAAACTGATATACCCCCCAGGCCTAGTGTCTAGGACTTCTATTTATAGATTGAGAAGCATGGTAGGCAACCATTCAATACTTATTTACAGAGAAAGATAAGGCAATAGGTATTGTGTATTGTATTAGCTAAAGAAATGATTTATTGGTCCATATTTCCCAGCCCTAGATGTAAGACACCTTTTTCTAACCCCACAAAGAGACAGCGAGACGGAATCCAGACATATGGACTAACAACAGCTAAGCTTCAACCATAACACTGTAGGGAGATGAGATCATGACACACATGGGACCCCAGAGAAAGAACAGGTGCAGAATACAAGGACAGATGACAGCTGCAGAAGTGTGACTGACGAGGAATGTGGCCTGGAAGAGGCAGTGAAGAAGAAAGAAAAATAGGTATCCAAGAGATATATGGAATAAGATAAGATTAACTCATGCAGAAGCAAAGAACAGGGTGCACTAGGAAGTGAGAAGTCTGTTCCCTGGTCTGTTCAGAAGGTCAGAAGGTGTCACACTGTAATGCTGCGAGCAATGAGCAGAAAAAGAGAAATGATGTATGCATGCTCTACAATTTGAATGTCATGGTCATCCAGATTCAGGCAGCAGAGAAGAGACAAAGGAGCAGAAGCACCGCGCTCGAGTTCCAGTAAGAAAAAGGGAAACGGCGATCATTAGCTGAATGCCAGGCCTTGGCTAATGAGGGGCGAACTAGAGTGTGGAGCGGAGCACTGGGGAGCTGAGCTTGCTTTTACTGAGCAATTCTGGGAGCAAGGGCCGCCGCGTTCCCGCTGCCTGCTATTCTGGTCT
Organism: Cheilinus undulatus; assembly: GCF_018320785.1. Lineage (NCBI taxonomy): Eukaryota > Metazoa > Chordata > Actinopteri > Labriformes > Labridae > Cheilinus > Cheilinus undulatus. The sequence goes on along the minus strand of NC_054884.1, from coordinate 30,479,385 downwards.
GATTGGAGTGGTCTGAAGCAAACCAGCAAGCTCATTGTGCCGAGGCTGGGAGGGAGAGGGCGTTGAGAGGGAGAAGGACGACCACAAAAGGGATGCTTGTGCCCACAGGGGATCAGGTTGCAAGGCTGAGGGTCATCATCTCTGGCCTCTTTCTTTGCTGGCTGCATTCCTCTGGCCAAGCTAATTCAAAGCACATCTGTTGCTGTTGTTTCCACAGTTCGCCAGCCTTTGGCACTTCTTTTGCTGTCCTTTTTATGTATACCCTTTACTTCCATCTTGTCTTTCTTTCAGACTTATGTTCACAGTGTCTCTTTGAAGATTTCCTGGTTGAACTGCTTATTTTTATGCATCAGTTGGTCATCTGCATAAAATATAACAATTTGTTTTTTTTCAACCTCTCATTTTTAACCAACATTTGCTTCCCTATGAGCAGAGGTACTGCTAGGATTTCTGGACCCCATTAAAAGATTTCACCATGGGCCCCTCCACTACAGCTTCAAACAACCCTTTGATATTAAAATAGAAAAAAAAAAAAAAAAAAAAAAATCTTTCACAGAAAGGTTTGCAAGAGACAACTGAGAGACGATGACCAGAACCATTTTGTCAAGAAACACATACACCATAGTTTGGTGTTATAAATATTCAGTTATAAATTTTTGCTCTCATTGCCATTATTAATATTTGGTGGTGTGGCTGTTCTGGGATCCCCCCGCTCTTCTAGGAGCCGACGTGGAAAGCATCAAGCAAGGTCCACGCACATTCCTGCCTTTCCTATACCTGAGACAGGGAGAGAAGAAGCAAAAAACCCAGAGCAGAGGGGGCATCAGTGACAACAGACTGGCACTGATTAAGTTAGAAGCAGAATAAAGGAGGAGCTGGGGTGGAGGAGGGTTGCAAAAAGCAGCTTTCAGATGGAGCAGCCCGGCTAGAGCAGTTTAAATATGGCAGCATTGATATTCGATTTAAAAACTTTGTTGTCCCCAGAACAGTTCAAGAAAGTGCAATGAGTGTGATTAGCCAATAGCGTGCTCAGAGTTAATCAGCTAGCCGTCTGCTGATGAGGGCTCAAGGAAGATCAGCTGATCTCAATTATATGTCAGTACTTGACTCTGTGGCCTGCCTGAACTAAAGCTATACACTGTTTTTTTTGTTTGTTTGTTTTTTTTCTGCCATATCTGACATCACATCTTTGACTCCCAACAAGCCCAGCTTGACTTGGCCTAAGTATGAGCGTATTGGTGGGGAGCCTGTCTGACCTGGATCCGGTTTGTGGGCCAGTCGCTGCCTTTAGCTGGGCAGAGAACCTGACTTCTCCACATTAAATGTGGTCATAGGCCCATTTCATATACAAATACACAAAGACAGAATACATAACAAGATGGAAAAAGAAATTCTCCTTTCATAATTCAGTTTCTAGAATATTTTTAGTTATTTGGCATAATTGGATATAACTATCTATAAAAAGCACAACAGACTATATTATGAAAACATAGAAATGCTCGTAAAATATATTTAAATAGCTTGTAAATGCTCAATTTATTGTCTGCTTTAATTGGCTTTAATTCTGTGTTTACCTCATTAGAGTTTAAAAACAAAATGTGGTATAATAAATTGCAACGGAAGCTACAGATTTGTGCCCTTTATCAATTTAAAAATAATCAGCTTAGTTAAAAGTAAAAACAGTTATTTTAACAGAATGGCGAGAAACATAAGAAAGTGTTTGTTTCAGGCCTAAAGGGGCCCATTCCTCCATTGGGGTCTTGGGTAGTGAGCCCCGCTTTCCCCCCACTATGACCTCTACGCTGATGACTTCATTTCCCCCTCTCATTAGTCTCTCTTCATTAAACATTGATGTATTTTCTTCTTTTAGATCACTCCATTTGCTTGTTTACTACCCTTATATGCAGACAACTAATGGCTCTATTTGCATAAAATCTACTATGTACATCCAAGGAGGCCCCTGTTGAATTTGGCCATCTCTCACCTCACAGCCAGACACTGTCAGACCAAACAAGCCTTACATAACTATCCTATTATCTCTTACAATGTCGACCATAAAAAAACAACTCTACCTGGGGAGATTATTAAGGCCTTGGCGCAGAGGTCTGCACTCCATTGAAGCTTTCCTTGTTCTTTCTGTTGCCTCTGGTCTTTCATGTCTTGCCAAACAGATTGACCAAGGATGCCAGAAATATCCCCCGGACTCGATCAAATAGCATGCCAGAAAAAAACATTTATTTGTGTTTCATCTTTAGTAGTGATCTTTCTGTTTACACCCGTAACAACAAGTATTAATGACCGGAAAAACAAGGCTCAAGCAGAGTTTTGTTTCTCTTGGGCATAATTGACCGTCTAGGACTCCGATGTTCTCGTTTTGCGAGGCTTCATCATCCTGCTCTTGGCAATAAAAAAATATACTAATCACATTGTGCGCTGATTATTATTCACAGAGTTGATGCCATGTAAAGCAGAGAAGTGAGACACCCATGTTCAAAGCTGTCTGAGCTGATTAGTATGCCAGAGTTCTGCTCATGGATCCTCGGTGAGTCATTACCGAAATGTCTCTAATTGCACACTCGTAGATTAAACCTGCTCTCTCTTTCACACTGACCCTGACAAGCAGCTGAGTAAAGTTGAAGAGTTTGTTATGTCTTTCTCTTTCCCTCCCAAACTACCCCACTTTAATAGTAAAGCGTGAAAAGTTCATGAAGTTCTCAAGCTCTCTGTTTTATTGGGATAACAAAAAAAAAATCATGATGAGCCTCACCAGTCTGTGCCCCCCTTTTTGGGTCCTTTCATCAGTCTAAAAGGGGGCTGAAGCTCTAAAAAACTACTGTTTGAAGGGCTTGAATGGGTAAAAAAATGAATCAAACTGTAACAGTCTTTCATAATGAAACCATGACCCAGTGTGGGATTTATACAGAACTCAATTCCTTTGTTTAGAAAGGCAAAATATGTCTCAAATCAGCCAACACTTGCAATGGTAGTTTAACCCTTACCCTAACCCTTAACGGAAGTTCAGGTTTTAGCATTTTAGCGATCTCCAGCCAGACTGTCTTGGATCAGTCCAATCCCAATGCATCCTAGATCAGCTGTGGCACGCATCAGTACAAATACCGACAGAAATGCAAAGTGGAGGCATTATAGAGTTGATTTCAGAGTTAAACATAGGTGTTCTCAGGTTTTAAGTACTTATTTTGTCTTACAATAGTGCTCCAAGGGTGAAAAAATCAAGCAAAAGATGAGGACTGTTCTTCAACAGAATAGAATAAAACACTTGCATTGCTTTAGGAAGACAAAAGGTTTCAAAGTAGCCAACAGTTGCATTTAACATTGAGTTATCTTTTTTCTTTCTGTTTTTCAACCAGCCCTGAAAAAAACGACTTAAAGGCACTGATTCAACACTTTTCTTTGCAGCTGTGCAAGGGATCACAGTTCTCACAGTTCAGATTGGATCATAGATATGCCCAAACTGCAGATTTTTTCTCACATTATGGGTGAAAAAAAGGAAAAAAATATTATAACTTTACAACCCCATGATTCAACATGACTCAACTGCGCATTTTTAAAAGCACTTCAAAACAAAATGCATAACGGCAAAGTTTAGAAATAGCCGATTTGTTGCTAACAGGTCCTCATCTTCAAGTAAATGCAAGCATTTAATAGCACAGCACTAAGTGCCATCTAAACAGCTTTTTTTTGTTGTCCGTGAGCACATTATAATAAAGATTTCCTTGAAATGCTTTTTTTCTATGTACTTCTCTACAGCTACAAAAAAAAGATGACTCACTAGTGAAAACGAAGGTCATGCAGTTGCTGAAAATGACTTCATCTAAAGCTGATCATCTATTACATACAATGAAAAGGGAAACAAAGTCCAAACAGAAATGACATTATTGTCCAAGATCCTTTTTACCGCCACCCATTTGAAGGCATTTGCATGATATCTGTGGCTGGTATGGGCATGCACTGATCTGCTATTTACAGTAGGATACATTGAAAACTACTGAACATAGAAGGACCTGCAGAGAAATGTGCAAATGATACTCAAACTAGCCACTTCTTACTTGAAGTATGATGTGTTAACTAAAGCCATAAAGCTTTGTGAACTTGAAGTTACACAGTGCTGAAAGCAGGTGACCGAGACACTCTGTGGTAATGGGGTTGATGTCGTTCCCCCTGCATGTTGAAAGTGATTATATTAGAGTAATTCTATATAAGGTGATGCTTTAAGGGCTGAAGTTGCAAGCTTCCTGAAAATGTTACTGATTGAAATGTTTAGTGGCAACCAGGATAAAAGACTTTAAATCCTCCATCAGCAGATTCTCAGGATGGCTGCACGGTCAAACATTTTACTGTTTGTCTGCAGCCTGTAATTGTAATCACCCTGTTTAACACAATGTGAAAAATGAGCTGACTTTAAATTAACATAACACAAAATGTCTGCATGTAATCACTCACTGACAACATAAACTGCGTGGGACTTCTGGGTGGAGGTTAAAGAGTAACACGGTTCAGCGGGCCTTGGCTGGTAATTGATTGGGCCGAGGCCAGAGTAGCAGCATTCCTGTCCAGTCGCACGCTGCCGGAGCAACGAGAGGCAGGTCGGAAATCACTAATAAAAGGTCTGGGTCAGGCAACTGAGAGCTGACTACATGAAACATATACAGACCGGCCGTGGGACGGGAATCAATACGAGAAGGAAGGGGCTTAAATACAAAGTAGCTGGAGGAGCGAACTCTTCTGGAGAGGCTTCGTGATGAAACGCAGGGTGTGACACATCAATTAACGTGACTGCTTGTGCATGGCGAGACAATTTTGACAATTTGTTGAGTACTTGTTTGTAATTTCTCATACATGATGCTCTTTATAAAACAATAAACCTTGCTCTCATCCATCACAGAGCCGCAGGCAGGTTTGTGGTGGAATCAGGAGCCTGGAAATGCTGTTTTACTTCAAGTACAAATTAGCAAAATGGATCAAAAACGCATCCCAGACTCTTTTCCGTAGTTCATCGGCTTCCCTTTGAAGAGATAATGAAGCCATAAAACAGCTGTGAAAATGCTCAAACGGCCCCCCGATGGCTCTTTTTGATTGATTTTTCATTTGTCCTAGATATTTCATTTCATTCCTTCCTGTGAGTTTAAATGATTAAACAACATTTTCCTCCCCGCCTTTGCTTTTGTGTCTCGTGCTTTCTTTAAACTTTGCCTGTTTACAACGGCATAAGAGGAAGGATGACAGCGAGCGACAGCTCGAATGAAACAACTCCACCGTCCCGCTTTTTTCCTCCTCTCATAAAATGTTTTAATTTAACTTTCCTCATTAGGAAAGCGTCAGGGTGATAAATATATGTGGCTTGCTCGACACAAGAGTAATTTACATGAGGATATTAATAGATTCATCATTCAGGCTTAAGCACATCAATTATGAAAGGCCTGTAACCTGAGAAAAGTTAAAAAAAAAAAAAAAACAGCCCCATTGAAATGTTGATGAGAAATATAATTAGTGCAGTTATGGCTGAGGCAAAACAAACACATTAACAATAGGTTATAAACACTGAATAATTCAATATAAATAAATATGCTTATTTATGGACAGAATCTCAGAAGCACTCAGGAGTAATTAGAAAGAGCTTTCTAGAGTTTTGGATTAATCACGTAGCGCACATTTGGGAATGTATTCAGTGAAACATGCTGTGTTTGCTGCACTGATTGCCATTGAAGGATTTATATTTCATTGATTTCAAACAAGTGTAGCAATCCAAAGCAATACCCCGAGAGAGTATAATCAAGCCGATGAAATCTTAAACTTTCTCCTGATTGTTATTTAATCTTCCATATTGTATTTTATCCTGTTATCTCCAAAAGCCAATAGACTCCGTCCATCCATCGGCGAAGCAATTTGTGGGTTTAACAAAGCGATTATTACAGTCAGCAGAAAGTCAGCAGCAGCAGATTTATATCTCTACCAAAAGATAGCGAGGACTTCATGATCACTGCGAAGAACTCGCCGCCCGAGCTGCAGTAACAAGAAGATTTACATTTCAAAAGCATGTCTCTTCAAACCGTGTTTAACCCCGAGCCCCTAAAAAAGCAATCCAAGCAAGAATCCAACTTCCCTCCCTTTTTTTCCCCCTCTCTCTCGTGAAATACAGCCGCCGTGTTAAGGTGGGATTTCTGCATTCCGCACAGTCGACGGATAAACTGAAGGAACACCTGAGTAAATTTGGCAAAGCAGAGCTTTTCCAGACAAGGAGCTTGGGTCTGTTTGGAGAGAAAACACAAATGCATCAACAGGAAACATCTGTGTCAAGGGGTTTTGACCTCCTCAACATGAGGGGCCGTGAACCCCCCTCCCATGGTGCAGACAAGCACTTAGGGCCATGTGTGGTAAAAGAGAGCCGGGAGAACCGCTTGGCCTTGGGACTGAGGGAAAACCTCCTTCAAGGGTATCAGGTGACTGAAGTGTGAGAGAGTTTGGGGATTGGGGGAAGACAGAGGAGGAATGAATAGCAGAAGGGAGGAATGGATGACTGGGTTAGTGTGGGTTCTGGTTTGTGGGTATAGTGGAATGACATAAATGTATGTGATGACAGTGAAGGGTCTGGAATTTTCAGACTATGAAAGAAGTCACGCAAACCATGTATGTAAGAGGAGACGGTCTTTGTGAGCACGATTATGGGATCATGTTGGGGGGTAGATCAGACATGGAAGAGCCACAATAATGCCCCCAGCTGTTGCTGCAGGAATAGGCTGTGGATGACAAGCACACGCTGCTCTAGGCTTCCAAGAGGGCCATTACACTTTATATACAGTACTATGCAAGATTTTAAGACTATATGAGCGATTGCCAATGGCTTTCAGTCCATAACTGCGCTTCAAACAAGCATCCCTATTTAAAAACTTTCAGACCCGTACCCATGCAGAAGCCTGGACGGCTAACAAAAGCTTAAAGCAGAACAAGCTACCATTGAATACTACATGGCTCTTTAGCACCAGCATTTTATATTCCGTCCTTTCAAAATGATGCAAGAAATATCAATTCTGTCACTTTTTGTCCCTTTGTTCCAGTGGTGGATTCAGGATGTTTGAGGGGCTGCACCAAAATGATAAAATAAGAAAAATCTACAGGGAACTTTATCACATTTTGTCCACATTTGGTCCAAGGTAATTTTGGAGGGCACTTTGTCACACTGTGTTTACTTGCAGGACACTAGACAGGGCACTAAATATGTTTTTTTTTTTTTTTTTCCATTGCAAGGACACTCTACAAGGCACTGGAAGGCCACTCTAAAGGGAACTTAATCATGTTTCATCCCCTGGAATGGGACTTCATACAGCTCTTTATCTCATGTGTCCACTAAAGGGCACCCTGGGGTTTACTTTATATTCTCCACTGGAAGGGAACTTTACAAGCCACTAGTTATGCTTTTTCCACTTGAAGGGCACGCTACACTGCACTTTATCACATCGTGTCCACTCTAAGGAAACATGGCGAATTCTTTACATCATCCACTTTAAGGGCACACTACAGTGTTTTTTGTCAGCTACAAAAAAAATATATATATCTACAAAGCACTTCATCAGGTTCTGTCAAAATGAAGGGTAATCTACAGTGCGCTTTATCAAGTCTTGAACACTAGAAAGGCACCCTACAAGGAACTTAATCATGCTTTGTCCATTGGATGGACACCCTGGGGGGCAAACTATCATGAATTTCCCCTCGTGTGGGGGGCATTTCAAATGTCCCTTTATCAAGATTTGTCCAAAAGAAGGGACATTTGAAATGCCCCCCACATTATCATGTTTGTCCACCAGAAGGGAACTCTGCAGGGCACATTATCATGTTTTGTCCACTAGAGGGGTATTCTACAGGGCACTTTATAGAATTTTGTCCACTAGAGGGGGCTTTACAGGGCACATTATCATGTCTTGTCCACTAAAAGAAACCTCCAAAGAACACTTAATGTCTGTCAGATAAAAGGGCACCCTGGATAGCACTCAATTACATTTTGACCAGTAGGGTCAGTAGGTCAGTGCACAGAGCACTAGAAGGGCACTTAATCATTGATTGTCCATTGGAAGTACAATCTGTAGGGCATGATACCATGTTTAGTCCACTGGGAGGGCAATCTGCAGGGCAGTCCAGTGATTTTTGTCCACTAGAAGGACACTTCTTTATTGGTGTTTTGCATTTTTTGAACACTGGGAAACCGGTAATCTTTGTGCCAGGAGGCAGTTTCATGAGCATGAAAGCTACAAAGAAAAGGATCTTTCCACTCACAGATTTTAGATACTGGCTATTACATAAACTCTTTGGGTGATCTTTTTAATCCTGTTTACTCTGGTAAAATCACTTTAAGATCCCCATAAATTCCTTGGTCCCAGGGGTAAGTCATTGTTGAAATATTCTTTTAATGGAGTTCATCATGTTCCCATGGAATAACCTAAAAGCTTTTCAACAGAGGTCAAAGACTGACATCCCAACTCCCATAATTGGACTATTCCAAGAGCACCTGAATGCAGTAGAAGTCTCAGGGGTACCTCTCTCATGGAGATACCCGACCCCCAGACTTTCCATCGTGTTTCAATACCCAGTTGGCACTTGATGCCACATGAGGCATGATGTTGACTCCCATGAAGTGGGCCAGTAAGGTCCCAAGAGATGCGCTGTTAAAACAGCTTCACATGTGTCGGCCCCAGTACACTATGGACATGCTCCCCATTTCAGTGCCCTGCATTACACCACAGCACAGAGATCGGCGTAATAATGAAGTGCTTGAATGTTCTACTATAAGATAAGTGACCTACTTAGGAAAAGGACAGCACAGGAAAACTGGATATGGAATAAATCGAGGTGATAGAATATTGAATCAAATGTGTAAATTGTCCACCAATGGTTAAGATAAAGTATGAGAAGGAGGGTTGTTGGAGGGGAAGGGAAAGAAGAGGCACAGTAAAAATTGGTAACCCCATCGTGGAAGTGCCACAGAAAAATAATACATTGAGAATAAGTGATTTCTGCCTCGTGTAAATTCCAGGTGACAGGAGCTCATTTGTGTCCTCAGGAGGCTATGAATTCATAATGCCTGTCACGTGCACCTCAAGATGTCGAGAGTGCAAAAGGGAAATAGCCAATTTCAGCCAATACAACCCTCCCGCTGACATAGTCTTTATCTCTATCTATCCTTCTCTCTCTTATACACCTGACACAAGCACCAATGTCTGCAGATTCTTCAGTCAAAAAGCATCTAAAGTCGGTAAACTCTCATTCCCTTTTTTAAATTAGGATGGCATTTACAATTCAAGTCATAAGTGGCTTTTTATCTGCGCACAAATTCATATGAAAGTTGTCTGTGCTGTCAGGTGCTGGGTGAATGCCTGTCATCGTCACAAGAGAGAGCACACTTGAGACGGATTGTATAAAAAAAAAAAGAGGGAACCTGAAGTTCACACATCAACCATTTTCTAGGATAAGCAAGCTGGGAAAAGTCTACTTAATTCTCTTTTAACATCATCAATCTCTCTGCCTTCTTTTCCACATGTTTTTTCTCTCTTCCTTGTCACTTTCATCTGCACCCTCCATCTTTCCTGCCCCCCCCCATCCTGATGCGCTCGCATGGGTGAACAGCTGGTACAACTCTCAGTTTTTGCAATGCTGTGATTGTGTTTGTGTGCATTTCTGAGTTTGCTCCATGCGAGTCATCGGTGAAAGATGAGAGGACGGCTTATAGGCATGCATGTGGATACAGTAAATATGTTGAAACGTCTCATCTGCCCCAAAGTGCCTCGTGTCTCTGGGGATGTGCTCTCCCCTCTCTCTCGCTCTCTTCAACAGAGCTTTGCAAATGCGGCTGTCACTCCTGATCTACTTCCAGCAAAGGGGAGCTCTCTTTTCTTTGATATACTGTTGTACTTAAATTCCTTCCTTTAAATACCTACAGTCACAAAAGGCAGGGCCGATGACTTGCACCAAAGGCATCTAAGCGAGCCGGCTGTAAAATATAAGCAGCAAAGGGTTTTAATGCGATGCTGTTTGATATTCAACAAGGTGAATTTTAATACTACAAAATCTAGGTTATGGGATATGTGTCTAAGCAGGAGATGAAATGTGTAGAGGGTTTAAAATCTCCATGTACTTCCGTGTAAAGATCAGGCTCCGAGGACTTGTAAAATAAGCAGAAGTGAGAGTTTACACAAGAGAAAGTGCAGCAGTGCAAAGCCCTCTCCATCCCACTTTCTGCCCACTGCATGTTAGCATGGAGGGCCACACCCAGTCCAGAGCCAGACAGGCAGTCTGCCCTGACTTTGTGGTCCAGCTGCTTGACTATATATGGAGATGAAATAGCAGGGTTGAGCCTTCACCCCCTTGTAAGGCCTTTGGGACCAAGGCCTCAAAACCTAACCCAAACCTTAAAACAGCTTGTTAAAAGCCACTTCCTCTAAGTCGGGATGATTATAGTCCAGAACAATGCAACAATGCAAAACAAATGAAAAACCAGGAATGAAGATGCTGCTATACATAGCAGCTGACACATCTCCAGCCCTCCTCTCTTTGTCATTTATATATATAAAATCCATCTCCAACATAAAATGATCCCTCATCTGAATCTTTTAAAATCACATCACTGCCATTATAGGAGTTTCAGTAAAGGAGCTCGAGTGTTTTGGGGTATTATTGAATTTGCAGATCAGCAGCGTCAGCATATGAATTCAGTTCTTTAAATCAGTTTAAGATGATGAATGGCCTTCATTTAGCCCCACAGCTGGCATTGTTCTGAGTGCCATCCCTGTTTTTGTTTGTCTCTGCGGTTGGAAAGTTGTTTTTTTTTACCAGGCAGTGGGCTGGAGATGCTGCAAAGGAGCTGAAAGGAAGATGGGACATTAAGAAAAGGCAAAATGAAGGCCTGCACGGCTCCTACAGCCGTTTCAACACATGCGCCTAAACCCGTTTGGTGTTTGAAAGTTTGGTGACCAAGCCACAGGAGCTTTGTTTTGTTCTTGTTTTTTTGTTTTTTTTTACTTGGTAGTGAACGGTATCGCTGTCAAAGAAAAAAGCAACTGAGACATTTAGAACTGTAAATACCAGGGCAACCTCTCAAAGTGCAGGTTTTCAATATTGGCCATGATCAAAAGTAAATACCAAGCAAGGCTGAAGGTGGAGGATGATCTGAAGTTGTTTCTTTCCACAGTGCAACCAGGCATCAAGTGCATAGATGTAGATTTATTGCTACCACTAAATGGGAGGTGAGCATTATAAAAAGGCAGTACTGTCGGGAAATAACTGCATTTGGAAGACAGATGTTTAAAATACTGACACAAATACTGCACAGCTGAAAGCCTTTTGCACATTGAGTCTGTTATTTTTGGATGCATTTTTTCGGATCCGTGATCCAAAAAACGTCATGCACTCTGAGTCCGTTGCGTGTTACTTGTATTCACTGTGAAAATTCATAGAATGTGTCAAGTTGGAGAGATGGAGAGCAACTTGTAATTCAGTCTTTGTTAGGTGACTGTGACAATAAACATCTGCCTTTGTCTGTTAAATTTCCATGGTTGATATCCACATAACACGCAGGCAAACCACAGTGTTTAAAAAGTGAGGTTTGAATGCGAGAGAGGGAGAGAGGAGAGGGGTAGGGAGGGGTTGAGGGAGCGAGTGAGAAGTAAGCAAAACGTTGATTGGCCTGGTGTGAAAATTCACATAAAATTGAATCTCTTCTGAAGAAATGACGAACAAAATTTCAGGCGTCAGTGTTCAAAGGTGATAAGAACAACATGAGATTGATTTTCTTTTTTATCATGCGAAAAATTCAGAACAAAAAAAATGGATTCAGTGCGCAAATGTCTTAACTGCTGATTTAGAGAACATGTTTTTTATTAGACAGAAGATGCAACCTGTTGGACAAACTTGGATCTGTTTTGTCATCACATATGTGAACAAATGTGAGCATCAGACCGGAAGAAGAAATGAAAAAATGGCTTTGGAAATTAGTTATTTTAAGCAATGACAAACAACTATAGTCCCACTCTAATGGAGAGCATAATCCTGGTTGAACACTGCAAATTTGTTTTTGCCCTTTAAAAATTTAAGTACTATATCACAGTGGTATAGGGATAGTCTTTGGCTGACACCCAGCACTCTGTATTGTATTCAGTATCAGAAAGGATTATATATGCCTATACTTCTCAAAAAATGCACCTACACATGGTGAGATGGAACTTTCTGTACCATACAGGGCATGCAGTATGCACCCTCTAAAGCAGTGCCAGCAGCCCACTGTTGCCTGCAAAAGTAAATAACCTCTGGGATGGTGGTGGTTTGCCAGCTACAGGTAGAGACAAAGACACACGTGTGGGCTAAAAGTTCCACCAGCTTAACTGCCCACACATTCAACCCCCTCCCATCAACCCAGGCTACATTATGTCAGCCTGCGTTGAGTAAAGTTAACAAGCCAGAGTAAGAGCAAACTCTTGTCAGAGCTCAGTAAAACATTACACTCATGATTAAGTCCCCCATGCAAATGACAACACCTAGGTGAAGAAAGCATTCACACTTGATTGAACCGTGTCGACACCTCTCATAAAACAAGGCTCTCTGATGCTTATCACAAGGCGTTTTGTTAGGATCCCGCTGCAGTCAGCTGTTTATCTGTCAATAATGAGGGGCTCAGCAGACACAATCGCAGTGAAATGCACAAGGTCTTTGTTAGCTGGATCGGCTTCTATCACATTAGGGATTTTCATAAAAGCCTTTGACATCTGGACCAGTGGAAGCGGGCTTTTGTCAGGGCTTCCAATTTGAGCAATGCGCTCTAACATTGTTCCAGAATGGCAGAGTGGAAGAGTAAGCATGAGGCTCATTCTGTTTATTATGCAGCTAGAACAAAAGATTAGACCCATTCATAAACTGTCTGGAACTTTTTAGACATGGGAAGATTCAGGATATATCGGCAACGTTATGAATCAAAATACTTCTGGAGTCTTATATTGAGTTTGACTCTATGAAGCCATCATTTTTAAGTCAGGCAGACCCAGCTCAGCACAGCCATTCATTGTTTATTGGTATTAAATTGACTTCTGTTTTGTTCTGTAGTATGAAACTAGTGGTGGGTGGTAAACTGGTATCAGTTGGTATGGATTTAGGCAACACTCTTATTCCCGGTTTGAATGGTGGTGTTGTGATGTGGTGCATAAATGATGCCACCATTAGAAAAATGAAGGGATTTGTGACAGACAGCAGTTCAGTGCGAGTCCAGTCAGCAGCATGTTTCACTCTGACACAGAAGAGCAGACGGAGAACAAGCCAAACATCACCCTTTGGTGTCTGCGTGATTGATGTGAAGCATGGTCATAAGGTAAAAAGTGTGTTCTCTCTTTTAAAGTTTGATGTCTGTAATAACAGCAACATGAATTGAACATCAGATTTGCACAGCATCTCAGTCTGGGGCTTTAATACTGCAGCGACTCGTGCTGCAACAGCCTATACAGCTGCTTAAAGGTGTGTTCAAACTGACAATTTGATCGCTTAAAGTCCATGATAATTCAAGTAAGAAGCCTGTGGCTATAAACAAGGTCAGAGAAGCAATGGTAAACTCTGACGTAGTGTAAACTCACTGGACCTGTTGTTAAAGCTAAGTAAAATTAATGACAAAAAGTGCTTTAATTGTGGAAATCCACATTAGGATATGTGGTGTGTTCAGTGGCAGCTTGACACATCTCAGCAATTGAGGAGTTAAACTTAAAACTACAGGTTCAGTTCTAAAGAAGTGAACATGAGATACTTGTAAAAACATTTTTTCTGTGACCATATGTTCAGAAAGAACTTTAGTATGACATCCTAGGTTTGTTTTTAAGAGGGGGATGGGGGTTGTAACCCCTAAACATGCATTTAAATGCATTATCTCTTTCATTTTTGTAATACAGCGATATAATACCATTCCTGCTAAGGACAAAAAATTAACATGATATGATATTTAGGCAAGAGTGTCCAGGCCTATATCGAACATAGTTTTAATACCACTGTGTTACTTATATTTTTCTTTATTCAAGGAAGTGTCTCCAAAAAGACAAGAAAAAAGTGGAAAGGAATCCTGTCCTGATGATGGCAGCAGCTGAAAACCTGAAAAGACCAGTCAGATCAGTTTCTTTTCCACCATTGTTGTTGACAAAGCTATAAGTCATAAGTCCCACCCCTTCTTGATTTTGATTGGTCAGAGAGGGAGATGTGAAATTAATGAGTGCAGTGCTGTTCCAAAAGTGTAGCTGTGTTCAACTGAAAGCAAAATATTGAAAAAAAAAAAAAGTGTTATTTTTTTTCACTCAGGGCAGGCCTGCCCGCAGACTTGGCTGGGCCCCTGACCGACCCAATGAATGGGCCCCGTTGTGATTTATTGATGATATCAATGCATGTATGTAGGATCAGTAGCACTGGTGCAAGCAAGCTCTTATTGGGTTCTGGTAACATCTGCACCACTTTTTAATCCATGTCATCTCTGTTTCCACTCATTTTTGCCACTGATTTATTTTTTTAAGGCCGAGCCTAGGCAACAGCTGAGCAGTACATATGGTATATCCTTCTGAAATAAACTAGAAACACTTGAAAAAACATGGTGCTAATCATTGTGACCATATTCATGCTGCCTTATTTCTCATCAGACATTAAAATCTCCTGACATTGAAGTTTCTGCTAAGCAGCACCTCCTTTATACCAAAGCTACTTTCACGTAAGAAAAAAGGTTTAAAAAAGGTTTTTCAAACTACATTGTGTGCAAAATCCCAGAGAAAAAATCAATTTAGCTTCCTTTCTCCAGTTCAATAAAAGCATCTTGATGAAGATCTGGGATCAATGGAGCCACTTTGCATGAGATTGAGTAAGGCAAACTCTGTCTTGTTCTCTCCCTCTATCAGTCTGCAGCTTTCGCTGACCATCTGCCCCATTCATAAACACTGTACCGCCCACACGCTGGCACATTAAATCTTATACATACACATTTCACACCTCTGTCAAAGGCTGTTGCAGTGAGATGCAGTAACACTGCTTCCCCGTTATAAGGTCCACTAGTTTTTATTCCAGTCGGGCGCTTAATCGCTCATCACTGTGGTCGCCGAGGTGTTAAGCTGTCCCATCACCGCTGCGTCTCAGGCAGAGTCACTAATTGAAAGGTATCGCTTAATGCTGCTCGGTTTGGCACTCAAGGGCTGGAAATATCTCCTTCATGCACATCGCCTTACATCTAGACAACAAGGCTTAAGGAGGGTCAAGCAATTTATCGCTGCAATAGATCATATTACTACATAATCATATTTTTGTGAGAATACAAATGTAATAAGGCTCTGAAGTAAACAAGATGATTGAAGCTGCTTTTTTAGACACTGAAGAAAAAAAGAGACATTTTATTTTGAAGAAAAGAGGGTTAAATAATATGACTGTGAGTACTTTTCAAGGTTGCAAAAAATTGTCACCATCTTTTAAATCCATCTGTTCTAAAGTAACACAGTCCCCATAGTTTCAAAGATGGAAGAGCTACTTTAGAAAAGACTTCAGATGTTCGGTCCTATTTTTATCCAGAAGAAGCTGACAGCATTGGAGGAAGATGACTGCAAAAACATTTTAGCAATGTTTTAGTAACATATCTGTGCAATTTAGACAATATACAGAAGTTTTTAAGAAGATAATGTCCAATATCTGGTGTCTAGGACTTTAAATTTGTCGCTATGGCAACAAAAAAGGTTGCAATATTGTGGGGTTTTTTTTATAAATTCATAACAAAGCTTAAAATCCTGGTATCAGGTGTGCATTACAAGCACCATTTAGAGCCTGGCCATTAATCCATGAGGCGATACTAGCAGTCATGAAGGGTCACCTATCCATCCATCCATCTATTATCCACACTCCTTGTCCCATTCAGGGTCATGAGGGCTGGGTAATAGATGGGTTACGCCCTTTAATTGGTCACCAGTCAATTACAGAGTCAACAGATAGAGATGAAAAAAAGCATTCAGGCTGTCACTCACATCTACGGGCAATTTAGAGTCACTAGTCAGCCTATCAAGCCTGCTCTCTTATGCAGCATGCAGACTCCATGCAGAAAAGCCCTGTCCAATAGGGATTTCAACCAAGAACCTTCATGCTGTGCTTACCACCATGTAGTCTTGATAATGACAAGTCAAAGAAATATCTGTACTGATGTTAATAATCATGATAACGTGAAGTTACAGAAGACACATTAAATGAGAAATAAACTGGCAAAGAAAACTCCAATCGTCTAAGTTGAAGAGGTGAGGAAAGCATTGCCAGTATCTCCCAGGTCAGAGATCCAGAGCTGGCAGCCACACAAGAAGACCCGGCCCCTTAAACTTTGCAAGCTAGAGTGGGGAAAGGAATGGACACCAGTGTTGGTGGAGCAGAGATCCCAAGATGGAGTTTAAGGATGAAAGAGGTCTGGATGTCATTGTCTTCACAGTCCCTGCTGGTGTCTGAATACCTTGGTCAAATTACATGCTGAAACGCCATAAAGAGAATAACTGCCACTATAGCCTCTCTTGGTTCATCTCCCAGCATGTCCTTTTTATGCCACGTCTCTGATCCTGAAATACCCCCTCTCCATCTCTTGACAGGGAAAACTTCCTGCTGTGAGAAACAAGTGTGAAGTCTGAGAGATTTTAAGGCAAGTCAGTCTGAAAATTTCCAGAATTGTTCAAGCGAACATGTGTGAAAATGTCTCGACAGAATCAATCAGCAAGTCAACCTCAAATTCTAACCACAACTAGCACTTCACAACCAAACCATTTCAGCAAATGGCAGGCATGCACAATGAAACGCTTTCTAAATAGGACATGCCTCATCATCTTATTCCTTTTTTTAGTATACCTGAACCACTTAAATTCATTAACCGTTCCCTACGCAGCATATGCAGCCACTCAAAATACTCCATTTGTTTGTATATGTATAACCTCTGCCACAGGGTTGTTTACTTCTTTTCCAATTTAAGGGTTTTGCTAATTGCTTTTCTGAAGCAATTATCCAAAGAGTTCTTCGACAGTCCCCAAAGCCACTTCTAAATATCATCACAGTACACAATATGCATGCACAATAAAAAAGGGATCTTACCTTTTTTTGGCAACCAGTCAGAGGGAGGAGCACAGAGGGAAAAAGAAAGAGAGAGAAACATGATTAGAATGGTCATTGGGTTGAACATACTTAATCATATCTACTCTAGTACAGTCTTACCGAACTTTTATTTTCTATGAAACCTGTCACCAAATTTGAGTACAAAATCTACTGATGTAGAAACGACTCAAAATTAGACCAAAACGTCATGGCTGCGCATCGGTCACCAAATTTTGACCAAAAAATCAACCATGGCAAGAACAACTTAAAATTTGACCATAAAAGTAATGACCACAGACTTGACACCATATTTGAGCCAAAAAAAAGACCATTGCAAAGTTTTACTTTTAAGCATATACGCTTCCCAAACACCATTAATGTGGTCAATATGATGTGGCCTATTTGACTAAAAAAAAATCTTTAAATTCACAATGAAAACCAATTTCTACAAAGTAATGCCAATTCAACAAAAATATGTAACATAAAATAAGTGACTGGATAAATATTCATCCCCTCTAAAGTGACTGACCTAATTCACCAGAGGTCTAGCAAGTTGGTGCTAGTCTCACAATTAGTTAAATGAGGATTACCTGAGTGCAGTGAAGGTGCCTCAATCGACTGTAGTATAAAGACACCTGTGTCTGGAGGTCCAGTAACTGATTAATCAGTACCCCTGGCTACCATTACACCATGAAGACTAAAGAACACTTTAAGCAACTCAGAAAAAAGGCGACTGAGGTGGAAAGGTCAAAGCTTTAACACAGACTAGTATAGGGAAAGCCACTGTTGAAGAAAATACATTAATTCTCAACTAGAGTTGACCAAAGGGCATGTGGGAGACTCCATGGTCAAATGGAAGAAAGTTCTTTTGTCTGATGAGACCAAAATGAGGCTTTTTGACCATCAGACAAGACGCCATGGACATCAAACACTGCAAATCACCACAAACACACCATCCCCACTGTAAAGTAGGGCTGGACAATTAATCGCAAGTGAGATTAAATCACAATATGGCATGCTGCAATTTACAAATCGCAGATGTTGCAATATTGCTTTACCTTGAAATATGTCAAAATACCAATTTAATACATTCATTTTTTGTTGCAGCAGAGATTTTATGCACATTTTGCAATCAATCAAGTCTATTTTTTCTATAAAATGGTTTAAAAAATAGTCCTTTTCATGTTTGATGTGTTTTACTTGTGTTTTAATCCTCATTCAACAAATCAACTGATGTCAAATTTGCAATATGAGCAACAATAATGACAATTAGATATATTTTTTAAATCTTTCTGCCCTAGTGCCTTCAATCTAATATTGATGAAGCTTAGTGTTAGTTCATGCAAGTCATACCCCTAGCCACTGGCTGATAGCCAGGTGCCTGCTACTGGCAAAGCTTTACCTCCTCCACCCCAGCCTCCTCCATTATAGCCTAAACCTTGTTGCACTCCCTGGAAAGTCAAAGCATGGTGTTTGACTAAATGTGGGTTATAATATAGAATGATTTATTGCTTGAATCTGTTGAAAAATACACAAGATGTGTTTTTTTTTTTTTTATCGTTCAGCCCTACTTTGAAGCACGGTGGTGGCAGCATCATCCTGTGGGGATGCTTCCCAGCAGCCGGCCCAGGAAAGCTTGTAAAGGTGGAGGGTAAAATGAATGCATCAAAATACAACAAAATCCTAGAGGATAAGCTTTTTTAGTCTGCAAGAGAGCTACAGCTTGGGAGAAGATTTATTTCCCAGCAAGACAATGACCCGAAGTGCACAGAGAAAGCTACACAGAAATGATTTAAAGACAACAAGGGGAATGTTCTGGAGTGGCTGAGTCAAAGCCCAGACCTCAATTCCATAAAGAATCTATGGCTGGACTTGAAAAGGGCTGTTCATGCCCTATCCCCATTCAACCTGACAGAGTTTGAGCTTGCACATCTGGAGCAATGCCCAGATGTGCAAGCTTATATGAGACCTGCCCAAACAGACTCAATACTGTGATACACTTTTTTTTTTTTTTCAATTTAACTGACACCACTTTGGAGAAATATGTTTTCACTTTGACATAAAAGAGTTTTTTTGTATTTTTTGTTGTCAAAAAGCCAAATTATATTCACCAGGAGTGATTTACTAAATCAATAAATAGGTAAACCTTACAAGGGAGTGAATATTTTTTATAGGAACTCTAGATCCCATTGTATGGACATATGAAACAGCTTATCTAGCATGCCAGGTTAGTTCCTGACTAAACTATTCCAACCTTTAAGTTAAGGAGCTGCTTTCTCACAGATGAACTAACAAATGTTTTCCAGCATCAAGTAGGAATACAGTGTTTACTGTCTTTTCTTAGCTCTTGCAAAATTGCACTATTTAGAGATAAAAGCTTTTCATTCCAGCACAGTGGGGTATTAATCGCATCCCTTTCATGAAGATTATTGCTCTGACTCGTGAAGTTGCCTCAACAAACATTTTCACATTATGAAAAAGCAGCAAAAACACTACTGAAGAACTCAAAATCTGACAATTTAGCCAACAAAGGCCTGTCAAATAGTGAAATATAATTTTGTACAGTCACATAGTAATCACGGCATCCGTGCCTCTATTAATTACACTGAGAATCTCCAGGAAATCTTTGGAGAATTGATGGTTTATAATGCTGAGATCCACAAGTACAGTTCTGCCTCATTAAGACTCCTTATAATTATGTGTTTCTGTAGTTTCACCCTCTACCTCTGAGCTCAAAGCTCCATTCACCCCTCGATCCTCTTAACAACATGCAGCAAATCTTACTTTTCCTTTTTTCACAAGATTTAATCCAATGTTGCTCAGTCTACGGTGCAATAATCTTGTTTGTGTTTTAATTAAACAGTATTGAACTAGAAGCCCCTTCCTAAGCCTCCACACCTCCCATGGCACTTGTACAGTCCACCAGGAGCCCCCCCTCCAAACATGCAAACCATGAAACTCCCCCGACAACCGATACCTCTCCAAGCATGTGTGTACAAATCTTGCCAACCGCTGGGACAACACCAGAGGAGCTCGGTGTAATCTGCAGGAGCATGACCAGGCCCAGAGGTCTGACAACCAGTCTCTATTGATTTCCTATTGAATCAATGCATCTTGACTTTTAGGAGATATCCAGTCACTGCTGCACAAGGCTCTATAAGAGCACAACTGTGACAACAATGCCACCACAGGCAAAAAATGCACATGGCGTACATTAGCGCAGAACAAGCACAGTGGAACAAAGGAGCTGTACCGTGAATAGATGACAAGTTAATGTATTTGTAGCATAAATTATGCAGGAGTTGCAGGCAGATCTGAACTGACAGAAATAATTCTTATTTCTAAAATTAAATCCCTTAGAATACCGCATTCAAAAGTCACAATAACTGCAGATCTTGCAACTGGCATCAATGGATTTTTAGACCAGGTGGGAGGAGGGGGCGTTGTCTGCTCTTAGGTTGTAAAATTAGATTTGCACATATCATGATATAACACCGACTGGATAGTTTATGTAATGCCCTTTTGTTCCTAAACCAGCCGTAAAACAATTTAAATTCATATAAGTTTTCTGACAGCAATGTATCCCCTCTACGTCCAGGTCCTCCAGTTAAGGGGGGCTGTTATCACTCAGTATCAGTGTTCAACAAAGGCATGCATAGTCATAACCCTGCATTTATGAAAAACAGTGGAACACTGCTGAGTTTAAGTGTTCTCATACCATTTTTTCCTTACTGATACTATTCCAATACCCAGGTATTAGGTATCGGCCGATACAGAGCACCAATTTGATACCTGTGTGAACTTTCTGGACTGACTGAGCAGACTAGCAAATTATTTTAGACTTATATTTGATCAAAACATGGCTCAACAAATAGAATCATCATATAGTATCTCTGTGACCCTAAAGTTGTTTTTCTCTAAATATTAAAATACCAACAGTACAGCGGGCTGCACCACAGGCTCCCTCTATCTCTCTCTCCATTATGCTCTATTCAGGCAGCATGACATGATGATGGAACAGCCTACCATTAGCTGACAGACCCTCACAAAGGGTAAACAATATGATGGTTAGCATTCAAGCAAGTGGTAATAAATTATCATAATTGGATTAAACAGCATAAAAATGATGTTCAATATTGGATTTATTGGTGTGGATTTAATCGTTAAAGTCCTGAAAAATCACTCAAGTTCCAAGATTGCTGAAAATGCTGCTGCAAGGGATTCAAAGGCATCGATAGCGTCAATGGGACGGCACATCGGCGAGCTTTAAGAAGAAAAAAACGTAAGAGGCAATGATTTATGGTTCAAAAGTTACTTCACTTTTGATCAACGCGGTCACTCAGCGCTGGTCTGCGATCACATTCAGGGAAGAAACTGTCACACAGCCGCCATTCTTTTGCTGCTGCAGTGCGTCCTTCACTGCTCTAAAAAGCTCGTGCACGCAGTGTTTTCCAGCATGGTTAAAAGAAGTAAATTGCAATCGGAACTACTCTACTGCTGAGATCCTTGTGGAGCGCTAGTTTGATTAAAAATGCTCCTTTAGTACTGACAAAAAGTTACCAGTGTATGGGCAAAGTAACTCACAGGCTGTGTGTCTATACTTCACAACTATCACTGTCTGCTGAGAGCTTCGCTACTGTATTATAGCTTGCAGAGGTGCAAACGTTCAGGTTGTTCTAAAAGAGCAACACAACTGCACAGCAAACTTCATGTTGTGTTCCTTAGTGAATACAATGGTAATAGCTGCACAGAAAGTTGAAACTATTTCCCTCCATAAAACCCCCAAGATAGCATTCACCTTTAAAAATGGTGTGATTTTTATTCTTGATTTTATAGCATATGCATGTTTTTGACTTTTAAACCAACACATCCCTGACATGTGGTTATAAAACTTATCATATCTGTGACTGACATGGTCTTAGGGATTTGATCCCCAGCTGCCACCCTGTGTAGCAGCCTTGGCCATCAGTGCCTGTGGAGTGAATTGGTAAGTCTGACCTAAATGGCATACGGTAAATGGCTTTGAGCTTGTATAGAGCATTTGTCGTCTGGCAACTCAAAGTGCTTTCACACCCCTAGTCACACCTACCTTATCACACCCATTCACTCACTGATGACAATGGTTGCTATGAAGAATTGGCCAGCCGGTCGCCCCCGTGATGGAATAAGCACTTTGAGTAATCAGATAACTAAAAGAGGGCTGCAGAAGTGCAAGTCCATTCTACCAAACTTCCTCTTTTTTTGCACAACAAAGATAAACCTAATGTATGATAAAAGATCATGCAAAAGACCTTTACTGAACTGTTTTTTTGTGTGTTTTATGTGTATCTCTTAAATCAGCATGTAAATTTGGATTTTTGGGGTTTTTTGCTTCCCTGGTGTTTCCCAAAAGGACATAGGCTCTTCTAATTAAATTCATTTTTTTAACCAGGATGCACAGACATTTTTGTCTAAAATATAAATGCCCTTATATAAATGGGTGTGTATGGGACTTTCCCTGATTTTGAGCCAGCCTCAAGTGGACGTTGAAGGAACGGCAACTTTTTTTTTTTTTTTTTCAAGATTGGCCCTATTTATCAACAACAGAGCTAGCTGCTTGAATCCATAATTCAACGAATTCTACTTTCAAATTGGGGAGGTGAAAATTTTACTTTATATAAAGCATTGAAGCAGTAGTAGGTGAGTTGATATTGGATTGCATAATATTCAAAGTTGCTCCAAACATTCTTGTCTACTGCTACCTAATACATCTTCAAAAATAAAGTAGAATAATGACCTTTCCAGCAGTACCTGTGACAAGCAAAATGCAAAGCTTTTAAGGGTAAAATGTATGTGGTCACAGCATCACGACTGCTGTAGTAGAATCCCTCAAACATCGAGTGTGTAATCTTGTGAATGTTATTTGTATTTATGGTGATGGTGCTCATATCACCAGCATGCATAAAGCTGTATATTTGTGCACATATCCCAGTGACAGATAGGAATGTCTGCCTGCCTTCCACACATAACTGAGGAGTGACAGACAGGGTGCAGGTGTTGCATCCATCTATTCATGTCATGTCCATGGTATCGTACCCTTTTCCCCACTCTTGAAGAGAGACCTTTACAAGGTGATTGATAGCTTCACTAAATAAAGGGTTATGCAGATGTTTTGCAGATGTTCACATTTAAATGTGGTTGAAAATAAATAGATCCAGAGACTTGTTATATAGCCTAAATTGTATAAAAGCATCTGCTCTTGTGAGCTTGTTATTATTCATTTTAATTAATCCTCTTGACACCTCAGATAGGCTCTGAGGGTGTTTTGTCACCTATGATGCAAAGAAGAAATCTTCATGCTTTCATGACAACTCGCACAGATGCTTTTTGCTGATGTCTTACATTGCGAGTGACACCGGAAGTCAAACAGCAAGCCTAACAAACACTGCTGCAGGGGGAAAAAAAAAACGCATATGTAAAGATGACGGGAACTCTTGACAGATGAGGAAAGCCGAGGAGTTTTCTGATTGAGTTAGAGGCTGCACTACGATGCTGGGCCCCTCGTCTGTAAACAAATATGTGCTCAAGTTTAAGATGCATCTTTGCCTTTTGAGGGGGAATGTCTGGGTTTGCAAAGCTCAAAGGGAGCAGATCGCATCAAAGGCCTGATCTTCAGATTGTCTCCTGAGAGCAAGCTCTTTCTTTTCTCACTTTTAAAAGTAGTTGCTACTCCCACACGCCGCACTCAAGTGAAGTTAAAAAAGAGCCTTAAGTACACTCTGTTCTACACTGCATTTTAACATTATTGTTTTTGATGAGTACAGTTTCCAATTCAAACTTAATGGAGTCCCACTCATTAAGATAACTATTTCTAATTGAATGCCAAACCATTTAAGGTACTTTTTACAGATCTGCTAGTGCCTCTTTGTTTAATACAAAAATATGATAATGATGGATGTGTTTCCCAGAAATTTGCCGTCCACAACTCCTGAAACCAGACTTTGATTTGCCAACCATTCTTGATCAATATTACAAAAACATTTTTGAACGCTTTTTGATCTGTCATGCATTTGTTTTTGAAGAGAAAATGTTGAAAAATCCAAGCTCATAACTGACAACCATCCATCCGCCTGCCACTGTTCCACTGATGATGAAATATTTGATTCCAGGCATTTCCAAGCCTTCAAAGGCTTCACAAAAAAGGCTTGTGTTCTTTCGAACTTTGTGTGGACCAATTTTAGACACTAGGAAGCGGGCATTTTTCACAAATGTTATGACATTTTGACCACAACACCATTAAAAAGCTGGTTTAAGGTTAAAACTTGGCTTTAGAGAAAGGTCTGGACAAACATTTCAGACTGGGTGCGTGGCGGCTGCACAACAGCAGTGTCATGGCTTGATTTTCGTTTCAGCATGCATGTTAACAAGTCAGGGCTTTCACAGTGCCTGCGTTAGCGTTGTGTCTTGACCTAAGCAACCTAAGTTCAAGAATCTCAATCAAGCAGCTGCCTCCTTTGGGCTGGATTTGAACAATCCTTGGAAAAGAGTTAAGACTTTATGAAATGGTGTTCAGTTTTTATCTATCCACAGCTGCTCCTCTAAGTCTTCGGTGCAAATGCTGTCTTCATTTATTTCAAACACAGTGCACATTCGCCAGTGAGAAACACAGAAATGGGCGTATCCATCTGCTTTGCAAGGTTAGGTTACCGTAGATCAGTAGGTAGATTTGGCGTGTTGCAGTCATAAAGTTTTGGGTTCGGTCCCCAGTTCCAGCAGTCACATGTTGATGTGTACTTGAGCAAGACACGGTTTTTGTATTTGCCCTGAACCATGTCCGTTTGGGAGTCACAGTTAGATTCACATAGTCACACAGTGTATACGTCTGAACCATTAAAAGAAGGGAGGGAATAGGACAGTAGTTACCACCAGTCCAGGTGGCAGTAATGTTCATAAGTGTTTGCCAACCACTATAAAACATCCAAAGAAGAAGAGGACGAAGTCGGTGAAACAAAACACATGAAGAAAAGTTTGTTCCTATAGAGCCGTAAAGTAATCAGATGACTAGAAAAGCACTATATAAGCTCGAGTATATTTACCATTTACCATAACATTTGGTGGACTCCACTATTATTGGGTGAAATTGCAGTATTGTTGAAGTATTACATGTTTTGGTAAGCTTTTACACTGCACTTGGCAAAGCACACCAAAGACTCTTGAATGTTTTGTAGTCTTCTTAGTTTGGACTGCAGCTCAGATCAGCGCCATGTCTAATTTGCCAATCCAGTTGAGAACACTGCATTAGCAAAGGACCTTCAATTCATGATGTTACATCTAGTCTTCTTTAAATATGAAGTAACTGATTACTGAAAAAAACACTAAGAAAACCAGCACTTTAGTATTAACCATCATGATTACAACTCACCATCGAAACAGTATTTTAATGAAAATGACTTGCCATAGTGTTACAACTTTGGAGTTTGTCCCACATCCCATCTGTTTCAGTACAGAGGCAGGGTTTAGGGTTGAGGAACCTATCTTGCAGACAGTCAACAAAATATTTTGGCTTCACTCCTAGGTAGCTGTATCACTATCCACCTTGAAACACAGTCTATAAGCTAAGCTCAAAAAAAAATATTTCCCCACAACCAAAGCATGTTAGCAGCTTATTAACAGGCTGC
Source organism: Cheilinus undulatus (assembly GCF_018320785.1). Classification (NCBI taxonomy): domain Eukaryota; kingdom Metazoa; phylum Chordata; class Actinopteri; order Labriformes; family Labridae; genus Cheilinus; species Cheilinus undulatus. The sequence continues at coordinate 30,453,613 of NC_054884.1, read as the reverse complement.
ATCAATATGGCATATAAGCAATGGAGTCAAAATACATCCCAGAAGGCAGAAGGCTATTGAAAAAGTCTTCTTTGATACACCATGATGGTTAGAGTGTTAATATGGATCAACTGGGGGTAAAATTAATGATACAGTAGACATACAGTCTTGTACCTAAGTTTTAAGCATGTAGGGTGTAAAGGATTTACAGCATGGCCTGATATGCCACTACCCAGGGCTGAAGGGTAGCCAAAGTCAAGCTCAACTGCACCTCTTTTTCCTGGGCCTTTTCACCCCTGGTAATGTGTCCAGACACCACAAGTGGTTTCAGGCCCTTGGGACATCCACAGCATGACCATGGTGTCGTGGCAACCCTACTGCCTTTGGCCATGCTTACTCACCACAACTGCAATCAGCAAGTTTACTCGCCACATCTATGCCTTACTTCAGCTTTAATTTCTATAGTCCAAACATGCCTTAAAGTTCTGCACAGTACTGTATATAACACCTTTAATCCAAATATGCTCAGCACTTGTTTCCAAAACCCACAATGGCTACCAAAATGCTAGACTGGAGACCTTAAAAGCAAAGTTTACAAACTAGTAGGTGATCTTACTTTGGCTATATCACCTCGTTTTATACATTCTTTTGGTATCACCCAGCCTTGCCGAATTGAAGGCATTCCTTAGCCCCAGGGTAGGGCAGATTTCATCTGGGGAGAATATTCTGTTAATAAGAAGCCTCAGAACCCAAATAACCAAGTGAGTGTGTATGCGGTGCATGCAAGTGGAAGGGGAAAGTGTGTAATCCTATGAGCTCAGGCTCAAGGACTCAACCACAGCAGAATAGTAATTGAAGGAAGGCATCATTACATGCTATTCAAGATGAAAGCTGATGCGAGTGTGGCGTACACTGTAGGACTGATTGCGGACCTTCGCCTGTCATACCTAATCAATCGAGCTCATTTACACGGCAACTGTCAATCAACAAAGAGGCTTACATAGATGCTTGTCATGTCTTTGTGGGAAGATTTAAGCTGCTATAGATCAGACATATTTTATTCTTCCAAAGCAGAGGTCATGGCACTGATTTAGAGGCAGCACTGAAGTCAGTTCAGCACTTTTAATGGCAATGTTACTGAATTTTTAATGTTGAAAGTATGGAATAGAGCAAGTCTTGCTATGACTGTGAGAGAATGACAACTCAGTACAGTACATATCCTATCAAAGCTGCAGAATTGCTCAGAGACAGATCTGTAAAAATGGAACGTTCACACACTGAGAAGCTGCTTCCTCGTTTGAACCGCAATGGAAGACATCAAATACGGAGCATCCATTTGCAGATTATACACTGTACGTACCCTACAGTCCCTTTTGCATATCATTTCTACCTCGGATAACCTTCTAGAGAGAAAACACAAAGTCTAACAGAGAAAAACTGGTCCTGGCAGGAGAGAGACAGAGTCTTTCTTTGTGTTCTGTCCCTGCATGTGTTCAGTCCGCCGTGTCATTACTGCTTTTCCCGCAGGTGTGAACGAAAGTCTAACAATTGGGCACTTATTATTTCAAGATGAATGCAAATTTCAAATGGAAGCTTTGGATCTCTGCCTTTGGTAGGTATTTTATACCTGCAGTGATATTTTCTGCATTTCTTTTAGATATAATGGCAGTGGTTTGATGGAGATTAAACATTCACACATCAAAAAGACATATTCCAGAATGGGCACAGAGAAGCATTGCTTTTTCAGCCATCAGGCTTACAGTGAAATGTCTTAACCATCTCCATTAATTGAAAAATATCTTCATACATTTGGATGACTTTAAAGTTCTTCTGAGAAGATTTTTGGCTGGTTTCGAGGCAAGCAAAAAGTAATACTGATGCTGATGTATCAGTGTTGATTTTGGCAGTCATTTTGGATGTAGCCTTAGCCTTTTGACTAAAATACTTATTAGTTGTAGTCACATTTTAGTCGGTGCAGTGATTAGCGCTGTGGCCTCACAGTAAGTGATCTGGCTCTAATCCCCAGTTGGACAGGGCCTTTCTGTGTGGAGTCTGCATGTTCCCCCCATGCATGTGTTGGCTCCCTCTGGGTACTCTAGCTTCCTACAGTCCAAAGACATGCTCATTAGGCTCACTGGGGACTCTTAATTTCCAGGAAGTGTGGGCTTGAATGTTTTTGTCTGCATATGTCAGCTCTGTGATTGACTGCCATACCTTTAGCCTAATGTCAGATTGATGGTATGGTGACTTTAAACAGGGAGAATGATGTTCATGCCACATCCACAGAGAAGCTCTGTCACCTGCTTTCAGCACTATATAACTTTGGCAGCAGGCCACAGTCCTATTTCCAGAAACGTATACAACTTTATTGTACCGTTCACAGCTATTCAGCTAATCACTACAACTGCTGAGGCTACAAGACAGAAGAGGATGGTGACAAATGAAGCCAATAACTAAAAAACAGACAATAACTGAGCAAACAGTCAACCAAGAGTAAAAGTTTACACATTGGTGGAAGCTGTATGAAACAGGAAGTGTGCCCATGAAAATTAGCAACACAGCTGAAAAAGGTCTAACCCATGAGTAAATTATGTATAGACCCCTTATAGAAGTTGATACACATGCATTGACTCACTTTAGTTTTGTTAGCTTTAGCTAAAGCTAAGATAACTATATTTTATATGCCAGCTATGTAGCTAACATTACTATGTAAGCCAGTGCAGCTAAGTTAGCTTTAGCAAACATAGCTAAAACTCATGTTGCTGCATACACTATGTACATAGCGTAGCTATGTCGCTAATGTTAGTTCATAGCTTAAGTAGTATAGACATCCATGAGCTTTAGCTATGTTAGCTATGTAGCTCCATTTTCACCCTAGCTTATGCAGCTAACACAGCTAGGTAGCTTCATTAGAATGTTTTCATGGAAGACAAGCGTTTTTACCTGTTTTTTCAACTTTATTAATCTTGTTGTTATTAGGTTTTGCAGGTCAGGATTTTAATGTTTAATGTTTGCTATCCCATCTGTGATGTCCATGACGTCATGTGATGTTTGGTGTTGTCAGGCTGTCTCCAGCATGTGGCTGTGAGTGCAGCTCACTGATTGGAGAAATGTCACAGACCTGTGCTTAGAGCGAGGAGGTTATTTAAGCTCCTGCAGTCACAGATTCACTCTCTCTGGCCTCCACACAGGTATACCACACTTTGGTTTAGTTAGGTTAGGTTGAGGTTTTGTTCAGTTTGGATTTTACAACATTTACCCACATTATCTTCACTCATGCACATCCCACACTACTGACTCTACTGATTTACACACTTCATGCTGTAAATATTTAATTTGGTCTTATTTAAAGTAACTTTAAGTAATTTGGTCTAATTTGGCTTTTCTGACTCTCCCAATTTGGTTCAATTCAGTTAAACAGTAAACTGCCTAATTTGATAATTTGACTTGGTCTAATTTGGTTTTAATTCGGCCTAAGTTGGTTTAATTAGAGACTTGTTTGATTTAAATGTTTACTTTGGTTTAATTTGGCTTGTTTTTGAAAATAAAGACTTCTTTAAAAACTTTGCCATGGTGTTGTCTCCCTCCTTTGCTGTGACCACCTGAGCCAGGTCATGACACAACCCGAACCCCATTCCAACCAAAAGTTGAATCTGATTTAATTATGACGGTTTTGTGTGTATTTCTGTTCTGATAGATGTGGCGTCTTACAGTAACGCTTTCCAAGAGGGGGCGTCTGAGAGCAACAGTCTGCAGCCAGATCCCTCTCAAGCAAATGGGTGTCTGGCCTCCTGACATAGTGTATGACGGCACAAGATAGAGATCGAACCCCTGACCTTCTGTTTAAAAGACAACTGACTTGCTGCCAAGCCTCAGTCGCCTGAAGCATAAACATTTGTGGACAGCTTTCTGCATTGCTGTATTGATTGGCTGATAGTGTTTACTGTCACACAAACCATTTCTTCCCGCTGTTGAAGCACTTGAGGTTTGAAATACCTGAGATACTGGGAACAGACTTTCAGGCCAGGGGCTTTGGCAACTACTCCATTAAGAGAAGAAAATAAAGAGGCATCAGAATGCAAAAAGAAAAAAAAAGGCACTGCAGAAATCTCAAGTGCGGATGTTTCCATCAAACACCAAGCTGCACAGCCTCCTGAAGGATTACAGAGGTAACGCCCTCCCTGAAATCAAATATGGAAGTGCTTGATGTGATCCTCACATCTGTCCACTCCATATGGAAGTCTGGGAGTTTCGCTGCCATCGGAAGTCTCTGTGGAAATCAGGAGAAGTGGAACACAGCCCTGCTTCAGCACACAGAAAGAGACGTTGGAGTGTAGATATGGTAGTTGTAATCGACCGTGGTTTCATTTAAGAGTGGGAATCAGGTGTTAGATGGCGAGGTCCGGGGTCTACGGCTCACTAACAAGACTCTCTAATCCCCGTGATCCCACCTATTCTTCTACAGTCAGCTATTTTTGCTTCTCCGCTGACATCTCAATTCCTCATCTCTACATCTACATCTCTTTCTCACAAGTCACCAGCTTATATAAAGCCAAACCAGCGACCTTAGACCTCTGGTGCCGGCTGCTTAAACCCTGGAACGCGGAGCCTTATCTGGAGGAACTACTCGTGAAAGCGCCATCCTTAGATACGTAGGGTCATGCTGCAGAGGAGAAAGCCAGCGAGTTCATCCTCATTTGCATCTTAATTCTGCTTTTATTGCGGCACTGCAAGCGTGTCAAAGCCAAAGAGGATTTCTCCATTGTCACATCACATGGTTGAGCAGATCGTGGCACCGACACCTGCCGCCTCACTCGAGGTGAGTTATTTGGCGGTGGAAAACAGCCTAATGGATTCTGCGCTGTGATTCCCCTTGAGTTAGCGAGCGAGAAGAAAGCAGAATGCTCAGCAGGGTGTTGGCTGGAGAGTGATATGAAGGGAGGGGAGAAGTAAAAAAAGATGAAGGAAGGAAGAGAGAGGCCTGTGGGCTTGGAGGAACCTTCAGGGTTGACTGTGGGCCCGTATTTAATTGGCAGGCCAGTGCGCGCCTGGATGACCACCAAGCAGGACTAGCAGAGATGACCAGAGGGCAGAGTAGGCACGCCACCACATGGCACTAGCTTCCTCCCACAACCGGCTTCCTATCCCTTCCTAAGTCTTCCCACAATCCCACAGGCAATTCCATCTGCTTCTGTTGTTCTTCTGCTCTCATTAAGGAGGGCTGGCTGGGGCAGCAGCACCACAAAAAAAAGTAATCCAGACAGGAAAGGTGCCAAAGCCTGCAAATATGCCTTACATGCAAATGCATCTCATTGACCCAGTAGGGTTACATCCAACTCCAAAAGAGCCTCTGGACACAGCAGCTATCATTATGGTCTTCATGGATCCTCACTAGTTTATATTCTAAAGGACCTGACATCAAACTTTCTAAAGTTACCCAAACTTGCCATGCAAAGTCCTTCAAATAAACTTTATGGCATAGAAAATTGAATCCGTTTTATATCTATCGCTTTAGCTTTGAAACAAAACACATTTTATTGCTCTTCTTTTCAACGCCGTGGTAAAATTTAAAGCCTTAAGACAAAGAAGCCACTCTTCTCTTGTGAAATGGACCTTGAAGGCTGTTAAAATAACCCAAATGGACGTCGCTGTTGTCATCCAAACCAAACAGAAGACAAACCGCTGCTGTAACTTCCCTCCTCCCTCCCCATCCTGAGGAGTCACTGTGTACATTCCCCAACCGCAAACAGCGCTCTCCGGTCCAGGCCTCGGTGACCATCTATTATCAAATGTTTATTCAACTCCAGGGGAGCAGACAAAACAGGAAAGGGGATAGTTTGGTTAGAAAAGGTCTGTTTGGATTGGAAACACTATGAAAAAGAGACAGTAAAGTGGCATGAGGTGTGATGACTAAAACCCTCAGGGTGTGGGATTTCATAACCATCATAGTTATGAAATAGAAGGTCTATATCAATGTGTCCTGCATTCTCTCGAACTGATCTCTTCATTAACATATTTTATCATAAATGAATGACTCAGTTGTTTAATGGGTTCTTTAAGTAAAGATCAAAAGTTCAGGAATCTACCAAAGTAAAAGCTACAGAACAATCCAACTAAATAGGAGAGCAAATACGACACTTCACTTGGTTGAGTTTTGCCCACCTGGAAGACACCAAAGAGGCCACTTTGTCAAACTGTGTCCACTCATACGGTGAGGGAAATTTGTCCATTTTTTTCTGCAAACAGGAACCCAAAGAGGGAACTTTGTACTTTAAGAGGGCACCAAAAAAGGTCCTCCGTTGAATTTTGCCCATTTGTAAGACTGAAGAGGGTCCTCTGTGAAATTTTGACCATTTACCACAGAGGGCACTTTGTCATTTTAATCCACTAACAGGGAACCATAAATGGCGCTTAAAGATGAATTTTACCTACTTGGAAGACACCAAAGAAGTATCTTTGACAATTTTTGCTCACTCAAAAGGTGCCATTGAGGGCACTTTGTTAAATTCTGTCCACCTAAAGGGCAGTAAAGAGGGCAATTTGTCAAAATGTGTCTTTTAAGTGGGCACCAAAAAAGTACTTGGTTTAATTTTGCCCACTCTAGAGACACCAAAGAGGGCATTTCGTCAAATTTTGTCTACTTATATGGTGCCATAGAGGGCACGTTTGTCAAATTCAGTCCACTTACAGGGCACTTAAGAGGGCGGTTTGACAAAATTTGTCTTTTAAGTGGGCACCAAAAAAGCCCTTTTTTTAAATTTTGACCTCTTACAGGGCAATAAAAACAGCACTTTTTCAAATTCAGCCCTTAAGAAGGCACCAAAAAGGCATTTGGTTGAATTTTGCCAACAGGGAAGACACCAAAGAAGCCACTTTGGAAAATTTTGGCCACTCATATGGTGCCATGGAGGGAGTTTTGTTGATGTTTGTCCACAAACTGGGACCCAAAGAGGGAATTTTGACAGACTGTCTTTTAGGAGGGCACCCAAAATGTATTCCATTAAATTTCATCCACTTTTAAGACACCAAAGAGGGCACTTTATCATTTTTTTGTCTATTAACAGGGAACCAAAAAAGGCACTTGGTTAAATTCTGTCTACTTGGAAGACACCAAAGAAGTATCTTCATCAATTCTTGTCCACTCAAAGGTCGCCATCGAAGGGCACATTGTCAAATTTTGTCCACTGACAGGGCACCAAAGAGGGCAATTTGCCAGTATCTGTTGTTGACATTACCTGGAATCACACTAATGTTGTTGCTGATATTCACTGGAATGAGTCTGGCTTTGTCACTGACACTTGCTAGGATCATGCAGACTGTTGTTTAGGACTCTTGGCAAAATCAAGCTAATCCGGTCCCTGAATCTCTCTGTATTCACGCTAAATTGGTCGCAAACACTAGTTCTTTGATGTTTGCTGAGATCAGACCAATTTTCCTGCTGATTGTTGCAAGAATTAAGCTGATTCTGTTATTGATGCTAGCTGGAATCGGGCTGATTTTGTCAATGACAGTCACTTTTTTTGCTTTTTCTTTGCTGAAACGAACCAGATATTTGACAAAAATGTCTTATTAATTTCCTTTTCTTTAGCCACACTGATGCTTCCCTTACATCATCCATCAAATTAAGTTGACTGTGTCCCAGTTAAAAGCACCTGGCAAATGCTTTTACTTTGATTTGTGCTGATGTTTTAATTTTATTGTGATTTACATGTACCCTTTTTTATTCTCCAAAGTTTTTCCATGATTAAGTCCAACTTTTTCTCTTTTTCAGAAACAAAGAAGAGCTTTTCTTTTAATTTGGCATGTACTGACAAATGTGTCCAGACCTGTTGAGCAGCTGACATGAGCAAAGTCTTTGGACTAATTAAAATCCTGCTGCCACAGTAAAACACCACATTCAAACAAAAGGTGCTGACAGCTTAAGAACTCGGTTGGTCACGTTTGAGCTGAAAGGGCATAATTATTCAATTGTTTCTCAGAGATTTGTTTCTTTTTTCCTTCCACTTGTTAAATGTATCTAAGACAAATGAATCTGCTTTGCTGGGCTCCATCTCATGAATGAATAACAATGTTAATCAGGAAGGGCTTTGTTTCTCCGCACGGCATGCGGAACAAGTGCAGCGAGCTCACCTGACCCTTCTATCAATTCGACACAAAAGCGTGCCTAATACTTCCACTGCACGCACTTTCACCATGTTAATGAATTTACCTGAACCAGAAATACCCAGGTTTAATCAAACAATGCGAGGATTGTGCAGACTCCTGTTTCGCCTGAGCACTTCTCAGGGTCACTTCTAAACCGCAGATGTGGTTTAAAGCAGCGAGAATCAGGCCGGCACACAAAAAGGATTTGTGAGAATCTTCTTTGGGGTATGACAGGCGAGAGGAGAGCTTAAGTTTGATTGGGGTGAAGAGGCATGAATTATAACAGCAGCGTCTTATCCCTGGTGTAGCATCTCTTCTTTCAATTAGCAGGAGGGGGTCCAGCTGACGGTACTGCTCTAAATCTGCGACTGCTCGCCACTTCACCCCAATTGTTAAAAGAGCACAAATTGATTCATGGGAATCCTCCAGTGCCACTTCACTCCTCCAACTTTATCTCCCTGGTGTCATGTGATCTTATTCTCTCTGCATGTTCTCTGTCTATATGTTCTGCTTCTTCTCCAGCTGTCATATTTCCACTTGCTCTGCAAAGGAGGCTTTTTCAAAGAAATATGTCAATGGAAACGCCAGAGGATACCAGTTAAAGCTTTGCTCCGGATGTTATCAGAAACTCCTCCAAGGACGACAGGTCTCGTTTTTTTTCTGACCTTCAAACACCGTAACTCTAAGTCTAAATTCCATCAATCACTGATACTTTTTCAACAAAGAGCCCCCGTTAGTTTTTGCTTCATGAGGAGTTTGCTTCGACTGAAAACATAACTTACCTACTCTGACAGATCCAATCCTTGAGTGTAAAGCATTTTTACTCATATCCGTGAGAGATTTTTGCTATTGATTAGGCGATTGAAAAATGAAGCCAATGCAGAGGTGGAAAAATACTGCTGAGTCCACTTGAGGCTCCAAAAGTCAATAGATCCCCATTAGGTCCAAAACTATAGTGCCCATTTTTACAGCAGGAAAGAAACATATTTACAGCCTGGTTCAAGGAACATATCAGGCCTCAAAGGAACATTTTTTAATGGTACACACAGTCAGGGTTGATTGCTTTGTGGCTCATGCATTTTGGTTTCTGTAGGCCTTAAAGTGTCCAAACTGAATGTGAGACAAGCAAGCATTACAGTCAGCTCCAGTCTCCAAAAAGCCTCTAAGCAATGCAGCACAAAGCCATGAGACCAGACACATCATGCCTTTTTCCTGGAATACCTTATTTGATTGGCAACTGTTCACTATCAGCTATTAAAAATGATCAATCAGTTAATGTATGAGGCCCATCGGCATCGTTAATCAGATCAAAGTGATGTGGAGTGCCCTCAGCTGTCAGATTCAGTAAAAAACTTCATCAGCTTCTCTGTTAAAAGGATATTTTTGAAGTTGAGTTGTTTGAGATACTTGTCAAAAGCAGTGCCATTAGCCTCTACAGATTTCAAAGAGAGTTGCCCCTTTAAATATGACACGCTCTGAGAAGCTAGGCCATACAGCATAGCAGATGGGTACAGCAGCTAAGGGTAATTCAGCAAGTTTAAGGTGAAAATGGGCCAAAATTACCAACACTGGCTCAATTGTGCTCTGGCACCTCAGCGCATCTGAACAGCTGTTTGGGTCCACAGGCTCAGTCAGATAAAACTGCAAAGACTCTGAATGTCCCACCATCTACAGTAAATAGCATAAAAAAATGCAGAGAATCTGTAGAAATCTCTGTGCATGAGGGGCAAGGCCAGGGCCAAAAGGTCCATACTGGATGCTTGTAATCTTTGAGCCCCTTTGGTGGCACTGCATTAAAACAGGCATGATTCTGTACTGGAAATCCCTGCAAGGGCTCAGAAACACTTCCAGAAATTATTGTTGGTCAAAGTTTAACATGCCATCATCAAACGTGATGTATCATGTGATGGAGTATGATCCAGAAACACCAGCGTCTTCTCTGGGCCAAAGCTCTGGACTGAGGCAGAATGGAAAACTGTTCTGTGGTCAGACAAATCAATATGTAAAATTGTGTTCTTTGGCATGGGCAGCTTACACATTTTTATAGCTCTAAAATTCAGTATGGCTAAACGAAGCAAAATATAAAGCTAAACCAAACGGTATCGGATCGGTGCATAAACTCATGTTAGTCAATACCAATACCTGCATTTAGCAGTATCGGACGTATATCCGACGCTGGTACCGGAATGGAAACAACCCTATAGATTTTAATTCTTGTCTGGTTAAATTCAAACACTGCACTAACTTTATTTTTGACAATTTTTTGACTAGTGAAAAAGCTTTTTACACCAGAGCTATTCAATTGCAAATTCAATTGGGCCAAATTTTAAAATCAAGAAATGTAGCTGGGCCAGACACGTTTGGCGTCCAGTAAGCAGCTGGGAATGTCAAGTTTCAAACCAATACAGATCACTCTGATGAAAAATATGCACTTTTTATTCAAAGGCTCTCGTTTAAATTCGGTGACATGAAAAAAGCACATCAAAAAGTGAAAAAAAAAAAAAACAGAGCTGAATTTGAACATGGCCTGAGGTAGTAGAAATGTTTTTTTTTTCCACTTGAATAAAAGTAAAACAAATAGAATTAAAAAATAAAATGAAATTCTGTAAATAATAATTTTGGTCACATCTTATCCAGTCATATCTTAAAGTGCATACAAACTAAATTTGCACAGAGTTGAAAAGGACATGTTTTATACTCTGGGCTACTTCTGTCAGCATCGCTGGCCACGCTTTAAAAACAACACAGTGCACTGTAGGGAGACTGTTGCTAGGCTACACGGAGCGTTGCATTCATAATCTGAAATATTTTGGGAATTTATGAAAATTTCTGAAACAGGTTGCCCTCTGCATCTCTGGCATGACCACAGCCTGGGCCACTTGGGGGTTGGTTCTGGGCCGCATGTGGCCCCCGGGCCGCTAATTGAATAGGCTTGTTTAACACCATTCTGAGTAGAAAAAGTTGAAGTGTATCACAACAATGTAAGCTGTACTAAATTAAATGGAAAAAGCTGGAGACATCTAGCAGCCATTCTGTTTACTTCAGTTATCTTTGTCAACAACAAACATTAAAACTAATCCAGGCAAACATGGGGTTCAGGCTGATTGTTTTTGCTGGGGTTTTTTTTTTGTTTGCTAAGAAAAAATCAGACTGGTATTGGAGGCCAAAAAGTCTGATCCGGACATCCCTACTGAAAAGAACATAGAGGTTTTAGAGCAACAAATGCTCCCACACAAACCATCACAACAGCATGGCTTCACAGTAGAAGAGTCTGGGTGCTGAACTGGCCTACCTGCAGTCCAGACCTTTTATCAGTAGAAACATTTGGGACATCATAAAACGAAAAAAGACCAGCAAAAAACGCCCCAGGACTGTTGAGCAGATAGAATCCTACGTTTGACAGGAATGGGACAACATTCCTCTCCCAAAACTCCAGCAACTAGTCTCCTCACTTCCCAGACGTTTACAGACTGTGGTTAAAAGATGAGGGGATGCTACACAATGGTAAACATGGACCTGACTTTGTATCACAGTTGTACCAGAGTGATAACACCAATTATCGTGAGCTTGTAACAGGAAGTGTTATCAGAAATGTATGGGTGCTTCCCCTGCCAGATGTGTCGTTCCCTGAGCAGCCACTTTCTATACCAGCGTCTGCTTACATATGTGATTCCTTGTTCGACAGCAGGCATGAGGGAATGCCTCTGATTTAAACACTCCGCCGCAGAGCCATGGGTGTTGCTGTCTGTGTCTAGCCTGAGGGCAATGATACAAGCGCTCATACATTTTTCACACCTTTAAGACAGATGAGGACCACATGAGCTGCCGTACACAGGGCGGCATATCATAGCGAGTGTTTCGGATACCCCTGTATCATTGGAATATAATTAGACTTACTCAAACTGTAAAAAAAAGAAAGAAAAGAAAGAATGCCAAAGAGAAGAAAAGCAACCTGGAAAGTCCTTGGGGGAGACGAGGTAATGAGAGAAGAAAACAAGATAGCTGCCTTCCTTCTTCTTCATGTGCTGTTTGGGAGAAAGACGGAGATGGGAAGAGAAAACATGCCTGTGGCAGGAAAAAGAAACCTAAGCAGCTCATTACTGACCCAAACACAGAGAGGGAAGGACATAGAAAAGTTGCACGGCGATACAAAGAGGGAAGATACCACATGAAGGGAAAATATTTAGGATTTTTCATACGTTTCATATGGTTGCATAGCATCGTTACGCCGATTCCGTCAGTGTGACAGCAGCATATTCTGGCGTGGGTCAGCTGAGCGTGCCCTGTTACAGGAAGGTCCTCTAATGAGCAGCGGACCCTCAGAATGGCAAACAAGCTCACTTTTGAGAAGAAAATGAAAGGAAAAGATTCGCCCTGTCTTTCAAGAACACACAAAAACATGCAAATGTCGCCTCTCTGTGCAATTTTTTTTAACATTCTTCCTCTACCTTACCATCTTTGCATCTCTCTCTGGCCTACATCTTCTCTGTTATTCACGCACTGCCTTATCTGCCGATCTTTCTTATCTCCCCCATACCCGCGAGAACATAACAAGCTCACTGACTCCCACTCGGCGTGCACCAGCGCTGTCCTGTTTTTATGGGGTGACAAATTAGCCCGGCAGAGAAGCGCACTGCCACAGCTGAGCGGTAAACAACAAGCCCGTCTGAGTGGAAAAATACAGGGTGAGGAGCTGCGAAGGATCCCTTCACCGCCACTGCTCGTTCGAAACCCCGCATCCCTCCCTCCCTCCCTCCCTCCCTCCGGCCTGAGGAGCACGCCCGCTGATTCCACATGGCTCGTGCCCAGCGAGCACAGCCACGGTGCAATGAGCCACAGCTTAACACCATCGCTGATACTGACAGTGTGATTGCCGCTGAGGAAATGGAGCAGAATGGCGGCCATCAGAGCCAGAATGACAAGTCAACAGGCCGGAGAGTGGGCGATCGCTTGGTAATGGAACTGTAATATTTTCTGTCTGGTTTGGAAGTTAAGCAGGGAGTAGAAATAATATCCTAATAAGCTCTCAAAAACCAGACATGCCTTCTGTGTATCACTTCAATTAGGTTGGTTTCTGATGAAGAGCCATATGGATACATGCCATTTAATTCCAACTGACCCGGAGAGACCTTTTCTCATAATCCCGCCTTATGAAAAGGGGGCAAAGGGGTAAAAAGTCAGAGTCGGGCCTTTACAGGATTATGCACAAGTATTGCTAACAAAACTCCCCCTTTCCCTTTAGGTCAAATAAGGATTATTGCTAAAACTATTGCATACAAAGCAAAAACACTTCCTCTATTTTTCATTCTTCTTCAACCCAGATCCAAGCTAACCAATCACACTAATGAACAGGTTAGTGTTCAGCATTTACCACATATCAGCAAACACAAACTATCACTCATGTTTTAGCACCTTCTCCTCCATCTGTGCCTGGAAAACACCAGATTTCCCAACATTTAGAGGAAGTAAAGACGAAACATAACTCACCAAGGTGTCCCAGACCTTAGCAGGACTACTTAAGACATAATGTTAGTGACGTCTGCTTCAAAAGTCCACGCAGTCATCGCTGGAGACAGCATCAGAACAGCTAACAGGCTGGGGTCCCTCTGCTTCAAGCTGTCCACTGTCAAGCCAGTTTATATCACCCTCCCCCGCCTTTATCGCTGTTAATTCATTAGTAAAGGCTCATAATGAGACTGTATACACATTCACTTTTTAGTCTTCATGAAGGATATCCTTCTACATCCTCTCTGGTTTCATAAATCCACTGCATGGATGTCTTTCGCATTCATCTGGGAAAGCTCCCATAGAAAGTGTCTGGGTAGGGCAGGACTTTTCAAAACTCCTTGGAAGGTGATTGGGCAAACGTTCTGTCAGTCACAGTCATGATGGGCCATTCAGAGTGAAACAACAAAATGAGGTAGCAGACATGCACAGCTCCAATGCTAACCTGAGCTATACAGGCTTGCGCTACCGTAGACAAGCGTGTCGGTGGCTACAATTCATGTTGAAGCCTACGAAGAGAAGCTTTCTGTAAGTTCTTGTTTACCAAAGAAATGTGGTCTATGTCTGATTAAACTTTTCAACAGCTACATCTAAGCTAATTACTACCATGGTGGCAGGCATTCAATACAACAGCTCACAGTAAAACTCAACCCCACCCGTAATAATTGCAAACTCGTGCCAAAGCAGAAGAGCAAAACCTCTTTTCTGTCATGAAAAGTTTTTAGTGCTTTTTTTGCTCATTATTTAATAATGTGGTCCAGTTCTGATAAAACTGCTGCTATACTAAAGCTACATCTGAGCTAACCACTACACTGGCGGCAGCTCACTGTGCAACTTTATCTTGCCCATTGCTACTGCTTTTCAAGATGGATTTGCCTGATGACAGTCTGGCAAATTCAAGGAAACACATGTTGACACGTATTGACATGACCTTGGCTGGGCAGCCAAGGTCAAGCTTGACGGCATCTCTGTAGTCCAGGCCTTTTCACTCCTGGTAAAACCATCAGTGGTGCTTAGGCTCTTGGGACATCCAGAGTATGACCAGAGGCTCATGGCAACCTTACCACCCACTCAGACGATACAACCCACTCAGACGATACTACCCACTCAGACGATACTACCCACTCAGGCGTTACTCTTAGGCTGAGTCACGCCCACTGAAGCTTCCCATCCAGCCCCCCAAACATGTTTAAATCAAAACAAGTGAGGGGGAGAAAAGATGTTGTGATTTACAAGCTATCTGTCGTCTTTGGATACCAAATCAACCCCAAAATCAATTAACATTGAAACATTTTGATGAGGATTGATTTAATAATCAATCAGTTTTCACAGAAATACACCTGTCAGCCATGATTAGTTTATATGATTTATGATAAACACAAACTTATCAGTCCAATCCTGATTAAATCTGCAGTTTTACGTCAACTCACCACTTCAAGCCTAAATATCTCAATCGCCCCACTGAGGCCGGCTACAGGATAGGTGGAAGGGACTGATCTCGCTGTTGATGACTCGAAACTACAATCAATTTTAAAGGAAATAATAAACAAATAATAAATAATAGACACAGATTGATAGTCATAGATAGTTAATATGCCAACATTTTTTTTTCTTATTTTAGGTTATTTTATGGTCTGGCCTGCACAGCACCTGTCAAGACAAAATCTAGCCAACCCCAACCTAGGAACCACCACAGGGCAGCACTAAAGATTGTGAATATAAACTAAAACCATGATAAAAACATTATTAAGTAGATTAAACAATGGCCTTTTGGTGAGAAAAACATGCACAGGTCCGTTTTCTTGAGTTTTATTATTTCTGTATAATTCTTTTATTTATCCCTGGACGGGGCTCCAAGAAAAAGGTAGGGCTGTAGTCAACCAAAGAAAAACTTGGTCGACTAAAATCCCACCAGATCATCAATTAATTGATTGGTCATGGGACGGACCAAAAAACAAACAAAAAAAACCCTCCATGTTATTTCTACTTAAAACTTAACACTGACAATGTATTCAGTGCATTTAGGTGGTAATTAAAATTCAAAATGAACCCAAAATGAACTTAAAAATCTTACGATCTTTGCAGTATAACCACCTTATGTTGTAATTAAATAATTATCCTTTTTAACAAAATGTTGCCACACTGCTGAATTTTTCGACATGTTGTCAATTGTCAATTAGCATGTGCGATTGTTCGACCAAATGGATTTTGGTCGGACATGAGGTCAACGACCAATTAATCGGCCAATCTACTTGAGGCTGTCAGCCCTTGAAAAAGGTTTGGAACCACTTACCTAGGCCATGCTTACTTGCTATATCCACCCTTTGTTAACGGTGCCAGTTTTTCAGCAGGTGATTTCCCTCTCCCTGGTTCCCTCATGATGGTGCCCTCAGGTGGCCTTCTCACCGCATCTGAGCCTTCTTTAGCCCCAAGTTTTGGCCCAAACATGCCTAAATATTCTTCATAGTTCTGTAAACAATAGAAATAAAGTGTGCCATACCTACTACAGTTGCATTCAGTGCATAACTTTTAGTGAGGTAGATTTGTACATACATTCATATGTGGTAGGCAAGACCCAGAGATGATGACTGACGATCTACAGGAGACCAGACCAGACTTGTATTCCAATAGAGAAAAGTGCAACTTGTAAATGTGCAACTTTGATTTGAGTTTACTTTCAACTAGCCCTACACCTCCACCTGCCTTCTTATTTTAACCACACTGTAGCTGCTAAGCAGGACTGAAATTGAAAAATTAGTTTTAAAAAATAAACATGTCATTGAATACAACCTTGGCTTTTACTGAATCAAGTATTCTTCATTTTTGTGTGCTGTTCTGATGGAAACCCAGCCTCCACTAGTCTCCATTCATTCAGGTATTCAGGCAGTTAATTTGTCAGTCAAACAGCCCATCACAGTTTTCAGAAAACCAGTTCAGCTCGTCCATCGGTGAAAGTCCCATTATTACCCAGTAGGTAGAGGCCGAGCACAGCTAAAGAGACAGCAGAATTACCTTCCAATACGTTGAATTTCCCTTCCTGGAGAGTGTCTTTGAGGGCAGAGGGCACAAAAATAATCTCCTACACAGTGTCACACCAGCAGCTCCTGCCTCTATCCACCTACTCAGGCTAACAAATTAAAATCCAGCTCTGTAAACTAAATAATAATGAGTAAACAAAAAGCCATTTCATAAAGACTTCATGGAAAAAACAGCCCTGAGGGAAAGGGGGTATATATTCTAGTTAAGAAGGCGCCACAATAATCCCACATTTTAATGGTCTTATCTTAATTATGGAGAAATTGTGCTCCCCCGCGGGGCAAAGGAGCCATCACCAAGGCAATAAAATTACAAGGGAGGGGAATATTTGTTGTGTAAATTCATGTAAACACACAAACATGAGTACATGATGCATGCAGGTCCTTTTAATAGGCGTCAGATTGCACATACATATAGCTACTTCCTGTGGTTACGCCACATGGCTCGGCTCAAGGAAGGATGAATGAGGCCCAGGAGCCATTAGTCATGTGTGACCCAGCCAGGCGTAATCAGAGCCTAATTCAACAGAGATACCACCTCTGAGGCTAAAGCCCCATCCTCATTAATCATCCCCACATCAGCTAAAGCACCAGCCTATGGCTCGTCTCTTTATTAATGGCACCCCACTTTAACTGCCTCTGTTTGTGGTCAAGCTGCAGTTCTGGCAATGGCAAAGATCAAAATCCAGGGAGACACTGGGTGCAAATAAGAGATCCTGGGAATAAAGCACGGCGAGTAAATCAACAAGACGCACGTGACTCTTACTGCGATTAATACTTGACATAAATGCTCTCAATTAATTTTGTTTTTGAAAGGCACAAAACAGATTAAGAGCTCAAAATCAGGCGTCAAATAATCCACCACAGTAAGACTATCTCGCCTAAATTAGCTAAATATAGGGAGAGAAAAGAATGTCAGCTCAGTGAATTCATTATGTAAAAAAGATGTCATTGACACAGATTTCAGGAGTTAAGGGGATTTTATTTGTCGTTTTATTGGGTGTAGTACAATGATGCTCTGTAGTACAGTGAATACATTTAGAACACAGAGTCAGACTGCGTTTCAAGTTCTGGGACGCGCACGCTAAGTTTATTTCATTTGGGACGTTGTGAATTGATCCCACAGGATACTTCCATTTCTTTTCAACTTGCAACAGTCTAAAACAAAGGCCTGATAAACCCCCATAAGGATCATTTTTAAAGAAAAATGAACGTTGATATTTTTAAAGCAGCACATGGTGTCTTTATGTAGCTTGGCAATGACTTCATCTAACTTTATTTTCAGTGTATAGGAAGCAGGGATTCACGCAATGTCTACCATCTAATGCCAGCAATTCAAGCTAATTGTCTATCTAAACTGAGGTAATGCAGCCACCCACTTCTAGTAGCCAATGTAGCTGCAATTACTGGCTACTGTTATGCTGCCATAGTGCACTACTTTGATGTAAAAAACCGCAGATTGACCAGATAGCATCATATCATTTGGTTTTAATTAGAGCAAAGGAGCGCATCAACTCTTAGCGTTTATTCTGCCAGTTCATCCTGTAAGCCCATGTTCTTAAAAGAGAGGCAAAACAAAAACCCTTTGGGGGTACCAAGCTTTAAATGATACCGTTTCATTCAGGCCATTTCACCCCTGGCGATACGCCCAGAGACTGCGGGCAGTTTTGGGCCCTTGGGACAAACAGTACAACCAGAGGCTTGTGGCTTACTCTCCAAATCCAGCTCTTACCCCGTCCTAAAAGTGTGGACTTTGTTGTTTTTTCAACAGATTATTTTCCCACACCCCTGGTAATATGCAAGGACATCCAGAGCACAACTGGGGTTGTGTCAATCCTCTCTGGTGTTTGATGATGTTCTTAGGGGTATTCGCTGTTACATGCTTTACTTCAGCTTCAGTTTTTGGCCCAAACCTACTAAAAAGTCCTGTACAGCACTGTAGTTGTGATCATTCAGGAAGCAATAAATAAACTACATGTTTTGCGACTTGAAATATAACAGCATGTCATGATAACAGCTATCACCTCCTCACCCAAAGTGAGGTGTCAGAGGCTGCCATGGGAATATGGTCAGCTGGAGGCTTAGAAAATAAACTGGGCAAACAACTGGTGGATGTCAGAGTGGCTGCATCCATTACTCTGCAGTGAGTTATACAGCGATGGTTATATTGGCTTCTTGATTCTCGTATTATCCTCCAGGCCTGCTGTTTATTCGACTGTCTCACTATATTAAGAAAGTGAAGATAACAGCAAATTTCTTTTTCTCAGTTCAAAACGTCTTCCACCAGAGCCCAATGAGTCCTTACCGCTCAGAGCGAATCTCCGCCTGCTCACCTCCGTTCACGTCTTCATATCGACTTTTGAATGCCATCAGGATGCCTCTAAATCTTGCTCTGTGTTGTATAATTCAACTAAAGGGCAGCATTTATCATATTTGCTATGGAATGAACTAGGGCTGGTTTCCTCTCACTGTGAGCAGAGACCAATTTAGGGAGTGGAAAATAGAAAACCTGGAGTGGCCTGGAGCAGGGTGATTACAGAATGATTTGAGCGTGGAGCTGAAATTGCTGCTGTTCCACTCGGCTCATAAATGTGTGTGTATTAGTGTGTGTGTGTTCAAAAGCAGCACATAAAACAACTGCTTCTGTTTCAGATAAGGGTTCCCAATCATTCGAGCACCTCTCGGTGCCTATTCCTATTAAAAGCTCAAGGGTCGGCAATCATGTTCAGGACCAATTTTGTTTAAGTCCGTTTATAGAACACATCGTTTGGAGGCAGTTACGCTACTGCGTGCATATTCACCTGTATTTTTGGACTTTTTTTTATGCATTTGAATATTATATTTTTAACTGCCGGCTATAAGACAACTAGATATACACTAGTATTCGTCCGCCTGACCATTACACCAACAGGGGCTGTAATGACTTCAAATTCAAATAAATGTAGTTTAATATGGATTTTTTTATACTCCTGTGGTAACAGGTTTGATTGACACCTGAATTTAGGTGTGGCCGTATACTTTTGTCCATATAGTTTATCAATCTGTTTGGATGATGATGAATTCTCCAAGCCCTAACCCCAGTCCAAGTATCTACACAATATTGCCAAAAGTATTCACTCACCCATCCAAATAATTGAAATCAGGTGTTCCAATCATTTTCATGGCTACAGGTGTATAAAATCAATCACCTAGGCATGCAGACTGTTTCTACAAACATTTGTGAAAGAATGGGTCGCTCTCAGGAGCTCAATGAATTCCAGCGTGGTACTGTGATAGGATGCCACCTGTGCAACAAGTCAAGTCGTGAAATTTCCTCGCACCAAAATATTCCACAGTCAACTGTCAGTGGTATTATAATAAAGTGGAAGCGACTGGGAACAACAGCAACTCAGCCACAAAATGGTAGGCCACGTAAAATGACAAAGTGGGGTCAGCAGATGCTGAGGCGTGTAGTGCGCAGAGGTTGGCAACTTTCTGCAGAGTCAATCACTACAGACCTCCAAACTTCATGTGGCCTTCAGATTAGCTCAAGAACAGTGCGTAGAGAGCTTCATGGAATGGGTTTCCATGGCTAAGCAGCTGCATCCAAGCCATACATCACCAAGTGCAATGCAAAGTGTCAGATGCAGTGGTGTAAAGCACGCCACCACTGGACTCTAGAGCAGTGAAGACGTGTTCTCTGGAGTGACGAATCGTGCTTCTTCATCCGGCAATCTGATGGATGAGTCTGGGTTTGGCAGTTGCCAGGAGAACGGTATTTGTCTGACTGCATTGTGCCAAGTGTAAAGTTTGGTGGAGGGGGGATTATGGTGTGGGGCTGTTTTTCAGGAGCTGGGCTTGGCCCCTTAGTTCCAGTAAAAGGAACTCTGAATACTTCAGCATAGCAAGAGATTTTGGACAATTCCATGCTACCAACTTTGTGGGAACAGTTTGGGGATGGCCCCTTCCTGTTCCAACATGACTGCGCACCAGTGCACAAAGCAAGGTCCATAAAGACATGGATGAGAGAGTCTGGTGTGGATGAACTTGACTGGCCTGCACAGAGTTCTGACCTCAACCCGATAGAACAGTTTTGGGATGAATTAGAGCGGAGACTGAGAGCCAGGCCTTCTTGTCCAACATCAGTGTGTGACCTCACAAATGCGCTCCTGGAAGAATGGTCCAAAATTCCCACCAATACACTCCTAAACCTTGTTGAAAGCCTTCCCAGAAGAGTTGAAGCTGTTATAGCTGCAAAGGGTGAACCGACATCATATTAAACCCTGATGATTAAGAATGGGATGTCACTAAAATTCATCTGAGAGTCAAAGCAGGTGAGTGGATACTTTTGGCAATATTATATACTTTCACATTAGCCCAGCTTACATTCTCTAATATATGAAGACTTAATTACAGCTTCGATGTGATTGATCAATTTAGTCTTCAGTAAAGACATTTAAGCCAGCAGCTTCTAAACTCATATAAGTCATCATCTCTCTGAGCATAAACACTCCACTGCTACTGGAATCATGACTGAAGTATATACAGTAAACAGGCTTGGAAAACTAGTTATCATCCTACATTTATTTATAAAACATGCCTGAAGGTTTGGATTACATGAGAGCAAACATCATGTCAGTGAGAGTTATAGTAATTTAGTGTAAGGCACACTGACTGCTATTTCCGGCCATTATTTACTTCAGGCTCTTCAAAAAGGTCCACTGATATCAACAGAGGGCTGCAAGATTACACTGAGTATACTCATGAGCAATAAGCACAGCAATTATACCAGATTTCAGGATAACAATTTCTGATATCATGACTCGATAGTATGTCAACCTCGCCCACCCATTTAAAGCAACAATATTAAGAATTTTAAACTAAACCTATGTACTGATTAAAAAACTAACTACTCCTATTTCATGTCTACAAAACCTTAAAGAAGGGAATTTATAATCATTTATTTTTGCAGAGTCTGTTGTTTGAACAAGAAAAAAGCTCTGAGGTGAATGAATTTTCATATTTTACTTTGGAATGAAATGTTTACTTCATAATCTAATGCACAAATAGGAGTGTTTACATTATAGTGTCAAGTTTGTTAAGCTAGAGTTAAAAGGCCTGCTGTTTCAAAGGTTTATCCCATAGTAAAAAGCTGTTATTTTGATGCTCTGCCTTAACATAGTTTTAGTGTTAGAGAATTATCTCTCCCTATCTACTATAGGCGGGTTGATGAGGGCAGCAGAACTGGGCAGGTCCAGCTCATTTGACATCAGAGCTGCAGCTAATCTTTGGCAACCAAAATCCCCTGTTAATCGTTTTGTGTTGCCCCTCCAGATGCCAGAGTATACAACAGTTCCCAATGTGGTAGCACGGCTCCTCTTCAACCTCTGAATGTAGTGAATTTTGGCGGTGATCTGCAGTGAGAAATTTGTTTGTTGGTGAGAGCTGGAGTACTAGGCAGTCATAGTTGTAGCCCATTTTATGCCAGAGATGCAGCTAAAATTTAGCAATCAAAATCCCCTTTAAATCACTTCGTGTAGCAACTTCAGATGCCAGAGTATACTACTGTTCCCAATGTGATAGCCTGGCTCTGGAAGTGAGATACTTGCCTTGTCTAACACCTATTTGGCCTCCTCTCCTGCAGTGCCTCTGTCTCTCTGCCAGTGCTTCTACCTTACACCCTCCATTGTTTGCACTAATGTTCTTTTGAAATAAACTACTTTAACCCTTCTGCTTTGTCTTGTGCTGTGCTCTTTGGTCCTTATCTTATCTATAGACTGAGCTCAATTGATGCCCAGTGGAAGTTATATCTTCCAAACAGGCAGTCCAGGGTGAAGTTTGGCCCATGGTTTCTCTCCATTTCCTGCTCTATCTGCCATTTTCCTATCAAATAAAAGCACAAAGACCCATAAAAAGTAAACTTAACTCAGAGTTTGTTTTAATTTTAAACTAATTGCTTCAGAAAGGATCAAAACATTCCACAGGAGACTATTGAAAATTTTGACAACCTAACCCAGCATCAAGCTCACTCACATTAGCCGTAGCTTGGCTAATACCCCCAAATTACATCAAAGATTTTCACATAAAATTTCATCTGCTTGTTTTAACGTTGTAGTTTTTACCTTTCTTTGCCCCCCCCAAATCAAAATGCCTTAAAACTTACAAAACTTGGTATTAATACTCTCTTAATCTGCATAACATAGACACACAAGTCAGTCACAAAAGCCAGAGAACACACATGGACCCTTTTTGTTTAAAGGACTCATCGTTTAACATAAGTGGGACAAAGAGAAGTCATTAACAAGACATCACAGAGAAATGAGGGTTACATAGAATGAAAGCCAAAGAAAGATGTAAGGAGAATGAGATTTAAAAAAAGAAAAGAACGGGATCAGACGAAGGGGCAGAGAGCTGTAAGGCAAGAGGTGAGCAGAGAATGAGGATGACGCACTCAATTGGTCTCCTCTTGAAGGGGCCTCTCATTAACTGTTCCTGTGGTAATGACAGCACTGAGACGAACTGTGATTACAGACGAGGTTTCCTCTCTTTGCTCAACTCTACACTTTCCTTTTTCCCACTTCAGTCCCAGGGGAAAACTTTATATTTCTCTCAGTTTGCCTCTCTCCTTCTCCTCTCGTTTTAATGTATTTCCCAAGAGCAAGGCCACTTTAAACTGCTGCTTTCCATCTTATGGTTACTCTGAACATCACCTACACAAAGCTGCAGTCTTTCCTCTAGAAAAAACACCTCTTCAGAGTTCACTTGAATGCTGTCAGTCCATTCTTCCAGACTCTGAGTACAACACCTGTCCAGAGTCAGTGTAAAAGGATGAGCAGGGTGTATGTAGTGCTCTTGTCAACTCATGACCTTGCTTGTAGGTTCACAACATTCCAACTGACTCTTAAATTCACTGCAGTTTGTGCTCCTGACAAGTTTCACTCCGAGGAGAGCTGACAAAGATTAACATGGAGTGAAATGAGGTCAGAAGAGACACAATGGACTACTTCTTTAAGACGATAAAGTTTCAACAAAAGAATCAAGGCTGCAGCAGGTCTAAGAGCTAACGGACGACAAGGGATCTCTAAATCTCAGCCTGAGATTAAAGTGACGTTTAGCCTTCCTTAAAACCCACAGCTGCATCAGGAATCAAAATTACAAACATGCAAAAAACCACAAAGAGACAAAATCTCTCTAAGTGTTACAAAATGACTTCAAAGACAAAACCACTATACAAAGAGTGGTCTGATGACATAACTACAAAATAAAAATACTTTAAAGATTCCTAAACAACTCTGAATATACACAAAGTGACTTTGGGGAAAACTGAAACTTGTACACAACATGTGCATTATTAGAAATAAAACCACATAAGATAATGAAATAATGAAATGAACATAGCAATTACTAAAAGACACAAAAATGCAAAAAGATTAAACAAAACTGATTCAAAGAGACAAAGAAAAACTCAAAAAAAGACACAAAACAACCACAAAGACTGGCATAAAGACGAAGCTATGATGACACACCATGACAAATACAAAATAACTTCAAAACAACATGAAAGAGACACAAACCACACAGAAACACAAAATAACTTCAAAGAGACACAAGCAACTACAAAGAAACAGTATATACCTTTAAAGGTGCACAAATTAACTGCAAAGACACATTATCTACAAAAGGACACAAAGAAATCACAGGAACAGATCAACCACAAAGGCAAAAAACAACTTCAAAAGAAAACAGGCCAACCAAAACCACAAAGATCAATCAAAGATGCACAAATAAGAAACACGGAACAACTTCAGAGCTGTACAGAAGAATTTCAAAAAGGCAGAAAACCTGAAAAAAAGACACCAAACTGTGACAAATTTACCACAAAATACACCAATAGCTAAAATGAGACGCCATGTGACTGCATTAACCCAACTGGGATGCTCGAACTGTAATGGTTGGGGAGACAAAAACCATTACACCCCTGTTAAATCAACAGTGGCTGGATCATTTTAAAGCACATGGTATTGAAAACTAGGGTGGTATCAACAGTTCTGACAACCTTCATGTAGACACAGTGTTGTTATGCACAATGTACTGTATAATGAATTACATGTACTGCTGTTGATGTATGCCTGGTAATATTGGCCCCAACACTAGAGTAAAAATCCTCTATCAGGAGCCCAAACCAAAACACTAATTTCACTGAGCTTACAGAAACACATGTAGCTACTTTAGCCTTTGCATTGATCTCATAGGGTAAGTACTAAAGCTGCAGTGAGAGTAATTTCATGCCAGGTAGTCTCCCTCTCCCCTCCTTGTCTCCCTACTCACCCCTGACTGGAGAACCAGACCCACAGGGCCTCTTCACAGCAGGTGCTCCGTTAGAGCCTAACCTCACACGCCCACTCGCCCACCCACCCTCTTTTGCCTCATCACTCCCCCCTCATCCCCCAACATCACAGGCAGCACACAGGAGGCCATGCTCCCCTCAGCATTAAGACGCAACACTATGTTACAGCTCTATTAGCTAACTAATCTGAGAGAACTTTATTTTATTAGCCCCTTAAGACTCCTGCCAAGGCCCTTTTCATCCTTTATGGATTCAGTAACTGTGCAGGCGCAGTCTCCTGCCCCCTCCCTCTTCCTCCTGTCTCTCTCAATCTTTCAATCCCTCCATCTTGCATGCCTGCTTTCCCTTCTCACACAGTCCCGTTATGTGCTACTTTCAGGGTTCTAGTAACTGTGCATTATAGACACGCAAAAAGGCATTATACAGAGAAAGTTGCATCCTCTGAGCCAAGGCTGACTGCAGGCCAAATTATCAATACAGCAGCTGATGTATGAAGAACTGAGAGGCACGGAAACACACTGTAGGGACTGTTTATTTCCAGCATGATGGACCTCTAGGGCTGGGCAAAACAGACCAAAGATCATAGCTCAGTATTTTCTAATCTGAGTGTCAATACATATGAAGAAACAATAGCTGTCACAGCCACAGAACTGCAAACTTTTATATGTTTATATAAAAAAAACAATAAGATTTATACTTTTTTCAATAAAATGGCAAATAAAAAAGAAGCCCTTAATGCCAAATACACATTTTTTTATTTTCACTTTTAAATGGCAACATTTCAGTAAATTGAGGTTGACAGAACTTTCGAAACTCTTTAAAACCCCGTCTTTTAAAATGATCTTTGTTTTCAACTGTCAACATTGCAGGCCAACTCCTACACTGTGTCAGAATTGTACAAAAACGGTGGCAACTTTTCAAAAATAAAACGGTGTTGACAGAACTTTCTACACTCTTTAAAACCATTATTGTAACAACTGATGTATCAAAAACTACAGAAACTTCATGACTGTCTAAAATTTTAACCAGCAGAGAGAGAGCACTGTCTAAATTACAAAAAAGTGTTGGCAACATCTGGAAAAGCAGGTAAAACTGCTCAGAAACAAGGCTTTCCCTCCTTCCTCATGCTATCATCCATAACTTTATTATCGTAATTCTGAGTTACCAATGATTGCAGGTGAACTCCTTCACAGTGTCTAAATTGTACAAAAACATTGGCAACATTTGTCTTAACTGAGGTTGACAGAACCTTCGACAGTATATAAATCCATGTGCTTTAAAAAAATAAAAACACATTTGTTTTCAATAATCAGGATTTCAAAAAGTACAGAAACTTCATGATCTTCAGTCAGATTTTTAACCAAAAGAAAGGGAGCAATGCCAAAATTGTGCAATTATGTTGGAAACATTTTGCAGATATGTGAAAGTGTTAAGCAAAGAGGGTTTTCCCTCCCTTCTCATGCCAATTATCCACAATTGGATCTTTTTTTTTTTCAACTGTCAATATTACAGGCCAACTCCTACACTGGGTCTAAATTGCACAACAGTCTGGCAACTTTTCCAAAAAATGGAGGTTGATGGAACTTTTTACACTCTTTAGAACCAAGTGTTTAAAATGAAAAGAAATCACCACTATTTTAAAAACGGCTGTATTGAAAAGTACAGAAACTTCATGACTGTCTAAAACTTTAACCAAAAGAGAGGGAGCACTGTCTACATTGCAAAAAAAGTGTTGGCAACATTTGGAAAAGCAGGTAAAACTGCTCAGAAACAAGGGTTTCCCTCCTTCCTCATGCCGTTCATTCAAAATCTTATAACAGTAATTTTTAGTTACCAAAATTTGCAGATGAACTCCTACACAGTGTCTAAATCATACAAAAACATTGGCAACATTTCTCTAAGTTGAGGCTGACAGAACTTTCTACACTTTTAAAACTGTGTGTTGCAAAACCACTTTTATTGTACAACATTAAAAAGTCTATACCTTAGACTTATAATCATCTGTCAGATTACTAACCCACAGAGAAGGAGCACAGGCTAAATTGCACAAATATGTTGGCAACATTTGTAAAAGTAGGTGGAACTAGTGAAGAAAAGAGTCCTGATCACCTCTCTCCATTTTATTCATAATAAGAAAATTTGTTATTTTTAATTGTCAAAATTTGCAGGCAAACTCCTACGCAATGTCTAAATTGCATGAAACATTGGCAACCATTCTGTATGATGAGACTGTCAAAAATTCGACACTCTTTAAGACATTCTTGTGGTTCAAAGTATGAATCTTCATTCTATCAATGAACAATTGAATCAAAAAGCACAGAAACCAGTTAGACTTCAAAACAAGAAAAACAAAGCACAGTTGAAATTGCACAAATATGTTGGCAACATTTGAAAAACTAAGGTGGAACCACTGAGAAAAAGGGGACTCCCTCTTCCCCTCCCTCTTCTCATGTTACTCATCCACAATTGGAAACTGTATGATTATTATTTGTCAAAATCGGCTGGAAAAACCCACAATGACTATTGCCCAAAAACACTGGCAATCTTTCTGTATAAGGAAGTTGTCACACTTTTTTCACTCCTAAATACCTTCCATTCCAAAGTATGAATCCCCATTGTTGAAGGAGTCCATCAGCATGTGGACAAAGCCTTTGAATGTACTCTCCTGTTGTAATAAGTCCTTGTAAAAAGACTTTTGCTGTTCAAGAAGTTCCTGTACCTGGTTGATGGTGATAAAATCCTAATAATTTCTCAGAATTTTGGGTGGCATGGCTACACCCTTCAATGAGAGGAGCTGGCCTCTGAGTTTCAGGTGCTAGGCCTTGTTGTTTGAATAAAATCCAAAGAATAGAATTCAAAGTCCTTATGGTGAGATATCAGAAAAATTGCAAGAAAATGTCCTTTTAAACTTTTTCCAAAAGACTAGGGACAATATCTCCAAGGACTATAATTATTGTTGTTGGATTTTAGTAAGGCAGTGTGCTCAGCATAACATGCACTTTGTTATTTAAGAGGCATCAGAAAGTACAGAAACTTAAAGAGAGCATTGTGTTAATTGCACAATGTTGTGCAATGTTGTCCACCCTTTTCAAAATTATTCCAACATGTTTTGAATGCAGCATTTTGGGCATTGCATGCATTTGCTATGATAAAAAGACATAAAAGACACAAAAAATTGCATGTTTAGGAGTTATATTTTCGTTGCAATGGTTTCCAGCAGGTATCCATATCAAACCTGTCATCAGGAGGATCAGAGAGTCTAAAAGAACCTCCCCACTCCATCCCATTACAGCCACAGAAAGGACTTTTGTGCTTCTTGTGTTTGATTTGCCAAATTCTTAAAATTCATCTTGATTTTTGACTGCAATGCATCACCTTTTCTTGTGTTTAGGTCTTGCAGGGAGGCTCAGCTATTCTTAGATACAAGTAGGGAGTTGAAAAGAAAAAAAGTTGGGAACGACCAAAGCAAAACGCAGCCCAAATTAGCAATACAACAGCTGATGTATGAAGAATTGAGAGACGAGGAAACACACAGCAGGGAGTGTTTGTTTCCAGCATAATGGACCTCAAGCAGCGATTCAAGCTTTAAGGTGTGCACTAACAGCTCCACTGATACCTGTTGTCAGCATTTGCTTTAAACACCTTCTACTCCATCTCACAACTCACTTGTCTCCTGCTTTTACAAATATTCAGAGGCGTGTAGGAGGAAGTGTTGCCAAAAGGGCTTGGCTTCCAGCAAGGAAGGATGCATCTACTGATAGTGAGAGTTGAAAACTTTTACAAGTGAATCTGCCACTTGAGTATTTCCAGCACCAAATGCACTGTTTATCAAAGTCAGCTGAATAAAATCACCTGCAGTTGCTTCAGTGTGACCTATCGAGCAACTTAGTTCAAGAAAAGCTGGCTTCTATAATGGCAGGAAAAATAAAATATTTCATACATGCTCCCCTAATGCATTATGCAAGAAGGGACAATGAACACAACTTGAATCACTCAAACATATCCATACATATTGCATCGACGCGCATACTCTGTGAAGTCGCACAAAAGTAACAGATCTGCCAGATACGTCCATGCAACAAGTATATGCATTGAACGCTGTATGGAAATTACATATAGGCGCAAACAGATGGTTACGGTGACAAGACGCCCACTGAATTGATTCACTGTCAAAGGACAGCACCAGCATTATTTCATGGTTTTATTATTGTGAATAAATAGCGTAAAGGGAAGGACCCAACAGCAGATTGAAGTGACTGGTTATCTCTCTGTGCAGACAAATCCTGATGCTGCTCATGCCTTGATGCTTTGGAGCTTGACTTTGTCCAAATTATTTCAAGTTGCTGGTGGCCTATTCAAAACATTTAATAGGTGCAAATCTCAAAGACTGTGTGTATGTTAGAGCAAAGAGAACTACCACTGTTTTGTTTGTTATTGCATTGAAGAAAGTTGTCACAATACCAGATTTTTAAACTTCAATATTTCAGCACTTAAAAGAAACAAACATTATTCCTGTTTTAAAACCACAGCGGCATAAGTAGAAGCACCAGGCACAGAATATTACCCCAAACTATGTAGTTTAACCAAATTAAGGAGAAATCTATGGAACATTCATGTATCGATGATGCTTATTCTACTGGAAGTCACAGGGAGGCTGGACCAATCCCAGCTCCCATTGGGCAAAGACAGGGTATACCCTGGCCCGGGCACCAGGTCAGGGTCTATCCTGTCTGAAAACCAAGAGCCGTCTTGGTGTGAAGAATTATTGCACGGTGCTCCGAAATTTCGGTTCAGTGTTAATTTTATCAACTATGACTAGAAATTTTCATTGACAGCTATTTTTTCCATTAGAAAGACTAGACAAGCCAAAAATAGACTGTTTTTTGATTGATTACTTTGATGACTAAAACTGACTTGTTTTTAGTAGGTGTATTGCTAAAAGGGTTACACTCATTCATCAAATTAGCCAGCGTGTTTAAACAAAATAGCCATCATTTTTATAAACACAGGCTTGAAATCCCGGTCTTTAATCCTCTTTTAAACTGTAATGAACCTCCCACCACTAGAGGCCACTTTAGCTTCAGCTAATGGCAGCTGCCTTCCTGTCTGGCACTTCATGGGTGTAAACATGAGAAGCTCAGCGGTGGCTTAGCGGTTAGCTAGCGTAGGAACAGCACGGTATGACAGTTTTTTTAAAGTAGTAAATGGAAATAAAGTGGTATGTAGGCTGTCGAGGGTTGAACTCGCGTACAACTTTCACCTGAAGTGAAAAAAGGCCACATATCAAAGCACGATGTTAATCTGCAAAGAGGAACGAAAGCTGGCAGTGCTAGCTTGTAATGTTAGCCACGCTGCTGACTCTATGACCCTGTGAGGAATTTGACTGTTTTCTAAGGATTTTCTCCTCTTTAGACTCTTCGGTTAAAAATTTAACTGAGCGTTTAGCCGAACACGGGAAAAGACTTCGGAGAACACTTAGGAACATCCTTAATTTTTAGTCAAGATGACTAAAACTAGACTAAAATTTAATTCAGTTTCATCAGACATTCAAAATCGATGGTATTTCTCCACTGAAGGTAAATCTGTCAAAATGAAATGCATCTGTATCTATTCTGCTTCTCACCTGTAGACAGCAGGGACCCCAGGTCAGGCAGAGTGCATAGAACACACTACCATGATTTGGTACCAGATCAGTGAGGACTTTATGGACTAAAACTAGACTAAAACTATAAAGAGTAGACATTACTAAAATTTGAGTATAACTGAAAGGCTTTTGATCTAAAGACTAAGACTGAGACGAAAATTGAAAATAGCTGTCAAAATGACCAGTTTCGTTTCCTTTTTGTTACCTTTCATTCAAACCATCTAGTATTACCTGATGCCCAGAACTACTTGTAAATCAGATATGGCTCTAGTGTGGTTTCCTTATGTTTGGTATCACTTGTTGGTCTGATAAGGCTCTGGGACAAGTGACTGGTAGAGTATTAACCGAGCTGAGAGAATTAAAACACTGGGAGATCTACCTACTGATCCACGGATGACCTAAAACAGTAGCCTTTACTGCTAGCTGTGCTATAGCCAGACCAATTACAATCACTGTTTCAAATAAATAAAGAAAAAAAGACCAATTTGTTTTCAAGTACAATATGCCTTGATTTTTGTGGCTGGAGTGGCAATTGAGTTAGAATTGAGGGAATGTCGGCAATTTGGCATTTTTGACCAAACACAGAAAAATCAGTAAAGCATCCATCCATTATCTCTAATTCTTATTCCATTGAGAGTCAAAGAGAGGCTGGAGCTGTCACTGGGGGTGGGGGTAGAGTACACAGTGGACTGGTCACCAGTCAGTCACTAGGAGTGGGAATCA
Source organism: Cheilinus undulatus (assembly GCF_018320785.1). Classification (NCBI taxonomy): domain Eukaryota; kingdom Metazoa; phylum Chordata; class Actinopteri; order Labriformes; family Labridae; genus Cheilinus; species Cheilinus undulatus. Next base: position 30,422,256 of record NC_054884.1, on the reverse strand, counting down.
CTTGTACAATATTATCATGATACTTACGCCGTGATTTGATATTATTGTGATTTTAAACATTTTGCAATACACAGAGTATTCCTATACCATATATTGTGATATTTTGGTATCGATCCCATTGTGTCAACTGTTTAAGTGATTTAGCATTAGCCTTGCCTTCATTTTTATTGTATTCTATCATATTTTATTTCCATGTGGCACTCCTGAAGTCCTTTCCTTGGTGCTGCCACATTGGTTGTACTAGCTTTCTCCTGTTGTATGACTGTAACCTCTGCCGACCTCACTGGGCAAAGGGCACAATAGCGTGATCAAGTGGACAGAAAAGCAACTGATGCTATTCACCCAGTATCATAAACTTCAGTTCACATTAGCAATTAATTTGAAAAAAAAAAAAAAAAAAATCAGTGCTGATGCACCATACTGCTGCTGCTGCTGGCATAGCTTCACTTCCTCCACCCCAGCTGCCTCCTTCATAGCAAAAGCATGTTACACCTTCATATTCAGTTTTTTTGCTATGGATTCATTGCCTCTGAAGAAATTTTACTGTTTTCAGTATGCACTGTCATCAATGTTTCTATCAATAAAGGGGTTTCTAGCCATACACTCCCTGGAGAGTTAAAGCGTGTTGCTTGGCCAACCCAGAGAGGTTTGTTCGACCAGAGCCTTCCTCACTGAGTAAGACTTTTATCCAATTTTCAATAAAGTGGTTAAATGTATGACAAGAGGGTTCCAGTCTGAAATTAGGTTAAGAGGTCACTTTTTCACATAAGGCCAGATAGGTTTGGGAGGAATTTTTAAGAAATCAGGAGGGGGCAAATACTTTTCTACAGCACTGCAGGTAGTGGAGAATACAGAATTCAAATGTGATGTATCTTTATCATAAAAATATCCTGTTTGCACTGTCGATTTGTGGATGAAAAAGTTATTAGAGAACAAAAAGAAGGGCATTTCTACTTTTAACAGGAATTGTTGCAGACAATTAAGAGCTGACAGTGTTGCAGCCAAGGCTGCAGAGGTGGGCTTTGATTCAGCGTGAGGTTTGGGACCTTTGCTTCCGTACGCTCCAGATGTTCCTCCGTTATGGTGCCTCTCCATTATCTCAGCCGCTGTATACGGACTACGCTGCTGCGAGGCTTTGGTGGAGGAAGATCAGAGCAAAACAGAAGTGACATCAAACAGAGGGCAGCTCCCTCATGCTCCGCGCTGGAGGGGGGGAGTTGGACGTCTTGCTCAATATGAAAGGGGGGCTGATGGCGGGGCGGCCCAACGGCAGCACCGGGCCTTGCGCCAGGGAGAGGCAAGGCACGTAGAGGCTTACGTTTGTGCACAGAAAAAAAGACAGACACGGCTCACTAAAGCAAGGATGAAAACAGACGCACACAGGCAGGGTAGATACTATAATAATGCCATCAGAGATAGCCTAATGATATTGGAGGGCAGAGTGTGTGGGCTTCTTTGATCCTCCCTCCTCATCCCTCAAAGCTTTTTTCAGAGACAGAATCCGAGCAAATGAAAACAAGAAAGACGGACAGAAACAGTGAGCGGGGCCAAACTGCATGAAAAAGAAAGAAGAGGCATGACAGAGAGAGAGCGAAGCCTTTAGGCGAAAAATCGAACTAGTTCTCCGCGCCTGGCTGTACCTGCGGAGGAGGAAACGGACAGTTGACAGCCCACCGTTCTCACAGCTGCCCCTCAAGCCCTAGCTGAACAACAGGGTTTGATTTGGCCAGAGGAGCCGCCACAGTCCCACGGATCGTCTTTCAGAGACAAATACAACATGTCTGTCTGGTCTGTCAGTCCGGCTGCTAGCTCAGAGCGTTCAACCTACGCCTCCTCTGCGTCTGCCTCGTCCCACAACAAACCCGAGCGAGGTCCTCTCTGATCAGGGCTGTCAATCACATCTCAAAGCCTCGTCTCCCGGTGATACGAGAGGAAAAATGTCAGTTTGTGAACGCTGCTCTGTTAGTACAATCTCAAATATCTTGTTTGTGAGTGTCAGTCGGTACATCAAGCCACTGAACCTCCACATGCTTCAACCTGACGCTTGTCTTCCAGCCTGGCAAGCATGGCTGACTTTGCCGGTCATGACGGAATCAGAGTAGAGATCTATTTTTGTGAATCGGACAAGGTTTGGAGGGTCAAAAGATCAAGACCTCTGTGTTCTGCACCTGAGGGGCAAAGAAGCAGCTGCACAGGCCAAGGAATGGCATCTGACCAAGGCTCTGCATCTAAATGTGTGCATGAATGTGCAATGAGGAAACAGCGTGCAATGGAAAGTCTTATGTTTTAAGGGGTTATTTATGCAGGATTCTAAAACAACATGGTGTACCTTTCTCTTTGGATGAGAATAAGAAGCTTACAGAGAGTGAAAAAGCAGAGCAGCTACAAGAAAATCAATCTCTGAGAAGCTCTGCAGTTGTCATTGAGGGCATAAAAGTTTATGTAGTTATACTAAACGGTTAAGATGAAGGACTTTCAGAACTGTGCAGGCGTGCCCTGACCCAAATGCATGCAGATATGTACTTCAAATCTGAATTTCTAGGAATGCTACCACTGGTGTAATGTTGCCTGGAGAAGTGGGTATACTTTTAACCCATCCAGCAAAGGATTACATCCTGTGTTATAAACAAAGGCACCAAAAGGACATCATACATATTAAGTTTAATTTAAATGAGCCTTTAGTGTTTAAACACCTGCTCTGTTTCAGGGAGTCGGGATCATTATGACGTTAACAGCCAATGAAAGGCAGATTTTACCGTCACCACCATGGCATTAGATTAACTTTATTTCCTCATCAGCCACTTTGGTAACTTGTTTTGCAAAGTCACTAGCCAGAAGCCACAGAACATTTTCACTAGCCTCAACAACCTGCCAACTGATTCGCTCTCAGCACGCTATTGGCTTATTTAAACTGCTCCACCCTGGCTGTGCTTTGCTGCTCCCTCTGCAAATCACTTTTTTCAACACTCCTCCACCCCAGCTCCTCCTCTTTTCTCCTTCAGACTTAATCAGCGTCTTTCCGTTGTCATTGATGCCTGCTTTGCTCTGGATGTTTTTGCTGCTTCTCTCCCTGCCTCAGAAACATGTGTTTAGGGTTGTTCCAATTCAAATACCAGTATCAGAAATACGTCCGATACTGCTTTAAATGCAGGTATTGGTATTGGCAAGTACGTGACTTGACTTGCACCAATCCGATACCATTTGGTTTAACTTTAAATTTTGCTTTGTTTAGCCATGCTAGATGTTAGTGCTATAAACCGGTAATCAATTCTTCTTTGCTGCCATGCTTGAGCTACTGTTTCTAGAACTGCAAAGAAGAACCAAGGACTCACATTTTCAGCAGAGAATGGTGGCTGCTTGCCCTTTTTTTTCTATGATAATAATTTGCTAGTCTGCACAGTCAGTCCAGAATGTTCACACCAGTATCGGATCAGTACTCAGTATCCAACAGCTTGGTATCGGAATCGTATTGAAGGAAAATATGGTTTCGGAACATCCCTGCATGTGTTGTTCCTGTTTGATGCTTTCTATGTCGGCTTGTGGAAGGGCAGGAGGATCCCAGAACAGCTGCACCACCAAACATAAACAATGGCTATGAATACAAATTAATTACTGTTAATAAAGAAAAAACCTAAATCATGTGACTGAAATGTTCTTCACAGGTTGTAAGATCTAATACCAATTAACCTAACCAAGAATCTGGATTGTCCAGATTCCATGTCTGTCACCGGGCAGATCTATCTTACAAAGCTCCAATCTGAAACGATTGGGCCAGGTCTGAAAACGGACTTGACCAAACCTGCGCCACTTAAAGAGAACGAAGCAGCAGCTACGGGCAGGTTTTAGTTGCACACAAAGCTGACTGCAATGGCTGCCGCTGGTGTAGCGGTTAGCTCACATGTTGCTACAGCTGGGAGTCAGTTTTATCAGAACTGGACAACATTTCTTTACTTAAACAAGAACAAAGAGCTACAGTGAAAGCTTCTCTTGCCAGAGATGCTCTTGCACTTCTCCTGACTGTCCTAGGCATGAGTTTTATCCACCAACAAACTCCACCTTTCATAATCTACGACAGTGCCAGTCTGTCAAGCTCAGGTTACTGAGGATATTTCGTGCCTTTTTCGTCTAAATTTACACTGACCATCTCTATCCACTATCCTCTATAAAGTCAGGGATAAAAGTATATTGATTTCTGTTTTAACACCAAGTCTAAGGCACACAAAATTGGGTAAATTCTTAATTTAATTGCATCCAAACTCCTCCATACCACCCACTTTAATAAAAAATGCTAGGTGCTATACTGGGCCATCCCTAAACTGGTATAGGTATCGATAATTCTATCAACTGTGTTGGACAGAGGTACCAATCTTAGTGTCAGACAGGGAAAAAACCCTCTTGTAATGAATATTCATGCCCAGAAAGCAGAGACAACTTAATCAGCACAGCAGACTGATAATCCTCCTTTAGTAACATCTTGCCTGCTTCAATAAACATCTTGAAGCAACACTTACAATCCTGTTTCCAGAGCCGGGGTGAGAAAATAGAAGTCAACACCAGTTCCGTCTCTTTAAAGAAGGTGCTTGTTTATTAAAGTTTAGCACACATGCTTCGAGCAGTGCCAAATCTTAGCCTTGCTTCGGTGGAATATCTGCAGAGCTGTTTTCTTTAATGCAGTATGTTGTAACACATATGAATATAGAAAGTATGGCAAGGTCTGAAGGAGAAGTTGGCTCGTGCATTCGAGATATTTCACACCCAGGAGCAGCTGAGAGACAGGGAGAGGATCATGCAGTGGAGTCATGCCACCCTGTGAGTCAGACTCTGAGTAGACTTAGCCGTAATAGTTTGTGGATGTAAGCAGAAAAGAAGCGGCCAGGCTGAATGCTCCTCTCTAATCATTGTCAAGAGACACACCATGCCTTTTTAGTGAAATTTGATGTCACTTTTGTGAGTTTAAAAGCTCTTTAAGTTAAGAAAATGATGACAGAAGTTGTGATCAGCTCAGCATAGCAATATAGACACGTAACTGAGAAAATCCAGCCTGAAAATAACTACCTATACAGGAAAAACACCTAGATGCACCTGTTAAGATCCCTAATTAACACATCACTTCCTGGGTGTTCAGTCTCCCGGAGTCTCTGTTGGTTGCCTGGCAACTTCACAGTGACAAGAGGACACCATGCTGTTTCAATCTGTTTTCAGTCCCTTAACCACGATGAGCTAAGTTTTAACTTCACTCCAGTTCCAAACAGAACCAACAAGAGCTTGTGGGTAATTCTGAATTTCTCTGTGGGCATATTTAAGAGCTGTGTCACGACTGATGTTCTGTTTTGGGCTGTAGTTGTAAGTTACAAGGTGTAAATTACAATGTGGAGTGACAGTAGAATAGCCAAGAAAACAGAGAAATTTTATGAATAAAAGTTGAAAATTTACTGCGGGGGATCGATTTAAATTGAAAATACCATAAAGTAACAAAAACCCAAAGAGGGTTAGGAGTAGGCACCAGAACCATAAAGGTTAGGATTAAGGGATGAAACTAAAAATAATACACCACAGACTAAAGAAAAACCCAAGAAGGTTTGTTGTCTTTTTGGGCCAGTTTTGAGGATGACTCCTCATGAACGCTCAAGGTCAAGGTGAAGGTCATTTGGCCCCATGATCATTCCTTATTTTCCCTGCCATTCTTTCAAATACATATCTTCAGTACTCTTTGAGGGATTTTCTTCAAACAGTCCACAAATATATACTATGGCTCAATAAGGAGGTAATCTGGTTGTGGGGGCGTAGTTCAAAGGTCAAGGTCATAGCCCTAGTAATCATGCTTTGCTTGTAAATGCAATATCCCAAGAACACTTTAAGTGGTTTTTCAAACTTTGCAAGTATGTTACCTCTTACTCAGAGATGAATTTTTTTTAATTTTGGGGGGTCATAGGTCAAAGTAATTTGGCCTCATGGTCAGCCCTTAATAATACTATTTGCACCACAAAAATAAAACCACTACAGTCCTTGTTTCTGACCAGCTTCTGTATTGTCACTGTCCAGCAGCTATTTCTTATGTGCTTTTTTAATTTAATTTAATTTATTTTTTTATTTATTTTTTGGTGCCATTGGGCAAAAACCTCTTACTCCAAAATCACCATTTTCAGAGACTAAAAAAAAAAAAAAAAAAAAAAAAAAAAGTTGTATTTTCAAATGATATAAGACTTTTTTATTGGTTAAAAAACATATAAATCTACTGAAAGTTTTAAAGGATGACCAATAGCACTGATTTATAAAATAAATAAATAAATAAAAATGTAAATTGGAGATACAAGGTTTTGGCCTCATTCCATTTTTTTTCCTTTTTTAAAATTATTTCTGCTGAATTTTGAGTTTTTATTTTTCATGTTTAAGTCACTGTTGAGCGATTTGATACATTTTTTAAAATCTGCATTATATTAATAATGATTTGTATAAGAAATCATATTAGAAAAATCAGAAGCAAAACACTATTCTTTTTGGCTAAAACAGAGTTCTTCAACAAATATAATTTTGTGACACTGATTTGAATTGTCCATATTTGTTTAAATTTTGACCGCGTGGTAAGCTATTGTTGCATATAACCACAAGCCAACAGTCATAGCAGAGCCAACGTTTACTTCAAAGATATTTTTAACTCAGGACAGTCGAATTTTTTATTCATGAGTCAGAATATTTTTTCAACTACATATTCAGATCTGTGCTAGATAACTGTTTTGAAGTCCTACAGGCTGAAAAAATGCTTTTCAAAATAAAGCAAACATGTTTCTACTTGCCATTATGTTTTCTATGATAGTACTCTAAATTATTCCCTTGATTTTCATGGACCAAATGTGAAAATATCTGTGACATTTCAGGAGACAGCACCCTTTCTATGCACATTTATGTAACAAACCTAACCCTTTGTGCTAGATATCAATCTTCCTGTCGGTGCAAAACAGCAAAATAAAAAAAAGTAAACTGCAGAAATGTCAGACTGTTCATTTAAAGCTTAAAGAAACTAATCAGCAAACATCTTTGAGCTTTAGAAACATCTTTTCTGTTTCACATTTTCTCTGGTCTGTAAGTCTGTGGCTTTTTACGTGGTCTGTAAAGACCGCTACATCCCCCTACAATCATTTCCTGGATCCCACAGGAGAAGAGAGAAACAGATGGGGAATGAAGCCGTGCTGCTTGTCTGAAGCAGAGGAGTTTTGTGTGTGCATGTGGTGTGAGTACATGAAGAATGGGGGGTCTACAGCAAACCGTACTCTGCTTTTGTGTGTGCCTGCTTGTTTATTTCTCCAGATAACGTTCACAAGAATACGCCCTCAGGCACAAAATGTCATTTTTCATGCCGCTGTGTTTGTGTGCACACGTGTTCATGTTTGAGTGTGACTAAGGAAGTTGAGGTGCTGAGGGATGGTGAACCTGTGCGTAGGTTGTGTGGTATTTTAAAGCTTCAAGAAGAAAGAAATGAAAAAAGGAAATAATTGGAAACGCAGGAAAGCTTTTTCTTCAGAGGTGCGGTCACACTAAAGCACATTTTCAAGGCATCCCTGAGTTTATTTAACAGCCATTGAGCTAACAAAGTGGTGAAATACCTCACCTTTACTTTACTGTTAGTGATCTTAATGGTGATTTTATTCCTTTAAGAAGTGAGGGATTTCTTAAACTTCACAGGGATGAAAGGTGTGCTCTCTTTGTTGTTCAGAGCCCGAACTGTACCAGGGTATAAAAAATATTATTACAAAAAAACGGAAGGCAAGCGAGACACGGGAATTAAGGATAGGGTCAAAATTTGACATTTCTTTATCAAGAGAGCTACCACCAGGCAGTTTTCCTCTGCAAGAAATCCAACTGCAGGACAGTGACGGTAGAGTGGTGTGTCAAGCTACAGTATGGTACGGGTGACCTCTGACCTCCACAATCTTACCAGTTTACCCTCAAGTCTAAGTGTAGATTTCTGCCAAATCAGACAAAAATGTGTGATGCATCTGCAAAATACCTATAGCCAGGAGGTGGCAATCACTAGTAGCCCCATATTGTCACGATACTTGGGTCACAATTCCATATTATTGCAATTTTAAACATTTTGCAATACAGTGAGTATTGCGATACCATATTTTGGGATATATTGTGATTTATACAATTTTTTCAACTGTTTAGCTGATTTAGCTTTAGTCTTGCCCTTATGTTTGTCTTAAATATGCAGTATTTTACTTTCATGTAGCATTTCTTGCAAACCTCATGGGTCACGTCCATCTATTTCGTGCCCTGCTTGCATTCCTGATGTCCTTCCCCTGGTGCTGCCATGTTTGTTGTGCTAACTTTCTCCTGCTCTATGACCGTCACCTCTGCCAACCTCACTGGACAAACAATTGATTTTAATTAATTTGAAAAAATAGATACTTGGTGGATGAGACGATACGATATATCACCAGAAAAATATTACGATGCTATGCTGTATCAATTTTTTCTCTGACCCTTAAAAGCCAGTCAAGTCTAATCAGAGTTAGAGTGTAAAATTTGAATCCCTTGAAGCAATCTTCACAAGCAAGGGATAAACATGTCACCTATGACCTTTAACAAAATCGTTATGGAACCCCCTAGAGTCAGAGTGGGTATTCGGGCCAGGAAAGAAATTTTGTCAAAAATTCCACCATGTTCCTGTGTTATCCCATTCAAAAGCAAGGCATGAACATTAAGGTCTAAGGGCCTTGATCTGGCCTGAAGCCACCAATATCTAGTAACTTTATCTGTAAGTCAGAGTGGATACTTGTGTAATATCTGAAGGCAATGTTCACAAGTAATGGATGACCATGAAACCCAATGATCTTCACCTTTAACTGAGGACTGTCCAAGTCCATGCATCCTTCAGTCAGGGCGGATACTTGTGAAAGAAAAAAAGATATCACATTCATAAGCAAGGCATGAAGACGAGGCCCACTGACATTGGCCGCACACTTATCTCATCAAGTCTTAATGGTGTATGCTTGAGCCAGAGTGGATGTAACACTCACAAGAATGGCCGTAACCAACAGGAAGCCATAAATATATGGGGCTTTTCCATTACGTGGCGTGGCTCGGCTCTACTTGGTTTGACTTTGTACAGCAGAGGATTTGCTGTTCCACCACAACCTTGCTACCTGTTTGTGGGCGCATCTAGATCTTGACTATCAGAAGGGGAAAAGGCAAAACTTTTGTTATTAGTAGGTGCAGAAAAAGTTATAATCCTGGATCTACGCCTGGTCCATCCTGATTCCGCTTGTCAGTGTGAGAACTCCGAAGGTGAGCAACTATTAGACCTTAGTATGAACACATAAACTTCAAGTATTGGTCTTGTGTTATCAGTGTTGAAGTTGTACAGTGAATGCTGACATTAGACCACAACTGTAACAGAGTGAAGACGTATCTCCCTGTTTCCCTGTGGGCTGAAAATGTATCATATCAGTATCAGAAGAGGTAAATTCCCCTGGCAAATCACACCTTGCGAACCGTTTTGACGTCAGCGTGTCCTGTTCATGAGCAGGACGATTTCAGAGAGACTTGGCTTGGCTTGGCCAAACTGGTGATGGAAAAGTAAATCAGAACGGCTTGGTTTAGCTCGCCGCAGCCAAAAGTCGTAGTGGAAAAGCCCCAATACTGTATCCAGCAGAGGCATAAAAAGGAAGTGACTAACCTTGAACTAAAAGTGGGTCAACAAGTATTACTATTCAAATTCAACCATTTTTTACAATTGACTGCTCAGACAACACATCTACAGATTAACCTCTAGAACAGAGTGAAGCTTTCTAAGTCTAACTTGACGTAGAAAGGTTGGTTTCTGAAGCCAAACAATGGTAGTCGCCATCTTGGAGATGCTTTGTCAATTTAACTTTGGATCACTCTAGAACCCCTTGGGTTTCGGCCTCTTGGGAAATGACTATATCACACCCACAAGTCTGTCAACTCTGCTGGGACCCTGATTATGCAAATCTATGAATAACTCTTCACCATAATATAATGAAAACAGATGTGTTATTAAAAAATTGCCCTGCACAGTTATTAGCAATGAAGTCATAGCCCACAGATACCACCGAGGTTTCTGACCACGCTGTAACTCTGTAAATCAAATCAGTGAGTTCTTGAAAAATCCCCCCTTAAACAGTGTTTATGTATAAATAAATCTACTACTGATATGAAACAGGTTTTTGAACCAGAATGTGAATGTTTTTATTTGTGCCGTCAAGATGGCATTTTAAGACAGGATCTAAAGGGAATTTCTTGGCTTTTGGTTTCAGCCTCAAGATAGATGGATAGATACGTATGTTATTGATCCCGAGGGAAATTCAGGCAGCCTGTAGAAGCTTACAACAAACACCCATGACATGAAGGAAGCATCTGTTACATTCAACAACAACCACTTCCCTACCATCCCATATGAATATATATTAACAGAGACAAGAATATATTTAAAACCCTATAAAAGTAAAAATTAAACCTGTCAGCACTTTACCAATAATGATTAATTAAACCTATGGTGGAATAAGCATAATTACCCCAATAAGCATAATTACCCCATTTTAAATTGAACCACAAAATTACACTGTACACTACTGTACACTCACCAACCACTTCATTAGGTACACCTGTTGATCTACTGCTAATCTACTGGGATTTTTACACACAACTACCTCTATGATATACAGAGACCGGTCCAAATCCAGTGACCATCATTTAAGTTCTTTAAATGGTGGGTCAGAATTTGGCACAAACGCCACGAATGCCTACAAGACCACCAACAACCATGAATGTCGTCTCTGAGCTAGTCCCATTAACTGTATCTATGGGCCTGAGCCTGATTTAAACCCTTTTGAACTGTTCTAACTTTAAAAATTTCAGCTTCTTTGTCATTTGATTGCTATGACTTTTCTCATTTCTATTTTTTCTAATTGCTAAAATACTTATCATTGTTTAAACAATCTTAAACAGATGGACGATTCACAAATTTGAACTTTCTTCAACTCCTCATAATTTTGGCATTTGGTCACTATTCTACTTTTAGCTCTTCAACTTCTTATGCTCTTTTCAGCTATTTTGAATATTTTTTCTGCTATTGATACTTTTTAAACTATGTTGCTTTTTCTAAAAATAAAATAACATTATTTTAAATGGGCCAGCTTTTCAAATCCTCTGAAACTGCTTCAATTTCTAAAGCCGTGTACAGACCTCATTCTTTCTTTAAAATGTAGAAAAACTCTTCAGCTATTTAGGAATCATTCACATTATTGATATCTTTTACAGATTTATAATAATCACTGATCAAACTATATGCAGATTTTGGCTCTCTCAGACGTTTACAATAGAAGTAAATGGAGAGGCTCAGAGTGATGATGTCACATTTTAGAGCACGAGAGCCATTTAGACTAGAGGTAAAACTTCCAGAGCAAACTGCTCTCCTGAAAAAAGTATTTGGTCCATAGAAATAATTCAAACTTTGAAACATAGCCACACGTCTCCTCTTACTCACAAAAAAATTTGAGGCCAAAAGGGAAAAAGGGTTTTGGCACAGTGAGCTTCAAAGCTAGGCCAACACCCCTTCAGCTGTCCATCTGTGCTGATGTTAAAATATATCCAAAGATTCTCAGGGAAGACTTACAGAAGACTTATTTACGTACAGGGAAGACTTACCTCTTCTGAAATTGCATTTTGTCTAGTTTCCATTTAGTTTTTACATTTGTCTTTATAGTCCCATAATTTAAAAAAAAAATGTACGAAATAACTATAGCACACATATTTTTAAAGCGCAGTTTGAAAAAGGATGTTTAGAGCTTGAGTTTCACCACAGGGTTGATGTTTTAAGAAAATAAATTGGGGTTCAGAGGGTTAGGGAGCAGTTCTACAGGTGTACCTAATGAATTGATCAGAGAGTATATGGAATGTAGCTGAATAGCGGCATTTGTATGGTGAGATGGCAGTGCTGGGCAATTAAGTTAATTCCAATCACAATATTGGTTTCCCATGATCATAGAGCCAGAAAAATCAAAATCAAACAATTCCACTGCTGCAGTTTGTTGTTATATTTCACTCACTTTACCTCAAAACATAGTCTTTTATTTGCTATTTTCATTTATTGCATGTTTAAGTCTAAGAGTGTCTGAATTTGATAAATGATTATGATTACAGTGGTTGAAAATTTCTCAGTAATTTTGTTTAACAATTGTGATCTCAGTACCAATCAATAAAATTGTGACTATTATTTTGCTAACATTGATAACTGCTGTGACTTGTTTTCTCACTTTGCATGCATCCCTTTAAAGGTATCAGACTGGTAAAAGCTCTAGAGAATGTATGTTTGGTTGACCATCTGTTAGTTCATCATCTTTGCCAGTCTTTCCGTTAGTCATCATGCCTACTCCACGTACACAACCCCCTCTTGACCATCCTCTAATCCCTTTTGTCCACAAATAACAAAAACTGCCAAACACTCATCTCCTGTCTTTTAAGACGGCCCACACACTGAGTATAAATATTTAACAGAGCAAACTCATCATATAAATACCAGCAGTTAGTCATTTAAGTAGCTTTGCTATTATGATTCCATAAAAATACTTTTCCCAGCTTATTCTACCAATGTCATCACATCTGTTTCAGCTTTCACACAATAGTATGAAGAATGGTGCAAACGAGTTAATCAATAGCCAAATCTTGTTTTTATGGCGCTAAACAACTTCAAACTACTATGATTATGGTTTGGATAAAATCTTACAAAAGCCCACCAATTCCTTTGGGATGCAATGACAGACAATGTAAAAATAGCCTTTTAAGTGGGCTCATTTCATGTAGACTCAAGCTGGGAAGGTATGCAGTCTGCTTGGCTGCGATACACAGCAGCTCCAGAGTTCTGTCATTTTATGAGCGCTTTAAAGACTCCTGCCAGGAAGGAGAGAAGATTTAGAGACTGCAGTGATGCTAGCCAATCCTCAGTGCTGTCCTCACTTCTTTGGTCACTGGTGTATATTGTCTTCTAAAATGGCATTAAAAACTGCGGGAGCCCATTCTAACAGACAGTTGAGCCGTTTGAAAAACAGCCACACAAATTTAAGCTATAGTTTGGGAGTCTCTGGCAGCGTTGCCTCCAAATCTCCCGTTCCATTTAACTGTCACATAATGGCTGGGTGATGTACTGCTTCCCTTGCTCTGCACTCGACTGTTACCAACTGCTCAACAACAACAATAGGAGCCCCTCTTCTTAATATGCCACCCTCCGACTGGAGTAAAATATGAAGAGTTGTCTTTACAAGCCCCCACTTAGCCTGTGTTACGATACTAAGCCTGCAGGTGAAGCTTTACCACAACATACCAAGAAGGTTACGGTAAAGTAAGAGATGGGGGTGGAGGAAAACTCCCCTTGAATACAGCAATTAATCAATTAGCTGGAGCAAATCAATACTCCCCGCCCAGCTTGGCAGCCTGACAGCACTCAGGTGTAATTAAAATTGTAACTATTGACAAATCAAGATGGATGGAGCACTCCCTGCCTCTTCTCCTCAGCCTTCACAGAGAAAGATTATCTCTGTGCGACCCAAACACGTCAGAGAACACAAACGTGAAGCCGCACATGTTTGTAGGAGCCGGAGAATGTTGCGAGCTCCGAAGTGCTGGAAAAAGGGGAAGTGTGCCGGAGTTAAGGTCAAGCGCAAGTAATGCCGCGGGTCAGAGCCTCGCTTCCAAACATCCATCTCAATCCGTCACCTTCCATCATCGTCGGGTCGTCTGCTTTAAGTCGACTGTTATGGGTGTTAAGTGACTCGGTCATGTGTTAAGTGCTTCCAAGCAGATAGAAATCAAGATGTTAATCTAACAAATCTACATTTGAGAAGCTGCTGGAGTGGAAAGTGAGAGGAAGAACTGGGAACGCGTGCGGCACAATCAGCAGGTGAGAACAGATCGGAAGGGTTCATATAAGAATTTGGGGACGGAAGAACACAAGAAAGCAAGAGATGGGGGAGGATTTTTAAATGGAAATTAGTTCAAATAGTGACTGTGTTGAAAATTATACCAGAGACTTCATGCTACTTTAATCTCATCTTAATGCAGGCACTGATATGAGTGACCCTGTGATGTGTATTTTTCAGTTGAGTATTTGCACTATCTTCAATAACTTAATTTCAACAAAAATAACAGGAATCACCCCCAAGATTTCTCAATACCCTCACTGTCATCTTCCATGAAACTCGGTGGCAGACTTTGCCTACTTTGTGTTTGGAAATAAACTACTTTTACTTCGTGGTAAAGTGATTACAGACTAAAGAGATGCCAAGTAACTACAAAGAATCCTTTAGCTCAGTGAATCCAAAAGTTGAACTTGTTGCCCCAAGGAGCCCCAGAAGCTATGGCTGGGAACTCAGCAAGACTGAGTCAGAGAATGGAGGCTGTTTTCCACTGCTACCAAAAGCGTAGCAACATTTGTGGGTGGACTTCCCGGTAAAATAAGGGCTATCAATGAATGATACAGCAGATATAACAACTAGTTACTTCAAGACAAAAATATGATGGCACATACACTTCACCATAAGACTTAATCCTTCCTTTTGCCACTTAATACTTGCATGAGAAAGGCTTTTCTTTATATATCTGCTGATGTTTATAGTGAGGGCTTGAAAATGTCTTAATTTGCCAAAGTGGGGTAGGACTGAAAAAGTTCAAGAACCACCATCTTCACCATTTCTTTACTTTTTTTGTCTCACCTGGACATCAGACTGTCTCCTGAATAGCTACGAATGGCTCTGAGAGTAAAGACACGCGCAGTTTGGCAAAGCATGACGGGACAACGAAACAGCCTGCCATTGGTTGTCACAGCCCATGTGACAAAATAATAGATGGACAGCATCAGCCGTTAGCTATGATCAAAAATTGATTAAAATACAGATGAGATGTTCAACGTCTGATTTACTGGTGTAGGTCTGATCTTTAAATGCTGCGCAAGGTCACTCAAGTTTCATCCATAAGAGCTAGGAAGGCCTGGATAGCATCGTTAGAATGGCACAATGGAGGGCTTCCAGCAGGGGTGAGGAGAAAAAAATCAACACAGCAAAGTATTGCGATATTTTGCGTGGCCATATTGTTTTGATTTGTGTCCGCCAGGTATTGATTTTTTGAAGTCCATAGAGATCCAATACTCAAAAAACCCTTTTAACTTGGTTTTCTTAAAACATAATATTTCTATCACCACATCTCTACCCACATCATGCCTCCATAATGTTCTTGTGTTTCAAATGCTTGTGCCAGAAGTGGCCATCAAACAGGCCAGGTGGATCTGGCACAGTGTAGTTCCTAGGGAAGACTGGTTCTGTATTTCACTGTCCTTATATACCTGCCCAGGTTCTACTGATGGGGATTAGCTAGCAAGCTAAATCTAGAACAAAGCATCTTTTCTCCTTTTGAGCCTAATGTAAGCTTTTACATTTTCCCTGAAACAAATAAATTTAGTAAACTAAAGTAAACTTAAAGGGATGAATCTTTGATACAGTAACAACCCTTGAAGCCTTAATTCCTATGCAAATACATCACACCAGGCCTCCTGCACAAGCAGTGGAGAAGCAATCTCAATTCCATCCTGTCAGGATTGAGTAGTAAAATATTTATCAACACAAATATCCATGATTGCATCTTTGTACCTTGGGTATTTCTCCTTATTTCTGTGCTGCATCAGGGCCTCTTTTCATAATTTACTGCTGTTAAGGTTTGCTTAAGAAAGTGAGGGATGATGGATAAAGATATTCAAAGTATTTAAAGATTTGCCAGTGACTTTCAAAAAGAAACTTTGCTTGAAATGCTTACCCTGAAAGAACACCTGGCACAGGGAGCTATCAGGGCTTGTCACTCCTCAAGTGAAACAAGTTTCAATTGAAACCTTTCCTTGGCCTCGATTAAACAGCTGATACTGGCATCACCTTCTACCTTTTCCTTCCTGCATTGCTACCTCTCAGTGCTTAGCTTTCCTCACATAGAGAGACTGTGTGAAGTACATTTGCTAAAAGAAAGCTTTTCAGTGACGGTTGGTGTTTACATGCTGTTTGGCAGGAGTCAAAAAGAACCCAACAAAAGCAGTATCATGGGCGTTCATGATCAATATGCAAAATCCAGCAGTGAACATCTCCTCTGTGGAGATTTGAGGCAGGTTGAATTAAGAGAAGCTTGCTTAAATTTTCAGAGACTGCTTCATAGGTACTAAGGTAAGGAAAAGAAAATATTTGAATGGATGGTGTTCAAAGCAGAACCAGGAAACAGTGATTTATTGTGTTGTTAATAAACTGGCAGCAGTCGTTTGATGCACTGAGAAGAGATCCCATTATGACAATTCTTGTTTGTAGTTCTCAATCAGTGCAAAGTTCAGTCTTTGGCTAATTACAGGAAACCCCCGGATATCTCACAAACGCAGACACAGATATGTTTCATTTAGAGCATTCTTCTTTAAAAGCTCCAGAGAACAGAGATGGTAATTGACAGTCGTGTGAAAAATTCAAACAGTTTCTTATGTGATGTCTAGTCTACTGACAAGTGCAAAAATGGGGCAGGAAAATTGAGAGATTCAGTAAGAGTTCTCCTCACAGAATTCAACATTTCAGACTCTGATGGCCAGTCGCTTCCATTACGGCGAAACACGAGAGCTCCAACTTTACTGTCACACTGAATTTCATTTAATGTTTCCTGTGTTTCCAATCCAATTTCATCCTCATGCCCTGACTTTCTTCATCCTTAATCTATCTGCTGTTCATCTTGTGAATATGATCATTTGGATTTAAAGAGACACCATCTCTACTTAGTTCACTCTGAACTTCAGTGCCTTTGTCTGTCAGAGACTACTTTGACTTCCGTGACAAAAACCTTTCTAGATGGCACACTGGGCTTTCTACTTCACAGAGTCACAAGATGCTTTTTGACCTTATTGTGAGTTCTGTGATTTTGTTGTTGCAGAAGAAAAACACAGACACTTTTGAAGTTGGAGAGCCAGAAACAAGCCTGGAACCAACAAAGACCAGAGGCCAGTCCTGTGGGAGTGCAGCAAGAAACTTGGGGCTAGAAAGGAGGAAAATAATGGATTCTGAGAGAGACTTTCTTGGAATTTGTTGACATGTTTTCATCAAATAAAGCAGTTGGGATCATTTCAAAGGAGATAAACTGAGAATAAGCAGAGTAATCATAAGAGTAACTGTATCCCCTTTATAGAAAATTGTAGGGCAAAAACACCAAAGGGTTTGGAGTGACTTTAATAATAACATTCCTCTGTCTGGCTGTCATGAAAACCACAGACTGCATAAAACATGGACACAGTCTCACTGACATCATCCAGTGGTTCCTGCAGGGCAATTTGAAGCCTATTGATGGAGGTCACCATACTGGAAATGCTGTCTCATCTACAAACAAGGAAAAGCAATTAGGCCTCTTAAAAAACAGCGACAACGCACCCATCTGACAATCAGATCGGCCACGCACAACTCTCAACCTTAGAACAATCAAAACAGCTGAGTGAAAGTCCTAGACCATGCTTGACAACAACTTCAGCTGGAAACAGTAACCTTGGGTTGCATTTTGGCTGTTCTTCCACATAATTGCATTTTGGTGCCATAAAACAGAAAGTTTGGTAACAAATTCCACCCAAACTGTTGATAGATCATTCCATTAAAAAGAGACTTCTCACACATTACCATTAAAGATCCAGTCAATAGTCATGTGCAAGTGGGTGGACTACAACAATAATGGCAGACTCCCAAAGTCTGTTTGTGCTGCTCACCCCCCGTTAGGGCTGGACAATACGGACCAAAATGCAGATCTTGATTTTTTTTTTTCCATAAAGGGAAACCAAATAGTTGTCACATTACCAGAAAAATAATTTTACACATGATTCTAGTTCAACTGGTTATGCTGAAACCTTTTTGATACCCCTGTTAGAAAAATAGACATCCTAGACACATTATATTGGAAAAATTTCATTTTTAAGTATTATAAATAGTCAAAAAAACCTCCTACATGCTGTCTAAATTGCACAACAACAGCAACAATTCTGTATGTTAAGGTCATCAACATGTTCTGTACTTTATTATCCTTGTATATTTATAATCTAGGAAAGACAGCACTGTTAAAATATGTATGTTGGCAACATTACTACATAGTGGTACATGCAATTTCTGAGTGCTTAAATATGCTGGTTTCAAATTGATCAATTCTCAATTAGTTGAATGATCAGCTGTATTAAAAGCACAGAAACATAACAATCGTCGGTTTTGGTTCAAAGCAGTAGAGAGAATCCTGTCAAAATTGTGCACTTATAATGGAAACATTTCTACATATTGGTAGTGATAAAGTGTTCAATGTACTCAAATATGCTGGTTTCATATTGATCATTTTTTCCATTTTTTGAATCATCAGCTGTAAAAAATGCAATAATTTTCAGTCATGTTTAAAGAAAAAAGTGAGAGACAATCCTGTATGTTGGCAGCATTTTAAAAGTGACTCTGAAATGCAACCCCTCCCCATCATCTACCCACAAACATGTTTGTGCATAACTGTGCATTAGCCATTTTAATATGCTTGCACCTCGACACTCTGTAAAGGGTAAAGTGTGTGCACACCACCAACTTGTGGCTGCCATTTATACGACGGCATTTTTGCAGATCTTCTAGCACAACAGCTGTAATGTCATATCAATGCAGATCTTATTTGGAAAATGAAAATGAAAGAATTTTGTTTACATTGGACTGCTTTTTAAATATGCAAGGTTTTAAGCAATATCAACCAAATCTGTGTTCATACCAGGTATTGAACATGCTTATTTTTGTCGTCAAGATGGGCATTTTAACAGAGGTGTTAATGGGACTTAAAGGCTTTTGGAGCCATCCTCAAGTGCATACCTCTAGATCTGAAGTTGTTTACACTTCCACATTAGCTTCTTTTTGTCAACACTTGAGGTTGCCACAAGATTTCATCATGCATCCGTACCTGCAGTATTAGTTTCCTATATGAAAATATTAATCTGTGCCATATGTAAGTACATTTAAATGTCACCAGAAGATTGACTTGAATACATAGCATCCAGAAATAGAAAGCCCATTCAAAGCTTAATGAATAAACACACTCAGTCCCTGTGTAATGTGTGAGTAATCACTCATAACAGCAAAATCATCTCTATGCATCTGGAAACAGGAAGCAGAGAAAGTCATGGGTCCTTATAGTTCCCTTCATTCTGCATTATTATTATGTAAAGCATAAAAATGTGTTCTCTCATCAAATCAAAGCACCCCACAAATCAAAGTTAAGGCAATTACAATCTTATTCCACCCTTTCAAATGGCAACAGCTGTTTCCCTTGGTCAAAATTGCAGCATAATTGCACACGGTAGCATATGGTTATGGCTGATTAATTCAACTGGGGGTGAAGGCCCCATTATTCCAGCATGGGATGGGTAAATAGGCATCGGATCCAAGAGCTGGAAAGATGGGTAATGGGATGGCGAAAAAGGGAATGGGTCTTTGATGAGATGTCTGTTAAAGATGGCGTGATTGTCAGAATCGATCAGGCCCTCCACCATCCCTATCTGAGCCATTAAATTGATTTGCTTGTCATCCGGCTTCTTCGGGAGAAAATCATGCCAGTAGTACCAGAACTGTACTGAGAGAAAGAAGCAGTTTAAGCTGGATCCATTCTCAGTAGCAGAATATATGGCTCAGTGGGTTCTAAATGAATGTCCCTTCATGAACTCAGTGAACCAGGGTTGCAGGGTTGTCTTCCCCCATCTTTTTGGTCACCCAGCGCTGTGGGAGGCATTGTTATAGCCTGGAGGGACGCCAGAATGTGGCAGGATGATGGGTATGTGATGATAGCTGAAGGATTAGCTGCTGCCCTATGACAAATACAACCATGTAAATTCACAGTTCACTTACAGACGCACTTACACAAAACACCTCCCCCACAGGGCTGCAATTACAGAGTTCAGAGGTCGCTCCCAAAGCTCTCAGCCAATCTGGGTTCTTTTTTTAAAATGATAAACACAAAAGGATTCGGATGAGTGAATTAGGTCCGGGCCTCCTGAAGCTAGTGTCACTGAAGGGTTCACACTCATTTCCATCTCGGCATACGAGGGATGATGCTGGTAAACAATCCTTGACTCCGGCTCCCCTCTGCCTGTCTCCGCATGCATAATGGTGCTCTTAAAGAGCAAGGGAAAAGTTCAAGTCCATAATCACATCCGTACCTCTGGCTTATTATTTTTTTAGAGGTCACTTTGGAGCCCCTCTTGAAGGACATGAGCAGAAGTAGCACTTTCTCACTTCTCACAGCTGAATCTGAAGTGTAGGGGTAAAAGTGCACGAGGCCTCTGGGTGCTAATTTGGGAGCGCAGAACCGTGGGTTTGCTTGGCTCGGCAAATATGAAAAAACCCAGGATACACTTTCACCACAGCAATATTAAAACAAGGTTGAATGCCCCTGCCGTAAACCCTTCAATCTATTCTTGGCACAAAACATTGTTCAGGTCAGAGCTTTGTTGTTGCGACTCACACATGGTAGATCGAAAGTAGCAGCAGCTTCAAAAGGGGAAAAAAAAGGCTTTGGTGCTCTAGCTGAAAAGCAGAGTACAATACATGTGTAAGCTATCAGTGTTCTTACTGTTCATCAAAGGTAAATACTACCACCTGTAAACAGAAAGGAACAAACACAACAGCAAAGCTTTGAAAGGAAAATGTATCCAAACCACCTCAATAAATAATTACTGTACACAAAAATTTGCACTCAAAGAGAGTTGTTGAAAAAAACTGATTATGTTAGAATAGTAAAAATTAATTTCTAGGAGTCTGAATCAATTCAAAATTAAAAAAACCCGTACTTTTAAACAGCAATGCTGCTGCAAGTGTTTTCCTCCAACATCCCTGATGCACAGATGCAGCAGGAGGTGTGGGGCTTATTACCCGCTGTTAGCATTAGCAGTGCTAGCACTCAGTGTTGCTAATGTTTACATGGAAGTGTCTGATATACTCAGGTAATACCTGCACTTTCCAAAAACTGGATAGGTTAAGTGCTAAGGTAAGGGTTAAGATTCCAAAAGTTAAAAGTAAAAGCCCAACTTGCAAAACTGAATTAAAAAAATGTTTAATTAATCTGAGTAAACAGCCTGCTGACAGGAAAAATGCCCACCCCCATGAAAACATGCTAACATAGCAAACATAGCTCATTTAGCTCTGTTAGCTGTGTGAGCTATGTAGATAATGGGGCTATGTAGCTCACACAGCTAAAGCTAGCAAAGCATATGGATATTTATACTAACAAAGCCACGAAGCTAATGTTAGCCATAGAAGCTACATGGCTCAGTTATCTACATAGCTTACATACCTACTTTGGCTTTAGCTACTTTCTAATGTAGCTGCACTGGTTAACATATTAATGTTAACTACACAGCTAGGGTAGCTATGTTAGCTTAAGCTAAAGCTAATGGGGCAAAAGCAAGCCACCACTGGCGTATCTACTTCTGAAACAAGTCTGTATATAATTTACCCCGCTGGATTTTTCTCTGCTTTATTTATGAAATGTTGTGAAATCTATAACTTTTAACTTTAACTCCACATTCCTGTGCTGAATGTCATCACTCTTTCCTTTATCCACATTTTCTATAAACTGAAAACAGTGCTAAACTGTGCTGTTCTTATGAGATGCTATCAGTGCTATCAATTCAATGCTGTTCGCATTTAATAAGACAGCACTGTCACAGCATGGCTGTAGTCATGAAGAACAGCTACAGCGGCTAGTAGTGGTCGGCAGCCCTGATACAGTTTTGGGGTTTTAGGAATTTTGGACCAGAAGTAAAAGAAAAAGTAATTTGCACCTTTTGTAATCAAACATTTACCTTTTTACACTTCCTGTATTTCCTTTGCAATCCTTAACAAGTTCCTTTTTCCGTGGTTAAGTTTTGTCATAATCTCAAATACCCAAGATGTCGTATTGTCTGTAAAAATGAAAGTAGCTCTGTACCCAAACAAGAAGTTAATTTCCCTTAGTTTGTGACAGTATGAAAGTGCAAAGTGAAACAAAAACTCAGTTGAAAGCAACATAATGGGATTTTAAAATTGGGGAGATTTATCTCAACAACAAAAATACACATCATTTGACAGCCCTAGTAACTAGTTTAACCTGCTTGTAATGCTAGCACCAACTTCTTAAGGAACAAACTTAAACTGTTTAGCTGCTAATGGCATTAGTTATACTAGTAACCACCAAAAACATTCAGCTGAAAGTCACCACTTTACATGGTCACTTGTTAAACCTTAACACCTGCTCTCTTGTGCCTCTTGGCATCAGAAGTCAACAGTGAAGGCTTTAGATATATGATCATTTTCACTAGCAAATTTCAGATAAATACTTCTGTAGCTTAAGCCTACACATTATTAAAGTATCTTTAAATTAAGGCACATATTAATATTGTCTTTTTTCAGGATTACCTCTGTTTGCGTGAATGTACTCAGCTGATAAAAATGCTAGAAATGTAGGCTAAAGAATGCAATTCTCTGAATACATACCTGCTTTTTATGTCAAATATAATACATCTCCAAAGTTAACAGCAGGCTGGAGTAAGCCCTGAAATTACCACTGCTTCATGAAAAATAGGGAACGTGTTGTGAATGGGGCATAAGTTTGAATTGAAAATTAACTGAATGAAATTGTGACCCTTGAAAATCAGAATCAAGTTGTGAGGCATTCATAGATTCACAACTCTAAATTAAAATGCAGAATGTATTCCTCAACCCAGTTGCATAGCCTCAAAGAGGCTGCTTGAAACGGTGTCACAGACAGAACCACAATCAACAATACCAGTCTAATCCACTACAATCAGAGCCCCAATAAGCAGACAATGATAATCAGCAAACCCTTACTAGAGCCAAATGGGAAACAAGAGGTCTCTCTGTTTGTATTGAAAAGAAACAAACCATTTTCAGTCCAGCAGGTCATTTAGCATTGACCCGTGTCCATCACAGTGTATGGTGAAAATCCCCAGCTGGCCCTGGATGGCCTCTTTTCCTATTCCGAGTGGCAGTGTGAACAGAACCCAAATTAAAAAGCACGCACAGACAAATAGGACAGCCCTGGCAAACACTAACCAGACTCCTTTGTGCCATGTTCCAGACAGCGTGCAACATGGCAGGGAGCTTAAATAAAGACTATTTGTGAATAAGGCTGCTACATCCTGCCTTACATTTCTTCTTCTGGTCAAACTGTCTGGGATGCTCGGCACTTAGAGAGAAGAAGTGGTACAATCCTAAATCGGCCTCTTTGCAATCCAATAGTCATTTTTGGGGGGGTTACATAACTGGCGTTTCAAAGAGCACGACTGATGGAAATTTTAGGATTAAAGTTCTTAGAATGTACTCCATGGGATGTGGGGGAAAAATGAAAAGTGGCTGGCATGCCAATGAGAGAATTAGCAAGTAAATGCGGTCAGTGAACAGAAATGGTGTGAAACGGCATTGATTACGCCGTACCATTGTCACCTCAAAGCACACTCTGAGGAGCAAGCTGTAGCTGGTGGCACCAATTTTATATCACCCTGCCCAAGTGGATGACCTTATCTCCCCCTGATGCATTTAAGTGTTTAAGCCGGAAGAGGATTTTTCTGTTTTTTTTTAAGCTGAAGTCCTCTTAACAGGCATTCATATCTTAACGTGGAAGCTGTTGCGTGAGTTTGAGGGAAAGTTTCTAAGCCTTTAATGCCAGGCTCTATCACTCAAGTTGAGCTATGCTTATAGCATGATGAGGCCGCTTACCCGGACTATTGTCTTTGTCCCAGTATACAGTAGGAAATATGCCCCCTTTCACCTAGCTACTATTGGACCTTCTACCAGCTGACCTCATTTATAAAGTGGCAGACAGTAAACTGGGTGTGCATGTTTGTCCTACATGTTTTCTTCACCAATTACAATGCAGTATATGCATGCATGCAACTATCCACAGCATAACCTAACTTTGCAGTCACACATAGCAAGAGACTGTATTGGCGGGGATCAACTGCCTGCAGTGTACTTATTTAGACTTCACAGGGAGTCACAGGAGAAGGTAAAAGATCTGTGAGATGAAGGGTCTTATATACAGCCACATAAAAAAAAAAAAAAAAAAAAAGCTCCTGCCTACCTGGAATCCCTCATCCAGGTTTACACTCCCTCAAGACAGTGAAAGGTGCCTGGTTCTCCCATCACATCAGGGCCCTAAGTCACCAGCCACACTCTTCTCCTCTGTATTCCCACGGTGGTGGAATGAATTACCTAACTCCAATCTCCATTCAATCTGCACGATCCCTTTCTACCTTTCAGAGAAAGCCAAAGGCACAGCTCTTCCGGGAACACCTATGCACTAAGCTAGACTCTTCTCCTGTGTAGTCCCCAGTGGTAGAAAGAGTTACCCAACCATATTAGGTCTGCACAGTCACTTTCTACTTGGGAGAAAGTTTTAGACCCAGCTCTTTGTAAGCGAATCTGCTTTTGGTAGTTTGGTGCTGATGATGATGATGATGATGATATTGAGGTCTTGTCAGTTTGGACAAAATCATCTGATCATCAAAATCATCAAAATCATCATCTAAATGAAATTGTGACATTGATAACATTATAAAAAAATGTCCACACAATCTTGAAATGTGATATTTCATCTTTGTAGTAAAGTACAACAATCTGCCACGTATTTGGGATAAGTAGAACCAGATAACTATGAAACCTAAGCCTTGCCTTTGAGCTAGAAGTAGTTTTCACCAAAAATGTTGTCTGCATATGAGGACAACAGGCTTAATTCTACTGTAAAACACAAAAATAAAATAAATTAGATTTTCAGCCAGTTGGTACGGGGCTATTCCATTCAGCTGGTCAATAAGAGACATATGGCATCGTCATTTTCTGATGATGGACCACAAGAACGTATTACAGCCAGGTATGAACTAAATTTCCACAAATTGTTTGGGGGTCTTGGAAATTTCCTTGAAAATTATTAGAGATTCAAAAAAGATACGCATTCCCTCAAATTTCCCAACATTTCTAAGACAAAAACTATTCCCTTTAAAAGGTACCCTAGGTTTTCCTAAAGTATTCCCGTAAAGGTTTCAGTAAACTTTTCAGAAAAAAACTTTAAGAATAACATAGAATGTCGCCAAAATTCCACCATAAATGATGTAAAATTTTCAAACAAACTCCCCAAAATTCCAAGGCAAATTCCATCCAATAGTGTTAAACAAATGCCCAAAAGTTAAATTTGCAAATCATTTACCCCAAAATTCCATGGAAAATTATTAAAATTATAACCTCCAACCAAATTCCTCTTATAATCCAAACAAATTCCCTAAAAAGTCCATGAAAATACAGAAAAATTTCAAAGGAAATTCCCCAACTAAATTTATTAAATGGCCAGGAATTTAAGAATAATTTCCACCAGAATGCCTTAAAAATTATGGAACATTTTCAAACAAATTCCTTCCATAATCCAAACAAATTCTCTAATAATTACCTGAAAATTTTCAAGAAAATTCCCAAAAATTTTAAAGCAAATTCCATCCAAGAATTTCTAATCATATGGCCAAAAAGGTACAAATATTTTCAGCCAGAATTCCTCAGAAAATTATAGAAAAATTCCAAAAAAAATCCTCCCATAATCCAAACAATTTCCCTTAAACAACATGAAAATTCAAGAAAATTTCATGCATATTTCCCACCCAAATTTTCAAGCAGATTCCCCCAAATTCCTTCCAAAATTCATTCAATAAATTCTAATCAAATGACAACAAATGTACAAATAATTTTCATCAGAATTCCAAGGAAAATTATGCAACATTTCCAATCAAATTCCTCCCATAATCCATACAAATTCTCTAATTATTCCCTGAAAATTTTCAAGCAAATTCCCCATAATTCTAAACCAAACTTATCCCCTAAATATTCCATGAAAGTTCATGCAAAGTTTAAATAAATTCCTCAATTCTAATGAAAGTACATAAAGATTTCAGGGTATACAAACATCCCAAAAACATTAAAGAAAAAATCCTTCAATTTAAATCTCACAGACATTTCAAGCAAATTACTGAAAACCTTATGGACATTCTGGACAATTATCTCAAAAATTCGAGTGGCAGAATTAACGAACAATGTCCTCACTTTTACATGCAGGAGATTAATCATTATCAGGGCAACAAAAAGCTAAAAAAAATCCAGTGTTCTGTGATTTATTTACTTAAAAACTGAAAGAAAACCCCTACAAATGCTTTAAACTACAGAAATACATTGGCAACATCTTGATTATTAAAGAAAACTTGGTGCATAGGCCTGCCTACACTTGCAGTGCCTGCAAACTAAGTAGCACAAATTACAGCACAATCTGCACAGACACTCCAACAAAGTTCCTTTTTAGTTCCCTAAATTTGGAGGATTATCCGATTCAATCAGACGACATGAATAACGTCAAGCTGCAAACTTAATGCAGGAAAATCCGACTGAGTTTGGCAGCATGCTGCAGAATAGATTAAACCTGATAAAGCTGGAGACAAAGACTCTTGACACAAATTCACACATCTCTATACTCCCTTCCCTTCGCTCCTCACACGTTTACATGACTGAACAAAGGGAGGCGTCTTCAGAAAAGTGAAAATGAGGACACAGCAGGCCATGACAGGAGTGGTTGAAGCACTAAAGACGTGATGATGACACTTTTTGTCACATATATTCATTTTTTAGTATGAACAAAGGTGCGTTTCATGCAAGCAAAAGTGACGCTGCTTTCCTTGCACAGAGAGACGCGCTTCACGTCCTTATCTGGGGGTTTGCACAAGATGTTTTCACACCACAGGAAGTTTAATAATAGAATGTACCTATAGAAAAAACAAACAGCCTTCTGAATATTGCTGTGTTGTGTAAGGCAGGTATGTATTTCCAGGCGAAGGAATGTGGAAAGTGCTGAGGTGTGCTTATAACTGCCAATAGGTGAAAAGTTCACTGTGGGGGTCTTTGGGATTCAGTTAATGCATCTTTAAAACACTGTGGAATACAAACCACATGTAGTAGCAGTCTGGTGTAAGGAGAATGGGAGTGCATGATTACTTGAAGGTCTAAATGAGAATGTCAATGAGAATCTATCAACTCGTGACCCATCTCCTTCCCATCTTTCAGCACATAATGATGGTCCCAACTGCAGCCTAGCTTTTTAAAACTCAGCATCCTGGGAGCAAAAATGTCCTAATTTTTGTCTGTTTTACTGTTGCTGTACTTAAAGCGCTTTCAGAATTCAACTTCTGGATCACTTCACCAACCAATCAAAATCCAAAAGGGGACAGGACTTCTGATATCAGCTTTGTCAACAACAATGGCGGCAGAGAAACTAAGCAGACTCATCTTTACAAGGTTAAAGTTCCAGGTCTACAGATGCTACTAATGTATGGGCAAAATTCCTTTCCCCTGTTTCTTGTGTTTTCTTGGTATATTTCCCTGAGTAAAGGAAAGATTTAAGTACACATAGCTACTTCAAAGGCCAACTTTTGTAAGCTAGCAAAACTAAACAATGGTGAAACGCCCTCTGAAAACTGAGGATTACTTCAGGCAGGCCACAGAGTCGAGCACTGCCATATAAATTGAGATCAGCTGATCTTGTACAAACCCTCATCTGATTTGTTCTGGGCATGCTATTGGCTAACTGCACTCTTGCTGCCATATTTAAACTGCTCTAGCCTGGCCACGATGTGCTGCCCCCTCTGCAAGCTGCTTCTTGCAACCCTCCTCCACCCCAGCTCCTCCTTTCAGTGCAAACCATG
This sequence comes from Cheilinus undulatus, assembly GCF_018320785.1. Taxonomy (NCBI): domain Eukaryota; kingdom Metazoa; phylum Chordata; class Actinopteri; order Labriformes; family Labridae; genus Cheilinus; species Cheilinus undulatus. The sequence continues at coordinate 30,394,454 of NC_054884.1, read as the reverse complement.
TGCATTCTTTAGTTTATTAGACATCTAGATTTATCATTATATGCTTGTCTTGCAAGATATATGTCAAAACTTTTGTTATAGCTGGCCATATATTGCATATATTTTTAAGAGTTGCAATGCGATTCATAGCTTAGGCATTTTATTCTTCATTATTTCAAAACCATGCATGTTTGCAAGCGATGTTCCAAAGTGCCTTTTCTTACCCATTTGGCAGGACGAGCACATAAGTTGCATTTAACCAATTAGTATAAAGGAAAAAAAGGCTAAAAAAAAAACCCCCAGTCAAATTTATCACAGGGTCATTTTGTCAGTATGTATATGATGTGAGGTTGATATTCTCAGTATAACATGGCTAAAGTTAGCAGTTAGCTCCACCAGCCTTCCTTCCTCTTTGCAAATTAAAATTGTTCTTTATGTAAGTAGTGATACATGAGTATACCCCTCAACAGCCAACCCCTTTATTTCCATCTTTTAGTTTAAAACACTTCCACACCAAGCTGGTCTTTGACATGCTAAACGCCAAGTTTAAGTCCAGGTAAGCTCTAGCAGGAAGGCAGTGGCAATTAACTGAAGCTACAGCGGCTACTAGTAGCTGCAGGCTTCTTATAGTTTTAAAAGAACATTTGACCTAGAGTTCATGTCTGCATTTATTAAGAAAAGGTAGATAATCAGTCTAACTGACTTGTAAATGTGGTTCTACATAATTTGACAACAAAATGTAGCTGTTTAGATGGCTAACTGCACACATCCCTAGTTTTATTATAAAGACAAATGTATAAAAGCTATGAATTTCCACCCCTAGTCTACAGATGGCAAGTCACTAAAGCAAAAGCCAATCTGCTGAAAATAAAGTCACTTTTTAAACCAGTGAACCACTGAATTTGAGAAATTTTCTGTTTTTTCAGGGTTTGTCACATATAAGCCATACGTGCTTTAACTCTTACTTTATTTAAAACATTGCATGGGTAGCACCAACAGAGTCCTATGGGGGCCCCCTTAAAACCACTCCTAAACTCTCCAATTGACCGGTATTGGGTGAATGTGTTCAGATCAATAAAAACACTGCTAGCAGGAGGTCTGCTAGTGCATTTCAGAGAGGGAAAAACATAAGGTCTTTCAGTTACGCCTCTATCTTGGACTTGCCACTGCTAGAGACCTTGGGTGGGAAGTTTTGTTTTATTGAGCGCAGCGCAGTGAAACTCCAGACGTCCCTCTGAGAAATCTATCACTGTACTTTGACCATGAGTTTTCTCACTAGACCTGAATACTAAAAGCAATGCGTTGTGACCTTTTGGCAAAGCACTTGCTGCAGGGTTCTGGGACAGCTCCATTTTTTCTTTTCCCCTTTTTTATAACCAGTCATATTTAGAGGGCACAGCTGCTACGAGGAAACAAGGTTCCCTGGTCTGTCAATTAGGATGTGTGACAAATCAGGGCATTCAGTCTGGTGACTTTCTCTAAACCAGGGGTGGACAAACTTTTTTTTTTTAAATTTATTTATCTTAACAGAGGGCCACATACAGAAGGATACCAGACTTACTGGGGCCATTACCATACACCACATCTTTAGTATATTAAGATAATTAAGTCGGTCCAGTGTAGGTTAGCTCCGCTCTGCTCCGCTTTAAGCCGGAGCAGATAGCAGATCAAATAAGAGCAATTTATGCTGCTATTTGCCATAATCCTTTTTTCTTCATTCAAAAGGGTGTTGTGACTCTAGCTATCATTATTTAGATTATTAGTCATTGTGTTTACCATCAATGCTGTTGTCTCAACTGAGATTTTCATAATAAGCCTGCTAAATGGTTAAACCTCTGATCCCTATGGAGTGGGCACCAGAGGACTTAATAGTCGATTAACCTAATTCTTAATATTTCTAGTCAGTTTTGGCCCACAATCTTGGTCAAATGCTCTAACTGTAACACAGCTGTAAACTGTAAACTGAATTGCCCTTCGGGGATTAATAAAGTCGTTTGGATCTGAATCTGAATCAGCTACCCGCTACAAGCAGACATTGTGGCTGAAGTTTATGGCTTCAGCCTTGCTGCCATAATTCTCTTTAACCTAATGTAAACAACTGCTAACTGATAGCATTGATAGGACCTTGTAGGAACAATGTGGCTTTTCATTATTTTGATCATGAAAATGGGGATAAAGTCGTACGTAGGATGTGCCAGCTTAATGAGTGACAACAATCAGCACAGGAATGTGGACTTAAACCTGCGAAGAGGACTAAAGGCCGGAGGTGCTAACACTGCTAACGTTACCCGGATCTGCAAACCAGTTTGAGATTGTTCACCACTGCCACTGCTACCCCATCTTAAAGAGTTGCTCATGTTTGACAATTTCCCGAGTGTTAACTTGGTTTTAGACTTGTCAGCTAAACGCAATTATAACAGACATGTTTTCTGGCCCTCTGATTTGTCTGTTGACCAATCACTCAAAAAGCTCTCGCTCACAGAAACTGCTGTCAAGCCCCACTGTCTTTGGTTAATGTTACTCCCCTGATAGCTTTGGCTTTTGACCCACATGTGGCTTTTCTGGGAGACTTCTGTAATTGGCACACTTGACCCATATAATAGTACTGACTTTTAGGCTATGTGCAGTATGTAGTTGGCAAATGTGCCATGGCAAAACATATGAGGACCAAATCATAACTACATGCCTTTTACCATACCTTCAGTATTGGAGGGAACCTCTCCTCTGGACCACTTGCGTAAGTGAAACACTTGGTCAGGTAATTGCTGGTTTAATCCTGTAAAGGCCTGGCTTTGTAATGGTTCAGACATGGCTCTATAACACTTGGGCCAGATTTGGGCCATTGACCTCTGAATGTGAGCCACATCTTTGCTGTTCATTCGGCCCATATCCAAGCCAAAAGAGATTTGCCTTCAGGGTCTTTGCCTTTTTGACATTTCAAATATTTCCCATGTCTGAGAATAGTGATTTCGATCTTTGACTTTAAAGCTGCTGAATGTCGTTTTTTCTACTTATCCCTCAGCAGTGTACAGAAGGCCCCATTGGCAATATTTAGAGGCGGTTAGAGGTCCTGAAATAAGTCAGAGGAGGCAAGACAGCTCGCAACCATGGTAGAACAGCTAACGTTAGCCAACATTGGTAATATTCTAAGCAATTTCGAACAAGTCTGTATAGATTTGAGGTTAACTCGTACACTTTATTGTGTCTTTTTTCTTTCACTATGAATAATTTTATATCTAATCAAAACAATTATGAATAAAAGTTAGTCAAACAATGGGGTTTGTCCAATTGTTTCAAAAGGGAACCTAACCCATTAACAGTAACCAGTGAGGTCAGGGCTTGACAAAAAAAAAGAAATTGCATCAAACTGGATTTGAAATAATTTTTCTTGGGTCATCAGTAGGCTCATGAACACTTCCTGTCAAAATGTTGTTTTCCAGTGTTAAAACTAAGAAGTATAATACAGTGAAGCACAAGCTTCATATTCTAAAATGGGCCACTTTTTATTTCATTTATAGAGTTTGCCATGGGCCAATTAAATATGGACTATCTGGACTACATGCTAAAACTTTCAAAATAAAACTGGATCAAAGGTTAGGTTAGGGTTAAAGTAAAGGATAGGATACCAAAGTTAAAATTCTGACCTGAAAAATCTAATTATGAAACGTTTTAGAGCCATGTAAGCAGTTTAACAGTAGAAAAGCTTGTCCACCATGACATATCTACTGTGACAGCATAGTAAATGTAGCAAATACAGCAAACAGCTCCATTAGCTGCATAAGCTACATAGATAACAGAGCTAAAGCTCCTGAAGCTCATGTAAATCAGTACAAACAAATCTACAAAGCTAACATTAACTACATAAGCTACGTATATATGTTATATAGCTTGCATTAGCTTGCACTACATATTTCCTAATGCTTGCTACTTTGGCTTACGTTGTAACGGTAACTACATAGCTAGCATAGCTATTTTAGCTTTAGCTAAAGGTAACAAAGCTAAAGTGAGCCACAGCTTATGCGGTTAGACCTTTTAACTTTATTCTGTTTAATTCATGAAATGTTTCTTTCTGTAATGTGTGTACTGGTGTTTATTTCATGAATTTAACTACCACACTTTGTTTAAGAATAAAGCTTTTTTTTTAAACTTCTAAAACTGGAAATATGTTGTATCAGCAGATAACAGCTCTTTTCTTCTGTGAGACAGCATCTCACATGATTGGTCTGAGAGAGAGGCCGTCTAAGATCTAGCACCTGCAGCCAAGACAGGCCGTAGTTTGGAAACCAGTGCTCTAAACCCCTGCTTTATACCACTAACAGTGTGATCTCAATCAGTGCTTTGCCCTGCTTATTTCAGCCTCTGTCCATCATATCAATCTAAAATTATTCTGAAAGGAAACACTAGAGCCTTCTACCTTTGAAACAAATTGACTCACTTCAAAGATCATAGGCAGCTTTGATCAGAAATCTTGATTTTAAGAGTCTCTCCATTTACATATGGTGCTTCAAACACCTGCTGTCTGTGTGCTACAACTCTATGCAATTTGCTTCCCATGGCCTCAAGAATCCATAGGCACATATATGCATGCCTACACAAGTACAAGTCTCTCTGGCACAAGTGTCTGACCATTCCCTTAAGAGGAGGAGAGACGTCAAGGTAACAAAAGCACTGGAACCACAACAGCCTGCATCTGCAGATTCCACCTCTGCTCTTCATCTGAAAGCCATTGACCAGCCCGCTGAAAATTTCTACCGCACATTTATAAGTACGTGCTCTATTTTGTCGGCTGTGATAAGAATGCATCCAATTTAGTTCCTTCCAAAAGCAGAGGGAAAGGTGCTTCCACACCGCATCCAATTCATTCCGGCCCATACAATTTCAATCCAATCTCCTAAAAGATTTAAAAAGAAGATGACATCCTTGACTTCAGTTACTGTGTCAAGGGTCCAAGCTTAAAAAAATCTAAAAAAAAAAAAAAAAAAAAGGACAGTCACTCGAAAAATGTTGTGCATCCTGGCCAGACAACAGAACGGAAGAGCTGCTTTCTATGCCAGCAGTGTCCCTGCAGGCCCCCGCACACTCTGTCAAAACCATCCTCATGGATGTTAATCTGAGTGCCACGCCTTTGACAGAATGAAGTCTTCAACTCTCACTAAAGCTCCTAAAGTCGAGCTGTAGCCAGTCAGGCTAATCTGCAGACGTTGAGTGATGCAGAAGTATGTATGCCAAACATGACATTCCGATAGAGTGCTTCCCACAGCTCCGAGCTCTGAAATAGACGTGTTAAGAGATGACAAAACCAGCAGGCGAGCCGGGCATTGTCTCGGCATGACCTCGGCAAATAAATGGAAGTGAACAGTGGGACAGATCAAGCAGATCCTATAACTGTCACTTTGAACTAAATATCCAGGATGACTGGAGAGGAAGGCTTGTGTTTTTTCATGCTTTTATGGGGATTGTGCTAAAGTATCAGCATGCAAAAAAAAGGGTGTTTTTGACTTTGCAGCTGGAGAACTTGCAGAAGTTTTGATGCTCATATCTCCAACGGTGAAGCACTCTACATTTCAAACGAAGGCCCTCAGACACTATTTATTAACATTAACTTTCCTCTTTCTAGCTGTGCAAAATGAGGATGAATGACGGTACACAAAAATTGTAGATTATCTCTGTCTCCTCGGCGAGCCTTAAAGCAAGTTGTTGGAGCACTTTGGTCTGATGAAGGCCGTTCTCCCGTCGTTAAAAAGCCGTTTCAGTGGACTGGTCATTAAAATGTGGCAAGCGATGACCGGCACGTCCGTCCAGAGGCATGCTACTCGCCTCATCATGTTCTTTAATCATCGCATGGAAAGAGAGCAGCCCACACTGAGGTCACTTTCAATGAGCTGCTCTCTGAACGGTCTGAAGAGAGTCCAATTAAATCCTACATTTTTTGACCCAGGAGCCACCATGTAATGAAATCTGAGGGATGATGCCTGCTGGAGAAGAAAGAAAGTGAGTGACTAGCAGTCTTTATCCTTGCGTATATACAGTATCACACATGTTTTATGCATCCGTGGAAATGCAAACAAAATAAGCAAGGCCTTCTCCCCAGGCCACTGCTGTGAATAATCTTCTTATTTAACTTCCTTGGTTAAATAAGCGTGAAGAAAGACAGAAAAAAGACTGGCAGCATGAAGTCTGAGTAAGATACAGCGGGTACGGAGAGATACAGTTATAGAGCGCTGGGAAGCAACAATGTCAGATTCTTAATCCCTAGGACACACGAGTTATCAATCTCCTGTAAATGTCAGGCACCAGGATATGCCCTCATGAATGATGGATATCTGCCTTGTTTGTTTTTTTTTTCATCTTCTCTACATTGTATTATTGAGTGAGCGTCACCGGAGGCTTAGAGTCTATCTAGAGAGGTAATACTCCCTCCTTACAGTCGCAGCGATACCTGAATTCAAATTACTCATGTGGGGAGGGCACGGCAGAGTAAAGGGAAGTGCAGGAGTGCTTTATTTAACCATGAGTCACCATGGAGGTGTTGGTGTAACCCAAAATACGAACCTCTTAGACATGTAAATGCAAGATTTATATGCCTACTGTAAATAAACCTGAATCAGAGGGTTTTGAAACTTTAAATGCCAGTCATTTAAACCCCCATAAAAATGCATGACAGTCACAAAGGAGATACAACCTAAGATCAAAATCATCAACATTCAATCATTTCTTTCATCAAGGAAGTTAAGTTGCCATTGCAGTTTTGCTTTCCTTTCTTCGGTAAGATTAATGGAAAAAACTACCTGTCTAATTTTCATGAAATTTTCATAAAGATGAAGAATGATCCAAGGAACCCAGAAAGTTTGTAGCTTATCAAGTTGGCTTACAAAGAAAAGCCTGATAGCACATTAAAGCTGACTTTTACTACAGTCCCCTGTGATCTAAATCAAATATATGTGCTGTGTTTTGGTCGACATATGATATGGTCCAAGTACCAAAGTAGGTCAGAAAAGTGACCTTTGGCTTTGGGTAGAGCTCTATGTGTGGAGATAGCAGGTGAGGGGGAAGGATCATTATAATGACTTGATATGTCAGCAGTTATGTCAGTGGTATGACAAATACAGAAGGGTGTACCACAAGGTTTGGTACTGGGATCTCTTTAATTACCATCTATATTAATTGCCTTGGACAGATGATACCCAATTCTTCATTTTATTTATATGCTATTGATACTTTTATTTACTGCTTTGCACCTATGCCTGTACAAGCTTTTATAAATCTTCAGCAGGCATCTGACTTGGTACAATGTCGTTTAGACATATCATATCTCAAATCCACCTTAATAGTCCCCTGTGGCCCCAATCAAACAACTCTAAGTAAGTAAGGTGATAAGTGCAAATTAATAACTGCTAATATACAAAATATCTATGGCCACAAATTATGCGTGTTTCTTGCATGTCCTGTCTAGTTTAAAATTGTCAATAACAATGCATGACATAATAATATCTATATTGGTAGATAATAGCACCAAAAATAATACTGATATCAGCACATACTAACATCCGATTTATCATCTGCACAAACCAGCAGAATGTATGACACGTTTGTGAAGTTTTATGCAGAATCAACAGCGTGACCTACACTGACTTTTTTTTTTCATCCTCTTTCCATAAACTTTTGTGCTGTAAGGATTGAAGTTTTAGTTCTGAACTACATCTGGTTAGATTTTTTACATACGTGATTAGAAGGTGTTTTTGTGTTATTTCAAACACCTATCTCACAATTGTTTCTGTGGAACACCGTGCTGTTACAGCAGTTGTTTAATTGGGAGGAATATTTTTTTGTTAGAATGAATAAATAGAATAAAAAGGGTCACATTTCATGACATGCTCTACAGAGCTTCCTGTCTTATTGTCAGGTTGTTACAATGCTGTTAGTAGCTCTGAAAAACATGCAGGATGCAGGGGTGGACCTAGGATGTTTAGGGGTGAAAGACATAAAAATTGCATCTGTTTATGTCTTTATAAAGTAAGCTAGAGGACAGTAGTTGTAATACAGTTTAAATGGCTTGAGCTAAATATTATCTTATGTTTCTTGGCATGAAAAAGGGCAATTTGTCAGATTTTGACAACAAAAAGAGAATTTTGGCCAATTTTGGCCATTTGGAGGGTCTAAAAGAGTGCAATTACTCACAATTGGTTCATTTAGCAGGCAAAAGGGACACTTTTTCAAATTTTGTACATTTATTGGGCATTAAGAGGCAATTTATCAAATTGTGTTCATTTAGAGGGTACAAAAAGGACATTTTTTTCAAATTTTGTCCATTTAAAGGGGCCCAAAATGGGCAATTCATCAAATTTCTCCATTAAAAGGGTACCAAAAAAAGCAATTTGTCCAATTTCGGCCACTACAACAGGAACGGAGGACAGCAATTTGTCAAATTTTGGCCATTTAGAGGGCACCAATAAGGATAACTCGTTCCATTTTGTCAATTTAGAGGGCACGGAAACGGGTGATTTGTCAAATTTTTGGCATTTAGAAGGTTTGAAAGAGGGCAGTTACAGATATTTGCTCCATTTAGAGGGCACAAAGAGGGCAGTTCTTCTAATTTTCACCATCAAGAGGGCACAGAAAGGACAATTTTTCAAATTTTGTACATTTATAGGGCGTTAAAGGGCAATTTGTCAAATCTCGTCTATTTAGAGGGCACAAAAAAGGCAATTTGTTCAATTTTGTCAATATAGAGGGCATAAATAAAACAATTTTTCAAGTTTTGTACATTTAAAAGAGCCCTTAAGAGGCAAATCATCAAATTTCTGCACTTAAAGGGTACCAACTAAGGCAATTGGTCAAATTTGGCTATTTAGATTTGCCCAAAAAGGGAAATTCTTATATTTTGTCCATTAAATCAGGAACTGAGTACAGCAATAAGGTCAATTTGTTACATTTTGTCAATTCAAAGGGCACGAAAAAATGCTGATTCTTCAAATCTTGTCCATCAAGAGGGTAATTTGTCAAATTTTGTCCATTCACAGGGCACCGAAGAAAGCATTCTGACCCTCCAAATGTTCAAAATTCAACAGCTGGGGGTAGCAAAAGCATCATTAAGGACATTTGTTGGCATAAATGTTATTTCTGGTACTAAGAGCTAGACTAAATTGACACAGCCCATCAGATAAAGGTCTACTGACGTTGGTTCATGCTCCTCTTATTGCAGACGATTGATGTCTGTCTAAAAGAGCCAATATTGAACACATTTTTGATGACAAGCTGCAGATTTCTTGATGTCATTTCAGCCTGAAAAATGTACTCCAGTCCGTACTTGATCAATGTGCAGCTGAGACGATGATGTTCCAGCAGGACTCAATCACATTTAGGTTTGGAAATACATCCAGACATATCGAGTGGCTCTAATGCAGATTTGCTTTTGATAGAAGACTGGAATATTGCCTTGGCGGAGGTCCGCGCTCTTTGAGTGCTATTCCAGTTTTCCATTGTCGTTCAACAGTATTGAGTGAGGTAGCAATTAAGCTGTACTTTGCCAAGGACCCCCTGAGGCCCCCTCAAGGACCCATGATGCTAACTACAGACCATACTCTGGTCTGATTGACAGGGCTGATCAAAATGAAAGTTTGTCCCTTTTATCAGAACATGAGACATTTATTTCCCAGTGCTGGTGTTTTTCTCTCCCAAAAACAAACTGGATTTAATGATAGCACTTTGAAAGGAACAGCCCACTGTCATGTCCCACATCACACAAAAACTAACCCCCCACAGGGATATAATGGGGTAAATACTAAGGAAACAAGACCTGAGGTTACAGTAGACACTGCTGGGCACCAGACAGACACTCCAAGTCTCCACAGGAGTGTTACAGAGAATCTTTCAAGATGATTATGTTGAAAATTGAGGACTACTACTGCTTAAGAAAGGGGAGGAAAAAATAAAACAGGCGCCTCTGAAGTCCCTGCAAACTGCCACGCTTGACTGTAACCCGCCTCGTGCTCTGGGGGGGAACGGGCTGCATAATTCTCACAGAACCAATTAATTTTCAGCGACCGCGTACGCGCGCTCGCTTTAATCGCTCATATCAATATGTATCTGTTTATTTATGACGCTTGTTTGTAGCGCAAAGTTTAATTTCACAGGGAGAGGGGGGCTGATTAATTAATTAGCACTCATTAATCAGATTAACATTTTTAACAGCTGGGCTTCTGATGACATATTCACTGCATATGTTCAAAGTGGAGCTTTTATTTACGCTTTCTAAACACTGAAGCAGCCAGGGGGGTGCTGGGTCTTTATTACAAACGACATTAAAACCCACATTTGTCATTTTATAAATGAAACATGATAGTCAAGCTTGATTTGGGTAAGGTTAAGTCTAGGGAGGAGATCAAGTACAGGCAAAAGAAATGGGAGAAAAATGTGTCATCTAAATGACATATGAGATGGAACGGCCTGGAAATGTTTGTGAAGGATGCACAGCATTAGGTTTTTGACAACATCTGACATGCTTTTAACATTTAAATCTACCACAAATGATAAATATCATCTTTCAAATCATGAAAAACAAATTAACAGTTTGGTTTACTTGTATATAATGTATAAAATGCACTTAATTTGCCTTTTCTTGAGTTACAAACAGCACTGCGACAATCTAGATTTCCACATTAATGGAATCGCTGACGGAATCGCGGAATTGGCAAATAAAAACGGAATTTACAGTTTAATGCAGAAATCACGTAAATTGAATGAATTTGACTGAAATGCTGTGGTTTTTTTTTAGAAAGCGGAACATATATATGCGGAACATGTTCCCAGGGGAACACTAAGCATGGCACAACTTGTCCCTCACTCACAAGCACTCACTCCACCCCCTCCTAAACAATAACAGCATGTCAAAGCGGCTGCATGAAACACCGGCAAACATCACGTAGCACCATACGGGGCAGTACCGTGGGACATAATGTTACACCTTCAAGAAAACTCATCCATGCTTTGAGTTATTTAACCTTACCACACCACCTGAGCAGTGTGCCTCACCTCCACGAGGCACACCCCTCACCCCTTCATGGTAAAATCAGTCGAAAGGTTAAAAAACGAAATTCCAAAAAATAAAAACGAAAAAAACGGAATTTGGCAAAAAATAAAACAGATTTCATGGGGCCCTACAATGGCTAACTTTAGAGCAGTGATGTGCCAATGCTAATGTTGCCTTAATAATATCATGCACCCCTTTGGTAATTGCATGTCAAGCATGACCTGGATAAAGTCTAGCTTTAGGAGCAGTCCAAGGACAGGAGGGAGAAATGGGAGAAAAAGGTAACATCTAAAAGTTTAACCTACTACATACAAGCTGCTTAAGTGTGTAAAGGATGCCATAATATCTCAACTTGTGCCCATTCTGGCATCCTGCAAGACTTAAACATTTGATCCCACCATAAATAATCAACGCACTCACATAGATGTTGATATTCAGTCATAAAAAATAAACACATTTTTTGTATAACTTGTTCATAAAGTGTGTTTAATTTGCCTTATGAGAGCTGCAGACAGCATTGTAGTGTCAGACAGTGAGCTGTGCAGTGCAAAAAATCAAAATCTGCATGTTTTCTATGATTCCTGTACTTTCAAATGAAAGTTAATCCTCCCAAATGATTCCTCCCAATCCCATCAGATTGAACGTTTAGAGTGATTATCTGATGATACAGATCTTGTCTCAATTATATTGTGCACCCCTTTCATAAATGATGCACACACGTCAAGACTGATCCGGATAAAGTTCAGAGCAGTTCAGGGACAGGAGGAAAACAGGGGACTTCAAATGTTTTATGAAGTAGATTTGAGCCACAAGGGACTCTGCATGTGTACTGAATGATGCATTCATTCAAATTGGATTTTAATGATATCTGATAGGATGATATTTCCAAACTCGTTACGACTGATACCAATATCAAACATGAAAATCAACATTAAACTCCACCATAAATGATGGATGCACTCTTTCAGATGAAGACACAAAGTCATGGAACACAAAGAAATTGTGTGGATATTGTTGATGATATCACGCACCTTTTCAATAAATGATGGATGCATGTCAGCTTGATCTAGATAAGGTTCTGTTCAAAGAGCGACTCAGGTGCAGGAAAAGGAAAAAAGTGACATCCAAACATTTGTTGGTATAAATACAAGCTGCATGAGACTGCATGAGATAATTAACAAGTCATTCCATCATAAACACTGGTGAAAATCTTTCTAATGTAAACATTCAGTCAGTAAAAACAGGAAACTATGTAGATTACTTGTGCATAATGTCCAAAAATGTACTTAATTTGCCTTTCTGAGAGCTACAAGCAGCACTGCTAGTGTCAGACAGTGAGCTAGGCAGTGCATAAAAGCAAAACTTGAATGTTTTTTTACAGCGCTTAAACTTTCAAATTAAAGATAATCATCCTGATTAAACATCAGATTGAACTTTTAGAGTGATTATCTTATGCCACTGATCTTATCTCAGTAATATCATGCGCTCATTTCATAAACGATAGACACATGTCAGGCTTCATCCAGATAAAGTAGAGTTTGCAGGGAGGAAAAACTGTCATCTAGTGTTTAAGAAGTACACAGGTGCTGTAAATGCAAGAGAGGAGGATGCATGGTGTTGGATTTTTGACGCTATCTGATATGACAATATTTCCAAACTCATTTTGACTGATACTGATATAAAACATGACAATTAACATTGATTCCATCATATATGGGGTATGTACTCTATCAGATTAAGACATTCAGTCATAAAAAACAAAGAAATTATTAAGATTATGTGTGCAAAATGAAGTTATTGTGCATTTTTGAGAACTGCAAACAGCACTGGAACACTGTAGTGTCAGACAGTGAGCTGTGCAAAGCATAACATCCTTTAATGGAGCTTTTACTCCAAATTATAATTCATTTTCCCAGATAAAAATCAGATCTAACTTTCAGAGCGATCATCAGACATGCTGATGTGATTACAATAACAAGCGTGCACCCTTACATGAATGATAGACACATGTCAAGCTTGATCCAAATAAAGGTTCAAGTACAGAGGGAAGAAATAAGAGAAAAAAAGTGTCATTTGAATGTTTAATCAACAACATATGAGCTGCAACAGAGTGCCAATGTGGGTTCTAAAGGATGCACGATTTGGGTTTTTTGATGATATCTGATATGGTCCAAACTCATTATAGAGGGTATCGATATCAAACAAAGACTTTTAACACTGATTCCACCATAAATGATGGATGTAATCTCTCAAATAAAGAGATTCAGACATGAAACACAAACAAATCCTTTGAATTTCTTTAGCAAAATGTGCTTAATTTACCTACAAACACTGCTACACTGTAGTGCCAGGCAGTGAGCTGCACAGTGCACAAAAACAAAATGTGCACCTTTTTAGATTGAACTTTTAGAGTGACTGATGTTATCTCGATAACAATCATGCACCGCTTTTATTAATGATACATGCATGTCAAGCTTGAGCCAGATAAAGTTCCAGCTCAAGAGCAGTCCAGGGACAGGGGGAAATTTGAGGTTGGGGTGGGGGTATCATCCGAAGGTTTAATGGAGTAGATATGAGCTGCAACAGAGTGCCCATGTGCACTGAAGGATGCATGATACTGGATTTTTCTTGGCACTGATATCAAGTGAGAAAATAAACGTTTGATTCTACCATAAGAGATTGGAAATCTCCTCTAATGTGGACATGCAGTCACAAGAAATAAATTGTTTGGATTACTTGAATGCAATATGCAAAATATATCTTTAAACAGCAAAGCTACACCAACAACATAGTGACAGAGTGAGCTGTGCAGAGCACAAACTCAAAATGTGCACCTTTTTCATGGAGCTTATACGTTCAAATTAAATTTAATTCCCCAAAATAAACAGATTTGTTGCAATATATTCGCTTTGCAATGCTGATAATTAACTTTTACAGGAATTCACTGATGCTATCTCGGTGATATCCTGCATCCCTATCCTAAATATGTCAACCTAGATCCGGATAAAGTTCAGTCTCCAGAGCAGTTCAGGGACAGGAGGAAAAAATGGGGGGAAAAAGTATCATCCAAATGTTTAATCAAGTAGATATGCGCATCAAGGGGGTGCCCATGTGTGTATGTGTGTCAGAAGCATGCAATTAAGGCAGAGTGTGTGCACGTGCGTGTGGGTGTCACAGTGATGTGTAGCCTAATGAGGAAATTATAGGCTGTGAGCAAAAGGCAAAGAGTAATGAACACATGACAGATCTGAAACCAGCTAAACGGAAACGCGACCACACATCCAACGTATCAGTGGAGCTCACAGTCACCCACTAATGGGGCCCGTGTGATGACTAATCGGCACCGTGTCCCTCTTACCTTGAGCTTGCGTGGAGAGGGTGAGTAAGGAAAAGAATAAAATCCATGTGGCGCGCCACATCGATCTGCCCCAGGAGTCCTCAAACATGGTCCCAAACCGGGCAAGCTGGACAACAAGTGCCCGGTGTGCTGTGTCACGAGTCCCCGTGTGCTTCTGGCGTGTTGTCTGGGGGTCTGCGCGTGAAAACCGGCGACGCAGAGCGCACAGATCCCGGGCGTAAAAGCGACCCCTTTGCGCTTGGAGAAATTCGGTCAAACAGGGTCTGAATTTATTCAACAGTTGTAGTTTGCTCCAATTCCACAGCCCCTGCAAAGATATTTCCCTTACAGCAGCCTTTGAAGTAGTCCCGGCTCCAAGTCACTCACATGAATCCAGGTTAAATCCACTCCATTTGTCGCTGCACCTGTAAGAAGCCAGGCTGTACCTCACACTTTTTTTTTCCTCTTTCGTCCTTGAGGTGCTGTTTTTCTTCCTCTTTCTGCTTCTGACTTTAAACTTCAAGCTCGTTGTCCGGAACCGAGTGGTTCTAGTTCTTCCAAAAAAGCAGCGGGCAGACTTCCCACCGCGCGCTGTCAAGGTCGGCAATTTCAGTTTGACAGGAGCACTGAGGAGGAGAAGTTGAGCAGCTCGGAGAGGAGAGCAGGGGGGGAGAGAAACTTGCACGCAGTCACACTGTCATGGTCGGAGCCTGCCGTGGAGGAGGAGGAGAGCACGGCTGCCGGTGTGTGAGAGTTTGTGTAATGTGTGTGCGCGTTGGATGAGGACGAGTCCAGGGTTCTCTATGAGGAAGCATGAGGATGGAGAGGGCTGGCAGCGCAGCGCAGGTCGCCACCATGCGGCAGAGCGCGGAACAACACTCAGAGTTCCTCTTCTCTTTTCTAGAGATCATTTTTTAGGACTGATTATGCTATAGAAACAAATTATGTCCATACATCAGTATGATCTTTAATGTGAAGTGTGACTCAAAATGTGTGAAATCTATGGCTGTTAACTCGTGGGCTACATACTTATAAATGATGGCAAACTGATCATGAATGATGCAAACAAACCTTTAGATTTATAGCAAATGGATTCACTGGTGGACTCAGAAGGGGGGCATGGGGTTCAGGCCCTAAAGTTTGAAACATGACAAAGCACCCTCTAAAGTGACAAAATTTGACAAAGAGACCTTTCCAGTTCACACATTGTGCCCATACTTTGCCAAAATACCTCATTGGGCTCACTGTATGTGGCCAAATGTGACAATTATCCCTCTTCAGTGCTCTGTGAACCAAATTTGACCAAGTAACCAATTTGTTGCCCCATATGAAGACAGAATTTGACAAGGTGTCGAAATTTGACAAAGTACCCTCTTTGGTGCCATGCAAGCGGATGAATTTGACTTGTGTCAGAGTGGACATTTCAACAATGTTTGCAGAGACATCATGCTTATAATCAAAGGAAGAACAAAAGACCCACGGACTTTGACATTGGTCCCTTTTCCTCCAAATTTTAATCAGATCATGCAGGGGTCAGTGTGCACAGTTGTGCAAAGTTTGAAGAGAAAACCTCATAGCGTTCCAGGGGATATTGTGTTCACAAGTAATGTATAAACTTAAAGAGGGGGTTTTATGCCTTTCTTTCAAGGCTTTACACCATCTCTCTGATACCCACATAGTAGCTTTACATGGTGTACTGCTCAAAAAACTCCTCATGTTTCTCACACTGGCGTCCGGAAAAACCCTTATTTTAACCTCCGTCTGAAACTTTTTCGCTGCGGCCCCCCCCCCCCCCCCCCCACGGACCTGCTTTCCTCCGATTGGCCAAGTTTCTGGTGGCTGGCTGGGGGCAGGACTCAATGTTTTGTGCCTGCCCTATCCAATGTGGCTATGTTTACCTACTTGTAAACTTTGAATGAACCAGTCCGACTGAGTAAAATATGGCACATTTTGATACCAACCATGGAAGTCACATGCGTAGAACATCCGGTTCTTTCAAAATAAAACACAATGCACGGACTCCCGATCATAAATAATCACTTTATCAACATTACATCTCATCCTGCAGCGAGAGCAAAGGGTCACCGAGAGGTCATTGGGTCACAGAGCTACAATGGCGCCATTGACAAGGAAAAGTTCACTTTTGGGGATCTTTAGCCAAAGAATTTTGCATAAAACCACAGATCCTTTAAGCAAACATTAACCTATTAACTTCCTAATGTATTCACTCAATGGAGGAAGCAATAATATCATGGCCTTATAGTGGAAAGGATGATAAATTAACCCCGAAAGGTAAAATAGTCTGCTGTTGACATACTATTCCTGCATGAACTTGCAGTTCTCCTGTGATCTCTTCCTGCTGCTCAAGGCTTGCGCGCCGCAGCACAGCGCTCTAGACTCGCTCCCAGTGGGCGAGGTTGCTCGCCTTTTGGTTGGAGCAAACCCGTGGCGCTTTGGTGCACAGCGCGCACGCTGTATATGGAAATTCAGGGTAAGGAAGTTCCCAAGCGTCTATATCCCTGCTCTACTAAACACCCATTTATATTTGGTTTAACTGACTAGTCTAAAGAGGAGACAATACTTAGCGTAATTCACTGTGTACAGCGTGGCTAACATTAGCAGCTAGCTCCGCCAGCCTTTGTTCCTCTTTGCAGATTGATATCATGCTTTGATATGTGGCCTCTTTTCACATCAGTTATATGGAATTATAACCATTTACAGCCAATACCATTTTATTTCTATTTTCCAGTTTAAAAACTTCCATACCACACCGTTCCTACGACATGTTGACTGCTAAGCTACTCATGTTTACATCAAAATGTGCCGTGGTAAGCTCTCTTAAAAAAGGATTGGTTTGAAGTTTAAGCTAATATGATTTACGTATTTAACCGTTTAACTGTGTGCATCCCTAGCTTAAACTGCCAAAAAAGTTAAAATAGTTAACCAATAATGCTGGCATTGTCTACAAAGGGATCTGAAATTTAACAGTTTAGGTGTCTGGTCACATGCATCCCTGCTTTACACATAATAATAAGTACCCAAGACAGGAATTCACACTTATACATTTAAAACACAATATTTCAAACTATGTTTAAGTTTTTGCCAGTGCAGTCACCTTAGGGCACACTGACACTTGGGCAAGTTACCCAGTACCATGCAGAGCCTCACTAGTCCCGTCTCACCAATCCCCCATTGGCCTGGCATTGCTAAGCCTGACCAGTCTTGAGCGCAGATTCGTCATCACATTGTAGTATGCCACAGACAACATAACAGTACCTTTACTTAACTTGGGGCAGTCATTTTGCCTTCTAACACTTCGTCATTGTTTCAAATGATTGTTGATAGGAACAGTTGTGTTGATTACAGTTCATGTCCATGCAGCACACCTGTGCTAATGTGCTTATATGGGAGATCATACCAAACACACCCCCTCTATCAATGCCCGTGACAGGGAAGTGCATGAAGGCAGTATGAAGCCCTCACACTGGTCAAACTAGCAAGACTTTAGGGGTCAAGCATGCTTGAGCATGGTATGGATTGCCAAGTGTGATTGCAACCTTAGGTCGGCCACACACTAGACGATTTTTTAATCTGAAATGATTTTAAAACTGTGAGAGACCACAGACTTCAGGACAATTTCCAAAGATTTTTCATCTTTAATCCTCTGAACGCACACACTAGACGACTCAGCCAGACTGTCAGATCACTGGAGACCACACACCTGCCGACCTGCCTACGACCTCGTGTGTTCACGTGACTTCAGAAAAAAAAAAAAAAAAAACACAGATGTCTGTCAATACCGTCTTGCTGTCTCTCAACAACAGGCTGTCCTGGCATGCGTTAGAGGTGCAGCAAAAATCATAAAACATGGGAAAGACTCAGAATGAAATCATGGCTGAAATTAAGGTACAGCTGTGTTTATGGTTGTGAGCAGTGAAAGTACGTATGATCTGGCTGTGATGCTACCCCGTCTGCTCGATCTCATTGGTTGTTGTGGGTACTCCGCCAGAGACACTACGACCTAATGTAGTTAATATCAAACATATTTGATATTTACGATTCAGGATTTTGGAGGCTATGACGCGATTTGGAGCAGTAAAAATTATTCAGACAAATAGTCGTTTGCGACGAGGCTCCTCTCGGGACACACCCCCACGATCATCAGGGGAGGCAAATCTTGGCCCGAATCGGGGTTAAAATCCTGTAGTGTGTGGTCGGCCTTACTGTCATCCAGCCTGCAGGTGCTACTGCATGTTGTAACTTGAGCTTTTAACAGCATGGAGCCTGTATAAACTATTACTCATAAGCTACCACTTCTATTTGATATGATCCCTGACATAATTGAGCCCTTTCAGCTGGCCCCGGTCAACTGTTTTCTAGGTTTCTTGGACGCACGGGCACCCTAACACTTTTTGCAAGCACAGGTCTTCCAAGGATGATTTTATTGCTCTCTACATTGTAAAAAAGGTGGAATGAATAAAGCTTTTTAAGGAGCACGTGCTCTGCCTGCCAGGGCTTGAGTGCAGTGGTGCTTAGGGTGCCTGCAGGAGAAATCAGTGTAATGTTTCTGTGGGGATTTACAAGAGTTTATTGACCTTCTTGCATCTTTTTATCCCCTCCTGCATCATAATAAGGATTTGTTTTTTTGGCTGCATTTTAATACTACCAGGGTTCACACTGTGCGTTAGTGCAGCACCCTTCTAAGCGCGCTTGTTTTGTTCATTTCTCTTAGCTGTGCAATGCAATTCCCCATGCTGTTTGAGGTGCATGACATGAATAGGGAAAAAAAAGGCACCCAAACGGCTGTGCTTAGTCTTTACACAGGCAGGATTGAGAGTGCTGCGTGTTATCTTGTCTGAGAAGGAGGAGAACAAGGAGAAGCAGAGGGTGAGAAATGAACAAGAGGAGGACAGAAGGAGTGGAGAGGGAGTGATAGAGAGCGGCTGAGCAAATGCTGCTTCCAAAATGACAGTATCGGTAAAGTAGAGAGGCTGAGGAAGAGAATGAGAGAGCATGACGGAGCAAATGTTCCTGTCTTGAAAATGACAGCGCCTCGCCGGGAGAAAGCCCGGGTGCTTAATGTTTGTAATGTTTTTGTGCGAGCGGCGAGTCCCATCCAAGCCACCGTAGGGCAGTGAGGAAATAATGCACCATTGTAATAGCGTCTGTTGTTCCCCAGCAGGATTTTCAGGCTCCTGTTGGCTCTCCCCCTCTTATCCAAAAATTGGATACCTTGCACAAAAGTTGATAATAGGAGAGTTTGGAGGGAAAACCAAGATGGAGTGCTTCCTCCTCCACCCCCAGGGCTGCTCGGGGACCCGATTATGATTTTTCAAAGTACTTACTGTGACTCAACTCAGCAAGAGGGTAATTTAGAAAATCCCTGGACACAGTATTTTTGAGCCACAGCTTTCTGCACACAAGTGGCATGGCCTTTTTTATTTGTGTGGCTTTCTTTCTACCTTATTCCCTGCAGATTGCTAACACCAGGTGTGAGCCTTTGGTGTTGTTTAGCAATGGCTAGCAGTGATCACAGGTGCTAAAGCAGCTCACCGCAGGCTGTACTTACTCTTTTTTCATCTGTACCTGGAATTAACCACACTACAAGTAATAATCATCCTGAGCTATCTTTAGCTGACAGCAATTATTTCCAGTAAGTGAGACATTTGCCCTTGGCTTCAATCCTTAACACTTGAAACCAGACTCTTAGATGCTAGACTTGGCAAGGTAAGCGTGTTGGAAAGGAATGCGTAGAAATCAGGTAGAAAATACAGATACCATCTGCTTCAAGACCTCATGAGTGAAGGTTTTGGCTGCTTTAATTTAAAGATCCTGTAATACATTTTAATATTGTGCTGATTTTGGTGTTCAAAATAAGTATAACTTCATACAAATTCAGAAATTTCCCTAGAGAGACCTCTTCAAGGTCCTCTCAGAGGACAAAAGCAGTCAAGGTAGCCTCTCTGTTGTCCTCTAAGTTCACAAAATTTGATTAAGTGCCCTCTTTGGTTTGGTCTTAATAGGACAGATTTGATTAAGTATACTTTTTGGAGCCGTCTTTGTAGACAAGAATTGATGACGTGTCGTCATTGTTCTATCTTAGTAGGCAAGATTTGATAAGATGCCCTCTTTGGTGTGGTTATAGTAGACAAAATTTGATAAAGTGCCCTCTTAAGTGTCATCTTAATGGAGAAGGTTTGATAAAGTGTCCTCTTTGATGACGTTTTGGTAGACAAGGTTTGATCAAGTGCCCTCTTTGACAATGACAATGTACCCTGTTTGGTAACCTGTAAATAGACTAGATTTAACAGTAGGCCTCTCTGAGGCAGATGAAGTAGATCAAATCTGACAAAGTTCCCTTTTGTGTGCAATTTACATAGACAAAATGTGGCAAAGTGCTTTCTTTGTTGCCCTGTAAGCAGACAAAGAGTGGTAAATTTGCCTGCAGGATACCTTTCTAGTGGAGTATATCTGATTCTTTGCCATCTAGGCTGCCCTCTTAAGTGCTTAAACCTGGTAAAGTCCACTCTAGGGAACACATCCAGTAGTAGAAAATGGAATAAAGTGACTTAAACTCCTCACTATAAAGTTTTTTTTTATTGATATGCCTCTTTGTGAGTCTTTGAGAAGTAAATGAATGCTTAAACCTAACCACCATTTCTATGACACTTTAAATGCCTGACCACTGATTGTATGCTGGTGCCCCCCAACCCACATACAGCGGGTGCCCTTTCAATATTTCTCCTGCTCCTCAAACAGCCCGAGTCCACCCCTGGGATAAAGACAATTCTGTTACAGACTGCAATCAGCAGCAGCAGCACAACCAAAGAAACATCACCTCCAGATGTGTGCAGAGGTGCAAGAGCCAATTTAGTGCAGCATGCAGTCCTCTGTTGTCCTCTTTCAAATACACAGCCTACAGGTCAAGAGATTGCATTGATTTTTCTGGCAGTCATTCATTACCATTCATTTCTGTACAGCCTGATGATTAGTCACTGCTGAGATGCAGATTTCAAGAAGCTGTTAATACATTTTTCACGCAAAAAGAACAAATCAATTCCTGCTCTGACAGGTAAAAAATGAAAATGTCTACAATGGATTGTAGAATGATTGGTGGTTATTTTAGGTAGTCAATTTCTAGTCAGCAGGCTAAAAAAAGTTTCATATTTAGCCCTTCTACTTCTGCTCTGACTCTGGAAAGCACTCTTTTTAGCAAAAGCCCTCTTCTTTGTCTTCCCAAACAGCCAGATTTTCTCTGAAACTGCTGCCGCCGACCGACTCTTCAGCCGAGAAGTAAAAAACTGACGATAAAATCCAGCTCTGCTTTCATTTCTGTAAGCAACAGAGGCACTCTGTGGTGAAACTCAGCCTGCATCTTCTCATCAGGAGGAGAGAAACAGAGAGAGAGCGAGACAGCGGAGCAGGACAGGCATCTTTGAACAACAAAGGGCATCAGTGTTTGAAATCATCAGATACCCCCAGACCAAAGCCCCGATCAACAGCTCGGATCCTCACCTCTGTTTGGAATTGAGTATTTCTCAAAAAATGTGGTAAGATCACAAAAACACACATGGACACATAAACAAGGCGAAAGCTGGAAGAGAGAAGAAACATCAGAAGAATGATCTGTTCACTGCCCAGGCTTAGAGACCAGGGTCAGAACTCCAAGAGGAAGAAAGACCGGAGGGGAGAGGGTTGAAGTGTTTCAGAGAGATCTGTAGGGTTCATCGCAACAGACAGGCAAACTCAGGCATGAAGAAAAAATGCAATTATCACTCTGATCTCCTGATTCAATACTTACTGATGAAAGAGGATGAGGGGTAGAAGGGTCTTAATAGGAAATAAAACAAGAAACATTTTTAAACACTTGGCATTTTTTACATTATTGACCACATTTCTGAGTTAATTGGACAAGCATCTCTTAGTCACATATGTCAGTTTCCATGCCATTTCGCTTCTTTTTATAAACCATCCAATTAGAGCAGATCATTCAGTTTCAGGTTTTCATGCAATTTGTTCCAGCAAAAGGAGCGTCAAACTTAAACATTTTTCATTTCTGACCTTTAGAACAGGAAGTAAAAAAAGATCCTGATACCGAAGATTACGACATCCAGTGCTCTTCTGACTGATGTAGGTCAGAAGATATGAGGGACCAAGAATAGCCTTGTGGGTGAGAATACACAAGTGTTTCAGCCTACGTGTAGACGAAGAAGACCATATAGCATGCAGACAGAGGAGTGAGGGCTTTGAAATTAGTCATGAACTACAGAGCTCCACAGCATCCAAGGATTGTTAAACTCTGAGATGAGATGTGCATGCATACAACATCAACATAATGCAGACTAGAGATGTCAAGCTAATAAAGTTGTATATTATAATCATCATGTCTTGTAATATCATGCTTATGAGTGTTCTTATAATTTCCTGAAAGTCTATAAAAATGCGCATATTCATCATTGCAAATAAAATCATCAAGTTTAATTTTTTTAAGAAAGCCTGTAAATCCCATTAACAGCATGGAGACTATGAAAACCAGATCAAATGTGCACTGTCAAAGGTCATTTGTTAATATAGCAACATTTCTGCCTTTAAATACTTTAAGTAGCACATGCTTTGATATATTATACATTTTTGTTTCATGTGATAGGACAGAAAAGTGCCAAATCATATTTTCAATCCAAAACTCCTCATCTATTGATTCTTTTTGGTTGTTTGGTGGAATGACAAAATGATGATCTGTTTTTGACAGAAGGGGTATAGAGTCTTGTCCACACCGATTTATTTCTGATTTGTTTTAAAAAAGTTTTCCGTAAACACAGGATTTTTTTCAGGAATGTCCGTGTAAGCTTGGAACCACTGAAATCTCTGTAGTATCTATGCCAAGCCTGTAAGTGGTGCTGTAACGCTGCCACGGACATTCACCAAAAGAGAGAAGAAGATTACAAAAAACTGCCACAAACTTTCTGGTTGCACGTCTGGTTGTTCTCTGCGGTGGATTTAAGAACATCTGGCATATGCGGTTCCTCGGTGGTGGTACAGGAGCATCAGATTTGACTGTAAAAGCCATAATAAACTCAATAGCTTCTTCAGCATGAACACAAACCTGTAATCCGCCACCGTTAATAATTTTAAAGCTGTTTTGGCTAGACCTGTGCATGCAGCTTAAGTGGGCTGTGCTATGTGTGACATAATCGTTTCAAGGAAGATGCGGTTGGCCGTCCACACAGAAACGAAACAGTAAAGGTCTTTACACACTAGGTCCGTTATTTTCGAATGCGTTTTTTTCGGATCTGTAATCCGAAAAAATGTCACGCACTCGGACCTTGCACACTGTGTCCGATGCATTTTAATTTGCCTTCACAGCGAAAATTCGTAGAAGGTGGCAAATAGTTTCGTACTGCGACCCTGTATCTCCGTTACTCCTTTAAAATCCCTCTGGATCCATCCTAGAGAGTTTCATTCAGCACCCATTCTTGCGTCATTACACACCTGCAAACTAAGGTGTTTTTAAGTGAGGTTTCAGGAGTGGGAGAGAGGGAGGATTTGGACGGGGGTGAGTGAGCGAGAATAAAGTAACGGGTGCTGATCTGAATCATCAATCACCCATCTATCTGTTATATTTCCATGGTTCATATCCACATGATAAATGAGCAAACTTTGGTGTTTAAAGTGAGGTATAGTGTGCAACCTTGATTAGAACATGAGCTCGATTTTCTTTTTTAACATGCGAAAAATTCGGACAAAATAATCGGACCCAGTGTGCAAAGGCCTTAAGTGTTTACAGATTTGTTCACACTGGGACCTGGCCTCCCAAAACACCGTTCCTTGTGGATGAAACGCCAATACAGCAAAAAACTTTTGCATATACTCTTGAATTCATCTCTGTGTGGATGGGGCCTGAGATATGTAGATCTTTAATTAGAAAGTTAAATAGGTATAAGAAGAATGACTTAAAAAAAAAGAAGACTAATTTTGTAATACAATTGTAATCAAAATAACCATTTTTTCAGTGTCTTTGAACACACCGCTGCATTCAGGTCTTCCACTGATCAAAGCAATGCATCTTCTGGTGTTTTTTAAACTTCGGACACAGACTCTAAACGGGTTCCTTTGAGCACAGAGTTGATCTAAAGAAAAGGGGAAAAGATATACGGTGCTGTAACAGGTAAATAGGGAGGGTGATCAAGCACTGTGATTTGTTTTTTGGCCAGCTTTACTGAGAGCACTGTGTGAGCTAGAGCGCTGCCTTAATGAAGTATGAAACCATTTCCACAACTGTGTTCTCTTTCTTTGGACTTTTTCTCACAGTTTTTCGAGAACCTGTTTGTAATAGTGTTAATCATCCTCCAGAATGACATAAGGTCAAAGAAAACGATAAACATGGCCATGAATTTTGACTTGCTTTCTTCGTCCTTGGTAATGATGGTGTTTCTAATCCATTGACCAGCTCAGGATCTGCTGTGTTATCTCAGATAATGCAGAGAGAGGAGAATTAATAGCGCATCCTTGCAGCATATAATGCAAGTGAGTATTAGCTTTAAAATCAGCTTGATTCTATCTCTTCCTATTACACTGTCTAAAGAGTCCAATAGCTAAGAATCATGGCATTACACTCTGCTTCTACCCAGCCGCCCCATTTGTATTTTCCTTCCATCACTCACATGGACAAGGAACAAGGAGTGAGGGAGATTAAAAAGATGCTGGCAGTGACCTACAAAAATATTTCATTGATTTTGTTTTACTTTTGTCATCCAGCAGAGCTTGTTAGCTTGTTTTGCAAAGTGGAGTTAGTGGTCCATCAGTAATATCTATGATATAAGTGTTGTGCTGACTTTTCTTAACACTGACTTAGACTTTATTGTCCCCAAGGGGAAATTTCTTTACACGGCACTGTCTCCATCTGACAGTCAAATCAGGGGACAATACATAACAGAATGTGAACTGTAGCAAAGTTCACGCTCTGGTCTGTTCAGCCCAGTTTTTATATTTATTCTGCTCACTGCAGTCAAAGGTTTGTTTCTACTGTTTTTAACCTTCAAAGTCTAGATTCAAAGCTGGAATTTGCTGAGCAAAGAAATATATATCTAATGGATGCAATCTGATCAATCTGATGCACATTTAAGTTGCTTCATCAGCTAAAAGTAAGTTGTGTCTGCTATGTACAGGTGACTCAGGCTAACCTTATTTACAGCTGGTAGGAAGATGCTAGCTAGAAGGTGTTGTGTGTCATTTCCATTGAAACATTAAATCAAACTGCTTACCATAAACTACTAATCCAAGCACAGCTACAGCTACCTTCAATGTTGCTTGCAGCTGAAGGATTTTGCAAATCCACTTAGGTTTTCTACAGGGACTTAGCTTTGGATTCTGGTTATGGTTTGTGTTGTTTGTGGTATTTGTTTGCAGCTTTGATTCAATATTGTTAAATTGAACTGATTCTGTTTGTGCTGCAGATTTAGTTGGAGGGATTTAGGATACATATCTAGGAAAAGGGATGGGGATCATTCATCTTTATGGATGTTAATACCTTTAAACTTTTGAATCTGAGTTCTTATCAGCACTACTATTCATTTCCTGTTGTTTGGTAGAAAGACAAAACAACAATACTTATAACAGAAAGGAAAAAACTCAGTAGAGCTTGGGTTAAAAAAAGTTACAACAGTCTTAATACCATGTGTGATACAGCGACTACAAAAAATGACCACCTTGGAGGTTTTACCCTTTTACTGATTTTGTAAATCAGTCATGGTCAAAATAATTAGGCTTTTTTGACCAAATTGATGTCAGTGAAATAAAAATAAGTAGTGACTGACCTAATTCAGCAGATTTCCAACCAATAAGCTTTGACTGAATAAGATTGTCCTCCAGGGTTTTCCATATGTTGCCACATTTACTTTACCCTCTACCTTAACAAGCCTTCCAGGGCCGGCTGCTGAGAAGCATCCCCACACTATGATGCTGCCACCACCATGCCTCACATGTGATGTGTTTGTGGTGATGTGCAGTGTTTGGCGTCTTGTCTGATAGCTCAAAAGTACCATTTTGAACGTTCTTTCTCTAGCCCATGGAGTCTCCCACGTGATTTTTGGTTTTCGCCACTCTTTCATTAAGCTTTGACTTGCGAAGAACCCACGGTGTTGCATTGCTCTTCGATTAAAGGTCAGGAGCACAGTCCATGCCAGGCTGTACACAGCTGAATGAGGCACAAGTGGCACACAAAGAGCTGAGTCCCACTTTATAAAGATGTCCAGAGATATATGGATTTTGGTATGCACTTAATTTTTGTATATCATATTTGTATTATTATTTTCAACAAACAGAACTTGATACAGGGCTGCAGGGGCTAGCGCTGCTGCCTCACAGCAAGAGGGTCCCTGGTTAACTTCCTGGTTAGGGCCTTTCTGTGCAGAGTTTGAATGTTCTCCCCATGCATGACTGGGTTCTCTCCGGATACACCAGCTTCGTCCCACCACCAAAAAACATGCTCATTAACTGATGACTCAAAATTGACCCAAAATTGCAGATGAGGAGTGCATGCTACTTCCAGCAGCAGCTGTTATTTTTTTAAGATGGCAGACAGAGTTTAAACGTTTTGATTTGATGCATGATGTTTTTGTGCTTTGACCTTATGTTTTTAAATTGCAAATATCTGCATGTTTTTGCACCAATGAAATGATAAAATTACTCATTAAACTTGATAGCATTTTGCCTAACCCTAACCCTTGCGCCAGTGACAACAGAACTCATTTAATTTGATAGCAGTAATGATAAAATAAAATGTGGCTGATTTTTTGGTTTGAAAAAAATGGAATAGCTGGGTCATTATGGAACCTTATTTCCATCTCCATCCCTATCCAAGACAATGAAGAAGAAGACTATGTTGCATTAAACATCCTTCATCTTCAGCTTTTTGCACAGAGAGTGAACTACTGCTATTATACCCTTGGGACTCCGGCTAACATTAGTTACTGCTAACCAGCAGGCGTTTTATGTTGTTACACAGAGCTGGTTGTACTTGTGCTGCACATTTTTAATCAGGGATTTCAGGTATACTTCCAGGACAACTACAGCCTGTTGTCCCATTATAATGTGGTCTACCATTTTCTGTTAAACAATCTAGCCTTCTACCCACCCACACTCTTGTCACAATTCCCTAGTGCCATGACTGAAACAGACCCCAATGATAGCTTAAAGCTAATAATAGATGTATTAACTCAGGTGGTATTTTACTACAGTCCATAATCTGCCTGTTAAAGCTAAAGCAGAGGAGCAGAACCCACAGGTTTTTTTCATTATTTTCAAGTCTCACTCCTATTTATCAAAGCTTTCTCACACCATTAAGATTCCTCCGTCAATTAGCGCCAATTTTAAACGAGGCGTCAAAGAAGCAGCGATCTTCCTAACCAAAATGAGTGCCCCGTCCTCTCTTCCATCGCCCTGACCGATCTCACTGGAGGTTTAATGAATCGGAACGAGCGGGGGATAATGGGAATGGGGGCTCGGTGGGAGGCCGACGGGGTGATGAGCATTGCTTATTACCTCCAAGGCCAATTACAATAAAGATCTGTCATAGTCCCGCCATGATAGAGGAGTAGGCACAGGCTCCAGCAGGGCTTTTCTGGACAGTCAACACAAAACACATTGGAAAGAACAGACCTTTTATTTACAAAGCTAAAAATGCAGCATTGTTCTTTCACTTGTTTGGATCAGCTTATTCTCTGGAGCTTTTAAGAACATTACTTTGAGCAGGCTTATCCAGGATCAATGCCTACTTTTCCTTAGTTTCCACCCATTCAGAATGAAGATGGAGTTTGACGTTGGAAAATGAGATTTAGGTTACGGTAGCATGCATAGTAAAATGAGCCAAAATGTGATATTTTCCCATTATATGACTGTACTCAGTTGGATAGATATGGCAAAAAATGCCTACACTGCATCAACAAGTCTGCTCAAGCGCCATTAATCATCTACTGCCAAGGTCCAATGACCTACAACTTCATGAAGATAACGACCCCCCTAGTGGCAGTAGTAATAATGACATTCACAAAGGACAAAGTCTGGTGACTAGTCAGAAAGACGACTGGCCTAATTTCCAACACAAAGCCTGAGCTAAACCCTCAAGAACATAAATGAGGGCATGCACCAAGTGAGTTTGGGTTCACGAGGGCTCAGAATGATTAGAAAGAATGCCAGAATCAGTCATTTTAACCTTCATTTGACCAGGAGTATTCCCTTTGACATATAAAAATCTGTTACAGGAGAGATCCACCTAAGATAGCAGCACATGAAGATCCAAACAAATAATCAACTGACCATATAAACAAAAATTACATCAATCAATCAATAATCCTTAATTCGTGCTACAATTTAACATTATTCTGTTGCTCAAACCGTGATGATGGAGTTAAAACCTTACTTTACCCAAAGACAGAAAAGATTTCTAGAATATTACACATGATGAGTCTGTCAGACTGAAGGTTAAAGGCACTGAGAGTTTTAGAAGTCAGTAAAATAAGATAAAAATAAGAAGGCAGCTGATGTAGAATTGTCTTATAAAGGCCAAAATGCACCAGTGATTTTTTCTAGTGTTTCATAAGGAAGACCAGTCTATCTTCAGTATTTATCAAGCTGAACAGTGCCTGCCCACTTGTTTCGGCAGCCCTGCTTCCAGAAGTAAAATTTGCCATTTATAGAGATGTTTCGTAAAATCTTTATACCAACACATTTAATGCATGAACCAAGCTAACCAGCTCATGACCAAAAAGCATTTGATTTGGCACAAAGTGGCAGTCAGAAACAGAGATAATTGCAAAGGTACAAAACTGTGCACGTATTTTCTGACGAGGGTTAAAGAACTGTGTATCCCATGATGGGACAAGTGTATATGAGCTGAGAAAGCTTTGAAACTACATACAACCCTGTCCATGAATTTTAGGCATTTAGGGGGCCTGTGTAAAGCTCTACATATGTGAACATGTGTGTTGCTCAGAAGGAAAGGTCAAGCTTGATGGCGTTTCTTTTGGCCAGTCCTTTTCAGTGTTGGGAAGTTCAATTTCTACATGAACTACTTCAAAGTTCAGTTCCCAAATTTTAAAATGAACTAGTTCAGTTCATAGTTCATAATTCAAAATTTTGAACTAAGTTCAGAGTTCAAAAAATGAACCAGTTCATTTTTTTTTTTCAATATGTTGCTAGGAGATATTACCCTTAGAATACTGGCATTTCCCCATTGTTGCCACCCATTCAGTCACTTGCACAAACCTTGAAAGGTTAGCTGGGTGCTTTAGTTCAATGTGCCGTTTCAGCCCTTGTCATGATGAATTAAAATGCCGTCTGACAGTATATAACGGAAAGAATGCCCCAAAGTTGAGGATTCTGCTCATGGTTCTGTTCTCACTGTGGGTGTGTGGAGTTGTACGACCAAAATGTCAAACGCCAGAAATCTTTCTGACCAGTTTGGAGCAACTGGTCAGGTGTAGTCCGGTCATGGTTGGCCATCGTATCCCTCTGTACACAGCACTACAAATGACAAATGATCTGACTGAAAGTGAACTCACTTGGAAGTCGCGCCAACCTCCAAGTGAGTCGTACTACTTGAAATTTGTGGCTGAAAGAAGAAATTAGCACGAAGCTTAAGCCGCATGATCAGTCCTTGCTTGTAACATTATTTCACATAAACACCCCAAACCTTCTATTTGACCCACCACTGTACTTTCACTGTCCAGCAATTGGAAACTTCTTGATGGCATCCTTGCCTGTAAGGGATAAGAGTGTCTTGGTGTACCAGCTCTGTTCAAAGATGGTTTTTCAAGCATGACATATGGTGTCCTTGATACCTTTCTCAAACCAGCGTTATTCTCTGGCAGGCATCATTACTGTCCTCAAAGGAATAACTTGAATTCTTTAGAAGTGAACAGCTGAGTCCTGACCAGATGAGTTGACTCTCCTGTGTTCTTTCGGGTTTGTTTTGTTTCTCCAATGCAAGAGTCCTTGCATTCCTTGATGCATTTTATGGCGTACACCACATATCTTTGTGTCCGGGTGTCTTTTGACAACAGCAACATTACAATGCAGCCTTGGATTCCTTTTGACAGCAATCCAAACAAGAATTCACACTGGATCAGAGGATTCAGCAGCCCTGGAAACCTGAAGAGTTTGAGGAGGACACGCCCTCAGGTGAAACTATTCAATCTTAAAAGAAAAGGAGACGCTTGAACTATGTGTTACCAAGTCTGGTAATCTTTCCCTGCTTCTTAAGGCCTTTTATTGGTGCGGTTGTGTCTATTTGAAGTCTTTTAAGAGTAGTAATATCAAGCCTGCCTAATGATCTGGTAAAATCAAAAGCAGGGAGAAAGATGTACACGTATCTACCCTGTGCAGTTTATTCAATTTCAAAGAAACCGATTAACATTTAGCTGAACAGTAAGGTGGGAACATCTTAACTGGGCAACCTTGAAGAATATTTTCCTTTGCACAGCACCTTGAATGGCGTGGTTCTCCACAGTTAAATTCTCCAATGGAAAGGCCAAAAAGCACTGAATTTTTTAAAATAAGTAACATGAAAAAGTTTGGATGGAATGTCTAATTTATGCAAGGCTCTTTCGTTGTAGGTATTTTGGCAGACGTAGATGACTAAAAGAAACACATAAATATATTGGACAGGGAGAGAGAGAGAGAGAGATCAGTCAGGAGGCAGAGAAAGGAAAGAGGAGCAGGACTCTTAAAGTGAGACAGATGGTCAAAAATAGAAAAGAAATATGTTTAGAAGAACTGTGCCAACCTTGGCAAAGAAAGGCTGCTGACGTGGAGAGAAAGGTAAAGAGATTGTAAGAGTTAGAAGAGAGAGAGTGTTTCAGAGTGAAGTGGCCAAAGAAACAAAAAAAGCACATTCTAGATAAACTCTGCAGCACAAACCTAAACAGCTAAATATTTCTGTGAACCTGACCGCATAAACACAAGCATGTTTCACTTAAGCAAAGATTTCACCTCACTGCATCAGCCTTCCCTTCACATATTCACCTCACTCCTTTCTCACATTCAAGAAACTTCAAAACAAAAACCCTGAAACTTGGAGAAACACCTTAAGAAGTTGTTTCACCCAAATTCCCACATCGACAAGCCCACCTTCTGAATGGAATCCAGCCATAAAGTTTGTTTTAATATCAGGATTTTGCAGTTACACCTCGATGCTACAGAGCTGAATTGAACTTTTGTGCTCACGGCATTGAGGCCAAAATAAAATTTAACCCTTTAAGCGCCAAAGTCGCAATATTGCGACAGGCAATATTTCTGGATAAATCGGGCTGTAGCTGCAAATATGGTGCCTAATGTTGTTACTACTTTACACCAGGAGATGGCGGACATGAGTAACTTTAATCCCAGCAGCATATGTGGCCGTCTTTGCTTTCAAAGAAGAAGAGAGCGAGTGTCTAAAGCGGTCTAAAGAAACACCCCTGGTTGAGGAGACGAGGAAGTGGTAGTAGTGGTTGTAGTCGGTGCATAAAAGAGAAAAAGAGCGAATTTTAGCGAGAATTCTCACAATTTCGGGAGGAATAGTGGAATAGTCACCCCTGTCATGATGACGTTCAGTCATCCTGTGAGACTGAGACGTTGGAGCCACACGAACTCCGTGCGTCATGAGAGTCCACAAGCAGCCCATACCGAAGCTGATGCTTTTCCTCATCGGGGCCGGGGTGGAAGTAATCAGCGAATGCCGATGAGGGGACATGGTGGGGTTTCAGGGGTGGTCAATACACGACGTTCAGTTATCAGGTAAGACGGAAACTGCTGTGCGTCTGTGAGCAGCCACTCCGCGTCTGTGCGTTATGAGAGTCTACAAGCAGCACATACCGAAGCCAATGCTTTTTTCTCACGGTGGCTAGGGTGGAGACATGGTAGGGGTTACAAGGATGGTCAAAACACAAATATTGACGGAGGCAGCGGGAATAAAAAAACACAGTGGAGGTAGAAGCACCGGTGTGGTAGAAGCAGTGGCAGTGAAGGCCGCTTGGTGACGTCAGAACATGCAAATTAGATGAGTAAATTTACACCCACCAAAAACTTTGGGTCATACTGAAGATTGTTCTCATTTACAGTATGCATTTATCTCTAACTACTTCAAGCTACAGCCTTTTGAAATCTTGATGTCACAATTATATATTTTCTTGAAAAAACTCTGGTGCCTAAAGGGTTAACACCCATAAGACACACAAAAAATGTTGCCGTTGAATTTTTAAACGCTGTGAAGATCCTTTCCTAACTTTTCAGACAGTTTCTAAGATGTCAGACATGTTGGATGAAATTTATAAAACATAAATGGAACAAGAAGACCTGGGGTTGAATTGATAAATCATGTATACGTGCAAAAACGATGACAACAAATAACAACTTCCCGTTTCCTCCTCTTTTTGTCATCAGCTATAAGCCAGCTGTGACAAATGGGGGCTCGTCCGGGGAAATGAACTAGAGACCTCTTCTGAAAGAACTGGTAGTAATATTCTATAGATGACTTTTTCATAGTGTAGAAAAAGACTGATTTTTATCAGAAAATGTACTTACTATAACCTGACATGCCAGATGGATGTGTTTCACACACCCGTCTGGGAAAGCTTCAATAGGAAACCTTTGAGAAAAGGCAGAGGCTTTGAAAAAACTCTGAGTGTGATTGGGTGAATGTTCTGTCTGTCACATCTCTACAGGCCAATCAGAGCAATAAAACACGTGATGTAGCCGCTGTTGAGCGGCACGTGCGCAGCTACTGAGGAATATCACGAAACAAGGCGACTATAGACATGTAAGTCCTCGCCTTTTGTTGATTTTGAAAAGAAAACAACTCACTGCTGTTCCTTGTTCTTCTTTTAACAAAGAAATGTTGTCAAGTTCTGATAAAACTGACGCTTCAGCAGCATCCACGCTAATCTCTTCCTCCATAACTGCACCAGCTCTTGCTTTCGCTTGTTTACGTCACGACTCTGCTGCGCCTGAAAGTACTGCCCCTCGTCACTTATTGGTCCTGTCACTTTCTAACTGAGCCCAAACGGTTCAGCAGGGAGCTTTGCAAGATGGATTCACCAGTGAGAAACAAGGAAATGGGCGTATCCATCTGCTTTGCAAGGTTAACTTACTAGGGTACTAACACTAATGGAATCCTGTTTTTAACACTACTATTTACCATGAAACAATAAAATGATATTTTTTGTCATGATCAATGCTGAGGTCAGACTACATCATATTTTTTGTCCGTTATAATAAAAAACTAGAAGCCTTTTGGAGAAGAGGCGAAACATCTTTAAGAATTTGTAACTAGTCCAGCTGCCATTTGATCAGTGTTGAATAGATTGGGTTTCTATGGCCATGCAGCTGCATGTAAGCCTCATATCACCAAGTCAAATGCCAAGGGTTGGATAGAGTGGTATAAAGCGCAACGACACTGGACTGTGGAGCAGTGGATCTGTGTTCTGTGGAGTGATGAACCATGCTTCTCTGTTTGGCAGTCAGATTGGCAAGTCTGGGTTTGGTGGATGCTGGGAGAACGCTAACTGCCTGACTGTATTTTACCATCTGAGAAATTTGGTTACAATGTTACAAAATCATTTAGCAGACGAAATGAACCTTGACAGTACGCCAGTCATCAAGGGGGGGATAATGGTGTGGGGCTGTTTATCAGGTCCCTTACCTCCAGTGAAGGCCAGTCTTAATGCCTCAGCACACCAAGACATTTTGGACAGTGGCATGCTTCCAACTTTGTGGCAACAGTTACAGCAAGGCTCTATTCTATTCCAACATGATTGTGCCCCAGTGCACAAAACAAGGACTTTAAAGACATGGTTTGACAAGTTCAGTGTGGAAGAAATTAACTGGCCCACACAGATTCCTGATTTCAACCCCATCGAGCACCTTTGGGATGAACTAGAATGGAGATTGCGAGCCAGGCCTTCTCATCCAGCATCAGTGCCTGACCTCATAGACGTTGAGTTTACTGAATGAACGGGCATACATTCCCACAGAAACAATTCCAAGAAGAATGGAAGCTTTATAGCTGCAATAGGGGGCCGACTTTATATTAAAGAACAAGTTTGAATACAATGTTGTTACAGTCCCTGACGGTTTACTGGTCTGGCAGCCAAATGTCCATATAGTGTTGGTGTTGCCATTTTAAAACTTTTCTCCCTTGTTATGTGGATTTCATCCATATTTTTGCACCTCTTCCTTAGACACATTTTTGATCTCCAGAAGTGCCACTGAGTATGAAAATTTGATTGTTTAAGGTTGTTTACACAAAAAGTTATGTAAGTTTGGTGCCTCTAGAAACAATGAAAATAAACACTTCCATTTTTGATTTGACACATTCCCCTGAGAGAATTTCAGGGGAAAAACACCTGCTGTTCATTTTTGTGTAAATCCTTATAAATTCAGCTACAACAACCACACTTACAGGTGCATGCAGTGTACATTGTTTTCTCTGTTTTAAGCTTATCAATAAATGTTCATTTCTGACGCTTTATCTATCATGCTTACCCCGTCAGTGTAGCAGATGCATGTAGATGCATTAAATAAAAATCAAAGGATCTCAGAAATTAGGCATATGCACACCAGAAAAATAGCATACGGTAAATAAAAACTCAGATGAACTCAGCCTCATGTGGCTTCATCTCTTTGAGAACACACTGGATCAAGAAGAAGTCAGCACTGCTCTGTAATTGGCCAAAACCTAAGAAACCTATATGATCAGATATAGCATTGATGTTCCTCCACCCACTGATAGTTCAATGCATGTGTCACAGAGCCTGGAGCCAGAAAAGGCATCCGCTGGCTAACTGGCTGCTCCGATAGTGCTACGCTACTGTGGCCTTCATGGTGCAGAGTTGACCCCAACGCCCCCTCAGTCAATGAATCTGTTTGTGTGCGATAAACTGAAGAGCATTTATTTTGTTTCTCCAAGAGGAGGCAAAAACTGTTGGATAGTAAGGTGTCCTTAAAGAGGTTGTTTATCCACAGGGGTGATTTACTTTTCCATTTTTTGGTTAAATAAGATCAAAATGCCATGTTTTGGATGAGAAAATTTAGTATTTGATTCATTTATTGGCGGTTAACCACATCAGATGAACTGTTATGTATGTATTATTCCTCTCCATGTGGGTGATTTGAGACAGAGAAAAAGACAAAGTGCAAAAATAAAGACTGCATACCATCCTTAATGCATGCTGACTTATTCTCACAGATAAGCAGCTATTACCTTTTTAAATCCATCTTGGTGTCTACCCCTGTCATATTTAATGGCTTAGGGAAAGATTTTTCCATCTCCCATGCACCTTAGAGGAGATAATGGCACTTTTTCAGGTAGTGGAGACACAAGGACACATGATGGATTCAGTATTGGCCCTTCTCGTTGTCCCGTTTTGCAGAATACAGCTCTTTTTTGCTGGTGTAGCAAAAAAGCCTCGCTGTAATTGTGGATGTTTTGTGACATTCTGTCAGTAACACTCTTCTCGGACGAATGCACACTACTCGAGCAGTAATACACACAGCATGCCATTCAGATACGAATTCTGATTTAAATCCTTTCAATTCATCTTCATATTCCTGACAATTTTGCCAGTTACCTTGTAATTCAGTCAAATATTTTTAAATTAACCCCCATGAAAACGTCATTCAAATGACTCATATCTAAAGTAATTTTGAAAAAATCATTTTCTGCAACTTAGTTGAAGCTGATAAGCTTAACCTTAACTAAGTTGCCATACCTGCTCAGACAACTTCCTACCATGACAGAGATGGTCACCTTTCACAAGTCCAAGTCAAATCTCTAGCCTTTTTAAAGCAGTTTGAAGTCCAATACCTTGATTGCATTTTGCATACGTGATGCATTTTGGGCATTCATACACTGACTCTACCATACATCCATGCTGTGCAGTAACATATCATTTCCATGCCTCTTACCATTGTTCAGTATCCCTACATGCTGCATACAGTAAATGAATGTGGGTGATTTAGCCTCAAGCTAAGAGGCTAGTGGTGCCTCTTGACCTGCTTTTCATCCTCATTTTGGACACTGTGCCATTGTCTTGATTTTGATCTGTGTTTCAGTTAGTATTTAGTCTTATTTGTGATTCCTCTTAACCTTTCAAAGTGGATTGATTGACAAGATTGTCATCAGGCAAACCGCCAATCTGTAATGACTGTGCCAGGTCTGAGAATGGACCGGACTACTTAACATCATTTGAGGCGGTAGTTGCCGGAGAGGCTTAGTTGTATTGCAAGCCGTTAGCAAAGCACCTAAATACACACTTGTAGCATCTGATCTCTACTTTTTAGTATCCGCATATGGCTTTTTAAGTTTATTGGTGGCACAAAACTTCTCTTCTGGCAAGCCTGCTTCTTCCTGTTCTTCATTGGTTAGCTAACAGATCAGATCAGAGTGTTTCTGCTGTGATTGCCATTTTTATCAACTCAGACCATGGACTGTAGAAAGAATTCAGACATATTTGTCAAAGGACTACATGCACCAAACTGTGACCCCCAAACCGTGACAGTTCGAGACAAATACAAATACAGTTACACCCCTAATACTCAATGAAGAGCTGTTTGGTTACTGAAAGATCAGTTAGATGAGGCTCTCTTTAATGTGTGCTAATACATTTTTTTGACTGGCCAACCCTTCCAGTCTGGATTAAGACATCCCAGACCACCCCTGTATGCAGTCTGACTATCAAACTGTTCTCAGTATGCATTGAAGTACATCAACACAAAGCATTGAGGAGTACTACTTGTTACCCAAATGCCTGAATCAGATATAAATCCCTGCTAATGCATCGTTTACATATGGTTCAAATGAATCTTAATGAAATGTTTATAATAGACATAAACTAACAATAAAGCTTTGTTAGACATGCGATATAAGTAGAGTGTGATCACATCTGTAGTCTATATTTATACTGGGTCTTAACTGATGTTTAATGTAGGTTAATGTTAATGAACAAATCCCTCAGGCCTCTCAAACACAGAGTAATAGTGACCTAATATTAGTGTAACATTAGTCCCAGCCTCAAACTCTAAGTCCCTTCTATGTCAAAAGCTCATTTCACTCAAAATTAACGTCGGGACAAACTTTCTTGACAAGAAGCTAATCTTTTCTCTCTAAAGGGAGAAAATTGAAACAGCATTATGAATTCCTTAGTGAGATTCTTTAGTCTGAAAAACAATGTTAATTTTTCACTGGAGCTGGAGGAGTCCTTGAAGGGAGCCTGAAGAAGAGTTAAGTGCAAATTAGAGAAAACAAATTTGTTATGAGTTCTGAGGAAACACCGTGGAACTTTGTAAAGAGAAGGAAAGAATCGCTGTGAGGTCTCATTTCTAAACTTTAGAGTAATCACAGACAATCATAGCAACTCTGATGTTTCTTCAGACTTAAAAATCTCATTTAAAGCTGCATCTGAGGATTTTTATACAGCTAACTCTTGTAAGAGTGAAATAAACTTTCTTTAGTGTTAGGAAAGGCAAGTTTATCTTTGTAGCACCATTTATTCGTACAGTAGAGCATATCTAAGGGCTTTACATGGATACAAAACATTAAAACAGACACTAAGCAAAGGAATAAGACTAAAAGTACAAAATATACTAAAATGTAAGCCCCATGATCATTAATTTCACAATTCAACAGCTCAGTGCAGACTCTCCTGTGAAGGCCTGAGTCTTTTCTCCAAGGCTTCACTCTGGTGCACAAAATATTGGAACTCCACACGAGGTCCACTCATTTGCATTTATTTCTTTAGGGCCCCAAATCCCATAGGTCGTTTTCCAAACATCCTTTTATTGAGCCTTAACGCTGCATGTTTAGAGACTTGAGACCTTTTGGCAATATTGTATCTCCAGTGCAAAATATCTTAGTGTGCAGCACAGGTGTCTCCACTATTTTCCACCTGACATTCATATTTTTAAACCAAGCACCCTCATTGTTTGAAGACAGTTACCTCATATATGCTTGCCAGGTAAATTCACCTATCCTAATCCTACTATTGACTTTTACATGGGAATCTGATTGCACTTTATGTCTGTCAAAATGGTTTTCAGCATTAGTGTATGCAGGACACCAAAGTCATACGCAACGCTGTGATCAGCTGATCCCAATTATCGCCTCCCATCTCCCAAAGCCAATCACAGCTCTTTCTCTCAACACAATGGCATATTTGTATGTGACGTACTTCTCACTAATCCCTGGTTGCATTAATGCTGATGCACCACGCTGCTGCTGTTGCTGGCAAAACGTAACCTCCTCCACCCCAGCCTCCTCCTTTATAGCATAAAGTAAATAAAATGTGCTCCCTGGAAAGTCAAAGAATGCCGCTCGACTAACCCAGGGAGCACATTTTGAGCAGATCCTTCTCTGATAAGTTAAACTGTTTATCCATTTTACAATAAAATGTTTAAAAATATGATGAGAGTGTTCGTGACTGAAGTAAGAACAATTTTTCAGAATCAGAAATAGAATCAGGGTTTTGTTGCGAAGCACATTTTCACATACAAGGAATTTGACTTGTTGCTTGATGGAAAACAAATAACATCGACGAAGAATGAAGATACTTTAAGGCTAATAGAAAATTAAGGTGCTGGAATTTTAAAAAGATCGATACCAGACGTGCTAATGCTCTTATTCCATACAATTTCCTCATTCAACAGGCCATAATTTAGGGTGTCAAAAGGGTTTTTAAGATAAGGATTACCCAGCCATACAGTGACTTCAAAGCTTCCTCTTTAGGGTCCTAATCTTGCAAGTTAAGAAAACAGGGGTGTACTTAGAAGTAAAGAAACTCGCGGCTTATATACCTGTGAGAGCTAGTCAGATTTTTGTGGTAGTGGAAAATCAAGCAGTGCCTTCATAAGTACAGGTAATGTTTGAGATTCATTCACCAGCATGAGGAATTCAACATTTCCATGTTAAAAACATGGAAGATGGAGATTACAGAGAAAGTGAACACAATGTCACTGCAGCTTGGCGGCAATCACACAATTACATGCTTGGTTAGAAACATGATAACCACAGGCTGGGCATCAGCGCACCATGATACACTGTGTTCTAATGTAACTTGGCAAAGCATGTCTGTTATCTTCTCAATCACAGTGATGGATCACCTTCACTGACTGAATTAGACGTGTTGGGAGGCATTTTGTAGCCTGGCAGGTATGTCAAAACTGATTTGAAAATGTTGTTCATCACGGCACCTGCGTGTAAAAATAGCCTGGGAGATAACATTAAATGTGATTGCTTTCATGCATGCAAAATTCAACATGAAAAAAAGAGAGAGAAGAAAACACAGCTGTCACACTGGAATGATCCTGTAAAGAGGTTCGCTCTCAGCAACAGTTGACGTGCCTTTCACGCTAAGACGTGTGAGTGACAAGACCTCTGGTTTGACTTTTTCTACAGCTCAGGATTGAAGACAGAAAAATCTCTTTTACTGTACTGTAGAGAAGGCTGTGTTTGAAGGCAGAAAAACCTGGAGATAGAGGTTTACATCATTCTCTACAAGAATCAGGTCTGATTGACGAGCCCTGTAATATCTTTACCTTCGGGGGGGCTTTGTTTCATCACACTTCTGATTTATCTTCTGGCAATTTCTTTTTTTAAACAATGCAAAAAGCCCTAATGAAGAGGAAAACCCATGCTTCAATAAACTGTTCTATCCCAGTCTTTATTTTTCTTGCTGTAGTTGCACCATCTAATATAACTCATGAGATGCTCTTCTTTTGTGATAACCAAGCTACTTGCTTTTGTCCCTGTTTTTCTGTTGTGGCAAAATTGACACTTTGGGAGAAAAGTGAGGAGAAAGAGGGAATTCAAAAAGGTAAGAAAGTATGAGATGCCAGCTGAAAACTAAATCTTTGGTTCTGCACTCCAGTCAGTAACACTTATGGTTATAGTGATGGGTGAGACATGAATGAAAAAAAGCATGTTATTAGAGACACAGGTCAGGGTTAGTGTTTAAAATTTGTTAGCACTAACCTCCCTGGTTAAAAAAATGAAGCCACAAGTAAGGCAGGTCATTCCCTTAAAGTCTAAGGGGAACAAATGCAGCATACTACTAAATGATGAGTAACAGAGACAAAGGGGAATGGAGACAAAAATATTATATATATTCCAATCACTTCCCTAAAATGTATGTGATTTTTGATTTCAATTTCAAAGGACACCAAAAATTCCCACACAAATTCCCAAACATTAACAAATAAATGTCCTAATTTTCCACAGAAATACATGTAAACGCCAAAGCAAATTTTCCCAATCAAATTCCTTGAAATTCCATTAAATTCTTGAAAATTTCAAAGCCACTCCCCACCCAAAAAAAAAAAAAAAATCCTACATTTTTACAAATAACTTTTTAAACAAAAATACTTAATATTTCTTAATAAACTCCAAAACATGAAAATATCATTTCAGTATCTATTAAAGTTCTTAATTCAATGGAAACCCCAAATTCCCAATCAAATAAAAAATAAAAATAAATCTTTTTCAAATTAGCATGAAAATACTTCCAAATGTCAAAGCAAATTCCTCAAAACATTTCATTCCAATGTGCTGAATTTCCATAAAAAGATCTAAGAATTTACCCCCCCCCCCCCCAAAAAAAAAAAAAAAAAACAGAAACAGGAATGAAATTCTAAAGCATTTACAAAAATTGATTCCATGAAAAATCCTGCTATATCTTATCAAATTCCCCAATCTCAGAAGTACACCGACCCCCCAATATTCCCACTAAATTCCCAAACATCAAAGAATAAATGTCCCAAATTATCATGAAAATGCCTGGAAATGTCAAATCAAATTCCCCCAAACATTCCAATCAAATTCCCTGAAATATCCATGAAAGTCTTGAAAATAATAATAATAATTAAAAAAAAAAAAAAACACAAACAAAAACAAAAATTGCAGTTAAATTCTAAACATTCAGACAAATAAATTTCCCAAATTTCCATGAAAATACCAAAAGAAAATTCAAATCCTTGAAACAATTAAAAGTGCCCTTTAATTTCTTATAGTTCTTAATTTAAAGGAAACCCCCTCAATTCTAAATAAAAAAGTAATTGAAATAAATTCCCCAAATTCATGAAAATACCCCCCCCCCAAAAAAAATCTTATCAAATTCCCTCAAACCTCAAAAAAATTCCTTAAAGTTCATATGACTATTTTTTTATTTTCAAAGAACACCAACCTCCCAAAATTCCCATCCAAATTCCCAAACGTTAACAATGAAATATCCCCAAATTCCCCCAAACATTCCAATCAAATTCCCTGAAATCACCATAAAATTCTTGAAAATTTCAAAAAGCCCCCCCCAACAAAATCAAAAATGCCAATCAAATTCCAAACATTCCAAGAAATACATTTCCCGTTTTTCCTTAAAAATACCATAAATATTCAAATCAACACAGTTCCTAAAATTTCTAAGATTTCTTTAATATTTAAAAGTACACCGACCCCCAAAAATTCCCACTAAATTCCCAAACATCACCAAATAAAGGTCCCAAATTGTGATGAAAATACCTGGAAATGTCAAAGCAAATTCCCCCAAACATTCCAATCAAATTCCCTAAATTCATGTAAATGCCAAAAAAAAAAAAAAAATCTTATCAAAATCCCTCAAACCTCCAAAAAAATTACTTAAAGTTTATATGACTATTTTTTATTTCAAAGAACACCAACCTCCCAAAATTCCCATCCAAATTCCCAAACATTAAAAAGTAAATGTCCAAAATTTCCATGAAAATAGTTATAAATAACAAAGCATATTCCCCCAAACATTCCAATCAAATTCCCTGAAATTACCATAAAATTCTTAAGAATTCAAATGACCCCCCTCCAACAAAATCAAAAATGCCAGTCAAAACCCAAACAATCCAAGAAATACATTTCCATTTTTTCCATAAAAATACCATAAAAATTCAAATCAACGAAGTCTCTACAATTTCCATGAAAATTCCGGAAAATTTCATAACAAATTCTCCCAACATTTCAAGCAAATTACTCAAACTTTAATGGACATTCTGGACAATTATTAAGAAAACAATAGCAGAAATTATTATTTTTATGTTGTAGGAAAGCCAGAATACCTTGATATGTGCATGCAGGGTCTTGGGAGGTTGAGGCCCACATATATTGAACCTCTTTGACTTGCTGATCTGAAATACTCTGATTTCACCCCTAAAGACTAAATCTCCTTTATTTTTCATTTTAAATCCACATGATTGTTGGACATATGTGGTGAAGACACTTCAACATCCACTTTGATTTCAAAGATAATTTAAAGCTGACCTCAGGACAGCGGATGAGGGAAAACACAGCTCAGCGTGTGATTGCCTCTGACTCGTCTTTACCCGCTTTGATTGCTTTGAGTTGTTCCACTTATTGGTCTGCTACATGGTTTTCTGTTTGCTATGTGCACATCTCTAAAGTGAAAGTGTTTCAAAACAAACATGGCAACATTTTTGTGGGTGTAAAGGCTGAATGCTCATTGAATTATCTGTGACAGCTCGTGAAAACGTGTGTCCCAGTTTGGGTTTAAGATAGTCAGGACTTGTAGAGTTTATATCTTGGAAGAGACTCAATTGTCAGGTTATTGGCAATTCATTTGATCCACACCTACTGTGTGTGATTTGTTTGTTCAATGTTCTGCAGAGTGGCCCTAACAAAAATTAAAAAAACACTCTACTGGAGGATTGTCTGTCGACAAATAAGTAGAATCAAACACTTCCTATAAGGAAGAGATCAGCTATGAATCATTGTGGGAGGATTACAGTTAGTCATTTCCAGACCCACGCTTTGGAAAATCTCACAATCCCAGATCGACATGTCCGTCCATCATTCTTACTTAAGGAAAGCTTTACAGATATAAGAGAGAGACTGAAAGAGACAGGAAGAGAAGCACGAGTGCTTCATCTCCCCAGGATTGGTTCACCCTAATTGCCATGTATGGGCGCCCGAGTATCCGCGCCAGCCCCCTTTATCCACACAAAGCCCCTCATTAAGAGCCGGTTGGACAGCGAGTGTGCTGCCGAGGTGAATGCTGGCTAGAAGCAGCGGCCTGGCATCCGCATGCAGGTGCAGAGCCGTCTGCTTTAATTGACAACAGGAGAAGAAAAGGCTCCGTGCTGTGCGTGACATACCCACATCCCCCCTCCGTCTCTGCCTCTTTCTAATCTGCCTTAACCAGGTTATGTGTCCGTCTGACAACACATCAACTCAGCTTCTCTGCTCCAGCTCTGTCTACACTTCCTCTCCCATACAAATCTCCCCCTCTTACACACATTGTCATATTTGAATGGAGAGATGTGAATTTTGATCGTAGATTTAGACTTTGAAGCATGACAAGCTGGGTCTGGAGGTATTTCTCCAGAGGAGGATTTAATTGCTGCTTAAATGGTTCACATTTGCGAATCATGGTGTACCTTTCTTGGGTATTTGCATTTTAACATGTTGGTCTCTACTTTTAAGAAACATGGTTCTCTTTCATGTACTCAACTAAATTACTGTAACAACCAGACTATTTCTAACATTTAGCAGTTAACAACAAGGGAATAATGAGGAGCTTTATTTACCCTGTGCATATTTAAAGAAAAAAAAAATTAAATTGCATCTATC
The DNA here is from genome assembly GCF_018320785.1 of Cheilinus undulatus. NCBI lineage: Eukaryota > Metazoa > Chordata > Actinopteri > Labriformes > Labridae > Cheilinus > Cheilinus undulatus. Next base: position 30,350,477 of record NC_054884.1, on the reverse strand, counting down.
ACAGCTATTACAGCTGGTAAGGATGCAAATCACACCCACATATTGTACATTTCAGTATTTGTTGTGAGGAGATATTTTACTTTCAGTTTAACTATCAACTGATGTACATGTGTTTTTCTTACAAAGTAGAATGATAAAGGAAAAATGATCTGTTAAAATAAAATCTGATGGACTTTGAAGTTTTAATGACACTTTGGCCACCATGTTAAAGTGGTTTAAAATCCAGGGGACTTGAGAATTGATGCAGTCTGGTATACAGTGCCTACGAAATGATGACCCCGTTGGATGTTTCCCCTTTTTATTGGTTTCATGAACAAGTCATGGTCAATATAATATGGAAGCCAATTTCCACCACTTAAAGAAAAATGTGGAAGTTAGGCAATGAAAAAAAAAATCCTAAGTCATAATAATGAGATAAAAAGTCAAGAAAATGAAACAAAAAGTCATGATTATGAGATCAAATGTCAAAATTTTGAGACTGAAAACCATAATTTTTAGATATAAAGTCATAATTATGGAAATATAAAGTCAAAATTCTGAGATAAAATGCTGTAGCCTAATTATAAGATAAAAAGTTTAAATTATTAGATAAAATCATAATTATGAGACAAAATGCAATAATAATGAAGAAAAAGGTTTAATTATAAAATAAAAATACAAAATTATGAGGTTAAAAGTCATAATTATAAGAGAAAATGTTTTAATTAAAAGGTAAAAAGTCATAATTATGAGATAAAGTGCCAAATTTTTGAGATAGAAAGTCAAAAGTATGAGACAAAAAGTCATAATTATGAGATAAAATGTTTAAATTTTGAGATTAAAAGTCAGAATTATAAGATATAAAGTCATAATTATGAGCAATGAAGTTGAAATTTTGGGATAAAAATACAAAATTATGAGGTAAAACATCATAATGGTGAGATTAATGTCAATTAAAAGGAAAAATGTCATAATTATAAAATAGAAATTCATAATTTTCAGATAAAATGTCATAACTATAATATAAAAAGTTTAAATTATGAGATAAAATGTCATAATAAGATTAAAAGATGAAATTATGAGATAAACTATGGAAATTAGGAGATAGAAAGTCACATTTATAAGATAAAAAGACAAAATTCTGAGATTAAAAGTGAAATTATGAGATAAAATGTCACGATTCCTGTCATGATTATGACTTTTTATCATGGATTTCTTGATCTCATAATTTTGACTTTTTATCCCATAATTCTGACTAGGGATTTTTTCTCTCTCTCCCTTTTTTTTTTAAACAAGAACTGCCTTACTTTCACATTTTTTCTTTTTATTTTGTGGAAATGGGCTTCCATAGAGTAATTTTTCTCTCTCTCTCTTTTTTTTTTTTTTTGTTAAAGAAACCCCTCTTTAATCTAATGTCAAAGTGAAAACAGATTTCTACAAAGTGTCAATTTGATAAAGAAATGTAATGTAAAAATATGTGATTGCATACACCTCCCCCCTTTAAGTCAAGTGCTGTGCAATCACAGCACTGAGTCTGTGTGGATAGCTCTCAATCAGGCTTTCCACATCTGAACGCTGCAATTTTACTCCATTCTTCTTTGCTCAACATCTCAAGCCCTGTCAGTTTGCACTCAGACCAGGTGTGAACACTCCTTTTTAAGTCCAACCACAGGTTCTCTGTTGGATTGAGGTCTGGGCTTTGACTCTGCCACTCCAGAACTTACCTTGTTGTCTTTAAACCATTTCTATGTAGCTTTCACTGTACACCTAAGGTCATTGTCTTGCTGGGAAATAAATCTTCTCCCAAGCCATAGTTCCCTTGCAGACTGAATAAGATGCCCTCTAGAATTTTCCTCTATTTTGCCACTTTCATTTTACCCTCTACCTTTACAAGCCTTCCTGGGCCTGGCTGCCAAGAAGCATCCCCACAGCATGATGCTGCCACCCCTGTGCATCCTCCCAACATACTGTCTTGTTTAATACCCAGTGAGGTTGGATCCAAATGCAGGACACAGAATCAGAGCAGTTTTGTAGAAATTAAATTTTTATTGTAGGCAGTAGATGACTGAAGAGAACTCTGCTGTAGAGGAGGGAGAGTCGGCGGGCAGAACAAGGCAAGGCGAGACAGGAAGCCTGGGTCACAAAGATGGTAGGATCAGGTTCAGGCAATAGCAAAACTCTGAGTTAATGAACTGCAAACAGCAATTTGCAAAAGGCCTTTTGTTGAGTACGACAGAGGCTGAAACAACGATCTGGCCATGATTGGGTGGTGAACCAGGGCTGATATACTGAGGAGCCTGATGAGGTGATTTGGAGCAGCTGAGCCAGTCTGTGCAGGTGAAGGGAATAGGTAATCAGGAGAGCAGCGAGTGTTGTTGACGAGGGCCGGGGCAAGGCTGGAGCCATGACACCATTTTGGTCTCATCAGACCAAAGAACTCTCTCCCACTTCACCATGGAGTCTCTCATGTACCTTTATACAAACTCTAGTCGGGTTTAATCAGAATCAATCAGCAGCGGCTTTCTCTTTACCACTCTCCCATAAAGCTTTGACTGCTGAAGAACCAGTTGTTGTATGAAGAATCTCTCCTGTCTCAGCTGCTGAAGCTTGTTACTCCTTCAGAGTAGTCATAAGTGTCTTGGTGGCCTCTAAGTCTCCTTCGTACGCAGTTACGTGCTACATTACTTCCGTTTCTTGATGATGGATTTAATTGAACTCCAGGGGAAGTTTGGTACCTTGGAAATCTTTTTGCTTCCATCCCCTGACTTATACTTTTCAGTAACCTTTACTCTGAGTGAATTGGAGTGTTCTTTTGTCCTCATGATGTAACGGTAGCCAGGAATACTGATCACCAATGACTGGACCATCCAGACTCTTTAACGTAAAATCACTTCAGACACATTCACTGCACTCAGATGGCCCCATTTCACTGATTGTGAGACTTCTGGCACGAACTGGCTGGACCTCTGTTAAATTAGGTCAGTCATTTAGAAGGGGGTGAATATTTATGCAGTCACGTATTTTACAGTAGATATTTTTATTTAATTGGCATTTCTTTGTATAAATCCATTTTAACTTTGACATTAAAGAGGATTTTTCTGTAAATGTATTTATTCGTTTTGTCAAAAATTTTGTGTAAAAATGTTTTATCCTTGATAGAAGGCAGGCGGAAAACATCTCCTACTTTGCAGATACCCAAATTAAAGGCCCTGCTTGACCCAAAGAAACCTTTTAGATAAAGTCACTGAACAAAGAGGATAGATAAACAATTAGTAGAAATATGGATGTCTGAGACTTCCGTGGAATCGATAGCTTTTATCAGCATTATTACCACACTGTTTTCCAGGTCTCAGAGGCAGGAAGCTGGATTCAGTTGAAACTCTTGTGCATTTGTGTCAGATTTGGTTCACAGCTTAATGGGAAACAGAGAGTGGATTGATACCATTGTCTAATTAAATTAAGGTACTTCACTTCTTGACTGAGAAAAGAACCATTCCAATCAAAGCAGCTGCAATGGGGTTTTCTTTTCCTGCTTTTGTCTGGTATTACAGATCTGACATGTCGTGCCACTTTAACTTAATTTTTCATTCATTTCAATTATTCATGAATGGTGCAGAAATCCTTTTTGGTGGAGAGCTTTTCAATTAAAATGGTCTGCTGAGATTTTTTTTTTACATTAATGACAAAATGCACCCTCTGGAAACAAGGTTCAATGGAATTCCTCTGTTTCTGTGTGAAACAATTTGCTTGAGTTTGCATTTCATGAAAACTGAAAATGAGAAAACAGGATAGAAAAGGGTAAAGTAGACCAAATGCAGATGTGTATTTCAAGGATCCACGAGTGTGTGACACTGCTTCTTTGTTTGGTACTGAGAAGAGCACATACAGTGCAATAGATTCAAATATGACTAAACCAGTGTTAGATATATTTTCAGTTTCGTGCTCCTCTGGTTCTCATCTTGACCTAAGAACTTATATTTTGCAGATGATGTGGTTCTGTTGTCTTCTACAGCGGGAGACCTCTGAAGGGCACTGGCGCGGTTTGCAGCTGAGAACAAAGTGGACATGATGAGGGTCAGCACTGTGAAATCCAAGGCCATGGTTATCTGCTGGAAAACGGTGGATTGGTCCTACTGGTGGGACCAATGAGCTGGTTAAGGTTGTTCTGGCATCTGATTAGGATGCTGATCCCATTGGAGATCTTCCAGGCATGTCGAACTGAAAGAAGACCTCAGGGTAGACTCAGAACTTGCTGTAGGGATTCAGTATCTCCTCTGGCCTCGGACCCCCTTGAGGCCCTACAAAAGAAGTTGGAAATGTTCTCAGTAAAGGGGTGCCTGGGCCATCTTGCTTGTCCTGCTGCCACTGCAAACCCAAACCTTGATGACACAAACAAAATAGGTGCCAGGATGGATGGTTGGATGGCTAAGTAGATACATAACACTGATGGATGGATGGATGGATGGACGGAGGGATAGATGCATGGATGGATGTATAGATGGTTGGATGTACGTATTTTACAATGGATGATGGATGGCTTAGTGGACTTATGTAATTCTGGTTGATAGATAGATAGATAGATAGATAGATAGATAGATAGATAGATAGATAGATAGATAGATAGATGACAATGACTTTTTTTGCATTGTTCTCTTAAAGCCCAAGAGTGAGAAACCATACAACACTGTCTTTCTCAGGGAGTTGTATTTGTATTCTCTCGAGGCTTCAAAATAAACAGAAGACAAATCACAAGGGAATTGACCGTTTACAGAAAGTGTTTTTGATTTGGTCTAAAGGTTTTGTTTTTGTGGACATAGCTCTCAAAGACGCTGTGAATGATTTCTCCAGAAGAACACTCTGTCATTAATATAAACATGAACTTGCAAAATTGACCAAACCAATGTTAGACAAATATGTGAGCAAGGTTTGATGGTAATTTGGCTGTTGGTAGTGTATCAGCAGGGAAACAGGAAACAGCATGAATTTGCACTGGACTCTGCTTATCACTATTGACACAATCAGTAGTTAAACATGAATGAAGCCAGTTAGTTCTTAGCCTGAACTCTCCTCTATAAGAGGCACAAATGCTCGCTTGAGAAGGCAGATACTGCATATCGGTTAATGGCAGAGCATGTTCCTGTGTCCAAATTGGTGTGTGTTCATTTAAATATGGTGTTAACATTTAAACATTTAGTTCAGACTGAGAGCCCAAAAATATTGGAGCTTTTCATTATGTGCCTCAGAGATTTTACTACTACCTACCTGGTACACCTGAATCACAACAGAGCTCATTCAAAAGTGATATTATAGCCTTATTCACACCTGCAACAAACTGCTGAATTTTCAGGATCGACCCCGGCGTTCTGTGAAGGCAAGTGGCAGTTTTTCACCCTGAGTTTACTCTAAAGTTTCTGTGCTCGACTGTTGGTATTTCCCCTTTCCACCCCTCCATTGACAGACATGGAAACTGCAGGGAAAACTTCCTGTTTTGACGGATGAGTGGGAAATGTTCTTGGTTGTTAAATTTCCAGAAATACTGACTCTAGTCCAGGTTCTTGCACAGTCTCTCTCTCTCTTTTCGACAAGTTTTCTGATCATCCTCTCCCCTTTCTTACATTTCCAAGATGGCCGAAGTTAACCACATGATAATTGCTAAAGAAAGACTATTATACTACAGGGCACCTATAGGTTGTTTTGCCTGGATTTTAACACGTCACTCTCCACTCTCACTAAAAGACCATCCACACAGAGACGAGTTTGGGAGTATCTGAAAAGCTTTTTATATGATATCGGTGTTTTATTCACATAGAACCAACTTTTTTGGAACCAAAAATGCTACTTTCTGAAACTAGGTCCCAGTGTGAACAAATCTGTGTCCGCCAACCGTTTCATCTCCATGTATACCACCAAGTGCATTTATCCTGAAACAAGTACGTCATAGCCCCTTTAACCTGCACATGCTAACCCCGCCAACAACATCAACACCCTCAAACATCCTGAGTCCGCCACTGTAGAGTCTCCAGGTGTCTCCAGGTTTCTGTGTAAATATCAACCTTTTTTTTTTTTTTGCCTTTTATAATGGTGGCATCTTTCTTTTTCTTTTTTTTTAAAGATTTTATTTTTGGCCTTTTTGCCTTTATTTGATAGGACAGTGGATAGAGTCGGAAACAGGGGAGAGAGGGGGGAGAGACATGCAGGAAATAGTGCCACGGGCCGGATTCGAACCCGGGTCACCTGCGTATATGGCATGCGCCTTAACCACTCGACTACCGGCGTGCCAATGGTGGCATCTTTCTAAGCTTTGTTTCAAAATTGTTTTCTTCTTTTGTTATAATTGATCTTAATGAGATGCCTCTTTTAGAAACAGAGAGAAATTTAAACCATATCGTGGCCTGTTAGCATTTAAAGGGATATTTCAGTATTTTTGTAGCTGGGCTGTATGAGGTACCTAGCAGTAGAAGTGGCATTAGCCTCCAGTGATTTCAGTGAGCATTGATAGGGAGCTAGGCTTTACAGCACAACAGAGTAGTACAGTTTCTCCCTGGAATTGATCCAAGCGGCAACCTCCGGTCCTCATAAAATGAAGCCAATGCGGAAGTGAGAAAAATGGCAATACTGGGAGTGTCCACTTGAGGCTGGCTGCAGGAACTCCGGAAGTCCCGTACGCAATACATTGCTTTACACTAGAAATAAACTGATTTAAAGCCTGGTTAAAAAAAAAAAAAAAAAAAAAACATCACTTCACACCGATTGGCGGGTCTCGTTTGATTGACAGATAGCTTGGCAGGCAGAAGTTACCTTTCTGTCAACCAGAATTCTCGCTAGCTAGCTAGCTGATGGGGTTGATCCAAAGTTAGGTTGAGACAGCGATTTCAATATGGAAGCCGCCGCAGATTGGCTTCAAAAGCTGTTTGTGTCCTCCTATTGTAAGCCGATGGCTGAAGTCACACAGGCTATGTCCAATTCTTTTTACAGCCTATAAATTTTAACAAGTTTTTGGTAAAGAAAAATGGGCCAGAAAAAAATGTCGGCTTAAATGTATGCACTGTCAAGATTTCTAAAGCGTTATATTTTATACTCAGAATGCTTCTTTGTTTTTGTCACTATTTTACAGTCAAAGAGAATGTAACCGGTAGCTAAAGCCTGCATTGCAAAATAGTGAAAAAAAAAACACTGAGGCATTCTGGGTAAAAAATAAAGTGCTTCAAAAGTTTTCAATTGTGCGAATGTTTGACTCAACATTGTTTTGTGGCGTTTTTTTGTTTTTTACCAAAAACCCACTAAATTCCAGGGAGAAATGTTACCCATCTGTTATGCTGTATAGTCTAGCGTGCTGGCCCATACAACTAGTGAGTCCTTTTTAAATAGCAGTGCTCACTTAAAATCCCTGGAGGCTAATGCCACTGCTACTGCTGGGTACCTCATACAGCCCAACCTAAAAAATAATGCAATACCCCTTTAACTGATTTTTTCACACAAATTCATCCAGGACTGTTTCATTAGCCAATCACATACTGTATAACACACCTTATTCTATTCAGTTTAAAATGTTAACAGTTTTACTTAAATCTCATACTTTTTAAGTAGACTGGACTTGTTGAAACGTATACGTCTGGCACATTAATTCCAGGTTGGCAATTCACACCTTTATAGTCCTTCCATCATCTGCCCTTGTCCAATTTGAAGCAGCTTCACTCTTTATGAGCTTCAAGGAAAGATGCCCCATCTATATAAGTGAATTAAAATGCCATTGGTTTCATATTTCTAAGCAACAGCCTTCACATGCTAACTTTAAAATTGCCCAAAATTGAGTCAGACCACTCATTCAGTTCAATCTTTGTTTCTAAGTAAAGGCAACTGCACTTTTAAATAACTCCCTCTATCATAAACACTTGAACATCCACTTCTTTTCTAAATTCTTGTGCTTTTCATTCTTTACCTTCTATTTGGTATGTAAATGACCCTGCAAAGAACTTGTTGACCTCTGTTTTTCATCGCTTGACTAAAGACCCTTGCTTTCCCTTCTCATCCATCACATCTTATTGAATTTGTATGGAAAGAATGAATATGCAAATGCAACATTTTTCAGTGCTCATGTGTGGCTGTGCATTAATATATTCAGTTTTCTAAGGTTGGCATAAACTTTCTCAGGGTTACAAAGTAATATAAAGCCAGTGAACGTATGCCTGAGAAAGTAGAATAATATTCTTTCTGAAGACTTCTTCATAATTTGTTGTTGATTTCCATATGTTACTGGAACCATAATGATACTGTTGTATAGTCAATGTCCTATCATTATTTAACAGTAGGAGTGTCTTCTATATTTGGTTACAGCAATGCCACCAGTGGAAAGTAGACACTCAAGATTATCAAGACAAATGCTTTTTCCTGTAAACTTTAGGTAACAACTTGCATTAACTTAAGACAAAAAACGAAGGCAAGGCTTCCATAGCCACGCTGCCATAAAGCCCACATCAGTGGAAGCCTGTCCTTCTGGAACTATGTCCCATCTCCACACAGGATCTCTGGAGCTCATTCCGTCTGGTTCTTGGTCACCTCTTCTCCCTAACCTCACATGCCAGATGGAAAAAAAACTGTTTGGGAAAGGGCAGAGCCTTTGAAATAAAACTCAGAGGATGATTGGATGAACATTCTGCAGATGGAACAGGCGAATCCATCTGCTTTGCAAGGTTACCTTCTCCCCTGATTGCCAAGTTTTGCAGGGTGATCAGCTCTTAGGAGAGTCCTAGTTGTAGATCAATGAGGATAAAAATACTTTTTTTTGACTGTAGCATCTGGCTACAACATAACAAAATTGGAAAGAGTGAAGAAGTGAAGGGTCTGAATACTTTCTGACTGCACTTGAGTTGACAATTGTGCTGCACTCAGTGTTGGATATGTAAAAAATGGAGATTGTTTTATGGAATGGCTGAAGGCTTTTCAGTCCAGGTGTTAATTATATAAATTACATGTACTGAAGTGAAGGGCTCTCTTCTCTATTGTATATGAAATAAATGCAGAAAAGGTCAAGATTTTTCATTGACGTAAGGAGAGCTTCTCTTGTCCATTTTCATTGCAATGACATACATGAGACAGAATTGGCTCTTACAAAGAAAAGCCTTGACGGAACCTTGAACTGACATTATTATTGAAATGCACAACTGCCAGTATACACTGTATCCTATTATCACCCTCACAACAGTTTCATTCGCCGCTTGAATGTGAGCATAAACACATTTTGTCAATAGTAAAGAGGAAAATGTGTCTTTTGCAAGCACTAATAACATAAATATCTTGCAGAATGTGTGAATTCATGGCAGTCCTCTGCTGTTTTTATAAAGAGTATGCTTTAAACGGACCATTTGTGAGGGTCAAACAGTGCGCTTAAGTGGGATTTGTGCGGAGGAGTCAACAATATGCCTGTTTGGCAGTGATTTGCTCCTGTTCAGACAACAAACTTGCAGCTTGGGAAAGTTGCAGATGACCAGGATTTAGCGGCGTTGGACTTAAGGAAGTCAAATAAGACAGTATGTTCAAAAACTTCAAGAAGTTAGAAAATTAATGTGGACTTTTTTAGACTTTTTCTGTTTACCTTTATGAGGAGGATTTCAGTAGGTGTGAGAATTTCGCTTCTCTATCCCTGCCGGTATGTTCTCCAACACTTCTTTTCCCCCTTGATAACAAACTAAGAACTAGGTTATTTTTTTCCTTATATAACCTACAGTCTCGACCTGCAAGCTTAATGATGAAATATATGCTGGCCATTTCTTTGAGATCTGAACTCTTTAGAGAGATTAAATAAAACATTCTGCCTCTTTTTAATACTAAATAATTTTAAAGCTGCAAAAGTCATACTTGTCTAACCCAGTATTCTTCAGGAATTCATGCTACACCTTTACTTTTTCTTGCTACTGTTAGCTTATATTTCAAACTGTCATGGCTATTCACCAACAAAATTTTTACAGCACTGTCCAAGACAGTCTGGCTGCACACCACAGCCCTCAAAAGTTCTCTCTTGGCAGACCAGCTCTTCAGGATGCCACCTCTGTCAGAGCAGAAATTCACACCAAAACTTTCAAAACAACATCAGATTAAACTTCAGGTTAGGGTTAGGTAGGGTTAAGGTAGGGTTAGAATTAGGGTTAGGGTAACGGTTAACCGAGGTCCAGATCATCAACATCCTACTTCTTCAGTGCCCAAGTCCGGTCCAGTTACGTCTTGGTCAAGATCATCAGTTTCTTGGGCCAGATCTTCAGTGTACAGGTCCAGATCATAAGTGTCTTGGTCTTTGGTGTCTTGGTCCAGACCATCGGTCTCCTGGTCAAGATCTTCATTGTCCAGGTCCAGATAATTTGTGTCTTGTTCCAGATCTTAAGTGTCTTGGCCAAGATCATCAGTGCTTTGGTCAAGATCATCAGTATCTTGGTCCAGATCATCAGTGTCATATTCCAGATTATTAGCATCTCGGCCTTGATCATCAGTGTCTCAGTCCAGATCCTCATGTCCTGGTCCAGAATTTCAGTATCTTGGCCCAGATCTTTGATGACTTATTCCAGCTCATCAATGTCTTGGTCCAGATCATCCCCGTAAAGGTCAAAACCATCAGTGTGCAGGTCAAGACCATCAGTGTGCAGGTCAGGACCATCAGTGTGCAGGTCAAGACCATCTGTGTGCAGGTAAAGACCATCGGTGTGCAGGTCAGGACGATCGGTGTGCAGGTCAAGACCATCAGTGTGCAGGTCAGGACGATCGGTGTGCAGGTCAAGACCATCCGTGTGCAGGTCAAGACCATCGGTGTGCAGGTCAAGACCATCGGTGTGCAGGTCAAGACCATCAGTGTACAGGTCAAGACCATCAGTGTGCAGGTCAAGACCATCCGTGTGCAGGTCAAGACCATCTGTGTGCAGGTAAAGACCATCGGTGTGCAGGTCAAGACCATCAGTGTGCAGGTCAGGACGATCGGTGTGCAGGTCAAGACCATCCGTGTGCAGGTCAAGACCATCGGTGTGCAGGTCAAGACCATCGGTGTGCAGGTCAAGACCATCAGTGTACAGGTCAAAACCATCGGTGTGCAGGTCAAGACTGTCAGTGTACAGGTCAAAACCATCAGTGTACAGGTCAAGACCATCAGTGTACAGGTCAAGACCATCAGTGTGCAGGTCAAAACCATCAGTGTACAGGTCACGACCGTCAGTGTACAGGTCAAAACCATCAGTGTACAGGTCAAGACCATCAGTGTACAGGTCAAACCCATCAGTGTACAGGTCAAGACCATCAGTGTGCAGGTCACGACCATCATTGTGCAGTATAAGACCATCAGTGTGCAGATCCAGATCTTCAGGGTACAGGTCCAGACTTTCAGCGTCTTAATCCAGACCATCATTGTTTTATTCCAAATCATCATGGTATAGGTCAAGACCATCAGTGTGCAGGACGGTGATGTGGTCCAGATCATTAGTGTCTTTGTCCATATCATCATGCACAGGTCAAGACCATCAGTGTGCATAGCCTCGATCATCAGTGATGTGGTCCAGATTTCAGTCCAGATGTTCAAGGCCACTCAACACCAAGTCCTGCATTCATCTTGATCAACTCCACTTATATCTGGCCTCCATAAAGGGGATTTCATGTACTGCTTTCAGCCTCACTACCCTTTTACATTTAAGAGGACAACACAGTGGAGTATTAATCTCAATGCATATTTCATTCATTTTTTTGAAATTGAAGAATTATAATCGTTCACTTAAAATAGTCCCAATCAAAGGCAAAATAATTGATTTTAACTGTAAGTCCTGTCTCTGACAGCGGGTCAGCCTGTCATGATTCAGGCTTTGTGGTGGCCCTTAAGAGTTCAAGGATAGTCTGGGTCATCCCCTAGATCTCCCCCTGGAGACATTAATGATATTTAAAATGATGATTAATACAATTAAAGTCATTGTAAATTAGTAAAATAAACATTAAAATGCTATATCATACAAATCAGAATTTCAAGCACTCATGACATAAAATTTCCCTCTCAAACATTTTCTATAGTCATGCTGGATAATTCCTATTGTTACATCCATCATGTCTTATGTGTTATAAAATACAGAAGTGGTGTTAAATGTACAATATTTCCATGTGAAATGCAGTCGAGTAGGAGTTAAAAGAGGTATTTGATAAAAATACTCAACTAAAGTAGAGTACAAGTATGACCAAATTAAACCTAATAAGAGTACTCGAGCCAGCTCTCCACAGCTGATATTTTAACTGTATTTTTTCGTGCCATTTACCCTCATCTGCTGTATTTTTCAGCTTCTTTCAGCTCGTCTTTTATTCCTCCATCCCATGTCTCATCATCCTCAAGTTGTTAGTCATCTTGCCTCTTTTCTGCTCTCTTTTCCTCGATCTACAGTAGCTACAGTATGCTTCTCACCCCCGCTGACTGACCCCCTGCTCCTTCGCTGCGCGGTCATACTTGGCATCTACTCAGCGAGCATCTCTTCGCCTGCACTGATGAAGAGCGAGGGGAAGACAGGATGCATTATACATGAATTACAGGCTGGCAGACAGCGCAGCACATGGCACCCATTTTACTGTGATGAGCCTCTGAGACTTCTATTAATTCTACTAAAGCATGCACAGTGAAGACAGCATTGAAAAGAGAGATAGGATGCTGGTGAGGAGCAGCAGGGAGAGCATTTGAGGAATTGGGGGTGTGGTCAAGCAGCGAAAAGGGCTTGTTTGTTAAATATTCAAGCAAATAAAAAAGGTAGTGAAGATGAGTGCATGTTTTATGAGAGCATGTATGCACCTGCATTTGTGTTTGCATGCAAATTCATCCATAAGAGCTTCGACAGCTTTAAAGCTTTAAGTATCTGTGCTTGTTTTCGTGTTCCTTCTTGTGCTTTGCAAGCAGGAGGCCATGTCTGTGTATGTGTGTATATTTAAAAGGGTCGGTAGGCAATTGGGAGTGAGGATCCAAGCAAATGCTGCATAATGAGAGTCTAAAGTGGCCAGCCGAGGTTCTAGTCACGTCTGCTTCAGAGTCTGCTGCAAGGTGCAAGCACTTTCCTGAATCAAGATGTACAGGCAGCACAATTCTGCCTTGAGAAGGCGCATACTAACATGCTAATTGAGCCACGCTATGAGAACACACAGAGGGGCTACAGTGGATGGATCAAGCATCCAGGTCCTCAAGGTCATGAGCTAAATGATAGACCTGTGAGTTTCTTCAACAGAGTGGGATCAAGTGATGCTGAGATTAAGATGCTGACTTAGTCCCAGCACCTACAGTAGGCAGCAAGAAGCATTTGTAACCAAACAAATGGAAAAGTGCCGTCTTTTTAATAAGTAAATCTTAACGATGTTCACCATGGTCGGTCCAGGGGAGCCGTAAAGGTTTGTTAATTAAAAGACACAAGCTGAAGCAGTGCTGTTACAGTGGCTACAACAAGCATTCAGATTGTGATGATAACTAGCTTAACCTCACTCTTTCTCCCTTCCCTTACCTCAAAGGAAATTAAGACCTTAAAGACCCCGTAAAGTGAAAATGAATCTGTATTTAGGTTTGTTGTTTGACAGGTCACTGTGTTATGAACCCCTAAATCAAATTTCAGTCAACAAAATATCTCTAAGTTTATAAATTCAGCTTCAAAATCATTAAAAATGAGGCAGTAAATTCTGCTCCAGGATGTTGTGGGCGTGTCTGTTGAATGAGCTGAAGCCACGCCCACTCAGGAGAAATATGTGCCAGTGAGGGACAAAGTCCTTTTTCTGGCTTGATTTTCTCTGTTGTGGTGCTTTAAATGATCCATAAACCACTGTGGCTGATAGATTTGGCAAATTTACCTCACAATGCATTCAAATGATTGTTAACTTTCAATAAAGGCAGTGATATCAGCTAACAACAGACTGTATTGAGATGAACTGCTCTGTTATTTTATATTGTAGTGTTAGAGGGGCAGCGTTATTCCCCACTGTGGGCTCGTGACATCATGAGCCCACATATTTGCCCCGCCCAAATGAACCCCATCCAGGAAAGAGGTGAAAAACTTTCTAGAGGTCTCAATCCAAAATTTAGTTACATGCAAATCTCAGTGTTTTCACATGTTTATAGCAACCATATTCCAACATATCTAGTGTGTTAAGACAAAAACTTTGGATTTCACTTTACAGGCTGTTTAAAGAGCCAAAACCCGCGGTGCTTCAGTGCGCGGCGCAGTTGTCCTATGTGGAGACTGCAGGTCAGGGTTAGTGCACTGAAAGTGACGTCAGTGTGTGCCCTCTAAAGCAGGGGTGTCAAACTCAATTACAGCAGAATCTGGATTCAGGACTAATCTGAGGGCCTAACAGGTCACCATTTTAACCATAAACTGTCAACCTTGTTTCACCGGTAATAAGATATATATAAAATAAATAAATTAAAAAAAGATTAGCACTGATGATAAATGATTTAGACATTTGAAAAGTTAAAAAGATAAGTTTAAAGGGTCACAATATGAGAAAAGTACATTTATTAGTTCAAAAAGGTCAAAACATGAAATTGAAATTGAAAAATAATGTTTTTTTAATGGCAAATATATTAGAAAGAAGTCAAAATCATGAGATTAAAAGGTCAAAATATGAAATAAAATCTGCAATCATTAAATTAAAAGTCAAAATATGGTTCACAATTTTAAATTGTGAGTCTAAAAGGTCAAACTGTGGGATTATCAAGTCAAAATTTGGAGTTGAAAATAAGAGGTAAAATACGAAATAATTGGTTAAAAAGGTCAAAATGTCGCTTAAAAATTAGAATTACGAATCTTAAAGCTCAAAATATTATATGAGAAGTCAAAATATTGAGTTGAAATGCTCAATTATGAAATAAAACATCAAAATCCTAAATTTGAGTTCAATTGGTGAGATGCTGAATTGAAAATGTGAAATTAAAACACAAATCAATTTCATTTCCCACATTCCTGACTTCTTATCTAAATATTTTTACTCCTTACTTTTCCAGATTTTATGATTTAAGGATATCTTAAATCATCAAGGATTAGTTCACGTTTTTTTACTTGAGGAAATCTGCAGACCTCGGACTGTTGGGCCAGTTTTAACAGAAATAGGAGATCATCGTGCAGGCCGGATTTAACTGTTCTACGGGCCTGATTTGGCCCCCAGGCCTTGAGTTTGACACCTGTGCTCTAAAGGCAGCCTTCTCATGTCTTTGTAGGAGTTTTCATTTAACCTATTAGTCCGATCAGCCATTGTACAGAGGTGGTGTTTTAAAAAGACACTTTTTTAAAATTTTTTTTGGGGGGGGCATGACTGAAAAGTTTGAGAACCACTGGTGTAGACGATATCTCTTAAGGGCACACTAGAGAGCTTTGGCTGTAAACAACAACATGATGTACAAGATGTAAACAAGTAATAATAAAAAAAATTAACGAGATACTTTTGTGTAAATAATAAGAACAGAACAATTTTCATATTTACACCAGTTATCAGTCAGATCAGCTTTGGCGACTAATAAGAGATGGACAGAACTCACCATTATCTATTCGTCCCTGCTCCTTTTAGCCAACATTTTCCTCAGTGCACTGATTTAACAATCCCAACAATGATTTCCAGAAAAACAAACAATACAAAAAATTTTGACCTTCAGTTTGATAATCCTGACACAAATTGTCCCTCAAGAAAAAGAATGGCAAACCTGGTCTCAGTCTTAAATTGCTGATGTTTAATTGCTTTATTTACAGCTCTGAAGCTTTAAAAGCTGCCGTCACTGATTGCTGATAATTTGAGCATTAAGGCCTGCCTATTTTGTTGTTGAAGGTTAAAGTTGTCTTCAATCAGTGCATTTGGTAAATAACAGATTGTCTTCCCTGCCTTGACACAGACATGTATTCCTATTGTAACTGGTTCCTAATGTTTAAATCATAATATTATTAATGTGCCTGATTATTCAGTCACAGTCGCTGCATTGCCTGTACGCTAAAACTATCAGCCGTTGATTCTTTACCTCCTCTCTGTGAGATATTCCACTCTCTGGAACAAAGCCATGAGTTCTTTTGTAGTTCTGTGGTTCTGGCTTGGTGACAGGAATAACTCCAGCGAGGTGATAATAATGATTGGGTGATGAAAAGTGAGAGGTGGCTTACAGGGTCACTGCAGCATACGGCTTAAATGTAATGATATTTCTTATATATGCCATCATTTCCAACTTGTTTTAATTAACCATCTGTTCATTGTTAGTGTTATGAAATGAAATATAAACATGGCCTGTTAAAATCAGGAGGACAACGGCTGAGGATCTGATCCAACTTAAAACAGTGAATCTGCTCTGAATATACTCAGACTGCAAAAAGTAAGAAAAGAACTCGACAACCCAGCTCTCTACTTCAGAGCCTTCAACACTTTTAAGATCTCTGCTGTTGTAAGCTAAGAGGAAGAATTCACTTGCAACAGCTGGTACATCTGTGAATACCCAAGGACAACGGACAAGGGGCTAAAAAACACCAAACAGGCTAAAAATAAGATACGGATGAGCATCAGAGCAAAACCTGTGCAGGAAAACAATTGTGTTTATGTGCAAAATGCATATTTTTGATTTTTTTTTTTCACAAAATGAGGCTGGTTTGATACTGTGGAGATCAAAGATAGGCAGAATTTAAACAATAACTTCACCATTATCATGTTTTTTTTTTCATTTTCTCTCCTCTTTCAATCTCTAATTGTTTCCTTACAGACTTCAAAGTTGTGAAGCTTTTGAAGTCAGACACAACGTCTAAAAATAGGAGATTTTAGGTATTATTAAAAGTTTAGTTTTGCTGCTGTCTGCTCATTTTCTGATTTCTTCATGAGTAAATTGAGGCTTCTAGTATGAAGATCATAAAGGGGTGTTGGTGCCAATCGGTGGATATGACAAAAACCTGATTTACACTCAGAAGACAGATGGTCAGTCACCTTGTAACACAAGTAGACAATTTTGATTGGGTCCCATGTGGGCTTGCCTATAGGCTCCATGGTGGCCCCACTGTGATGTGAACTTCTAGTGTGGATCAGCCTGTATGAGACTTATTTAGGCCCCATTTCCTATAGAGATCTAAGATAGACATGGGCCACATGGGCAATCACAGCTGGCCGGCTGTCTCAGTGGTCACCCCATTCACCTTCAATAGCCTTTAAAAACAGGAAATAATACCAGCATACCAAAAACACAAGTGAGCTAATTAGGTAGACTTTTACCCCCATTTTGATTTTTTTGTGAGTTTCTGCAGAGACAAACAGTGTTAACTTAGCCGCAGAAATAACAAACGTGTCTTATGTAGCTGCTTTGTGAGCTTAGCTATGTAGATATGTTATTTACATAGTTTATGCAGGTAATGGAGCTGTGTAAGCTATGTTTGCTACTTTAGCTACTTTAGTGTTTTCATGGTGGATGAGCTTTTTCTGTAAGCAGACTGATTACTCAGCTTTTTTTAAACAAATTTTCCATCAGGTTTTTAACTTTTGGTATCCCAGCCTTTACCTTAACCATTATCCTAACCCTAAACAGAAGTCCAGAAGAGAAAGTCCAGAACTGCTGATCTACTTAACATTTACAACAACCAAGACTGGAAAACATTTTGTCTTTCAGTGATTCAGCAATTAGTGTCTTCAGTCATGCTTGCAGGTGTTAGAAGAAAAGCTGATGTAACACAGTAAACATTCTCCTGTTCTGTTTTTGCAGTCATGTTATTCATAATGTGTGTGATTTCAATTGAATACAGCACAAATGAATATAGGTTTAAAATGATTAGCAAATTACTGTGTTCTATTTTATTCACATTTTAATACACTAACCCAACTTTTTTTGGAATCAAGGTTTGTACTGGAGGTAGAAGAGGACATCTTAGATATCTAGGAGTAAGCCAAAACAAAAGACGGGACAGGGAGCCGCTTACACAGACTTTCTTTACATTAAACAGTTGTATGTGTATTTTAAAGGTCCAGGGTGTAAAATTGTAAATATCAGCAACATCCAACGGTCACTTCTGGAATGTTTCTTTGGTGGAAACTGTGGCAGTCAGTGGAGCAAACAAATATATAAAGATCTGGTATTTGGTCCCTCCTATGGTATCATGCAAAATGCTAAAAATCCAAAATGGTGGTGTCCATGGAGGAGAGCCTCATTATGTATGAATAAAAGGCTTTTCTTAGTTAATTAAAACAAATTACATTATTTTATTCATGTGTTTAAAAGGTAGTTTAGATAGACCTAATTATAAATATTATGTTTAACTTTTACCATGTTTGTTCCCCTAAATGCTACAAGGCTAAATATGACACACTGTTAACTTTAAAACCAAAATTCAGAATTAAAATGCTGACAAATCTATGAATCATTCAGGTAAACAATGCAGAAAAATCCCCAGTGCTAATATGTTTTTTTGTCAATCTTTTTGCACTAAAAGTGTCATTATTATTCTTAAATAATGAAATATCTTGTTGAATTTCAATAATTTTCACTTTTGCCTCCTAAAAATGTCTGATTGTTCTTTGTAAAGGTACTTTGCAAAGGTTGGGTAGGAATTTGGCTTTGAAATGTTCAACTGTATGGGGTTACAGAGTTTGATTCATTGACAAAAATGCTGAAAACTGTATTTTTAGAGCAACATTAAAAGCATCTTATATGCTGCAGTGAGTGCCTAGGTTTTAACGTTAAAAAGATCAGATTTGTTTTAATTGTTTTGCTTTAGGAATTCAATTTCCATGTTGTGATTAGCAATGCACAATTGTTTATAACTTTTTTCTTTTTGCATTTATCCACCAGAGCATATATAAGCAACATACTTTCATCCAACCCAAAGTTTTGGGGCTTCTAAGACAATATTTGGGGCTTAAGCCCCCTAAGCCACCCCCTTCACCCCGCCTATGGTTTGTAGAGAAATGGGGCTGTATGTTTAAAAATGTTACAGCCATAACATTAGAATCTTAAGGAATGGGGGGTTAGCTTTTATTACAAGGTATTTAACACTCTAACATTTTATCAGTTATATCCTGAAACTGTGTTGGGAACCTCTACACTATGGTAAAAATAGGCCTCAGTAGTTGAAGAAAGTTGACACTTTGACAAGTCATAAAAAGGAAAAAAAAAGGTAGTTGTGCTTTATATTATTAAGAAAAGCTGCTTTTCAGTAGATGCTTCAATCACTGTTTCCTTGAAAGCTAGCATTGGGTTCAGGGGCACTTGAATGGAATATAGTCATAAGTGCTTTTTTCCTTCTCTGCTCTGATCCACCAAATGAGCCCCTTCTGCTTTTACCTCAAAGTGCATTCCCTCCATTTGCTCATCATTTAGGTCTGGGAATACACAGAGCAAAACATAGCATAATGGCTCCTTCCACTACAGAATATACTTACAGATTATATACACTAAAAGCATCGGACAAGCAGCTGCTCAACCGAGGGCCCATTATAAAAGGTGCATATATATCCAGCCAAGGTGCATTAAGGATGGAGGAGCATTTTCATCGACAGATTAAAGGTCAATAAGGGGACATGGAGTGAATCCAATGCGCCTCCCACTCTTATGCTTTGGTGTTCATGGACGAAGACAAACTGAGGTGCCGGCTATCAGCGCACACCCACCACCGATCAACTGCAAAAAGATCAATGTGAACTACTCCTACTCGCTCCATGAAAAGTCCATAAAGGTGGCAGTCTGCTGGTGGTGGGTGCCAAGTCTTTCGAAATCAAAGGATAAAATTAATCAAAAGGAGGAAAAAATAATGGAAACGGCATCGTGGCTAGCATTAATCTTCGGCTGCTTTTATTGCACATAACCTCAAATCCAATTCTGTCTGCAAACATATACAGTGTAGGGGAAGTAGCTCTGAAAAATATAAATTCCAAATGACTGGAGGAGGCTGAACTGCAGAAAAGCTATCCAAAGTTGGTAGACTGACTCTTCTTGGGAAAAGTAACACATGCTTCTTAGTAAAGGCAGTTTAAATGGGCACAGTAGATATTATACAGAACATTAACTTGATCTAACAAAAGGTTGCGGTAAACTTGAGTTTAAAGTTGCAGAAATGTATCATTTTTATCACCGTTACTTTAGATATGAACTGTCTGAATGATGTTTTGCACAAGGGTTAACTGAAACATATTTGACTGAACCACAAAGTAACTGAAACAGTCAGGAAGCACCATGCACTGATGGAGACTCTCTGTTGGTCATAACTGGTTGGCATTTTCTTTGATTTTTATGGATTTTCAACAGATATACATTGAGCTAATAAAGGCTTTTTTTAATTGAATCCTTAACACAAGTGAATGTACCTGAAGATTGCCCTACTGGCTTTCCCCTTTTTGGCAATTAATGATTAAATCTTCAATAGCACCTGGCTTTTACCTGGAGTTTACCACACAACGGGGGCACACAGTAACGTCTCTTATTTTCCTTTTTTGTTGTTGTTGTTGTTGTTTTTTTGGAAACCAAAGATGGTTTAAATCAGTGGTTCTCAAGTGGTCTGGCCTCAAGACCCACCAGTCCGTCTTACAACAAATCACGACCCAAGTTTCCAAAATGATTTTGATAACACATGTTTACTTAATTTAATATGTTGCAGTTAGGAGAATGATTGACCAAAACACCTGATAAAAAAAAGAAAAAGGGACAAAATGGAAAAATTTTATATCCTCTTTCCCCATCATTATGCGCAAAATTTTGCCAACTTTCCAGAGAACTTGTGAAATTACTTTATTATCATGGGAAAAGTAGCCTTTTTTTTTTTTTGCAAGAAGACGAGATAAATTAGTTGAAATATTGATCAAATATTTAAATTTACCAAATTTCACATTAAAACAGGGCAAAATAAAAGGTATCGATGCATGTCCAATAAGGACCTCAGGACTTTTGCTACCATTTTTTTTCAGACATCTAGTCACGACCCACTGAAAACTGCTCTGAGGAGCTGGGTTACCACACTGGATGCTGTAGTATACTCTGGTGTCTGAAGGTTCGACATGAGGTGATTAAAAGGAGATCTTGATAGCTGCAGCCGTTATTTCCAAGAAAAAAGTTGGTTTATACGCAATCTCTGGCGACAGCACTACATTACCCACAATCCTATGATGTCCCAACAACATCTCTGATTGGTTAAGCCCACCTTCACCCATGAAATTTTCACTTTCTACTGCTACTGGTGAAATTATCATCATTTCTAAACACTGGATGATTTAAAGTGGACATATTACGCAAAAATCACTTTTCCAGCCTTTCTAACACAAAGATGTGTCCCTGGTCTGTCTACAATCCCCTCAAGTGCTAGAAAAATCCATTCCCTCTCCCCCTCTCTTTCTCCACCTTTCAGAAAGGTGTGCTGAAACAAGTCGTTCTCAGATTTTACACCTACTGACCTCACATGGGGAGTAACCCCCCCGTCTGGCTCTCAGTCTCCACTCTGATTCATCCCAAAGGTGGTCTATCAGGTTGAGGTCAGGACTCTGTGCAGGCCAGTCAAGTTCATCCACACCAAACTTTCTCATCCATGTCTTTATGGACCTTGCTTTGTGCACTGGTGCACAGTCATGTTGGAACAGGAAGGGGCCATCCCCAAACTGTTCCTACAAAGTTGGGAGCATGGAATTGTCCAAAATCTCTTGGTATGCTGAATCATTCAGAGTTTCTTTCACTGAAACTAAGGGGCCAAGCCCAGCTCCTGAAAAACAACCCCACACCATAATCCCCCCTCCACCAAACCTTACACTTGGCACAATGCAGTCAGACAAGTACCGTTCTCCTAGCAACCGCCAAACCCAGACTCGTCAATCAGATTGCCAGATGGAGAAGGGTGATTCATCACTCCAGAGAACGCGTCTCCACTGCTCTAGAGTCCTTCTTGCATTCGATGCTTTGCATTGCACTTGGTGATGTATGGTTTGGATGCAGCTGCTCGGCCAACGAAACCCATTCCATGAAGCTCTCTACGCACTGTTCTTGAGCTAATCTGAAGGCCACATGAAGTTTGGAGGTCTGTAGCGATTGACTCTGCAGAAAGTTGGCGACCTCCGTCATTTTACGTGGCCTACCACTTCATGGCTGAGTTGCTCCCAGTCACTTCCACTTTATTATAATACCACTGACAGTTGACTGTGGAATATTTAGGAGCGAGGAAATTTCATGACTGGACTTGTTGCACAGGTGGCATCCTATCACAGTACCACGCTGGAATTCACTGAGCTCCTGAGAGCGACTCATTCTTTCACAAATGTTTGTAGAAACAGTCTGCATGCCTAGGTGCTTGATTTTATACACCTGTGACCATGGAAGTGATTGGAACACCTGATTTTAATTATTATTATATGATTATTTCTTGACACAAAATGTAAGTACTCTGTGCTCAAAATTCAAAATTTGGACCCCAGCTTAATAGTCATGCAACCAAATAGCATGCATAGGGTTTCAACTGAAAAAAAAAAAAAATGTCAGGGAGTCCCTGATGATTTTTCTCATATGCCAACATTTCTGACTTGTCTTAATTTGCCATCTGTTCAGTTTTAGTGCAATGCAATAAAATAAAAGTTTAGCTTTTAGAAATCAGGAGGATAGTGGCTGAATCTTTATTTCAGCCTAAAAAATAAAACTGCTCTGACTGTGTTCAAACTGCAAAAAGTAACAAAACACAGAAGGTAAGTGCTTCATAACCTAGCTCCCAACTACAAAGCATCCACTCTTTTCAGATCTTCTTTGTTGTCAGCTGAGAAGAAGAGATCACCTGCAACTGCTGGTAAATCTGAGAATGGCCAAGGACAGCAGACCAGGGCCCTCAAAAGCACCAGACACACTAAACATTAAGTAGCCTATGTCTCCGCCTCACAACTGAGAAATGCTTTGAGGGATTAGCTTCAAACTTTAGCTTCAAACAAAACATTGTGAGGGATTTGTTTAAACTTTGTACATGTCCACAGGTTAACAGATAGATTGATGGTTGTAGCTCAAAGTCATAGTACCACATGTTCATCCATTGCCTGCAAAAGCAATATCCAGAGAGTGCTTTAAATGATGTCCTCAAACTTTGCACACTCCAGAAAGAAGTCATTTGAGTTTGGGCCAAAGTTAAAGGTCACTGGGCTTCATATTCATCCATTGCTTTTTAGCACAAACCTCAAGAGCCATTTGAGGAATTTTCTTCACATTTAGTTTTGTTTTTTAATTTGCACAAGCCTGCACTTGGACTTGAGGGTTATCTGGCTACATTCTGGATGTCAGTAGTTCCTGTAACCATACATATCTTCAGGACAAAGTAACCTTGTACCATATTGCAGCTTGATATGGGCTGTATTTTTACTAAATGGCAATTGTATACCTTGTTAAGTCAGGTAAACACCAGGCTGCAATACTAAGTTTCACTGACAGAGATTTGATAAAAGCATTTATGCCCAAAAAGAAATACAGTGAAGCCAGCTGCTTTACAGCCTTTTTATATTTGCTTCATTCATTTTAACCTCGACTTTTATAAGCCTTACCTGCAATTTCCATATACAACATCTGCACCGTGCTTCACAGTGGGGATGGAGTGTTTGTGGTGATGTGCAGTGTTTGATAAACTCTATGAGATTCAGTGTGAGTTTTCTTCAACAGTGGCTTTTTCTTTGTTGCTATAAAGCTTTGACTGGTGAAGACACAAGGCTACAGTTGTATGCAGAGTCTCTCCCATCTCAGCTGCTGAAGCTTGTAACTCCTCCAGAATAGTCATAGGTGTCTTGGTGGCCTCTCGCATTTGTGTCCTTCATGCACGGTCACTCAGTTTGTGAGGACGGCTTGATCTAGGCAAATTTACAAATTCACCATATATTTCCATTTCTTGTTGATGGGTTTAACTGAACTCTGGGGGATGTTCAGTGCCTCTGAAGTTTTCTGGATCTATCCCCTGATTTATACTTTTAGGGAACCTTTTTTTTCTGAGTTGCTTGAAGTGTTCAGGAATATAGATTAAGCAGTGACTAAAATTTAGCAGTTTAGTTCCTTGACAGTACTTCAAATATGGATGCAGTTGAAATACCAGCAAGCCTTAACAATGAAATAAATGGCTACTTTGAGTTACTATACTTCATATATACATTTACAGGAGAATCTCAAGACTCAGCAAACCCATCATGTAGCTGTCAGAAAATGTCTTGTATGAGCCTCCAACATGGAGAAAGTGCTATCCTCTACTTCTCTGACTTTTCTTTATAAAATCCTGTCCTGACATACTTGACAGTGGAGCTGAGAGGGTCCTGGTCCCTGCCTATCATCAAAATACAACTCTGAGTCCTTAGCTGTCACTCAAACTCTCAAACTCCCGGTGGATGGAGAGTGTTCCTCTGTGAATTAGCATCATCCAGCTGCATGATGGGAGGAAAAAACATAAAGGGGAGGAAAAAAAAAGGTTTGGTGGATTTATACAGTAAGAGAATCCTCTGCCAAGTCTCAGCTACAGAGGGCTCCCAGCCAGCCGACCATTACATTTATCTGCATCACCAATGTTCTCTTTGAGTGAAAAATAGAACAGACAGAGTGCGAGGGAGATAAAGGTACCGATGGAGATGGATGGCGAGAGTGGGAGGATTGGAACGAGAGATGAAGGGGGAAGACAGGTGAGATGGAGAGGGTGAGGAATGGGGGAACAGGGCATGAGGGGAAAGAGAGGTAGAGAGATAGAGATGAATGTAGGAGAAGAGGAACAAGAGGCAGCAGCTGCACACGCAGGACATGGATGGAGCCTCAGTCTCTGTCTTTGTGGCTATTTTCTCTTATTTGGTGGCTCTTTTGTACAGCTTCAACTTTATTTATATATTTAATTCCCATTCAAGAACTTATTCCTATTTGTATCTGGTGTTTGCCGGATCATTTTTATGCATTTCTTACATCAAGTTTTATCAAATGTCTTTATCAAACAATGGGTTTCTTGTTGTCCACTTTTATTCCTTTAGGACTTTGAATCTATGCTTTTCAAATAAAATGTGCTGTTTGATAAACTTGACTTGACTTTGTGTAACTACAAAGGTGTTTTAAATTTTTCTGAAGAGATTTTTGCTTGGACCAACATGGCCATCTTACAGTCGAGGGCCATGGATAAAGAGAACCATCTTTCAGTCAAGGACCAAAGACCAAGAAGATCAACCTATGATCTGGAACCAATGACTAACATCACCATCTTGCAGTTCAGGACCAAGGACTAAGAATACCATCTTACAGTTTAGGACCGAGGACCAAGAGGACTGACAGTACCTTCTTAATGACAAGGACCAAGAACTAAGAGGACCGTCTTACAGTACACAATCACGGACGTCAAGGACTATCTTACAGTTATCGCAAATCATCCTGCAGTCTCAGACCAAGGACCATTAGGATCCAATTGTATTCTAGAACCAAAGACCAACGGGACTATCTTTCGGTCTAGCCCCAAGGACCAAATTGACTAAAATGACCTTTTGACCTCCCAGTAGGACCGAGAGGACTGGCAGAACCCTTTTGCTGACAAGAACCAAGAACTAAAAGGATGAATGGTACTTTTTTAACAGCCAAGAACCAAGGATGAAGAGGACCAACAATGCCATCTCATAGTCTAGGCCCATGAACCAAGAGGATCATCTTTTAGTCTGGAATGACCAGAATGACTAAAATGACCTTCTTGCTGACAAGGACAAAGAACTAAGAGGGCCATCTTACATTCCAGGACCAAGGACCTACAGGATCATTTTTTACTCCAGTCCCAAGGACCAGAAGGACGAACATGACCTTTGGACCTCCCAGTAGCTAAGGACCAAGAGGAACGGCAGTACTTTCTTACTGACAAGAACCAAGAACTAAAAGGACTAATGGTACTTTTTAACAGCCAAGAACAAAAGACCAAGAGGACCAACAAAGCCATCTTACAGTCTAGGCCCATGAACCAAGAGGATCATCTTTTAGTCTGGAATGACCAGAATGACTTAAATGACCTTCTTGCTGATAAGGACAAAGAACAAAGAGGACCATCCTACATTCCAGGACCAAGGACCTACAGGATTATTTTTCAGTCCAGTCTAAAGGACCAGAAGGACTAATGTGACTCTCTAAGGATCAAGGACCACTGGCTGAGAGGACCATCTGACAGTCTAGTCCCTAGGACCCACAGGACTGAGAGCACCTCCAACCAAAGACCAAAAGGGCAATCTTTCAGTGTAGTCCCAAGAACCAAGAAGCCAGTCTTTCAGTTTAGACCAAGAGAACCATATTTCAGTGTCAGACCAAGGTCCAAGTGGACCATCTTACAGCCAAGGACCACTGACCAAGAGTACAGTGTTTACTTCTAGTCCTTGGGACCAACAGTAGCAACTTACAGTCAAGGACTAAGGACCATGGAGTTTAAAAATGTCAGTGCTGCCTTGACAAGAGACTGTCTGTTAAAATCCAAAATCCAAATTTGCTTTATTTAAATGTAAAACTGATTTTATATACAGCTGTCTTCTTCTTATAACAAGGATCATCCTGCAGCGGCTCTTTTTTATCAACCAGCACTGACAGTGGCAGAAAAATAAGCATCACAAACTTTACAGCAGCACCCATAAATACTCAGCTAATTAATTACCTTGATGACTTTATGTAATTACACTTGCAGCAATGCTTCATCCCCATGCATTTATACTGCTGCTTTTATCCTTCATTGTAAAGTATATCATAAGGCGTTCATATGAGAGCTGTAAACCTAATGAGTGATAATGTTTCTGTTTGTTTGAGATATCATCTTTGATGATGTGACGGATAAGAAGGAGCTATAAATGGCCACAGCCAATCTTTGCTTTAATGACAGGTCCAATTCAAATGGAGGACAAACACTGGTTAACAGACACATTGTTACAGCTCTGACTACATCCATCTATTTGACTTATTATGGGGGTGGAGTCAGTTATTCAAAGTGATTGGAGGAAGGACATCAAATACATGGAGGCTTTATTTCCACAGTCTTTAAATAGCAGTAGAGTCAGAACATACAGACTGTTAAATATTAAAACATACTGACCTCTTTCTAAATGGCAGGGAAATTCTGTTCTCTCTGTTTTAAGTTAAAGTGAAGTATTCTGTCTCACAGACATGTTATAGTCAAAGCTATGTAGAGCTTTAAACCAGTCTTTTTCATGCGGTTTTGTGCAGTAAAGCACTCTCACATTTCTGGAAAGTTCACACTGAATTGTTGCTTTTCATTACATTTTGCGTGACTGATAATGCAGCAAGGAATGAAGCCTAGTGTTAGTTTATGCTGCTGAAGGCCAGCTGATCCCCACTATCACCTCCCAGCTCCCACAGCCAATCACAGCTCTTTCTTTCAACACAGCAGTGTATTTGAATGGGACATACCTCTCACTAATCCCTGCTTAATGCTGATGTACCATGCTGCTGCTGGCAAAGCTTGACCTCCTCCACCCCAGCCTCCTCCTTTATAGCATAGAGAAGCATTTGGACATAAATCAGAGTGATTACAACCTAGAACAAAATTTTGATTTTGCAAATCTGGCCTTAAATTGAGTGTGGAGCCAGCCTTATGAACTCACCTTGTCTGCCTTATTTATGGCTATTTCTATTATGTGCTACCATCCAGGAGCTTCACTCAGATGCAGTCCCAGTCCATATGTGAGAAATAGTGTCCTCCAGGAAAATAATGGTCCTGATTCCACTGTGTGTCACTCTGCCAAAAGCAAAGCAAAAACAAACCTTTCTTTTCCCCTCAAGAATTTCCTGCTCGGCTGACAGTTGCCTTAATAAAGCCACTACAAAATAACACAACGCATACACAGGAACTTGTAGTGTTAAAATATGTAGAGCAAAGAACAGTCACCAGCCTGGGGTGTGTTTTTTGCATCTATTCCCAGGTTTTCAGGATCAGATGCTGCTGATGCAACACACCACGCAAGGGGAGAGAAAACCTACCTTTATAATGACAGCAGCAGCTTTGCATCCCTATAGAGGAACACAGCGGCATGGTTCACATTTACAGAAAAAAGGATGATGCAAGGTCTATGTTAATAAGCTATATATTCTAATAATAAACATGTTAATGAGCTAATCTAGTGCCCTAATAGCGTAACGGTATGTAGTGTTTAAATCAACTGTCATGGTGATTATGATGAGACATTAGCTTGCTCATTAAAGATTCATACATGAAAAGCAGTTCTGCTTCATATGGAGCACCACTATGGGTTTACTGTTGCATCATGAGCTCATAATAGAGAATGCATTAGCTGGTTGGTACACCTTAAGAATTAAAAACCTATGAAAGTATTTCTCTCGATCTAGAGCATACAGGTGTCTTCAGCCAAAGTGACTTAAGTGCACACACTACAAGGGAAACAGGCCTTGAGTTCAACATAAACCCACACTCTCATTAGTGCTGCTGCTTCTATTCAGCTGTCTTCTTTATATTGAGAGCACATTGGCTCAAGTAGCTGACTTGCAGAGGAGGTGAGAAAGTGCTAAGAAGATCGAAAAGTCTGGGAGGCATGAGTGATGGCACATTAATTGCAGAGAAATGCACAAGTCTTGTGAAAATGATAGTTTGAGTACCAATAAACTACCCTTGGACAGGTAATTTAGCAGGCCGGCACAGCTGAGTGTACATGTAAATCAGACCGTTTGAAGGCTAAACACAGAGTCATGTGGTGATTACACATACACAGCCAGACATTTTCTCAACCACTCTCATTCTCCTTACTAGTTTCTTTCTGGGTCCTTTACTAGTTGACATATAACAGTTAAGATGATGCCAAGATATTCAAATCAGAATACAAAGACAAAACTACTTTTTGCAGTTTTCAAGTGCCATTAGTGTCTCTTCCAGGAGATGCCCATTAGTGTGGCCCCTTAAAGGTCACATATTATGCAAAATACACTTTTTCAGGCTTTTCTAACAAAAAAATGTGTCCCTGGCCTTTCCACAATCCCCCCCAAGAATCAGACCCCCTTTCTCTACCCTTCAGGAAATGTGTGCCGAAACAAGTCGTTCTCAGATTTTCCCCTCATGATGTCATATGGGGAGTTAGCCCCACCCCCCCAGGTTCAATTGGCCCTCCCCACTTGGAGGAAAGTTCCACCCTCCTCTCCTGATCCTCCTTTCAGCTGGAGGATCAGGAGAACCACATCCATTAAGCTACACCCATTTCCTGAGAGAGGTATAGTCAGGGGCGGAGTCAGACTTTTAAAGCCACAGAAACAGCTTGTTCTGAACAGGGCTGAAACAGAGGGTTTTTCAGACATGCAAAACTCCAATACTGGAGTGTTTTTTCAGCAACAGACTTCACAGGCATGCTTTAGGGTACAATATGTGACCTTTAAAAGACACATCAGCCAGACAGCAGAAATTAATATCAGGCTATACAGTTATGCAGACGGGGTCATTTGTTCCATATTATCAGGCAAATTTTAATAAAAACCTAATCTCGCACACCAGATACACTGTTTCCCATGACATGAAAATATACCACATCTATCTGGGCAACACAGCATGTTTCTTATGGGTAGGACCTTTCAAAAAGCTTAAGAAAGACAAGACATAATGATGTAGAGGGTATGCACTTGTGAGCTGGCAAGCAGGTGTTGTTATAATATATGAACAGTAGAGCTTGTTGGTGGATTAAAGTCATGCTGAGGTTGATCAGGAGAAAAACATCTTCCACCAAGAAAGGCTACAAATGTTCATTCTTTCAGTAAGGAAATGTGGTCCAGTTCTGATAAATCTGTTGCTACTACTCTTCAGCTACATCCGAGATAAACGTCACACCAGTGGCAGCCATGGCTAGCTAGCTATTGGCTTGTTCTCCTCCAGTGATGCTGATTGGTCAGGTCCATTCTCAGGCCTGGCACAATCGTTTTAAATTGGAGCATTGTGAGAAAGATCTGCCTGATGATGTTAGACATGCCAGTGCTACTGACGATAGTCTCTGACCACTAAGTGATCTACAGTCTTGATGTCACATTTAAGTACAAGGGTTCAGAAAAGTCAACTGGGTACCACATGGTGGAAAAGTGCATACAAACAGCAGGGTTGACAGGCACTTACAGTAACTGCATTGAAAAAATAAATCAACTTTCTGATAATCTTTTTGGCAGTTTAGGTCATAGCTACTTTATGTATGCATATTATCAGTGTGTCTTTACCAGCTGAAAACTCCTTTATAAACAAACCCTGATGACTGTGACAAAGTAAGTAGTAAATATGAAGCTGATCAATGCTAAATCCCCATGTGAGAAAATGCGGTCAGACATTTCTTATATGTTAGCTGAACAATGGGTTTCACAGATTAACTGGACACAAGCTTAAACACATTTATAAAAGTCTTAACAATGTATTTTTTGCATCTGAACCCTCATATAGAGACATCATCAAAGTGAGCAGAGGCACGTATACACAGCCTCCCTCATTAATCACTGCCAGAGAGCGGTCTGACAGTGTCTCACCTCTTCTTCTCCTCCTCTTCCTGATGAATAAAATTATTCCTTAAATCCTTATCCCCTTTGTCTTTAGAGCTCACACTCTACCATGTTGAAACCCAAACCTCACCCTCACTGTTAATAGACATTTCATCTCAGATCTCATTCCCTCCTCCAGCTCTCCTTGTGCCACAGTCCCTGACTTCACAGCAGTGAGGGGTTTGATGTCAATCCAATTATCAAACGCAAGCTGTTTTTAGGCTTTTGACAGATGATGCACAGAACTGACTCAAAATAAGGGATGTGGTTTTCATGATAGAAAGTACTTCTTTCCCTAGAAGAGTTTGGAGTAATTTCACAAAAATGTAATCTACTACTTCATGGTTTATTTGAAGTATATTCCCCATAAAAAGCCAAGCCATGTATTGATTCTCTGGTTTTATAAAGTCAACAGGCAGCTAAGACAGTCTGAGGGTTAGTGTTTGTAGTTTCATTGATGTCGCCCATTGATTTCTGAAGAGATGCTGTAAAATGGACATTTCAATTCAATATGGGACATAATGAAGATTCCTTTGTCTTAGCAGCCAGCCTTAAGTGGACACTCAAGGAACTACATTTTTTGCACTTCCTCATTGGCAAACTGGGTTTCAAGTGCTAGATCATCACCTTTAAACTATTAACACTTGAAATGTTACAATCAGTAAATCCATTTATCCATCCATCCATTTTCTATTCCGCTTATCCCATGGGGGTTGTGGGGAGGCTGGAGCCTATCTCAGCTGTCATTGGGCAGGGTACACCCAGGACTAGTTGCCAGTCA
Source organism: Cheilinus undulatus (assembly GCF_018320785.1). Lineage (NCBI taxonomy): Eukaryota > Metazoa > Chordata > Actinopteri > Labriformes > Labridae > Cheilinus > Cheilinus undulatus. The sequence continues at coordinate 30,319,278 of NC_054884.1, read as the reverse complement.
ATCTTAGGGCTGACATGTTGAGGCATGGTACTCTCACACTCAGTCACACATAAGGCCAATTTAGAGTCTCCAATTATTTAACCACCATGTCTTTGGTGGTGGGAAGAAGCCAGAGTACCCAGAGAGATCCCACGTATGCACGAGACAACCAGGAACCTTCTTGCTGTGAGGCAGCAGGGCTAACCTCTGCACCGCCCTGCAGCCCCAGGATGAATTCCAGTTCATCCTGAAGGTGCTCAATGGGGTTGAGGTCATGGCTCTGTGAGGGTCAGTCAAGTTCTTCCACACTGAACTCATCAAACCATGTCTTTATAATACTTGCTTTGCTCTCTTGGGCGTAGTCATGTTGGTTTAGAAAAAGGTCTTCCTCAAACTGTTGCCACAGAAACGGAAGGATAGCATTGTCCAAAATGTCTTGGTATGCTGAAGCATTGACACTGGAGATAATGGGCCTAGCCTAGCTTACATTAATGCAAATGGGAGTTCAGAACTCTTCAGCTATGGAATCAGCAGGGTGTTGACCACTCTTATGCACCATGCACCTTAGCTGACACTGCTCAGTGGTTTTTTTGTGGTGTTTTACTTTATGGCTGAGTTGCTGTTGTTCCTAAATGCTTCCACTTTCTAGTCTAGCTGACTGTGGATTATCCAGCGGGGATGAAATTTCACATCTTATTGCAAAGGTGGCATCCACCACGCTTGAAGTTACTGAGCTCTTCAGAACGACTCATTTCATATTATAGATGTTTGCAAATGGAGACAGATTTCATCTCATCAAGATTTTATCCCTGAGCTTAATTACAAATACCACTGTTTTCATCTCTCATGTATATTCTCTACAATTAATGGCTTTGCAGCCCCTCTGTCATCATGCACATCCTGCCATGAATAAGCCTTAATGATTACATGTGATACTCACCTAATGTGCCAATTATTTTGGTGAGGAAGCGTGATATGTCAACGTAAAACCACAGAAAAACTAATTACACTTAAACACCCTTTCCTGTGTACACATGCTCATGTTAACATGTATGTCTTATGTTCTGAAGGATTCCTGTTCCACCAAACGTCTCTAAAATATCAAAGACCTCCTGGTTAAATTGCACCAGAATGATAAAGGAACAAATGACTACACAGAAGTAACAGAGCAAGGTTGGAGAAAAGAGTGAGATGGAGGGTTGAGGGGATGAATAATCTCCCACTGCCCCATATTCTCTTCTCATCTGCCCTCTGGCTCATCTCAGCTTTGTTTTAATAGCTTTTCTTGTGCATAAGTGCAACAAAATGCTTTCATTAATGATGCATCACACATAATGATCCTCTTCATTTCCATTTTTTGCCCCTCAGTGAAGCAGCAGAAAAACAGTGGGTTGTCTTTTACAGTAGGCCTATCATTAATTAGACAGCCTCTGAGCAAGGCTTACTTACTTTATGCAACCATATCTAACCTTAACTTTATCTCCTTTGGTGTGAATTAAGTGTCATGTTTTTTCACGCAAGAAGGCAAGCTTTAGGGTCTGGCTGCACAAAATGAAAATGCTAAATAAGCAAATCTTAGCTTGTGAAACATCGTAACAGCAAACAAAGACAGCAAACCTGGCACAGAGTGACAGTTCCAATGGCTGCTGGGGCCTAACATCTGTTGAAAGTTTTATTCTCTGTCTGAGGAATGTCGGGCACCCCTCATCAAAAATGACATCTAAGGCTTTGATTATTTAACATTTTAAACATGGATGGGGATATTATCAATACACATCTATCGCCCCTTTTCAAAATGAGCTGACACTCTCGGTTGAGTGAGGAACGATGAAAAAAAATTCAGGAAATATTCCTCTCTGACACTCCTGATGCATGGTTACCTCACTATTTCCTTGTTCCTCTCCTGTCTCAACATGAGAGGAAAAACAGAACAGAGTAATAAGGGAAAACAACCATCACAAAAACATAAAAAATATTAGACCAAAACAAATTAAATGTGAAATGGAAGCCTGTTTAAGTGCATAATGCGAGCTAGCAAAAGTTATGGTATCGAAGTGTATCCCCGCCTTCATAAGGCTACATCAGCCCCTTTCAACAGCTTATTTTCATACAAATGAGTGCTAACAGATGGAGCCCCTTCAGGGGGATTTCTTACTGGCATTGCAAACTTTGCACATTTTGAGCCACTGTCTGTGCAGGCTCTTATTCCCCCAGGTCCTGTTTTTTTCAAAGCTTCGTTCAAAAGGGCCCAAGCTGGTGTTAGCTTAGGTTCATAACAACATTTCACCTCTCCTTTGACAGGCTTCTTCCCTTCTAAAATTGACAGCTAACCTGACACGCCAGACAGACTGCTTCATATCCACTGCATGGATATTTTTCCCATTTACCTGGGAAACCTCCCATTCTGTAATACCCTCAAATTCCACATACTCAGTCTGCATAGCAATCTGCACAGGAAGCACATTTCAGAGCAAATTGCTCCCTCTCCAATCACTCTCTCCAGTTTCACAGCATGCACTCTGATCTGTCTCTGGTGTGTCCCAGAAGTGCCGCTCCACCCAGCTCCATGTCAGGTCTTATTTTGGCGGAGGCTGCTACCAAAACACATCAATACATGCAGAGCATATAGTTCCAAACAGGAGAGAACATGTAAAGCATCTGGTCATATTCAGAATGCAAAACAATGCTAGGACCCAGGACAGAAGGGGCCCTCTCAAGGGGGTTTCTTGCTGTCATTGCAAACTGCACATTTTGAGCCACATTCTGGTAATTTCTTATTCATCCAGGCCAGGTTTATTCAAAGGCTAGTCCAAAAGGAGGAAATTGGACCTTGCTAAAGTTCTTGAACACATTTCGCCTTTCCTCTGACAGAGTTTTTCCCATCTAAAACGGACTGTGGCCAGAGCTGGAAATATAACCCTCAAATTGCACATACTCCTCACATACTGCAGAGCAAATTACTCTCTCAGTCTCTGTAATTCCACCACATGCATTCTGATCTATCTCACACAAGGCCAGGATCTGGAACAATTAATCTAATCAAAGGGAGCTGATGTACTCAGTTGGCAGAGCAGGCACCCCTAAGCAGAGGCTATAGTCCTTCACTGGTCCTGGGATAGATTCCTTGCTGGCATTCCCGATGCATGGTTGGTGGATGTCTTCCCCCAGTCTCACTCCCCATGTTTATTGTCTCTCTTTAGCTGTCCTATCAAAATGAAGGTAAAACACCCAAAACATATTTTTCCAGGCCCCACTCAGTTTTAGAACTGAAGAGCCTTTCAGGCTGACAGGCTGTGCCTCTGCTCACACAGAGCTATATCATCTGCATAGAATAAAAATAAATGCCGGCTGTTTAATATACACTGATTCATGAGTCCTGTGGGTCAAATCAAGTTTACTGAGGAGTGAAAAGAGGAAATAGGGCTAAAGAAGGGTCACAGTGAACTTTAGGTGAAAAAAATGTGGAGAGACGATGTAGCCTTCGGCAGGAAGAGGCGCCGTTTTGTAGAATGGAAATGGGATGTGATAACAAATTACACATTTGCAGGAACCGAAACATTACCATGATGGAAATTTAATTGAAATATCTGGAATGTAACCTTCATTATTTAGGCCACAGAGCCATTAATAATGTGTTTTTTCTCTGCAGTATTTTAATTTAAAGCAGTTACACATTTTCTCATAGTGAATATTCACATAGAGCGTCAGTTTTCTCTCTGTGCTGCACATCTAGGCTTGAGTTCCAGCTATGCACTGACCTGTCCACCTCTCTGCATTAAGATGAAAAAATGTTTTGAATGATTCAGCCTTTTGGTTCACATGCATTTTTTTAAATCATTATAGAACTTGCTTTAACCAAAAGAAAATATTTTATCACATCTCTTGCTGCACACATTTCCCATTGGTTTTAGTAGTCCTGTGAAGGTTGCTTTATGCGTTTTATGTTTCCACTCTTTCGAGCTGTTTTCCATGTTTTAATACTCAAAATAAAGCTGGAAAATATAAAGTTGCACTTAAGAAAATCCTTGACAGTGGTTCCAGGTGACTTTGTTTAAGCTGCTGGCTTCAGTGAGCATCAGTGCAGGCTGCGCAGGCCTCCACACCGTGGGGACCACCCTGCCCGCTCTGCCTGCTCACCCAGTCTTCCATGAACATCAACATCAGCTGCAGGAGGGCCAAGAGCGGCACAGCACTCCCTGGATTAGATATGGGACAGAAAGGGAGGCTGGTTTGTGTTGGAGCAGGAGAGGAAGAGGCAGAGAGGTAGATAAAGTGTGTGAAGAGACGGCTTTTGGTGGATGATAAAAAGGGAATGCTCAGAGAATGCCACACTGCGAACTAAAGTGAGTCAGAAAACCTTTAAATGGGAAATCTATAGAGTTAATCTTTAATAAAATTAGGGTATTAATGGGAATTCATCAGAATCATTAATCCTTTAATTAAGGAGTAGATTGGAGAGAGTATAATATCATAATAGAATATAATATGTATTGTTGAGATTGCTTGTTATCAGTAGAGATGCGTATTTGTAGGTGAGCATTGTAATTGTGGAATATTGGTTGAACTGGTATATAAGATAACTTTTTAGATGAACAAAATGGTTTAAGCATGAGCACATAAAATCTCAGCAAGCAACTGCAAACTTGAGGACAAGCAGACATTATGAGCACAAACTGAAAATCTATGTCCAAGTAGGCAGTCTAAAGCACGAAGGCAGGTTTTTAAAGCTTTAAAGACCCTGTAAAGTAAAATCCAAAATTTGTGTCTTAACACACTTGCTATGTTGGAATATAGTTGCTGTAAACATGTGAAAACAAGAGCTCTACATGTGACTGAATTTTGGATTTAGACCATTAGAAAGGTTTTCACCTCTTTAATGGCTTGGTTTAATTTGGGCGGGGCTAAAATGTGGACTCATGATGTCACCCCGCCTCTCTAACACTGCAATGTAAAATCACTGAGCAGTTCAACTCAGTACTGTCTGCTGTGAGCTGACGTCTCTGCCTTTATTGAAAGCTAACAGTTTTGAACATTTTTAAAATCTGAGAGGAACATGAGTGGGCGTGGCTTCAGCTCATTCAACAGACACGCCCACACCATCCTGGAGCAGATTTTACCGCCTCATTTTTCATGATTTTGAAGCCTAATTTCATAAACTTAGAGTTTTTTATTGGTCTGAAATTTGACCTAGGGATTCATAACACAGTGATCTGTCATACAACAAAACTTAATACTAAGTGGAAGTACTTTCCCTTAATTAACTGGAGTCACCCACTTACACAATCAGAGAACTAGGTTGGGTGATATGGACCAAAAATCAAATCTCAGTAACTTTTTTTGGCTGAATTGACAAGTTTTTTATATAAACAAATCTCAAAACAAAGTAACTTCTAAATCAAATCCATGTGGATCAAATGTCACACTGGCATTTTTCTCAAATTCCATGTATGTTCCAAGAGTACCTGGATGCAGACCTCACACCTCAATAGAGTAGCGTTCCCGATATCTGAGCATGCGGACTGAGGTCAGAGCCCCTGGTCCTTCTGGTCTTATATACCTTACTATACTCTTGTGGCCTATAGGCCTTGATGTTAACTGATGCCCAGAGATGCCGACTGGACTCCTTCGTGACAGCTTTTCTTGGGCACATTTTATCGCTGGCAAGACATTCTGTCTAATGTTAATGTGTTCAGGAGAGCAGGGATGGATAGAGTCAGCCACCTGATACGGGAACAGCAGCTATGCTTTATGGGTACTTGGTGCGCTTTCCCTGGCCTGATCCAGCCCTCCACGTCCTGTGCTGGTCCAGACACCAAAGGTGGCCACGTGCATCGTGGAGGGGGCAGCTGGGAGGGATACCTGGAGAAATGGGGCATGAGCCTGGTTCAAACCTGGATGAAGGCCATCAGGAGGCCAGAGCAGTGCTATTATTAATCATACATTCTTACATACGGCAACTGATAAGAAGTCCTGGTACAGTGGAAAAAGTCCCTATACACCAAGGGATCAAATTTAAAAGTGGCGGTAATGTGCACTGGAGTGTACCAGCCTACTTAGAGCACTGGTTTTAAGTGTTCATTGACTGTTTTAAATTGAGCACTGAATCAATAATGCAATAATGTTAAAATGTGCTCTTGAGTTTTGCAACAATAACACATTGTCTACGATGTCAGAGGGTGTTGTGGTCTTTAAAAGTCTTTTTAAAGTCTGCTTGTGTAAGGACGGCTACGGTGAATGTGAGCAGTTATTCAGCAGATCTAGGCTATAGTTGCTTAAGCATTAGAAATTCAACTAATGGCTATGACAGCGAGCTACTCACAGCCGTATTAAGTAATGAATGTCTCAGTCAAGGAAGCGAAGTATGATCAGACTTTACCAGGCTTGGGTTCCTTCTCTACCTTTCCCTACAATCCTCCATCTCCTGTCCATCCATGTTTCTTTTTCCTTAACCTGGTCTCCATCCTCAGGGCTGTTGCTCAGTCAGACTGTCTGAAGTCTATTTTTTTTCTGTTTTTACCTGTCAGTCACTTAGGATTAGACTTCCTGTCAGAGGTGAGAAAACCACAGCTGGAGGAACAGACAGGAGTGGGAGACGCAGACAGCCAGACCTCCTCTTCATTTATTCATCCCCACCATCGTTCTGGCATTGTTGGAAACAAAACAACAGCGAGACCCCGAGCACCAGCACAAAGGTTATTAAAGGCATGGAAAGCTTTGCCCCTGAGGCGAAGCGCAAACAAGAGCTTTTAATAATGAATGACTGTTAGGAACATGACAGAGTCGATTCTTTCTTTTGAGCAGCACTCAAAAAAGAAATGTCTCACTGTCAGCCAAATTCACCAGCACAATAGTTACACAAAAAGGCTTTCCAGAGAAGAAGAGCTGCTCTTATGACTGTTTGAACTGCTCTCTTCCTTTCCCGTGTCACTTGGTGTAATTCCCAGCTGTCGGAGGAGACTGACACTGGCGCTTAAGCGGATGTGTCACTATCTACCAATTATTCCAGTCATTTGTGCTCATCGCTGGATGCTTCCTTGTTGTTGAGCCTTGGGTGTTATTTACTTTAAGAATTTACCCTCCTGCTTGCAGTCAGCTCCTTCAAGCACCTTGTTAATTCAGTCCATTAAGTCATGTTCTCCACTCTGCTAACCGATCTCACAGCACCCACACAACCCACATCTGTTCTACAATATCTTCTACATACTGTACCTCCCACATGTACTGCTTGAACCTCAGGTTCCAGTTATAGATATTTAGCTGATAATTTTTAGAGCTAATTTGGTTCTGAATGCAATTCAATTAAAATTTGATCCTAAAGAGACATCACATCTCAGGAGGAATTATGTCCACCCTTTATAGGGAAAGGAACCATACAATTTATGGTCAACTTCCTTCATGACCCCCCCCCATCCCAACTCTCTGTCATACAGTAGAACAGTTGAACTTTCTCATCCAATCAGTGGAGATCAGCCAACGTCACAGAAGGAGGCATCACAGCATCTGACCAATCGACAGTGGCCCAGAGGGTCTCAAACTTCCTGTTCCCTCCAGAACTCTCGAAATGCAGTTTAACATCTCTTTCAACAGCCCTAACATCATAACTGACCATAATAAAATGATGAAACTTTCACATTAAACAAGAAAATAACAGCGCTAAATCCCATGATGCATTTTTTAAACTGGGATTTCAATTACTGCAATTTTAACATGAAAAAAGAGGGACCATATTTGGACATGTGCCCATTTAGGGGTGTAAGATGTTGTCTACATTAAGACATATAGCCAGTTTATCTATCAAGCCCTACTAAGGGCACTGTCTTGACTAATAACTTATATAACCTTGCAAAGCAGATGGATATGGTTGTCTGTGTTTCTTACAGAATCCATCTCGCAAAGGCCCCATCTAATCTGTTTGGGCCCGGTTAGAAAGTGACAGGATCAATTAGCGTAAAGGGACAGTACTTTTGGGCACGGCGGAGTCGTGCAGTAAGCAAGCAGCAAGAAGAGGCTGCTGCAATTATGGCAGAAGAGATTAGCCTGGATGCTGCTAAAGCGCCAGTTTTATCAGAACTTGACATTTCTTCGTTAAAAGAAGAACGAAGAACAGCAGTGAGTTATTCTCTTTTCAAAAACGACAAAAGTCATGTACTGACATGTCTGCAGTCGCCATGGTCATGCAGTTCTATGTGGAGTTTACTCCTTCGGTAGGGACACACCTCAGTTGCGGCTACGTCACGTGTTTCGTTGCTCTGATTGGCCCGTAAAGATGTGACAGACAGAACATTAAATCAATAATTCTCCGAGTTTATAACTTATTATAATGTAAAAAAAAATCATTCCACATTATGTAATTAGGTATTGCCACAAATTTGTAAAACAAAAAGGGTCATCCAGTGGTAAATTTTTATAATTTATAGAAATGTAAAGGTATAATGGTGAAATAGATGGGATTTTTAGCCAGTTTTATAACCTTTTTACATTTTTTTATTATACTTCTATTAAAGAAACTGCCACTTTACTATAGCTACTTTACTGTTGCCTTTTTGAGACGGTGTCTGGCAAACCCATCTGCTTTGCAAGATTATAAATGTAGACCACCTCATGCCACAGGTAGGATGTAAGTAACTCAGTGGATAACTTCACTCACGATGCAGATGTGTCAAACATACGAAACAAAAATAATCCAACGGAAACAAGAGCAAAAGAATCCTGACAGTGATCACTCTACAACAGAAAATATCTAAACACAGCTAAAAACACTCTGCCCATGGGCATGATGGGAAAACCCACCCAGATTAGATCAGTTGATTCTCTTCAGAGTTGGACTAACTGTCTAGTAACTCCAACATTAAATGCCATTTAACTCAGAGTGGAGTTAAAATTAACCTTTGGGAGTTAAAATTACATCTGTTTGCTGTGTTATAATAAAAATTAAAATTCTGAAGTACGAACCCACATCCTGCGAGTTGTGTTGCCCACATCCACTATTGAGGAGTCTTCTGAATGAAACTGGCACTCCAACTCCGACTCAACAGTGAAATGATGCATGCAATAGAAATGCCTTATAACGACCTAACGAGGGTAAAATAGCTGTTATTAAATGGCTCTACTAGCTTGGTTTTCCTCACTCTGTATCCAAGCAGAGCAGCAGAGGCTTTCAATACACAGTGAACGGAGGCAAATTTTCAATCATGCTGCTCTGGAGGCAGTGGATGATGGTGGCGGATGCACTTGCTTTAATGATGGCACTTGTGAGAGCATTTCACACCGATACATTGGTAACAGGAGAATATAGGACACTGTCTGCCTTTAAGATGAAATAACAGGTAAGTACACACCATATTTGACTGTACTTAAATAGTGCTATTTTATAACGCTGGGGCACAGACATGGCTGTGAAAACAGGGTTCTCTCAGGGAGAGATAAACAAGTTGATTCACTAAGATTTTGCTGGTGTTTTAAATATTTAAACAGATTAAATTTCATTTATTTATTCAGACTGTTATTAATGACTGCACAGCAGAAAGAGATCATTTTAATTTGGTTTGGTTTCACCAATCATGCTCATTCATTCTCATTAAATTGTAAATGGAAAACACAATTGAAAGTTTAATTTGGACATAGCAGATTCAGACATGTTCCTGATAGAGAAGACAAGCTGCTTTAAAAAAATCCAGACAATTAGCCACGTCTGAGTGATAATTAAAAAAGACATCATGTTCCCCAGACTTGAAAAAGAAATCTCAGTTTCATTTATATTCACTGGTCAGTTACAGAGTACACGTTATGAAAGGGATTAGCATACAGTCAGTAATTTTAGACTGGCATCATTCTTGATTCTCAACCTTTAAGGCAATCAAGCTCAAGTCTTTAGAAATCACAGCAGGAGAACATTTGCCAAAAGGCCACTGTGAATCACTCATAATAAGACCGTAAATTAGGGCAGGATCCATAAAGAGCTCTCGTTTCCTGCTGAAGATCCGATCCTCGCCTGCTGCACTCCTCCGTGTTGTTATTAGGAGCCATTGGGAGCATTAATTGCACTCATCGGGAGAAGGGGGCCGGCAGTCTTGCCAAGCTTTTGAAGCTGCTTGTTCGCTCCAACAATGGATTTTTAATGATCACCTCCCCTTGAATGTACCCCCTCCTCCCCATAATCAAGGAAGAAGTTGTTGATGAGAACAACAAATCAATCAGCACACTTAAGTAGAAAAAGGGTTGCATGTTTTGATGAATGCTACTCTTTTGCAAAGGTTAATATTAGCCTTTCAAGTAAGAACGGGGAAAAGAACTTCTCATCCTGTTGCTTTGCTATTCAACAGAGGAACACTCACTATAGTGAGGCTGTAAATGACTCAGATCCATTAGGATGCACAGCTATTCAACTCTTTTTATAGGCAGAGGGAACAGACTGTTCATACGTGTAGTTCTGCAGGTGTTTTTCCGCAGTACAGTGTCCTTGAGAGAAAAAGATGGCCTAAACATCCTCTCATGTTACTTTACATTGAGCACTTCTTGGAAAATTGCACTCTGTGAACTGAGTCTGCCATTGTCTTGTTTACATGGTCTCAAACAGAAATAAGTTGAGGGTGAGTGGGTGAAATTCTCATTTGTTACAGCCTGTGTACATCCCTGACTTTAAAAAATGGAATACATCAATTCGCAAATCTCATCAACCCATATTTTATTCTCAATAGAACATAAACAACATATAAGATGTTTAAAACGAGTCATTTTACTTTTTCATGAAGAATATTAACTCATTCTTAATTTGATGACAGCAACATATATATATATGTGTGTGTGTGTGTGTAAATCCAATTATATGTGGATTTATGTAAGGCCCTCCCTGAAAGAGACATTGTCTAAATGGGAACATATCTTGCTCTAAAACCTCTATATACATTTCAGCATAGAAAGTGCCTTTCTTGAGGTGTAAGCTGCCCACACCATAGACACTAATGCAACCCCATACCATTGGAGATACAGGCTTTTGATAATATTTAATATTTTCACAAGAAGTTAAAATGTCTCATTTTCAGCATCTTATATGGTGTATGGTCTATTGTAATACAGTACGGGTTTATGAGATTAGCAAATGATTGCATTCTCTTTTAATTTACATTTTGCACAGCGTCCCAACTTTTTTGGACTTGGGGCTGTAAGTACATGTATAAAAACTCAATAACCTTCTCTTGTAAAAGTAAAGGATTTTTTTTTTTTTTTAGAGGCCAAAAAGGACATTCTGTGTCCGATAACTGGGTTCCAACATGAATATATATTTACATCTTCTGCATACGCTGCATTCCTCCACACCACCACCTGTTAGAGCAGACTAAAGCAGTGGTTCCAAACTTTTCAGTCCATGACCCCTCAAACAAGACCGCCAGATCCTGAGGACCCCTCTGTCCTTGGAGGGAGTTAAAGTACACAAATGTTACAAAAGCATCACATTGGAATTTACTTTTAATGAGTTTTTGTATGCATTATAAGCACAGATTGATTTAAAAATGATCCAATTTACGGATATTTGTCACTATAGTAGGTAAAATGTTCCACAATAAATCATTTTGGATTTCTTTTTCGAGTTTTTGCAAGCAGCCTGGGACGCCTCCTTAGTGTCTCGCAACCACCCCAGGAGTCCTGACCCCCTCTTTTGAAGCACTGGACTAAGGTACTGCACCCAAGCATGGCACACTTGGGTTCACATTGATCAAATGGAACCAGACTTTGGGATCTGGTGAATTCTGATCATGGCCAGGGTTCTGGGCTCTGGGTCACAGGTCTTTTATGTGAAATCACCCCAAGTCACATTCATGTTTGATAGAGCTTACTGATTGTTCCGGACTCAAAAATGTGGCAATTCCCCACTGACTAGAGTGTTTCAATGTTTACAGATAAATGTGTAGAAATAAGAAGGGAGCTATAATTAGCAAAAGCGCTTTCACTTGTGCAATCATGAGAAATTTCCACTTCTGCTTTGTCGTTAATTGAAGAGTATTTTTAATCAAACCAGTACTCCACAAAATCTAACCGCCTGAAAGCATACACCCTGTTTCCTTAAAAGCAATCTTAGGGAGAATTCTGTTTAATATGCAATCACAGCCACCACAAGCTTTTGGGTGCAACTGCACTGTCAGGAAAACAAGCCAACAAAGACATCAAGAGAAGCAAGAAACATATATGCTGATGATGTACAATACTATTTCCAGGTTTTTGCAAATATGACTCTGCTGGTGTCTACAGACTGTTGTATACAAATTATTTGTAGTATGTGTTTGTTTGTTTAACTGTTAGTCTGATATTTATTATTAATTGGCTGCAATTTCTTAAATGCTGGCTGAAACAGGTTTGTAACTTGAAGATCAAGAAGATTATACATTTTTTATTAAATATGCTAGAATTCAAACCTAGTCCAAACTTCCTCTGCTTTTAAAAAAGTAACCAATAATTTCAGTGCCTTAAAAAAAAAAAAGCATTTTTTATTTCACCCAGGAAACACAAAGCAGTCTGGCTCCCTCCTGGTGACCTTCACTTTCTTTAATGATTACAGGAATTGTGCAGCTCTAACTGACTTTCCTGCCCTGGGGACACCATTAAAACACATTTCTCTGCTCTGTGCTAACCAAACAGTGCACAGATGCATGCATCAATTAGCCTCAGAAATGGCCCTGAAATCTGAAAAAAAAGAAAACAACCTGAGTGTTTCCAACCATAGGATAAGCATGTCTGTGTTATTGGTAGCATGACCCCGGGCCACAGTAGTCATTGGGATAATTAGCATGGGAGTTATGATCCAAATGAACCCAAACTGCTTTCACCACCTGCTAACTGGGGAGAGAACCCCACACAAGAGTATGAGATGAATCTTACTGTGGCAAAGTCCATTATGTATGGTTTTTATGTTGCCCTTTAAAACAAATGTTGACAGAAAATACATTATGGATTTGCTAACTGTCTACCATAATTAAATATAACATATTATTAATGAAGGATGATTACTGAAAAGAAGGAGCCATGAACCTAAAGGGCAGTGTTAATAGCATCTGTTAAAGCTGCATATTTGAAAATCAGAGCTGCTATTCATCAGCAGGAATGTTTCTTTTTTTCAACAATTTCATCTTCATTTTCAGGCTCATGTACTGAAATAGATAAAAATAATTACAGAGTGCTGCCCCTTCATCTCCTCTCAGCTTCATGACCCTGTGTGGGAGCAAGGCTGTGGAGGGATAAACACATGCATTTATACTTATACAGAGCTGGGTCTGCAGCAGTGAAGGGAGGCCATCAAATCCTTGACTAGGATTAAAGTTACAGTGAAAAATAAATTTATTATTTTTTTTATTTTTTTATTTTTTTTTTGGTGTTATTAAATCAGGCAAACTCAGACTAAGTTAAGGCAGAGTTGCTTAACGTTGTTGTCCAGTAGAACCATGGGAAGATTAATGGGCTATGATGATGGACAACTTTTCTCTGTTAAACAGATTTATATTCATTTTTTGAATAATTATTCATTTATTGGAAGTAATGGTTCTCACAACTTCCATTTAAGTTAAATTAAGCATACATATGGTTGAGTGTTTCCAAAACATTTAGGAAGTGTTTAGTATTATAGAGCAGATGGTATTACTGCCTTTAAAATGGGGGTTTCCAAACTATGATTCACGGACCAAATGTGGCCCAAGGTCCAAAAGCAAATGCCAAAAATAAAGTGAAACACAGCCTAGACTTGAATGTGAAAACTGTGCTTGCTGTGTTGTACTTCACTTTACAGCGCCTCTTTCGTCAATTTTATAAACAAACATTTTGACTTTAGTTGTACAGCAGCAAATAGTGAACATATTACTTTAATAACCTACTTGCAACACTTCTGTAAGACTCACATGGTAGTCATACACCCAGCTGACAGCCAGCTGATCCCAATTATTGCTTCCCAGTTCCCACAGCCAATCACAGCTCTTTCTCTCAACACAGAAGTGTATTTAGATATGACATACTTCTCACCAACATTGCTTGCAGTTATGCTGACGCACCGTACTGCTGCTGCTGGCAAAGCTTCACCTCCTCCACCCCAGCCTCCTCCTTTATATCATTAAGCTTGTTGCACCTTCATATTGAGAATCACGCTGTTATGGTTAATTGATGCATTTCCATTTTTCGATAAAACATTCAAATGTATGACAAGAGTGTTCCTGACTGAAGTAATGCTGACTTGTTTGTTGGCGCCAGTGTTGCATTAAACTTTGCGTCACTTATTGCTGCATTCCTATTGGGTTGGTTAGTGTTTGTGGGTCGAAGCAGCAGTCACATTGTGAGATGGTCACCCTATATCTCTGACACTGTCAGAGTTTTATCCCATAATATCTTTGGTTGCAAGACCATGACACTGTACAGTGTGACGTTGGACCATCGTTTTAGAGCCACGACCAAAGATAGCATGATTGGTCATCTTTTGCTGGGACAGCCCAAAATCACACAGTGTATCCCAGGCTTTAAGCAAATTCGGTTTGGGACACCAACCGGGAAGATAGGGTAGATAATGTCGATATGCTGTCACAGAAGAGCATGCACAGCAAATTTACTAGAGTAGATTTTACTCAAATTGAATAAACTTTTACTCTGACAAATATAACATTTGGTTCCAGTTTATTTTGAGTAAAATTCACTCTGCTTGTAGAGTATTGTTTTCAGTTATTTTCACTCTAAAAACAGAGTGATGAACACACAAGGAATCAGGAGCAGAGCACAAGATGAGGTAGTGAGGTTAAAGGAGTTTATTTGACAGCAACAATAGTGCAAATGATGGTGAGCCGGCTGGTGGTTGGCAAAATCATTGGCAGACAAATCATTGGAGTTAGACAAGGCAAAAAACTTGCTGAAAAATCACTAGATTCAAAGATTGAAGAGGATCCAGGTTATCCAACAAGAAGCTTTAGTACACAGCAGTGTACTTCAGTGGGTGTGGTAAAAGTTTTACTCCAGCAGAATATAATCTGTGTTTTTTACTCCAAGTCTTTCTGGGTGAAAAATAAAATGCTTCGAAAAGCATACAGCATACAGTTAAACTGCTAAATTACATGGAGCAACTGCTCCTGTCTATAGTGCTGTTTAGCCAAACTTCCTGGCTGCAGTTGCAGTGAAACCTGCTTAAAGGAGCTACATCAGGGGTTGGCAACTAAGTTAGGCCTAAGGGCCAAATTTTTTCTGACCAACTCAATGACAGGCCAAAATTACATCTTCATCAGGGAAAACCCGTCTTTCCTACTAAAAACATACCTTTTTTCCCCTCATCTATACTATTATATTTTGTACAAAACATAATTTGATAAAGTTATTTATTTAAAATCAATGAATTTGCTAAAGGCTGTCATTATTTATTCATTTGATCTTTAAGCCAAGCTTGTTATTTTTTTTAATTCAGTGAAACAGATTTTGCACTTTGTTACAGTGGCACACAGAGAGCCATTTTTCTTTTTTTCTCCTTTTTCTCAGAGCGCACATGTGCCAATTCAGTTCCTACCTCAAGCCAGTGTGCGTCTGAAGTCAAGCAGATGCTGCTTTATTTTATTTTATCATATTTTGTCACGACTTTTGAATAAATGTTCTGAAATCTGTGTGGAATTATTGTTTTTGTGATAGCAAATCAGTTTTTTAATCAATGTTATCTGGTGGTTATCTGGTGGCGGGCCAATTTTGGCCCACGGGCCGCCAGTTGCCTACCAATGGGCTACACACTCTAAAGGTCTGCCAGCTAATGCTATTATTGCTGGGTACCCTGGTTTTGGCTGTCAGACTCAGAATCAGAAGTAAGTTTTATTGCAAGTACATTTTCACATACAAGGAATATGACTTGGTGTTTGGTGCAAAACAAATATCATAGAAGTGTAAAAGATGTTAAGAGTGCAGGTAGCCCAGGTTTACTGGTGATTAGGTTATGGTGCAATTAACACACACAGTGTGCAGTTGTGAATGCAAGTGCTAAAGTCTGGTATGTGTTCATGTAACGCATAAAGTCTATATGATCATGCTTTCCTTTTGTTTGCTGGTTCTGGGGTTCTGAGGAGGCAGGGAGAGGGCCAGAGTACTGCTCATGAGGCTGACAGCAGAAGAGGAGAAACTGTTCTTGTGGCAGGAAGTTGTGGTCCTGGTGGACCTCAGCCTCCTGCCAGACGGGAGGGCCTCAAAAAGTCCACGTCCAGGACGAGAGGGGTCGACTGCAATTTTACCTGCACGCCCCTGCGTCCTACGAGCTTACAGTGTTTTATTGTATTGTTTATATTGAAGCACCACTTTGATACAAACTTCCTTCCTACATGTTTTTGTTGAGTTGTCGATGTGTTTTGAAGTTCATTAGAGTGTCATAGCTGAAGAAAACAGCATATTTCTCTGCATCACTTCTTTGTTTGTAACTGCCAGTGCATCACTGCTGCACTCCCTATGTCTCCCTGTTTTGTGCAACCATTAGGTTTGAGTCGGACCAGTGCTCATCGACCCATGAATAGACCAACTGACAAGAGTATCAGCTCTTGTCACAAGCCTCATAAAAGAGTAGTGTTAAACTACATCACAAGCTAGAACAGACCGGGAAAACATGTTTCAGGTCAAAGAAAAAGCAACATAACACAGAGTCATGATGGTGATATTTTTTTCCACACTAATATGCTTAACTTAATCAATGCTAGACCTTCACAATCTTGAAGACAACAGCAGTCTCAGCAGGACTGAATCAGAGCTTGTTTTCCAAACACAAAAGCATCCTCATGAAGAGCTCCTCAAACTCAGGCCCACTAAGCTCACTAATATGCAAAGTTGTCCCCTCGTCCTCTGCCTGGAGCAGCTATGAGCTTCTACCTTTTTCACATCAAAGCAATCTCATTGTCTGCCGTTCTTTTATCTGCTGTTTTTTCATGCAAAGGCCGTCAAAGAAATGTATTCAAACAGGCTGGGACTTTGAAGTTTCCCCTAAAAAATCAGGGTGCCCTGTTCGTTCTGTCCTTACTTTTGTCATTCTTGCCTTTATGAAAGCACAAAACAAAGGCCGACCCTTCTCTCAGGACTCGGCAGCTTTTTTTTCTACTCAGCTACTTAATCACCTAAAACTTTCTGGATGTATGTTATTGAGTTTTCTAACAACACAAGCACCTTTTCCTGATTTGGTGTCCATAGGATTTTAAATGACATTCACTCAGTTGTTTTTGCAAAAGAGCCTTGTTGGTCATTTTGTCCTAAGAAACGATCTTTTGACTGGACTATAAAACAGATAATATTTAATGGCCACCAGGAGACAGCATCTGGATGCAGTTCTTATTTAGAAAATCCCTCTACAGCTACCAATAGATTTAGATAATTTCTGTTGTATGTGTGGTTTCCAACAAAGTTTGAAGTCTATAATTACTACTAATAAGTCAGTTTTATAAACTTTCCAGTTCTTATGTGGCAGTTAGCCATTGTGCTAATACCCAAGCTTTTGTTTGCCTTCATTTGGTGAAAACTCATACAAATCAAACCATGCTTTAAACTTTATCAAATCCATTTCTACTTTTTAAAACAACTGCTTAAACTCATGATTTTTACTTTTTTCATGTTTTGACTTTCAAGATTCACAATCTAAAATTCTAAGTCAAATTTTTACCTTTTAGCTTGTGATTTTGACTTTCTATATAATTTATTTGCCTTTTAAAAACATTATTTTGCCTTTAAATGTCATGTTTTGACCTTTAGAACTAATAAGTTTAACTTTTTTTCTCAAAGTTTGAGCGTTTAAACTTATAATTCATACTTTTTTACATCACAGAATAATGTATTATCAGTGTTATTAACATTTTTTAAAATATTTTACTAATGGTGAAAATGAGATTGACACTTTATGTTTAAATGTTGAGCTTGTTTGGCTCTTAGGTAAGGCTTGCAAATCCGCAATTGACTTTCACAATCCTGGCCTAAATAGTCCGGCCCTCAGGACTTCTAGTCTAGTCTAGTTTGACACCCCTGCTGAAAGTGATATGTTTACCTGTTTATCAAAGAGAACCATCTCCAATTTCTTTTTTGTTCTACCTGTATTTTATCTGTCATGGATATTTTAACTCTGATGTATTTGCTAATGTACTGTGTTTTAGTTTCCTCTGTTATCCTCTAATTTTTCCCTTATTTCCAACTTTAATCTCTAAAAGCCTCCCATAGACAGGTGTGGAAAATTAGCACTTTGCTAAAAACACTTACAGCATTGCATCTGGGACCTGTGCATGATTAGATGTCACAGCAATGCTAAATTGACAAATGAAATAAATATAAGAAAGTGGAAGAGTTTAGGAACAACAGCAACGAAGCCACATAAAATCACAAAGTGGGGTAAGGCACATGGGCATGAAATTCGGCAATGCTCTGCTGATTCTATAGCTGAAGAGTTCCAAAATTCCACTGACATTAATGTAAGCACAAAAATTGTGTAGCAGGAGCTTCATGGATTGGGTTTCCATGGCCAAGCAGCTGCATGCAAGCTTTACATCACCATGTCTAATGCCAAGTGTCAGATGGAGTGCTTTAAAGCACACCGACACTGGATTGCAGAGCAGTGGAAACATGTTCTGTGGAGTGTCAAATCTTGCTTCTCTGTTTGGCAGTCAGATGGGTGAGTCTGGGTTTGGTGAATGCCAGGAGAACTACACTGTGCCAACTGTGAAGTTTGGTGAAGGAGGGATACTTCAGCATACCAAGACATTTTGGAAAATGCTACACTTCCAAGTTTGTAGTAATAGTTTGGGGAAAGCCCTTTCTACTCCAGCGCAAAGACATGGTTTGATGAGTTTGGTGTGGAATAACTTGACTGGCCCGTACAAAGCCGGGACCTCAACCCCACTGAGCACCTTTGGGATGACTTGGAATGGAGACTGGGAGCCAGGCCTTCAACTCCTTCAGCTTTGGTATTCTAAGCTCATAAATGCTCTACAGAATGAATGGACATCAATTCCCAGAGGAAAAACTCCAAAATGTTGTGGAAAGCCTTCTGAGAAGAGCTGTTATAGCTGTAAAAGTGGGACCAACTCTGTATTGAAGTGTATGACTTTGAAAGCAACACCTTTTTACTGTGCTGTTCACATTTTTGCAGAAGGGTGAGCACTTGTATCAAACGCTCTGCACAAATCAATGAAGACACAAACTGTGTAGAATTTATCATCTAGTGCTGTTGTCATTTAGTACATATTGGTGATCACTCAATAGATCATTATTCTCAGTGAAGATAAATTTGGCAATTTGCATTTTTATCTGGTTTTGCAGAGAAGATGGGGAGAGGTAAAAGAAACCTTAATGAAAACTGACATTACAGTCATAAAACTGTCCATAAACTTGAGTGTCTACTTCAAACAGACACTGGAATTTCTTTTGTTTTGGGCTGTGCCATTCAGGGGGATCCTGACATCATATATAGTTAAATGTGTGCTTCTGTTCACAGAAGGGGTGTGGGGATATTCTGAAATTCCAAATTCAAGCTCCTTTCTGTGTATATCTTTACTCCAAACATCACCACAACCGGCCATTGGATTATTTTGGCTTCCTTCTTGGACAGAAGAATGGACATATTGTCCATATTAATGGATCTTAATGGATCTTCAAGCCAATACTATAGAGGTAAGCTGTATTTATGGAGTTTAAGGCTCCCTCCTTTTTGGCTGACCGCTGAGGTCAGCCCTACACATGGCAATGTCTGTGTCTGAGTATGTCTGTCTGTTGGTAAGTAACTGAGTGAGTGACTCTTTTGTATGAACCATATAATACAGAGTTGCGTTTGTTTGTACTGAATTATGGCAGTGATGGCTGCCTCCACTGTGTTAACTAGAGCCATATATGCAGAGTTAGGCCATAAGCGGGGTTAACTTGTGCTGAAAGCCCTCTAATAGCTGCCTCCTCTGCTCTAAATACTCAGATATAGCTTTAGCCTCTGGTTCACCAGAACTGGGCCATATTTCTGTATGACAAAGAATAAAAAGACCCTATAAGCTTTTCATGTTGGGAAAGATGTTTTTTACTCCTGTGCTGAGCTGCTTTGGCATGACTATGTGATAGTTGAGGGGAAAAGGGAACTAGTTATGTAAATGCTTGTGAACTAGCCAAACGTTAGCTCGGCCTTAGCCAGACCAACACATTTCTTCATCACGTTCTGTCTCGACGTGTCTAAATCCAAACAAGCGCAGAGAGCAACACTGAATGCTTTCTGTGACAGAAAAATGTTCTCTCTCCACTCCCGGTCCGTTTCGGCATGACTTTCCAATCATGGCAGTGAGCTTGTCCCGTTTACTCCACCATTAGCTGTTAGCTTGGATGTCGCAGTAGGACCGCTGCTGTTTACTCCAACCTCGACTGCTGTTCTTAAATCCAGAGCACAGAACCACACTGACAGCTTGTCTTGTGCAGAAAAGAGGTTTTTTGCCCTGTTCTTGTAGTGTTGTGTCCCCAGGCTGGGACTGAGCTGCAGGGGTGCTTTTGTCATAACCAGACAACACGTCTAAATCCAAAGAAGCACAGAGAGTAACACTGAAAGCTTTCTGTGACAGACAAAAATGTCCTCTCTCCACTCCTGGTCTGTTTTGGCATGGCTTTCTGATCATGGTGGTGGGCTAGTCCCATTTACTCTGGCGTTTGCTGTTAGCTTGGATGTCGCAGTAGGACCGCTGCTGTTTACTCTGATCTAAGCGCTGCTCTTGTTGGAATCAGGGCACAGAGCCACATCGACAGCTTGTCTTTTGCAGAGGAGAGGTTTTTGCTCTTTTCTTGTACTTTTGTCTTCCATTCATGCAGTAATAGCAAAGAATACAGAGAGCGCCAGCTGAGTCATTGTGTGTCTGTGTTTAACCAATCAGATGTGGTAGACCAAAAGCAGGAGGGAAGGGGGGATGACACTGCAGAGAGACAACAGACAGCGAGAGAGGGCAACATGTAGCTTTTTACATTTCAGTAACCACTTACAATAACTTTGGCTAAAAATAATAATCTACTAACCATCATGGCAAAATCACTGCCAGAACACACATTTCAGTCGGGCATTTAGAGACAAGCATCCCAGAGAGCTGTGGTCAGCCATATACTAGGTTTTTACCTAGTCTTGTTTCATTCTTTCTCGAGTTTACGTCCTCAGAAGCCCTGACCGTGTAATACACATGTGATCAAAACCAGCCATGATTTCTTCCTGTATTTTCATCATTTTACAGATCTTAACAACCACTGCTTTGAGATTCCTTTATGTTTTGCAACACTTTTTTATCAGCCCTACTTCATCGTGTGAAGTATGTGTTCATCTTAGAACTGTAAGGCAGTACAAGGACAAGCCTTCCTGTATTGTAACACTAAGAGGCTAAATTATCATATTAACTCTAATAAAACTTATAAAACCAGAGTCTTTGAACAGCATTCATGCACTTCTTGACACTTCATTAGTCATCTTTTATTTTTCTGTGGCAAAGAGTAAGTGAAATAAGCCAGTACATTTGCATAGGCTGTGAACTTAAGTGAAAAGAAGACCTGTGAATGTCTCAAGTAGCTGCATCTTCTTTATGTTAACTTCGCTGTTTGTCTCTCTGACCCTCGAGTGTTAGTACAGCATGTACTTGTAAATAAGGAACCTTGGCTTTAAAAATTGTTTACTTAGAGTAATACTCATATTCTAATTTGCGATACAAAATGCATTTGATACAAAGCATAATAAAGCAAATTGAGTTTTTCTTTTTAAATCAGTTCACGTGAGGAACAGCCTGTTCTGGCATCACACAATGAAATATTCTGCTTTTCATACCCACAAGTGCCATTACTGGAAACTGTCCTATAACACTGTTTTGATGGAGCCTAGGTAAAACACTTCAGTATTGACTTAATTCAAGAAATAAGTCTGATGTTCAGTTGAACTGCAAAAACACATAGTCATGATGACTTTAAATTCATCAGGTCTTTAATCAGTTTAACTTAAAGCTGGTGTAAATGTTCTGATAACTCAATATTCTGTGAAGATCTCCTGGACTAAGATCTAGCAGGAGAACCCCAGCAAATCAAAGTCTTGGTCCAAGTGGTCCTCACTGTTCTTCTCAGCCCAACAAACCTTAAAGACCCTGTAAAGTGAAATCCAAAGTTTTTGTCTTAACACTCTAGATGTGTTGGGATACGGTTGCTGTAAACATGCGAAAACACTGAAATCTACATGTGACTGAATTTTGGATGGAGACTGTTAAAAAGTTTTTCACCTCTTTCCTGGCTTGGTTTAATTTGGGCAGGGCCAAATATGTGGGCTCATGATGTCACGAACCCACAGTGGGGAATGACCCTGTCCCTCTAACACTACAATATAAAATAACAAAGCAGTTCATCTCAGTGCAGTCTGTTGTTGATGTCACTGTTCCTATTGAAAGTTAACAGTCAGTTAAATGCTGTTTTTGTTCATTGTGAGGTAAATTTGCCAAACCTATGAGCCACAGTGGTCTTTGGATCATTTAGAGTATCATAACAGAGATTTGAGCAAGAAAACAGACCTTGTCTCTTCTTCTGAGGTCGACAAAAGGTCAAGAGGCTAATGGTGTGAGTGTCTTCCTCAATTCAGATTGTAGCAATTTTTCAATTTAAGAGGATCATATTTCTACTGAGTGGGTGTGGCTTCAGCTCATTTAACAGACACGCCCACACCATCCTGGAGTAGATTTTACTGGCTCATTTCTCATGATTTTGAAGTTTAATTTTATAAACTTAAAGATGTTTTATTTGACTGAAATTTGACCTGGAGCTTCACAGCACAATGACCTGTCAAACAACAAACCTAAATACGGATTTATTTTCACTTTAAGGGTCTTTAACATCTGGGGCAGCTTGTCCTTTGGGCCCTGGAAGAAGCTCCCTTGAGAACATCCTAAGCAGCTACCCAACAACAAAATTTTAGCTGGTCCACATAGGCACAACTTCTCTAACTCAGTCAGTAACTTCACCCATGGTGCAAATGGGTCTGTTACCCAAAGGTACAACACAGGTAATCTGAATAAAATTCCTCTATGGTTTTAACTTTAACCTACTGAAAAAAAATCAAACTCACTCATGTGGGGTCAAGCTCGGGGAAACTAGGAAAGTAAGCTTTCCCACATTTCAAAACAAAGACACATAAGTGTCTCTGTTGGCCTGTCCACAATCCCCCGAAGAATCAGGACCCCCCCCCCCCCTCCCACACACACACACACACCCACACACACCACACACACACCCCTTCTCCGCCTTTCAGAAAATGTGTGCTGAAACAAGGTAGCACTGCCCCCAGGTTTGGTTGGCTTGAAAGAAAGTTCCGCCCTCCTCTCCTGGTCCTCCACAGCTGGCAGCTGAGAGGGGGATCAGGAGAGCCACATCCATTAAGCCACACCCATCTCCAGAGAGGGGCGGAGTCAGACAGCTCAGTAACATTTAAAGCCACAGACACAGAAACAGCTTGTTCTGAGCAGGGCTGAATCAGAGGACTTTTCAACATGCAAAAATCCAATACTGGAGTGTTTTTTCAGCAACAAACTTCACAGGCATGTTTTGGGGATCCCTGAGACCTATATAATTTTGTCTTGAAAGGGTATAATATGTCCCCTTTAATTTACCAGATGTAACATTTGTCAGCTGGGCCCAGCCATGCTTATTTTTCCTCAGTGAAACAAAATTGCTCTGTTGTGCTCTTCATGGCAATAGTAAGACTTCATTTTTATGGAGCTGAGAATGAGGTTGGGCTCTTTTTAAATATTCAAATAGAAGGAGAACCATGGATTTATGTGCTGAAGTGGCATATATGTCTCACAAAGTTGGTCTCCAACACCATCCACGCCAGCTTCTTACCTCTGACCTCCCTTTGCAGCAAAAATGTCAAACTTCCTGCTTTGAAAAATAACTTTCACTGCTAAACTTTTCTTCCTGAGATAATGAGTTATATTTGAATGTATGTATTAGCAGAGCTATTTCTAATGTGCATGTTTGACCGGAGTTGAGATGCTGAGTCATTATAGTAAGAAGTGTTCCCTCGGTGCTTTTATCTACATAGTCCATCTCTGCAGGCGCTCTACTCTGGTCCGGCCCCTTCTGATCTACAGTATCTCTGTACGCTTGCTGCTCATATACTCCCTATCTAACAGCGCTGCGAGAGAGAGAAGGGGAGATATAGAGGGCATTAGTGTGGGTGTGCTACTGTATGCATGTGTGTATGTGTTAAAGAAGCAAAAAGGAGCCGCGGAGGTAAACGAGAGCCCGAGGGAGACCACCCTGGGAGAAGAGGAGGTGGTAGGAGGACAGGCCGAGGAAAAGTAAGATTAATGATGCTTGGCTAAACGAGTGCTCCTGCTGGCCCGGACTTTAAAGACAGCGGGGGTTAGTTACTGTGCTGCTGGTCCGGCAGGGACCAGTCTCCGGGTTCGTCCTATTAAAAAACATTCAAAGAGCTGAGCTGGATCCAGGCAAAGCATCGTCACAACACTGATGTCAGCATAAGTGTTTAAGGTGAGCCTCTGACCCCTCAGGACTTTCCTCTCCTCTCTGACAACCTTTAACAGACTATAGAAGGAGACGTTTTGTCAGACTTGAAGAACTTCGCACTGGTGTCCTGGAGCACATAAATCACACTTATGTGCAGGGGAGACTCGTTTTCCCAGCACGCTTCACTTTGAAATGCTAGTATGATGCTGCCAGACGGCAAGGCTAAGTCTGGAGGCCAGAAAGACTATTGTGAGTTTCTATTCCAGAGAGCTTTAATCTGTTATAAAGAGAAGAACCAGGACAAGCAGAGAAGAATATTAGATGACACAGAGGATGCAGAGATGTAATAAATTGCAGCTTAAATAACTCCTAATAAATGAACATTCTGTCATGTCTCTGGTCACTCCAAAAAAGTTGGAGCGCTGTGTTAAAACAGAATGCAAGGATTTACAATCTCATAAACCCACGTTTTGTTCACAATAGACCATAAACAACATATCAGATGTTAAACCTGAGACATTTTACCATTTCATAAACATATTAGCTCATTTTAAATTTGATTGCAGCAACACACCTCAAAAAATGGGGACAGAGCAACCTCATGGCATCAAAGATGCTTGCTCTTAAACTATTGTCCCTCTCCTCTTTGGTCTGCAGAACATCTGTGGTTTCCAAGAATATCAAATTTTGATTCATGTGACCACAGAACAGTTTTCCATTTGCCTCAGTCATTTTAACCCAGAGGAGACAGCAGCGTTTCTAGATCGTGTTCACGTATGGCTTCTTATTTGCATGATACAGCTTTAACTTGCATTTTGCTGGCGTCAGGCCTAAATCTTGTATCTCCATTTTTCCTCTTTTTTTTGTCAAATAAATCAGTGCTACTCCCTGAACATCTCTCAGTGGGTTTTTAAAGTTATAAAAAGTGTCAAAAGATATTCACTCTGGCCATCCAGTGTTAAATTATTTGAGAAATTCAAAGTTCTCATTTTCATGCCCTGCAAATAGGTGATTTTGGAGATGCAAGGTTTATGCCGAATACCACCGATCTGTGGATGGCACAGCTAACTGTGTGACAGACAATAGCTGTGTTTCCATTACCTTTAGAAATGTGCAAAATCTAAATGTGCAAAATCTATATAGCAGAATAAAAAAAACCTCTAAAATGTTGCAAAAAGTTTTTACAGGGAGGTTTTTCAGATGTTTAAGCATAGAAATACATTGCAAAAGTGCAATGGAAACACTTTTCCACATTTACATGTCACAGGACGGTGTCACATGACCTGTTCACTCCGAGACAACATTTCGCGGTAAGTGTGGACAGAAAAGGAGACAGAGACTTTTCTTAACATCATATTTACACCCTAATATGTGGCTTTTGCCATACATACAGACTTTGCCTCTGAAATATAAACCTGTTGCCTTCGTCTGTTGTTCAAAACTATCAAGGCAACAAGTGTAAATGTAATCATAACCGCACAAAGACAAGTTTTGAAAGCCCAGCTTCCTTGCAGTGGAGTCACGCGAGATGAGATTTTATGAGAATTACGAGGCTCATGCCCAAAACTCCCTTCAGTGGAGACACATTCAAAGCACAGTTGCATTTGATCGAATTTCAAGAAATATTGCTTTTATTTTGCAAAAAACTGTGATAGAAACCCAGCTAGTGAGCCAATGCAATGATATCAAGTACAGAATCATGCCTGTTTTGAATACAGTGCTGTCTGAGGGCCCAAAGATCACGAGCACCCAATATTGACCTTTGGCCTTTTCCCTTGCACAGAGGTCTGGCCAGATCCTCTGAATCTTTTGATGATATTATTTACTGTAAATGGTGGGATAGTCATGCCATTGCACTTCTACTTTGAGTAAAATTTTTCTGGAATTACTTTAAAGGTTTTTACAGATTGGTGAAAATTTGCCCAACTTCTTTTGCCCTGTCCCAACATTTTTGAGACGTGTTGCTAACATTAAATTCAAAATAAGCTAATAATTATCATGACATGGTAAAATGCATCCATGAAAACATCTGATATGTTGTTTATGTTGTATTTTGAATATTGACAACTGGAAAACTGTTCTGTGGTCAGATACATCAAAATTTGAAATTCTTTTTGGAAACCCCAGATGCAGAGCCTGTCATACTTAAGAGGAGAGGAATCAACCATCATGTTATCAGCGCACACTTTAAAGGCCTGCATCTTTGATGGTATGGGGTTGCCATGTCTCCACTTTTTGAGATGTATAGCTGTCATCAAATATGCTAATATTTATCAGTAAATCATCAAATGTCTCAGTTTCAACATCTGATATATCATTCATGTTCTATTGTGAATGAATATGGGTTTATGAAATCATCATATCATTGCATTCTTTTTTAAATTTACATTTTCAAAAGCATCCCAACTTTTTTTTAACTACAGTTATACATGCATAATGCCAAAAGATAGCATTAGTTATGTGCCCAAATACAGAAAAGTTTGTGCCACATATCTTAGTTTGTCCACATTAAAATCTGACTCAAACTCATGAGAAAAGCTACACAGACAAACAGATAGATGTATGGTAGAGATAATGGCCGTTGACAGTCATCTATTACAGAGAGCAGTGGCGAAAACAAGCTGATAAATGCTTATTGTATTACACAATGGGGAGTTTATTGAAGTCATGGAGGTGGCTTTCATACCCACATCCCAATTTTTCTTTTTAAAGAACTCGTTGAATGCTACTCACCCTCCCCGGGGCTGTGTGGTCACCAACAGCAGAGGCAGCAGCATCCACTAAAGTCATTTATGACAGCAATTTATCACTTTCTTCATCGGCCCCCAAAAGCAAATTTGGTTGATTATCCATTGATTCAATAAGCACAGCCGAATGATCGAGCACAGGCAATTTCCTCTCTCTGTCCGACACAGAGTATCGACACTCTAAAAACTCAAATGGGAAATCTGTAGGGGATAGTGTTGTTATGATGTGACAGAACTTATGAACAAGACTGCAAACAAGACCAGAGCTGAAGCATCCATACATCCATTAGCGGTAAGATGCTAACGCCTGGTTGCACGAGACGGCAGTCAATCAACAGGTAGATACGGGGAGAGAGTCAATCATTTACACTCACATTCACACCAATCTAGAGTTGGTAATTAAACAAACCAGCCTGTCTTTGGACTGAGAGTATGCATGACTCTGTAAGAATGTCCAAGCTGACAAGAGAATTTATACTGAGCCCCACTGAATACTAAGTAAGACAGGGGCTTTAGTCAGTACTACTGTAGTTGTAAGATTGTTGACAGATTGGACTATAACTTTGAGAGAAGTCCAAAAATTCTGGATAATTTTGTCCAAGTTTTGTCACAGTAAATGTCCTAAATTTACCATCAAGGGCATGGTGGTTCAGAGACTTTTTCTGCCATGTAACACTCAGGCTGCAACCTCCTGAATTTTTACCTTGCAAAGCTGATAGACTGGTCATATTCCATGTCTGTCATTTGGCAAATCTATCATGCAAAGCTCTTATTTGAAATGTTTTGATTGGTCTGAAAAATTATCAATCAGTGCAGTGTGGTTTGAGAAGAACAAGGCAGCAGCTACAGGCCTGTCACTGCAAACTAGTAAACAACGGCTGCCGCCTATGAAGCAAATGGCTCAGATGAAGCTATGATGACAGTTTTACTAGAACTGGGCAACATTTGTTTATTAAAGAAGAGTAAAGAATGACTCTCAAAGTTCTTCATGGCAAATAAGATGCTTTTTTGTTTCCCCCCCCATATAGCTTTGTTATGAGTTTTATTCACCAACTGGCTCCACCATTAGTAAACAGTAAAACCCATGTTGGGTTGTATACTTATTGGAGCTGCACATGCCCAGTAATGAACGTGACAGAGAGAACATTTGTCCCATCCCCCTTTTAAACAATTCAAAAAGGTTGTACGGTTTGTTGCACAGATGGATGTGAAATACTGTATATCCTACTGGTGGACTTAAAGGTGGAGGTAGGAGAGCAATCACCCCCCTTGGTGCCCTACTGTTAAAAAACCATCAGCTAAAGTGCCCTCTTGCATGCCCCTATGTTAGATAAGCACAATTAAGTGCCCTCTTTGATGCCCTGTTAGCGGACACATTTTTGCTGAAGTGCCATCTCAGGGGACAAATTTGTCTAAGTGAACTCTTAGATGACCTCTGAAAAGAAAAAATATGTTAAATTGCCCTCTTAAGTGCCCTTTAACAAAACAGAATGAGGCAAAGAGCCCCCATTGGTACCTTCTAAATGGAAAAGATTTTGCTAAGTGCCCTTGTAACTGTCTTCTTAGCGGACAAAATTTGGCTAAGTGCACTCTTGAGTGCCCTCTGAACAGAGAAAACGTGTCAAAGTGCCATCTTAATTGCCCTCTAAGTTTACAAAACTTGGTTTATTGTACTTTCATAAGCCATTTGAATAGACAGAATCTGGAAATGTTTGCTCTAAGTGCCCTATTTGTGTACAAAATTTGCCCAAGTGCCCTCTAAAGTGCCCTTTAAATTGACAAAATTTGTTGAAGTGCCCTCTCAAGGTCCTTCAAAAAAGAAAAAAATTGGCAAAGAGCCCTCATTGGTGCCATGTTAGTAGACAAAATTAACAAAGTACCTTCTTAGGTGCCCTCACAGTAGACAAAATGTGACAAAGTGCCTCCTAAGGGCCTTCTAAATAGATGAAATTTGGAACAAAGCCCTTACTGGTGCCCTCTAAATGGACTAAATTTGGCTAAGTGCACTCTTAAGTGGACGTCATTTGAAAAAATAAAGATCCTTCCTAAGTATCCACTTAATGGATAAAATTTGACAAAGTGCCCTCTGACTAGAAGAAACTTGTGAATGTGACCTCATAAATGTTCTCTTACAAGACAAAATGTGGCCTCTGAAGTGCCCTCTGAATAGAAAAAAGTGACAAAGTGCCCTCTTGAGTGTCCTTTTGAACAGACATAAATTTACACTGCTGAACAGCATTAAGGTGGAGTATTGCAGAGCAACATGGATACGTAAAAGCAGAAGTTTAGGCCACTATGGCGTAGCTAAGAGTGGCTATAGAGTAGACAGCTTGTTGTTTTCTTTTTACCTCTGCCAAGGAGGTTATGTGATCGGGTGGGTTTGTTAGTTTGTTAGTTTGTTTGTTAGTTTGTTAGCAACATAACTGGAAATGCCAGAAATGGCATAAGGAAGAACTGATTAGATTTTGGGACTGATCCGGATCACTGTCTGGATCCAGGAATTTTTCTAAGGATTCTATACTATTGGGAGATAGGGCTAATCACGGAGCTCTGTGCTGTTACCACTTTACACCAGGAGATGGCGGACATGAGTGACTTCAATCCCAGCAGCATTTTGGCTGTGTTTCCATTCAAAGTTTTGGAGTTTATAGAGTTTGAAAGACGCACGCCTTGTCGAGGAGATGAGTCCGAGTGTAACAGAGAGAAAGACAGCGAATTGTAGTG
Organism: Cheilinus undulatus; assembly: GCF_018320785.1. Classification (NCBI taxonomy): domain Eukaryota; kingdom Metazoa; phylum Chordata; class Actinopteri; order Labriformes; family Labridae; genus Cheilinus; species Cheilinus undulatus. The sequence goes on along the minus strand of NC_054884.1, from coordinate 30,289,363 downwards.
AGAATACTCACAATGCTGGGAGGAATAGAGGAATATTCACCCTCTGCCATGACTTCCAGTCGTCCAGTGAGAACATGGGTGAGATTGTCAGTGCATCTGTTGACACCAACAGGCAATGCTTCCACCATGACAGTCTACCCGTAGTGAAGCCGATGCTTTACCTCACCGTGTTTCCACCCCACCAGGGAGGGAGTAATCGGTAAATGCCGTGGTGGGGGGCACATGGGGACGGATCCAGGAATTGTTTAAAGCATTCTTCACTATTGGGAGAGAGGGCTAATGGCGGAGGTCTGGGCTCTCTGAGTGCTTTTCTAGTTTATGTACTGTTATGTATTTAGTTTTTTCTTTGCTCAAATCTACTTCTCAGTTTCTTTTTGATCATTTAATATTGTCATGTGTTTCATGAAGTATTATCTTATTGTTCTTCATAGTCCTGTCTTCTCATGTTCATTGTGTCATAAATGCTTTGCCTCCAACTCTGTAAAGCACTTTGAATTGCTTTTGTGTGAATGGTACTCTTTCATTTATCGTACCTATCTTTGTAATAACCACCTTTCCAAAGTACCACTTACTGAAACAGATTCTAGCGATGTAGAAATAAAAGGAGCACTTCTCATGCTTTAGGACCTTGCTACCATTTCAACCCTCCACTCACTCTGCATTAACTACTGAAGGGTCTGGATTTGACCGCGTTTAACTGAAGGTAATATTAGTACAAGTTGTGTCATTCTATTTTGGTTTATATTCAGCCAATCCTTTGTTGATTTGCCTTGAAAACTGTATCCACATTAGATGTTTATCTCACATGTTTAAATAATAAATCATTTCTCTCATATTTCATAATGTGCTTTTCAATTGTATTTTGTAAGGGAGTGGGAGATGACATGCACCAAGTGGCATGAGGATAGAGATAAAACCTGGCATCGTTGCAATGGCTCTGTTAGCTTGCTTAACCAACTGATCTAAACCAGCATCCCAACTTTTTTGGTGTTATAGATTTTTTAAATTTCTAAGTGTGACACTTTTCAGAAAGAAAATAAAACACTTTAACTAAGGTATCACTGTATAACAGTTCAGCCAGGACCACTTTGTCAAGAAACACATATGATTTGTGGTTATAATTATTCCTCTTTATTAGCAGTTATCAATTTATATTTGGTGGTGTGGCCATTCTTGGATACCTCCGCGCTTCCAGCACAGATTCCTACCTTTCGTGTGCCTACAAGGAATGCCTGAGCTAGGGTGAAAAGCAGCCAAAACACCCACAGAAGAGCAGGCTTAAATGACAACAGAATGACAGTGATTAAGTCAGAAGCAGTATAAAGGAGGAGCTGGGGTGGAGAAGGGTTGCAAAAAGCGACTTGCAGAGGGAGCAGTGAAGCTTAGCCAGGCTAGAACAGTTTAACAACATGGGATCAACACAAGAAAAAAACAAAAATGTGCCAAAATGAAAGGTATTTGACTTGATTAATGCATAAACCAGGGTGAGAAAGTAGCCTTCTTAAACCAGCTTTCTCTCAATGCACAAAGATTGTGTACCTGTGCATTAAGTATGTCATCGTCACCATTTTGTACCATATTTTCCTGCCTCAGTCATTGTTAGCTGTATATTTGGTGTTATTTGGTGAATATTAGCTGATGTCGAGTTCGAGTAATGCCCTCTGAGCTCTCAGTGTTGTCATAGCTGGTTTTATGTGCAGCGCTGTCCACGGTGCTGATCATGTTTCAGTCAGGATTTCATGGTGTGACTGACTTTATCATGCATGGAGTTCTGACTTAGGCCTCTGGCTGTTTATTTATGAACTATGGAGATTAAGTGTAAACAATACACGGGTTTTTTTTCACACTTTTGATCACACTGTGCAGCTGCAAGTTGCTTTTACATCATTGTTGTCATAATGTGTCTAAAAGACAAGCAACTCAGCGGTAATTACCTGCTGCATGCATCAATCGAGTGCACGTGCTGTTTGTTCAAGTGGGTACTTGCTGTGAAAAAAGAGCATGCTGTGTGGAGGAAAGGAGACAAAAGGCTGAGTGCTGACTTTGCTTTGGTCTGCACTCAGTATGCCTGCAGAACATGTCTGCTGCTTTGTCATCAGCCACAGCCATGGTCACATGACTATGGTAACAGTGAGCTGTCCATGTTGATTTTGCACTTTTTGCTGAACCTTGTGCCTACACATTGCACTTTTAAATTCTTAGTTTTTACTATTACCAATTGCTTTCCTATTCTTCATCATGAGGAAGTTTTACAACCTCAGAAACCTCTGAACGCTGTAATTTCCTTCCATCATGAGCCTGCACAATCCAGTCAGATTTTTACAAAAGTTGAAGTCCAGATTAGGAGGGGCCACTTGTATTCTCTCTAAAAACCTGGAAACCTGTCTGCACTTGGCTGGCTGGTGATGGCCACCAAAGGACCATCCATACAAACTCCTTGCCTCCCAATGGCCACCCCAACCCTGCCTCATAGTTTCATCTCACAGCACCATCTTCAACTTCAATTTGCCATTTGGTTTGTTTGCATTTGTGACTGTTGCACATGAAGATTGCTCTGTGCTCTCATTGGTTAAAGGGATAGTTGGTATATCCAACTGCACTGGTATAGAAAAATAGCCAGTCACTGAAACTTGCATTGCAAAATAATGCAAATAGAAATAAATATGTCAAAATAAATATCCTTTAAACAGCACTGAAGTTACTGTGATGGAACAAACTGTAGACGGTAGAAAGAAAAATCAGGCTTTCTAAACTGCTAGAAGATATCCAAGATATGGCTTTTAATATTGTTCACTATGGCTCATTAAAAGGGATAAATTAAATCATTTTTTGGGACCAATAGGTCCTGAAACCCTGCAATTGTTAGATTAGGCTATAACTGGACTTAAAAATGTGTTGTCTAACCTTGGTTTGAGGGAAAGCTCAAGAAAAAGTGTATTCAAGCACAGAAAGAAGTTGTGAACTACATGATATGGACAAAAGCATTTGGCCACACCCGTGAATTCTTGAATGTGGATGTTTCAATCAGACATGTTACCACAGGTGTACATAATCAAACACTTAGCCATGCAGGCTTTGTGACACAAAAAGGACGAGGTCAGTGACTTCAAGCGTGGTACTGTGATGAATGCCATGTTTGCAAGAACATGGTCTGTGAAATATCTTCCCTGCTGGATATTCCACAGTCACCTTTAAGTGATGTTACTGGAAGGTGGAAGAGTTTAGGAACAACAGCAACAAAGCACAGGACCATGTAAAATCACAGAGTGGGGTCAATGACTGCTAGAAGTCACCAATGGTTCCATAGCTGAAGATTCCCGAGCTTCCACTGGCATTAATGTAAGCACAAAAAAATGTGAAGCGGGAGCTTCATGAAATGGGTTACCATCGCTGAGCAGCTGCATGCAAGCCTCATATCATCAAGTCCAATGAAAAGTGATGGATGAAGTAGTGCAAAGCACACTGACACTAGACTGGGGAGCAGTGGAAACATGTTCTTTGGAGTGACAAATCACACTTCTCTGTTTGGAAGTTGAGTCTGGGTTTAGCAGATGTTTGGAGAAAATTATCTGCCTGACTGCACTGTGCAAACTTTTAAGATGAGTGGAGGAGGGATAACGGTGTGGGGCTGGTTTTCAGGGTTAAGTCTAGGCCACTTACCTCCAGTGAAGGGCAATCTCAGTGCTTCAGCATACCAACACATTTTGGACAATGCTATGCTTCCTACTGTGTGGCAACAGTTTGGGGAAGGTCCTTTTCTATTCCAACATGACTGTGCCCCGATGCACAAAGCGAGGACTATAAAGACATGGTTTGATAAGTTTGGTGTGGAAGAACTAGACTGGCCCACACAGAGCCCTGACCTCAGAGGTTGCAAGCTAAGCCTTCATATCAAACATCTGTGTCTAACTTCACAAATGCTCTATGAATGAATGGGAACAAATTCCCATAAAAAAATCCTGTGGAAAGCCTTCCAAGAAGAGTGAAGGCTGTTATAGCTGCAAAGGGGGGGCAATTTTATACTTACATAGTCTGTCCTCAGAATCCCCTCTCCAGACTATTCTTTGACATAACTCAGAACTCTCCACGTTCTTCTCAGGACAAAGTAAAGTGAAGTTTTGAGGGCGCTTGGGTTTTCAGGATGTTGAATGCTGCTTGAAGGAACTCAGGACGGCCTCACGCAGGGCTGGATGTCAGGCCTGAGTCAATTCCAGACTCAGCAGTGGTGTGCTGCACGAGTAATGAGCACCAGGCGGAAACACAGGGCACTTAATGGGATTACACAAGGAGACGTTAATCTAGGGAGTGCAGGTGGGGAATTAAACATGATCAGAGGGCTGCAGTGAGACGGATGGAAGTGGGTCTGTTGAGTCAGGAGGGAGGGACATACAGAGTGCTTGACAATGCCAGAGAGAAAAAGAACCACAGGAAGTCAGAGGACAGAAACACCATTACACCACGGAGTTGTTCATTATCATTTCTGTCCCCCGGTAACTTTTTTTTAAAAGACTGGCTCGAATTATCTTTAGTGTTTTTATGCAGGAAATTAAAGAGAGAAACTCATTTGCTTGAAGGACCAAGCTAAACATTTATAAAATGGCTCATTTCATTTCACTGAGGATTTGGACTGTGGGTGTATGTTAGGCAGCTGTTTTTTCTTAAGATAGATACATTACCAATATACAATAACTGCCTGGCTGAAGCCCATTAGCCAGAAACACAATGAGCAGTATAGCTGGAGGATTGAAAGGACCCTTTGATAATAAGCCAACCCCAGAGGACAGCAAGTGCTTCATTTGAATGAAACAACAATTAAATTACTGGCTGCAGTTTTTGCCGGACATATTAAATCCCTCACTGCGAATGGTCCATTTCCATTTTTGTAATTTAGCTTCTAAAGCTGCAAATTGATTCAGAAATGTGGTATTGTCGATGCAGACTTCAGGCGCTGACCTTGCCTGCAAAGGTGTATGACATCTTAATTGGTTTAAAACACAATCAGCCGCTGCTCAGGAAAACGCTTTGAAATGAAGATCGGTCTAGGCATAAAGAAATGTACTTGTTGCCGGAGCCCATTGTGTTGGAATGGAGGTATTGAATGAAGTGCATTCATTCAGTTTATCTAGGAACCTTGAAGTGAGAAGGGACACATTTTTTTGAGTTATTGCGTTCCAGGGATCATGCTTTAGTCAAAGGGAATGGATAAATAAAGTATGTATTAGTTTTTGCTTCTTCCAATATTTTGATTTGTTTTTAATTAATTAAAATCATGTGCTTAAGTATTCTTCTTGGCAGTCTCACTACCTCTTCTGCTAAGTAAAGCTGCTTAAATATGCAAGGACTCAAAGTTGAATGAGCTGGCAAAGAGGGTTGCATTTTCTTTGAAGAAATTTCCAATTATGTTCTTTTTTTTAAAGACAAGAACCACATAAAGAAAACTGTTAAATTTAAGAGCCCATGATGAGTTAGTTTTACAAGCAATGTTACCCAAATTTGGTCACAGCCAAGTCAAACCATGAAAAAGCAGCTTTATTTGTGTCATAGTGTTACAAACCTTAAAAACCAACCTGATCTGACTGACAAGACTCTTATCAAAGGGTGGCAAACAAGCTTTTTTCCATGCAGCAGCTTCCCATCAGCATCATTGCGCTTCTTATTGCAGAGCTCGGGGTTGAGACCGTCCTACTTAAGAAATCCAAAGGGGGGAGAGCCTTAGCAGTATAGACCAGTTTGAGGTGGTCTTGTCCAGTCTTGGCCAACAGCCTGGCCACACAAGTGTGATCCCGACCGCTCATCGTATGCTGTCATGCCTATGATGCTATGCTCTGTGTGATGCTAGTAGGCTATTCTTTTCCTCTGAAAAGAAGAAAACAACAAACAGGAGACAATTATTGATCGGAATATGGATTATAGATAACAATTATGGACTCATCCCAATGTATAAAGAGGAGGACAATTTGGACTGGATATCCCTCTGATAGAACTTGAGGTATAAATGTAATAGCATGTCAAAAACGTAGCCAAATTAGCCCAGTTGATACATACAGCTTCACTGTATGCACATATAAATCCATAGAGAGAAAAATTAGGGTATTTTTATAATGCTGCACTCTGATAAATGAAACAAAGATGGGGAGCAAATGCTATCCCATTGGTTGCCGTTGGGATACACATTGTGACAAGAAAACTTTGGCCTTGCTAGTCTTGTCAAATAATGGTCGTAGGGAGTCTTGGACACGTCGCTAATCATGTCACACTATAAGAGCATTTGTCGTTACAGATGCTCTTAATCAGGACCAAAAGCCTCTGACCCTGAGGTACCTGCTGTATGGGATTCCAAATGCTCCATGTACCACCATGGGTTATTGGATCATCTACCTTATTCCAAGCTCCTGCAGTTTCTGCTGAAAGTATCCAGACCTTTTATTACCAGGGACTTCTCTTCCAGGAAAGATATGTTTCCTGTGATCCACTGTTGACTACATTTTCAACAAAAAATGTGAGAATTGCAAAAATGGGTGAAAACGAAGATTGGGCAAATCAGACATCCTGATACAGCCAAGTTTCAGAAAGAGCCCTAATCATTGTCTGGTTCTAACTTATTTTAATGAGCGGTGTAAGACACACTTTTTAGAAATTACTGTTTAAGAAATAAAACAGATGACGGTGGATTTCCTGGGAGAGTGGCAAGTTGAGCTCAGTCAGTTGCTTTCTGTGATAAAATTAACCAAAGACTGTATTTTTTGTAACCTCTATAATTTAATAATTTTGACTGCATTTTTAGTGACATTTTTTTACTCTTGTTTAAAATAATCAGTTTCTAAATTATCTTTTATATGCCTCTATAAGTCACTTCATTGATAAAACAAGAGGAGTCTGGCTGTAGACCACAGATCTCAGATGGGACGTCATTTACCAGTACAATGTTTTTGAAGGCTTTTCTAAATTCAAATTTATACAAAAACAAAGTTCTGTTTTGGAAATAGTTACGCAAACAGTGGCTCGCTTTAGCTTTGTTAACTTAAGCTAAAGCTAAAATAGCTTTGCTTGCTATGTAGTCAACGTTACTATGTAAGTCAATGTAGCTAGCTTTAGCTAAATGTATCGAAGCTTAAGCAAGCCACTGTTCGCACTACTTCTAAATCATAGAATAATCTAATGTAGCTAATGTAGCTCCATTTACATTAGGTTTATCTGTGTTAGATATATAGCTAGCTTGCCATTGCAGTTTAAATAGCTAACTTAGCTTTGTTAACTTTAGATTTAGCGACATATCTACATAAACTATGCATCTTACAAAGCTAATGTAGCTTCGTTAGGTTTAGATTTAGCTACGTTAGATATGCTATCTACATAGATAACATAGCTTCATTAGCTTTAGCCTTTGCTATGTTTGCTTCGTTAGAGTGTTTTCATGAAGGACAGCTCTGACAGTAAGAAGACTGTTGACTCAGCTTTATTAAAGCTGTAGTAAGCGGTTTATTTTTAGTGTCGTATGCCCACAAAAACAACACAACCCGTCAGGGTCTTGTTATTGAAGCCATCTGACAGAATATCACACTTCCACAACACCTCCTCATGCTGCACTCTCAATTGAGGAAAACCAGCAAGGGACGATGCTCCAGCCAGTGAGGAGGCTAGTAGTCACAGCCAAACAAGGCTCAGGTCAGAGGAAACGTTCCTATTGGCCACTGTAGTAGGTGCGCTTGCGCCTCTCAGCTCAGTGAGAGGATATAATGGTGGAGTCAGATTTTTTCATGCTGAGACGAAGTGTCTCCTTATCAGTAATTCAGCCTTTAATTTCAGTGAAAAAGTGGAGCAAAATCACACCACAGGAGCTTTGCCATCGTCAATATTCGATTCAGCGGACATGCACATTCACGAGGAGGTATGTGAGAAAAGGGGCGGATCTACGGAGCTAAAACATGGAGAAAAACAGGAAGGGAGGGGAGCATAGTTGATTCTACACGGTTCTCAAAGAGTGTTACATACTCAAGCTTTAAACATTTTGTAATTCGGTTTTGCAAGTCAGGTTTTTTACTTTTGACCTTTGGTAGCACCCTAACCCTCACTGGAAGTTTAATCTGATTTTATTTTGAAAGTTTTAGTCTGTATTTCCATTCTAACGGATGCAGCATCTCACAGTAGTGGTCTATAAGACTGTTTTCTGGGCTTACCCAAAATGTGCTGTGAATTTATCAGCACTTGTTCTGAGTGATTCGACTGATTTGTTCAAACTCAGAACTCTTAGATAAGGCTCAGTCAGTCCTGGATTAACCAAACCAACAACTTTTCAAGGAATTATTGCTAGTCCCATTTGGCCTTAGATATGTCCTTCAGATATATAGGACAAACAGACTAAGAATGTGTCACAACTGTAATTTGCCTTTAGAATAGTTCTGTGATATTCATTTGTTATATTTAGTTACTGATTTTGTTTTCTTCCACTGTATTTTGCTTTGAGTCTATTCATTCTCATTGTTAAATGGCCTGTGTGGGAAGTATAAATAAGTTTGTCTTTGAGAATTGATGTCTAAAATTACTCACATATGATTCCATATTAGATGGTACGGGTTCAACAAGCATTTGTCAAGCACACTGACATTTTGTGTTCGATTGTTTTGTCTTTCATGAAAGCCTTAGAAACACTTTTTTCTCTTCTAAAGCACTTTTAGTTCAACCTTTTCTGACTCAGACTCAGAAAAAACATATCCCCAACTCAGTCAGAAGGCTTGAACTTTAAAGACTTCAAGATCAGTAAAATTAAAGGCAAGAAGCACAGAGACGGTTGGTAATTGCCAACAGTTCTCCCATTAAACGAGGTCCCAGCCCAGTCTCAGAGCAGCCGGTGAATTATTGCCTGTTCATCAGGGTTCAGACCGCTGTGTTCCTGGAGTAAAAACTGTGCTACATATGGTCTGTGCACGCTGGTGTGTTTGAGCAGCCTCACTATAGTGCTGGGGAAGGAACAGTTCTTCTATGAGAAATAAGAGGAAGAAAAAAATGAGCTGAACTGGCAGAGTGTCAGGAGGAACACGAGCTCTCCCTCCCAATCTCTCCACACCATCATCCACTTAACCCAACCAGGACTACGAGTGAACACAGCGCAAAAAAACAAGTCCTGTACACCCAGGCTACAGAATCACCTACACCTAGAGTAAAACACTGGCAAATTACAAAGTAAACAGGTGTAAAACAAGGCTGCTTCACATACACTATCAAATAAACCTAAATTTATGACCTGTAAGGCTAACGCTGGCATTATATCAGGTTTTATTGCTGTTAGAAATTCCCCTGTAGACGATGTAGTTATCTCACTAACAGTGCTGCTTTTAGTGCTGCTTGAGAAAAGAGATCAGCTACAGAAAAAGCAAACCCCAGTTCCAAAAATGTTGGGGCACTGTGTAAAATGTAAATCAAAACAAAATGCAATGAATTGAAAATATCAAACCAATACTTAATTCACAATAGAACTTTAGCAACACATCAGATCTTTTCTTATTTAAAAACACCTCTACTTTCCCTATCTAACTTTCTCCACCATGTTTCTGAGACTTCCCTGACTTCTCTTTGTGTTGCTGCGGACTGTCCTCATATCCAAGCCTGCCCCCCAAGGGGGAGAGCTTTCCAGGGCCCAACCAAATGGGGCCCATGAGGCAGTCAGCAAACTCATGGTCCAACGAAAGATAATTCTGTGATAACATTATTTAACTGAAATAGTAACACTTAGGAAAGCAACAAAAATTCAATTTTATTATTTATGCAGCTGTACACCATAGCCATCATTTTTTATGTTTCTGCAATGGTTAATACAACAATCTGTAGAAGCTCTTTTAACCCAAATGATATTTTTAATGCTAAAATATCATTATTATTGTTATCCATGAATTTTCAAATTTACCGATTTACAAAAAAACTGAAAAAATATTAAAGCACATTAATATTTCTTGATTAATATGTCAAATTATAGTTATTTACTTGCATTCCTGAACAGAAAAATTTGTTTTAGTGGTTGAATGTTATGCTTGATTCATTTCTGACTTCTCAGAGAAGCCCAGTGAGCCGGCTCAAATTTGGGTATAAAAAGGTGAATTCAGTTTGAAATTCCTCATTCCTGTTCAAAATGGTAAAACGTGGAGAGCTGACTGAAAATGAAGGAGTCCGCATTAAAGATCTTCAGGATGCTGGATGGTCTCTGAGACAAATAGGGAAAGACATAAAGTGTTCTCACAGTGTGGTCAAGTATGCTTTGGAGTCAATTGCAGAGACTGGTACTTACAAAATGCGCCAAGGAAGAGGCAGGAAATGAAAGTTAACTGAAGCAGATGTCAGACACCTCAACATTTTAAGTACTAGAGACAGAAGGAAGACCACAGCTGATCTTCAGGCAGAGATGAGTGCTTCTAGATCAGAGTCTGAGACAGTCTCCAGAATGACCATAAGCAGACTACTGACGGAACAAGACTTAAAGGGAAGAATAGCTGCTAAGAAGCCATTCCGCAGAAAAGCTGGAGAATGTTCTGATGCCAGTGAAACATGGTGGAGATTCCATTATGGTATGGGGTTCCATTTGTGGATACGGCATGGGCAAATTAGTGAAAATCAATGGTATCATGAACAAGAACATCTACCACAACATCTCAGTGCGTCATGGAATCCCTTCTGGACTGAATCTGATTGGTCGTGGGTTCATATACCAACAGGACAATGACCCCAAGCATACTTCAAAGCTGTGCAGAGACTATTTGACCAAGAAAAAGGAATCTGGAGTACTGGAACTGATGGACTGGCCAAGTCAAAGTCTGGATTTGAATCCTATTGAACAAATTTGGGATTTAGTAGATTCAAAGATTGATTGCACAAAAATTTCATCTGAAGCAAGTCTGTGGGAACAGCTAGAAAATATTTGGAACTCAATGACAAAAGAGACTGTGGAAAAGTCGATAAAAACAATGCCAGCAAGAATGCAAGCTGTTATCACGGCCAAAGGAGGTCATACAAAATATGAAGTTTTTTGGTTATTGTGTGTGAAAAAGGACTATTTATGTTTTCTCATTTTTATGACAAGTGGTCTAATAAATTTTTGAAGCACTGTATATATATATATATATATAAGTTTTAAATTGGTTAAAAGTGGCCTAAATAGGTGAGAAGTGGCAGAAATTGTCATTAAAAGTGATGAAAATGGGGTGGAAAATTGGAAAAAAATGAAAGAATGGGTTAAAAAAGGCAATAATTGGCAAGAAGTATCAAGTACTGGGTTAAAAGTGGACACAAACTGCTAATAGATGTGGGGAAAATGGTTAAAAGTCCAGGAGGATGACAGTTAAAGGATCCTGGATGATCCAGGACACAGCCAATATTATGGCATCAAAAGTGTTCTTCTGTCACCTCCAGTGAAAAATCCAGGACAGAGCCGGTGTAATGGTAAAGAAAGTGTGCCGACACAAATCCAGATGGATAAACAGGCACAGAACCAAAACTCTGGCATCAGAAGTGTGCCTCCAACAACACGGGTCGATGACCCATCACACTACCGAAATCATGGCATCAAAAGTGTGCCTTTAACCCTGAATTTTACGGTAAGAACATATTAAATTTACGATCATTTTTGACCTTCATGCCAAATCTTTAGCTGTTTAATAACTGTGGTTTTCCTCACTATGAGTTCAACTCTGGTTGTTTATTTCTGCATTAACTTATAAAATAATGCTGCTTTACAATCATACAGGACCATGTAGATACTCCACTATGCACAGTCCAAGAGAGTGAAGCTCTTAAAGAGAGAAACAAACCTCTAAAGGACGTCATGTCTGAGCAGACACAGGTAAGAAAACTCAAAGATAACGCCCCATGCTGCCCCATCCTTCTTGTAAATATTGTAACTATACATCAGTTCAGCTGAACTGAGTCTCACAAATCACTGTGTCCGTTGTCTCTTTAATGGTTGACTTTGAGAGTCGTTGTGTGGTCATTTCAATAAAACCAGGGAAAAGTGATGAAAATAAATGAACTTGATTGTTATTCAGTCCAAAAGTGGTGAAAATGCGGTTGGAAAAATAAGTGGAAAAACCTGGTTTGGAGTGGCTAGAACAGTTGTGAAAACGGGTTCAAAGTTGCAAAAAGCAAATGCAAAAACAAAACAAAACCAAAAAAAAAAAAAAAAAAAAAAAAAAACAGGATTTGAAGTGGCAGAAAGTGCTGGAATGGGGTTGTGCCGAACAGTGGCGAAGTGAGTGCTTATGTGAGTTACAGGTGACAAGAAATTGTGAAAATGGGTTTTAAGAAAGGCAAAACTGAGTGGCTTATATTGGTTAAAAGTCGAAAAAATGGGTTTAAAACATAAGTGGTAAAACGTGGTTTGAAGATGCAAGAAAAACTGATTAAATGTGGCAAAAAAAAAAAAATTGAAGTGGGGAAAAGTGGTGGAAATATCTTGAGTGGCAAAACAAGGGCTAAAGGGGGAAGAAAGGGGTTATCAACTGTGGCTTGAATCTGTGAAAATGGCAAAACAAAGTGTGAAAACAATTAATAGAGACAAAAATAGGTTAGAAGTTCCTTACATGGGTTAGAAGTGACAAAAAGTGGTAAGACTGGGGTCAAAAGTGGAAAAAAGTGGTAAAACAGGGATTAAAAGTAGAAAACAGTGGTAAAACTGGGGTTAAAAGTGACAAAAAGTGGTAAGACGGGGGTTAAAAGTGACAAAAACTGGCAAAACTGGGATTAACAGTTGAAAAAGGTGGTAAAACTGGGGTTAAAATTGACAAAAACTGGTAAAACTGGGATTAGCAATGGACAGAGGTGGTAAAACTTGGGTTAAAAGTGTCAAAAACTGGCAAAACTAGGATTAACAGTGGAAAAAGCTGGTAAAACCCGGGCTAAAAGTGACAAAAAGTGGTATAACTGGGGTTAAAAGTGGTAAAAAGTGGTGACAATGAGTTTAAGGAGGAGGAGAAAATTGTTTAAAAATGGCAAAAATGAGTGAAAAGCAGTTGCAAGGGTGGGCAACAAAAAAACAGTTAAAAGTGGCAAATAAAGCTAAAAAACTTTGTTTGAAAAATTGTAAAATAAGTTCAAAGTGTTCAAGGTTTAATGTGGCAGAAAAGGAGGAAACTTGATTAAAAGTGGCAAATAATGGCAAAAATGGGCTTAAAGCGGCAAAAAGTATTCAAAGAGGGGAGAAGTGATGGAAATGGGTCAAAAGTGGCAAAAAGGGGTTAAAAGGGGGGGAAATTGCAGAAATTGTAGATTACATGAGTAAGAAGCAGAAAAAAGAGTCAAAATGATGAAAGGCAAAAATAAGTTAAGAACTGCTCACATGTGTAAAAAGTGGGAGAAACTGGGTTAAAAGTGCCAACAAGTGGCAAAAAAGTGATGAAAATGGTTTTAAGGTGCCAGTAAGAGGGGAACTTTATTAAAAGTGGCAAAAATGGTGAAAACCAACAAAGATAGGCGAAACTCTGTTAAAAGTGGCCGAACTTGATTTCAACTGGCAAGAAAAGTGGTAAAAATGAGTTAAAAGTGGTAAAAAATGAGGTTTAAGGGGGTAGTAAGTGGTGGAAATGGGTTTAAAGAGGCAAAATTATACTAAAAAATGGTAAAAGGGGGCTAATGTGAGTTTATATTGGGAAAAACGATGAAAATGGGTTTAAGAAAGGCTGAAAGGGATTAGAAGTTGCTCACATGAGTTAAAAGTGACAAAGATCAGGAGTTTAAAGTGGTAGAGAATGTGGGAAGTTGGTTTTAAATGGCAAAAGTAGATAAAAGAGGCAAAAGGGTGTTTACACTGGCAAAAACGTAATGATAAAGGATTATGTGTTGCATAAATTGTTTTTAAAAAAGCGGCTTTAAATGAATACGATTAAACCTTTTCACCATTAGAACCCAATACCAGCTTCACACACTTTTCATTTCCAAAATGAACTAACTGTTAGCCAGATAATAGCACCAATATTTATCAAATAGTGGCCTTTCAATATTAGAGTGGGACTTGTACTTAGAAAAACTTCAGAACATTGAATGAAAGATCGGCTTAAAATGAAGAAAAGCCTAAAGATTTAACCAACATTCAAAGAAGGTAAATAGGACATAAAGTTAGTAATATAGCAGTTTATAAACTCTGACTATCCTGAAGACTGAACAATGAGGGATTACACGCCTGCTTTAAGAGGGTTTTATTATTTTGAATTCCACCTGTTTCCTGTGTGCCAGAGTTTGTCAGCATTGTGTTCCACTTGTTCCTTTCTTGAGTCGATAAAAACATCTTGAATTCCCTTTTGCCACCATGCTGTCAGCTACACATTTCCTTTGGTAAACTGTCGCATGGAGCATGAACAGAGGCAAATTTGTCTTTTCTCTCTTCATCTTTCTCTCCTTATTTTGTTTTTTTATCAACATGCTTAGCTGTGCCTGTCGCACGGGGACCTCATTTACTGGAAAGTAGGATGACCACTATCTCCTTTAGGGAGGAAAACAAACACATTGTGACAGTGCAGGGACCAAAAATCTTGGGACAATTTGCCTTGGTTTGTTTGAACAAAGTAAAGAGAAAAGTTGATCTAGCTCCTGTGAGAAAATAGAAACTCTGGCATTAACTTTGGAGGAAAATGAGCACTTTCTTTTAATAAAGGTGCATTTTCTAATTTGTGGTAAAAGTGATCTATGCATAGTTTTTTCTTCATTTGTCCAGATTTCTGATGTTAAAGTTTTGCCAACACCACGTTAAAGTCAAGCAAGTCGTGTACTGGATTTACTTTTAAGACCCAAAATCTAACAAGATAACAAAGTCTGGTTCAATGACCAACTCTGACTTTAGTTTAAACCTTATTAACACATAGCTAGAAAGGAGGACAGCATCAGAAAGACAGGACTGTGGTTGAGAAACAAATGGTGATGAATGGCTGAAGGTCGGGAGGAGAGAAGCACATGCGCCCCATGACCATCGACTGTAAAAAGAATTACACAAAGCCTGTGTGACGTCAGCGTCTGCGTAAAAAAAATCACCCCCCCGTACAATAAAAGGACATGAAGACATAAGCTAATGAGACTTGTTTGTTTTTTTTAACCAGGCTGTAAACCAGTTTATTTCTAGTGTAAAGAAACAGTGTCTTTTGTGACACACTATGTAGACAAAAGTATCTGGCCACAAACATTTAGAATCACAAACATCTGTAGTATAAAAGGGTCATCCTGAGGAGTCCGGTGACTTCTACAGTTCCAGTGATGGAAGCCACCTTTGATAATTTGTGAATTTTCATCCCAGCTGAAATTCTACGGATAGATTTTCCTGAGTAAATTTCACTCAAATTGAATACAATTTTTCTCTGATAAAAACTAAGCTTTAAAAAAAAGAAGAAAACTTCCTAAAACTTAATTCTGTGCTTAAAAAACACTAAAATAAAAGCAAATTAAATCCAAAATCTCCTTATTTTTGGTCTTTGACAGCAGCATACTAAGTGACATATATGCCCAAGCCTGGACAGAGTAAAACCCCCTGATTTGACTGGAGAAGACCTCACACGATGGTCACTATTAGTCTTAAGTTGTATAAAAACATAAAAATTGATTCAATGAAATGAAAAATGAAGAGTCCTTTTGGGTCTTACCCCTGACAGGTATCAGATACGGCTTAAAAAACTAAAACTAACACTAAAACTGAAATGAAGCATTCTTGCAAGATGGAAACTAAACTAAACTATGAGCCCAACAGGAAAAACTAATTCAAACTAAATGGAAATGTAAGACAAAAGGTAAAAACAAACTAAAAAGAAAAACTTATGAAAACTATTTTAACCTTGGCTCCAGTCTACTTTGATTAGAATCCACTCTTGCACAGGTATGCTTTTTTTTCTCTCTAAAGTGTTTTTATTCAACTTTAAATGATGACTTTGTACTCCATGATGAACAAAATAAAATTAACTACAGAAATTTAACTCAACACAGAGTAATACAGAACAGAGTTTACTTAATACAGTGTTGCATTTAATCCTTTCAGAGCCGTTTCTCATTCCTTAAAGAAATGTTTCCTACTCATTATAAAATAGTTTCTTCTGGCTTCAAATGGGAAATGCTTTATGTAGAGGTTACTTTAAATAGATTATGGAGCTACAGTTTCTTCTAAATAGATGATCCTGCTGTGTATCCACCAGGAACAACAAAAGATTGTTTTACCTCAACAAAGGCATTAGACTTAATGTTCCAGTATTAAAGACACAATTGTGATGAGCATACAAGAACCCAGGAGCAGAGCAGGAGGCACTAAGTAAGCTAAAGGAGTTAACAACTGAATGTACTGGCTGTGGTTGGCAGAATCACTGGCAGAGAGATGGAGACACTAGAACCAAAAGGGGACAAAGAGGAGTTAGACAAGGCTAAAAACTCACTGAAAATCACTAGATTTAAAGGTTGAAGAGGAGCCAGGTTACCTGACTAGAGGCTGTAGCATACAGGTGTCTTGAAGTTCATCACCAGGTGTGTTGATCTCGATTTCTGAGGATGAGCAGCTGGGACTCCTAACGAGCTGCAGCCGTGTCTGTCCATGAGTGATGACAGCTGAGTGAAAACTTAAGTGGTTGTGGTTTAAGTTTTAATCCAGCAGAATTTCATCTGTGTTTCTACTCCATCTCTGACAGTGGCTGGTGATAAATACACTCAAAAATGAGTAAAATTGTACTATTTTTGCATGAAATATTTAACTCTTAAAAAAAAAAAAAAAATTTCACCAGAATGAATAATGAACAGAAGTTTCATTATCTGCTGGGTGGAGATCAACACTGAAATGTTGCAGCACATTATATGAGCTGTTGCGACCAAAAAAGATCCTCAATGGCCACACCACCACCATGAGATGGTACGGAAGCCCCAAAGTGCCATACATTCACATATATTATTTACTCTTTTTTCTGTGATAACAAATTATTTCTGTCTGTTTTCTTGTGATCTCGACTTTTTTTCGTCATTATTGTGAGATAACACTGGTATGATAACAACTTAATTTCATGTTATCACGGGACAACAACGTTTGTTTTCCTGTGAAGTGAGTTGATTTATCTCCTTGTCACGGGAAAATGGAGTAAATAATACATATGTAAATACATGGCCCTTTTAACCTGACATGTCAGATAGATTTGTTTCACACATCCATCTGGAAAACCTTCCATAGACAGTGTTTGGAAAAGGGCAGAGGCTTTGAGAAACAACCCCGAATGGTGATTGGATGAACGTTTTGTCTGTCACATCTTTACTGGCCAATCAGAGCAACAAAATATATGACGTAGCCACTACCATGGCGACTGTAGACTTTTGTGGGTTTTGAAAAGAAAACAACTCACAGCTGTTCTTCGCTCTTCTTTTAACGAAGATATTGCACCAACCTCTTCTTGCTGCTTGCATATCTTACGATTCTGCTGTGCCCGAAGGTACTGCTCCTCAACGCTGTCTGGTCTTGTCACTTTCTAACTGGTCTTGTCACTTTCTAACCAGTCTTGTCACTTTCTAACTGGGCCCAGACTGCTCAGATGGGAGCTTTGTAAGATGGATTCACCAGTGAGAAACATGGAAACGGGCGTATCCATCAGCTTTACAAGGTTATGGCACTCTAGGGCTTCTGTAAAATGGACTTTGTATAGATGTGTATAATTTCTTTTTAAATTCTTTTTTTAATATTACAAATCGTAAATTGCTTTAGCAATGAAACTAGTTGATTCCATGCCAATAAAACTATTTGAATTGAAGTAAATAGATGATAGATAGATAGACAGATAGATAGATAATCCTAGGAAAAAGCCACTACCAATCATCAGTGACATTATAAGAAAGTGGAAATGTTTAGGAACAACAGCAACTCAGTGGAAGACCAAAAGGACCAGGGTCAAGGTAAAAAATGTAAACAAAGAAGCAAAACTTGGTTAAGAGTGGCAAGAAAAGTTGCAAAAAACCGTTAGAAGTGACAAAAATGGCCTTTAAGTGGCCATTAGAAGTTGCATAAAAGTGATGGAAATGGGTTAAAGGTGCCCAAAAGAGGTCAAAAGTGGCAAAACACTGATTTACAGGGGGAAAAATGTGAAATTGGCTGAAACAGGCAAAAAGAGGTTAAAAGTTGCAAAAATAGGGTTAAAAAAGTGACAACCAAAGTTAAATGTGCCAAGGGGTTGGATGAGTAAAACGGAGAAAAATGGGGTAGAAAAGCAATGACTGCTGAGAGGAATGGTGCATAAAAGTCGACATAGTATTCTGAACTTTCACCGGCATTAATTTAAGCACAAAAACTGAGCAGCCGGAGCTTCACAGGATAGGCTTCAATGGCCGATCAGCTCCATGCAAGTCTCACATCACCATGACCAAAGCCAAGTGCCAAATGGAGTGGTGTAAAGCATACAGACACTGGACTGTGGAGCAGTGGACACGTGTTCTGTGGAGTGATGAGTCACTCTTCTCTGTTTGGCAGTCAGATGGGCGAGTCTGGGTCTGGAGGGGTAACGGTATGGGGGCTGTTTTTCAGGGTTAGGTTAGGCCTCTTATCTCCAGTGAAAGAATGTGAATGCTTTAGCATACCATGACATTTTTGACAATGCTACGCTTCCAATTTGGTGGCAACAGTTTGGTGAAGGCCCTTTTCTATTTCAACATGAAGACACAGTTTGATGAGTTTGGTCTGGAGGAACTAGACTGGCCTGCGAAGAACCCTGACCTCTGGCCTATGAGCGCCTTTGGGATGAACTGGACCTGAGTCTGTGAGCCAGGCCTTCTTGTTCAACATCAGTGCCAGACTTCATAAATGCACTACAACATGAATGGGCACAAATCCCCACAGAGAAATACATAGAAATGTGGGCCAGATTAAAGTATGTCTTTAAAAACAATGACATTACAGTCCCTGTTGGTGCAATGGTCAAGCGACACTTTTTATCCATCATAATGGGAAAGTGAAAAGAACAAATCTGCCTTAAAACATCAAATTAGATGATTTTATACCTTCACCTTCTGAATCCAGAGATTATTTCACACCATAAAGGTGTGAATCTTTGAACAGAGCTTAATCAATACTCTAGCCATGTTCATCCCTGCAGATTATATCACAGCCTTCTTCCTGGGGTTTAACTCCACCAGCAAACTGGCTTAAACCCCAGAAAAATACCGCAACGCGGACACCTGGATCAAGAAGAAATTAGCACCACGTGTGAGAACAAAGCTTCTTATTTGGCTGGTTCTGGGGTATATCCGTGGCACACTTGCGCCCCACTGGCACAGCCTTTGAGTACTAACAGAGCAGAAGCATCCAGGCAGCTGAGGCGAGGATTAGTCTCTGATTCTTTGGAGGCATTGAAATGAACCATGCAGACACTAATCCTTCCCTTTTTCCCTGTATCGTACTAGACCTCTGCACCACGGAGGAAGAGAGAGAGAGGTGAGGGAAACAACTTAAATGAAGCGGAACAGAAGAAAAGCAGCTAACTGAATTTGTTAAGTATGCTTACAGGTACATCAGTACAGTTCATGCACTCAGGCGCTGGTATTTTTCTGTTTACACAAAAGCGAGGTAGGGAAAGAGAGTCGATAGTGAGCTAAAAAACGATTTGTAAAGGGCACCATTTACAAATCACCCATTCGACTAGCCCTGGATTGAGGGATTAGTCTTTGTTACTCAGGCAGCTTTTGGGCAACACAAGCCTCCGTGGGGAAAAAAAAACTCAGACAGATTTGTCCAATAGAAACAAAAAACCCACAATTTCCAATATTTTACTCCCTTGTCGCTCTCTTTTTTCCTCTCCCAGTCATTTTCCCCTCGTTCTCATCTTACCTCACGAACGCATCCTGTGGTCTTTGAAGCTAAAATACTTATTTTGTAAGCACCCTCATTCCATTCAGCATCTCTTATTGGTTTGCAGCGCCTTCATTACCTTCCTGCTGGGCTCAGCATAATTTTACCCGCGTAGCGTGGAGGAGGACGGCTGTTGTCGAGCAAAAGAGAAAAAGAAAATATGTAATATGAAAATATGTCGAAATGCCCGCAGAACAAGGTCTGACAAATACTTGATCTGGGTGGGGAGGGAGAGTGCGCTTTGCCACAGTGTAGCCATGCTTTATCATTACATGGCGACAGTGAATTTTAAATCCGTCTGCACCTCCAGCAGGCTCATTTCTCTTCTCCATGAATGCATTCTGATTCATAACTCGTCCTTTTTTTTATTACGCAGGTGTATTCCTCTCAGATTTAATGCCGACCCGTATCTTATTTATCGTGGAGGTGAAAGAAATAAATGCACAACATATAAAGCGACTTCATGATGTCGCCTTTTTTGCTGACAAGGCTATTGGCACTTGTTTGAAGTTATTTGTTTTTTAAGTGACTGATTTACTGACATGCTCCCTCTGGAGATGCCTCGTCATCCACCATTACTTTGCCGTTTAATCTCCCAATCCTTGTGTTGGGATCTCTGAGAGGCTTGTTTTTTATTTCCAGTAGTATTTAATGTTGATTCATACCTCCCCGCGGAGCATCTTCCCAGCCAATTTTAGTCTTAACTCTCCTGATATCCACCACTTGGGCAACAAAAAGCAAGATACAGTGTCAGAGACTGAATGATCACAATAGCTAAAGCTAAATAGTCTGAAAGGTTTTCTGGCAGCAGCTATAGAGTGTTTAGATTAAGCCTGTGGTACAATCAATGCTCAAGGACGGAGGAGGTTCTAGTGATGAAGGTGTCACGACGAGTCACCAGGAGATATAGTGATCCCACCTGCCAGCTCCAGGCAGACAAAGGGTGAAAAAATGACACAGTATTTAGTTAAAAGGAGCCAAGCAAGACCTTGGAAGAAGGGACGATCAATCATACCACTGCTACAGAGAGAGTACAAGACGAAAATGTTCAACTGGTTCACAGTATTTGGCAGAAAAGGTTTCTTTTTCCTTCATTGTGTGACTGATGAGGCATCCAGTAGGTATTTTGTACACTTTAGCGACCACGACAAAGATGGTTTTGGTTTTAAAGAGAGAAAAGGATGACTAAAAACACTTAAGAATTTGTGATGTTCTTGGCTGAGTAATTTCTGGTCTGGTTGAAGGGAAATGATAATTGCAATGTAAGCTAGTAAAAAGGTTTTTTAAAAAATAAAGCTCAGGAAACTGCCAGAAACTAGCTCTTCTAATCTAAGATGGGATGACATCGCCATCCTTGGATCCTACAGTTTAACATCCACATTCATAAAAATACGTCCATCCATCCACATCACAGCAGGCAAAGCAAGTCCACCTGGGCATCTCTCTCCCCAGCATTTTCCGTCTCTTCCTGGGGGATTTAGTTGAGTCCACAGGCCAGGTGAGATGTATCATCCTTTCAGTGTGTCCTCAGTCTACCCTGGGGTCTCCTCTCAATTGGACGTGCCTGGAAGAGGCGGCATCCTGATCAAACACCACCACCTCAACTGACTCTTTTCGAGGTAAAAAAGGCAGCGGCACTACTTCAAGCTCCCTCTGGATGTCCGATCCTCTCACCCTTTCTCTAACACTGAGCCCAGCCACCCTTCTTAGGAATCTCATTTTGAGCACTTGAACCTGTGATCTCTTTCTTTTGATCACTACCCAGAGTTCATGACCATAGGTGAGTGTTGGAACAAAGATCGACAGGGAAATTGGGAGCTCTGACTTCCGGCTCAGCTCCCTCTTTACCACAATGGTACAGAATAAAGTCTGCAGTACTGCCAACAATACACCAATCTGCCTGTCAATCTCATGGTGCACAAGACCTTGAGATACTTGATACTCGAGATACACCTTCACTTGGGCCAAAGACACCCTCCACATCTGGACTGAGCAATCCACCATTTTACAGCGGAGAACCATAGCCCCGGACTTGGAGGTGCTGGACCTCATCCTCATCCTGAGGAAGCCAACAGAACAGAACCACATCATCTGCGAAAAGCAGAATGGAATTCTGAGGTCAACCAACCAAAACCCTCCTCTCACTGGCTGCGCCTTGACAACAAGTCCTCCTAATGGGGTCCCCTACTAGCTTCTAGCCATCAAACTGACTGCCATACATGTGTATTTGTGATAGGTCGTAATAACTGATTACCACCATGAAGCGAATCCAACTTTCAGGCCATGCCAAAAGAAAGAAAAAGCAAGAGGAGGATGCAAAGAAAATAAAGACAGTGGTAAGTGAGAATGTTTTACACGAATAACCCTCTTAAGACCAGCGACAAGAAGAGAAACAGGTTATTTAGAGAAAAAAAAAACTTTTGCACTATAAATTATAGCCACCTAACTTTTCTCCCCTCTGGAAGCCTGCTGGTTTGCAGTTCTAATGATGCTACACATGCCTTCATAACTTTTACGATGGCTTGTCCAGGAACCCGGGAACTTTGGTGACTTTCTGGGGAGTCTCTAAATATAAAAACCACAGCAGTAAGTCCAACATTAAAGGAGTTTTTATCCGTTTTCTAATCCATTTTTCAAGTCTGCTGCTAGCTTTAGTGTTAGGGGCCATGGCTGTGACAACCAATGGCAGGCTGTAATGTCGTCCCGTCATTTTTACCAAAATGGACATGCTTCAACACTTTGAAACTTGATGAGAGAGCCTTAAAATAGAGATACAGCCCTCTCTAAATAGAAACTGCTTTGAATAATGACTCAAAAATAGCCAATTGGGGTTCAGCAAAAAGTTAGTGCTGCAAACTAATGTTCATTTCTACCATTAGCAGAAAAATACATTTGTTGTCAAAGGCTAACAACATCGATGCTATTCGAATTTTAAATGAAACGTTATATAAGTGAAGAGAACAGTTTTGTTAGAAAGAATATTTGTTCTGATCATCAATGGTTTTGGATTATTTATTTATTTATGCTGGTTAATTGGGGGGAGGCTCTAAGGTGCTTTCTGCCCAGGGCCTCCAGAGTGTCCCTGCTTGTGCACATAAATTACCTTTTTTTTTTTTTTTTTTTTTAAAATAAATTACCATTTTCCCATGCCTAAGCCCAACATTTCTATCTGTACCAGGGCCAAGAAAGTTTATCATGCCTGAGCTTGTTCAAATGAACTGGACTTTGGGGTTCAAGCCTGCTTGGGCACACTCTCGATGCCTAGTGTGAGTGTGAAATATGTTTCTGAGACACGATAGAGCAAATATAATTACAAATCAGCACCTGAATCATCACCTCCTAAAAGATGTGGCCAAATATAGTTTCCTGACATAACATGCACAGCTATGTTGAGGGGAATATTGCTTGCACCTGTGCATAGGTGGCAATCACAGCCACATGCAGGGAGAAAAGGGAGTCACAGGTAAACAGGTGCAGGGAATCAGGAATCAGGGGAAGCTCACAGTTTTTACAACCATGTGACTGGCTTTTTGGAGGCCTGTCATATTTTTGCTTTTCCTTTTTTTCATATTGACAATGAAGCAGCACACCTGCTCTTTTGTAGGTGTTTTACCTCGATGATGAATTGATAAGAAAGTGTTCATTGTGAGGTGCTGTCGGCCTCCTTTTTCAACCACAATGAGCCTTTTTTGTCAATGTATTGGCCCTATTTTATCCAATTTAAAGTGTTCAAACTGAATTTGGGATTTTTGTACACATCCCTCAAAGGTGTATCTTTTACACATAATTAAAAATCACCTTTAAACTTTTATTACAGGCCTTGACCTGTCTTAAACTCCTGATATACTCCTGGTTATTTATTCAGTTGTCCTCCTAAAGCTATTGTTTACAAGACAGTGTTACTGCAAGCCTTCCTTAATCCCTCTCACCTTTATCTTTTTAAATCTCTCGTTCAATCTCCACTGCCGTCTCTCTCTGTCTTCTCTCAGCTCTGCTCTCAAGGTCAAACGCAGTGCCTTGCAATCTTTTTTTTATTTCCCCCCTCTTTTATTACAATCTTCCTGCCATCTTGCCTGTACGAATTACGCTCACATTCCTGCTGGTTTCACATGCAAATCCTATTTAAACCTGTCACCTGCTGCCACGCACAATGTGAGAGGAATGGCAGAAAATAGGCCACCAGGATATGGCGGCAATTTGCAAAAATGAGCATGAATTGGTTTTATGGGATGTGAGGGCTTAGACGTGTGTAACAAGTTGACACAGAGAGGAACTGGCGCGCTTATGATCTGTTCCAATCATAATCTGGCAAATTTTATTGCTCAGGCTTGAATGTTGCGATAATCACCTTGATCCTTTGGGTCTTAATTAAGTCTACGGCAAGCAGTCTGCTTTTCTTTGGCATGCCAGTGAGCGCGCCCGACCTCCGGCTTTGGCACCCTTCTTCTTCACCCTTTCCATGTTTAGCCCTCATTTCATCGCAGCACATGTTTGTTAAAGTTTCCCTCCTTGTCAATCAAGAGCCGACGTCTGCACTCCTGTGAGGTCCCAACTGCCCCGAGCTGTGTTCAACAAGAAACCGGAGTGTGCCGCATCACATCTAATGCTATCTAATAACACCGACCTCTACCACCTCCTGCTTCTCCGCTCCAGGGCCAGACACGATCCCTGGAGAATAAACCATGCCAACACATGGTTCCACCCCCCCTAAAAACACACTTCCTCATCCCAGATCATCACGTCCCATCATCCTCAGCTGCAAGTCTGACAGTTAGACTCCTGCCACTTGCTCAATCCAACCTCTGTGCAAAGCAAGTTATAGAGACGACATAACCGGTGACAGTGTCACAAGCTGCCAGGGGAAAACTGAGAGCTATAACTGGCATTAAACCCCGACACAGCATACTGAGGAGTCAGAAACTCAGCATGGATGAAATTCAGAAGCTTTCAGCAGCCAGTTTCTCTTGGATAGTTGTGTTAAAACACAGTCAGAATGTTTTTGGATGTGGTTAAGATTTCTACAAACTCCAATTCCAAAAAATCTTGGATATTGTGTGAAATATGTTCAAAACAGAACACACTTGTGCAAAACCCTGTCAACTAATATTCAATAATAACACCACACAGACAAAATATTCATTTTCAAACTGGTTAACTACTGTGATTTTGAGATATACATACATTATATTCTAAATTTGATACCTGCAACATGCTCCAAAAAAAAAAAAAAAAAAAAAAGGCGCATGAGCATGTTTACCACTGTGTTGCATCATCTTTTCCTCTTACAACACTCTGTAGGACATTGGTGGGGCCACTTTAATACCCACAAGGTGTTTATGAAAGTTTGTAAAACCAACATAATGTAGGTCAAAATATGCTTAGTGACTAAGTATGCCGAAATTGCTGGTTCAGTCAGGAAAAACACAAGATTTGCAGCCATAAACATTTCTTGATCATTAGTTTTTAAGTAGCACTTACTGCTTTCATCATCGGTTTGACTGTTCTTGGATCCCTTTGCCCTTCCATGAGCCTACATAGAAAGTATCAAGCAGGGACAGCACATGTTCCTGCTCTTCCTGTGCCAATAAGAAAAGCCTGAGGCAGGGAGAGTAGCAGCGAAAAACACCAAAGCAGCAATGACAACAAAATGACACCGATTATGTCAGAAGCACAGTCAAGGAGGAGCTGGGGTGGAGGAGGGTTGCAAAAGCAACATGCAGAGAGAGCGGCCAAGCGTAGCCAGGCAAGAGCAGTTTAAATAAGACAGCATGAGTGTTGCTGCATTAGATCAGCTGATCTGGTCAGAGCTTGACTCCATGGCCTGCCAGAGCTAATGCTTTGGTAGAGACGTCCACATCATATTGACAAAGAGTACAATGCAACTGTAAGTCCCCCTTGCTGATTTAGCAATAAATGAGAGTTCTTTTGACCATTTTAGATTTAGTGAGGTCTGTCCTTTCAGCATGCTAACGTTCTGTTAACTTGACAGCATGACATAGGTCGCTAGCACATGGAGGCTTGTTTACGTTTTCAACCAATGAGACCAACCAATCAGATAATCGTTTAACACTGCTTTCAGCCAATCATATTTTTTTGCCAATCGTTTGATAGACCAAAAGTGTCACCGTATTGGACAATATGCTGCATTACATTCAGGTGCAACTCCAAAAAGGAGGACAAATTAGCGTCCAGGTTGAGGATGCGCCAGATGCTGGACAAGACATTTAAAGCCAAAGCCGGGCAAAAAGCCACCCTTCTAACAAGCACAAGCCATGAGACTACAGTAATGACCTGCTCTAAATGAAACGCACCTAGAGAAGACCCTAATGATTCATGGGCATGTATGTAAAACTAACTAGACTAACAAATGGTTGTATTTATTTATTTATTTATTTTTAAGGGAAGACTTAAATTAATCAGAGACTTGTACAACAGTAGAACCTATTCTTCAGAATGAATGGGTGACAAAGTAGGTAATAATATTTCAAATAGTCAAAAGTATTTATTGTACATATTTAAAGAGGAAATGATAATAGTGGAAACAGACTTTCTTTGACTTGAGAAAAAAAATTCGTACAATTTTAAAACCAATTTTTGTGTCAAGAATGATGCCAGGCTAGCTGTTGTCATACAGTGTGTCAGAAATTACACATGATAAAATTTATTCCAGAATATTTGTACCTGAATGCTCACAGTAACCTTTATACTTTTTGCATAAATAATCAATAGTTGTACATAATTATAAGGAATGTACTTAAACCCAACATTTTGGCATTGGGGTTTGTTTAATAAAGTAGCAGAATTGAATACCCACCATCTTAGTATTTGTACCAAGATAATCTTTTTATTGCAGAATGGATGTTACGGTGACAAAACTTTTTCACAAACTTACACTTGAGTTTGGTTTGTACACTTTATTAAGACTTTTTAAGCTTTCTTGACAGCAGCTGAGACCTCTCACAGTTCACACTGGTAATGCACGTTATTGATTGGAACCTCCGGCTATCAGTGGAAATTAAAACTTTCCTTGCAGGACTGAAGCTGAAGTTTAAGAAGAAGTCTGATGAATTGTGAGTTTATGCTGTTTAGTTTTTCTTATGCTTTATCTATTTCAAACTGGCAAGCTAAGTTTTACATCACACACAATGAGGTTGGAATAATTAACGATCTTTTAAGGAGTCATGTCTGATTATTTTTTTAAATTTTGTTCCATCCTTTGGCATTTTTTTTTCTTTTTGTAATTGTATCACAGTTTTGTATAGTGATCTCTGCACCCTTTCATTGCAGTCTGGGTGTAATCCTTCCTCTGAGACAGCTTTGACCATTTTTCCCTCTTCCTGTTTGTGTCAGAGGAAGGTTGTCTCAGCAGGTGCCCTCATGACAGGGCTCGCTCTAATATCTTCCTGAATGAGCTAAAAGGAGGGCTGCTTCCCTGTGACTCGGCAGTCTGTCAGGCCCAGAAAACACAGTGGGAGGAACATCGATGCAGTCAATTCTCATCCCTCTCCTTGACCTTGGCTCCCGCTGCATCACTCAACCTACTGAGAGGTTCTCCATCCCCCTCACTTGATCCCGGCAGGACCCCGTATTCTTCCATCGGAGAGACCACTACAGAGAGTGTTATGACTAATGGGAGGTTGAGTGGTGTCAGACATTTCTTTAAATCAGAACTTTGATATAAAGTATTTAATACGTATACAAGTGAAAGTCTAGACAGTTGGATAAGACCTGAAGAGTGAGGGTTAGCGGGGTTAGTCAAGCAAACAAATCTGAAAAGGAATGTTTATTGGTGTACTGGATGATTGGAAATATATTTTTTTAACTAATCAAGGCTGAAATGTGGTTTAACCACACCATTTAAGTACGTCAGTAGTGATTAGAAATTAAAAGAAGCAGATATTTAAGGACTGTTTTTATTGAAATATTTGATCTTTTCAGTACCTATTCACTGCATCCACTTGTTTCTTCTTTTAGTAAAAGAACTTTTCAAGCACAGTTACAGCAGTAGTCTGCATGAAAATCAGTGATGTGTGATTACACAACTAAACGTTAAACAAAACCACGAGTCATTCCAACTAATTATTTATGCTTTTATTTTTTAGGCCCACAATGCCTATCAAATGTTGTGTCTAAGCAGCTACCGCGGGTAAATGTGGTTTTAGCTCTAGCTACTGGATGCTCTCATAATGCCTCTACTGTACTACCTGGATGTAAACCAGCATGATAGCAACACACTGCAAACTATTGTGATATTCAATGTGTGTCTACATTGTGCCAAGTGTTAACTGTTTTCTTTTTGCTCACGACAAGTATGAATTCAAGACTCCAAGGAACAAATTATCAAATAGTTGAGTGGGTCTGATGTTTAATAGGACATGCCAGGTGGCATGTTTACATTTGTTATTCAGTAGTTTGAACAAGATAGAAAGAATTGGGTTGGTTGTCACACAGGTTGATTGTCACACTCATTATATCTCACCACCAGAGGGTACTGTCTTCCAAAATGTTTGGAAATTCACAGAATTGGGATCAGAGCTCACCTACATAGACTTCTCTGGAGTAGGACAGCTGAACTTGAGGTAAGAGGAATTTTTGTGTTTTTCATGTCAATTTGTAAATTTTCAACTCCTCAGTTTTTTCATTCTAGGCTTTTAAACAGTGGGTTCATAACGAAACAATTGTTACTCTTAACAAAAGTGTGAATGGAAAGCTATAGTTTAGATTGTTTTTAGCTAGCTAACTTGTTGTTAGACAGTAGTTAGTCTTGATGCTAGCAAGAAATTCCAGTTGGGGTTGGTCGTCACATTCTCTTCGGGGTTGGTTGTCACACATGATAGTGAATGCGTGTACCCTAGGTAAGTAGGCTTTTATTGTTAGACCCATGTGTTTTTTTTGCTCTTTATGTTTCTATAGGCTGGCCTAAAGATGTTCCTCTTCACATTGCTTGCTCATTTTGTGTTAAGATGAATAGTTATGTTATATGTCAACTTGTCAATGCAGTTAAAGTTTTCAATTTAGTTTTGCCTTCTTGCCTTCTTTTAAAGACCTTTCCCATCAAAATAACTGTGAAAAACAACCCCATAGTGTGTGACCACCATCCCTGTGATTGGGGCTGGTTGTCACAATGTGTCAGCATGTCTTTGATCATTAACTACACTTTTGTAAAGATAAGTGGGAAAATGAAAGGGATAGATGTTTCAAGCCAACACCTTAATTCAATGTAGGAACTAGGGGTAAAAAGTGTGAAAACTAACCCGTTCTCCCCTACGGAAGTGCCCACCAGAGTGGACATTATTTAAACACTACATTGCATGAAAATACTTTGTTCATTTTATACTCATATTTAAATTAACTAAATTTATTCCTTTGACTAAAACATTTTCAATTTGTCATATAAACTTAAAACAAAAAGTAAGGCAATGTGTGTTTGGTAGATTACTTCTTTGTTGTAACAATGCTTCTTGGTAATAAACCTTATACACTCAAAAAGCCAACATAGGAGTCTGTTTACATGAACCTAAGTCTAATATGTAGCTTCTACTATATATAATCAAGTTTTATGGTTGAACACTTTCAAATCATGTAGTTTTAACATAACATGCAACAACTTAAAATTTATTAGACTAATTTATGTTAACACCTAATTCCAATGGGTTAAAATTCAAATCACCTCTGCTTACAACTCCAGACCAGTAGATGGCAGTAATGTGCGTATTCTTGATAAGGAGTACCCCTCTCTATTTTATATCAGTCGAAGGCCATGGTAAAAAGTGTGAAAAGTGTGTCCCTCCCCCCTCCCTGGCAAAGTCGACTCAACTTATATTGTGGCGATCCAGGAAGCAGTCACCTGGAGCAGGGACTTCTGGGATTGTTTTGTGCAAAGGAATTTGCTGTTCTACTGTTCTATAATGTTCATGTTTCACTGCAAAGTTATAATTATGCATGTTTTGTTTATTGGTTCATGTTTTTAGGGAAAATGTTTTTCCAAGTATGACACCATGAGTAAGGGGGTTAATGCTACAGACTACGCTGTCTGTGTGTGTCAGTGTTTGCGTTCTAAATAAAAGCTAGCTGCTCATGCTCACTGCATGAGAGATTGTTAAGTTCATTCAGCTTGTGCTGAGCCATACCTCATCACACCTTTCCACAATATCACACAAGATTTAAAGCCCAAGAAAGTTGCATTAGTGTGTTACATTTACCCTTAATAATAATAATAAATGAAATTTATATAGCACCATTCAAGAAACCCAAGGACGCTTTACAAGAACAAACCTAGTTGGCCTGAACCATGGTAATTGAGTAACAGCAATGCAAATACATCATGTTGACCCAACATATTTACATTTAGGTCACTCAACAAAATTGTTTCTGGCTAAGTTAATGCATTTTACTTGGGTGGAACTACTTTCCATAATTTTATTATGTTCACTAAGCAAGTTATTTTTTTGAGTGTACCATTGGAAAGCCTGTTTATTACCCTTTTAAATGATGCCACATTTGTAAGGATCATGCATTTGTGGGATGAGCAGCAGAGCTGAGTATGTGGGTTGCGCCCATGAAAAATGTGCCAAATCTTCTCTGCCAATGCCAAACAGCTGATTCCACTATTGACTCTTGTTTGGTGTTTGGTGGATTGGATAATTGAAGATGATCCCAGAAGTGTTCAGTGGGGTTAAGGTCAGGACTGCTGGCAGGCCAATCCATCCTCTCCACTCCCAAATTCTGTAGGTAGTCTCTGATAAACCCCGCTCTGTAGGGGCGAGTGTTGTCATCTTGGAGGACAGAGTTCTTGCTGACAGGGTGAGAAAACAGTATTCTTGGGGTGTTGTCTTCTTGGGACGCCCACTTCGCAGCCTGTCTCTGACATTCCTCGTTATATGGAATCTGGCCTTCAGTTTGAAGATGGTACTAAGGTTCACGCCAAACAATGCCACAACTTGGTTTTGCGGAACACCAGCTTGAAGTTGCCCAACCGACGGGCCCTATCCAGATTAGTCAAACGTGGCATGCCGATTCTTGAAGCAGACATCTTCTGACCACTGTAGCAGGGCCCATGCTCACAGGTGCAGCCAATCAAGCACCTGATTGGCAGCACCTGGGGGTACCAGAAGCTCAAAACAAGAGTCAATTGCAACAGCAAAATAAGCTGTTTGGCATTGGCAGAGAAGATCTGGCACATTTTTCATGGACGCAACCCACATACTCAGCTCTGCTGCTCATCCCACAAATGCATGTTCCTTACAAATGTGGCATCATTTAAAAGGGTAATAAACAGGCTTTGCAACAGTATAATATTTATTACTAAGAAGCATTGTTACAACAAAGAAATAATGTACCAAACACAAATTGCCTTACTTTTAGTTTTAAGTTTATTTCCACTGGGAGGAAGAACTTTCCTCCCTTTAAAGGAAAAAATACACTTTGAGATTAATCTGAGTTTTTGTGAAAGGAAAGAGCAGCTCAACAAGAAACAGTCAACGAGAAAAGGGCATATTATGCATGAGAATGAGTCAAATTCTGCACTTGAGTCATAGAAAAAAATGACGTACACATTGTTTTTGTTGACAGATGTAATCAAATTGCAGCTTGATAATACACTGAAAAAATAAATCCAAGCAAAAATAAATTCAACTAAGTTTAATCAGTGTAATAAAAATACAAGTTTCTGGCTTTACATAAATACGGCTAGTTTTAAGTACTGGTTAAAAGCACATTGTGATTTTTTGATTGAGGAAAGGAGTGAGCAAGTAAGCCAAGAAAAAGTGAACAAAAATTTATGTTAATCATCTGCTCCAGTGTTACTCACCTTACCACTGGAGTCCATCGTCTGTTAACAACTTTCACGGTGAGCGCTCCTCATATACTAATAAACAGAACATTAAAATGATCTTTTTTAATCGTAACACGTTGTATATTATCATCAAATAGAAGTAATTCTTTCTGGAAAAAGAAATTATTTCAGTATTTAACATTGACGGACAGCTACACCTCACTAATGACATTTTTCCTTTGTTATGATAGTAATATTAAAGAAATGTAAAAAAAAAAAAAAATGCAGCAAGTTAAATTATTTAAAATCAACAAAATTGGAATATTTCTCAAATAGCCTCTCTTATAGGCCATGAAATAAACAACTGCAGGTTACAGTGATGTTTGCTAAAATGACAGGGGTTATTACTATGCATGTAGCAAGGCCATTCATCAATTAATCAATCCAGCTTTGACATGACCAGCTCAGATCAGGCGGCTAATTTAAAGGTTGAAACAGCTGGTTAAAGATTCTGCTGTATATCTGCGGCCTGTCTGGAGACCTGTAAGCAACGGTCGGTTAATGCGCTGTCTCTTAGTGAGCAGGTGCTGAGGAAGTTGTTATGCCCAGACGTCATGGGTCCTCACATTAATTAAGTTTTTCAGCCTGCCTGTTTCCCTAGCGCCTGCTAATTAGTCTTAATTAGTGGCTGGGCTGATGAAGTTGTAGAAACAGTCACAGTGCACTGCTAGTGATTATACACTCCCTCTAGTTTCCTCGTATTCCTCCCTCCTTTCCTTCTCTGACCTTGCCTGGACTACTCCTAAGCTGATGCTTGCCATTATGTGACAGGAAGTTGGTGTTTGACAAACACCTGGCGCTTAAAGTCAAAATGTTTAGGATGCAAACCAAAAGAATGGATGTCATTGTTATGGAGGGTTAAATGGTTGAGCCTGCACTTCTGCATTCAGACTGTGTGATGACATTTACTTGAACGTGGGTGTCTGTATTGTAGATGAGCCCTAACTGCAGGGAGGAGCTGACTTATTCCTCTCCAACAGACAGCTTTAACAGCAGTCGCAGTGACCCATAAAGAACAGCTGCAGAGATAATCATCTAATGTGCCTTTGCAGATAATGACCCTGTGTGATCTGACCTCCATTTTCAGCCATTACCACTTCAACCACGCAAGAGCTGCGTGACTGAAGTTGAAGGATGACATGTCACTCGCAAGCTTGGAAGCAGCAAACGGCATGGTTGCTATGACAGCCAAAGGACTGAAGATCACTCCCCACAGTCCAAGGTAATTCCACTGGGCCATGACTGAATATCAACAAGATGACAACAATAACTGTGCAAGCGAAGCTGGTATGGCTCAGGACTGTAGCTTAGCTGGCAGCAGAACTCTGCTGACACCAAACAGACGCCCAGCATGAGCAGAGGACAAGTCCTGCTCAAATATGTTGTGTATATTCTCCGGTATGTCCGTTTTGGGGTATTTTTGGTCTGGGGATGTTTTCCTCTGTGGGACTTTGCTCATTAGCCTCATGACTCATAGCAGACATTTGCACTTCCAAATTAGTGCCATCTGTTTGGGAATGTCTTGACCTTTCTCAACATGAGGAAAGCCAGGGTCACAAAGAAATCTCTGCTTTTAAGTTTCTTTTGAAGAAAAACTACTTGCCATCAATGAGCCAAAAAACTGACCTTCTGCAACACCGTTATGATACAGAACTCCAGCTGTCTTTTTAACTCTGTGGTACACGTGCATATGGTTTGAAATTCAACAAGTTTACATGTATAGTAAAGCTGAAACACAGTTATTGATTGGTTTGGACATTTAAGTCAACAACTGTCCTTGTCCCACTACAAGAATGCATTTTTGATTGGAACATGATGCTTATGGTAGATGGCAAAATACCCAGTGCTTACTCCCAGTATAGCCATCCAATATAATAGATGAATTACCCCTTAACCTAATAACTGGTTGTGCTACCCCTGGAGGCAACAGCTGCAAGCAAGCATTTGCAATAACTTGCAATAAGTCTTTCACATCACTGTAGAGGAATTTTGGCCCACTCCTCCTTCGGAATTCTTGTAACCCAGCCAAACTGGAAGGTTTTTGTGCATGTAAGGCCTGCTTAAGGTCACGCCACAGCAACTCAACCAGATTAAAGTCCAGACTTTGACAAGGCCACTCCAAAACTTTCATACTGTTATTTTATGCCATTCAGCGGTGGACTTATGGGAGTGTTTCAGATCATTGCCATGCTACACAACCCAAGTGATCTTGAGCTTGAGGTAAGGAGATGATGGTCAGACATTTGCCTTCAGGATTTTCTGGTAGAGAGCAAAACTTGTAGTTCCATCCATTACAACCAATGGTCCAGGTCCTGAAGCAGAAAGCAGCCCCAGACCATCACACTTCTATCACCATGTTTGGCTGTAGGTAGGATGTTCTTTTTA
The DNA here is from genome assembly GCF_018320785.1 of Cheilinus undulatus. NCBI lineage: Eukaryota > Metazoa > Chordata > Actinopteri > Labriformes > Labridae > Cheilinus > Cheilinus undulatus. The sequence continues at coordinate 30,255,326 of NC_054884.1, read as the reverse complement.
TGAACTACTGTGTCATTTTAATCCAGATGTAATGGGATGAACACCTTCTAAAAAGTTCAGCTTTTGTCTCGTCAGTCCACAGAATATTTTCCCAAAACTCCTGAGGATCACAAGATGTTTTTTGGCAAAAGTGAGATGAGTCTTTGTGTTCTTTCTGGTCAGCAGTGGTTCTGGCCTCGGATCTCTTATAGATCCCACTTTTGCCCAGTCTCTTTCTTATCACTGAATCATGACCACTGACCTTAATTGAGTCAAGTGAAGCCTGCAGATCTTTAGATGTTGATCTGGGTCTTTTTGTGACCTCCTGGATGAGTTGTTGATGCACTCTTGGAGTAATTTTAATGGCCAACCACTCATTGGAAGCTTCACCACTGTTCCAAGTTTTCTCCTTTTGTGGGTAATGGCTCTCACCATTATTCACTGGAGTCCCAAAGACTTAGATGTGGCTAGTTCAATTGAAGTCAGTTTCCCAAAAAGATGTGAAACATTTAAATGTGACAAATATACTAAAAGGAAAAGAAAAGAAATCAGGAAGGAGAAAAACGTGTTTCAAAGCACTGTAAGTGTCTTGCCCGAGGGCAAATTGACTGTGAGTACAGGAGATGGGGATAGAAACCCCAACCTAATGATTGAGAGTCGACCAACTCCACCACTGAGTCCAAGTCGCTCCATCAATGGGCCTTGCATTCAATCATATAATCAACTTTTTGATTCTTAGAAATTGTTATTTCAAAACACTATTAAAGAGAAGATCAAGACCAATTTTGCGTTTGTTGTCTTGCCCCGTACACATCAACGTATGACTGAAAGAGCTGGGGATCTAACCCCTGACCTCACGGTCGAGAGATGGATTCCAGTAAACCACACCTGCTCTAGTAACACAATGAATTACATTTTCTTACTTACTGCTTTCAGTTTCTTAAAAGAACAAATCCCAAAAAGCCTTGTCTTGCTTAGTAGGCAAGGTCCTGACATTCACTGTACTGACCATGAAGCCATGGCACATGAACAAGACAGTATAACCAGCTCACAATGACATCATCTGGGTACTATTTACTCATAAAAGCCAAATTCTTGGACTAGTTAGACTTAATTAGAATGTAGAGGATGCCGCTGCTCAGCAGTGGCATCGGTCATCTCAAACTGAAGGTCGGGTGTCACTTCCCTGCTCCAGCTCTAGCAGTCTGCATGTCAAAGTGTCCTTGGGCAAGTCACTGAACCCCAAATTGCTCCTGCTGCTATGCTAGCAGCGTGTGATCGTATGTGAGGAGGAAGTTAATACTGATGGACACTAGGAGACTCTGCCATCAGTGTGTGAATGTGGTGGGAGTGGGTGACTGTCACATGATATAAAAGTGCTTTGAATATCAGGAGACTGGAAAAGTCCATGTAATGGTTAAATGACTAAATGCTCATTAAATTAAAGAGTTTACAGATGTATTTCTGTCTAAATACATTCCTACCCACCACTTAAAACACCAAATGATGGAAGCATGTGAGTTAACTCCGTCTGGATATTTTGACCTATAATTTGGTCTTGAATTTCAATGCAGGGTTCTAAAAAAATTAAAGCTTGAGGGCCTTTATCATTTTAAAGAAGAGTGTCTGCCACACTTTTCATCATTTTATGGTTATTATATGGATTATTCTTTTGGAGAGAAAAACATTCAAAATGATTTTATTATTCAGGCTGAGTGGGAGAAAAGAAGCGAAGGAGGATAGGTCAGTAGGGCCATAGCAGAGTCTAACCCAGGGGTGCTTTTTTAACTTTAAAGTACATTACATGGACAGAAGTGGTCTGCTGCCTGACTTTACACCAAGAGGGACTGTAATGACATAGTATTCAAATACATTACATTTCATGTTGGCCCCCTGTTGCCACTATTGCAGCCTTCACTCTTCAGGGAAGGCTTTCCACAAGATTGTGGAGTGTTTGGGGTGTTTCTGTAGGAGTTTGTGCCCATTCATTCTGTAGAGGGGGGTAAAGGGGAGAGCTTACAGGGGCCCTGCCAAATGGGGTGGTGGCATGGAAATCAGTGAAATCATGAGCCATTGTAGAGTTAAGCTGTGATTGTATTGTATTGATTGACTGTATTTTATTTTCAACTTAATAATCACTCTTGTCAGGGCAGTAAACATGAATTTTATTTGTTAACGCTGTGGTACAATAGAGCCTTTTAAGCTGTAAACCCCGTTTCCTTCTATACAGACTAAGGCTGCCGCGATATTCTGATATTGACAATAATCGTGGTATTAAAAGATAAAATTTCAAAATCGGGTTAAAAATGTGCATATGATAATTTCGTGTAAATGATCCAGTGCCACTTGAACACAGTTTGTTTTCTACACCCGCCTCTGTTTTCTTCCACCCTGCTTCCTCTCCCTCCCGTAGCACCCCAACAACCCCTCCTCCTTCCTCCTCACACACAAACACTGACCCTCCGCAATGACACAGTAGCTGCAGTACCTCCTTGGACAGGTATTTTGAGTGTAATTCATCTGCCAAAAGATGTTAAAATGGCTTAAAAGTGATGAAAAAGTAGTGAAAAGGCTTCAAAGTGTTGAAAAAAGTGTTAAAAATGGGTTACAAGTGTTGGAAAAAAGTAGTGAAAATGGGTTCAAAGTGGTATAAAGTGTTGAAAACACAGTGTTAAAAATTGGTTAAAAGTGTTGAAAAAAGTAGTGAAAATAGGTAAAAAGTGTTGAAAATGAAGTGTTAAAAATGGGTTCAAAGTGGCATAAAGTGTTGAAATTTGGGTTGAAAAATGGCAATTAGTGGCAAAAAGTTAAAAGGGACAAAAAAGGGACAAAAAATGGCAAAATGGGCTCAAAATGGCAGAGAAGAGTATCTAGTAGCTAGAAAGTGGTGAAAATTGATTTAATTTGTCAAAACAGGGGTGAAAATGGGTTAGAGGTGTGAAAGAATGCCTGAAACAGGGCTGAAAACAAACAAAATAGGAGGAAAGATTTTGGGGTATAAGTGGCAAAACGTGGTGAAAATGGGTTTAAAGAGGCAACAAGTGGCAGAAAGAGGTTATTAATGGACCAAAAAGTGGCAAGAATTGGTTAAAAAATGCAAAAATGGGTTAAATGTGGCTAAAAACAGGTTTGAAGTCACAAAAAGGTGTTGAAATTGGCAAGGAAAGGGGTGAAAATCCGTTAAAAGTGTCAAAGAATGGCTGAAATGGGTTAAAAAGAGTCAGAAACTGGCAAAATTGGTTAAAAGTGTTTGTTAAATTGTTAAAATGGGATCTAAGTAGACAAACATGGGGAAAATTTGTTAAAAAAAAGGCAACAAGTGGGAAATAGAGGTTAACAGTGGCAAAAAAGTGGCAAAAATTCAAACAATGAGCTAAATATGGCAATAGAATGTGGCAAGATGGGCTCATAATGGGGGGTGAACAGGTGTTAACAGTGGCAATGAAAGTGTTGAAATTTGGTTAAAAGTGGCAACAATTAGTGTAAACAAGTTAATGGTGGCAAAAAGACGGTTAAAAGTGTCAAAGGGGGTGAGATATCACAATTACAGAATCAGAACCAATCATAGCTTGACACCAAAGGTAACTGTTAGCCAGGATGCTAGTACCAATGCTACTGATCCAACACACATTGTTATCAAATTACAGCTGGGAAGGGCCCATTCAATGTTTTTTTTTTTTTTCTGGGGCCCAGACGATTATGTGGGCAGACCTGCAACAGATGTGATTGAAACCAAATACTTCTGTCCTTAAAGTGTAGTTTATGGTTATGTAACAAATTATACTCTCTTTGATGTCTGTGTTGTACATGATCAATCTGTTATTTATCTCTAATGAAATTACAGTTAACATCTGTTAACATGGAGGAGGCATGGTCAGCAGGAAGAAGCTCAAAGTCTTTTTGTTTCACTCCTTGGCTGCTGTTGCTCTGTCCATCTTAATACATTCCTGTAGTCCTGTATAGTTTTGTGCAGAAATAAAATCAAACACATCTGCTTTTGACATTAGTTTATGTCAAACATGATTATCTTAACAAGAATGTGAAAAGTTCTTGTTAAAATACCATAAAACACCATATGTACGCTGAATTCTGTTTACTCTAAAGCAGGCTGCTAATCCCCACTGGCTCACATTTTCATCTTCAACTTACCTGTTGAACCCAGCTTCCACAGCAGCTGGGATGAGAGTGCTTCAGAGTGCACTTTGAGCCTCGAATAAAAGGCATTAATGTCGGGCTGCTGAACTCGGGGATGCTGCCGAACCACTGGCACTTGTCATTGCAAAATTGGGGGAAGGCTTTTCCTTGGCAGCGAGTGACAGAGAAAGACAGGGTTTGTAATGCGTTTGAAGCAGGAGGGAGGAGTAAATCACTATGCCCTCACTCTCATCCACACACTAACATGCACAGTGCTTTCTCTCAGCATATTCCAACCATCTACTGCAGTTCATAGACAGTAATTATGAACACTTTGCAGTAAGCAGGCATGCTGCCACCTGAAGGGGTTCCTCCCTCCTTGCAGCGAGAGAGAAGCTGAACACTAGAAGCACAAAGAAGCAGACCTTTTCTTACCTGGCCCACTGTGTTTGCACTGTGGTTGCTGCAGACTGTAGAGAAAGAAATGAATAAAGGGAGACACCAAAAGCAGAGGGGCCTAGGAGGGTACCATGATTGCATGTTGAGAGTTCAGTGCTCACTTCAGCATCGCAGCAGAGAGGAGCCAGTGCCCTACAGTTTACATTTCCTGTAGTGAGAGCTTGCCATTTGCACTAGAATGTTGTATTGGTTTTCTTCCAGTACCATCGGGAGCAGTGGAGTGACTGTTGTATGCTTTAGAGGAAGATGACATGGCTGTTATTTCTATGAGAACAGCTTAGTGTGGAATGAAATGGTGCAGGGGCAGGTGGAAGGGACATAAGTGGCAGGCATAGTTTGGAGGACAGGGCCATTTCCTGGTGTCCTAAGGGTTGATTTGCAGTCAATATAAACAGTAAGAATGATGGATGAAGGACAGGTGGAGCACAGAGAGAGATGCTGAACTGTGCTGTTGTTTAAATAAAGAAATGGTGCACAGTTCTGATAAAAAAAAAAGGGTCTGTTCTACACCGTGTATTTTCCTTTTTATTTGGGCTCACCTGGAAAACTAATTATCTCAGGTGTTTGGGATTGATTTCAGTGATCATAGGGCCCTGAGAAACAATACCATCTAGGATTTTAATTTAAAAAATAAATAAATTGAATGTTTGTGATATTAATATCCAATATGCATAATAATATAGAACGTGGTGTACAGCTAAGTCAGAGTTAAGTGCTTTAGTGGTAGCAGCCATTGTATACATGGGCTTACAGTGCTACTAAACCCTCCTGTAACAATTGCAAACTAAAGTTGAGACAGATCAAGAGAAAAGCAAAAACATCTTTTTGTCATGAGAAGCTTTCAGTGTGGCTCTGTGCTCTTAATTGTGGCCCACTTCTGATAAGACTGCTCTTGTACTATAGCTTCATCTGAGCTAATTGCTAATTGCTAACAGTTACACCTTTAGCTATGGTGACACGAAAATGACACTGATCAGTCCAAACAGTGTTTGCTTCGGCACAAACATTGTGGATTCTGTTCAAGATGGATTTGCCTGATGACAGACATGGAGTCTGGCAAATCCATCTGCTCTGCAAGGTTAGCTGCTAGCTTTGGGGCTATCTGCCTTTACCGTCACTCATCACCGGTGACACAAGTCGTCCATCTGGAGTCTTGAGGATTTGGAGTACTTATTATTTGTGCACGCAGAGCTCAAACTGTTGGCCCAAAAAATGTGTGCTCCATGCTGATCTGGAGGTCCCGGGATTGAGTCGACCTCCTGGCCTAAATCAGGGTCTCCACTTACCGGTCCACCCCTAGTAGTTAAGTGCTCAGTATCAGTCTGCTGTTGGTGCTGGTGCATCTTTCCTTGAGGAAGCCAGCGAGTACATAAAATTTCAAGCAATTATTGTTTATATTTATTATGCGTTAGTGAGCCGGGGAGGGGTGAAGGAGCTGACAAAGACTCCTTTGATGCGAGCTAATTCCCAAGCCTTTCTCCCCCTCCTCTCTGCTCCACCTTGGGTCATTACGTTTTAACACTCCATTGAAGCTGCAAATTACAATTTTTTTTGGCAACAAAAATGCTCTTTTTGAAGAGTTATTTCTCTCGAGACAAAAATTGGCACTCGCGGCCTTGGCTGCCAGTGTATTGAAGCCTGATTCTACAGTGTGCAGACGTGTTATATATCATAGTCATTTCATGTATATAATTTCTTTACTATTCAGGATGTGACTGCCTTGATAATGAGAAAACATCTTAAAGTACTAAGATAAATGTCACAGTATATACTGTATAGACCTGCTATTATGGCATTTTATGAAAACTGTAATCTTTCTGTCCATCAATCAGTCCAAAAAGGCCAATAATGAACAATTAAAGTCCCTAAGACAGCTTCCGTACGACTGATCTGAGCTTTTCCTCACTGTAATTCCTCATCAGAAGCCATAAGTGCAAAAGCTGTTAATGAATGCCATAAACAGTAAAACCTGAGTGGTGCTCATTTAATTTAATAGTTCAACATTACAGTGAGGAAGAGCTGAATAATGAGAGAAGCAGCTGTGACGCCACTTCACTTTTAAGCTGCTGCTGCATGGAATCATCCTGAAAATATACAACCTTATGTCCCACATACTGACGGTGTCCATAGGGGGAAAAAAGTCTGTATTTACTGCCATGATGTCTGGAGAAATATCACACCATTTGGGGTGATGTCAGCATGTACATTCACATTCAGAGCATTTACAAGGATTTTAGAATCTAGTTTTGTGTTTGGGCTTGTAAACAGATGTCCAAGCTTCTCACCCTTTCTCTAAGGCTGAGCCTAGCCACCTTCCTGAGCAATATAATTTCAACTCCTTCTATCTCATTCTTTCTGTCATTACCTTAAGTTTAAGGCCAGTTGATGGTCAAAAGCTTTGCCTTTTGCCTTAGCTCACTCTTCAGTACAACGGCGCGGTACAGCACCTGCAACACTCCTGTTGCTATGCCAATCCACCTGTCAATCTCGTGGTCCATTTTAACCTCACTTGCGAACCAGACCCTGAGATATTGGGGCAAAGAGTCACTCCCCACTGCGAAGAAGCAATCGTTCGTTCTCTGTCAGAGAACCCTCAAGCTTGGGTTCTCTACCAGAGGCCTGGTAGTATTTCTGCTGTTAATAGTATGGCCTTCCTCTGGACAGAGACCTCAGATGTTACTCAAGTGATCTTTGCAGTAGTGAGTCTTTTTGATATCAGCCACTTGTTCAGTCTGTCAGTGGTACGCTGATTCTTGTCTTTATGTTAACATTTGGTGAGTTTTGCCTAAGTGGTATCATTTCTTTTCAGATTTAAATTTCTGTTTCATGTAATAAAACACTAAAAATCCCTAGCACCTGCACAGATACCATGAAGTTAAACATTGCTCTTTATTACTCAAAGCTTCCACTTACAAGTCTCAAGTTTTGTATTTTCTAAGGATTTTTGACTGTTATTTTCAATTTGAAGAGCTTAAACTTTTTTTTTCTCTCAAGCAGTTTCTTTAAAAGTAAAGAAAAATAATCCCACACAGATTTTGGTGAATGCTTAACAAGATACTCAGCTTTCATGTCACACAAGGGTTTTTTGAAAGCTGAAATTTCTGCTGAGCTAAAATTGACCAAAGAAGATCACAGCCATTGATAAAGTCTATTAGGAACAAGGACACACTATGTCATGGTGCAAAGCACTCCAGGTTTCACAAGATTGGTTTACCATGTTAACTAAAGCCTTTCAAACTTGACCCACACGAACTTTGAGACTATTCTGCTGTGACCCAACAACAAAGGAGCTGAATCCAGTATTGAAGTGCTCCTGATATTAAGACATTTCATTAAAAATGTTTCTTTAAGGAAAACCAGGTTTTCACCGTCCAATTCAAGTAGTTCACTCAGGGTAGTTTCAATTTCACCATGATATATTTTTGCATCAATCGACATAAAACATTTTACAAACCTTTCCAAAAGAGTTCCACTTGATCTTTTTTCACCTTGACAAGAAATCTGGTGTCATTTTCATCTTGCGATATTTTGTCAATACCTCTATAGGACTTGATCCCATACTATATAAACATGATACAATACAGTACAATATAATATGAGAGTATACATACAGTCTATTACTGTATGATGCAGTACGATACAAGATACATGAAGCTTGCTCGTATGAATAATATTATACAGCAATTCTCCTATAATCAATACATAGTCATGTCATTATGCCTCATGATATCTGATTCACTTACTTAGGTAAAGTTTAGCTATAATGTATTCAAATAATGTTTTTATTCACTGAAACTCTGTGTCAGTTTCTCAGAAACAGACAGAAACCAAGTCAAAAGTGATTTTTTTTCAGTCTGTGAATTATAACCTCAATTCCATAAAAGTTGGAACGCTGTGTAAAATTCAAACAAATAAAATGCAATGTTTTGCAATTCTCATGAAACCATATTTGATTCATGAAAGAACACAAACAACATATAAGAAGTTGAAACTGAGAAAATTTACCATTTCATGGAAAATAATAGCTCAGTTTGAAATTAATAGCAACAACACATCTCCAAAAAGTAGGGACGGGGCAACCAAAGGCTGGAAAAGTAAGTGGTATTAATGAAAAAGAGTATGAGGAGCATTTTGCAACTACTTAGGTTAATCGGCAACAAGTCAGTAATATGACTGGGTATAAAAGGAGCATTTCAGAGAAGTAATTATGGGCAGAGGGTCTTTAATTTGCAAAAAAAACTGTCTAAAAACCATAGAACAATTCAGAAAAATCTTCTACAGGACATACTGTCATTGTTATGGCCTCTTAAATGAACAATTCAATTCATCCATCCATTTTCTATACCATTTATCTCTTTGGGGGTCCCTCTGGGGCTGGAGTCTATCCCAGCTGTCATTTGGCAAAGGCGGGGTACACCTTAGACTGGTCACCAGTCAATCGCAGGGCTGACATGTAAAGATAAACAACCAGGCATGCTCACATTCACACCTACGGCCAATTTAGAGTCACCAATTAACCTAATGAGAATGTTTTTTTTGGTGGTGGGAGGAAGCCTGAGTACCTGGAGAGAACCCACTCATGCATGGGAAGAACATGCAAACTCCACACTGAAAAGGCCCAGACTGGAAAGTGAGCCAGGGACCTTCTTGCTTCTTGCAGCCCCAAATCAATTCACAAAAATGTTATTTTATTTCATTTTATTTTGTTTTATTTTATCTATTTATTTATTTATTATAAGGGGCAATGCACATTAATGGACATGGACATGTAAAAGTACCCGATTGTAGCCATAAGCTAATTCCCATCTGTAGTCCCCAGCAGGTTGATAGTATATACAACAAAGAGTACACTGAAAATCCACATGAATTAATAAATACTCAAGGCTTAAACACAAAGAGACTAGTAAGTAAAGAACAGACACAAACAATGAATTGGAAGTTTGAAAAGAAACCCAAGCTTTATTGGTATTAAATCAATCAGAACGCCTCTTTTATTTCAATTAAATCAATAAAACAAATGAGATGGTAGAGGTAGCTAACTCAGAATGGGCGACTGGACCAGCCACCACCCAAATAAGGCTACCTAGCCAAAATAAACTACCTACTTGTGTTTAAAAAGAAAACAACAAGAAAATAGAACTACCAGCAAACAACTCAAACAACAAAACCCAGCAGTCTAAACATGCATGTGTGCCGGCTGCATGCCCCTACTCCTGGACTATGCTCAGGTGTGCTGGGACCTTCAGGTAAAAGAGAGGACATGCAGTAACCTAGCCCCATGTAACAGTCATGAAAAGATTCAGAGAATCTGGAGAAATCTCTGTGCTCAAGGGACAAGGCTGAAGGTCAATAAAGGATGATCTTTAGGATCTAAGGGCGGCTCTTCATGGGCTCAGCAACGCTTCCAGAAATCATTGTCTGTCAACACAGTTGGCCGTGCCATCCACAAATGCAACTAAAGCTGTCATGCATAGAAGAAGCTGTATGTGAACAGGATCCAGAAAAGCAGCCATCTTCTCTGTGATTCTAAATAGACTGAGGCAAGATGGAAAACTGTTCTGTGGTCAGAAGAATCAAAATTAGATTTTTTTTTTTTGAGGTTTAGAGCTACAAATGCTCTTTCAGGGAAGGCCTTGCATATTCATCAAGACAAGAGCTATTTCTGGACCAATGCTGTGGGGGCCACTGAAATAAAATCAATATTTTTTTCTAAAGAACATAATATTGCACAATTATTCAGTCAGCCACAAGGGGGCGACTGAGATATTTAAGATATTTTAGTTTGATGCTAATATGCTGTGTCTTGATTGGCCAAAAACACATGCAGGAAACAGAGGTGCCCTTCTCTGCTATTGTGAATGAAATTTGGGTTTATGGGATTTGCGTTATGCACAGTCCCCAATGTTTGAGGAATTGGGGTTTTCAATGTTCAGAACTGTAGAGCTGGAAGAAATCTAAACAAAACCAAACAAATAATATTGGCATTTTACATTCTATAAATATCCCAATACAGCCTGACTTTTGCTGAATTTTGCCCAAAGGATGCTAAAATCTTCAAACTTGTGTTTCTTCTCACCAAAGTAAAAACACATGAAAATACTGTCAAACAATGAAATTGATTTCTCTGTTATCCAAGCGTGAAGAAAGAAGCCTGTGGCCTCAAATGAACCCGGCCTTACCTTGTCAAATCAATATCCAGTAAGGAAACAACAAACATAGTTTGGAAATAATCTTCTTGTTGGTGCATTTGACAACTGTTTCTAGGCGTTATTATTCAGGAGAATAATGGAAGCATGTCTGTGTGCTTGTGCATGTATTTATATTTATCCCCTGGTTTAATCATGCTCTTCAGCCATCAGTCTCCTCCTCCTGCACCTCCTCTCCCAGCCTCCCTCTTTATTTATTTACCCTGGTCTCATCCAATCGAGCGGCAGATCAGTCTGTGGAAAGGGCAGCTTGCCAAGGCAGCCCTCTGTGACAGAGCAATGCATTAGGACATTAAGACACCCGCTTCTGTGCAGAAAATCAATCAACCACCCCCGGATGCATTAGAGGCAGAGAAGGGCACCTCTCACACCTTTGTGAATGCCATGCAGGCTGGCTCTGCCGCCGCGCCGGTCCCATCTCGCCGCTGCGAGCAGCGTGCACACCTGGCTGGGCATGTTTGCCTCACTGTTTTCTATTCATGCTTTTCCACCCAGGAGCAGTACGCTGGCTTCCAAACAAATCGTTAGCTGTCTCTATGAAGAGCAAAGGTATACTCCTGAACAGCAAATGTAGTCTTATAATCCTGAGATTCAGTAAATAAATCTGTTTGCTTCTTTTGTTTGATGTTCTGCTGCTTTCATTGTTTCCAAGAGAAGAGAGGGGATACAAAACCTCTACCCAACAGATAAAAACCTGCATTTCAAAACTACAATTAAACATTACTATATGAATCAGGGATTTTAGATATGCCATGATAAGGCTATGAGATAAATACTCCTCCACACAGACAGCCTTACATCTCTTCTTCCTCCCTGTCCAGTGTGGTTAAAGTTACAGGTTTGTTTGGTATCATCCATCCATGATCAATACCTGCTGAGGTCGAGGTTAAACTCCGGACATGGCACCAGTCGACCACAGGGCTGACACACAGAGACAAGGGAGCATTCTCAGTCACAATCATGAGCTGCTGTAGTGATAAACTGACTTGAAATGGAGATTTTTAAACTGTGGTTAAGATGGTGTGAGGATACGGAGGACTCAGAGGGGAACCCAATGATACAAGGAGAGAACAAACACAGAGACCCAGCTCTGAGTCAAAGCAACAAATCTGATGTGAAAAATGTCTTTGATGCCAATTTCAGAAACACTGTTGGTGAACGTCATAAAATAAATTTTGGTCAAAAATGTAACAAAGTTTCTGAAAAATTCCTCTTAAAATTTTCATCAGAAAGCTTTGATGACTATTTTTGACCAACTAACAAAGATTTTGATCAGCTTTCCTCACTTTCCAAAAAATAGCCTCGGAAATGTTTTGTAGAAAAAAAAAAAGAACATTACTTTTTTTCAAATTTTGATTTAATTGCCCTAAAAAGTACAGGAAAAAAATCAATAAAAAAAAAAAAAATGTCTAAATATGTTTGATTTTGGAAAGGGTTCCCAAAAAGTTTGAAAAAGAAACTAATATGTTTAAAGAAAAAGAAACTAAAATGCACTATTTTCACAAATTCCTTTAAACTTTAATTGTTTTTTCTATTGTTGTTGTTTGAGAATCAAAAACTATCAATTATGTGAAAGTTCCATACACTGCTGAAAAATTGTTTTTTTATTATTATTTCAAAAATGTGACAAATCTGAAAAAGTTTCTTTGAAAGTTTCTGAAGGTTGAATTCAGATCTATTTGGGGCTCCTATCTGGAAGCTTTTTGTAGAGAGTGAGAGTTATTGCAGGGTGATATTGCAAAGACATGTTTGACGCTCATTACTTTTGTCCCTTTTTCTAGACAGTGGAATGAAATGTGCTCGTCATATGACTGATACGTACAAAAGGCTTATAACTGGACATGAAATTTAATGCTGTAATAGGAAGGCAATGTGTTATGAACTGCCAAGATGAGTGTGAATGCCATGTTTTTTTATTTATTTATTTATTTATTTATGGCTCTTTGTTTGTTCTCTTCTTGTTCTATTTTGCTATTTGTTTGTTGTTGTTGTTTTTCTCTTTTTTTCCTTGTGCAAGAATGTAAATATTGTTTGGATTTGCTAAAAAAGGAAAGTTTCTGAAATTTTTTTGGATGATCAGAATTCCAAAATGTAAAACAAAAATCTTCACCAAGTTCTGTCTGCAGTTAAAAAAAAAAAAAAAGCAACATTATGGATAGGTCTTGATGGAATGTAACCATAGTTTTTATATATTATTATTATTATTATTATTATTATTATTATTTAATTATTAAAAGAACTAGTAACATCATTTGATGAAAGTTTTGAAAAGTGTCACATTTTTAGTTCTCTTACATTCATATTCTATGTGCATTCTTAGAACATTTTGAATATTTCTAATAATTTAGAAAGAACCCCTGTAATAACTAAAAACAAAAATGAAATAAACTTCACACAAGATCGTTGTAAATATATCTCAGTGATTCCAGAGGACATTTCTAAAAAATTTTTGAAAAATTTCCAACTATAACAAATAAAAATTCTGAAAATTTTAAAGTGTTTCCAAAAGCTTCCTGTCCTCTTGACTTTTTCTAAAGATAACATTTTTTTAATATTTCTAATAATTTAGAAAAAAATAGCAATATGTTCTAAAAATAAATAAATACATTTTAAACAACATCTTTGTAAAATCCCAGGGAAGTGCAAATTTCTGAAAATGTTTTGACTAATTTCCAAAAAATAATGATAAAAAATATCCACATTTTAATCAAAGTTTCTTAAAGCATAAACATAAACAGTATGATGTAATTTTTCCAACATTTCTGATGAAACATAAAAAAAATCCAAAAAGTTTCTGACATGTTTATTAAAAAAAACAAAACTGAATTAAAAAGACCAAAATGTATGGTAATTTTACTTAGATTAAAAAAATAATCTAATAAATATGCTGAACATATTTTTTAACTCTTCTTCTTATCAATTTGGAAAAAAAAAGTAAAAGTTCTGCCAAGAGTTTTCTTTTTTCTTTTTTGTTAGTTTCTCATTAAAGTTTAATATCTAAAAGTTTTCTGTCAACATTAACATATTTTGTTGAAAGCTCCTTGGACTCCTGACACAACATTTTCTGATTATTTTCAAACATTTAGAAATTTTTGTTCCAAAAAAATCCCATAAGAAATTGCCTGCATGTTTTAGACAAAGGTGTCCACATACACCACTGAAAGCTTGCTCTAGAGTATCCATTACACTACTGCGCCACCCTTGGTGAGACCTCAGTAAAAATAAAGAAACAGGATAGAACTGAGAAATCTAAGGCAGGTGACCTTGTGTCAGAGTGAAAGCAGTTATTGTGAGAGTCTTAAACTGCTACAGCAGGGTTAACTTTGGAGCTGAAAGCCTCAAATACTGAGAAGAAGCTGCTTTATGCAACAGAAGACCAGCTCTGTGATTAGGGAACTGAAAATAAAAGACTTCACATCCGTACTGTGCATCATAATGTTAAACTTCCATATAATGAAATCACAACACTGAAAGTCAAAAAGCAAAGACAAAATTTGATGTGAGAGCTGAAACAAAACAAGGTCTAATCTTTTATGATTATGACTTAAATAGAAACAAAGCTTGCTGAGATCTTTCTTTACTTTTTTATGTTTGCCTAAAGCAAAATGTAGACATATTTCATCATTTAATTCAATAATTTAACACATTTATTGAAATAGTTTAATTCTTGTTCTTTTTGGCTTTTATTCAGTGTCTTTGGAGGTTAATCCTCATTATTTGTTTTTGTAAATGTATGTAAGATCTTCTCTCTAAGCCCTGGTTTGATGATCTTTCCAGCAGGTTCTTTTCCTACAGACATGCTATTCATTCATGTCTTAAAGAAAGTAAAGCCCCTTAAGAAAGAGGGGAGGAAGACGGTGAATACGAGATCAAAAAGGAGCATAAATAAAACACAGACTTATCAAAATGGCAAGAAAACAAATGAAAGTAAAAAAGAGAGATCAAAAAGAAAAGTGGAAAATGAAGGAACGGCAGAGTAAAGAGTTAGTGGATGTGTCAGCTCCCTGCTGGAGAAACTTGGCGTCAGTCAGTCCTTCTGGCTTTACAGGCTGTCTGCACCAGGGACTGGAGAGAAGAGCACCAAAGCAGCTCATTAAAAGAAAACGCTGTCATTTCTAGAAGTACATTATTTAGTGTACAGTAGGTCATTAGTTTTAAAGCGCTACAGCAGCTAGTCTTAATGAGAGGTTCAGCTGCACAATGTGTTTCTCCAAGTTGCACAAAATCATTAGACACAGTTGGATAAAGACACGGCGACATGACTAAACTTGTAATGAAATGTGGGCTGTCTTTAAACGTGCTTATGTTCCTTACGATATAGCATTTAACACGTGATTTATTAGATATTTTCTGCCAGGAAAGCCTGTATAAATCTGCACCCTCCTGATTCTATAATAAGATATTAGATAGCCAATAAAGCTTTAATAGTTGAGATGCTGCTGAACAGAGCCAACTCACCTACATAATTAAAGTCTGCTCAACTAGAGGATGAGTTCCTGGTGTTCCTTTATGTGTTATTTTAATTTTCTAATAAAGAAAAGTCTCATTTTCATCCGGCTGGAAGAGCAGGACTAGTACTTTGTATTCCCAGCACACTTTGTTGCATGAGAGATCCAGGAGAAAGGAAATAACACCGGGACATTATCTGTGGAGGGCAGCCCCATTAAAAAAATGAATATTGCTTTTCTACCCTTCCTCAGCCCCGGCAGTAGATAACGTCTAAACAAATAAATAAATAAAAGCTGTAAATAATCGTCGCCTGTTGCTCCAGTCATTTCTCTATTACTTTGGTCAGTGGAGTGAGACCAAGTTCTTTTTTTTCTTGCTCCAAGAAGCAGCTCTCAATTTCACTGATAAAAGAAATAAAAGGGGGGAATCGGAGGGAAGGAAGGAAATGGAGGAATAGGTGGCGGGATGGGGCAGTAATGAAGGTGGTGAATGGATTTTTGTGGATGCTGCTTTGCATATTTTCATGATATCAGGCTAAGAATGGGTGTCATCCTGTCCTGACCTTACCTGTTCCTGCACTCTTTAATTCATAGTGAAATAAGAAAAAAGATGCAGAATAAAAAGATCAAACCGTCATTACCTTAATGGTTCAAGCGATTCATCCCTCTCTGTCCATTTAGCAGACTCTTACAGTCCTTTTACCTCATAAAGAGGGAGCTGCAGGGCTGAACTGCTAAGTTTAAGGCTTGAAGTAAATTTATATCAATGAAATGCAACGCCACAAACAGTTCGGAAATCTGAAGTGGAGTTGTGTTCTGGTGAGCTTGAAATCGATGTGCGAGGTTGTCAGTGGACATGGAGGAGGATAATGACATCACGTGGGCCTAAACCAAATGGAAAGCCTTCCAGGCCTCAGCTAAACAACCAGCAAGAGGATGTGTTCAGTGGATGGCAACTTGGGGGGTGAGCCCGGGACACCAGAATTCACTGTTGACCCTTTTGAGAAGTCATGGGCTAATCCGCGAAACACTGAGGAAGGAAGGTGCACACTTGATAACATGAAAGGTGCTATCACTCAACGAACAATCCTGCAAGTCTCACGTAAGCATCCAAGAGATAGCAACAGTCCTAGATAACAACCCATCTAAACTGTAATGCAGCTGCCGACCACAAGTCACCAATGTAGTTGTTGTTAAGGACTACTACCTCACTGTCACAGGGCTCTTTAATCCAGTATATTTGCCTTTAATACTGCATGGCAGCACCTGCGTCCAGTTGGACAAGAAGCACTTTGTGGCACTTACTGATGTTGTTTCTTCTCTTCTAGATCTTTGCTTGTGTTGTTCTTGCTCTTGTATGTACGTTGCTTTGGATTAAAGCGTCTGCTAAATGACATTGTAACATTGTAACAGTGTAGACAACAGCTAACTCGTCATTTTGCAAGAACAGCTTGATTAGGCACTACATTGATCCAGAGATTGGGGATAAAGTTGTCCAGGTAACTGCCAGATTTTGTTTGTGAAGAAACTGGAATTTTAAAAGGAACTTGTAAAACCTTCTACCTGCAAATTACATTCTTTCTGTTTCTGACAAAGTGAGCATCTCATAGTAGAGGTCTGCAAGAGGGGGCGTCTGAGATGTGCAGTCTGCAGCCAGACCCCTCTCGACTAGCCAGCTATACACCTTAGAACATCACTAATAGCTAACTTAACCTTGCCACACCTCCTAGCTTAGATTACAGTTGGATATTGCTACAGACTACTAACTTTTAGCCAATGTCACCCCATCCAGCTTACAGATATGTTGACTTGCTAACAGTCATTTAAGCAAGCTAACCACCATGTTAGCCAACAAGTGGAGGAAAGACAACTTTAGCCAATTAAGGGTGCTACCACACCTACATCGTTTGGTCTTGACTTTCTGACTTTACAGTTTGATCCCAACCAGTGGTGTGCACGGGGGGGGGGGAGGGTTCGGGGGGCTGTGGCCCAATTGTTGAAAAACGCACGCTAAAGTGCCATCTTGGGAGCCAAAACGTGTGTTAAAGTGTCCTCTTGGGAGGCAAAACACGTGCTGAAGTGCCCTCGAGAGCCAAAACGCGTGCTAAAGTGCCCTCCTGGTTGGCAAAACACACTAAACTGCCCTCTTGGTGGAAAAAAAACACACTAAACTTCAGAAGACCATTAGGATCACGAAATACAATGAAATGTTACTGTTGCAATTTTATGTTGGGCCTTTTCTTGATCTATATTGAGCCAGAACTATATCTCACAGAACCAGTTTGGATAAGTGGTGCTAATATGGTGTTAAAATGCACTAGAATATGGGAAATGGCATCTACTTAATTGAAAATGTTTTGGGGGAAGACCCCCAGACCCCGTAGGGATTTATTTATTTATTTCTGTGTGTTCTTCACAGTCCAACGTTGAATCTACACCGTTCTTGTGGATGCTGATCCTACAGACTGACTTGAGTAGTCTGTCTAGTTAGTCTGTTTTAAGGCTATATAATGTGCCACTTGTTTAACATATAAACATGTCTGAAGTGCCCTCAAAAACATGCAAAACTTAGTGCCCTCTTCAGTGGAGAGAACGCGCTGTATGTGCCCTTTATTTCTTTTCGCCCCTGCCCTTGAAAAAGTCTGTGCACGCCACTGATCCCAACCCAAATGACACTTATGAAACCTCCCCTGGACCATGGTCTGGACCAAAGAGTCAGCAGGAACACACCAATCCAACATTTAACAGATTTAATATACACTAGTTTCAGCCCAAAGCCACAGAGCTCTTCTTTAACACTCCTGTGTTTTTGAGGATAAAAAGTAAATCTTAAATATTTTTATTATTATTATTTTTTTTTAATAATCTGAAGCACAATTTCATCATTAGAGTGTTTGTTTTGGTTTTAACCACCAGCATTTGCAACTATGCTGATTTACTTTGAACTATGGACTTTTGTGACTTTATTATTCATGGTCTTTAAAGTCACTTTCATATGCATACTTGTTTCATGTATTGATTTTCCCTTTACATGACCATAGAGGAAATGTGTCTCAAAGGAAACGTGGCTTTTTGTTGTAAATCTCATAATATAAAATGCTAAATAAGCTAAAAAAAAAAAGCCTTTTCAAGAAAATACTCAAAAAACCTATCTTGAGGATTGTAGTTATGCTGCTTTTGTAATGTAATCCAGGATGAAATAAACAGCGTCGATCCTGCCTTTGAAAAAGCATTTAACTGTTGGAGTCATTTGAATAATTTTAGCAGAAGGCCGATGCGACGAGCAGCCGAGCCTTTGTGTTAAGTGCATCCCCAACATGCTTCAATCAATTTGCCCCTCTGCTTTAGACAAAATATTTAAATACTAAATGAATTATCATGCCACACATGGCTGCCAGACAGAGCGATGATAAGTGAGGCAGCTTTTGTTGAGAACAATGCATCAGTGGCTGTGTCCATCAAAAAGCTTCACATGAAGCCTGAGCTTGTCACGAGTCATGCTGCTTACTCACTTTGGTTAAATGCTAATGAAGCTACATCAGGTGTGCTGCACAGTTTGTATTTGACAGCCGGGACCGTGGCTGTTTTTATCTGTTGAATTAGCATCAGCCAAGTGTTGTCAACCGGTTTGTGGTGTCTTTGTACTCTGCCAACTGCAGGTGTAGAGCTATTTTTGTGTTATGAAGTAGCAGGCTTTAGCTTTGCCCCCTTTGGACCCTTGTTAACCCCTGTAGCTTATTTTTACTCTCTCATATTTCACACCAGAATCAGGGTGATATCTGTAAACTCTGATGCCCTTGGAGATTCCAGAGAGTAAAGATTGTGTTGCTAAAGTTAAAAAACAAACTCTGTGGTCAACTCATTTTCAGTAACAGTCACTGTGCAAAGCCTTCCTTACCACAAGCTTTTTGCTTCACAGTAAATGGAGGAGCTTGTAAATGACAAATGGGCTGCACTTAAATGGCCTCTTTCAAGCCTTACAACCACTCAACGAACTTTATATCACTTTCCATTTACCCCAGGTGGATTGATACACTGACTCAAAACACTTAAAGCAAAACTTTAAGAAGTTTGGGAGCAGCAACTTTCCAAACAACAACATACTTTGACACGGCAACTTGTTGTACATCATTCAAACCCAAGATCTGTTCATTCTTGATCAGCCTCTATGGTAAATGTCAATAATACCTTTTCAAGTCAGTTTTTACAGGTCTGTTTATGGCTCACTATGGCAGGCTGGCTGGTGAGGGCAGGAGAACTAGGCATTACTACCACTAAGCGTCATAGCTGCGGCTAATCCTTGGCAATCAAAATCTTTTAATCAACTTGTTCTGAACATTCAGATGCCAGAGTATACTACAGCAGCTAGTGTGCTAACCTGGACCCCCATTACAGCCTTTGAATCTAGTGATTTTGCTACTGATTTTTTTTTTTGTTTGTTTTATTGCCCTTTCTAATACCCTTTTGGCCTCCGTTTGCAGTGCCTCCTTTAACCTTGCAATCTCATCTCTGCTCCTGGGTCCTTGTGATATGTTTGTCACAACTGGTTCTTTAACATTAGAACACTATGTCTCTTATGCATGGCCAAAAAACCCTCACTTGTTGTTCCTGCCTTTGCAGGTGGAAAGACAACAAAAGGACTATGATCTGTTTAGAGTAAAATGTAGCTCTAAACAAAGACAGACGTTAATTTATTTAGATTAAAACCGAATTCTACAAGGAATGAAAAGTGCTCTATGCTGTATGGGAAACGGCCCTTAAGGAACAGCTGTTTTAAGACAACGATATCACCCTGTGTTGAGTAATTGCTGTAGAGTTATTTTTATTTTACTTATAATGGAGTTCATAATCATCCTTTAGAATTAAATAAAAACCCTTTTTATGGTAAAAAAATAACTCCACAAGCAAGGTAAATGCTACTATATACAAACTGGTACAGTTTTTGGAGTACAGTTTTATTTAATCTGAGTATCTGGGTCTCTCAGAAGTAAAGATGGGCAAAGTTCAATAATCTGGGAAAAACTGTCCAAAAATTGAGGAACAATTTCATAAAAATGTTCCTCAACTTTAAATTGTAAAGACTTTGAATATCCCACCATCTATAGTACATAATATCATCAAAAGACTCAGAGAATCTGGAGAAATCTCTGTGCACAAGGGGCAAGGTCAAAGGTCAATATTAAAAGATCTGTCTACACATTTTGCCATGCCAAGTTGAAACTGTATCATGCAAAGAAGTGAACACGTTTCAGAACTAGCACTGTCTTCTCTGGGCCAAAGCTCTTAGGCAAAATGGACTGAGGCGAAATGGAAAACTGTTCTGTGGTCAAATGAATCATGATTTCAAATCAATTTTGGAACCAGAAGTATATATTGAGGTTTTAAAGCAGCATATGCTCCCAACAAAACTCTGAAAACATAATAATAAAGTTCTTACATTGCATTTGTCAAATATTAAGAGCAATAAAGGCTCCGAACAAGACTCCTCCTGGATGGATCAAATAGAAACATCACATTAGTGCAGAGCCAAGCCTAGCCTCTTGTGTTAAGTATTAATCAATAAACCCTTTCAAACATTGTCCATATTAGGACGTGTTTTCCGGGCTCAGAGTGTTATTTTCATCCTATTACATCTTGTTATATCTCCAGCGCCACAGAAAAGATAGAAAGCACACTGACCTGAGGACAGCTGAAGGGATTTTGGCAATCAGGTCCTCTGACAGGAGATTCCTTGGTGCCTCCGATGACAACAATGACATTCGGTAAGAGACGGGTCCATCTGAGCATGACTTCAATCTAATTCTGTGGCAGATTCTGTGAAAGTCAGGGAGCTCAAATGATTCTGTCCAGTGGTCAGAGAAGGAACAGGGGAAATATCAGAGCTGAGCGACTACTTAGAAGAAGCAACAAAGAATTTCTTAGACTGCAGCAATGATCTTCACAAACAAAGAAATTTAGTATGAGTTTTTCTAAATGCAGAACAAATGAATCAGAGTCACCTCCTACTGTAAGCGATTTTAATTATTTCCTGGATAAGCCTGCACGACATCCACTATCTGCTTTGAATTCACACTGGGATAAAAGCACAAATACACAAACACACTCACACACTCCCCAGCTGCATGAAAACAAAGCGACACAGCACTTGTCAGCCTGACATTTTACCAGCTGCGCCATCTCTCCCTGTCTGTAAATAACATTTAATTTCAGATCTGAGTCCCATTTAATGAGATTTACATCATAATTATACAGATTGCAGCGGTGACTGTTTTCTGTTTTTATGCAAACGTGGAGCACTGCAAGAGTGTTTGTGCAATGACATTCAAAGATGGTTGTCGCCAAAGTCAAAACATTGTTAAAGTTGGTCCAATTACCCGGTATTTTCTACTTTTTTAGGTCAGAGAGGTAATGTATAAAACACATGTTATTATATAAGACCTTGATGGTGAGACACTGGCCTCTGAAAAGGAGGTAGTAGCTACAAGCAGCCCAAACTATTATCGAAAATGTCTTTTCTAAAAGCCTCCCACCTTCACTCTCTCCAAAAAGGGTGGCTTTTTCAAAGGTCACTGAAATTCCCCTTGAAATTATTCGGAGGTGCACGCACAAAAACTCTTACTCTCTCACTCAATAGAGTAGTTGTTTAAATTTTAACCTTGTCTCTTTGTGTGGCTGAACAAAGCAGGAAGGAAGAGTGGAGGTTTAGAGTTGTCCCAGTTCCGTAAATTGCATCAAACTAACCCAACATAGATGGTTCAACCATTGGGCAAAGGTGTATGATTGCCTGGGGAGTGCTCCTTTCGAGAGATATATAAATGATGATTTCTATTCCCCTCGAAATCAATTAACTGGATGTGCCACCCTTGGTGGCAACAACTCCAAGCAAGCATTTGCGATAACTGGCAATGAGTCTTTCGCAATTCCTATGGAGGAATTCTGGCCCACTCTTCTTTGCAGAATCGTTTCAATTCAGCCACATTGGAGGATTTTCGAGCATGTATGGCCTGTTCTCAATCACATTTAAGTCCAGACTCTGGCCAGACTCTGGCCGAGACCATGATGTTCTTTTTATGAAATGCTGTGTTCACTGTACACCAGAAGTAACAAGATAACAACCGTCTAAAAGGTCCAGCTTTTATCTCGACACCACAGAATATTTTCCCAAAAGTCTTTAGCTAATGTAAGATGAGCCTTATGTTCTTTTTGGTCAGCATTGCTTTTGGCTTTGGAACTCTCCCATGATGCCATTTTTGCCCAGTCTCTTATGACTGATCATGAACTCTGACCTTAACTGAGGCCTGCAGGTCTTTAGATGTTGTTCTGGCTTCTTCTGTGACCTCCCAGATGAGTCACTGATGCACTTTTGGGGTAATTTTAGTAGGCTGGCCACTCCTGGTAAGGTTCATCACTGTTCACAGTTTTCTGCTTTTGTGGATAATGGCTCTGTGCTTTACTGGAGTGCCCGCCTTGAAATGGTGTTGGAAACCTTTCCAGACTGAGAGATGTCAATGTCTTTGTTTCTCATCTGTTCTTGAATTTCTATAGATGTGCTTTGTCTGGCTGTAATCAAGCCTGGATATGGCTAGTAAAATTGAACTCAGCTTTACATAAACTGTGGTAAATTTTCCTTTAATAAATTCATTTGATGATCTGAAACATGAAAGTGTGATGAATATGCAAAACTAAGAAATCAGGAAGAGGGCAAATACTTTTTCACAGCACTAGATTATCCTTGAGTTTGAGTGGCCATTTGTGCAAAGTTAGAGGAAAATGCCTTAAAGTGTTATTGACTTATTGTATTCACAGACAAAGAATGAACTTGAGGCCCAATAACCTTGACCTTTGACTTCCACAATCCAACCAGTTGATCCTTGAATCAGAGTGGATATTTGTACTGTGATCGACAGAAGAGAGCCTACCAGCCCTTGAATTAATGACTCTGAAAACCGATTAAACTTGACATTTGTACAAATACAGAAAAATTCATTTAAGTGTCCTTTCGATATATTCAAAAAAATGGTCTGGGTACATAGAAGGATGGGCATCCTGAAGAGATAATGCTTCCAGTGTCAGCTATTGTGATGACATCATTAAAGGTCACATATTTTACCCTTTTAAGACAAGTTAATATTGTTCTCAGAGGTTTCAAAAACATGCCTGTGAAGTCTGTTGCTGAAAAAACACTCAAGTACTGGATGTTTTTATGTCCAATAACCCCTCTGTTTCAGCCCTGCTCAGAACAAGCTGTTTCTGTGTCCGTGGCTTTAAATGTTACTGAGCTGTCTGACTCCGCCCCTGACCACTTCCATCTCGGGAAATGGATGTTGCATGATTGATGTAAGGGGGACGGAACTTTCCTCCGAGCAGGGACGGCCAACCGCACCTGGGGGCGGGGCTAACTCCCCACATGACATCATGAGGGGAAAGTCTGAGAACAGCTTGTTTTAGCATACATTTTCTGAAAGCTGGAGAAAGAGAGGGGGAGAGGAAATGGATTTTTCTGGTACTTGAGGGGGTTGTGGAAAGGCCAGAGACACATTTTTGTATGTTCCCTTTAAAAAGCACCAAGCTCGATTGCCAAAGAAGTACCTGGTCGGGTGACTGGTCTCAGCAGCAACTTGAAAATAACTTTAAGACTCCATGTCTTAAGCAAATTATACTTTGGTAGATCATTGAAACCGACAATTGATGGATTAGTGTGTGATAAAACAGCATGCATTAGACAAAAATCCATGATTTGTAGCAGAACAGGTATTTTATCAATAATGAGTCTATATATTTTTTATATCTATAAGTTTCACCTGGATGGAGATGTTAAAATATCCAAATGTGGTAAGCTTGTTATGATGTTCTTCTTATTTATATGATTGCCTTGAGCTAAATGCAGAAAGGCCTTATATCGTTTTTCACCTGGGGCCTCCATGTGTATATTTCTCTCAATAGAAAGGTGTTTTTAAACAGAATAAGAAACGAAGTGTCAATAACACCCCTCTCATCTTGCAAGCAATGATACGAGACATGCACTGCTTGCTATCAATCAAGCTTCTCAATCTCTGGTAAGCTGCTGCCAATCACTCATTTGAACACTCAGAGAAAAATGTTCTCATAAAGAAGAATGTCGAACATAATTGCATGTTTCAGATTCACTAGTGTCTGAGCTATTTTGCTGATTATGTCAACGAGACTGCAGTAATGTGGTACTCAAACATGCCGTCTCGTTCTTCCCTTAAAAAAAGCTGCATTAAAAAAAAGGAATTTTAGATAAATGCAAGCACGTCACAATAACAAATTTGGTTAATTTAGAAAGAAAACCACCAGAGAATGTCATTTCTGATTAAACATTCAGTGTTTCTTGTATGTTGAACACCACAGAGCATGAAATGAGCATCAGTTATGGAGTACCTGCATCTGATATCCTCCATTACCCGTGTACGGGCTTTTTAATCACGGGTGCAGGGAGCATTTTTCTGTGCATATTAAGCATGTGTGGGGGGTCGCTCAGGATCACTTTACAAAGCAATATTTCACCGAGCAGCTTGCATGAAGCTTGGTTTTTGTTGGCAATTATTTGCTTATTAATTTTTAACTGCGTCCCAACAGCTCAATAAATAAACAAATGCATTTAATGAAACAAATTGGTTCCATACCAAAATAATAGGTAATAAATCATTCAAAGCATGTGTATGGATTATACATGCTTCACCACTGATTTCTATTAAAAAGAGGCAGGCCTGAATTCTTAACAAATGCTCCATGGCCCCAAAAGGCATCTGATAATCAATATGTAAGGCTGCACTGTCTGAGCTCTGAAGGAAAAAAAAATAACTTGTGCATAAACTTGAGGTAAACAAATTATAACTGAAATAGCTTAGAACCAAATTACCTCAAACTTAAATAAATAACCAAGGCTTACTTTGCCTTAATCTCTAAATTCACTCTGCCTTTATTGAGACAGGACTTTATTTGTTTTTGCTGAAAACTTTGGCAACCATGGGAGAGAATATAAATTGCTGATTTTAACCAATAAAAAGTTACCTGCATGCAACTTTAGTTTGAAAGTAAATATTGGTAGTATGCTGCACAAGATAGCCATTTTGCTGTCAGCCTGCAATAATGAGTGTATGACAGTGGGGTTGAGACATGTCCCTACTTCAAATTGAATGGAATTGTCCCTATCAGGGAACCCCCTGCCCCATGCATTAAGGTTGCTTTTCTGCAATCCTTAGACTGTAAATAACTAGACTAGTGGTTCTTACTTGGTGGGCTGGCATGCAAGTGAGTCACAAGACTGTTTTCAGTGGGTCACAAATGTGTCCTGTCTTATGGCCACCTTTGCAATAAGACAGTTTGTGAAATTTCCTCCCTGCTGGATACTCTACAGTCAGCTGATAGTGATATTATTAGAAGTGGAAGCATTTAGTAACAACAGCAACTCAGCCATGAAGCTGAAGACCACATAAAATCCCAGAGCAGAATTAATGACTGCCAAGGCACATGGTGCATAAAAGTCTCTAACGCTCTGCTGATTCCATAGCTGAAGAGAGGATTTGGACTAAGCCCCTCACCTCCAGTGAAGGACAATCTTAATGCTTCAGCATACCAAGAGCTTTTGAACAATGCTATGCTTCCAACTTTGTGGCAACAGTTTGGGGAAGGCTGTTTTCGATTCCATCTTCACTGTGCCCCAGTGCACGAAACAAGGACTATAAAGACAAGGCTTGATGAGTTCAGTGTAGAAGAACTTGACTGACCCGCACAGAGGCCTGACTTCAACCCCACTGAGCACCTTTGGGATGAACTGGAACAGAGATTGCGAGTCAGGCCTTCTCGTCCAACATCAGAGCCTGACCTCATCTACAGAATGAAGGGGCATTCATTTGTCTCGCTGATTGGCGATGAATAACACGAGATAATTTAACAGTGGACCGCAAAGATTATCTCCACTCATGGAAAACAACAGTGTAATTCAGCCCCATAATGCAAATCCACTACAAAACAAAACAGGAAATATGAAAGGTTAAAAGTAATATAAATCTACACACAAGAATTAAATAGGAAACACAAGGGAAAGAAAAAACAAAATAACATAGGAAACACAAAGAACTTCCAGAAAATAAAATCTTTTTTTTTTTTTTTTTTTTTTACTTTATTAGGTAACTTAACAGAAACTTTTTACTATTACTAGCTATGCTTTCTTTGGGTAAAGTATCTAAAATGCTAAAAGAAGTTTTGTTGAACGGTGTAGTACAACTTGCTGTGTGGATAAAAATATGAATAAACAAGAAAAACAGGCTTAGTATGCATGGCAAGCAAGAGGACGCAGAGAAGATGTGGGTTAAATGGGTCAGCCGTGAATCAAAAAAGCCTTCAAATGCTTTCAGTTGTCTGAGACTGTCAATAGACTACGGAGATGAGCCTGACCTCAGGTACTGCCACAGAGTCACAAGAGGGCCAAACTAGCCAAAGAAGTAAGCAATATTGATGCAATTAATGTGACAAAGACTGCTTGAAGCTTTCAAGGGTACTGAAAAAAATACCCACAAAAAGAGGGAATTTAGCAAGCAGTGCCTTCCTTTTGAATTTTAAATGAGCATTTTAGCTTTTATTCATCTAGTAAATTTCCAAAGTGTGACTTCCCTCATTATGTATTTTAATGTTTATTGAAGTGGATGTCAAATTGGAGTCAAGGGACCGTCAGAGGTCAATGAGAAGGTTAAAAAGTTGTGTTTAGAGAGGATTAATTTATTTTACAAAAACAGCCCAATTTCATTTTCGAGTACCACAATAACAGACAGATACAGAGTTAATGCTTGTCTGCCTCTGGCTGACACTGCAGTCAAGTGTGGCACCACATCTGGCTGCTAAGAGAGACTAAAGGGCCTATTCTAAAGACATGATGCCTACCATTTAAAGCATGGGCAGCTCAGCAGTTTGGGTCATTGTGCTATAATGATGGTGTACAATCTGTGAGCAAACAAATGTGTAGAGCACAAAAAGGTTGAATTAAGTGGCTTTATTTTACATGGGTGTTTATTGGGAGTAACATATATCAAAACAATCAGAGCATCAGCTTTCATCCCCGTTAAGAACTACCTGTGCATACCAGCTGGCACTTGGTATTAACAGTTTTTTTTTTTTTTTTTTTTTTTTTTTTTTTTTTAAAGGAACTTTTGGAAAGCTGGCAAGGGCTAGGGGAGGTGGGATTAGGCACATAGCAATTCATCCCTTAAATGTGCAGAGACAGTCAGGCAAAAGGGTTAAAAAATGGTAGGAATAAGTAATTTGAACATCAGAACCCAATATTGACACACTTTTCAATTCCACTTTGAAGAAACTATTAGCCTCATTGGTAGCCTCAATGCAATCGATCCAACACACATGTATGATATCATCAATAAATCACAACTAAGGAGGGCCCATTCTCTGGGTTTTCCAGGGTCCCAGTCAGTTCTGTTGGCAGGCCTGGCTACATCTAAGCTAGTAACAAACAATAGCAATTGTATATACCAGCTTATAGTACAACTAAACCCCGCCCCTAACAATCTCAAACTTGTGCCAAAACAGGTTGGAACATATTTTCTGTCAAGAAAAGTTTCCAGTGTTTTTCTTTGCTCTTTACTTCGTACAGAAATGCTTTCTAGTTCTGATAAAACCATCGCTATATATCTGAGATAAACGCTACATTGGAGGCAGCCATTGCTACAAGCTTCCTGTTCAATCAAACCACGGCCATAGCTGTCGCCTTGCTCTCTGACGCTGATTGGTCAGGTCTGTTCTCAGATCTGGCATGCTTTTCCAGATGGATTTGCCTGATTACAGACATGGAATCTGGCCAATCCATCTGCTCTGCAAGGTTAAGAGGTTGGTGCATGTGGTCAACAGGAATTCAGGGGAGATTTCAAAATAAAAGCCTAGCTGAAAGACAGTGGTGCAGATCAATGTTTTAACTTTACCGATTTCATTGAACATTTGATTAACCAGTCAATATATATCAGACCCTCCCTTCAGTCTCAGAGGCTCTGAATGACTGAACTGGATCTAAACACAGTGTCAATGACTGCAGCATGTACCCACTGTGATAACACATGATGAGATGTACTCTATAACATGGATATTGTTCAGCCTTTTGAAACACACATCAGGTAGGTTGGACAGTCTCTGGGGCTTCAAGCACAGTAGCCGTCCACTATCAAGCTTTAGAGCCTCTTCATGCCCCGACAATGATCAGGTTGTAGCTCTGCCTTGATAGACATTTGTCATTAGCTGTCATGATTGGATACAAATGGTTCCTGGCTGTATTCTGTCAGGACAATGACAGGCCTCTGAGGTGCTCCAATGATGGAGCATCTCAGAGAGGTGTCACTGTGTGCCTCTCAACAACCTGAAAGGTACTCAGCACATCTGCTGCACATGACACATTCTGGACTTTGATGAGGCTCTCTGTTGACAAGGGGCAGGGACTCTCACTCCCATATAAGGTCCCATCTGCAGCTCTTGGAAGCTTAGCCCCAAGGATTTTAGTGCTGTGTCACTGGAGATGTTCTGATACGAAGTTTAACTTGGCTTTTCAATCAGTATTAAAGGGTATTAGTATTCAGTGTTGAACTGCAATGGTTATTCAAAAGGAAGAAAACTAAAAGCTGACAGATCTGATGAAGTTTGAACAAAAATGCAGAAGTACTGGCTCCAGAAAATGATGAATGAAATGACTGACAAACAGGCCTGCCCACAGAATTCTCCCTGAAAAACTCAAAGAATGGCTGAATCTCCTGAATTTGAATTTGACTTTGAATTTTTAACCAATTTTGTCTTCTATTACCATTATTTGCCATTGTTTGCCCAGGTTTGTACTTATTTTTCTGCTTCAAAAACAATTTTCTTTATTGTTGCCACCCATCTTGCCACTTACAACCCCTTTTTTGCCACCTTTCATTGCTTTTCACCTTTTTTCACAGATTTCTGCCTGGTTTTGCATCTTTTTTGCTTTTCTTAAATCCATATTATCCCATTTTTGATAACGTTTACCTATATTTTGCCACACTTTAACCACTTTTCACCACTTAAAGCTGTCAGTTTTGCCACTTAAAAAAATATATGCCACTTTTAACCGCTTTTCAACAGTTTCTCCTATTTCTGCCATTGTTTGCATTTCTTAACCCATGTTTTTCGCTTTAATCCTATGTTTTCTTCTTTTTACCTATTTTTGCTACTCTAACCCCTTTTCAAAGCTTGTTACTGTGAATTTAGCAACTCTTTAGCCCATTTTTGTCTTAAATAACCAATATTAGCCACCGTTTGCCCATTTTTGTAACCTTTAACTTATTTTCCTACTTTTTGACCCTATTCGCTATTTCAGCTGCCCAGTTGTTGCCACTTTTCACCACCTTTAACATATTTTTGCCATTTATAACCCAATTTTGCAACTTTTAATCACTTTTCACCATTTTTTCCCACTAATTTCTGTCCTTTGTTGCCTTTCGTTGACCATATTTTCTGCCTTTATCAATTTTGACTTATTTTAACCTAGTTTTGCCTTTCTTTAACCACTTTTCACTACTTATTACTGTCAGTTTTTGCCCTTTGAATTCCATTGTTGCCAATATTTGCCTTTGTTTTGCATTAATGTGATTATTTTATTATCTATAAAGTTATTTAATGCTTTCCAAATGATTTATTCAATCTGCCCAGCCACAAAAAGTTAATTCTGTTTTAACAAGAGGGGTTTTTATTTTGAAAAAGGCAATATGTACCACTGAATAAACAAATAAAAAGATTTTTTGTTGTCATTGTTGCTTTGACAACAGCAGGTATGATTCAGGTTCATTATTAAATATGGTTATTAAAGAATAACTTTAAGATGAAGCATATATTTCCAGACCTCCATTTTACTTGGCCCCAGAAAACTCTCCTCTTTGCTCCTCCTTTAAGGGTGGTCTTGTTGACAAAATAGGTCTGAAAAATTAGCCAGTTTAAAGATCCTCAGAGCAATTTGACTTATATAGCTTATAAAAAGGTTAAAACAAACAAACACAAAACAACTAGAAAAGCACTCAGAGAGCACAGACCTCCGCGATTAGCCCTATCTCCCAATAGTGAAGAATCCTTCAAAAACATTTCTGGATCCAGACAGTGATCCGGATCACTCCCAAAATCCAATTAGCCCATTACTCCCTCCACAATGGGGTGGAGACACAGTAAGGCAAAGCACTGGCTTTGCTACATGTGGACTGTTATGGCAGAAGCACCCATGGTCTCACCTGACAACCAGAAGTCATGGCAGAGGGTGAATATTCCTCTATTCCTCCCAGCGTTGTGAGTATTCTCGCTACAATTCGTTGTCTTTCTCTCTGTTACTTTCCAACTTGTCTCCTCGACAGGGCGTGCGTCTTTCAAACTCTATAAAGTCCAAAACTTTGAATAGAAACACACCAAAAACATGCTGCTGGGATTGAAGTTACTCATGTCCGCCATCTCCTGGTGTAGAGTGGTGACAGCACAGACCTCCGCCGTTAACCCTATCTCCCGATAGTAAAGAATCCTTTAAAAAGTTCCTGGATTCAGACGGTGATCCGGATCACTCCCAAAATCTAATCAGTTCTTCCTGATGCCATTTCGGACATTTCCTGAAGATTTCATGAAAATACGTCCATGACTTTTTGAGTTATGTTGCTAACAAATGAACAAACAAATGAAAAAACGAACAAACGAACACACAAACCCGATCACATAACCTCCTTGGCGAAGGTGAAAAACGATGTTGAACAAATCAGCTGTAGCTGCTTTTAACAGCAGCTGTAGGCCTTGTTAGTCACCCTGAGAAGCAACATGAGCACTGCCCTTCGGAAAAAAAAAAAAAAGTCTGCATACTGGTTACATCCAGACAGGAACCTGTAATGTTCAGAGAAAAGTTAATATATAACAGCCAGGCCCAAATTCTGATTCATAGGAGCCGCATTAGAGAGTGTAAGCCCTTTAAACTGAACATGTTTTCTCTTATTTAATGTCCCTGTAGCTGTGAGAAGAGCAGCAGCTTCGCTGAGTGCTTGTTTGGCAGCTCTGAAAAGAGTTTACTCATTCATAAGGCCTTCATTAAAACAAACTGAAAATCCACTCAAGGAGATCATTGAAAAATGATGTTATATCATTTAAATAAGAGCAAATTCAATTTTAGTGGAAGAGATGATGATAGAAGACAAAGACTCACTGCAGGTGTTAGTGGAGCTACTGGTCACAAAGCTTACAGAGGGTATCAGATCAATGTTTTTTTTTTTTTTTTTTGGTCATTAACCTTGCAAAGCAGATGGATTTGTCAGGCTCCATGTTTATCATCAGGTAAATCCACTTCAAAAAGATCAAATCTACAATGTTTGTAGACCAATTTTTAGACCAATTAGCAACATTTGTGGGGATTGAGCAGCAGCTTCAGGTGGGGTTCAGTTGAACTGTGAACCAATAGCAGTGGTTGCTATTAGCTTGGATGGTAATCTTAGTTTCTTTTGCTGTTTTTAAAAACTGATCTTTGGCTGCTTGAGCGATGTTGGCATCTTGCCGCTACCCTGAGCCTACCTCTGGCTCTGGGGGTCTTTAGGTTCTAGCTTTATGTGAGTGACCTGCCTTTGCAGGTGTTTGGAAGATTTGATGTGGAGTTCACGGCAACTGAGAGTTGTTTCAGGCCTGGGCACAGCTTACTCTTTACTGTTGCATTCTTGTCCTTTTGTCTGACAAATCCAAAGTAGTCTATCTCCATGCATGCTCTGCTGATTTCCTCCACTTCCTCGTTTGACATTTGCTAATGTGTCAATCACCTGTACTAGCATCCTGGCTAACAGTTACCTCATTGGCCACACAATTACTGAGTTGAAATTGGAGTTGAAATGATCAATTTATGTGACTTTAACCAAGTTAACCAATTTTTCTACCCATTTTGCCAATTATCTAGAAAACTCAAACCATTTTTGCTGGGTTTTTTTTTTTTTTGCAATTTTGCAACTTTATTTAATAATTTTGACCCATTTTGCAACTTTTTGGAACTTTTTGACACTTTCAACCCATTTTTGCCACCTTCTTGCCAATTTTTTTACTCACTCTGCCTTTGTTTGGCCTCGTTTTCCCCATCTTGCCCATTTTTAATCACTTTTACCCTTTTTTACCACCTTTTTGACAACATTTGACAACATTTAATCATTTTTGGCCACATGTAACCCCTTTTTTTGCCGCCTTTTTGACATTTTTAACATGTTTTTGCCACTTTTAACCCATTTTTAGGCCCTTTATGCCTACTGTTACCCAACTTTGGACTTTGTCTTGCCACTTTTTCTGCAATTTTTCCATGTTTTTTCATCACTTTAAACCAATTTCTGCCAGCTTTCAGCCACCTTTTGCCCACTTTTGTCACCCCCAGTTGGCTGGGCCCCAGAAACTTCTCCCCTTTATCCTCTCTTATGGGCCACCTTGACTGTTATATCAGTCTATATTGATATGAATATGGTGGCTTAACCTTAGGTGTGCCATGAGCGAAAGAAGTTTGAAAACCACTGACATAAGCTATGTAGCTACATTATCTAACAACTTAGATATGTAGATAATGTAAAGTTAAAAGTCAACCTGTGAAACCTGTTTATGAAACTTTGAATAAAGCCGAGTATCAGTTCACTTTCAGGAAAAAAGCTCATCCTCCATTAAAATCATCTCACACAGCCAGTGTAGCTGACGTGGCTCCACTAACCGGGTAAGCTATGTGGCTAACATAGTTATGTAGCTAATATAGCTTAAGCAAAGCTCACAAAGCAGCTACGTAAGCAATGTAGCTGAGTTATCTATAGATATAGCCAAGTTAGCTATGTTTACTGAAGCTCACATTGCTAAAGCTAACTTAGCCATGGATTATGGAGCTATGTAGCTAAAATAGCTAAAGCTAACTCACAAAACAGCTATGTAAGCTAAACAGATACATTAACTACATAGCTACATTACTTTTACCTTAATCTGCTTAAGCTAGCTCAGGTGCACTGAGTAATGTTACCTATAGCTAGCATATTCATGTAAGCTAACAAAGCTCTTTATTTAGTGTACCCCCAGGTTAATGCTGACCTTTTTAAATATTTTATTTATGAAGTGTTGCTTAGTCTGTAATGTTTGCGACATGGTTATTTAATGAATGCAACTAGTAAACTTTGTTTGTGAATAAAGTTGAATTTCCTCCCAAAGAATCTAAAAGTGGAAATGTTTGTGCTAGTGTCTCAAAGTAGAGAGGGGGTGTCTGAGATCTACAGTTTATAGCCAGACTTCTAAATTTTAGCACTGCAGCGTTGGTTTTAGCATTAAAAAGTCACTCTTTCAGGGTTTCCAAAACTGAAAGAAATAAAACTCCTGGCCTGACAGCGAGGGCCGTGTTTTAGGCCTTTCTCCCTGAATTTCCAACTTTTTTAGAGACACCCTCTAATGGTGTCCTTGAGGCTCCAAACGCATGTCCTTGTGTCTTTGCTGACATATGTTGACATGAGCAAGTCTGTGATGAGTGTCGGTAGCCCTGGGCGAGCCAAGAACACAACATGGAGAGTCTCTATTTGGAAGGATGAGACGACAGAGAGAGTCTCAGAGGAAATTTCATCCTCCTGTGAAATAAAAGATGAACAGCAAAACTCAGGACACACAGCCTGCTGCTCCCACCAGGCTGCTGAGGGAATACATCAGTGCGGCGCAGCGCTGTCTCAAGCATCACTCATATTTTGTAGAAAGTCAGAACCCCTCTCGGGATACCTGGAGGTGGCTGCTTTATCGGTCCTGGGTTTAACAGCACATATGGGCGGGGGGGGCTAACAGCCTTTATGAGCTCCAGTGGGTCGCAGGGTGTCATCCACCAACAGATGGCATTGAGCCCATGTCAGGCTGGCTATATGATAGCATCAAAAGAAAACTAACAAGCAGTGCAGCCTTGAGGGAGGGACGGCTAAGACACGAGGTAAAATCAGTTTAGCTGGATGCTATGATGTGGTCCACGGCTCTCTGTGTGATGATCAGGCTTTATTTCAAGTGGCAACCCCCTGCCCACCTCTCCCTTGATTAATGAGGGCAGAGCAGATGCTACGAGATCAGAGCAGAGGGAGGAAAGCAGGGAATGGCACTCTTATCGGCGCCCCACATGGCAGCAGCCATCATTTCTTCACCTTTGCGTCAGACATGTCTGGATGCAACCGTAGGTGTTTGCATGATCTGGTACCGTTTTTGCGCTGGCATCCATGAGCTGGTGCTTCTGTGAGTCTGCTGTGTCTCTTTGCATCTTTATGTGATTGTTTAAGTGAGAGAAAAAGCGAGGCAGAGGCAGAAAGGCTGCCAGCAGGAGTTGAGCAAAAGGACCCTAGGGCATTTTAATCCCAAAATATGGTTATTAAAACCATACTATGAATAAATGCATGCTGGCGTATTTTCAGAGCTTGCAGACTTAACCTACTGTTTCACAAACTGTTCAAAGAATCATTCTGTTTAAGTTCTTTTAAGCTCAAAATTGCCTCAATTTCTACATGCTGCAGTGATGGCAGAGCTTCAATTGATGTGTCCGCTTCCGCTATAAAGCAGAGTGAAATGTATATTTATCAGCCTTGTAATGTGAAAGTGATGGAGATATATAATTTTCTCCTCTTTTCAATTTCCAGCCCAGACAGGTGTGACCTGACCACCTGCTAATTTGTCAATTGCAGTACATGAAAAGCACTTGCAATCATGCAAATGGATGATGTGTTTGCTATATTCAATTATATAGGCGGATGTGAGAGTGATATATTCATAAATACAAACAACATAGATGGTATACAAAATGTAACCACAGTGCCAGCTGTTGGTTCATGGAGATGCTACAGTGTATTTAAGCATCAGTACTAGCATTATGCTTAGTTCTGCAGCCAGAAGCGGCCTGGCTTAAAGGCTGCAGCCTACAGAGGGCATAGACTGCCCAGACTGAACTGAAACGGGACAGTCTGGTTTTCTTAGGATTCCCCAGTCAACTATTCGCTTACCTTTAAACACCACCCATGATGCAGCAGCCTTAACAGCTGCAGCGTGAGCAGCTGATTTACTACCCCAATTCCAAAGAAGTTGGGATACTGTGTAAAATACAAATAAAAACTGAATGCAATAATTTGCAGTTCACCATTTCATTGTTTCAAATTTGATGGCAGCAACACCTCCCCAAAAAGTAGGGAAGGGGCAATTTAAGACTGAAAAAGTAAGTAGAACTAATGATAAACAGCTGGAGGAGCATGTTGATAAGGTTAAACTAGCAACAGGTCAGTAACATGACTGGGTATCAAAGGAGCATTTTAGGGAAGCAGAGTCTCTCAAAAGTTGGCAATGGTTCACCATACTTTGAGAAAGTGTGTCTAAAAATTTCAGAAAAAATTCTGCAATATGCTTCCCATCATGAAATAGCAAAAACTTTGACTATCACACCATCCACAGTGCATAATATCTTTAACAGATTGTGAGAATCTGGAGAAATCTGAAGAAATAAGGCCTTGGATGCTTTCGATCTTTAGGCCTTCAGGCAACACTCCATTAAAAACAGGCGTGACACTACAGGCGTCTGTAGTGGAAATAACTCAGAGACACTTCCAAAAATCATCATATGTCAACACAGTTCACCGTGTCAGCCACAAATGCAAGTTAGGGCTGTGTCATGCAAAGTGGAAGCCATATGTGATCAGGATCCAGAAACACTCTTGTCTTCTCTGGTCCAGACCTCATTTAAAATGGACTGAGGCAAAATGGAAAATTGTTTTGTGGTCAGATTAATCAAAATTCTTTTTCAAAAGCCTGCATCTCCAATGGTATGGGGTTGGATTAGTGCCTATGGCATGGGCAGTTTGCGCATCTGGAAAGACATTATTAATGCTGAAAAGTATAGAGAGGTTTTAGGGCAACATATAGTACCATCTAAATGTCTCTTTCAGGGAAGGCCTTGCATATTTCAACAAGACAATGCCAAACTACATCCAGCATCCATCACAACAGCATGGCTTCATGATAAAAGAGTCCAGGTGCTGAACTGGCCTGCCTGCAGTCCAGACTTTTCCAAATATTTCTGCTTTCAGCGACTCAGAACTTTCTTTATGCCTTTTATATATTTGAAAAAATATTTTCTGGACTTCAGGTGGTTTTAGCTCATATAAAGAAAAAAGAGAAATTTCTGATAAGCAATTGGACAAACATATACCTAGATTTGTGTTTTGCTGTGAGCAGACAGCTGGCGGCTCCCACTCGGTTATGCCTCGATTAATGCAAACTGTTAGTCCTGATCTCAGTTTAATCAGCTAGTTTTAGAGGTCAGCATTCATACATGTTTAATTGAAAGTGAAATGATGTTTAGAAACCAAGGAACTGATACTTCAGCATCTGCATTAGATTTTTAGTTCCAGATTTTAGTTTCAGAAAACTTAGGAACAATAAAATGTTCTTGAAATAACAGAGGTTTTGTTTGTTTGTCCCTCCATCAATACATTATCTTTATGGCTTGTCCCATTTGGGGTTTCATTGGGTGGGCTGGAGCTGGTTATAGAGAGAGAGGCAGGGCGGACCCAGGACTGGTCACCAGTCAACCACAGGACTAACATAGAGAGACAGATATTGAAGCTCAGTCTCACACAGACAATCCTTAGTCCCCAGTTGGACTAACGAGCATGTGTTTGGACTGCAACTCTTTTGGTTGGACCACGGTTCTGCTGTTTGGTCCGGATTATGGTCCATGGGAGGTTTCACACCTGTCATTTAGGTTCAGATCAAACTGAAAAGTCTAAAAGGTCAATCCAACAACAGGTGTGAAGGTACCCTCAGAGAGGAGGTCTGCAGCCAGACTGTCTCAGCTTGTTCAGCGTTCACTAAGAAAATCTGGCTGCAGACCTCTATGGTGGGCAATTTGGGCTCATCTGTTGCAGACTGCTACAATGGGGGGACCTCAACCATGCAGCAGGAAGTGACGTACACTACCCAATGACGTACAGAATGACGTCTATTTTCTGCTTGTTGACAGAAGTTCCAGTAAGTTGCAGTTTTTTACAACAGCAGAAATTTATGGACAACACAAACTAAGGAAAAACCAAAGAGGGTTATGGTTAGGCACTCAAACCCTAAAGGTCAGGGTTAGGGTCAGGGTAAGGGGAGGGAGATTAAATGAAAAAACAACCAGGGTTACTGTGTTACTTCCTGCCCCATGGCTGAGGTCGCCCCAATGTGGAGGTCTGCAACAGATGAGCCCAAAACGCCCCACCATAGAGGTCTGCAGCCACATGCATTGGCTCTGGCATTCACAGCAATGCATTCTCTAGTTCTAAATGTGTTTTCACTGCTTTCTTTTTACTTACGCACATTTTTTTTTCCACTTTCTTGGGGCATATAAACTTTTCTGTGATATTTCAAGGTTTTTCCACATTTGCAGCATTCCCAATCAGTTTCTTAATGCCTGAATTGAAAATGCACACGCAAATTGGAGGATGGAAACCCCACCTCACTATCGATATGCATGTCCATATTGACGCGAATGCATTTGACTGACATGCTGGTGAAGCTCCTTCCCTCCTGACCTCCTGTTATAAATCACTCTGAGTTATTGCCATGAGGGGTTCTCACCTCTTATTGCCATTTCTTGCCCCGGGCTGCTCCTTGCTTTTATTTTATGTATTTTTTATCACTGGGCATAAATTAGTCCCTCTTTAAGTAGGCAGACAGGCTTGGCCCTGCAAAGCTAAGATGAGTGTCCTCTTAAACCACTTGTACAGATTTAGAACTCCTTGTCGAGCAAGGGCATCTGAAAGCGGGAGTCATATATTAATGATCCCCTCTGGAAGGAAAACAAGCCTAACACTGCAGGGTAGAAAATAAACTCTCTGGCACATTACAGAGGCAGAAAACAAGCATTTTGTACCTGATTCCAATTATAGGGCTGCATATTTTGCCAATGGATTATTTATGATGAAGCTTCATTTACATGAGGTGCATTCGGACGGGGAAAGTCTATAAATACTTCAGCAGCCTGGCAAATTATGCAGTGAAACAACCAGCAATGTCAATATTATAAAAGTGCACATGCTGTACCGCAATCAGCTGTTGAGACTGATGGCATGAGTTTCTGTAGAGGTATAGTCTCACTGGCTGCTTGGAAAGGTCACGACTAAATTGGGACTGGGGAAGAAGATCTTTCAAGGTTTAAGTATCAAATCTCAAAAGTCACTTCAGCAACCTTTATGGAGGAGAGATTCTTTTGTCTTCCTGACCCTTGATGAGGAAATATTGTGACCCCCAGGAACGGATATGTCGGGGTTTATGAGGAGTACAGTTTACATCTCCACTGTTTATCTCTCAAGGACAGACTGGAGATCTCTCTGTGTTTTCACATTGCTATCTCTCTCTGATTTCTATCCGCACCACTATGAATATGTATGTCTCAATATGTCCTTTTACCTCAATTATCTAGCAATGTATGAATCAGCAGACATAATTAACACATTAGAAGGAGTGAGGGGCTGCATGAAAACAATCTTCACACAGAAATACATAGGATGTATTCTCTTTTCCGTAGGAAAGAGCAACACCGTGGGCACATTTTTTCATTTATCCTCTATTTATGTTCCTACATTTAATTGAATTTTCCGCCATAATCCCGACCCCGTAGATATAAATCATGCCTCTCAATCAGTCAGGATAGCCGAAAGACGGCTCCTGCTACAGATATACAAGAAGGGCGGGCAGGGGGCAAGAGGATACAAGGATTTATGTTTGCGAGGAAAAACATGACCCTGGGTCTCTCCTGCCTGTCAGCAGAGCATCTTTTCCATTACCTCGGAGATTCATAAGCACTATATTTCACTCCCAGGTCCTTGAACAAATTCAGGACAGTCACAAAAACCTAAATAATTCTGATTCACTTCAGAAAACGCAGCAATTAAAACTTGTTTTTGGAGCCAAAGCTGAATGTGAATGCTGTTTGCGTGGTCTCTCCAAAGCAGCGCTGAGTAAAAAGGATGTCCTTGAGTCTTTTGACATCTGTGCGAGTGAGCGATCTTGTGTTGAACAAGTTCAACAGAAAAGAATATTCTTTCTTCTCTGAGTAAAGTGGCCAGTGACATTTCTCACCTTGGTTGTAAAAAACACTGAGCAACATGGCCGTCATAGAAATAAAATACATAAATATCTTTAAGTAAAACATCTAATACATAAGTGATTTCACTGACTGATTCTCAATATTACAAAATTCAGTTTTGGTCTAACACAGGGGTGCCCAAATTTTATCCATTGGGGGCCACATACAGAAATAGATAAGGATGGTGGGGCAATTTTTATATACTAGTACACTATATTGCCAAAATTATTCGCTCACCTGCCTTGACTCGCATATGAACTTCAGTGACATCTCATTCTTAATCCATAGAGTTTAATATGACATCGGTCTGGCCTTTGCAGCTACAACAGCTTCAGCTCTTCTGGGAAGGCTTTCCACAAGGTTTAGGAATGTGTTTATGGGAATTTTTGACCATTCTTCCAGGAGCACATTTGTGAGGTCACACACTGATGTTGGACGAGAAGGCCTGGCTCTCAGTCTCCACTCTAATTCATCCCAAAGGTGTTCTATCAGGTTAAGATCAGGAAGCTGTGCAGGCCAGTCAAGTTCATCCACACCAAACTCTCTCATCCATGTCTTTATGGACCTTGCTTTGTGCAACTGCTAAACCCAGACTCATCCATCAGATTGCCAGATGGAGAAGCGCGATTGATTCACCCCAGAGAATGCGTCTCCACTGCTCTAGAGTCTAGTGGTGGCGTGCTTTACACCACTGCATCCGACGCTTTGCATTGCACTTGGTGACGTATGGCTTGGATGCAGCTGCTTGGCAAGGAAACCCATTCCATGAAGCTCTCTACCCACTGTTCTTGAGCTAATCTGAAGGATACATGAAGTTTTGAGGTCTGTAGCGATTGATTCTGCAGAAAGTTGGCGACCACTGCGCACTATGCGCCTAAGCATCCACTGACCCCGCTCCATCATTTTACGTGGCCTACCACTTCGTGGCTGAGTTGCTGTTGTTCCCAATCGCTTCCACTTTGTTATAATACAACTGACAGTTGACTGTGGAATATTTAGGAGCGAGAAAATTTCACGACTGGACTTGTTGCACAGGTGGCAACCTATCACAAAACCACGCTGGAATTCACTGAGCTCCTGAGAGTGACCCATTCTTTCACAAATGTTTGTAGAAACAGTCTGCATGCCTAGGTGTTTGATTTTATACACCTGTGACCATGGAAGTGATTGGAACACCTGATTTTAATTATTTGGATGGGTGAGTGAATACTTTCGGCAATATAGTCTGCCTCACAAACCAATCTAATACAGGTTAAGATTTACTCAGTGATTTGGTATGCTTAAATGGCTAGTTGATTGCTGACAAAGCAAATAGCCAATCAGATTTCACGGGGCTTTGGTTGGCTTT
This sequence comes from Cheilinus undulatus, assembly GCF_018320785.1. Lineage (NCBI taxonomy): Eukaryota > Metazoa > Chordata > Actinopteri > Labriformes > Labridae > Cheilinus > Cheilinus undulatus. The sequence goes on along the minus strand of NC_054884.1, from coordinate 30,214,625 downwards.
CCTTGTAGACCAATAAAGGCAGGAACGTGTGCTGTTCGTTGATGCTTTCCACATAGGCTCGTGGAAGGGCAGAATCACAGAACAGCCACACCACCAAAAATAAATAAGAGCAAAATTAATAACTGCTTCTAAAGATGAAAATTTATGATGTTGTCTCTTGACGAAGTGGTCCTGACTGAAATGGGAATCCAGGCTAATCAGTTTTTAGTACTTGGGTCTGGCTTCACTAAGAATAAACCCTCAAGCATGGCCAGATTAGATTTTGGAGGTCAAGGTTGCTGATGTAACATTATCAAACAGTGATGATGCAGTCAATGGGTTTATGGTTTAAAACTCAAGCTATGTAGTTGTAATGAATCCACACAGTCAAGGTGGCAGGAAATAAATGATTGGTGAATGTTCAATTATTTTTATTTTCTTTGTTTCTATGTGGAAATACTTCCTTTATGTGTGCAAGGGCTTGATCTCTAAAGCTCCATATAAAAGCCTTGGTGTAAACCAGTTTTATTTCTCTCATTGTTGACTTACATTTAAAGGTTTGTGTAGTCAGTCATTTCCGAGGTCATGACACTGACTCTCTATACACACTGTTGACTAAAGTGTCTGACTGAGAGCACGGCCTGTTCCAGCTAAAGAAACCCAGATGCCTTCAAATTCAATATAATCACTCCACCCAGCAGCCACCGCATACACACTTCAGCACATATCAGTGTGTGCCAAGCATCCAATCCGGTCTCAGTGTTCTTCAATAAAGTCTCCTCTGACAAACATGATGGAGAGCCACTCTGCCTCAGAGCGGGATACTCAGAAAACGACTTGAAGATAAAATATGGCCAACCTGGCAGTTGACTTGCCAATCCAAATTAAAAAAAGTTAGAGTGGCCAGGTTTACGCTGCCCGCTTCACTGCAGCTATATTTCACATTTTTACACCTGCCACACACTCACATATCACACACTTAGCAACAGCACCTTTCCTTCTTTCCAGTAAGGCCCAATAAACTAATGAGAAGGTCTGGTGTAAGGCCTTAAATCTCAGGGTTTAGATGCTTCATTCCTTCCCTAAAACTGGTGAAATCTAGTAGAATGCAGAATCTGTCAAAAAGCCTATATAATTATGAAATATAGCAGCCTGTTCTCACTACCAACTCGATAAATGGTCCTCCTTGTCAATCAAAACTTCAAAATAGGACACTATAGAAAGCTCTCCAAAATGATTAAGGGACAGCTTTTGTTTATATTTGAAAGTGTGTTTTAAAAAGCTCAGTAATCTGCTTAGGAAGAGAGCCAGGGTGACAGTCGGGTCAAACAAACACTCGACTTCATCCAGCACACTGGGGTTTGATTGCCTTGCCAGTCAAACAAATTGTCAGTGTTGACATTCTGACCTCATTTAAAGAGTCAATTTCTCCTAAAGACACATAAGCTGTGTCCCAATTCAAGGGGCGCATCCTTCTAAGGGTGCATTTGATGACTTAATGTCACAACCACAAATCACTGTCGTCCCAATTTAGAGTTGACTCCAAATGTGAAATATGTCTTCCCTTCCCTGGCAGATTCACCTAGTGCATCTATCCGATGGGCAACTGGCGGCCCGGGGGCCACATGTGGCCTTCAGTGTCACTTAATGTGGCCCTCAATTCAATTTCAATAGAAATAGATTATAAACTTTAAGAAAACATGACAAAACTTGCCATGAAAGCATAAAAACAGAAACATTTCTCTAATGTCTTGCTACTGGTAATTGGTCAGTTCCTTTAGTTTTTTTTTTTTATCATTTTATTTTATAAAAAAAAAATTGAAGCTTCTTTTCAAATAATTTTGATTGAAAAAAAATGTTTTAACTTAATTTGTTTTTTAGTTTTCATTTATTTTGTATATAATTAGCTTCATCTTTTTAGTTGATTGAAAAATTAAATTAACTTCATTTTTAATTTTTAATTTTTTTATTTATTTTATTATTTTTATTATTTTTTATATATTTTTTAGTAATTTATTTTTATCTAGTTTTATTACTTTTAAAGTTCTTTAGTATCTTAATTTTTCTATTTATTTTTTCTTTATTTGATTTATATTATTTAATTTTTATTTTTATTTGTATTTTTTCTTATTTTATATGTATTTATATATTTTTAACTTTTATTAACTCACCAATCACACACTTGTATGCAGGTTAAAATACTGTTTTTTTTTTTCAATGAATCATACACCTCCAATGAACCTTGATGTATTTTTATGAGAACATATTTCTTACTGCAATAGAACAAGTATTTAATAGATATATTAGAGACACCGTGACACCCAGTCATAGCAACTTTGTGTCAAGTTCAGTTCATTTCCAACCTCTTTCACTCATGAAATCTCGTCATTCAATAAACGTTTCATTTAAAGACAGATTCATGTCCAAGAATCAACCACCTGAGACACACAGTGTCACAGCATACAAATGTATTTGAAAAAGAGACCTTGGTGTTATCAGAACATCTTGTGCCATAGCTCACAGATTTTTAAATTCCAGCTCTTATAAATTGTCAGTTGTCAATAAAACTTGCTCTTGTAGCTGAGGCTTCATTAACTTGAAGACTTCTGGAGAAAGCAGAAATAGAACAAAAACTAAGAGCTGGGATTTGTAGCAGCAGAATGGAACTTAAAGAAACAGCAGAGGTGAAGGTCAATGAGTTCTGCATCCACGAGTTATTAGAGCGACTCCCTAACTGTCTCCCTCCGTCCACCGCATTCAAAGAGCCACTGATGAGGTTTAATGGTGCTTTATGGTGTGAAGTGGACCTGTGAGGCCATGCAGGGCTAGGAGGAGGAGAGCTATGACTTCTCACTGATGTTTTATATCTAATTATCTCCATACTGGATGGAGGGAGGAATGCAAACACAGGCTAAATGGTGCGTTCCATACTTGCTCCAGCACTCCTCTAGCTTGAAGCTGCTAGTTTAAGTTGAGTACAGGGTTATTTTAAAGTTAATTTCTTTGAGTTGTTGATCCACAAGGAGACATTAAAAAGCTGTTCCCTGGATCTAAACCATGTCAGTTAACATGTGAGATGGTAGGTAATATCTGCAACTAATATTTTTTCTTTTATTTTCCACTTTCTGATGCTGCTGGAGCATTCATATTACTTATTTTACAGATATGCAGTGTTTTTTTTTTTTTTTTTTTTTTTACAGTATAATGAATATCTATTCAAGAAGTTATGGTTTTCACCAACTCTGTTCCCTGATTCATCCTGACACAAAACAAATAAAATGAATAACATTAAAAAAAAAAATCTGCCATTAAAGCATTAAAAAACAAAAACAGTTCTTCAATCTTGTTTTTTTTTTATTATTTATTTATTATTTGAAATTTGTTTTACTACTTCTCCATACATCAGATATTTTATTTTATTTGCATTTATTTTTCATCATTTTTATTTATTTTTTCTAGTCATTAGAACAATTAGATTTTTTATTTGTTTAAATTCTATTTTTTTATTTGCATTTATTTTTCATCATTTTTATTTATTTTATAGTCATTAGAACTATTAGATTTTTTATTTGTTTAAATTCTATTTTTATTTTATTTGCATTTTTTTTTCATCATTTTTATTTATTTTTATAGTCATTAGAACAGTTAGATTTTTTATTTGTTTGAATTCTATTTTTATTCAATTTGGATTTATTTTTCATTTGTTTTAAAAAATATTCTATCTTTAGTTTTTATATTTGTTTAAACAAAAGAAATGTATTTATTCATGTTTATTTTATTTCCATTTTTGCTTCATTTTTTGTTTGTTTGTTTTTTCAAAATGTATTTCAAATGTATTTATCATATTTTTATTTTATTCTATTTTTTAAATTTATTTTCATTCACTTTTTAATTTAAGTTTTTTTCTTTTTCCTTTTTTTGGAGAATTAATTTGCTCTTGTTTCTGTTTTTCATATGCATTACTGATTACACTTGTAAAAAGCAAAAATGAAAGTAAAATAAGTAACTGTCATGTTCATTGCGAAGGTGGCTTGAAATTGATTTAATTCTGTGTTTATCTGAAAAAGGTAAACTATTTCTTTTCGCGCTTGAAAACAAAGATGTTGGTGTTGTCAACGATCATTAAAGCAGCAAATTCTTCTTTTGAGTGAATTATTGGTAATCACATGGGTTAAATGGATATCCATCATTCTGAAGTAAGTTTGCCCTCCTGCATTGATAATGAAATTAATGCGTCCCTCTTAAGTCTAAAGGTTGCCCTTGATACACATGGACTAGAGCTCCTTGTTTTGTCTTTGTTGTGTTAATCTTTTCAGAGCACAAGACTGCTCTGATATCACAGAGTGTTTTTGCTGCAGCCATGATTTACACTGTTTGACAAGCCTTCCTGAGACCTCTGAACCTGCACACAGTCTAGAAGGCAGTAAAGGATAAATGGTTTTGAGGCTGTAAAGTGCTTTTCTAGTAGTCTTACTTCTGAAAGCGCTAATATCCTCCGGCCAAACTTACTCATTCAGTCCACATTAAAACACTCATGGCGAAGGCTTCTATGTAGTCAGATTTCTGGGAGCAGATTGGGTTTAGGTGTCTTGCCCAAGGACACAGTCATGTTACTTGTAATGATGCCGGTTTAGTGGCCAAAATTTTGTTGCATAGTTTGACATTGTGTCCAACAACAACTCTGCTCTCATTTCCATTTGTAGTTCAAGAGATGTTGACCAATCATATATCAGCAAGCTTTAGTGTACACAGATAATGTTGACTTTAAATCTAAATGCTCCAGCATACCAAGACACTTTGGACAATGCTATCCTTCCACCTGTGTGGCAACAGTTTGGGGAAGGTCCTTTTCAAACATAGCTGTGCCCCAGTGTGCAAGCCAAGGACTATAAAGATGGTTTGATGAGTTCAGTGTGGAAAGAGTTGACTGGCCCGCACAGAGCCCTGACCTCAACCCCATCGAGCGCCTTTGAGATGAACTGGAACGGAGATTGCGAGCCAGGCCAGAGGGGCAGCCCCTAATAGAAGTACATGTTTTTTTTTTAAAGATTTATTTTTGGCCTTTTTGCGATAGTATAGGACAGGGGATAGAGTCGGAAACAGGGGAGAGAGCGGGGAGAGACATGCAGGAAATAGTGCCACAGGCCGGATTCGAACCCGGGTCGCCTGCGTACATGGCATGCGCCTTAACCACTCAACCACCGGCGCGCCGAGAAGTACATGTTTTTTGTTGTTCTAACAGTCAGATGGCTGAATACTTTTGTTCATGTAGTGTATCTTGTGTGAAAATGCCCTTTGACAGCAGGACAGCCACAGACTGAAAGAACATTTCCATTATTGAATGCATCGCCTATAGAGTCACATCAGAGTTACTGCCATATTCCTACAAATGTGTGGGATGTGTTTCACATCTGTGCTGCTGCAGCATTAATAAAAAGGTACCACTGAGTAATAGCTGGATTTGTAACAGGCTCTTTGCCTCAGGGATGATCAAGGTCACATCTGCATGTTTGACAGCCGTGCTTCCATCTAGCGCTCTGTTTAAATGCAGCCAGCAGTGAACAATACAAGTGAAGAATGATGTGCAAATGAAAACCATGTGTAAAAACAGGAAAAATAAACCCATTAAGTGCGGGCAGAAAAGACAGGATATAAGGGCATGTGTGGAAAAAATGTATAAGATATGAGCAGTGGAATGAAGGTCGGAGGTGAAAGACGTTGTCTTGCTGAACAGTTGTAAAGACACAATGGCAACAACAGTCAAGTAAATGGAGTGAACAGCAGCGGAAGTACGTGGCCCTCTCAAGGCCAATTCCCAACACTAGCTCGACTTAATATCACTGAATCGTCCCTCTTTCAATCTCCAAATGAGTTTCAGTTTAATAAAAACACGAGAACAGAAATAATCATTTTATTTTCCACACAGAAAAGGTAATAACCAGAGAAAATAAGTGTTTCAAATTAGGCTGAGGTTCTGAAACAGTGATGATGGCTCTGTTGAAACGCATGACAATCAGACGACGAAAAACACCAGAGACCTCACCCAGCTACAGCAATCACACTTAATTACTCTGATATTCTTTGTGCACTGACATTGTAATGTGTGAAACTAAGGCAGTTCCCCAAAGTTCCATTTTAAGAAAGTAATTAGCCTCATATTGTTGAAATAACACCGTTTAAAACATGACTTGAAAGACCAATCATGAAACATGTTGAGGGAGGTTAGAGTTTAATGAAGGAAAACATCAGTGCTGGAGAAAATGAAGACTTTGGGGCATCTAGGTTGTGACTTTTTTACGAATAAAGCTGCTACTTCCAGCCCTAAGAACCAGCGCTAACTCTAGCTACAGTTTAGCACCACAGCTAAGGAGTGACTGTGTTTTACTAAATCAAATTCAGAAAGGTACGATCTGCAGTATGCTAAGAATTCCCCACATACAAGATCTCACAAAAACCTGCGTGATAAAATTTGACTTGACAAATGAAAAGATGATCAAAATCCTCCGCTGGCTGTCCTAGCGTGTAGAACAGCTGCAGCAAAAAAATGTAAAATGAGGAAAAAAATGAGGGGAAAATCCTGGCTGGCATGGACGTATGAGCTGTGAATGGCCGCAGCACCCTGTTGGTGACACTACCTGGGTTATTCCATCAAAGTAGCTGAACGAAGGCTCAGTGTAACAGAATTGCGTTGAATCCCAATTCTCCCCTTAACCCTCAATCTTCCCCTCAAGCTCAACCCTCAGTATTAACTCGCCTCTCAAAACTAAGTGTAAGGCCATCTTGTGACTTAAAAATGGGACACCCCCTAGTAGCAGTTACGATTTCAGACTGTAGAGGGCAGTAATGTGCCAAAACTGCATAGTCTGTCGATCCAGAGGAAGAAGAAGAAGAACGAGAACGTGTTAATATTCAACCAAATAACATGTATAAACACCACAAACACGGAGCTGAAAGTCACCGTATAACACGGCCATTAGCTAACACGAAACACCAGTTGTAACTTGTAGACTTCTCCTGGACGGCATGGTTACCGGCTTACGAGCGTAAAAATGAAATTAAATGTTATGCTACAAAAAGGCAAATAATCCATAAAATAAGATTAAACTAAGGAGAATTAAAAAAAAAAAAAAAACCTCGTCATCAGAGCAGGCGACCTAGGTTCCTGCAGGTCATTCACCATCTCTTACGCTGATTTCTGACACTATTCTCTCTTAACAAGGGCATATCAGAGTAGTTTTCGTAATTTTTAGATCTCTATTAACAAAGAAATTTACATTTGTAGATCGATTTCTTCCCCACATTCGCTGCTGTCTTTCTTTGAGTGATGACCCTCAATACCAAGGGAGCTCCAGTAACAGCTCAAAATTGAGGGAGATAAAGCCCTCAAACTCGCCCCTCAACTCAACTCTCGGGAGAATTTGGACAGCCCTCGCACTTTGCGGGAACGCGCATTTTGAGGCTGAGGGTTGAGATTGAGGGTTAAGGGGAGAATTGGGATTCAGCCTTGGTCTGACTTGAACTAGCTACGATTTTCACTGAAGCCTCAACTCATATCACTAATGACCCTCACCTGTGTCTGCTCTGAGATTACTCCAGCCTGGCTTAAATGATCAGCATGTGTGCTCATGCATACAAAGCCCAAATCAATCGAAAGTTGACAAGAAGACAATAAATGTAAAAAAACATTACACAAAATTAACAGTGATTTATATTTCAGCTGATTTTTGGGGGGAAATATCAGTGATAAGACATGACTGACAAAATACCTTAAGAGCAGAGTCAGAATCACTCACATGAACATCTTGTGAAATAAAACATTTCTTAGTGGTTACTATGAATAAGAGTAAGCATCTGAAATACTTGTTAATTTAAATCATAATGTGAATTGGACTTTGTTGGTCCTTGAATTGTCCCCCTGGAAACAAATAAAGTTTTTTGAATTGACTTAGGCTACACATGTGCACCATGTCAGAGTGAAATTCAACCCATTAAAGAAAAATAAAATTTGGATATTTTTGCTAAACAGTATGCACTCTCCTTCAACAATGAATCATTTTAACTAACATTGTTCATTAAATGCCAACTAGCCCAAAGCTCCACCCTTTAACAAATCCTTCAATCATTAATTTACCCCTTAAAGCCTGCTTTTTGTGTCCTCTTTAACTATATCTTGTTAGCCCTGTCATTCCCATGTTTTAAAAAATACTTTTTAAAAAAATTTTATAGGTAAAAAAGTGTTTCCAAACAATCAAAGTATAACTAAAAATACTGCCGATTAAGAAACTTTGTCAAAATTTAGATTTTATAATTATTATGCAAAAAAAATGCTTTGATGCCATTTCAATGCATCTACATTTAATGTAAAATCTCAGCATCTTCTTTTAGAAATCACGGCGTTTCACTGTATATGGTGATACTGACCCATAGCCAAGGCTATTTTTTCAATTCGTCTTTGAAACTTAGGTTAACCTCTGTAATATGACATTTTATTGTGGAAAAATGGACACAATCTGTTTTTGGAGATCTGTGTAACAAACATTGTCTTGATGTTTTAAACAATTATTTCTGGAATTTGTAGCCCGAATTAATTAAGTGTGCAAACAAGGGCAACAATATACTCATCGGAACCTTATGTGGCGTATCAGTTTCAGCCCGTTGGACATTTTTTGAAATTCAAATGAAGTTCCTACTAAAACAAGCCAGACTAACTGAGGTAAGCCAGGCTTAACCCTTTATCCTCTTTCTCAAGAGTAGATGTAAGTTGCCACACCTGATTTCAATCAGAGGTGATCAGCCACACACACCTGGCTGCACTGATTGATTCACACCCAATGAGCGACACAACAGCATGCAGTGCGTTCTGGATTTTATATAGATGTCATTGAAAACAGCCACAAGAAGTCTCCTTACTACATCTGCTGTATCATGAGCATTGTGGGCACATTCCCTTGTACAGCTTACACAACAATACCTTAATTGTACTGTTTCTAGTCTGTAACCTTGAAAAGTGTGAACAATATTACTAATAAGCCACATCAGAATTTAAACCTGTTATGAATACCCAAAAATCAATATCAGCCTAGAAGACAAATCACTTGAACCAAACACTAGAAAAATCGTTTATCCAGGGAAGCTTTTCTAATCTTGTTTGTATTGTGTTTTTGCACATTGATATGACAATGGTTGATAAAAGTTAAACCTCAAACTGTGCCTGTGTAGTGGATGTGTATTCCCTCTTATCCTCTTTGATGAAGGTAAAAACCTCTGGCACCAGCAGGATGTTAATTCTGATAACAACACAATCATATCAGGTCTCCAGTAGCCCTTCTGTCATAATAAGCTCCAAAAAATGCTAAATCATAGACACAGTTTAGAAAGCCAAAAAAAGCATAACAACATGGTGAGGTTAAATTACCAGACAGCAAATAAATATCATCTCTGAGATGATTGAAATTGATTTTGGAAATTCTCACAAGTATGATGTGAAGTAATCACACTTTTACCAAGAAATACTGACTTATTTCAAAGAATTTCAGCAGAGTTAAAGACTGTGTAAAGTGAACATGAATCTGTATTTAGGTATGTTGTATGACTTGTCACTGTGTTGTGAAGCCCCAGGTCAAATTTCAGTCAAATAAAACATCTCTAAGTTTACAAAATGAAGCTCCAAAATCATGAAAAAAGAGGCAGTAAAGTCTGCTCCAGGATTGAGTGGGCGTGTCTGTTGAATGAGCTGAAGCCACGCCCACTCATGAGAAATACAATCCTCTCAAATTAAAAAATTTCTACACTCTGAATTAAGGAAAGTTCTCATGCCTTTAGCCTCTTGACCTTTTGTTGACCGCAGAAGAAGAGACAAGGACTGTTTTCTGGCTCAAATTCTCTGTTATGATGCTTTGAATGATCCATAGACCGCTGTAGCTGATAGATTTGTCAAATTTACCTCACAATGAACAAAAACAGCATTTAACTGACTGTTAACTTTCAGTAGAGACAGAAATCAACAACAGACTGTACTGAGATGAACTGCTCTGTTATTTTATAATGTAGTGTTTGAGGGGCGGGGTCATTCCCCACTGTGGGCTCATGACATCATGAGTCCATATATTGGCCCCGCCCACATTAAACCCAGCCAGGTAAGAGGTGACAAACTTAACAGTCTCAATCCAAAATTCAGCCGCATGTAGATCTCAGTGTTTTCACATGTTTACAGCAACCATATTCCAACACATCTAGTGTGTTAAGACATAGACTTTGGATTTCACTTTACAGGGTCTTTAATTACAGCTTACAACAGGACAGCATGGAGCAGACTGGTGAAGTAACACATTTAAAGACCCCTTTCCTCAATTCAGATAGTAAAAATTTTTTAATTTGAGAGGATCATATTTCTCCTGAGTGGGTGTGGCTTCAGCTCAATCAACAGACACGCCCACACCATCCTGGAGCAGATTTTACTGCCTAATTTTTTTATGATTTTGAAGCTTAATTTTAAAAACTTAGAGATGTTTAATGATGATAGTACTGTTACAGTGTCATTTAGCAGACACTTTTTATCCAAAACAACGTACATCTGACAGGTGTTCCAGGAGTTAAGGACCTTGCCCAAGGGCGCAACTAGATATTGACTCTGTACTGACTGGGGTCCGAACCATTAATCTCCCATATCTTGGTCTGTGTTGTAACCCACTGGGCTATCCAGCCTCTATAAGTTTCTTAGCTATGTAACATATTTATCTTATGTTTACAATCTACAATGTCATTTAGCAGACACCTTTATCCAAAGTGACTTACATCTGGGACAGGTGTTCCTGGCTTTAAAGACCTTGCCCAAGGGCCCACACTGGACACTCGTGCTCTGCCTGGGATTTGAACACCCCATCTCTCATACCACAATCAGCAACATAAACCACTGAGCTATCCTGCCACTGTAGTAAATATTTAAAAATTGCAGTTCAGTTTGTATCAGTGTGTATTTAAGCATAAATTCATATTGATATATATTTGGTAAATACAAACTGTAATGAATTTCTATTTTTGATAATAGTACATTAGTGACTTATGGAGAAGGGGTGGGATTAAAAAATTGTTTACTTCTTCCCACTCCATTTTAGATAAGTAAATCAAACTGTTGCATATGACATTTATAGTGCACAGTATTCTTTTAATCTTATGAGTATTATTTTCTTTATTTTCATAAGACCACCTTGCACTCTGTTTTAAATATTTCAGATCAATTTCTATCTATCTATCTATCTATCTATCTATCTATCTATCTATCTATCTATCTATCTATCGTCATCAGCTATGTGGGTTGTGTGTCTCTGTAGTTTACATTAATTGAATAGTTGGACAGCAGGCATCTTACATCAGCATTTTGAATAATGCACGTAGCTTGTATGTAGAAACAAATGAATAAAATAGCTATTTCCGCCATCCTATTATCGTTGGTTTACAACAGTGGTTTGCCAACCGTGCAAATTCGAAGAGCAGAGCATAAAGCTAGCCTGAGTTCACCTTATGTGCGTCCTCATTACACAACAACTTAATTATCGTAGACAGGAGAAGGAGAAGACAGTATGCAATCCTGGGAATCATGGCAATGCTGACTTGGGCGTCCTTACTTTTATGTTTTTCCAGTTGGCCCCTAATAACACTGTCAGACCAAACTCTTCCTCCATGTGCTTCAGTGGCTTATTCTGTTTTGGTGTTGGATTTCCTTTTTCTGGTTCTCATGCCGTAATTTCCAGTCATTGATACAAAGGTCTGAACCTTTCAAAAGAATGCTCTCACACTGAGCTTGAACCGCACTGAGGCTCTGTTTGGTCCGGGCCAAGACCACCTCTTTTGGTTGGACCAAGGTTTTGCTGTTTGGTCATGGTCCGGGGGAGCATACCTGCTATTTAGGTTCGGATCAAACTGAAAAAGTCTGAAAGCGTGGACAAAACAACGCAGGTGTGAAAGCACCCTAAGTTTTAGAATCCCATTAGACTCCACTTTGTCCTTTGTTGTTGGACCAAAAGGTTGCGTAACAAATGATGACAACAGGACACCCCACACATGACTACAAATAAAGATAGGTTTAACAGGCAGGGTAGTGATACGACCAAAACAGCACAGTACCCACTAAAGACTCTCAAAAGTAGAAATCTCTCAAAGTCAAACCCAACTTTAGAGTAAACAAACATAATGGAGGACATGCAGGAGGAATTGCTGATCATTTTTGGACTACTTTTGATGTAAAATTCATGAAGGAAGAGAGAAAAAAATGGAATTGAAGTTGTGGAGACAGCACAAGCATGGGCTGTTCATGTGCTTCAAGCTGGAGGTGATTTGCAAGAGTTGTTAAGCTTCCTTCTTCAGTTCACAGATGGTCATTTAGAGTGAAAATCCACAGAGTGCATGCTTGGCTGTCTTCTAGCTCCAGCCACACAATAGGATATCTGACCATAAATACTGAATATGTCATATTATGATTGAAAAAAGTGCAGCACTTATATCCTTCCAAGTAAGCTGAATTACTTTTATCAAAGCTGACACTAGAGGAAAATCTGGTGGTAAAAAGGGGGGTTATTGGGCCTGAAAACCCTGAAATTATCAGGATTATTTCAGATCAGCGGACCCAGAAAATCCCCTGACTTACTGACGTACATTCATTTGGAACGATTTGAAAGACGAGTGCAGATGAAAAACACAGTTCAGTAAAAGTGTGATTCTTTAGAGAACTACAGACCAGATTCAAGACAGAGTTTCTTGTCATCTTGTGTGATGTTCATTGTAGAAAAAGTGAAGGTGACAGGTGCACCATCACCCAGAATAATGTACTGTCAAGGGTAGCATATCCTCCCTTTATCTTCTTTTTCTTTTAAACATTACAGCTCATCATTTGCTTCCAGGGCTGGCTCTAGATAGACTTCTTCAGCCTTAAAAAGAGTCAGTTTGAGGAGTGTTTCTGCAACATTTTTGTGTGTCTGTGTACAATAACAGCTGACAGAGTGCATCCTGGGATCTGCGCTGGTTGCCTGGGCTCTCGCTCTGATGAGATGGACTGCTTGTCATGTTTCTGCCAGATTCAAAGAGATACTGCTTGCTTGGGTAATGGAGCAATTGAACACACAGAAGAAGGAAAATTGAGAATTTGAAAATGCAAATGCCAAATCATGTCCTGCTGCCAAACACAGCACTGATTACAGCAAGTGGTGCTGATGCACACAAGCTGCCCAGTTGGTTAGAAGTTTCCCTGTTTCTTCATTTCCATTCTATATTCACAGTGACAGATTGTATAAAGAAGTGGATATAGACATGTCATCGTGTCTCATAGTGTTGACAGCTGCTGTTAAGCCATGAGTTTGACCTCATGCTACTTGCCATTAAGTCTTTCAGAGGAAGAAATAACTGAACTTTGCCATGAGGATGGAGTTGAAAAGGACAAGGTTGGTTTATCCATTCATCCATCCATTACTGATTGTCACATGATCCCAATGATGCGGGAATACCACATGGGGGGGCAAGAAGTGGGGGACAACCATTAGGAATGAATGAAAATGGAGAAAAGTTGGGACATGGAAGCTCTAAAGGATCAGTACGCTGCAATAATTAAAAGAAGATTCCTACATACATTGTATGTAGGGTTGTCCTTCAGAATTTCCTATATTTTGCCTTTACAAGCCTTCCAAGGCCAGCTGCTTAGAAGCATCCCTACAGCATGATGCTGCCACCACCGTGCTTCAAGGTGGGGAGGGTGTGTTTGTAGTGATGTGCAACATAGCATCTTTTCTGATGGCCAAAAAGCAACATTTTAGTCTCATAAGACCAAAGAAGGCAGAGTCTGCTGCTGAAGCTTGTAACTCCTTCAGAGTAGTCATCGGTGTCTAGGTGGCCTCCCTCACTAGTCTCCTTCTTGCAGGGTCACTCAGTTTGAGAGGGCAGCCTGATCTAGACAGGTTCCCACATGTGACATATTTCTTCCATTTCTTGATGACAGATTTAACTGAACTCCAGGGATGTTTCTTTGATTTTTTTTAATCCATCCACTGACTTATACTCTTCAATAACTTTGTTTCTGAGTTGCTTGGAATGTTCTTTTGTCTTCATAGTGTAACGGTAGCCAGGAAAACTGACTTACCAGTGACTTGACCTTCCAGACACAGGTGTCTTTAGAATACAGTCACTTGAGACACATTCCCTGCACTCAGGTGATCCTCATGTCACAAATTGTGAGACTACAAGCACCAATTGGCCAGACCTCTGTCGGATTAGGTCAGTCACTTTAAAGTGGGTGAATATTCATGCAACCATATATTTTACATTCTTGTTTCATTCACTTTGAAATGAAATAGGTATTTATTTATTTTTTTTTTTTAGCAAAGCCAAATTATATTGACCAAGATTGATTTATAAAATCAGTAAAAGAGTAAAGCACCCAAGGGAATGAATGATACTTACAGGCACTGAAAAAATTCCTTATTTTGTAAGATACTGTGAGGAACTACCAACCTTATAAACCTTGTGAGGTAAACAACCAAGAAGTGATGTGTCATTTAAGCAAGTTCTACTAAACGGCTCTTTAATGTGAGCCACAATAGCTAGTTCCCGCTTGAGTGACAGCTTTCTTTCCCTCCGTATTTTTCTTGTTATGAAGTACACTTTGAAAAAGCAAAACTGGTACTAAATGCAGAACCATTTGGGAGCCAAACAACCATTTCTTACAACTGAACTGAGCCAAATGATCATATCTTTCAAAACAGACGAATTTCTGATCCAAAGGAGTGAGGCTGGATGGACATCCTCTTTGGAAACACAAACTCTTCCAGACGTACTCAAGATTGTGTTGCAATTTGAATGGATGGCACAGCTGTAAAAGCACAAAACTTAGGGTCATTGGGGTTTAGAGTCACCATTAACCAAGCAAGCAATTCTTGTAATTTTTGGTATATAATTCCACTGCTTTGTTTTTCAAATCTACAACATGTCAGATTAAAAAAAATCACAGCACTTTTATTATAATTTCTTTAATAAGAAGCCATAAAAGAGCTAAATAAACCAATGTCTTCACGCTGTCAGCTCGGCTTTTATTCACACAAGCATGTTATTTTTCTGAACATGACAAACATCAGGACAAAATCATTAAATCTGATATGCATCTTGAGATCTGTTTCACTTAATAGAAGCCACAAATTCTGAAGGTGAAAATGAATGTGTTTATGACTGTATTTTTCTCTTTCTAATTACTGCATCTCAGTGTGCATCGATTAGTTGTGTCAGAATAATTTAACAATCTCTTGTTCCTAAGCTACAGAAAATTACATCTGGCATGTGCCATGTTGAAGTCAACCCCTCTTTCCTTTTGTTTCAGTCATTAAAAACTCAGCAGTGAGCAGCTTAAGGACACTTAAGGACAGGAGAACAGATACTTTCACAGCCACATCAGCCCTGGCTGTTAATGTTAAATGTTATCTCAATTAAACACAATGTAAGTGATAGTCAATTTTAGCTCTCTGTATCTGACTGTAAATGTTAAACATGTTTGATATTTACAGCTTCAAGTTGGCATGGCTCTTACTGTCTTCAGGGCAAACCAGTGAGAGAATGACAGGAAAGTCTGATGAGATAATCTTGATATTCATCCAGTGACCTGGCCCAAAATGGGCACAATCATATTGTCATGCTCTGATTTTGCATGGAGGGATTGATTTCAAGAGCTGCAGGAAGGTGGTGAAAGTCCAGAGTCAAAAGTTTATGACAACAACAAACTCAAAAACAAATATGTCAACTGTGGAGGAGATATTCTAACAAACTCGCACAACTTTTCCTCAAAAAGTTCCGCCATTGTTATTTCTTCTTTGTGTCTCACTAGAGCTACGTATCGGGTAGTGACAGCAACACTGCCCCCACGGTTTCCAGTGGTATTGCTCCGTTTGGCCCGTATCCATAAGCATTATGGAAACGTGCAGAAATACAGACAAAATGAACGCGAAACACGGACAGCCGTCCATATCCGGATCCGTATTTAACTGAGCATAAATGGGCCTTAACAGTATTGTTGCCCTTTATAATTAGGGTAAATATATCATAATTATCGTATTGCTAAATTTAGAAAAATATTGCACATTTTCTGCCATTTTTGCAAATCCTCTTAAGCTTAGTCAGGTTGGGTGGGAACCATCAGTGGACCAACATTTTCAGGTCTCTCCAGAGATGTTTGATAGGGTTCAGGTCAGGGCTCTAGCTGGTCCACCCAAGGACATTAACAGAGTTAAGCCTTAGCCACTCCTGGCTGTGAGCTTAGGGTCACTGATATGTTGGAAGGTGAACCTTTGGACATCTCTGTACTTTGCGCTTTTCAGCTTTTCTTCAACCCTGACCAGTCGCCTAGTCCTTGCTGCTGAAAAGCACCTCCACAGCATGATGCTGCCCCCATGTTTTCATTGTTGGGTTCTCATCAGACATACCATTTCAAATTGAGGCTGAACAGTTTAATCTTGGTTTTATCAGACCGGAGAATCTTATTTCTCAAAGTCTGAGTCCTTCAGGTGTTTCTTTGCTGACTCGAAGTGGGCTTTCATGTGTTTTGCGCTGAGAAGAGGCTTCCATTTAGCCATTCTGCTAGGACCTTTGGAGCTCAGAGTGACCATCAGGTTCTTGACCACCCTTCCGACTAAGGCCCTTCTCTCCCAGTTGCTCAGTTTATCCAGGCAACCAGCTCTAGGAAGAGCCTCAGGGATGCCAAACTTCTTCTATTTGAGGATTATTGAGGTCACTGTGCTCTTGGGAACCTTCAGTGCAGCAGATTTTTTGTAGCGTTTCCCAGCCTTCCAACATTTCCTCCTTATATACTGGCTAAAAAGGACAGGAGATAAAAGATACTGTTTTGTCAAGAGGGGGGACAAACAGTTTCTTACAAACGCTTTCACAGTATTTTAAATGATAATTTACAGACATGCTTTTGCTTAGGTTTTTCATCCCATGCCTGTGTATGTAAAAGTGATTTATTAAACTGTGATTGGTTGACAATTGTTGCAAATGACTCCTGTGATTGCAACCATCAACAAAAAAAGGCGATTTGAAATTAAAAGAAAATATTGAATTGACTTGTCTTTATGGCATTTTGTACTTCTTTAGTGCAACAATTGTGCGTCCTTGGGAGGGAAAATAATCATTCTTTTGTGTCTGATTATTTCAGAACCATGCACAATGGGACAAAAGAAAACATGGGCATTGTTGCTGCGGCCCCTATGAAACACAAACACACATTTCTACTGTAAGGTTGCTTTTCTTCCCACTCTCTAACCCAAATTTATTGTTTGGATAAAATGAATAAATGTTCTTTTTACATTTATAACTGATGAACAGATCAGTGAGTAAGTCTGGGATGCAGTTCTTTGAACGTATTCAAAAATGTTGTACTTTAATTGCTTTTCACAATTAATCATTGTTCACCATGTAATGAAATGCACTGTCTAATCAATTAATTATTCCATGTAATTATTTAGTACAACTTGATTGCATTTTCCACAGCTACACTGCTAGCACACTTGTGAACATGTTTTGTCACACAGCAGAGGAGCGATGTGGTTATTGGCTATTAAGACAATATTACTGTGTGGAGATGAATTAATTGAAAGCATTATTCAAATAAGATGCTGAAATTTCAGTTCCCATCAGGGATCCATGGAGCCCGGCATGCCTGAAGGGGACGTCAACTCCTAAAAAAACGCTTTAATAAGATATCTTTGGCTGTATTTCCAGATATATCCGTTATAAGACGTACCCCTCTGTTTCCACATAGTCTGTCTAAGCAGCTTCTGTTCATGCTGTGCACTCTGGAACAAATCAGGCTCATAATCTGTCTATGTTGCATGTCACAAGCACCGCTCCACTACATGCTGAGTCTGTTTCCAGTAGAGTTCTGCCAGTGCGGGTCAATTTGCATATAGCAGATCAAACCAAACAGGAAGAAACACACAGGCATCCATAGAGCAGGGGTGTCCAAAGGGCTAAATGTGGCTCTTATTAATTGTCAAACAGCAAATTCTAAAATAAGGCCAACATTATAACACAGAGCTTATGCTTCACTGTACTGCACTTCTTACTTTCAACACCAGGCAGTAGTTCTGTAAAAAAAAGCATTTTGTCTAGAAGTTACTGACATGCTTTTTACATGACTAATTTAAGACAAAAATGTAAATGTAAATTTAAACCAAAATAATACTGATATCTCAACTCATAGCAGGATCATAGCAGTAGCAACACTCCCAGTGTTGCCAACTCCTCAGTAAGGAAAGGTAAGCTATTGGCTGTGCTAAAAATTGCCAGAAGTCACTAAATGACATCATCACCTAATTTGCATAATTGTCCGTATGGATTTAATTGTAAAGGACACTGTAGGAGAGAGGAAAAACATCATGAGAGAGACAAAAAGTGAGTGAAAAGACCCTTATTATGTGTAGAACAACAAATGAACTTGCTTCTGTTGATTCTTGTTTTTCTAACGTCACAATTCCAACCCTCCTTTATCTGGGCTAAGCAAAATCACTCAAGAAATACTCTGGCAGAGTTACGTTTAATTTTATTTTTGGTTTATCATTTATTTATTATTCTATTTTTCTTAGAAGTTTAGTTTGCTTATGTTTGGTTTAGTTTTAAACCTTATGGTCCACTTAAGAGCCTCCAACACTTTTTTTTTTTAATACAGTCTCCATTAACAATCTAAATGGACCAAAAATAGACAAAAGAAACAAAACTATCAAGGCGCCTTCACAGCACGGTTAATCTGTAGTCTGGACATGGAGGCGTGAGCATCTCCTGCTCTGACCACAGCTGGGAGGGACTGCTGCGTGAGGAGGGCGCTGCCTTTCAGTGCTTTGGGACGGGGAGGGGCCCACAGCAGCACCCGCTGCTCAGAGGCACTACAACGATATGCGCTTTCACGTCAGAGTCTCCAAAAGTCTCCAGTAACACCAGAAAAAGTCGCTAAATTTGTCGCTAGTCGCTTTTTTGAAAAAGAGTCGCTAGAGGGGTCTGAAAACTCACTAAATATAGCGACAAAGTCGCTAAGTTGGCAACACTAAACACTCCATCTATTGCAATCTACTCTGTCTTAAGGTCTACTTTTCAAGTACCAACAATCCTATAAAGTTTGGCTTCTTTGTCCTTTAAACTACGCTTTTAATTTGAAATTCCTCCTGCACTCCTGTTGACAGTTTCTGCCAATCTGCACATCTCAACAAGTTAGCGGTAGCAGCCAAGATAAAAGGATATCCACCCCTCTCTTACCTTTGTGGACAGATTTTAGACAGAGACTACTACAGACCAAGCCTCTCTCCTTATTTTGGCCAATGTGTCTGCATTTTTTCATCTGTATAAAACAAACAAACAAAAAACATTTTCCTTTTGTATTGCTGAAGCAGCACAAGTGGTGTCTGATATAGGCTCTGCAGATAAACAGAAAAGTCTGCTGTTTCATGATTTGTTTGATACACTGGTTAAAGCCTGACATCTCATTTTAGATTTATAATGAAATTATATGCTGTCCAATCTCGGCCTAATTCAAGCAGGATACCTTCTTCCCTAATATAAGATAATAATCTATCCAATTTATCAGGAGCCGCTGGTCAAGCCGTAGTTGGGTTATAGTCATATCCCTCTTTACACTCCATGACAAATAAAACCAGGCCTGGCGTCCAAGTGAGTTGTGTGACTCAAAATTCGTGGCTAAATCAGATGAAATTCGCACAGTGTTCACCCAGCTTTGGAGTAGCCAGAGTATTTCAGGACATAATGTTGGTACTTAAAATGTTTGCTGTTTTAAAATCAGCATATCTAAAACAAATGTCCATGTTGTGTTTCTAATTTAAAGGAAGTCAGGGGCATCCAAAATGTGCAACATGACAAAATGGTCTTTAAAAAAAAAAAAGAAAAAAAAAAAACATATTTATTCATCTGTTAAATACAGAAACTTTTCAGTAATTAATAGTCCAAACTACTTTTTGCTCTAACTATGTAACATGTTTTCATTAAATGGTTGATTGAAATCATAAAATATTGCATCATTGTCCAAAATATCAACATTGTTTGATATCATTATGAAAAAGGGGATTTACAACCCTACCTGGTATGCCAGATTGCCAGTCCAGCCCTGTCTAGGGATGATCAAACTACCAATCTTCCACCACTAAGACAAGGCAGCCCAATAAAAAATAACATTCCCACAGATTTTTCTTGCTGACAGGATATTCTCTGTATAAACTGAAATGTGAATTTGGGGTTGATTAACACATGGAGATATATGTATTGTTAGTCTCATAGCATTGTGCCTTATTGCCTAAATCCTCAGCCAATCAGAGTGCTTGGTACAGTCCATAATCACTGTACGCCTAAGTCATCTATTAATTTTTATCTATTAAGTCATTTTTATACAGTATGTAGTCCTTGCTGTGGCTTTCCTTTTTCATGAAATTTATTCACACATCTAGTAAAACTAACTGTTACATTATAAATAAAAAAGCCCTACGTGTTTGCCAAAATGTGCTTTTTTTCCCCCTTTTTTGGAAACCTTAAAATATGACTCAGGCAATTATGCTCTGAGGATAATGATATGTAGAAATATGTGTACACTACACTTGCATATGCCAGCCTTAAAAACTGAGGCCTCCCTTGAAGGCCAAGGTGCAATTCTGTCACTGCTGCCATGCCAAAAAAAACAACAACATTATTTTATGTTTTTCCCCAAGGAAGCTGATTGGAAATATACAACTGTTTAACAGCTGCGTGACAGCTATAGATCATACATACCTACAGATGGTTATTTCAGTCCTTGTATTAGCATAAACAAACTGTCAATCATCATGAGACAGACTGAGAGACAATACTTGATTTTACTTTGTGTCAGACCATCTTATTTACATTTGCATTACATGTTACACTCAGCAAAATCTGAATAGCCTGTGTGTTAAAAAATCATTCCCGTCTGAGCGGTCCTCTCGGTCAAACCTGTTTAACCTGAAAACACACCTGCTGAGTTCATCGGGCTCAGGCTGACACGCTTGTTGTTCAGAAGAGTTTGTGTCTTTGACGGTGAGGGAGGGTGTGTTTCTGCTCTCCTTTAAGTAAAAGTCTACTCTATAAAAAGATAAGATTGGAACCAAGAGCTGACTCTGAAAGCAAAGGGTAAGACCATTACTCTTTTTTTATTCTCTTAATGGCTGTCTATCACTTCCATTCCCAAGTCTCTTTCCATGCCGGAGAGCCTGATGGAATTTCATTACTTAAGATTGAAAACCAATAGAGTTTTGAGAGCAAAATAAGATGGAAAGGTGTGCCCAAAAATGCTGCTGTACCCTCCGAATGCCAGCAATCTAATTTACTGCCAGTGGTAATAAACGAGGAGCCACTGCATGGCGCAGATAAGATGTTATTCCACCATCAGGGTTATCACTTAATATCTGATAATGTCTGCTGGGAGCAATTGTATCCGACACTTAAAACAGAAAGGGCTCAGCTCCCGGCAGGAGGGATGATCATCACTGTAGACGAATCATTAATCTGTCAAATCAATGAGACTTCACTTAATAAAAACGCTCATAAAGGGACTCAAGTTTAGACAGCTTTAATGTTTCACTTTGGTTGAGGAGGACTTCTCTTTAATAAAACTAAGCAGCAACACATAAAATACCCTAAGCTTTATTGCTTTAAAGGTAGTGGTTCTCGACCGGCAGGTAGGCACGCAAAAGTGGGTCATGAGGGTGTTTTTCAGTGGGTCCAGACATGTGCCAGGAAAAAATGTGGCTCATCTGATGAAATATAAAGCTGAATTTTCTGTAGCAGTGTCTTCTTCATAACAGAAGTGGGCTAACATTATTATAAGTAATACTGGCACTGATGTGCACAGGACAGGTGTGAGTGATTGACAGGTGTCCCTTCATTGACGGGATCAGTGCATGATGGGCTACTTAATGTGTCAGATTATCTGATCCAGGATCAGTAGAGTGTCGTCTGGTGATTTCAAAGAATTATCATAAAAATACATGACAAGGGGAGTCTTGCTCAGGACAAAAAAATTAGGCTCATAATACGGGACCTCCTGGGTTATATGGGACAGTTGGTAACTCTACCTTACTCTCTCCTTGAGTCAGTGACATGTTTGTCAAGGTATATCTGCTACAGTTGCTTGTTTTGTAAAGCTGATTTTTGAAGCGTAACTTTACTCTGAATTTTGTATTTCATCTAATGTAGCTATTTGGCTTCTCAATAGTCTAGATTCTGTGCCAGACATAAACTTGTTTTTAGCAACTATAGCCTTGGTGTTTAAAGTCGCATTGCTGTCTTTATCACCATATCATGTGTATGTCAGTAGCATAGTCTAATTATTAGCTGGCTTCACAACAAGTAATGAAAAACAGTTTGTTTTCAAGGAGAGGGAACTGAATTGTGAATATTTTGGCTTACTATGTTAAAAAGTTACTGCAATTTAATCCTGACCTAAATACAAGCATGGCACATAGCTAACAAACAAGCTAGCAACTCAGCTAACTCCTCTTTACCTGTCGTGCTGCCTGTCTCCATCTCTCACCAGGGAACGGAAGGCAAAAACAACAAGCACTTGCTGCAGACAGATATGAAAAGAGGACAAACGTGGTTTTGAAGAGGAGGACTTTTTTGCTCCTCTGCCTAAAAACTCGGCAACAACGAGAGTTTTGACTCGCCAGATATGTACTTGTTGGGTGTGAAACTTTGATAAAATCAACCGCAGTTCGAGAAAATATCCTCACAATTTCGCTCGGCGAATTTACGTTGCTGGTGTGGAAGCTAGCAATGACGTGCTACAGGTTTGAAAAATAAATGTTTTGTGGGAATTATTCACGTTTAATAATCTCATCTGGTATCCAAGGACATTAAGTCTGCCAAAGACTAACAGAAAAATCCATGAAATATATTTAAGACTGCTTTAATTGCCAACTTATAGCTTGCCCCTCCTGTCTCATAAGTCTGCTAATGATGCAATAAAAATCCCAGGTACATAGAAGAAACTACTGAGAAAGATACTAAAGATACTCTGTGAACACTTTCAGCTTCAAAAGCACGATAAGAAGTGAATTTGTGACCCAAATACAAGCTAGCAAACAAGCTAACAACAGCTCAGCTCCCTCCTTGAGTCACATGTCTGCTAAAGAGCAACAAAAAAACTACTGATATTTAGAAAACATGTAAATAATTTTATCAAGGTTTAATGGTTTAATTGAAAAGACCTCTGTGTATACTTTAGGCTGCAAAACCTTTATAAACAGGGAACTCATCATGCCTCTAAGCTATAGCACGTAATATAGGCTAACAACAGCTCAACTCACTTTCTCCTGATTAAGTCTGCTGAAAGCCACATAAAAATCAATCAAATATATAAAACTACTATTTTAATCACCAATATTGATACCAAGTCCTGGAGAGGAAGTAACTTCTATGACAACTTTCAGCTTTATAATTTTAATAATCATAACTTCAAACATACTAGAGCATAGAAACAGGTTAACATTAGCTTAGTTTGCCCCTCCTGTCTCATAAGTCTGCTAATGATGCAACAAAAATTCCTGGTATTTGGTAGAAAAAACAAGAAAAGATTCTGAAGATACTCTGTAAAAACTTTCAGATTGAAATTCATGATAAGAAGTGAACTTTTGACCTAAATACAAGCTAGCAAACAAGCTAACAACAGCTCAGCTTCCTCCTTGAGTCACATGTCTGCTAAAGAGCAACAAAAAACTACTGACGTTTAGAAAACGTAAATAATTTTATGAAGGTTTAATGGTTTTAATGAGGAGACCTCTGTGAATACTTTAGGCTGCAAAACATTCATAAACAGGGAAGTCATCATGCCCTTAAGCTAGCAGTTGAATACAGGCTAACAACAGCTCAACTTGCCACTACTGACTTGTAAGGCTGATGAGGAGAAACATTAAATAAATGTTATTTGTACAAAACTACCTTTATTAGTGTTTTTACATATTTTAGACCAATTAAAACCTAAAAGCAAGCAAGAATAGCACATTAGCTCACAACAGGCTAACCCTTTTGTCTGCCGTAGAGGAGGAAGACTGATTTTAGGTGTTGGACTGTTTCATTTTTGTAAATATTGTTTTTTTTTTTGTTTGTTTGTTTGTTTTGGAGAGCTGGAGACCGAGGGATTATTCTGAACTAACAAAACTCAGAGAATACGGAGATACTGATGTGTACATGTGCATTTTTTAGGACTTAGGGACTTTAAAATGGCAAAAAGGGAGTGCTATTTATATATTTCTTTGGGGTTATGTCATGGGGTATGCAAATATTTTTATGTTACAGTATGTTCTCATTCATATTCAAATGTCATCTTTTGAAAAGGTGTGAGGTAGGAATGTTCCCTGGGTAGCTGCAAACATTCCTGTAACTTTAGTCAGATGTGGGTGATAAAAAACACACACCCTGGAAGGTACGGCCCAGAAAAGCTGAATCACAGCATTCACCAGAGCTGCCAAGTCTCACCAAAGAAAACAGAATCACAGCATAGGACACTGGATACTTAATGCTGTTGTAAGCACAGCCTGTATTGTGAAGCCTGTAGTCGGCACACAATGCTGCTCATGCTCCTTCGTGTGAACTGCTGCTCATGTGGCACATACACTGTACAACATAACAGTCCTGCCTTTATGTCTCCACAGATCTGATCCTTCTGTCCTCTGGCTTTTTGTCCAACAAACACCTGAGCAACATGGGACGAGGTCAGAGCGAGGAGTGGGATGAAAAGCACCCCGACACGATACAGGCTCAGCCTCAGAGATACCCGGAAACGAGGAGTGAGAAAAAGGAGAGCAAGTGTCCCAAATGCTGCTTGAAATGCAGGGACTGTCTGATGAGCCCGGAGTGTGGACGGGCACTTCAGATCTCCAGCGTCATTGCTTGGTGTGGGATGTGCATCCGCATGTTTGTGTGTAAGTCTCACATGCTGTTTGCTAAAATACTGTGTTTAAATAAGTACAAGACACCCACATCTCCTCCAGCTGTACAAAAGTGAAGCCAAACTTGTGACAGGTGCTAACACATTATATTTGTGGTGTAATTTGGGACTGCGACGTTGCAAAAGGGGTCTGGTGCTTCCACCAACCTAGTCTAAAAATTTGGTTGTGTCCTATACCCATGCAGCCAGTCTACCAGTATAAAATGCTGAGGGATGCCACATCATGGTGCAGCGGACACCATCAGACATTTTACAGTATTAGCTATTTAAATTCTACCTCGTCCACTGTGTTTTACCAGTCGTCTCTTCCCTGCTAAAATTGGTCTGGGATATAAAGGGATATGTAACAAAGAAAATTTCATATTGAGGAAAAAACTGTTCGATATGTATTTTTCATTTTAAGTATGACTTATGTCCCATCTGCTAACATGGAGGCAGTAGGACAAGCCTGATTCAGTCAGGGGGCCGCTAGACTTTCATTTCTTTAGCATTTTAACAGGCCAGGGCTTACAGACTATGTCAAACATGCCTGATATGCACGTCTCACACATGGATAATCTGGGATGCGGGATGCTTTTCAAAAAAACAATGAAATTGAAAATGATTTAAAGTTGTATATTCATTGATTATTGTTACAAAATACATATACACTGAGGTTGTCAAAATTATATGTACATATATTTTTTAGAATCATGATTACAAGCATTATGTATGATGCTGTATACGGGTCACCATACGAGAACAAATAGAAGAGAGGACATTTTAAATTCTTTTAGGAATGAAGTTGCAATTTTTTAGGGAAAAAATCAAAGTTTTTGAGATTATGAAGTTCTTGCAGTAAATTAAAGTCAGAATTTCTTAATTTAAAAAGTAATTAACTAAGGAAGAAAAACTTACAAATTTCAGAGTTTCTAAAGTCTTGGCTTTTATGACATTGTAAGTCCAAAATGTAAAACAGTTGCTGGATAACCCCAGTTAACTTAATTGTTTATTCTAAGTCCAGATGATAATGATAATGTGATGATTCTGGACTAAAATCACAACTACTTCCTTATTGATCAGTGCTAGTAAGAAGAAGAATTTGATGAGGCTTTCTACAGCAGGACTTGTGCAAGGAAAACAGCTTCATCTGGTATGACTATCTTCCAAGCAGTATGTTAATTTTAACCCTGTGGTCTCAAAAGTTCAGTGTTTTGGTTCATGTAAATGTAAGTAAAAAATATCAATTTTTTCCCCCCTCATAATATACAGTATTTTAAGCTTAAATATTTCAGTTGTTTTCTCATATAATTAGCAGATCCTTGGTTTTTTTTTTTCACAGCGGCCCGAGTATGGATTTGTAATAATGGATAGTTTATCGTAGATTTTTGGCAAGAATTTATTAACTAAGTAAGCTATTATGTTTGGATTTTTTTCGGTGATTTTGACAAATAAAATGATGTTTAATTTTCCCAACTTAGTCCACTATTTTAAAACAGCTTTTGTTTCAGTTTATTTTTTTTGAAGTAAGAGTGGTTGGCTTTTGTTTGGATCAGGACCTGCTTTTATTTTGAAAGAAAATAAGGAACTTGAGATAGATCAAAGATTATGACAGGAACTAAAACACAGAAAAAGAAACTTGCCATGGTGAAATAAAGAAAAGTGAATGGTACATTTCTGAAAACACAGTGTGTAGGAGACTTTTGACCTGTCCAATGGGATAACTTTTTGAAGTGAACTGAGACATTAAGGAGCTGTTGTGGACTTATCTTACGACGCTGTGGCTTCAGGGAAACATTGCAGTACTGCAGTCAGAAGTGTAGTGAGAGGGACAAAAAAGCTTGTGATTAGTGCAATTAAAAAAAAAAATGTATCAATAATGACTTTGCAATTAACGCTGACAGCCTTAGTTATAACACAACAGTGATGTTTGTAGTCTGAGGGACCCTGAGGGAATTTCTGCTTTGGCCCCATCAGACTCTGATCCTCTATAGATGCACACACAGATGTGAAACCGTAATATCTGAAAGGTGAATGTGTGTTATTTCTGTGGATTTCCCCAAAAAATCACTGGAGCATGAATATCACCATACCTAATGCAATAGGGAAAATATTGTATCTTTTATCTCATTAATTTTAATATTTTTTTCTCATTTTTCCAATTACAGAACCCAGCTTTGGATCCCTGGACCTGCTTATCACCAGCTTTGCTGATTTTCTGCACCCTTCATGCTCCATGAAGCATGATTTTCTTCACTTCTGCACCTAAGATTCTCTTTTAGTCTTTTTTCCAAGCTTATTTATTTAAATTTAATCCATAGACAGTCTTTGTCTTGTACATACAACAATATTAGAGGACAAGCATTATGAAAGAATGTAACTTACCTTTGCAGGAGGGTTCATTTTGGAGCCTGTCTTATGTCTTGCTAATTAGCTGCAGTATGTAGTTAGTCTAAGTGAAATTATTGTAATATACAAATCAATGTTAAAGAAATTAAAGATGGACTTAAGTCTGTGTGAAGGACTCTTTAATGCCTTTAAACATCACAGAGGGGAAACATGTGGTAAGTGATGAAAACAAGAGTAAACCTGAAGTCAAACTTATTTACAGGTCAACGTGGATTCAATGAAATACCACTAAAATATTCTATCCTCCTAAAACCCTGCACACACACACGAGACGTTACGCTTTGCCTCTCTTACAGCATGATAATAATTTCTTCTGTTTAAATTTGTGAGATAACTGTCAGGAGTGTCTATTAAACTTAAGTCATTTACTTAAAATGTTGGAAGAATTGGCTTTGGCGTTTCAAGAACTTTCATGGAACTTTTAGGGAATGTGTTTGAAATCTTTTTGGTATTTTTAAGGGTATTTTGAGTATATTTTGGAGTTTCATTGAAATAAATAATTTGGCATCTTCATTTGAATTAGAGAAATCAATTTAGATATTCTAATTAATCTACTTAAAGTACTCATTTTGAAAATATAACTTATTCATTGACTCAAATGCTGCAGGTAATTAATCTATTTTCATGGAAATTTGGAAAATGTATGTAATTTTTTGGACTGATTTAATTTTTTTGGGGGGGGGGGGCTAATTTGCTATAAAAATTTTTAGTATCATGAAAATTTTGAAAATATATACAATGTGTAAATTTTTGAGAATTGGATTGTTAATTTGGTGAGGGGGGAAATTTTGACATTTTAAAGAATTTAGTGAAAAATTCAGGGGAATTTCTTTCTGTTTGGGGAGATTTTCCTCAAATCTGAGAAAATATCTATGAGAATATTTGATATTTTCTTTGAAATTTTTGGTTCTTTGCTTGGTCTTTTCAATGGAATATGAAACATTTGTTTGGATGTTCCAGACATTTTCATGGAAATCTTGGAAATGTATGTTTTTTTTTTTTTTTTTTGTTTTTTTTGGACTTTCATTTGAATTTTTGGGAGATTTTGATCTGAAACTTTTTAGTATGTTCATGGAAATGTGGAAATTATATATTTAAATCTTTGGCAATTTGATTGGGGATTTGGAGAGGGGGTGACAATTTGAAATTCCAAGAAAAACAGTGTATTTGCTTGAATGTTTGGGAGAATTTTCTGTCATTTTCATGGAATTTAGGGAATGTCTCTTTAAATAAGATTTATATTTATATATATTTACCATATATCCATCCATCCATCTTCTTCCGCTTATCCGAGATCGGGTCGCGGGGGCAGCAGCCTAAGCAGGGAAGCCCAGACTTCCCTCTCCCCGGCCACTTCATCCAGCTCTTCCCAGGGGATCCCGAGTCGTTCCCAGGCCAGCCGAGCGACATAGTCTCTCAAGCGTGTCCTGGGTCTTCCCCGGGGCCTCCTCCCAGTGGGACTTGCCTGGAACACCTCACCAGGGAGGCGTCCAGGAGGCATCCGGACTAGATGCCCGAGCCTCATCTGGCTCCTCTCAACGTGGAGGAGCAGCAGCTCTACTCGAAGTCTCTCCCAGATGACCGCGCTTCTCACCCTATCTCTAAGGGAGAGCCCAGACACCCTGCGGAGGAAACTCATTTCAGCTGCCCGTATCCGTGATCTCCTTCTTTCGGCCATAGGTGAGGGTGGGAACATAGATCGAACGGTAAATCGAGAGCTTCGCCTTTCGACTCAGTTCTTTCTTCACCATGACAGACCGATGCAGAGACCGCATCGCTGCTGACGCTGCACCGATCCGCCTGTCGATCTCCCGCTCCATTCTTCCCTCACTCGTGAACAAGACCCCCAGATACTTGAACTCCTCCACTTGGGGCAGGATCTCATTCCCAACCTGGGAATATTTACCGTACCATTATTTACCATATATTTAGGAGATTTTTATTGGACGTTTGGGGGAACTTTTTTGTAATTATTTTTGGCATTTTCATTGAAATTTAAGAAATTTGGATATTTAGGGGAATTTGATTGGAAATGGTCAGGTTTTCATGGAATTTTGGGGAATGTGTATGTGAATTTGAGGAATTTACTTTAAAATCTTAGGATGTATTTTCTTTTAATTTTTGGGAAATTTTCTTGATAATTTTCAGGAATTCACGAAGATTTTTGATGGAATCTTCACTGAAATTTTTGAGCTTTATGATAACATTATGGCCCGGCATTTGAAGAATCTTTTAGGCGTTTTTGGGGTAGCATTTTTTATTGAATTCTGGGTACATTTTATGTAAATATTTGTAATTTGTTAAGAGCTTTTAAGAGAAATCTACTTGATAATTTTCAGGAATTTACAAGAATTTGTGAGTTTTCCATTGGGATGTTTAGGCTTTATGGTAGTATAATGGAACACTATTTGAAAAAAGATTGTGGTATGTTTATGGGGTACCTAAAAAAATCTGTGATTTTTTTTTTAATTTCAGGGAATTTTGTATATTTTGCAAAAGAAATTTTCAAGAAATTCAGAAACTTCAGTGTAAATTTAGTTCACACATGGCCTTCAGTTCTTGTGGTCCATGATAAAAATGACTCCCCCATCCCTCTCTTAATGACTGGCACCATGTCTGACTGATTGAAGACCCCTGATGACTGACCAACGAGCCGACACTCAGCCAAAACGTCTGCCCTAAAGCTGATCCTGTGCTGTATTTTCTGCAGAAACGGGACCTTCAGGAGATTTGTGGACATCAGTTTTGGTAAAGACTAATTCTTGTCCATAGACAAGGTTGAGTTTTTAAAAATATCAGGTTCTACTGATCCCAAATAAGTGGAAGACACTAAAAATGCATTCCCAATTACAGCTCAGGTCTCAGGAGGATTTACTTGTAATTAAACATCAGGATGCAGCATGATGAAACTAAATGACACCACTGGCTGCCAACGCCTTCATTCAAGGTCACTCCACTGCAAACAATCATCAAGCTAATGTAGAAGTTTTTCTTTGTTGTATCCTGATACAACAGTAACTGTTCAGCTACTTTTGTTATTTATAAATGACACAGTATCATGTCAGGGCAAATGACTAAAAATCAGGATTCAGAGAAGAAACCTTCCTCTTGGATGTCAAGCCTTTTTCACACGAGCACGTCTCACATGTCGTCCAAAGAGATGGAGCGTGGGTGGACAGCAGAGGTCGGGCCATTGTGGAGAAAAGGCGCAGAACATGATTGAAAGAAAGATTTTGTACCGAGGAATGTGGAAGAAACTAATTCACACCTTGCTGCTCAAATTACAGTTGCAGAGAGATTTAAGGCTCCGTGCTGGCATCTGTGCTCCCCGGTAAGAATGAGCAACAGCAGGTTGTTAGGAAAGTTTTCTCAGGGCAGCTATGTGACTTATTCTTAGAGTCAGATGAATAAGAAGGGAATCACTGAAATGAGATTACTGCTCAAGATACATTCAGACTTTCAGCTGTGACATGAAAGAAACATATTTTGCACCACAGGAACTTTTCTGAGGGACTTTGGGAGGTATTAACTGCATTTTCATGTTGTAAATAGAGCTCTCTGAATTATATTTTATAGCCCAAAAGCTCTCTGCTCTGGGGATACTTATACAGAAGTAAAAGACAGCAGTGAAAATTCAAAATTTATTGAGAACTGTCTTGTTTCATGAGCTAAGGGTTTGTCCGTCAGGATTCCATGCCTAAATATTCACGCCACTGAGGTAGAAGCAGCTGCTGATTTCACCATGATCCACCAATAAACTCATTATTTAAAACAGCCAGTTAGATCTTAAAGAAATGCTATGGCTGCAGATGGGCTATGGCGGTTAGGACATGCCCCATGTGCACAGGCGGCCCAGGTTCAAGTCTGGCCTGCAGGTCCTTTCCTGCAGTCTCATCACCATGTGCTCATCTCTATTTTCAGCTCTATCTGTAGGGGAATTTAACTGTATTTATCTGGAAGTAAGGGTTTCTCCATTTGGCTTTTACAGTGTTATTTAGCAGAACTATTTATGTGTTTGCACTTGTCTGTTATAGGAAGATGTATGGTAGCTACAACAGCAGACCTTAAAAGGGAAGGATTATTCTTGC
Organism: Cheilinus undulatus; assembly: GCF_018320785.1. Classification (NCBI taxonomy): domain Eukaryota; kingdom Metazoa; phylum Chordata; class Actinopteri; order Labriformes; family Labridae; genus Cheilinus; species Cheilinus undulatus. The sequence goes on along the minus strand of NC_054884.1, from coordinate 30,183,185 downwards.
AATGCTGTTAAAAGGGTAAAAAGGTGACAACAACTGATGTATTTTAGGATGACCATTTGTGTAGAGTTGGTCACCTTGAGTAAAAGCTGGAAGTGTAAATGAAGACAAAGAACACTTTATGTCTTCTCTCCATGCCGCATGTCATTAAAGGAAGAGACTTGATTCATCACACCATGGTAGTCATATTTTGGAAGAACTTTTATGCAAAGTTTTGATTTTTCTTTAACATTTCCTCCTCTCTATAAAAGGCATACCAGCCCAAAAATATACCTTTAAAAAAGAAAATGCCATGGGGAGCAGGTGGCCTAGTGGTTAAAGGCGCTCCCCATGTACACGGGCGGCCAAGGTTTGAATCCGGCCTGAGGCCCTTTACCGCATGTCTCTCCCCCACTCTTGACCCTGTTTCCGACACTATCAACTGTCTATCTACTATCTAATAAAGGCACAAAAATGCCAAAATATAAAATTCAAAAAAAAAGAAAGAAAATGCCATATTGTGAGTGATTCTGCAACAAATTAAACAAAACAATATGTGGCTGTTTAAGTGACAAAAAAAGGCAGCTTGTAAAAAAAAAAACAGTGTTGCTTTTGCACTCTTAGGAAATGTAATTTGCCTTTTCTTCATGGGTATTTAGACCTAAAGGCTGGTTCAGACAACATAAATTCAGCTGCATTTCTGCCTGACTGCATCGCAACACATTTTCAAATGTCAGCACGTGATGAACAGTCAGGATGAGTGAGGCCAGGCTGTGGGCCAAGACAGGACAAGACTTTTGTTGCATATTCTGATATGATGCTATTGTTAAAGACCCCCCAAAGATTTGTATATCTGGCCACCTTTAGTGATAAATACTGTAAAAAGGCTCTCTGCGGTAAAATGCCTAGCCCCATATGCATATGCCACTAATTAATCTACTTAAAACTAATTCAGTCTTTTCACATTAACATAAGCTCTCTGTGGTAAAATGCCTCACTTCATATGCATATTTGCGCTAAATAATTTACTTACCGTAATTAAAACAACTTACTGAACGTATAACTAATCTATTTACTGTACTTAAATGCTGCAAGTAGTTAATCTTTTCACTATAACTTAAATACTGTAAGAAGGCTCACTGTGGTAAAATGCATCTCCTCAAATGTACATCTGCACTACTCAGTTTTCTTTATCTATCTCATGTTAATCTGCACCCTTGCATATTTTATACTCTCATCATGTCTAGTCAGCATCCTTGCACCCTTTGCACTTCTTGCAACCATATTTTGAATGCACACAGACTTGAATATACCAGAAAAATCCTAACGAGAGCTTGCACATATTCAAATCTACTCTTCTAACTTTTAAATATATTTGATATGATTCTAAATGAGGGTGTGGCACACGCAGCACTCTCCAGTGTTTAAACATGGAGGTATACATGTGGAAGTGCAAGTGTCCCATCAACATCCATTTTCAAATGTCCATTTTGATGGCAGAAAAACATTTTTGCATTCTGATTTTAACCTAAAATTTATGTTCCAGTACCATCTTCATGACCATTTGTATGCTAACAATCATTAGCATACTCACATGGGTTATTTATCTAGCCCTTACTCCAGTCACGTTCAGAACTGAAGAGGTTTTTTGGTGGCGGGATCTTCAAGATCCTTAACCCAGTCCAGTTGCCCCTTTGGATCAGGCCTGCCCACAGAAACTAAATGGGGCCCACCCTAATTGACTTACATCAGTGTAAGCATAGTGTAAGTACTTTCTTAAGCAAGTTTGTGATTAAGTTATTTTTGGGCTCTAACAACTTTGTCCTTTCAATTTTGGCGCCCCAACCTTTGTGGAGAACCTGGCATGGCTAATGCTGTGACATTACTGGAATCAAAGTAGAGTTAAGTGGGTGCATTCATTATGCTATGGGTTGTGTGCAATCACATTATCCAGAATGTCCATTCGGGGTCAGGAATTGGGGGACAGCCAATAGGAATGGATGGAAACTGAGGAAAGTTAGTACTTTACAGCTCTAAATAAACCTGCACACTGCTGTTATCATCAGAAAATTTCTATTGACTCTGAGAATGATCCTCAGTTTTACCTAATAGGGATTTTTTATCACAGTTTAACAGATTTACCTGGTGTAAAGGTGATCAATATCAGAAATTGGTCAGTCTTGCTGACCTGCATTGGCTTGACAAGACTCCAGAGGAGTCTTGTGCTGAGCTAAGGGGCTAGCTTAGCCCCTTTAACATAAAAAAAAATCATTATTTTGTTACAAAATTGTTTTTAATTTAAACGTTGATGTACTATCAACCAAATAACCTTGTGAGGCGAGTGACTAAGTAATAATGTTTTTTCACAAATGAGTCTCTTTCATGTATGCCACTGTAGCTAGCTGCCATCTGAGTGCCAGTTTCCTTTCCGCTAACCTTTGTCGTTTTTCGATCCACATTTAAAAAAACAGACTGGTGCCAAATGAAGAGCCAACACCCAACTCTACTGAGCTGAGCCAAATGATCTGGATCTCTTAAGAGAGATGGATTTTCTGTCACAACGAACGAGACTGTAGATTGTTGAAATGGACATTGGCTGAGGAAATACGGGTAAAATGTGACAAAACTGTACTGAACCAAACCGGGCGGCTTTGTGGAAACAGACCATCCACAAAGTGTTGTGTGATGCCGCTTATCTAGGCTTTCAGACTTTTAGACTATTTTAAAATATTTTGCCATAATATTTCATCACTATCAGGACACAAAAGTAGCTTTAGAATTAAGGCTGTTTTTATTTTCACACTCTCAATGTTTGGCATAGTCTTTAACAGCTCAAAAATTGGACTTTTGGGTAGCGTTTCTGTTTGAGGACATTAGTAATTGCTCCCCAAGGGGAGTGTTTCACTGCTGAGTGATGTCATCTGAAAAGAACCTATAGTTCAGTTTCTGGAGAGGTGCCATGCTCTTCAGTGTCAGTTGGATCCATTGTAAAGCTTTGACGAGACCTCCTGTATTTAATAGTACCTGGTCATTTTGTTAGAAACAGACCCCAAGGGTCTTAACCATACTTTGGTGGTAACTATAAATGCATTAAAACTATCACAGCCTGAAAAATCATAGAACTTTTCCTAGCAGGCAGCAGATAAAGCCTGTTCATTGATCAAACAGAAGCCACTTAACCTCTCTGTTCTGTAGTCACTGTTTTGTTTCTCTGTTTGATGTACAAGCATTGAAAACACACATCATTTTTGTGTAAGTGAAGCCAGATGTACAAGTGGATATGAGTCACGAAGCAATCATGGCCGAGAACGCTGACAAATTATTGTCATATTTCAGCACTGAAGAGAAAAAGAAGAAGAACAGGATGTGAGTGTAACTGGTGTAGAACTTTACTCAGAGAAGAAAGACTCCAGGAAACTTGAAGGATAATGAAAGATGAACACTGAGAGTAAGTGTTTCTTCACAAGGTCTAGAGAGAAAGATAACAACGCTGGAGCATGACACAGATGAGGTGGCAGATATCAGATAGAGCTGCTGTAACCAGGTCAGGTGGGTGGCAGAAACTACATTAGTAGTGAACAGACGAAACATCACATGACATGTTCACCAGTGGTTATCAGCCTTTTATCACAGTCTTCTGCTTCCTGCAGGTTGAATTTTCTAAAATCAGGTTTGTTGTGGTATTTGGCATCTTCATGAAATTTTTAGCCATTTCACTCTCCTGTTTTACTAAGATCACAGTTGCTTTACCCTTGGCTTAACATGAAAAGCATTGTGGTTTATAAACAAAATAAACCTGGGCTCTTTTGTTATTGTTTTTACTTCTCCACAATACCACCCTGGCTGGTGGTAGAGGTGTTTTGTGAGAAAACCCAGAAGCTACATGGGTGGTTGGGAGTTTCTCACTCATGCACGAACCCTTTAAAAAAAACAAACACAAAACAGTGTTCTTCCCAGCATTTTGGCCTTTTGTACACATGCAAACAGTGTTGTATGTGATTGAAAGTGTACCTAAAGATGTGTGGAATACTCTGTTTACACTTTAAAATTGGTGGTTTTGGATAAGATCTAGTGAAGGTTGGGGGATAACTTTAAATATAAAGTGATCACTGCAGATGAATGGTAGTATATTTGTTGCAGAAGTCTCAGAGTGGATGCATGGTGGTTGCGTCTCAGCTGTGTCATGGCTTGGTTTTCATTTCAGCTTGCATGCTAACAATTCAGGGCTTTCATATTGCCTAAGTATGTCTATCTCACAGGGAATATAGAGAATAGAGGGCTACCTTCTTTCTACCCCTTGCTGCATACATCGTTTTTTGCCAAATTAGACAGGAAAATAGTAAATTAAAAGCCATATTTGCCATGTTTTTGCATATTTGTATGTCGACATTGGTTGAATATGTTTGCAACCACAAGACGATCTGCATTGGCCTAATAGAATTATCTAAATTTCAACTATTAAATGTTTCCAGGTTGGTATTACATAAAGGCCCTCGACGTTCTTTGAGTAAGATTTGACAGGACAAGATGAGATTGGCTGTTGACCCCTCTAATCATACAGTAAGGAAATAGTTAAGAAAAACAGTGCTGTGCATGGCAATGACATTGCTATGGAGAAATTTTGGCCCACTCTTCTTTGCAGAATTTAATTCATCTGCTTTGAGGGGTTTTCAAGTATGAGCAGCCTGTTAAAGGTCATACCACCGCATCTCAATCCTACATAAGTCTAGACTTTGACTAGGCCAATCCAAAACCATAATTTAGTTTTTAGCCATTCAGAGGTGGACTTGCTGGTGTGTTTTGGATCATAGTCCTGCATAACCCAAGTGTATTTGAGCTTGAGGTCACCAACTGATGGTCAGACATTCTATGTCAAGATTTCTGGTAGAGAGCAGAAGTCATAGTTCCAACCACCATGTTTGACTGTTGATATGATGTTCTTTTTATGAATGCTGTTTTAGTTTTACTCCAGATGTAACAGAGCAAGTCCAAAACGTCAGTCTACAGAATGTTTCACCTAAAAGTCTTGGTGCTCATCAAGATTTTTTTGGCAAATGTGAGACGAGCCTTTGTGTTCTGTGAACCTGTGTTCCAAGTTTTCTACACTTGTGGATAATGGCTCTTACAGTGGTTCACTGCAGTCCCAAAGCCTTAGAAATTGTTTTCTAACCCTTTCCAGACTGATAGATGTCAATGAATCTGCTTCTTAAGATGGCAGCATCAACATACTTTTTTCATTTATGGCCAGGAAGGTTTGGATGACTTTATTTACCTTATAAATGAAATCCTTATTTTAAAACTGCTTTTTCTATTTTTGTATCAGAAAGGAGGCAAAAACTTTTTCATTACACTGCTTGCTCAAGTAATCAAGTGGTTTTGTTCAGTTGGTTAGAAGATCAAGCACAAGCTTTGCCCTGCTTTGCACAATCATACAATCTGTCACAGATAAGCAAACAGGAAAGTGAGCACAGAAATGTATAAATGGCTTTCTGGTGTTTGTCTCGGCTCCCCATGATCCTCGGGGCTCCCCTGTGGAAGCAGTGACATTTGGAAAATGACTCAGTGGATCGAGTCTGACTGGGAACTCCAGGATGCTGTACGGTTATGCTTTGATCATCTTGTACTTCCCCACTTATGCCTGCATGCAAACTTGAGCACAATTCCAAACGTAGAGAATTACAGGCCAGTCTGAGCAGGCAAATCCTCTGGTTCATGCTGTGTCTGGAGTAGTAGCAAAGATTAAAGGAATACTCTTTTACAGATCTCTTCTATCAGTAGAGCTCAGATGTATAAGTGAAAATCTGGCAGCTTAAATGTTTGGTAATTTCCCATCATTGTGGGGTAATGTTGAGGTTAACACCCACAGTTCCAAGTATAGAGCATCATTGATTCCTGAGAATGATTTATAGGTCGCCTATCCCCCTTTCTTCTTTCACTCTTTAATTTCCCTTTTCTTCCTTTCTTCTCAGCACATTTCTCTGATTCTCTCCCCCTTCTGTCCCGGCCTCTTGTGTGGCGCTGTGTCAGCGTGCATCACAATACAGGGGTGACATTTCAAGCAGACAGATTAGGGCTCCTCTCCAATTAATTTTGCTTTCCCTCCCCAGTTAAATACACAATCAACCAAAGGCAAAATGTCAGTGAAACAAACGAGGAGCCGCCACGTGGCTGACAATTACCGCCAAGCACCTCAGAAATGCCAATATGTTAAAGTGAGAGCGGTGTGTTAGATGAATGGGGACAAACGACATTCTTCGAGGGGCCTTGTTCTGCAGAGGCAGCACTGAATCTGTCATGTGTGTGGGTATCTGCCATTTTTATCTGATGTAGTGACAGTCAGCATGGAGGTGGAAAGGTCGCATGTGGAAATATTACATAACATTGTCCCAGACTTTGAGGAAACGTATGTTTTTTTGTCCATCAGATCAGTAAACGCCATCAATGAGACAAAACATGGAGGAATATTAATGTGACAGCATGGAAGCTAACCCCGTTCTTACTCTTGTCATTTAAAGGAGTTCTTGTACAAATTGCATAGCTGTGGTTTTATTTTAAATTCAACTCATTTTAGGGATAATTTTTACATTAATAGATACCACTTTAAGCCATTTTAAATTTCTCTTTGTTTTATTGGAAAGCATCCCACAACCCCCCTCACCACCTCCGCCACCTTGGTGACCACTGGCTTAGCTAGCAAATGTTGTTAAAGTATTTGGGGTGTTGTTTAGCTTTGTGCCAGACCCGAAAACAGTTCTGACCAATCAGCATCCTCTAAGGAGAATGAGGCGGCATCTATTGATGAGGTTAAGTTGTACTGAAAGCAGATAGCTATGGCTGCCACTGGTGTAGCAATTAGCCCAGATGTAGCTGTAGTATAGCAGCAGTTTTCTCAGAACTAGACCACATTTCTTTATGAAATAAAGAGCAAAGAACAGCACTGAAAGTCTATCATGAAAATTAAGGTGTTTTCGCTCTTCTCCCAAATTTTATCAGTAAGTTTGTGATCCTTAAGGGTTTGACTTAGTTGCACTGTAAGCAAATTAATACAATACCTGCTGTCGCTGTAGCCTGGATGTAGCTGTAGAAAACTGTCCGTTTAATCAGACATGGACCAAATTTTTATATTTAAACAAGAGCAAAGAGCTACACTTAAAGCTTCTCTTAGCAGAGGAGATGTTTTTGCACCTCTCTCAGTAGGCCTTGGCATGAATTTTAGCTACTGACAAGCTCTGCCGTTCATAAACTACGGCAGCGCTAGCCTGTACAGCTCAGGTTAGCGCTGGAACTGCGCACGTCTTATACCTCATTTTGTCTTGGCGCTCTGATTGGTCTCTCGTGAATGTGATGGACAGACAATCAGCCAATAACCTTCTGGGATTTTTTTGAAACGTCCTGCCCTCCCCAAACACTTTGAATGGGAGGTTTCCCAGATGAACATGAAATACATCCATGCAATAGATATATGATAGTATTTTCTGGCATGTCAGGTCAGTTATTCAAGCCAGCATTAGGAACATTTAGCTGACAACCCTTAGCTAATCAGGTCATTCTGTATCTTAAACACCAGGAGAAAGAGCCTGAAAATACCTGAAGATTTTGTCAGTCAACTGCCTGTGTGATATAAACTCTATTAGCTAAGTATTTTCTTTAAGGGCACAGTAGAATTGTTGAGTTTTGGGCTGAGAAAGATTTTCAGAAAGTTATCAAAAATATGGTACATTTCAGAGAAAGAAAATGTTAAAAACCCTAAAGGAAGCTACCTGATAGCAGCAATGCTAATGGCAAAAATAGTTAAGGATTCTTACAGTGTTATTCCATGTATTTCTTAGTTTAGCATGGACTCTTTCCAACTTTTGCTCGCTCACTATTAGTTTTGAGTCTGCCTGGCTCAAACCAGCCAGCTAGCTTGCTAGTTAGCTTGCGTTGTTCCTGAATTTAGCCATACAGTACTGGCTAACATTCGAACTAAGTTCAAACACTTTTTCTCATTCTGCTGCAGATTTCATTGGCCAATAGTTTTTGTTTTCAGAGCTAACAGGCACAAAAATCAAACCTGTAAAAAGAAACCAAACTGTGCCTTTTGAGGAAAAGAAGAAAATAAGAGGAATATAATTTGGTCTTTGTGGATATTTTATGGTAACAGCTGACCCCTCTGAAGGGGATCATGGCCCGTGTAAAAGGAAAACCAAAAGTTCTTCAACTCGAGAAAACACACAGCGAGCTTGAGCAGGATTTCAAGCTGCTCCTGTTGTGAACAAACTGCTGCCCACACTCGCGTTGCCAGGTCCATCTGTTGCTACTGCCCTGAGCTATCCACACCTCCCCGCTTTATCCCTCAAAAGGCTTAATGTGCCAAAGCAGGAGGTGAAACGCGCCCACTTGTCCTTTTCCAGCCCTGAAGGAGGCGAAGAAAGAAGAAACTCAGTCAGGTGTGCAGCAAGCAAGCAGGATATAGTTTAAAACCTGTTCAAAGAATGGAAACCCTTTGCTATTCTTAGTTGGATTCATTATTTTCTTTTGCCAAGGCACACAGCTGGCTGTGTCTCTGATTGACTTGGCCTGAAGCCAGCCTCAATACAATTTGTTGTATAAATGCTAAATCGATGGGTCATTAAACTAATGAAATGACATGAGAGGGGGGACATGATACTCTAGTAGAATCAAGGTTCTTCATAGCTTCTGGCCATGGTCCAGTGCCAAGATTGTGAAATGTTTTAGAAATGCTAAGTCATTGAAATTCATGGAGGTTGGTGGTGAAAATGGCCCTGAATCCAGCCTGTGGCGATTTCTCTCTATACTCGCACACAAATCAACCAACAATTATTGGACTGAGTCTGAGTTCAACCTCTCATAAAAGCCCAAATTAACATGTTTTCAGAGAAGAGCAGCAAAACATCACTCACTACTTATTGACCAGATCTCAGTCTTCAGGAAATGAATGGCTTACTATATAAAGCATTTCACTGTTATTCAAACCAACATACCCTCAGCCTGCCTTGAATAGTGATAGTTGATTCTGCATGTTTTAGATTTCCTTGCGTAAAGTGGAGGCTAGGGGAGGATTTAAAGCAGTAATATTCAGCTCCCAGTCCTGTAGATGCCACACAAAGGCACTAGTGTTGCAAACCAGAAGAAACCTACTTCCATTGTCCCTAACTTGCCCTCCCTGACCAATGTTCTGACCGACTGTCACCATTTGTAGGACTGATCTCTGTTCAGACATGCAGCCTAAAGTTGATTTGGTTCTCTCTTATGTGTGCTATTTTGGACCAACAAAAAAAAAGCATTTTCTTTTTTTTTTTTTTCTTTCAGAAAGTCCGATGGCTCTACTTAAATAAAACTATTACAATAAAATTCCAAGAAAGTCTGACTGCAGATCTCAGACCACCACAGTAAGACGCTGCATCTGTCAGAATCTTAATACATCCACATTTTCACAATAAAACTGGATGAAACTTCCAGTAAGTGTAAAAGTGAAGGTAGAAGTTAAAAATCAAAAACCTGACCTGCACAACCTAATCACAAAACATGTAATAAAGCTGAAAAAATGGTCTGCTTACAGGAAAAACACTTTTTCCTCCATAAAAGTCACAGTAACACAGCTAACATATTGAAGGCTAAAGCTAGTGAAGCTACATTGCATAAAGTAACCAAGATAGGTAGCTAACATATCTAAATCTAAAGCTAGTCAAGCTATGTTATCGCTGTAAGCTCAAAGGTTTTGTAGCTACGTAGCTAAAGCCGAAGCAAATGAAACTGCATTTGATTATGCGACGTTTGCTGAAGCTGGACTGGTTTTAGAAGTACTTGTGAAAATGGTGGCCCGCTTTAGCTTCATTAGCTAACTATTCTAGCTTACATAGAAACATTTAGTGTGTAGCTACTTTTGGCTAAAGCTTATGAAGCTAAGGCGAGCCACCATTCATGTAACAACTTCAAAAATTACTTTTTTCTTTTCTTATTTAGGAAATGTTGATGGTCCTCAATGTCTGCAGTGTGGTTATTTCATGAATGTAACTGTTCATGAATAAAGTTGAAGTCAAACAAAAAAAGGTGCACCACCAAAGTACATCCCTTGCTTTCAGACAGATGTGGCATCTCACCATAGTGCTCTGAGACCTACGGTCTACAGCCAGACCCCTCTCTGAAACTCCACCTCTACTACAGTGCCCCTTCGCGGGCTGTCTCTCTGCCACCATGTGGCAAGGCAAACAGTAGAGGATTGAGTTCACATGACCAATAATCTATGAAACATGCTCGAGCACCTTGGCCAAACCATTACCAAGGAGAAGGGTCACAATCAGTGTAAACACCGAGCTGAGAACAACAAAACCCAGGAGTTTGACTCCACCGTTTATCATTTCTCTAGTTATTTAATGAGCAAATACTTGATGTCAGCTACAATAATGTTTCAAACTTTGCAGACATCTTTCAACATTGATTGCTACTTAAAGAAGGAAACTTATTTCCTGTTAACACCTTAAAGGGATTTAAACTAGAATACAAGAGAAGGAAAAGTGGAAAGTTATGTTGAGCCCTGTGTGGAATATGCAGATTAAACACTTAATTTTGCATCCAAAAAGTTGGCTGCTGTCTGTATAAATGCAATCAATATATAAAGCAAAGGCAATTGCTATCATTACCCCTAGTGCTCTACCTCTTTCTACGCCCTGAATTCAAAGAAAACAAAAGAAAAATGAAATGCATGCAACCAATAAACGTGTGTAAAATGCAAAGATACCCAATGTCATGACTGCAAGTGTAGTTGAAACCATCAAACATTGCACAGGAGTAGCTATTAGAATTTGGACCCATTCATTGTGTAATACAAGGGGTTTCTTCACTGTAGACCAGACCGCCTCTTCAAGTGTCCCGTAAAGAAAACAGGGGTATTACATTAAATAAATTAACCTTGAGGAGTTCTGGTGTGATTGAAATACTCCTTAGTTTAAGAGCTGTGGGCTGTGGGTCTGTGCTTCTCAACAACAGTATCACTGCAGGCCCAGAGCTCTAGCACCATACTGTACCCTTGTAGAACTGTAGTCACTAGACTGTGAATTTGTCCAATATTTGGGATTTTACGGTAAACCAAAACAGGAGTCCTAACCCATTAGCTGGCATGCAGGCCTTGCATTCAGGACTAAAGCTGGCAGAATTTATTGGCGTTGGGGAGAGATGTGTCTCTTCTGGAAAGCCTTTGAATTGGACTCAAATCTGAATGGTTTTGAAGGTTATCCAGGAAATTACAAACCTTAAATTATTAGACACTTAAAAAGTTGGGCTCTGGTCAAATCACACCTCTTTGCACCATGTACAGATGATATTGCTAATCAGTTTTGGCCATAAACCACCGAACTATATGGCTTCACTTTTTTATTAAATATATGTATTCATGTACAGGTAAATCTTACATAAACAGATGCCTAGTCCTTGAAGTGTTGGCCCTAGATTCAACTCCTACCAGCAGCCATTCACCACAGTATCTCCCACACTCTCAGCTCTGGTTTTGACCTGATCCACTATCCTGTCCTCTCAACAAAAGAATGAAATAGCCCTCAAAAACTTTTTTTTTTTTCAGTCATTGTTGAACATGATACTACCACATAGTTTATGGTAAATGTAAGAAATATGTATGTAAAAATGTGAACATGTCTTTTGATGTCCAAATTTCAGATTTATAAGGAAGCAATACTCCATGATTCCACTCACTCAGGAACCTTGAACACTTGTCTAGACTCCGTCTAGGACCTCCCTCCCTTTTACCTTCAAGTGTTTTTTCCCCCCCTTGCCTCTTTTACTACCAGAACAGAGAGGGGAAAGTGAGGAAAATGTTTGTATATTCCCTGTTTGTGTGTGTTGTAGAGAGAATCTGAGGGGGAGGGGTGAGAGAGGGAATGAGACGGAGAAAGAGATGAGATTTGTGATCTCATCTGTTCACCCGGGGCCTCTCTTCAAAGCGGCCCCCACACTCTCGTCAATCATCTCCATGGAGACATCTTAAAACTCAGATGGATGGGAAGCTCTGATGCATTTCAAATACACATGATGCACACTTAGAGGGATTGTGGATGGGGGCTGCTCACCTTGTGTTTGAGTTGATTACAGTGCAGACGAAGACAATGCTTTGGCCACTTGTTTAAATGTTGGAGCACTACCGCTTATTAGCAACCGTCATCATTGTGTAGCTGCCTCTGCTATTCAGGGAAAAAATCAGTAGGAGTTGCCTTTGGTTGAATAAAGAGAGAAATTATGAAAACAACATCTGGTGCCGTCTTCATTTATATTTTCATTGAAACTGATTGTCTGGGACATTGAAAGCATTGCACATGCAAATTTCATTCAAATTAAGCTAATATTTATCATGAAATGGTTGAATGTGTCAGTGTCAACATTTCTGTTGATATGTTGTTTTATGCTCTATTGTGAATAAAATATGTGTGAAGCGATTTGCAAATCATTACATTCAGTTTCATTTAGATTTTACACAGCGCTCCAACTTTTTTGGAATTAGGATTGTATTTTTTGAACAATTGTATCAGGTTCCTGTTTTCCCTCTCGCTTCAGTTGAGCTGAGATGACTTATAATAAGCATTAAGATGGAAGATGTGCGGGAGAAAACCAGAAAGATCCCAGTTTTAAAATGAGTGATTTTGCCTGAATTTTTCTTGGCTAGGCCAACACCCCCGCATGAAACTCCAACTTGTTGTATTACTCATTTTTAGAGGCAGATTAAGTAAACAAGATAAAACTTCTTAATTTGTAGGCTTTAGAGTCACAGTTGGCTTCTTTTCTCCTTTGGGACAAAGCCAGACAACCCATTTCCCCTTGGTTCCAGTTTTTCAACAAAGCTAGATTGGCACATTAAATGGAGAGATTTGGCCATTGGCTTCGGTCTTCCTGTTAAACCTTTGGCAGAGAAGCAAATTCATCTTTTTTTGCCAAATTTAACACAGTTCCTCAAATGGTTCCCTGCAAACCCAAATGCCTCCTTACACACATCCACAGCTGAAGGTGCCCTCTCCTGTCAGTGCACGCTTTGGTTCCTCTCTGGTGAGTCCCAGAATGTTTCAAGATATGGAACCAAAACAACCATTATACCTTATCCATCTGAAAAGAAAATGTCTAAAAAAGTGCATTATTCAAATGCTTGCATATTCTACCACATATAATGTTTTGTTATACTACATTTTAATCGTTTATTTCTTTGAAGTGTTTTAAGTGATTTTTTTTTAAACATTCACAGTTCACACTATTTTAATCAATCTGCCTCTTTAACACGCCCGGTGGAATGTCAGCTCACAATTACGATGTATAACCATCGTGTGCAATTTTTGTGCTCACACTATACGGCCTAAAGTTATGACAAACTGGATTAAATGTCAGTGGAGTTTCTTTCAGTTAAAGACCCTGTTAAGTGAAATCCAAACTTTGTGTCTTAACACTCTAGATATGTTGGAATATGGTTGCTGTAAACATGTGAAAACACTGACATTTACATGTGACTGAATTCTGGATAAGAATGTTAGCAAGTTTTTACTTCTTTCCTGGCTTGGTTTAATTTGGGCGGGGCAAATATGTGAACTGATGATATCATGAGCCCACAGCGGGGAATGACCCCGCCCTTCTAACACTACAATATAAAATCACAGAGCAGTTCATCCCAGTACAGTCTGTTGTTGGCTAAACTTACTGCCTGTATTGAAAGCTGACTGTCAGTTAAATGCTGTTTTTCTGTAACCTTGCAAAGCAGATGGATACGCCTGTTTCCTTGTTTTTCACCGGCGAATCCATCTTGCAAAGCTCCCGTCTGAAATGTTTGGGCCCGGTTACAAAGTGACAGGACCAATCAGCGATGAGACAGTACTTTAAGGCGCGGCAGAGTCGTGACATAAGCAAGCAGCAACAAGAGGCCGGTGCAATTATGGTGGAAGAGATTAGCGTGGATGCTGCTAAAGTGTCAGTTTTATCAGAACTTGATGACATTTCTTCATTAAAAGAAGAACAAAGAACAGAAGTGAGCTATTTTCTTTTCAAAAACAACCAAAGTCGTGTACTGACATGTCTACAGTCGTGTCGTGTTTTGTTGCTCTGATTGGCCCGTAAAGATGTTACAGACAGAACGTTCATCCAATCCCACTCTGACTTTTTTTTTTAAATCCTCTGCCCTTTCACAAATGCTTAGTATTGAAGGTTTTCCAGATGGATATATGAAACAAATCCATCTGGCGTGTCAGGTTAGTTTTTCTGTTCATTGTTAGGTAAATTTGCCAAATTTATCAGCCACAGTGGTCTAGGGATCATCTAAAGTATCATAACAGAGATTTCTTAAGGTCAGCAGAAGGTCAAGAGGCAGGCTAATGGTGTAAATGCTTTCCTCCATTCTGACTGGATATTTTTCTAATTTGAGAGGATCTTATTTGTCTTGAGTGGGCGTGGCTTCAGCTCATTCAACAGACACGCCCACACCATCCTGGAGCAGACTTTACTGCCTCATTTTCCATGATTTTGAAGCTTAATTTTATAAACTTAGATATGGTTTATTTGACTGAAACTTCACCTGGGGGTTCATAACACTGTGACCTGTCATACAACAAACCTAAATACAGATCTATTTTCACTTTACAGGGTCTTTAATATCCATCCCCTGACTTTTATTACTCAATAACCTTTTCTGAGTTGCTGGGGGTGTTCTTTTGTCTTCAAGGTGTAATGGTAGCCAGGGACACTGATTAACTAGTGACTGGACCAGGTGTCTTTATACAACAATCACTTAAGACACATTCACTGCACTCAGGTGATCCTACTTTCACTAATTGTGAGACTAGCACCAGTTGGCTGTGGCTCTGATGAATTAGGTCAGTCACTTTAAAGTGGATGGATGTTTATGCACTCACTTATTTAATTATATTGGATCAACTGAAAGGGTATACGCACAGGTCGACAGACAGCCTGGGAACACAATGCCTCAGGCCTTGACTTTCACAAGAGTTTAAGAATGAAAATAACAGGTTTACTTTTCCAACAGAATGAATCAACTCTGCATGAGGAGACTGCTCTGTAGAAACTCTTGAATAATGCACAGAACAGACGCATAGACTGTAATGAAATGCATTGCTGTAGGATGAATCCACCAAAGTGGACAGGTGATGAAAACTGTATCACGCAGAGGGGTTAGTGGCTGTTTTTATGTCTGGTTGGCAGAAAGCTCTGGAAGATGCCCTTGTCTACTGCTGTACAAGAACAAGGTCTCTGTACATTGCATTTTCTCCTTCCAGCAAACAAACAAAGCTGATGTAATCCTCAGCTTCCCTAAAGCCTGATCAGAGCCAGTCAGGGTCAGCCGGACCAGACGGGAGAAACACACCCGCTGTATCATTAGCGTTACAATTGCTCTCTGCAGGATTAGCCGGGCTGCTTTCACTGCATTTTCACAACCGAGACCGGAACTTTCACCCGGCTTTGTTCCTTGGCCTGAGGGATTGTGGGAGGAGAACTCCTGTTTTCTGGATATTTCCTGGGAACTCTAACAAGTCTTATTTCTTGGCTGACAGCCTTTACAGCACTTTACTTTGTCAGCATAATTCACTGCCATTAGAGGAGGCGATAAAGAAGGGCACCCAAGGCTAATTCTAGGAGGCACGAAGTGCCTTCACTCAACCGTCCTCCTGTAAGGAGACTTGAAAGAGCCATGAAGTCAAAAAGAAATCCTTGGCTTTTAGCAAAACACTGTAGACATTTTCAGCGTTTTTCAGTCTCTGCCTTTGTTCTCAGAAATAGATGCCTTTCATTGATGGCAGTGGATTGCAGCTATTCTGCAAGTGACTTGTTAAAAACTGACTGACATGACTGAAAAACTGATTTTAGTGCGCTGCTTTGCACTCTTTAAGGCAACACTTCTGAACTTAAACTTGACATGTAAGCTGGAATTTCAAGATTTAAATGATAAATGTTAGGATTACTCATATCAATGTGATGCAAATCGGATCTCACAAGTTCACATTTTTACTGGCTTTGCTCCAGCTGCTACACTTTATGATGGCGTTTCCTTACTTGTGATTGCCAGAGCCAGATAAAACCCACTCTGACTCAAGGATGAACTGATGGATTTTAAGGGTCAGATGTCAAGGTCACTGGGCCTAATGTTAACCCCTTGCTTATGAATGCACATGGTAACTCTGGAGGAGCTGCAGAGATCCACAGCTCAGGTGGGAGAACCTGTCCACAGGACAACTATTATTTGTGCACTCCACAAATCTGGCCTTTATGGAGGAGTAGCAAGAAGAAAGCAACTGTTGAAAAACAGCCATAAGTAGTCTAGTTTGCAGTTCGCCAAAAGCCATGTGGGGGACACACCAAACATGTGGAAGAAGGTGCTTTGGTCAGATGATACCAAAACTGAACTTTTTGGCCTAAATGCAAGGCGCTATGTGTGATGGAAAACTAACACTGCACATCACCCTGAACACACCATACCGACCATGGGACATGGGGGTGGCAGCATCAAGCTGTGGGGATGCTTTTCTTCAGCCAGGACAGGGATGCTGCAGAGTTGATGGCAAGATGGATGCAGCCAAATACAGGGCCATCTTGGAGCAAAACCTGTTAGAATCAGCAAAAGACTTGAGACTGGGGCGAAGGTTCACCTTCCAGCAGGACAACGACCCCAAACATACAACCAGAGCTACAATGGAATGGTTTAGATTGAAGCATATTCATGTGTTCGAATGGCCCAGTCAAAGTCCAAACCTAAATCCCATTGAGAATCTGTGGCAAGACTTAAAAATTGCTGTTCACAGATGTTCTCCATCAAATCTGACTGATCTTGAGCTATTCTGCAAAGAGAAATGGGCTAAAATTTAGTCTCTGGAAGTGCAAAGAGGTAGAGACATACCTCAAAAGACTTTCAGCTCGAATTGCAGCCAAAGGTGGCTCTACGAAGAACTGACTCCAGGGGGCTGAATACTTTTGCACACCACACTTTTCAGATTTTTGTTTGTAAAACATTTTGAAAGCCATGTATAATTTCCTTTCACTTCACAATTATGAGCCACTTTGTTGATCTAGCAGATGAAATCCCGATAAAATATATTTATGTTTGTGGGTGTAATGTGAAGTAATGTGGAAGAGTTCAAGGGGAATAAATAGTTTTGCAAGTCATGCATTTACAAAATGCTTTGCTTTGACAAAAGACAGTTGCAAAAAGCTAAAACAAAAATGCAAGTAGCTGCAACAAAAACACAAGTTGTTGAAGAAAAAATGCATTTCTGTTGTCAGTGACCTGCATGGTTGGTGACTTTTGTTTTGGTCTTCCTGTTTTTGAATTAAATTTACTTGCATTTTTCTTTCAGTTATTTGCATTTTTGTTGGTAGTTCTTGCATTTTTCTTGCAGTTCATTAACTTGCATTTTTTTAGATGTTTGTATTCATGTTGCATCGCCTTGCATTTCTCTTCCAGTTGTTTGCAATTATGTTGTGCTGACTTGCAATTGTTTTTTTGTTTTTTTTCTGACTTTCAATTTTGTTTTTGCTTTGTTTGCATTTCAAAAGCATTGTTTTTTTTTTTTGCAGTTGTTAGCATCTGTGTTTAGTGACTTACATTTTATAGCAGTTGTCTGCATTTGTGTCGCAGCAACTTACATTTTAGTTGCTGTTGTTTGCCCCCCAGTTGCAATATGCACTGACTTGCTATTGTCTGGATTTCCATTGTTGTAACTTGACTTGCTGTTGTCTCAACTGGGTTAAAACAACTTGCATTTTTCCTTCAGTTTCCAGCCTTCTTTTAGGGGTAACTTGCATTTTTTCACTACTTTGCATTCATGCTGCAGTGACTCTCATTTTTCTTGCAGTCCTTTGACTTTCTATTGCTGTAACTTGCATTTTTGTTTTTCAGTTGTTTGTTTTCATGTTGCTGTAACTTGCATTGATCCTGCAGTTTTTTGTGACTTATATTTTTGTTGGTGCTTAAATTTTGGTTTGCAGGAAATTGCATTTGTCTTATTGCTGTTTGCATTTATGTTGCAGCAACTTGGATTTTTTTCTTTCAGATGTTTGCCTCCTTTTTGCAGAGACTTGTGAGTTTGATTTTGTGTTGCAACATTTCTTGCAGTTCTTTGCATTCGTCCTGCAGCAATTTGCAAATGACTTTCTGCCACAGCAAATGATGTTTACATACTCCTCCCGGCCATCATACCTTAGGGGCTAAAGGGCATCATTTATTCAAAAAAAAAAAAAAGTGAAAGAGAACTCATCAGAGCTAAGGCATTTATGCATTTAGTCTCTGCCCTCTTAGGTGAGTCAACAAGTGCTCCCTTAGCTGCATCTATCAAAGGCTAAAGCAGGCATTAAAAGCAAATCCTGACCTAAAATACTGTGTGAATGAAAATACCATGTAGACAGTACTAGCAGGGCAAATTGGCTGCATGAAATCCCCTCCTCAAAGATCACTTGTTTGGAGGTTTTTTTTATTTAGAGGCCAGCTGTTCTAGATTAATTTTCCCAGTAAAAATCAGAGAGATTCACATCAGAGGTGAGTGCAACACTCCTCCAACTGAAGATGATTTCCACTTGAGGTGAAATCTGATTAATGCAGCTTTAGAAGCTCACAGCAAAATGGCACTTGAAACTGTTTTCTATTTGCTTATTTTCTCCCCTTCTTTAATTTGTTTTGCTCTGATGTTCAGTATGAATTCATCCATTTAAAAAAGGAGGGAACTGATAGCCTAGTCTGGATTTTTGTCTTGTTTTTGATCTTTTAAATAATCATTGACACACATGGATCAAAAATGGTGATTCTTAATAATTTGTTTTTAATTTTGGTGATTTTGGTTTTTAATTTCAAGGTGCTTTTGTTTAGTTGGATATTTTTCACACACACAACAATACTGAAAAAGGACTTTGTGATCTCCTTTTCTTTGTTTCTCTTTCCCCCAGCGGTCCAACCCTGTGAAGCAATGACACCATTAGGGAGTAGTTATAACTGCAGCCAAGGTTATTGCTTCTTCAGAAGCATCATTTGTTACTTGGTATTGTGAGCCTCCTGAT
Organism: Cheilinus undulatus; assembly: GCF_018320785.1. Lineage (NCBI taxonomy): Eukaryota > Metazoa > Chordata > Actinopteri > Labriformes > Labridae > Cheilinus > Cheilinus undulatus. The sequence goes on along the minus strand of NC_054884.1, from coordinate 30,164,168 downwards.
ACAGCAATTTAATGGCATTATGTAACTGTGAGGCTAAAAATAAAGATTCCCCGAATAAGTGGAACATCAGAGACCATTAAATCAGATATGACACACTAAAAGCTTTCCAGCAATTATAGGCAAGGTTTCACATTCTTCAAACACATTATAATGTTACCTACAATTTAAAGGCTATTTTCAGTTTGATCTGTGAAAGTACTGGAAGAACTTGGCTTAATAAGCATGACATTCATTTTAACAATATAGTATCATAAACCAGGTTTTTATGGCAGATTAGAATAAGTTGCAAGGATTCCATTAAATACAAAATAACTTATTCATAAACGCAAAAGAGCTTTTGTTGAGGTTCATTTAGCAGCTGGAGTGATCTATTATTTGTGTCCTAGTTGAGTTTGTGTCAGCGACTGGATAGCAAAAGAGCTCCAGAGAAGTGGGGTCAAAACAATCAGAGCTCCTCCTGTTGGCTGCCTGCAGTATAGATAAAACAATGCAAATCTCATAAACCCTTATTTTATTCACAATAGCACATAAATAACATACCGGATGCTGAAACACATCTCAAAAAAGTTGGGACACAGCCATGTTTACCATTGTGTAGCATCTTTAAAAAAACAGTCTGTAATTGCTGGGAAGTGAAGAGACCAGCTCCTGGAGTTTTGGGAGAGGAATGTTGTCCCATTCTTATCAGTGTAGGATTCTAGCAGCTCAACAGTCCTGGGTCTTCTTAGCCAGATTTATTCATTTTATGATGTGCCAAATGTTTTCTATTGGTGAAAAGTCTGGATTTCAGGCAGGCCAGTTAAGCGCCCAGACTCTTCTGTGAAGCCATGCTGTTGTGATGGATGATGTATGTACAGTATATGCAAGGCCTTCCATGGGAGACATTGTCTGGATGGGAGCATATGCTCCTCTTAAACCTCTGTATACTTTTTAGCTTTGATGGTGCCTTTCCAGATGTGTAAGCTGCCATCACCATAGACACGAATGACCCCCAATACCATCATAGACGCCAGCTTTGCAAATTTGCACTGATAACAAGCTGGATGTTCTCTCTCCTTTAAAGGACCCAGCATCCATGGTTTCTGAAAAAACAGAATAGTTTCTTTAGCGTCCAATATTGACCTTTGGCCTCGTCCCCTGCACACACAGATTGATCACGATTCTGTGAATCTGTTGGTGATTTTCTGTACAGTAAATGGTGAGTAAATCATAAGATTGGTAAACCTCTAAGATGTATTTACTGTTGAAAGACTACGCTGCTCTAAAATGCTCCTTTTTCACCCAGTCATGTTACTGACTGGCTGGAAAGCAGTGTTAATTTCTTTTACTTAAACTATGACTAAAATTATTTTTCGACAGCTTTTTTTTTTCCCATGACAAAAACTCGACTAAGATTAATAAAAATAGACCTGTGATGACTAAAACTGATTTCATCAAGATGACTAAAACTAGACGAAAATGTAATCTATTTTTTATTGGACACTCAAAACCCATGATATTTCTCCACTGTGGGTAAATCTGTCAAAAACAATGCATCTGTATCTCTTCTGCCTCTCAGCTGTAGAAAGCAGGGACCCCAGGTTTGGAAGAGTGCTTAGAACACACTACGGTGATCCAGTACCAGATTCAGGCAAGAAAATAAAGGCTTGGACTAAAAGTAAAGACTAAAATGTGAGGACTTTTATGGACTAAAACTAGACTAAAACTAAAAAGGATAGAAATGACTAAAATGTGACTAAACTAAAGACATTTCATCTCAAGACTAAGCCTAAGACCAAATTTTAAAATAGCTGCCAAAATTAACAAAAAAATTAGTTGCAAAATGCAGCTCAATTTGTTTTTCATTAGTGACAGCAGAAAGACAGAAGAGAGAGAAGAGGGAGATGTGAAGAGAGGAGGAATGGGACAGTCCAAAAAGTAAGAGATGCAGAAACTCCTGGGAAGGTTCACCACTGCGCCCAGTTTTCTCTTTTTGTGGATAATGGCCCTCACCATGGTTCGATGGAGTCCTAAAGCCTTTGAAATGGCTTTGTAACCCTTTTCAAACCAATAAATATCAATGAGTTTCTTTAGATGGTGGCATATGTGTTGCTTTTTGAGATCTTTTAGCTGCTTCACTTTGTCAGACACATTCTGTAATCAGGCCTGGGTGTGGCTAGAGAGAATAAAATCAAAAAATGTGGTGAAAACAAAGTTATTCATGATTGAACAAGGGCAGGTAGTTACTTATTCACACTGGGCCAGGTAGGTTTGGATTACTTTTTTCCCTGATTGATGGAAATCATCATTTGAAAACTGCATTTTTTGTATTATATGTATTTACCTGGGTTGTCTTTGTCTAATGTATATATCGATATTTTTTGATGGTTCTGGATCAAAAGTGCTTCACACACTCTGCAAAGAATGGAAACTTGTGTGCGGCTGTGTTACACGATTGAAAGCTCAGGACTAGTTCCTCTAAGGCCTTCAGTTTTCAGTAACTGTTTATTTGATCATTCAGTCTTTTAAATTCATTGCACGAGTCAAGAAAGAATATGGAAATTGCACTTCCTTCACATATCTAACACCCTTGTAATTTGATTTCCTTGACGTCCTACAAATGGAAAGAATATATATTAATTTAAAGACCGTTTTATAAATCAATAAAGCTCTTGTGTTCAACCTTGAAGGAAGAAAGGAGATGTATAAGACATTAAGTGGTACTATTTTAGATAAAATAGCTTTAATAAAATGGAATAGCTTGGATAAGTGTATTTTTCCTTTTGAGAGAATACTGCTTCAACTGGTACAACCCTCACCATTATGAGTTATATAAAATGTGTTTTCTCTTATTCATATTGTATTGCCCTGACCCTGAGTGTGATAAGAGGTGTTCAAGATTGACCCATTGAAGACTGGATGAATTAATAAATGGAAAGGTTTCTTTAGTAGTGTGAGATCTTATAAAACATACAATTCAGTGATTCTATGTGAAGTTTTACTTCTTTTGGTTAATTCTGTGTTTTATTGTGAAAAGCAAGGCCGACAAGCGTGATATGAGCAGCTTTATATAACCAGCCTATGTATACACAGATATATAGACCTGAAATGAGTGCATGATCAGTCTGCAGATTAAATCAATAACCAGAGTCTGGCGATGGCTGATAAAGATATTTTGCATGCATTGGCTGATACATTAATAATTGAAGATTAGACTTCCTTTCAGCAGTTGCATACCAAGTTTCTCACAAACTCGTTCCCAGCTGAGGGCAGAGGAGGGAAAGTTGTAGCAAGCAAATTAATCCAATAGGGAAGCTGCACTGAGATCAAGAGGTATGCATATTCTGCCAAAACAAAGTGAAAGTAAAAAATGAGATGCAGTGATAAAATCACTGATGGAGGCAGATAAAAAAGAAACAACAGACTGTCCCCGCTGATACAGCAGGAATTGCTTTGTGTAATTAATTTTCCATGGGGAGGTTATAATGATGATCATTATTTGAGTGTCAATAAAATGCCAATTAAAACTCCTGTGAGGAGGTTTTAGCTGGCTGTGAGGCTGACTGAAATTTATACTCATGTCCTTTTATGACCTTCAGTGGGAAAAGATGGAGGTTTACTTCTCTGAAGTTTCATTTATGTTATGTCTTCTTCGTTGTAGTTACCGTTGCATGCCAAATCCCTGCTTTCACAGGATATAGTTTACAGTTTTAGCCCTTTATTGATTCTATTGACAAAAAAATCCGAAAACAAACTTCTCTTTGGTTTCAAAATGAAAAAAAAAATTCTACAAAGTAATGTCAACTAAACAAAAAAAAAAAAAAAAAAAAAAAAAAATGGTGAAATAAGTGGTTGCATAAATATTAACGGCCCTTTAAAGTGACTGAAATGGAGATCACCTGAGAGTGGTGAATGTGTCACAAGTGATTAGAGTACAAAGACACCCGTTTCTGGAAGGTCCAGTCACTGTTTAACCAGTATTCCTTGCTACCATTACACCACCAAGACAAAAGAACGCTCCAAGCAACTCAGAGAAGGTTACTGAAAAGTATAAGTAAGTGGATGGATATGAAAAAACATTCCAAGGCAATGAACATTCCCCAGAGTTTAGTTAAATCCATCATCAAGAATGGAAGGAATATGGCACATGTGTAAATCTGCCTGGATCAGACCGTCCTCACAAACTGAGTGACCGTACAAGAAGGAATCTAGTGAGAGGGGTCACCAAGACACCTATGACTACTCTGAAGGAGCTGCAAGCTTCAGCAGCTGAGATGGGAGAGACTCTGCATACAACTGTTGCCATGGTTCTTCACCAGCCAAAGCTTTATGGGTGGGACAAAGAGAAAGCCACTGTTGAAGAAAACTCTGGCTATCTGGACTAGAGTTCACCATAATGCATGTGGGAAACTCCATGGTCAAGTGGAAGAGAATTATTTGGCTTGATGAGACCAAGACGGAGCTCCATACAAAGTCGGATTTTGCTGTTTTCTCAGATTCCTCCCAGAGATGACACAACAACAAGCGTATGTAAAGGCATTAGTGACGGCTATGCTCACTCTGATGAAGCTCCCGGCTCATTGGAATGGTTACTGAGACAATAAGAACAGAGCCATCATTAATCACAATTATACCTGTTCTTCTACTATGGTGTGCAAAAATGAAAAAGGTCCATTTGTGGAGCTCATTGCTAATTTGTTCACAGCAGGAAAAGCACAGGTGGAACTAATACTGATAATTAAAGCTAAATTAAGTTTAACTACTCCATTAAGCTGCCCAATCATGGAACAATGCCACATACCTGGACTCCTGAACTGACATACTGCAATAGTATGCAGCCAATAATGATTATTAATTACTCTGTTGTTTTTCTTGGGTTTAAAATCAGATTTTCATCAGTGGAACTGTACATGTAGACTGTCTGTTGCTAATACTTTGAATCCTGAACTGACATGTTACAATGAAATGCAGCCAGCAATGTAGTCATCTATTTCAATTGTGTTTTTACAGAGAGAAAATGTCAGCTTACTTCAGTAAGCCAAGCTACTTTGGGCTTGAAGAATGCATAGACTCTAGAACGGACACATCTAAATTAATTTAGCCATCAGTTAATATTTACAGCTTTAGCCTTTATCTACTCCGCCACAGCATATTGACCTTGTGCAAAGTCTCACCTTTGTTGCCCAATATGTTTGACTGATGCCAATTTTCTTCTTTAAAGATCTAAATAAATATATATTTTTTTCAATAGAGCCATGGCCATTTCTCATTAGACATTGATTTACTCTTGCATGTACATGCCTCAGTTAGACCGAGCTGGAACATGCTTCACAGTCTTCACGCCAGGCTTTGACCCCAAAGTTGTACCTAATAAATGCTAAGTGTTCAGTCCCCTTTGTCTTTAAGAAGGAAAGCTAAACAAATGTTCTCACAAGACAGGCTGGCTGCACGTTGCAGATCTCAGACGTTCTCTTTTGCAGACCACAACCATGTCACATTTATCAGAATGGAAATGCTTAAATGCTTAAACTTTCAAAATCAAAAAGGGGTTAAACTTCAGATTAGGGTAAGTGTAAAGATAAGGCTACCAAAAGTAAGAGGCCAAAATACTGATCAACAAAACCTTTTAAAACAATGTTTAATAAAGATGAAAAAATGGTCTGCTTACAGGAAAAAAAAACCTTTCCCTCCATGAAAACACTAGTGCAGCTAACAAAGCTGAGGCTAAAGTTAACGAAGCTCTTTTAGATCTGTACATTATGTAGATAATACATTACCACATGTCTAAATCTAACATTAACAAAGCAACATTAGCTACATAAACTGCATAGCTAGTGTAGTTACATAACTAGCATAGCTAAAGATAGAGCAAACAAAGCTACAGAAGCTACATTAGATTATGCTACATTTGCTAAAGCTATTAAAAATTGTTTAGTAAAGCCAAGAAACAGTCTGCTTACAGGAAAAAGCTTGTCTTTAATAAGAACAGTAGCAGAGCTAACAAAACTAAAACAAAATAACATAGCTGTTGTAGATATGTAGATTCTGCAGATCACTTTCATAACAGAGATAAAATAACTACGTACCTAAATCTAAAGTTAACAAAGCTACATTAGTTACATAAACGGCACAAATAATGTCACCACAAAACTAACACACCTAAAGTCAGAGCAAACTGAGCTACATTAGCTACATTAGATTATGCTACATTTGCTAAAGCTATTAAGCAATATTTTATAAAGCTGACAAAACAGTCTTCTTACAGGAAAAAGCTTGCCCACAATAAAAACACTCGCACAGCTAACACAGCTAAGGCTAAAATTAGCAAAGCTATTTTGAATATGTAGATTGGGTAGGTTACATAGATTACGCTGACTATGCAGAAAACATAATTACATAGCTAAATCTAAAGCTAATGAAGCTACATTAGCTACATTCACTATGTAGCTAATGTACTTATGTGGCTAAAGCCAACAAAGCTATGTTAGCTACATTCACTACGTAGCTAACATAGCTCTATAACTTATATAGCTATGGCTAAAGCAGACAAAGCCACGTAAACTGTGTTAGATTATGCTACAGTTGCTAAAGCTGGAGCTGTTTTAGAAATGGTTACCAAAACAGTGTCTAGCTGTAGCTTCATTAGCTTAAGCTACCATAGCTACATTTGGTTACGTCTTACATAGCATCTTGATATAAATTGGGTTATGGATTGGTGCTAAAAACAATGATTGATTGGTTGAGTGTTGTCAGACTGCCTGAGTGAGCATCACATCTCTTAGATCAAGAATCTTGAGAAAAATAGGCTCGCCTGTTTATTTCATACCTGCCCATGTCTTTCCGCCAAAACAGACAGGGACGGGTAAAAAAAACTGTTGAACCAAACTTGTACTCAAGCATTACCCTAAAAACTGAGATACAAAATGAAGGATGAGCTTTGTGGACAATTATCCCCCTAAATTTAACAAAAATTGACACTTTTTCAAAAGCAAATATGACAAGGATGAGTTAAACCATATAAATGACTAAACTTGAAAAAAAAAATTTAAGCTTATACACAAAATTCATAAAACATAAAATGTAAAGAAGGACAAATTTAAAGAAACAAACTTAAATTTTGGGTATGATTGTCCCAAAAGAAGCCTTTCTACATTATATAACAAACTGAGATTGCAGACTCCATATTACTCTGCTGTTTTCCAAGTTTATAAATATCTCTGTTATTTGTGGGATCATTCCTCTTGTTTCCTGGTGTGCTTCATTACTTCAGAGACTTAGCATGTTGTTATTTGCGTTTGTAGGCGCAGCACTGTGAGCCAGCACTCGCAGCAGTCTGGATGGCGGCCTGCTTCAGTAGTGCTGTGGAAAGTGACCTTCTCCACAGTATATTTTACACCAGGCCCCCGGGGCCCGCGGCCCTCTGTTCCAGCTGGAACACACTGTCGCGCGACAGATGCCACATTAAGCAGCACTCCCCTCTGCCATCAGCCTGCTTCCAAAATCCCTCCACTCTCACTCTACGATGGCCTTTCTGCTGGACTCACTGCACAGCCTAGATGTATGTGCATTAACCAAGGAGGTGAGGGTCTCCGAGCCTATCAGAACCATCGGACATGTGTGAATGTTTACTCTCTTACACTTACTGAGGCTCTTCAACCACTTATCTCTCTCCAAAGTCCTGATGTTTTCCCTCATCACATCCACGCTGAAATGATCCGTGTGAGCTTTAGAGATAATGGTGGGGTAATTTTGTTTCACTGCTGTTACGTTTCAGCCTCACATTATACAATTAGGTTTCATAACAAAACAATAAAAGTCTACTTTTGTAGCACCACAGAACCTCCTAGAGACAGATTTTAAACCATTTTTCTCTTGCTTTCACAAAAACACATTAACATCAGAATAGTGTCAACAAAGGGGAACAGTTTATTCTTTAACCTGTGCAAATGATTTTTGTATTTATTGTTATTATATGCTGTTTGTCTCCATCCATCTTCTTTCTTTTCACATCTCCTATCCCATAATCCAGACCAGACTCAGTCTAAGCAGATGGCTGTTCAACATGAGTAATTCTGCTTGATGTTTCTGCCTGTTAGAGGTGTTTTTTCTTCTGTAAATGCTGCTCAGAGCTGTGCTCATGGTGGATTAATACTGGGTCTTTGTGAATAACAAAAGGAGTCTGGACCTGCTCTTTTTATCAAGTGTTTTGAGATAATATTTTTCTTTTTGAAAACTGTTTTTTTCATTGACTTCACATATTGTCATGTATCTTTATATGACTGCCTTTAAATGTATCAAAAAAAAGCAAAATCTTTGTGGACTTATTATCATTGATTTAAAGGCTGTTCTCAATCCTGATCCTGATGATGTGCATAAGGTGGATGTGGGGCAGGACTGTCCTAGCTTCCAAACGGCCATCGCCCTGGCCTGTGCCATGCCCCATCTTTCCAAGTATCCTCCCAGCTGACCCCCCATGACACTTGCGGTGACAGAGTGAAGCCTGGACCAACCCACTGGATCATGGGCTCCCAGTATGTGGTAAGCTGGATCAGCCCCAGGCAAGTGCGCCAGTTTATTGGTGATAAAGTGAACAAAACATACATACACAGGACAGTAATAACATTGAACACAACTAACATAGCTAAAGCTAGCAAATGAAGCTACTTAAGCTACATTAGATTATGCTATGTTTGCTAAAGCTAGCCCCATTTTAGAAGTAGGCAATGAACGGGGGCTCATTTTAGCTCCTTTAGCTTTAGCTAAAGTTACTGAGCAAAATTGGCTTATGCAGCAATGTTAACTACGCTCAGCTATGTCCATACGTATTAGGGTAAGGGAGGGCAGCTGGGGAGGGCAGCCAGAGTCAAACTCAGTCAACAACCAGCCTTCTTTAGGCCCCTGAACATCCACAGCATAACCCGGTGATGGAAATATGAATGGATATAACAGATGCCCTTGCGCTGACTCTGGTCTATAATGTTTGCAATGTGGTTATCTCATAAACATCTGCCAGACTCTGATTTATGAGTTAAGTTGAATTGAAAAAAAAATTCTAAAGTTGTTCTGGGAAATTTCATCCATTCTGTTCTGACACGTACTGCATAGTGATAGGTCACTCTTGAACGAGCCGGTTCAAAGAGCCAGCTCTTTTATGTGAACGATGAGAGCCGGATCCTGTTTGAAAGCAACATTAGAGCTTTTATTTGGTTTAGATGTTTCATTTTGTTGGATTAATTCATAATTATTGACCGTCACAAAAAAGGGCGGATTTATTTACCCTTTATTTTAAAAGTAAACTGTAGGCCTATGGCTGGGAGCGGCTCTTTTAGATCTCCCATTCTTGATATTTATTGTCATAAATCATATCTGTATCAGGTTTTTTTATCCTTGTAGCTTGGTTGAAACAGATTCCTAAGTTTAAAGCATGGGAAGTTTATCGCAGAAGATGCCATCCAAAGAAGCGATAACACCATCGTAGACGCTGACTCGAGGATAAACACACTAAAGAGGGATATTGACTTTCTAGTGTTTGCTAGCCTGTCATACATCAACAAGTTTCTCAAAAACTTCATACTTCATGTCTGCTTGGCGAGAACTTTATTAAACCTTTTGTAGAGTTTTCTCTGCTTGGAAGAGAAACATATAAACTCACTGCTCAACTATTGTTAAATAGTTAAAATCAATTTAGAGTGGTTACACTACAACTAAAGTTTGACTCAGGGCTGTAAAATGTTTCATATTGTATGATCTGGGGTCAATCAATACTTTAACCACATTGTTATTTATGAATGACTATGAATACACCACCACAGCGACAAGTTAAAGGATTTTTAGCAAGCAGGAGATAGTAAAAATTGATTTTATTCATTGTGGCTCCTGCCCTTGATTCACTCTGTGTAATGTGGAGTCTTTTCAGTAGGCGTGGTGTCAGGAGCAGCCAGACATGCGGTATTATTAGCCAGGAGTCCGGCTAACGCCCAGAGCCACCATGGAGTGTGATTACGATTGCCCCTGCAGTTCAAAACAGATGCTCTTCACCAGCACTGGCAGCATGGAAGAGCCCGAGGCAGGCGACTATTTTGGGTAAATTAGTAAAGACAACAGTTGCTCCCCAGGTTGACGCTGCCATGCTGAGGTGCGGCGCGAGGCGACAGAGTGGAAAACACAGACTCAACCTGGGCAGCACAGCCCCGCGGGCGTTTGTCATTTGGAGGTGCTCCAGCAGACAGGTGGCTGCTGTGGTCGACTGCTCCCCGTGCACCTTAGCCAGGTAATTAGCCATTCAGCTCGAGCACGCAGCAGAAGAGGGCAGTCATTGACAGAGACAGTTATAATGAAGACAGGCTTGCTGTGGAGACATTATTTCTGTACACTTCTTATCGTTATAATCCTCCATGTGTCACTACATGCTGTGCTGCTAGGCACTGTTTTACATGCAGCTCCACACTCGGCAGTGGAAGTACAGTTAAGCTGAGGACTTTCCAGATGCAGAGCAAATTTTCACATCACAAGGTCAACCATGGGAATATTGTGTTTAGTTCAACTTGTTAAGCACAGCCTGCTGAAATATGTTGGAAAATCAATTCCAGTCAAGTCTGGTTCCATTCCATCGACTGGAGGCTAAAACAGTTGAGACACACAGTACGATTTAGGCCCAATTTTAGGCCTGATCTGCTCCCTTTACATTTGAATATTTGCCCAAACAATCATCCAGTATGTGGTGTCGATATGATTATTTTAGTGCCTCAAATTGAGACAAAGCCCACTGATTCCAGTAGGTTCCACTGAGAGCAAGAGGACTAGGCAGTGTCACCAACCAGATGAACATTAATGCTGCTCTCAGCAACTTTAAACTGACCCAAACCCAATCTAATGACCTTTTAGCTGTTAGGATCATCTCAGTTCATCTGTTCATCAGGATTTCTGGGAGAAAAACCAACCACAAATGTTCTGTTTCAGCTGCCTGTCCATCTGTCCATAATGAGTGCCAGTTTGATTGGCAATTGTCAAATTTGGCTTATCATACTGGTATGAATTAACAATAAGAACACTTTTTATAGTCATTTACAAAGAAAACTGAGGGACAGGAGGGAGGGAATTGCAATCAATAAAGGACAAAGGAAAAAATTTAACTTATAAAAGTAACTATATAACCTTGTGTGATACTTGTAAAATCAGGGACCTCTAAAGCAGTGGTTCTCAACTGGTGGGTGGGGACCCAAAAGTGGGTCACGGAGCAGTTTTCAGTGGGTCGCGATTAGGTTTCTGAGAAAATAAAAGGCGGCAATAATCCTGAAGTCCTTACTTGACATGCATCAATACCTTTTACTTAACTGTTTTACTGTAAAATTGGTTAAATTTAAATGTTGGCTCAATAATTGGTAAAGGCTACTTTTCCTATGATAATGAAGTAATTTCACAAGTTCTATGGAAAATCAACAAAAAATGACAAATAATGATGGAGAAAGGGGGTATAAAATTTGTCAGTTTTGTCTCTTTTCTTTTTTATATCAGAGTCCCACTCATCATTATTTCCATGGATATACAGTGCTAAACAAATTTATTAGACCACCCTAACCCTAACCAAAGTAAGGTTTATGGCACAGCTGCCCTAAATTACCAGCATTGGTAATTACCAAAATCATTTTATATGTTTCTACAATGGTTAATACACCAATATGTAGAAGCTCTTTAACCCAAATGATATTTTTAATGCTAAAATATCATCATTATTGTTATCCATGAATTTTCAAATGTACTGACTTACAAAAAAAACTGAAAAAATCTTAAAGCACATTAATATTTTTTGATTAATTTGTCAAATTATAGTTATTTACTTGCATTCCTGTACAGAAAAATGAGTTTTAGTGGTTGAATGTTATGCTTGATTAATTTCTGACTTCTCAGAGAAGCCCAGTGAGCCGGCTCAAATTTGGGTAAATTCCGTTTGAAATTCCTCGTTCTTGTTCAAAATGGTAAAATGTGGAGAGCTCACTGAAAATGAAACAGTTCGCATTAAAGCACTTCATGATGCTGGATGGTCTTTGAGACAAATAAGACAGGTGGTCTAATAAATTTGTTAAGCACTGTGCATTAAATAGACAAACACTCTGAGCGTGCACATTACAATTTTCCCACGTACAATACACATTAAGCCATGAGAGAGGGGTTGGCCCCACAGCCACTGTAGTTCGCTGTGGATGCAAACTGGGTGGAGGACTTATATGATCATTAAAAAGTATATATATATTTGCATTTTGAACCAACAAAAGAATGCAAATGGTGACTATGCAATTATCATGCAATACTAAACTTAAAATCTGTGTTGTATAATTTTATTTGATAATTGCTGATAACAAATTCATTTTGTTTTTCATGACAATAGGTGGGGCATAGCCCCACTGTTTACTACATGTGAAAATGCAATCCAAATAGTCTCAATTTTCCAGCTACCCATGGAGTCAGAGGTCAAGTTTGATTTTTGTTAATGTTGCCAAGTTTTGACAAGAAGGAAGAGTTAAAGAAAAAAATAAAAAACACACAGGACGGTAAGCAGGGAGAGCAATGTCAAAGATAAGTTCTTTTATAGCTTGTTTCAAAATTCAGTGGGTTTTTGCTTGACCTGTAACTCAACCTTTCCCCAGATTTGACAGAACTTGGGCCAGAAGTTTTTCTATAATTCAGCTCACATACAAACAAACTTCAGTGAAAAGATAACCTTCCTGGGACCTGCTTGGGTTGGGTAAAAAAATACCTCCGACTCTACCGCACTAGCTTGGCTTCTCTTTTCTTGTGAAGTGTCTATCATGAGTCCAACTTTGTAGCAGGAGTGTGATTCTAAATCTGTGTGGTACTCCTATGAAAGGTGTCCTTCCCTCCAGGTGCAGTCCAGAAAGAGGTCAAGGCTGGAAGTAACTTTGAAATAACAGAAAGGCTTTTGGCCGTGAAAACATCTGTCAACATATCACCAAGGCCAGATGAGTACGCTGCCAGGTAAAATGGACTCTAAGAAAACACTTTGTCTGTTGCTGCAGTGCCTAATCAAAAGTCATAGTCTAACCTTTAACGTGGATACCACAGGTAGGAAAACAAGAGTCATTAGATATGCTGAATGCATTCTAACACTGAGGGAGCAGGGGCAGTTTTGGATGGACAGATCATCCAGCAGTACTTCAGTCCTCTTTTTGCTCTTCATCAGCGTTCCGAATCTGCCTTATGCCTCTGCAAAAAGTTTTACCTCCCCAATTCCAAAAAAGTTGGGTTAGTGTAACTTGCAGTAACTTTTGAAAATAAGTAGCGAAGTGAATTTCCTCCAGCAAGAGCAAAGCAGAGAGTCAACCTCAAAGCCAGGCACTGCATTCTGATGAAGAATATGCACTATGCATTCTTTAGGAGCACCTAAAGTCACAGGCATCATCTCTAACTTAGTGGATAACTTCAATAATGGTGCAAATTTGTCTCACATAAAAAAGCACAACCAAACATATATAAACCCCAACTAAACACTCTACCCAAGAGCATGATGGGAAACCCATAGAATCATTCTCTCGCTATGTGCTGAAATAGTCAACAGAGGTAGAAAAAGTACAAGTACTCAAGAAAAAGTACCGTTACTCTGATTAAAACTTACTTAAGTAGAAGTAAAAGTACAAGTATCCTTAAAACTACTCATTTACAGTAACAAAAGTTATTAGTTGCTTTCCACCCCTGAACCTCATGAATCCATCGGAAACAACGTATCAGATGTTGAAACTTAGGCATTTCCCATTTCATGAAAAATATTAGCTTATTTTAAATTGTTGGTAGCAATACATCTAAGAATAAGTAGTTATGAGCTGATGTTTCACCTGACTTACATGTGCCACTGTGTTCGTCTTAACGTCCCTGTAAAGTGTAATCCAAAATATGTCTTGACACACTAGATGTTTCTCAAGGGACTGAATTTTGATTTAGACCATTTGACATTGTTCACCTCTGTCCTGGCTTGGTTTAATTTGAGCAGGGTAAATATAAGGACTAATCATGTCAGTGGTCCCTATGAAGAATAACCCTGCCCCCCAAACATCACAATGATATAAAATCACAGAGTAATTCATCATAAGTCTGATGTCACTGCCTTTATTGAAAGTTAACAGCCAGCTACATGCTGTGCTTTTGTTCAATGTGAGATAATTTCCCAAACTTGTAAGCCAGGGTGGCCAATGGGCCGTTAAAAGTTTCATAATGGAGAGATTTGTGCTAGAAAACTGTCAATTTAATCCCTCTGTCTCTATGCTCTGGTACAGAGCCAGGAAGCTGCGCTCTAGCCATAATTCACCATAAGGTCAAGGGGCCTATGATGGCTATGCAGCTGTGTTATCTACGTAGTTTACCCAGCTAACAGAACTATATGAGCAATGCTGGCTGCACTGAAATGTGGAGGACGAGCTTTTATCCTGTAAGTAAACTGTTTACCTGTCTTTATTCAGCGTTTTGTGATCAGGTTTTGCAAGTCAGGTTTTGACTTAACTTATGGTATATTAACCCTTACCTTTAAGGTGACATATTATGCAAAAATCACTTCTTCAGGCTTTTCTAACAAAAATCATCTCCTCTGGCCTGTCCACAATCCCCTCAAGTACCAGAACCCCCCCTTTTTTTCATCTTTCAGAAAATGTATGTCAAAACAAGCCATTCTCAGTTTTTTTTCCTCATGACCTCATGTGGAGAGTTAGCTCCGCCTCCAGATCTGGTTGGCCCTCCCTGCTTGAAATAAAGTTCCCCCCTCCTCTCCTTATCTTCCTTCCAGCTGCCAGCCTCGAGGAGTATCAGAAGAGCCACATCCATTTCCTGACAGGGGCAGAGTCTGGCAGCTCAGTAACATTTAAAGCCACAGACCCAGAAACTGTTCTTTCTAAGCAGGGCTGAAACAGAGGTTTTTTAGACGTACAAAAATCCGATACTGGAGTGTTTTTTCATCACCAAACTTTACAGGCATGTTTTTGGGACCTCTGAGACCAATATAAACTTGTCTTAAAGGGGTAAAATATGTCCCCTTTAATCCCAACCGTAACCCTAAACAGAAGTTTAACCCGATTTTATCTCAAAAGTTTTAGTGTGTTTGTCCATTCTGAGGTATACGGCGTCTAAGATGACAGGTCTGTGAGAATGGCTATCAGAGATGAACGGGCTGCAGCCAGACTATTTTGATATTTAGAAGGGGCGCTGTTTCACACAGAGATGGGCCTGATTAACAGGGAAGTAATGAGACAAGAGCAACTACACAAAAAAGTCACTTGTCGCTCGACTTACGGGAAGAAACGCCAACGACATTCCTGGTGTATCCTCTTTTTGGTGATTGTGTTAACTGGTGACTTTCCGCAAACCGTAGCTGTGACAGAAAAAGTCCTCACAGATTACCCCCTGCTTAATTTTTTGTGGATATTTCACAATATCTTTTTAAGATTTGCAGGTCGCCCTTGTAAATGAGATCCTGATCTCAATGGGATTTATCTGGTTAAATAAAGGTTAAAGAAAAAAATGTGAAGTAATTTAAACAAATAAATCACGTTTTTTTTATGGTCATTTTCGAAGCACACCACCAATCTAATGTTTATACTTTTCCAACATTTAAATATCAATTTCTAAAACTATAGAATTATCTGTTCTGTCTGTCTCTGTGCAGTGACAACACAGTAACACTCTGGAAAGTTAAGGACAACTGCGGACTCAGTTTATCAGTTCATCTTTAAAACTTTAGCCATCATTTTGTCTGTTGTATTTATTTCCATACCTCCGCTATCTCTACAAAATGAGTGCACAGCTCAAAGAAACACTGAGCTTGGCAGCCCTGCAGCGTCTGTGCTTACATCGTTAACAGCAAGCATATCTCCAACTTCAAAAAGTCTTTAAGTAGTCCGACGACAACTCAAAGAAAAGTGCTATGTCCATTTACCATCTTTCTATAAGAGCCCCACGGTGTAAACGTGTATCTCTGTTTACCAGCTCACATATTCTTTGCACAGCTGTGTTTACCGTAGTCTGTATGCTCTTGGGATGCTGCTTCCTCTTTTTATCCTAAATGCATCAATTCACATTGGTGTGCGACTCAATGAAACTCTTTGAGGTAAAATCATATCCGCCTGCAGTGATTACAGCCTTTTCTGTACTTTCAAGGAGACAGAAGTTCAGCCAGTTGATAGGCGGCTTTTTTCCCCCAGTCAGCCCTGCTTCATTAAAGGCTTGATTACCTATATTATGCCATTGTGCTCATATTCAGCATTATATACTAATTATATCTAATTGGCCAGTCAAACCCCAGTAACCCCTGCAGCTCTACATGAAAGCGTTGACCTCTACCAACAACAGTACACACCCAGTAGTGGTAATGAGCTGCCATTTTCTGCAGCATTATCCTAATGATGACTTTTGGTGCCCTTCTGACGTAGGGTGCTTCGAAAGCTGGAGTGAATATTCCTCACGGAGTTGGAACTTCTCTGGGTGATTTTGCAAATAGTCGCGGTCGAGTCAGTCGGCGTTGATAGGCCCTAAATGGGGGAAAAAGGAGCTATGTAAATGGAAACCCGGCTGGCGTGGCTCTGCAGGGAAATCAGGTGGCCATTTGAATATGCAACCCCAGGGCCAACGCTCTTAATTCCTTTCCCCTCAACATGCCACACAAGGAGAAAGGAAGTGACAAAATGGCAAGGAGTGCACGGGCACGAATTTGCATTTTAATGTGCCTGTCGGAATCACTTTGGATAAGAGCTGGGAGTATGAGAGACCATGCAACCCCATGGGTCGACACCAAACAACCTTTAATAGCCGCCTCCCACAAAACAACATCCTTCGAGTGAGGAAGTCATGAAATAGAAAAAGGGGGGAATCAATGTTGTTTCGAGACGGAATAAGTTTAGATCCACAAGGCGGATAAAAGCCCAATGTGGGACAAGTAAACAGACTGGAAATATTCTTTGGAAAGCTCTCATTCAGAAACTTTTCTATAGATAACAACCTTGAAGGGACGTTTTCTTTAAGCTCTGACGGTAAACATTTATCATTAATTGCAATGACAGTCTAATTATAAAGATGGTTTTTCTGAAGGACAATTGAATTTGTCTTGTCTAGAATAACAACCAACTCCCAAAGCAACACAATGAGATGTTTAGCACCCAAACAATGCATGCACTGATCATTATTCTTCACCCTTTGTACCTTTTCAGTGGAAATACTTCCATTCCTTGAATCTACAACAATGTAGCAGCATTTTTTTCCTCCCTACAACTCCTAAGAGATAAGCGTTGCAATTGGAAAACAGCTGCCTGGGAGTTCATCTTCACTCAGTGCCACTCTGTTATTGCTGTTTAATGTCCTCAATCACATTGTCATTTGGCAGAAGGTGAGTCGAGTATCGAACGCCTTGATTAAATCAGTTCAATTTTATCCCCCGCCGTTACAGAGTATCTTTCCACCTATCGATGAGCGTGTGTCGCGCCCCGGCAGATGCAAGGGCACTGAGTGAGTGGCTGTTAGACACTTCCACTGTCAGGGACGGTCAGAGAGCAGACAGCCAGGCAGCGAGTCAGACGTCAGGATGCTATTGAGAAACCCGAGTCATTCTACAGGGATGCACCGTTGTGGCTGATTCACTCCATCGATGGAGCCATTTTGTGCTTTCAAGGTCCTCCGTATAGTACAGCTTAATGAGTCTGCAGTCTCCTTGGATTACTAAGCGGCTGCATGGGTCGTCTCTGCCTGTCAATAGCTTGAATATTTAATAAATATATTTCACTGAATTAGGTTAACCTTGGATGACATTTTCTCTAGCCCTATTCGCCATACATATCAGATTCCCTCACTCCCATTTAACTTGTCTTGTGCCAGACTATTGGAGTTCGACCATTTATTTCAAACTTAAAAACCAACTGAAGGGGCACTTAAAAGGTAAGGTAATACCCAAGCTGAATGCCTTTAGTCAGAGTCAAAGTCTATTTCACCTTCACCAACATCACCAAAAACATCTTCAGTGTTAGCTTACTTTTGTATCTAATGCTGTGCTCAGCAGTGATGTCCTTGAATACTGATGCTTTTAGCTTCTTCAGTCCATCCTTTGCCCTCTTGCTCTCTACACACAAATGGAAATTCTTTTCACAAAACTTTAAGGCCAAAACTCATGCATAGGCTGCCAGCTAGGTAAAGCTCTGCAGGAGGGTTGTTTCATTCGCTTGAGTGTTGTTAAAAACAAGGTTGGTAGGTTTTCACCTCTCACACAGCGGTTATTTTGTTCAGAAGTCACAGGCTTTGCTAGAGGCTAGTGTCCTGCAGCCTCTCACATACCCAAGTGCTGCAGCCGTATTTGAGACCTGAAAGCCTTCCAGGTCTTCCTGTCTTTGTTCTGAAGAGCTCAGTGACTTCAAGCGAGGTACCAATAGCACAACAGAAGTGCCATTAGTATGCCACCTTTACAATGAGACGGTTTGTGAAATATCATCCCTGCTGGATATTCCACAGTCAGCTGTGAATGATTTATGAGAAAGTGGAAGAGTTTAGGAACAGCAGCAACTCAGCTAAAGTGGAAGACCACATAAAATCCCAGAGCATGGTCAATAAGCAGTTGGATGCAAGTCTCACATCAACGCCAAGCATTGGATGGCAAGGTAAAAAGCACACCAACACATGACTGTGGAGCAGTGGAAATGTGCCTTCTGGCATGAAGAAATCAGACGTCTCTGTTTGGCTCTTAATCCCAGGACGCTGACATTGTGCCAACTGTGAGGTCTAGTGGAGGAGGGGTAATGGTAAAAGGATGTTTTTCAGGGTTTGGGCAAGGTCCCCTATCTCCAGTGAAGGCCAATCTTAATGCGTCAGCATACAAAGACATTTTGGACAATGCTATGCTTCCAACCTTTTTCTTTTCCAACATGACTGTGCCCCAGTTCACACACCAATGACTATAAATACATGGTTTGATGAATTCAGCATGGAAGAACTTGACTGACCAACACAGAGCCCTATCAAGCACCTTTCAGATGAACTGGAACAGAGATTATGATCCAGGCCTTCTCGTCAACCATCATTGCCTCATAATTGCTCTACAGCTCAAATGGGCACAAATTCCCACAGAAACATTCAAAAAACTTGTGGAAAGCTCAAAGAACAATGGAAGCTATTATAGCTGCAAAAGGGGCGCCAACTCCATTGAAGTATTTGAATACATAGCAGTCCCTGTTGGTGTAATGGTCAGGCGGCCAAATACTTTTGTCGATTTAGTATGTTTATTTCATCAGTAGAGATTGCCAGTGCAAATGCTTAAATTCACATTTCATTTGGCTGCTTACATTTATCTTTCTCTTCAAACATCAGTCTGGTAGGATTTGTGTTCATGAAATTTACAAACTTTCAAAATAAAACTTTTCAGAAAATCCATGGGATGTTCAAACTATCAACAAAAAGTTCTTGTTCTTATCATCTACACCAGGAATCCCACAGGGATCAATCCTTGGCCAAATTATTCTTTATATTAGCATCCGCCCTGAATCATTCCAAGGGGCTGATGTCGAAATGTATGCTGATGACATAGTCATATATGCCCTTGGAACAACAGCTGATGTTGTTTCAGACCAACTAATGACACATTTGGAATCAACTTCTCGTTCAGCCTGGGGCAGGTCGGACGATGGCCATCAGGAGGCTGGAACAGTACAGGACGAAGGTTGTCATGGTAAAGTGTCGAACTGGCATGCTCCCACAACTGACCTGACCTCCAACATTCAGCAGATCAACAGAGGCATACCATTAAACCATGTACAAAGCCATTTGCTCTACAGTAGTAAAGGTGTTTTAGTGCTTTAATGTTTTTTCTTGTAGCTATGGGGTTCAATTTATCCTGTTATATAATATACATATATAGTTATACAGTATAAGTTATAGATAACTTTCTGATCTTTAATGTGTAAGGTAGGGTTTAGGTATTTTATACCAGGCATCATGCATTTGACTTATGCATCAACCTGAAGCATTGCTGTACAGCATTACATCAGCATTTAAATTTCCCATCTGAGCCTAATGTCAGGTATAAATAGCCACCATTGGATGGTTGTTGTTATACAGTACTGTGCAGAAGTTTTAGGCATGTTTGGGCCAAAATTTGAGGCAGAAGTAAGGCCTGTCATGGCGAGTACGCCCACCTGAGGGCCCCACCGGGCGGGATGGAGGATGGACACAACCCAGGTCATGCTCTGGATGTCTTTGTACATTTCCAAGGGCATGGGAAAATAATCTGATGAAAACAAAACAAAAACCACAGCTTTAGGGTGGGGTTTATGGGTAGATGTGGTGCTTAAACATAGCCTAAGGTACTGTTAGGGCGGGTAGGAGGGTTGCCACAACCCCCTGGTTGTCGTGTGTATGTTTTAGGAACCTGAAAACTGTTGGTGGTTGCTGGGAGTATTACCAGGGTTGCAAAGACCCGGACAAAAGAAATGCTGTTAAGCTCGACCTTGGCTGCTGAGCGACACACGTACATGTCAAATGTGTGGACACTGACTCTGGTCACCCTCCCTCCTCTCTTCAGCCCGGGGTTGTGGAACATTAGGACCTGTGAAGAACACTCTACATGCCTAAAACTTCTGCACAGTACTGTAGATGCTCTTTAATGCATTGTAGAAGATCTTGGATGAGTAAACATAGTCCTTCAACATTACCAAGCCAAACAGGAAGTAGGGCGGTTGTTTCAAACACTTTCCCAACATCACTTTTTAGTTCACGCACACAACTTTTCTCCCCACCTCCATTCCTCCATCTCCATCTATTTCCCATCCTCTCTCCCGTCCCCATCCTTCCACCATCTCTCATAATATTTTGTTTAGCCTCTCAGTCAGCCCTCCCTCGCCGCTCTCTCGGGCCTGTCCTAAACCCTTTAGCACTCTGTTGTAATCTGACCCGGCCTTCCGCGCCATTATTGCACCAGCCCTCCCAGATCCGGTCCTAATAGAATTGGAAGAGCTTTTCCACTCTCACTGTTTCCCCCATTTTCACTTAATAAGCCCCATCTCATTGTTTTTAGGCCACAAACAGAATTTTGTCCAAATTGAATTTATGTCTCTGCTCTGGGCTTTTGCAGAACCAACACCCTTCTATGTCTTCCACTTTCACTGTTGTGTTTGATTTTTTTTTTTCTTCTTCTTTTTTGAGGCTGGCAGACAGTAGACAGAGAAATTAAAGGAAAATATTTTGAGCTGTGCAAGAAATTTGTGGAACAGCATCTAAGCATTGTTTCGAGCAAAATCCAAGTGTTCTGATGGCTCTTAAATGTCATTTATTAATTCTTCTTTTGAGTCCAGGCTAGCTCAGCTGTTCAGAAAAACCTCCTACTCTATTTCACCTAATTAGTTGCTTTAATATATCACAAAGCATGAGCTCAGAGTCTGGCGCCTTAGCTGGAGCAACACTCCAGAGTCTATATGTGTCTTTACAGTAACTAAGCAAGCTAAAGAAGAAGCAGCTGAATCAATAAATCACAACTTTCCAGCTTCTTCTTCTCCCCCTCAGGTCTTGCGTGCAGGGCCGGGGGGGACACTTAAAGCAGGCTTCAGTCAGAGGAGATGAGCCCTCGCTGCGCTCCTGAGCAATCATTTCCTCGAGGGAAAAACGGTTCCTGTGGGTTTAACATGCAGCTGATGGCTCACTTGATTACCTCCAGCTCTCTAGACTTCCGTTGCGTTGTTTCCCTGCACTCTCTCGCTCTCTCTCTCTCTCTTCGCTCTCGCTGCTTTCCATCCTCGTTTGACCCTATCGATTTGCCCCAACCCTGGCTCCTGCTCACTTGCCTTTTCTTATTTGTTTGCAGAGTTAATCTGCAACACAGCTCTGACCCATCGTCCTGACAATGAAGTGGAAACAAGCGGCATTGGCCGACTGGAAAGAATGGCAATTGTGTTTCAATTGCTCTGCTGCGTGGAAAGCAGATGTGTCACGAGGTTAGCAAGCAAAATACTTCCAGGAGGCCACCAGAGACACAAATTTGTCAAATTATAATGGTACAGTGACAATATAAGGGAAAATATACTCCAAATAAAGTCATCTTTGGAATATTTGCAGCACAGTAAATAAGAAAAGTTCATCTCTTTTTCCCTCTTGTACTTTGTTCCACTTTGTCATCATCCACCGCCCACGCTCGGGGACAATGAAATGATTTCCGCGACGTTGCATCCTCAATAATTGAGACTCAACAGTCCATGCTGCAACTTTTATTCAAGCTTTGATTGGTGATAAAGTTTCCCATTTCCTATGCACTGTCTCTTTCATTGTGAGAGAACAGCAGATTCTCTCTGCTAATAATTCGAATGACCAGCTCGAGCATTTTACATCACAGAGTAAGATGTGATTACATTTAAATGATGTCTGAACAAGATAGTGTAATGGAAATAAAGATATCTCTAACTCAAGGGCCAAAATTTAAAAGGAGAAACAAAAAGCTTTAGTTGATTGAAAGTTGAGTACACCAGGCGTGGCTTTCTACCCTTTTTGATTTACAGACAAAGCTCTGTCTTGTCTTTTATCTTGCACTTCTATACTGCTTTCAAAGCTGAAAACAGTTAGCTGTCCTATGACTGAGAAATCGTCAGTGCCATATATAAACTAGGGATGGGGTTTTCAGTGCTTGAGGATGTGCATTGCTTAATGATCGAGTACTACCTCAGGACACTTTGTATTTGTCCACTGGAAAGATATCCTATAAGCAACTTCATTACATTTCATCCACTGGAGGGAACTTTATCACATAGAATTCAATAGAAGGGCACCATAAAGGGCACTTTATCATTTGACCAGTGGAATGGTACCCTTAAAGCATTTTTATCACATTCCATCCAGTGGAAGGGCACCCTAGATCACACTCAACAAAGTTTTGTCCATCAAAGGGCACATGGATGGTACTTAACAAGTAATGCCTAGTGGTAGTGCAGCCTGGAGGGCACTTTGTCACTTCTTGCCTTTGAGAAGGGCAAACTATAGATGGCAATTTATCTTTCTTACCAGTACGATGGGCACCCGAGAGCCCTTTGTATCATATTTCCCACCACTTTGGCACTTTATCAGGTTTTGTTCATTGGAAGGGCACCATAGAGGGCACTACTGGATGGCAACCTGGATGGGCACTTTGTCATTTGTCCACTTGAAGGGTAATCTTGAAGCCACTTTATTATGTTTTTTAATCTGCTGGAGCGGCATCATGGAGGGATCTTTATCGCATATTGTTTAACAGGACACTTGAGTGCACTTTATCAAGTACTGCTCAATTGAAGGGTACGTTAGGGGGATCTTCATCATTTGTCCACTGGAATGGTACCCTAGAAGCCACTATGTCCCATTTCATTGACTTGAAGGACACTTTAGACTTAACCAAGTTTTGTCCATATGAAGGCACTTGGAGGGCACTTTACCACATGTTGCCCACTGGGGGGTTCTTTGTCACGTATTTTCCGCAGCAGAAGAACACACTAGAGGGTAATGTACGTATAACCCCTTGCCAATTCGTAGGACACCAAAGACAGCCCCTTGTCATGTATTGCCCAATGGAATGTCACGCTACAAGGGCACTTAGTCATGTTTTATCCATAAGATGGGCACATTAGAGGGCACTTTATCATGTATTGTCCACAGGGAGGGCAACCTGGAGTGTACTATGTAATTTAACCTTGAGGACACTTTGTGATGTTTTGCCCACTGGAAGGACACTATAAAGGGCACTTTTTTCATGTAATTTCCAATGGGAGGACACCCCAAGTGGCACTTTATTATTTGTCTGCAAGAATGGTACACTAAAGCACCTTTTTTGCATTCCATTCAATGGAAGGGAACTTTAGAAACCAAGTTTTGTCCATATGAAGATTGGAGCACATATTTTCCACTTGGACGGCACCCTGGAGGAGCACTTTGTCATGTTATGCCCACTTGGAGGGTACCCTCTGGTAGGGTAGACTGAAAACACTGTCACAACTTGTCCAGCAGAAGGGTACTGTAGAGAGCAATTAATCACATCCTGCCAATTTGTAGAGCACCTTAGAGGAACCTTTGTCATGTATTGCTCACTGGACAGGTACCAGAGGGGACTCTTTGTCACATTTTGTCCATAGAATCTGCATCCCAGAGGGCACTTTGTCATGTTTTACCCACTGGAAGAACTCCCTGGAGGGTACTACCTAGCTCCACCTACATACTGCAGCTGCCTCCACATTAATTATAAAAGATAGAAAACAATAAAAGCAAATAACAATCCACATATAAAAAGAGCAGCACAATGCAATAAAAGCACACTATATTGCACAAGGTGCACAAAAAAACAACACAATAAGCAAAAAGATCTGGAACATTTCCGTCTTGATTGTTTCTCCATGTGTTGGCTATGGTAATGCCAAATCAACACTCTAAGGATCTGCTGTCTGGCTTGTATTTTTCAGATATTCATATGCAAATTCAAAGAGCGACAGCGTTAATCATCATTAGTTATCTGAGGTGACTTCCTGCTAGAAATATAACATTTTTGGTGAAGTTTAAATGTCTGTATCTGAAGAATATGCTACACATAATACCAAAATTTACTAGGAAATAAAGTGAGATCTATTATTCAGCTAGCAGTGGACATTTTCAAATGTGAACACAAAGAAGAAAGATAAGACTGCCAGAAGCCGCAACACAGTTTATAGAGGTAGCAGTTATGCATGTAAAGGAAAAGGCAGACAGTTTAATGTCTCTATTTACAGATTCTGCATATTAATGTGAAAGGTGAGATGAGGTTTGGAGGAAGTAGCAACAGTTGTTTCAGTTGATTTTTTCTCCCTGACTTGGGATGTTTAAAAAGAGCAGGTATTTCTCTTTTTTATTTCTCTGTTCCTTTTTTCTTACCTCTATTTTCTCTCTTGTAGCCACTTCAGTCTTCACCTGGTGTCTAATTGGCAGAGGTGATGAGGCGAGAACTCTGTCAGTGCTTCTAACACTCGAGTTGTGAGTGGCAGACAGGCACTAGTGGAGGATTCAGCTCCTAGAAACATAAAGTAGGCTTCTCATGAGTCACATTGTGCCGTATTATATTCAAAAGGCCTCCAGGGACAAACCCTCAAGTGGGTGTTAAAGGACTGAACTTTGGAGGCAATGTAAAGCATCCAGCAGCCTTACATATCCACAACTCTCAGCTCCAGAAAGGGCAGAGAAAATTGACATCCCACAGTGGGACCCACAGTTTGAAAATAGCAGGTTTATTGTCATCCTCATTATCATAAATCATTTGAACATGCTGGCCAAACTCGCCCTATAATTAGTCGAGCTTGGCAAAGCGAATGTCCACTTGGCTGCAGCTGATGCTCATTTGTGACTTTGGCACACAGCTTGCAGTTAAATTGTTTGCCTAATACTCTCAAAGAATTACTCCCCATGCAAGTCCCAACCTGTACATCTGGACCTCTCCCAGTTTGGAAAGGCGTTTGAAATCCTCTGGGCTTTGTACTATCTTAACTCAGACGCAGAGACAATATTTGGGGATAAAATATTGGCTCTAAAGGCGTCTGAGTGTTGCAGTGTTTGGAGAGAAGGTCCGTTGACTGTAATTACCACCACAGCTCGAGCATGAATGTTATCCCTGATAAAAAAGAATAAAACTTCACAAACTATTAACATACCTTCTTTAGCTGGCGAGACAATCCTTGAATACAGTTTTACCTCAACAACTCAGTTAATGTAAACGTTTTCTAACTGCATTTTTCAATGACATGGAATACCATTATACAAATTTGGCTTCTGTAAGCTCTTTTTCCACTTATAGCTCAGCTATATTTAATGTAAATTATGAATTAAATTCACAAAATATATGTAGAAGAGTCTCCACTTCCAGCCCTATGATGCTAGTCAGCCTTCCTCAAACTGTTACAACAGCTGACTTTACAAATCAATAATACTGAGTCAAGATTAAGGATGGTTACCTTTAGAGTACCCCATAGATTGGTATTTGGCCTGAAATATTTTGTTCTATATCAGTCATATTCTACTACTTTTTCCCAAAAACATCTACTGTACTGTGCAGAACCTTAAGGCATGTTTGCACCAAAAATTGAGGCTGAAGTAAGGCATGTATGGCCGACTGAGGGCACCATCAGGAAAGGACTGACACAACCTGCACCCTGATCTGGATGTCTTTGCATATTACTGTGGGCATGGGAGAGGAATCAGTTGGAATAAATAAGCCCAAGTCTTAAGGGTGGAATAAGTAGCGGATGTGGGGTGAGCAAGGCCTAGGTTACCATCGAGGGGAGTAGTAGGGTCCCTGGTCTTGTTGTGGATGTCCCAAAGCCCCCAAAACTGCTGGTGTAGTACCACGGTTGTAAAGGCCCAGACAAAAGCAATATTGTTGAGCTTGACCTTGACTGCCAAGTTTGACATTTGTTTGGATTGTGGCACATCGGGCCCTGTGATGAATCCATAGCACGGTACATGCCTAAAATGTATGCACACGACTTTACATCATTTGCAGATGATACTCGATTATTTTGTTCAGATAGGAATTTAAATGGACTTTTGTATTGAAGTCCAGGTAGTTGGGAATTTTAAGAACTTAATATCAAGAAACCCAAAGCAATTATGTTATTATCTTGAGGCCAAATATCCTTGATTATACAGTCATGATCTGCTACTCTTACTTTGGCCATTGAGGTCGACTGATTCAGAAATATTCCCAGAGAAAACAGACTCTGGGTTGTGTGATTTAGCAAATAGAAAGTGAGTCTCATTTTCTTTTGCACTGTACCAAATATGATGACCTACGAGAAGTGTTGCTTAATGAAATGACATGTCAAAACCCTTTAATTCTGCAGAGTCCTGGTAGGCAAAAATGGTAATGACTGTTTAAATATGATGTTTAAATTTTGTCTCAAAAGCCTGGAAAAGAGACAAGATACTCTGTCTAATTTTCCCCCTTTACAGTCCTGTGATAATGAAAGAACTACTATGCACTCTGGTCCTGGTTTGTTTGGGTTCTTGGTGTCACATGTGGGCTCAGCACATGATTATAAGTATGACAAAATAATAAAATAAAACTTCAAACTTAAGTAAAATCCAGGAATACACTGAATTATTGAAAGGCCTTCCATTTAATGCATTCCCCACTGATTGTATCTTACAATATCTTAGTGGAACTCTAAGTATCTATCTTTAAAATGGCTATACAGTATATTCCTTAGTCGTAGTGCAAAACAGTAAGGCAGATTCTTATGCTCACACAGATCTGCTTTTTCTAAATCGCCATGTGATCAAGTTAAATAACTTGTTTTATTACAGAAACATACAAATAATGTTGAGAGATATCAAATTCACTTCCTGACTCTGCACAGAAGTTCTTAATTCAGGAGAGCCAATGTTATTTGAGAGGTTTGCTTTTCACAAAGTCAAAAAATAGGTTTTAAAAGGAGATGTAAAGGACTCAATATAAATTAAAAAAAAGGGTACTTCACCTTTGGCTTCCAAGAAAAATACAAGTTTGTAGTTGACTTATCTTACTCCTGCTACTCTGCCCATCTCAACTAAATAACCACTTTCCATTCACTGAGTTTTGTATAATGACAAAATTAAAAAAAATACTACTTCTACAACCTGGTGTGTGCTGAAAAGCAAGAGAGGAGAGAAAGCAGCCACAGTCTGGACTATCTAAATAAATCTGCAGTGTAAATACCAACACACCAGCCAGTAGGTGCACCTGGATCTTAAAGACCCTGTAAAGTGAAAATAGATCCGTATTTAGGTTTGTTACATGACAGGTCACAGTGTTATGAACCCCCAGGTCAAATTTTAGTCAAATAAAACATCTCTTGGTTTATAAAATCAAACTTCAAAATCATGAAAAATGAGGCAGTAAAATCTGATCTGGATGGATGGTGGATCTGGATGGTGTGGGCGTGTCTGTTGAATGAGCTGAAGCCACGCCCACTCAGGAGAAATTGAAACGAATGCTACAATCTGAATTGAGGAAAGCTCTCACACTATTAGCCTGTCTCTTGACCTTTTGATGACCTTAGAAGAAGAGACAAAGTCTGTTGTCTGGCTCAAATCTCTGTTATGATACTGCCTGTGATCCGAAAACCACTGTGGCTGAAAAATTTGGCAGATGAACCTCACAAAGAACAAAAAAAACAGCATGTAACTGACTTTTTTTTTTTTCAATCAAGGCAGTGACATCAGCTGCTCTGTGATTTTACATCCTAGTGTTAGAGGGGTGGGGTCATTCCCCACTGTGGGCTTGTGACATCATTAGCCCACACATTTGCCCCGCCCAAATTAAACCAAGCCAGGAAAGAGGTGAAAAACTTTCACAGTCTAACTCCAGAGGTCTCTCACATAGATCTCAGTGTCTTCACGTGTTTACAGCAACCATATTCCAACATATCTAGAGTGTTGACAAAAACTTTGGATTTCACTTTACAGGGTCTTTAAAGGGAATGATCCATCCATCTTTATTTCTACAGCACCATTTCATAATGATTGTTATCTCTGGACATTCCACAAGGAGGTCAGGTCTAGACTGTATTCTTTATTTGATTTAGAGACTCAGCATTCATCCACCAAAAGCCCAGCACTAAGAAACGTTATTAAACCATATGATGAGTTTAACAACAACGACAACAAGTCATATTTTGTTTGTTTGGTGTTTGATTTATTCTTTTTAAAATGTACTGTTAATAAGAGTAAAGTCAACGTCACATTTCTCTATTGCTGTCTTTCAGGTGAGTCAGAGGCCGGAAACGAGGCCAAACACCTGCTGGGGTCTTAAACCACTGGCCAGTTTTGGCGTTCAGAGCTCTGCCATCTGCTGGGTATCCGTGCAGATGCAACCTATCATGCTGTGAGCTAATGATCTTAATTACATCATGGAAGCAGCTCAATCTCTGCTGAGTTAAGTGGAGAACATCTGCATCACTGTGAGAGCTGATGTTTGATCTGAGAATAAAAAAAGGACATACTGTATGTCTCTAAGAATGATGTTTCTATGGTACAGAGCTGTTTGAGGCCAAATCTGGCTTTAAAAGAGTAAATTTAAGCTTTCTGCAATCTGCTGAGTTTGTAAATTGCGTGAGGAGCTTTATTTTACATACTTACCCCAATTTCATTTTTTAACATACTGCATATTGCAAATTCTAAATGTGTTTATTAAAAATAGTTCATCATTTTAAGCATTAAACATCTTATCTTTGTATTCAACTGAACAGAGGCTAGAAAGAGTTTGCAAATCACTGTATTATTTCCTTCAAAATAAATCAACCGTTTTATCAGACAACTGAAAACTCAGGAGTCTAAGTTGTGATAAGATCCACTCAGTAAATCAGAATTAAACCAAACACTTAATAACATTGCAGAAAAAGAATAAGAAGTTTTTTGAGTGGGTATTAAATAAGCACAAGCGGTGTATTGTCCCGAGTCGTTACATGAAGAAATAATGAAGTCAGTGGAGGGGAAGATGAAGGGGAGTGGCTCTGCCTCTGAAGCATCCGTTATATTTGGGACACTTCATCACGTTTTATCTCTTTCCTGTCATGAGCTGTGATTAATGCACTTTTAATGGAGATGATTAAAAAATAATACAAAAATGAATAAAAAGGAGAGATAACTTTGGAAATTTTGTTCAAGTAGAAAAATATTCCTCATTGTAGGAACACAGTGTGAAATGCTTTGGGATATTACATGTTGCAATGCACTGAAATTATTAGCCCATTATGCTTCAAGGATCAGTTCAAGTGAATCTCTTTTTATTCAACAGTAACAAAAACAAAGGTTAGCGGAAAGACTTGTCTTAAAACTCATGCAGTATGTTGAAAAGCATACACAGAAAAAGGACTGAAAGAGAAATTAGTCTGACTCATCTGCTAGAACTGTGTGCGTTTAAAAATACCAGTTTAAACGTTAATAAAATTGTGTTAGTTATAATGTAGTTTCTTTGTTGAAGAATAAGATGAGGAACTTAGTAATCGCATGAGGAAATAATCACATTGCATCACAGTCGCAATACTGGGGAACAAGCAAACCACTGTTTTGGTTTTATTAATATATTTCTTATGAGGGAGAAAAGCGGTTAAAAGCGGCCTTCTTGGTTAATGCAGTGAGCTACTTGCAAAGGACTCTTGCGTCACTCACAGTGTAAAATGGGGTGGGCATTTTTAACAGCTTTTCTCCACATTAAGGGCGCATTCACACCAGAGCTGTTTGGTCCGCTTTAAACAAACCCTGGTCCATTTCCAGGACAGTCCAGTTCATTTGGAGTTGTGTAAAAATTCATACGAACTCTGGTGCGGAAGAAACAAGTGGACTCTAATGCCGCAGTTCGTTTGAGGTGTGAAAGCCCAGCAGACCAACTTGTGAACCAAAGGCATAAGGTGGCACAAAGCGTAATAATTTACAGATTTATATGTAATACACATAATTTTTTTGAATGAAACACATTTGCAAATTTGCCTCCAAAAGTCAACTGTGCAGACCCATGGGCAGAAAGAAAACCCCCACTTCACAGGGGTCGTCAAGTCGGAACCCTCCTTCGTCAGTGTTTCGTCCAGTCAGTCCCACGACACCTCCAGAGGGCTGAACAGTGATCTCCACCATCCAAGAGCCACCCCACTCTGTGTGGGCTCTCACCACCCACCATGCCAACACGGAGGCATTATCTTACCTATCTTACCACATGGCCCACACAGCCTCAGCAGCATGCCACCTTCAACAGACCCAGGCTCCGTTCATGCAAGCTCCAGGTAGTGACAATGCCGATGCTACCTTCCTTAACACCTCTCAAGATAAATATATGTCAGTACCCTGTTTGGCATCTGTGTAGCCATAGCAACACGTCTTAGTCTCTTGCTCACATGTAGGCTTGCCTTTCTGTTCGGGAAATTCGTCTTATGTTAAGAACATGCTGGACAGCTTGCTGCTTTGCAGGCTGCTTGTAATGCCCAAAACAAAAGCAGAAATCCTAAGACAGCATGAATTTGGTGTTGTTTCTTTGCTTATTTGGGGAAAAAAAGCCCACCAGAAGGAGATGGATTGCCGGTTTCCCCTTCTTCTACGTCTCCTTTTCTTCTTCGCTGCTCTTTGTTTGGGATGACGATGGGCAATGTGCATGTGAACCAAACCATAGGAAAGTGCAGCAATGTTGCAATTTGAGTTCCAAACTGAACCATTCCCCCGGACTATCAGGTGTGAAAACGACCTACAAGAAACTCATTCAAACCAAAACAGTGGCTCTTTGTTTATGACATACACTGTATGGAGAGCAGTCTTAATGTGACAGAGTCCAAAATTCATAACAAGAAGAGAAAGATGGGCTGAACTGAGCATCAAGTTTGGTTTCTGCTTGACCTGGAACTGTCTAACCTTTCAAAGCCAATAAAATAATCCAGATTTCTGTCACCAGGCAAATCTGTCTTGCAAAACTCAAGTCTGAAACAATTGTGGCATTACTTGAGAACAAGGCGGTAGCTTGAATTGCATGCCAGTAAACAATGGCAACTCTGGCAGCAATTAACTAGGATGTAGCTACAGTACGACAGCAGATTTATCAGTATGTCTCTATTACCAGACCAGCACTGAAAGTTTTTCTTGGTGGTGTTTTGCTCTTCTCTCAATGTCCTTCAGCAGGAGTTGGTTTCACCAGCTGGCTCCACTGATAGTTAACAACAATAGCGGCTACTGTGGCGACCTCACTCCGCTGCACATGCCCACTATGTTTCATCACTCTAATTGGACGGTTGTGAGCGGGACAGGCAGAATGTTCGTCCAATCACCCTCCAAGATTTTCTTCAGTGGTTCTGCCCTTTCGAAACAAAGATTATTGGCGGTGGTGACGTACTCCATATGGAAAATAGTGGGGCCACAATGTTATGGAGGGTGGGAGGTTGGAGGGCAGTGTTATGGGGAAAAGTGGTACAGAATATAAAACTGGAGAGAGTTGTGGAAGTAAGGTTCATTGTGTGTACTCATCACAGGGAATGCTGTTCTTGATTTCTATTATCGTGAATGTTCTGACAGAACAAGGTGGGATTAATGTACCAATATGTGTTTTAGAAATGCTAATAAACACATCAGTGGGGTCGTTTTGTTTCTGTTTGCTCAGAATCAGCAGGATTTAAGCTCCGGTGCCGGCACTTTGTTTATCTGCAGGTCAAAAAGATATCTATTGTATTCTCTTAGATTGTAATAAAAGACTGTAAATAGAGAGCTGAGGAAAAATAAGCATCAGCATGTCAAAAAATACAACCTCTTCCTCTTCAAGGAATGACTCCAAACCAATTACTTTGGAAAGCCGGCTAAGCTGCTGTTTCTGTTTGTTTCCGCCTGTACGGGGGGGGGGGGGGGATGCTGCAGCATTTGAAGTGAAACAAAAGACGACAGACTCCAGGAGAAACGAGTGAAAACAAACACCGGTTAGAGGATTTGTTCGCTCGCAAGAAAGAGATGGGGAGGGGGGAGGTTTTTCTTATCCTGACTTGTGTTGAGGCAAGAATAAACATGAAAAACAACAAAGCGAAAGCTGCCAATTATGGCGAATATTTGCATATCTGATTCCTTTTTTTATAGTTTTACTATTTAAGGACACTTTACCTGAGCAGAGTAACCTCAGCTCTTAAGAAATCCACTTAAAATACAAACATAACCCCCATTCACTCCATTTACCTCCTCTATTCTCCCCCGTCCTCCCCTCATCCTCCTTTATTTATTTTCTCTGCTTCTTCTTTTGATTCTCCCTCCTGTTTTCTGTAATCTCAGAGAAAGTGTCAGTGTCGGGCATCCTGCCGTGTCACCGGCTGACATCTGACACAGGCCAGGCAGCATAGTCAATAAAGCGCTCTAATTGAGTGCCACTGGCTGCTGTTTATTGACAAAATAAGACTTGGGAATTAGGTGTGTCTCTGTTGGGGTGCTCGCTGCCCTGCCGTTCCTCCTGCCTGTCGACAGCTGTCCACTTCCCATCCATCACCGGCTTGGATTTGTCAAAGGATTGAACCTCACTTGGAAAAAAAAAAACCCTTCCTTACCTTCCTTCTCCTTGTCCAGGTGGGAGTGAGCGCTGAGCCAAACGAAAAGAGGGAGTCGATACGGAAAAAGGGACACAGTGTGGAAATGTAAATGAGAGCTTTGCTTTTTTTTGTGTGTGTGTGGAGCGTCTGTTTCCATCTGTATCTCTATAATCCTTGTCACAACAGACACCAGCACAGAGGCTCTCTCTCAGTCCTGGTAATTAATTGGTGTTTATGCTTCAGAGTGTTATCTCAGTCGCCGGGCAAAAGCAGAGATAAGATTCTTGTTGTTAAAGCGCACTCAGAGGCCGAGCAAGGCCTCAAGCTCAGGTACTAAACAAGAAGGGCCCCTGAACGGCTCACCAATTAGGACCACTTCGGAACCCTATGATTCAGTCTAAAGAAGCAACATTCAGAACTATAGTTGTTTGGAATTTGTTCCCATCCGTTCTGTAGAGCATTTAAGAAGTCAGGCATTTTTGGATGAGAAGGCCTGGCTTGCAATCTCTGTTCCAGTTCAACCCAAAGGTGCTTGATGGGGTTGAGAGCAGGGCTCTGTGAACTCATCAAACCATGTCTTTATAGTCATACTGGGGCACAGTCATGTTGGAAGAGAAAAGGGCTGTCTCCAAACAGTTGCCACACAGTTGGAAGCATAACATTGTCCAAAATGTCTTAGTATGCTAAAGCATTAAGATTGGCCTTCACTGGAGATACGGGGCCTAGACCAAACCCTGAAAAATAGCCCCATACCATTACCCCTCCTCTACCAAACTTCACAGTTGGCAAAGTGCAGTCAGGCAGGTAACGTTCTCCTGGCATCCACCAAACCCAGACTCACCAATCTGACTGTGAAACAAAGAAGTGTGTGACTCGTCACTCCACAGAACATGTTTCCACTGCTCCACAGTCCAGTGTCGGTGTGCTTTACAACACTCCATCTGACGCTTGGCATTGAACCTGGTGATGTGAAGCTTGCATGTAGCTGCTTGGCCATGGAGACCAACAATGCAAGTTGTTTACTCTCTCTTCTACACTTCTCTCTCATATTTTTCTTTCTCATGCACTAGTACACTCTTTAATTCACAAAGTTTTGTTTGGGCTGAAAGAGCCTTGGACTTATTGAACTTTGAGCATTTGATTTTTTTTCTGGAACTTTGAAGGATGTTTGATTTGTGGACTGCTTGAACTTTGTGGTAGGTTTGATTTGTGGACTGCTTGAACTTTGGGGTAGGTTTGATTTGTGGACCACTTTAACTCTGGGGGACTTTGAATTGATTTTTGCTTGAAATTTGGGGGACATTTAATTTGTGGACCACATGGACTTTGGGGGATGTTGGATTTGTGGACTGCATGAATTTTGTGGGACGTTTGATTTGTGGACTGTTTGATCTTTAAGAGACATTTGAATCTGTTTTTACTTGAAATTTGGGAGACATTTGATTTGGGGACTACATGAACTTTGGGGGAATTTTGAATTGATTTTTGCTTGAAATTTGGGAGACGTTTGATTTGTAGATTGCATGAACTCTGGGGGACGTTTGAATTGATTTTTGCTTGAAATTTGGGGGATGTTTGATTTGTGGACCACATGAACTTTGGGGGACGTTTGAATTGATTTTTGCTTGAAATTTGGGGGATGTTTGATTTGTGGACCACATGAACTTTGGGGGATGTTTGAATAATTTTTTTTCTTGAACTGTGGGAGATGTTGATTTGTGGACTGCATGCAATTTGGGGGATGTTTGATTTTTAATCTGCATGACCTTCTGGGACATTTGATTTGTAGACTTCATGAACTTTGGGGGACGTTTGATTTGTGGAATGCTTGAACTTTGGGATACTTTGATTTGTGGGATGTTTGAATTGAAAGGAACTTTTTGGGGCATTTGACCTATAAACGGAGTAAATTATTTTGTGTTCATTCATTTATGAAGTGAATGGAAAATTTTGGCGGGGCGTCTGGTGTAATGTTCTGATAGGAGACAGTTTTATTGTGGGGGAGAATTAATTCAAAGATATATTTGTTGTTGTGTTACTAAGAATTTTCTTTAAGGCAGATTGTTTTTTGTTGCCCTGAATTGTGGTTTAAAAAAAATATATACATATTTATATATATATATATATATATTATAAATGACCATTTGCTTTCTTTCCTTTTGTAGCTGGGATTGATGTTTATGCTAGGTCTTGAATATATTTGCTTTACCGTGAGATTTTAAATGATGGACATCATAGTCTTATGGCACCCAGTTTACATTAAAATAATACAAACATTTATGGCCTTTAGTAATGCTTCATAGTCCAGTGTGCTTTACAACACACCAACCAATGCTTGGCAGATGACTTGTTGATGTGTGGCTTGCATGCAACTCTTTAGCCATGGAAATCCATTCCATCCATTCTTGTAATATCAGGGATGAAATTTCACAAACTGTCTTTTTGCAAACGTGGCATCCATCAGAACGACCCATTCTGTATCAAAAATGTTTGCAGATAGAGACTGCATGGCTAGGTGCTCGATTTTATACCTGTGACAACAGGTTTGATTGAAACAACTAAATTCAAAATGAACAGGTGTGGACAAAAACTTTTGTCCACATAGTGTACCTAGCAGGATTTATGCACGAAGTTAGCCTCTCCTGGTGAAACATATGAGTAAAGGACCCACAAAAACAATAACTCAGGGGCAAATGGCCTCCTTAATCCACCACTAGTAGAGCTAGCTACTTGTGTGAATGTGAACAGTGGAGTTTTCCACCCTGACTCTATCCATATTTTTCTTGCCAGCCTCTTGTTAATTTCTCCATGTGAAGTCAGGATGAACTGATGTGTGAATTTATAAGAAAATATTCAGGAATGTTCACCCAAGTGAGCAGACATGTGTGATGACGTTTATATCTTGGAAGCGGTAATGGACCAGTGCAATCCTCGTGTATGTAATGAAGCTGCTTCACACTCTTCTGCCCACCAGTATGTTCATTTCCACTTGTTTTTGTCCCTGTGAATCTATGAAATTGCAGAGTACATTAATACAAAGGCAAAACTGTCATTATCATGCCACAGTCTGTCAATTAGTCCGCCATCTTGGATTTCCACAGTGTGAAAAAGTGCATGTTTGAACACAGCTTATGAATAATGCACTGTTCACTGGTCCACAGCCTGTAGCACACATGCTGGGGAAATTACACATCAGCAAACAGATAACATGAATAAGAAGAGCCAAAACCTTATTTTTTGCATTTTCTAAGATAAAAATTTGGTGCTTGTGAAAAATGTGAACGCTGACTGTCAGGATATTTGTTTGTGACATTGTTTTCCAACTTTGGGTCTTGGCCCCCAAGAGGGCAAAGCTTTTTTTTTTTTTTTTTCTTTTAATCAATAAGGCAGTCAAAAATGATTTTTAAAAAAAAAAACCTGAGTAATGCTATCTACTGGCTATCAGGACTTTGGCCAAATGCCATGAGGGCCACCGATCTATGGGCCATTTGAGCTTCTCAGAATGACTCATTAATCCACTGAACAAAAAGCTCACTGTCAATGACTTCTGAGGTCTATGGTGGTAAAAGTCACAAACTCTGCTGATTCCGTAGCTGAAGAGTTCAGAACTTCCATTGGCATTAATGTAAACGAAACAACTGTGCGGCGGGAGCTTCGTGGAAGTGGTTTCTATGGCCGAGCAGCTAGATGCAAGCCTCAAATCACCAAGTCCAATCGGAGTGGTGTAAAGCACACTGACACTGGACTGTAGAGGGGTTGAAATGTGTTCCTTGGAGTGACAAATCACACTTCTCTGTTTGACAGTCACGGGTGAATCTGGGTTTTGCGGATGCCAGGAGAATGTTACCTGCCTCACCTCACTGTGCCAACTGTAATTTTGGTGGAGGACTGATAATGGTACGGGTCTGTTTTTCAGGGTTTGGGCAAGGCCCCTTATCTTCAGCGAATGGCAATCTTAATGCTTTAGCATACCAAGACATTTTTGAGGATGCTATGCTTCCAACTGTGTGGCAACAGGAGTCAACTTAATCTCCTAAAAGACGCTAACCTCCATTGTATGTTTATCTGAAAAAAATGGTTCTAGGGTTTTGAGAAGTTGGTGAGCATTTCCCCTACCTCAGCAGCGTAAACTATCACTGACTGTGAGGCTGAGATCAACCGCAGACTTGGAGTTGCGCATGGGGCGATGGGTTCACTGAGCAAGATACTGTGGCGTTCCTGGTATCGTGCAGGATGAGAGTCAAAGTCTTTTGTTCATTGGTCCTCCTGGTCTTACTATACTCTTGTGAGGTCTGGATGTTCACTGATGTCCAGAGGCCGTGTGTCTAATGCCAATGTGCACAGGAAAGTGGGGATTGAAAAGTACAGCTGCTTGATATAGGAAGGGCTACGCTTCCCCTGGCCTGATCCAGCTCACCACATACTAGGTGCCCAGGACCTGGTGAGCTGGTCCAGACGACAGGGGCGACTGCATGCGTCATGGAGTGGGCGACTGGCAGGATATGGGACAAGGACCTGGTGCAGGACTGGAGGATGGCCATCAGGAGGCCAGAGCAGTACAGGACCAAGGTTGATGCTGCAAAGTGCTGAACCAGCTAATGCTTCCATACCTGCGCTGACCTAAGGGCTTAGTAGCTCTTCAAGCAAGAATTGGTAGAGTATGGCAATATGTGTATTTGCATTGCCTATATCCAATATTAGGCTGGTCTGAATGGTCCACCTTATCACTCCCATCCATCCCAGTTGGCAGCCCTGGTTTTATCTTTCAACAAAAGCACTTAGCACGGAGACAGTTCCCCTATACCCTCTTCAGGAGCCTGTCATAATAGACAGCTCATTTGTGGCTTCACTTACATGTCAAACTATTTGTAAATTTATGAACCATTAAGAGCAGATAATCTTTCATCAGCCCCTTCCTTCTGTATTCAAAGTGATAATAGTTGTGGAAAATCACGCCTCCTTGTAGCCATGTACCGCTGAGTTATTCGCGTTAATGTGCTGTCATTCTCCGGATAAGTGCAGCTTGCGTTTCTGCAACACTGTCTCCATCAAACCTCCACGCCTCAGCTGCTAGTGCTCCCTTGGGCCTCTTCCTCCAGTCTCCTCTCGTGCAAATCTCCGGTTCCAGGTGGGAGCGATAAGGCCGAGATGGTAACGGGCCTTGCTGGTGGACTGGAGACGCCACACCAGCAGGCCTGGGCTGACAGTGATGAACGAGCCATCCAGCCTTCTGATAATTCGTCACTCACGGGTACAGAGGGGTCCATTAATCAAAACAAGTGTGGCAGCGCATTTTCTAACACGGACCTCCTCCTTTCCCTCTGTTTAGCTCCTCTGCCTTAAACTGACGTGACTAGTGGTACGCTGGAGAGCCACAATATGTTGCACAATTGGATTTAGAGCGGGAATGTATGCAGAGAATGGACGGTGAATTCTTTAACTGGTGTTGGAGGTGGACGAGCATGCTTGGGCACTACAGCCTCAGGCGCTGTCCTCGGAGGAATGGCCGTCCTGGCAGGCATCAGATGGAAAGATGGGAGAGCTGGGAGTGGGTTGATTGATTGATCCGTTGCAGCCGTAATGCATCAAGAGTTTCCCGGTGGAGAGAAGGAGAATGTGTGCAGAATGGACGGCATTTCTGCTCAAATCTGGGTAGCGGGGCACAAATCAGCAGCACCAGAATCTCCTGAGAGGTTCCCATTACCGCTGCTATATATAACAGTAATCTTGTTAAGCCTCCATTCGGTCTGGGCCCTGTCAGGGGGGTTTGATTCAGTCAATAAGTGACCCCGCGGACTGTAAATGAGATTCAGGCTGTTCTTTCAGGCTGCCGCGCACACACAATCACATAAACACAAAAGGGACACACAGTGACGCATGCAAAATGCCCACACATTCACACCCCGACAGATAAACACTAGCCTTTGGTTTGTTTTGTCTGATTATGTGTGTGTGAGGAGAACAGACTCGGTTTAATGAGAGTTGGGGGCCTAACCTGTGAGTTCTAACACAGGCCCCCTAATGACGAACATTTGGAGCCGGTTCTGTTTACCCCCTTCATTTGGAAAGCATGCTTAATTAGAAATGGCTGTTTTTCAAGCAGAACAACTCTCGCTGTCGTCCTAAAAGGCCCCAAAAGAACTTCAAACATGTTTTTGGGGAACATCTGCTGCCTTTTTGGAAAAAAAAGAAATAAAAATGGAAGTTATGTGTGTGGTTTGGAGGTTTGTTGCTTAATCCTTTTTCTCCTTCTGTGAAGCAGAACTTCTAAACCATAACTTCCTATCAAACAAAACACCTGAGTATAAATAGACAAGCACAGTGTTTTTTTCTGTCTCTGAAGACTTCAGAAAATTAACAATAATGGTAGAGAGTCAGACTGAAGAAGAATCCTAGTGCAGCAGAGTCATCTAAGTATCTTTAACCCTCACTGCCCTTTTAGAAATATGCAGAATCTACCTGGAAATGCTTATGAGCAGCACTGATGACTTCCAAACTCCATCAGTTTGTCTTGTGCACTCTGAGTTCCAATGTATGATGCAATTTTAAAACCTACTTTTTAACCAAAATGTCAGCTATGACCTACGTACAGGTGTGATGAATACGTCAGAATAAAGTGCCAACACATGCATTGTTAATACAAGAGCAGCTGCCATCATCACCTATTGCACAAGACCTGACACTACTCAATATGCTCCCCAATTTACACAGTGCCCATACTTTTTTGGACTTTGGGTTGTGGAATCTGCATAAAGAAAATGCACAGGGCCAGGCCTGTGCACAGAAACGTCTGGATAACAACCTTTTAAAACTGAAAGTTAATAAGATACTGGTGGGTTCAAATATTCCCCGGAGAGTTGCTTCAGTTTCCTGTCCGTTCTTTTCTGATATCCTGACGTGTGCCGGTCATGGCACAGTGAAGTCTGTCGTTATTAGATACTTGTTTTAGTGCACTGCCCCTGTTGTAACAGAGGTGTATTTTTGTTGCTTTGATAAGAGTAAGTTGAATATAATTATGACTTTCCCAGCTCAGCACAGGGTGCCATTTATTTTTTAGGCTGCATCACCAGTCATAAAGAATGATTTTGCTAATCCGTCATTTTCTTTTTCTCCACGTAAGTGCAATTTTTATTTCCCACAATGCAGTGTCTTTCACAACTTTTTGACTTGTAATCTCTGTTAAACTGAAATGAAAAAAGGACATTCTATGTTTAACTGCTGGAATCTTTAACTTGAATTTGGGCTAAGCTAATATTCCTGGTATTGCCTTATTTTATTTTGTGTCAAATCTAGCGCAGTTAGATTCAGCATGGAGGTTGTGTTTCACTTCACTGTTATCCAGTATCCTTAACAGAATTGATTCCCAACCTGGGGCGCAGACACCCTGAGGGGGTGCCAAAGATCTCAGGGAGGGTGCACGACCCTGTCCGCTCTGATGTCATAATTAGAGGTGCATGTTATCTTTTTAAAATCATAGTTACAAACATAATGTACAGCATTGTATTAGGGCTAACTATGAAGATGAGAAGAAAAGGTGACTTTTTTTAGAACAAATTCAGCATTTTCAAGATTATAAAGTAATTTATTTACAGGAAACGCACAATTTCAGATTTTAAAAAGTCAA
Organism: Cheilinus undulatus; assembly: GCF_018320785.1. Classification (NCBI taxonomy): domain Eukaryota; kingdom Metazoa; phylum Chordata; class Actinopteri; order Labriformes; family Labridae; genus Cheilinus; species Cheilinus undulatus. The sequence goes on along the minus strand of NC_054884.1, from coordinate 30,123,548 downwards.
AAAAAAATTAGAAATTTGCAAGTTTAAAGAGTCGTAAATTTGGATTATAAACTCAAAAATGTCAAGTTTTTAAAATCATAAATTTAAAACATTTAAAGTGGTAACTATGAGAAACCAGACTAAAAATCAGGAGTTAGATAACCCCACTTTGGTCCACACATAGTATAAATCTCATGATGTTTTTTTTTCTTGTAAAGTAATAACATTTTGAAATGGAAAATTTTGACTTATTTTCTTGTAAATTAACAGGTCCGGATATAAGTTGGCAGGGTCTACAAGCAATTTCATAACATGGGCATTTCCAAACTTTATTAGTTGGGCTGAAGGAGCTCATAAGGGATCAACCAGGCTATTTTTCTAATTCTTTAGTGCAGGTTCATTAATTTAGCACAATATTCTAAGTTCTCTCACAAACTAACAAATTAATACATTAATTTAAAGGAACTCACAGTGATTATGGCTAGCCTAGGCTAACGTAGGACAACTATCTGTTGTCTACCTTCATCTTAAAGGTTGAATTTGCAGCTGATGAAACATGTTAAGTTTGATTTAATATTTTTTTTATACAATATTTTTTTTACCACTGGTTGTCAACTGGTCTAGTCTCATGACCCACCAGTCTTTTTTAAACCAAATCAAAAATTCCAAATATTCTCAGCATGTTAAGCTAATCAAGAATGTTGCCGTTTGGATTTTGGATGGAATATGACAACTGCCTTTATTTACACTGCCTTGCTCCATGATAATGTGCAAATTTCACAATTTTTACAGAGGTCTTGAGAAATTACTTCATTATCATGGGAGATTCAGCTTTTTATTGCAAGAAAATGAGATAAATGAGTTGAAATACTCATAAAACATTACTTATCACTTTAAAATAGAGTAACGTTAAAAGTGTGGATGCACACCCACTAAAGACTTGCGTGACATTTTGCAACCTTTTTTTTTTCCAGATTCACATTTGCAACCCACTGAAAACTGCTCTGCAACCACTTTTGGGTCCCGATCCACCAGTTGAGAAACATTGTTCTGGACTATACATACACTGTATTCATTATTTAATGTTTTTCCACTAGCTGTCATCTGTTTAAGCTAATTAAGGGAACCTAGGCTACTCAGCTACTTCAGATTAATTTTCTTTCACTTTGATTTCATTTTAAATATTCATATTTCCTACAATGCTATGTCTGTAACAACATAATGTTCTTGATTTAACTATTTTAGGAAAGCAGTTGCTTTTATAGTGATTGCATCTATCTTTATATTATAGAAACTAACTATTCTGGTGGTTTATATAAATTTGTGTTCCTCAGAATAAAGTGTGGTCAGTCACACAGAGATCCTCATATTGCAGCATATTTCCTGGCCTACCAAGACAACATAAAAGTCCACCAGTTAAATAAAGTGAGAATAAAATGAAGTCTAAAGATATTGAGAACCAAATGCCATTCCAGCCCTCCCAGAAGTCCCAGGCCTCAGTGCTCTCGCCCCGTCATCATACAGCTTGATTTACCCCCCAAGAAAAGCAATGAAAATCTCCCTCAGAACCCCTCAGAGTGACTCCATCAGTCTGTGCCTGCCTATCTCCAAATGCCAGCTCATTTCTCAAGCTGGGCCCCCCCAGTTGGACTCAACACGCCGCTAACTGCTCATTCTTATGCATCCCTCCTGCCAAACGGCACATCAGCGGGGACGAGGCGAGAGTCTAAAGTTTTCTGGATTGTGTTTGTGGTGCTTTGAGATATCAGAGAAAGCTAGTTAAGGTGGTTTCTGTGGATGATGTTATTGGATTGGTCTGGGGGGGGCCTCTGAAAACGAATGAATAAAATGGGAAGAAAGGGAAGGCAAGTGATTGAAGCCTGGCAATCTGTCTATGCAGAACAGCTGTTGTATTTGACATGGTGGAGCTTCAGGGTTTCTCCCTGTTGTTTTTCATGTTTCTTTTGTGGAAAGTTAAAAGATAAAGCATGTGTAGTCTGATTAAAGTTAGAAAGTATGAAAAATTAATTATTTTCAAAAAAGCTAGAATCTGTCAAGGTTAAAAAAAATACAATAATGAGAACTGAAAAAATCTTAAGATCATTAGAAAAGTAAAACCAGCCACATGTGTTAGTCTACGGCAATAAATATGGACTGCTTCCTTTTTTTGGAAAAGATAATTCATAAATAAATAAAAAAGATAAATTCATAGCAGCTTAAAAATAAAATGATTTGAAGAAGTCTCTTCTTGCAGAGACTGTAGATGTCCTTGTGGGGGCTCTTAAATCACTGAGTGAGGAGGCTGAAGTGTTGGGAATGAACGTCGCCTGGGCCAGAACAATGATCCAGGCATTTGGGGATGCCTTGGATGCTGCCATTGAATCTGTCTGTCAAAAGACAGCAATGAGGAAGACAGCGTGGCATTCCTGGTATCAGAGCATGCAGATGAAAGTCAGAGTCTTTTGGCCCTTGGTCCTTCCAGTCTTACTATACTCTTGTGAGGCCTGGATATTGACTGATGGCCAGGGGTGCATCTTTGGGTATCACTGGTAAGACCATGTGTCGAATGCTGATGGGCTCAGGAGAGCAGGGATGGGAACGGTCAGCTGCCTGATTCAGGAATGGCAGTTGCACTTTTAAGGCCCGAACATACTCGAGCGTACTGTGAGCGGGGGGATTCCGTGCAGAATGTCCGCAGTCATTAGAGCTTCCATAGTCAAGCGCGCTGCCGTGTAGTAGTTTCCTGTGAAATTTCCATGAAATCCTATATTTCCCTAACCTGACACGCCAGATGGATTGTTTCACACATCCATCTGGGAAAGCTTCAATAGGAAACATTTGAGAAAAGGCAGAGGCTTTGAAAAAAACTAGGTGTGACTGGGTGAATGTTCTGTCTTTCACATCCCTACCGGCCAATCAGAGCAACAAAACACGTGACGTAGCAGCTATCAAGCTGCACATGCGCAGCCACTGAGGAATAACGCGAAACATGGCGACTATAGACATGTAAGTACTCGACTTTTGTTATTTTTTGAAAAGAAAACAACTCACTGCTGTTCTTTGTTCTTCTTTTAACAAAGAAATGTTGTCAAGTTCTGATAAAACTGGCACTTTAGCAGCATCCAAGCTAATCTCTTCCTCCATAACTGCACCATCTCTTGCTGCTGCTTGTTTAGGTCACGACTCTGCTGCGCCTGAAAGTACTGCCCCTCATTGCTGATTGGTCCTGTCACTTTCTAACCAGGCCCAAACGGTTCAGATGGGAGCTTTGCAAGATGGATTCGCCAGTGAAAAACAAGGAAATGGGCCTATCCATCTGCTTTGCAAGGTTAACATTTCCCACAATCCTTGTGCATTGTTTACATTTTTCTGTCATGACATCCTACACTGACGACGAGGAAGAGGAGCTGCTCTGCCTGCTGGCTTTGCAAAGCAATAAAATTAAGAGACGGTGGTATGTACAGCCATTAAATGCCACAAGAGACGAGGAATGGGAGTATGCCATGTTGGTGAAGGACATGTGAAGTACTGATGTGGAAAAACAAGTGCAAAATGCAGGTCAGTGTCACATTTAATGCGGGTCGATGTGAAAAATACATGCTGAGCAGTGTTTTGTGTAACACCAGTACGCAGAGTGGAGTCTGCACAGTTGTAAAATTTGAGCTTTGCACACACGGGCCTTGTGGACGTCCGCTTTGAATCCACGCGGACCTCCATGGAGTCTGTTCCGCATATGTTCCGCTTGAGTATGTTTGGGCCTTTAGGGGCACTAGAGCTTGAGCTAGCTCACTGCATACTGGGGGCCCAAGGCCCAGTGGGCTGGTACAATAACTGGGGATGACAACTGGGGGCAGCTGGGGGACACCTGGAGAGATGGGGCATGGGCCTGGTGGAGGCCTCGAGGATGTCCATCAGGAGACCAGTGTAGTACAGGACCAAGGTTGATGTGGCAAAGTGCCAAACCAGCATAATGCTCCCATACCTGACCTGACCCTAAAAGTGTTAATGAGATCTCTCACTGGAAAGCCATTATTTAATCCTTGAGTCAGAGAGGATGTTTGTCCAAAGTATGCAGAAAAAAGTGTTAGAGATGTAGCGTTGATAGGAAAGGAATAAAGATGAGGGTCTATGGCCTCAACCTTTGACAGTCTAAACCGAAAATCCCTCAAAGTCATGTTTGGGCCAAAAATTGAGGCTGAAGTAGGGTATATAATGTTGAGTAAGCTCGCCTGAGGGATCTATGAGATGGGAAGGAGGATTTACACAATCCCAGTAGTGCTCTGGATGTCCCTGCGTATTTCCAGGGGCATGGGAAAATAATATGTTGAAAGAATAACAAAATCCACATCTTTAGGGCAAAGTAAGGGGTGGATGTGAGGAGTAAGCATGTCCTAGGGTACCGGCAGGCGAGCAGTAGGGTTGCCATGAGCCTCTGGTTGTGCCATGAATGTCCCTAGTGCCCAATAACTGCCTGCGATCTCCAGGCTATTACCGGGGGTGATAAAGCCTAGACAGTGAAAACTCTGGCAAGCTTGACTTTGGCTGCCAAGTGACACAGTATGTTTTGACATGTGTCAAGCTTTTTTATAACTGAGATAGTGTGTTCTTTCAACTTTGTGGAAAGGTAAAGCTCTACTCATAATGTTTCCTCATTTTTCATTTGCCCAATGTTTCTTTTTCTAATGACAACCATCTTAACATCGCCACAATAGTGCAGCCATAGCTAGCTCTTTGGCTTCTCTGTATATGCCTTAGTCACAGCTGCCTTCTCCAGCCATCTGCCCAAGTGATGCCTGTGAGTCCCAGAGAGCAGGGCCCTGCCAAGCTCCACACACTCCAGCCCATCAGCTATACCATTTAGACATTAATGAGAGAAGGGAACTCGAAGTAGCTGTCTGACTCCTGTGTGGGTTCGATCCTGCACCACTCAGTCTCAAAGGGATGGGTTGATGGAGGATGGCGAGCCAGAAAAAGACCAAACCCTTGAAAACTGAAGCTTACTTTGTTTTAAGCATCTATTGATCATTGTTGTTTAGTGTTTTACAAGCCAAGATAAAGTTTTAGTCCTTTCTGAATTCCTTTTCACTTACTTCCAGTACAGAGAGCTTTTTAAAGGAGTGCCACCAATATCCTATGTCAATGATGCTTCTTTATTTACCTCTTTCTCTTGAGGCGGTTGTTGAGGAATCATGAAACATTTTTTAAAAAGACAAAAAAATGTAAGCTGCAACTTTCATTTATATTAATATACCTTTATTTCACAATTATGTTTCAAAATAGCCAATGCATTGCAGCTGTAGACATAGGTTTCTCTAACTGGATTTTAAGATGCTTCAATACAGGTGCCATCTTGGAGAGGGGCAGCTGCAGCTCATATTGAATGTAGCAATTCATAATGAATGCAACGTCATTATGCAAAGACCTGTCATAGATTTACAGCTCTGTAGGCATTGGCTGCATCTCTCCAAGATGGTGCCTATGTTGGTGTACCACTCCAGTGAACAGCAATGTTCCAGGCATCTATCTATGAATCCAACATCCATGGTACCCCCAAAACAAGCTACCACTGTTTAACATTAAGTTAAAGGTACATAGATGAGCTATTGTACTGTTTATATGTTTGGATTTTGGGTACCACAGTGAGATAAATCTCTTTCTTCTGCAGGAGGGTGTTCATCCACAGTGTTTTTCTCAGATTTATGCCTCAGCTGGGAGAAATAAAAAACTTAAAATCTTGGTTTCAACGTTTCTTTGCAGTACAGAAGGGCACACAGCAGCTCTTCAGTTTTGGGGTAGGTGGTTTGTTTTCTTCCGTAAAGCAAAATGATTCAGCATTTTGTAGGTGCTCCCCTTTGCACCCACTATCTTTTCTGTGCCATAGTGTCTTTGCTGTGTTTACTGCATGCACATCAGTTGTATCAGAGGCTGGAGGCATTATGTTTTCAGGCTCTCTGAACATGCGGACGCCATTCTTGTGAACAGGATAGCTCAAGAACACGTCGACAGATTTTCATCAAATTTGCACAAATATTCACCCAGACCTACATATGGATAAACTGGTTAGCTTCTGGGGTCATAGGTCAAAGACAGTCGGACTCATCACTTGCTTTCCAGGCCATTCTTGTGAACTTGATATCTATTGACAGCTTGCAGGGATAGCCTTCACAAATGCTCATCCTGACTCGAGGATAAACAGATTATTTTTCAAGGTCATAGGTCAAAAAACCCTCTTTAATACTGAAGCAAAAACCGATTTCTACAAAGTAATAAAATCACTGGTTAATCAGTATTCCTGGCTACCATTACACCACACAGACATAAGAACACTCCAAGAACTGTTACAACAGCTGTTTCCTGGGCTCTTCACCAGCTTTACAGGAGAGGGGCGAAGAGAGTGCCACTGTTAAAGAAAACTCATTAAATCTCAACTATAGTCTGCTAAAAGGCATTTGAGAGACTCTATGGTCAAGTGAAAGAAAGTTCTTTGGTCTGATGAGACCAAAATAGAGGTTTTTTTGCCATCAGAAAAGACGCTTTGTGTGGTGGACACTGCTCGTCACCATTCCACACCATCCCCACTGAGAAGCAGCATCATGGCAGCATCATGCTGTGGGGATGCTTCTCTGCAGCTGGCCCTGGAAGGCTTTAAAAGGTAGAGGGTAAAATGAATGCAGTTAAATATAGAAAAATCCTGAGGACAACCTTATTCAGTCTGCATGAGAACTACATCTTGGGAGAAGACATATTTTCCAGCAAGACAATAACCTGAAGCACACAGTGAAAGCTGCGTAGAAATGGTTTAGAGACAACAAAGTGAATGTTCTGGAGCGGCCGAGTCAAAGCCCAGACCTCAATCCAAAAGAGGATTTGTGGCTGGACTTGAAAAGGGCTGTTAAAGTCAGATCCCTGTGCAACCTGGCAGAGCTTGAGCAGTTGCGCAAAGAAGAAAGAAGTAAAATTGCAGTGTCCAGATGTGCAACCCTGATTGAGACCTATCCACTCAGACTCAGCCACTTACATTACAATACATATTTATATTTCATTGACATTACTTTGTGGAAATCTGTTTTCACTTTGGTATTAAATAAGTTTTTTGTGATTTTATATTTTTTTTTAATTATATTGGCCATGGTTGATTTATGAAATCATGGAGTTGGGTAAAACATCCAAGGGGTCGAACACTTTTTAAAGGCACTGTACCCCAAGAATGCTTTGTGGCAATTTCTTTAAACTTTTCATGAATTCCAACCATATTTCAAGAAATAACTGATTATATTTCAGGTCAAAGTTAAAGGTCGCTGGGCTCATTCATCCCATGCTTGTGAATGCAATATGTCAAGAATGCTCAATAGATTTTCTTTAACCTTAAACATAAGTTCACTCTTACTCAAGGATGAACTGATAAGATTTGACAGGTTAAAGATAAAGGTCTTTAAGCCCTGTGGTCAGCTCTTGCTTGTACCATTTGCCCCACAGAAAACACCCCAGACCTGCTTTATGACCACTGTACTTTTACTGTCTGGCAATTGGAAACCTAACCGTGGCGTATCCCACCAGGCGGTAGCTCTAGATTGGTCTGTCTGTCTTCTTTTTTCATTTTACACAGTCCCTATCACAGTCATAGCCATATTTGTTGAAACTCAGTACAAAATCCTCAAGGGAAAGGCCTTTTTTCATTTCAGCTTAAAAGTTCTGGCAGTAAGTGAATGTTCCCTCTCTAAATTATGCATCAGAACAAAAGTCTTCCTGCATTTGTTCACAGGATAAAAACATTTAAAGCTAGGTTCTCCTGCAAATTGGCAGCTTTTTATTTTAATTGATAACAAAATGGTCAGAACCTGAAAAACTGGCGAATGCCACCTCGCATGGAGAACGACAAATGCTGTAATTATTCCTCAGGTATTCGTTTGAGTGTTTCAGCCACAATCTGCCTTGACAAGCGACAGAACACAATAACAATGCTATCTTATCTGCATCTGGTATTGTCACCACAAATCAGATTTCACTGTGAATTACATAAATTAGGTCTGCCATTGTTTGAGGGAAAAAAAAGGTTTTATGTTGTATTTTGTGCTCCAAACAGAAGCTGTTCTTTTCAGTGTTCCTTAATAATAGAATGTAATAAAAATGTCTCTATTGGGGGAAACTTTTACAAGGTATTAGAAATGTTTTTTTCACCCTATAACACTTTTTCGAGCACAATAACCATAAAGTGCCGGCCACCCACTCACTGCAAATAACTGTCAATTCCATAAACAAGAAAAGTTTTTGAAGACAGGCACAAAATAATACAGCAGCTGTTAACAGCTACAGACGGTGCATCCTGGGAAAATAGATCCGGTGCTTCCAATTTTAAAGAGCACAGTGGGCCACACGCAGGAATGCAAATCAGCTGCTCTCTGCTAATCAAGTACTCCACTCCTCTGCATGTGTTAATAAAGCTGTCATCCTTTTAATTACAGTTCTCATTTTAAGTAGCTGGTTAATACACTACACAAAAACTCCCCTCTCACTTCACATCAGCTCATGGATGAAGCAACAAATCCACATTACACTCTATCTGTAAAAGAGACCACACCACATTTGTACACTTTACAACGTCCACCAAACATTTAGCCTTATCGAGCACGGAAAGGCTGTTTGAGGGAGCCATCCTCTGGTTAGTATGCTAAATAAGCTCAGTTGACAGAGGTGTTGAATATTCATGGAAGGTTTTTGCTGCCACTGAGGCTCTTGTGAAACACCAATTTCACAATAAGGGATTTTCATTAGCAGCACTTTCTGTTGTGATGTTCGGGGAAACATTTGGCCATATCTGCTTAATTTGTTCTCTCAGAAAAGAGGAACACTTACACCATGGACATGAGCCAATTTTCAGAGCTGCTGCTGTTTGAAAGGAGAAAAACTAGAATTAATGTCTTGTAGCTGTTGGCTTCCAACAACCATTTGGGCGGCAGTTTCCATACATCACCCAGTGCATTTACATGCAGTTAAAAAAGGGAATTATTGTTTTATGTAGCTTGACTAGTTTGACTGAAATTGTATATATATATATATATATATATATATATATATATATATATATATATATATAAATATCTCAAATCTCACATAGCACATCTAGAAAATGCTGATGAAGTTTGATTTGCTCTTGCATGTATACGTACGCCTAAGTCAGGCCAAAACCGTACAAGTGGTTCTGCACATGCACATCCTTCGGTGAAAGGCTTTGACCCCAAAGTCGACCCCAGTGAGCATAAATGTGAAGGATAGCTGAACATGCATTTTGGTCATCCCTCAAACTTTAACATTTGCACAGCTATGGGGCTTTTCCTTAACATTGAGCAGCTCGGCTCTACTTGGTTGGAGCCTAGCACTGCAGAGGATTTGCTTTACCACCACAATCAAGCTACCCATTCGGGGGTAGGTCAAGAGCTGTTGACAAATCATTTTGAGTTGATGTCGTTAGATGGCTTTACTTCAGTAAGCATTGATTTGTCCAAGAGTTGGCTTTCTGTTGTTAATCCAGCAGGTATTTCAAAGTTTGGTGTAGTGGTTACTACTTTAACACATCTGCGAGGCGTCCCTGAATGATGTCAAACCGCTGTGACATCACTACAGTGCACTTGGACGTGGGGCAGGCGCACTTGGGCCCTGCTCCAGAACAGAGCCATTCTGGGTGCAGACTGGCGTAGCCCAGCACGGCCAAACTGGTGATGGAAAAGTACAGCAGCATGGCTTGTTTTGAATCAAAAGTCATCTTGGAACAGTTCACTAGTTTACTGCCTGCTAACTTGTTAGTGACGTCAACAGGAAGAAGGTCCACAGCAAGTGGACTTAGTGTCTTGCCGTCCTCCTACCATTGGTGGACTCAGAAGGGGTTAAGGTTTTGGGTTCCCTTTCAGTGTACAAAACATGGCGAAACATCCTCTAGGGCAGTGGTTCCCAGGATTTTCTCCTTGGACCCCCCCCAAGTCAAGCTGAGCTCCCTTAATACCCAAACAATGTAACCCATTACTATAAAAAAAATCAATACCAGTTTTAACAGTTTCATTTAAACCCACATGATAGTACATATGCCCATGCATATTTCCCTACCAAAGTACCTCTGTATAAACTAATTAATAAGTGTTTTATCATGGTTTAAATCAATATGTACCTATAATTTGACAGCCTCAAAGTAGACAAAGCCTCACAGCCCCCCTTAAATCTTTGGTGTCCCTTAAAGAGGCCCAAGACCCTAGAATGGAAACCAGTGCTCTCGGGTGCCTTTCCAGTTGACAAATTAGGGTCCTCTGGGTGCCCTCTTATTGGGTAAAATGTGGTAAAGTGTCCTTCCCTACCCTGACCAAGCTCCTCAAACTACTGTATATGCCACATCCTCACTGACAACTGTTTCAGCTGTGTGGCCATTTTCCCAACTGAAGCCAACCAAGACTAAGCTCTGGAACAGATGTGAGGAACCATGCTCTCTGAACTTCAGTGGGACATCCCAGTTGACCCAAATGAGATCCTCAAGGTCATATTTACTGACATTTGTTCTGTAAAATAAATGGCTAAATAGGGAGTATTTCCTTGCCTGTTTTAATAAATTCGGTGATGCAATCCCCCACCAAAGTTGGGGGTGTAGACCAGAGAATATCTACCATCAGAGCTGTATGTCTGGAAGTATGTTTCGGCTAGAAACATCTCAAGTCAAGATGGTGTTGAGATTTCTTATCCAGAGAATCTTTGACCACAGAAGTATGACCAGGTCATCCTTAACTGCATGTCAATATTTGTACAAACGTTGAAATTTTTACCCCCAGGCATTTCACTTTCAGAGGAGTTGGATAGGAAAGATTTCAGTGTGAACCTGACCATTTCTCTTTCTAGCAAAAAAAAAACTCCCTCCATCCACTCAGATCTTGAAGTTATTGGTTATTTTCACAAATCCCTAGAGACCTTAACCATTCACCTTGCACCACTAAAATCTAAAACACTGTTTTTACAAAAAGATTTAGGGGCAAAGTTATCTTGGCCTTTGACTCTTTTCTACTGAATTTTATTCAGTTCTTGCTTGAGCACAAATGGACATACATAAAACTCCCACTAGGTGTTCTTATAAAATTTCTTTTACAAGAATAGGACAGGAAGCCAGACTGTAGATGGACGCATTGACTACCATATTCCCTCCTGGGTAAAGTCTACTATATGCTGCTGGAAAGGAGACTATAGCCGATTGTTGAACCTCAGATACAGGAGGAACACTGCAGATTCCATCCTGGTTCTGGGACAGTGGGCCATCTTTTTACGTGCACAGGGCCTCTTGAGGGAGCATGGGAGTTTGCTCATCCAGTCTACATATGTGCTGTGGACGTGGATAAGGCTTTTGACTCTGTCTTTTGGGGGGGGGTCATGTTGAGGATAATGCAGGAATATGGGGTCCCAGGGCTGCTGCGGCAAGCCATCTGGTTCCTGTATGACCAAAGTGAGAATGTGTTTGCACCCTAGGCACAAAGTCTGACACAGGGGACAGGGATGCCACTTATTTCAGAATATGTTTGTGATTTTCATGGACAGGATCTCGAGACACAACTGGGAGGAGGAGGGCTTTCAGTTGGGTGACCTCAGAATTTCATCTCTGCTTTTTGCAGATGATGTAGTCCTGTTGGCTTCTTCAGCCAGGGACCTCTAATACGCTGAGGGTCAGCAAGTCCAGATCAGAGGCCATGATGCTCTGCTGGAAAACAGTAGATTTCCCCTTCCTTGTGGAGAGAGAGTCTTTGCCCCAAGTGAAGGAGTTCAGGTATGTCGGGGTCTAGTTTACGAGTGAGGGTAGAATGCACCCTACGATTGGCAGATGGATTTGTGCAGCCCTGTGCAGTATGAAAGATGTTGTACCAGACTGTTGTGGTGAAAAGGAAACTGAGCCAGAGGATTCTCAATTTACCGGTCGATCTTTGTTGCAACCCTCACCGATGGTTATGCGGTTTGGGTAATGACCAAAAGAAGCAGATCACAGGTTAGACCGGTAGAATTAAAATTCCTCAGGAGGGTGGCTGGGCTCAACCTTAGAGACAGGATGAGAAGCTTGGACATCCAGAGGAAGCTGGAAGTAGAGCTGCTGCTACTTTGTCTTGAAATGAGGCAGTTGAGGTGATTTAGGGCACTTGATAAGGATGCACCCCGCAGTAGACCCAGGACACTCTGAAGGGATAATACATGTCATCCGGCTTGAAAAGGCCTCGGAATCCCAAAGTGAGGGCGGGATGATGTCGCTGGGAGAGATGTCTGGGCTGACTTGCCTGCTGCCACCTTGACCTGGTCCCAGATAAGCAGAATAAAATGGATGAATGGATGGTTGGATGGATGCATTGAAGGAGGTATTGAATTTGATTGATTATCAAAATTGTCTCATAAAGCTATAACTGTATTTGGACAGAGTTATGCATATGATTATGTCAGTTTATGGTGGTTTCCAGCCATTCTCTTCCTACAGAGCTTGTTTGGTAAGCTAATGATGCGGCACAGCCTTAGGTTTCTTTTCTTCTTGTCTCCATCCACCTTTCTCCTCCTTATCACTCACCAACACAAAAACACACTTCAACACTCACAGACAAGCAGCAATTATCCATTAATATTCCAGTGAAACCACAAGAAGGAACAGGCTGACGTATCTGTTCTTCAGATTGACTTTATTTAAAACCTGCAGGCCGCTGGACCTGTGGATGTCCTTATCTTCATGAAGGAAAAACTTTAATTAAAAGAATATGCTTCTCTGTGTTTGTTTTTCGATACCCAGTTTGTTTTGCGGCTCTGAAGCTTGTGGGGAATTATTAATTCATGGATCCTTAAGAACAAATATTTTTGCCAAGGCTCTGTCATCACCCAACATTGTACTTTATTACTGTATTAAAGAAGGAGCGTCTGGGTATCTACAGAGGCCCTAAGCAGACATACCACCATGCATTTTTTACTCTGTTTCCCCATGATAATGAGTGTTTTCCAGTTGTTTTCTAGAGATAATGATTTATTTATTATTATCTTGAGATAGCAGCACTGGTTTTCCCATGATAATAAGATTTATTTATCAGATTTCATCAGATAAATGTACACACCGAGTTTCAGTAGGCTGCCCACTGGAGTATTTATTTTTCAGTCTAGCTCCTACTTTTCCATCCATCTTTGTCTGCTCATCCAGACCTGACAGGATACACCCTCAAGCTCATTCTGGGACGTCCATGAGGTCTCCTTCTAGCTGGACGTGCCCAAAAACATCCTCCAAAGGCAGGCTTCCAGGAGGTATCCTGATCAGATGCCCAAACCATCTCACCTGACTCCTTTCAATGAACAGTGACTCTACTCCTAGTTCCCTCCAGATGTCTTGGACTTGTTTCCGAGATCTCATTCTTTCGACAAGTACCCAGAGTTTATAGTCATAGGTGTGGGTCTGGAGGTAGATCGACTGGTAAATCAAAAGCTTTGTCTTCTAGCTCAGCCCATTCTTCACCACAACAGACTTGCACAACGCGCACAGTACTGCAGTTGTTGCACCAATCACCTGTCTCATGTTCCCTTTTACTATCACTCGTGAACAAGACCCCCAGATACTTGAACTCTTTCACCTGAGGCAAAGACTCACTCCCCACCTGGAAGGAGCAATCCACCATTTTCCAACAGAAAACCATGGCTTGTGACTTTGAGGTGCTGATGCTCATCCCGACTGCTTCGCATTTAGCTGCAAACCGCCCCAGTGCCTGCTGGAGGACCCCACCTGAGGAAGCCAATAGAATCACATCATCTGCAAGAAGCAGAGATGAAATTCACAGGCCCCTGAACCAGAAAACCTCCTACACCTGACTGTGCCTTGACCCTGTTCATGAAAATCACTAACAGAGTTGGTGATAAGGGGCAGCCCTGACGAAGGCCAGCACACACTGGGAACATGTCAGACTTTGTGCTGAGAATACGGACACAACTCTTCTATTGGTTAAGCAAGGACCTGATGGTCCCTGTATCCCCAACATGACCCCCAAAGGGACATGAGAGTAAGCCTTCTCCAGGTCCTAAAAAAACATGTAGATTGGAGTGAACTCATTATCCCACAAGAAGCTCTGCAAGAGTAAAAAGTTGGTCCACTGTCCCACAACCAGAAGGGAATCTGCACTGTACCTCCTGAATCCAAGGTTGAGCTAGAGTCTCCTTTACAGCACTCCAGAGTAAACTTTCCCTGACAGGCTAAGTAGTTTGATACCCCAATACTTAGAGAACATCCTCTGGTCCCCCTTTATAAAAATGGGAAGCACCACCACTCCTGTCTCAACCATAAAGCTTAGACTGGTGAAGAACCTGGGCAACAGTCATTGTATGCAGAGTCTCTCCTATCTCAGCTGCTGAAGCTTGTAACTCCTTCAGAGTAGTCATTGGTGTCTCGGTGGCCTCTCTCACTAGTCTCCTTCTTGCACAGTTACTCAGTCAGTGAGGACGGCCTGATCTAGCCAGATTCATGATGTTCCATATTCTTTCCATTTCTTAATGATGGCTTTAACTGAGCTTTTTCATATCAATCCACTGACTTATAATTCTCAGTAACTTTTTCTTGGAGTTGCTTGGAGTGTTCTTTTGTCTTCATGGTGTAATGGTAGGCAGGAACACTGACTAACCAGTGACTGGACATTCCAGGCACAGTTGTCTTTATACTCTAATCACTTGTGACACATTCCTTGCACTCAGGTTATCCTCATGTCACTAATTGTTAGACTACTTGCACCTCTGTTGAATTAGGTCAGTCACTGTAAATGGGATAAATATTTATGCAATCATTTATTTCACCGTACATGTTTTTATTTATTTGGCATTAGTCTATGAAAATCTGTTTTCACTTTGGCATTAAAGAGGGTGTTTTTGTATTTTTTTTTTGCCAAAAAAGCCAAATTATATTGACCATGATTGATTTATAAAATCATTAAAAGGGTAAAACATCCAAAGAGATGAACATCTTTATAGGCACTTTAAATGGTTTACTTTAATACTGTGTATTTTCTAAGGATGTATTTTTTCAGTTTCCCTCAATGTAAGTTTAATCACTGCAGCTACTTTATTTCTACTCCAGAAAGTGTCTGTGCACTTTCACTGGGTCTCACTCATGATTTCTCATACGTTGCAGTAGTCGAGGCACTGAGAAGCAAAGTTCATTTTTCTGCTTATGCAGGGAGAACCGCTGAACAGATTTCCCTCAGGTAGAAATTCAATGTTGGTGAACAGTGTTTCTGTATCTAACCTGCTTAGTAATACTCCTCAACTGTCACCTAAAACAGGGGGAGCACAGTTTGACAATGTGGGGTCTCAGCTTGTAGACACAGCAGGATTCTCTCCATCTCCAGCTAACAAAGGCGTCCAACCTGGTTTCTCCCTCCATGTTGTCTTTTATGTCCCATCCTGTCATATCCCATCAGGGAAGAACTACCATAATTGCACAAATCAGAACTCGCTGTGTTTGGCAAGCACTTGGCTTCTCCTATCATTTTATCAGTCTTCATCGGTGCCTGTCCCCTTTCACTTCTTCACACCTCTCCTCCACGCTGTCACTGTTCCTGTATATGACCACTGGCTGTTCTGTGACACCGCACGGCACAAAGCAGACAGTTGGCAGAGAACGAGGATTCATTATTCAGAACCTTCTGCGGCCTGCTCCAGCTCCACTGCCTCGTACATTTCATCTCTCAGCCTGTGAAATAGAGCCCCTGCACGTCCTGCACATCCAGCGTGACCCCATTACGCTGCCACATATACAACCCTGCTGATGAGAGCTGCTGCTCTGGCTCTGCCGTTCTGAGGAGAAAAAAAAAACTCATGTTACAATTTACTGCCTCATATACACAGAGACATGTACAGAGCACTAGAACATTGGTGTTGGTACACCCACACAAACACCCACACTGATTCCAACGCATAGAGAACAAAGCCTGCTGTTTACCTCTCTATACTTTGTATTACGCCTTATTGTTCATTCTAGATGAGATTCCAGACACTACATAGAAATACATAGGGCTTTTTTTTTCCCAACAGTCTGCAGAGGAAGGCTTCTGCAATATGTGATATACCATACTCCATTCTAAGCCTAGTTATTGAAGTGATGCTGACACAGAGATAGAGAACAAAATATAATTGTGAGTTGTTTTTTTTTTCACTTGGAGGCAAAGTTCACAAAGCAGGAATGTCGTTTCTATTGATCTCTGTTAGACTCAAGGATGCTGGATTTCACTGTATCTTAGAGTAAACATACCAAACTCACGTTATAAGTAGTGAACTGGATGTAGCATGGATACTAGTCCTCATGTCTAACAATGAATGGACCAATAGAAATTCTAGCTACTTTACAACTGGGGGTGCGTGGTATTGGATTTGTCGAAATGTCGAAATTTGCATGTTCCTTTGGACTAATACTGATGTCAGTACCGGCATACACTATATCAAAGGTGATCAGCTACATTTGTACAAGGGCCAGCTTATGTCTATGCAGATTCTGTGGGGGCCGGGCCATTAAATGACCGAAATTAAACAAAGACTTCTGTCTATATAATTTTATTTTCTTTGAAATGTAACTTATTTTTAGCCTTTAGCAGTGAACTCATTCACTCAAGAATGAACTTAAGCGTATGTGTTTGTCATGCATCTTATTTGCTGATAATGGTTAATATTTCTTGGATTTGTGTAAAACTAAAAGAAAAAAGAAAGTATACTCTAAATACAGCATTATATTTTTTTCCTCAGCACATTTTCTGACTTTATTCAAGCTTCAGGGGGCCAGATGGGAAGATGTGGGAGGCCTGATGTCGCCCCCAGGCCTCCAGTTGATGATCAGTGCTGTAGAGCATTTATGAGATCAGGCACTGATGTTGGACTAGAAGGCCTGGCTTGCAATCTCCGTTCCAGTTCATCCCGCAGGTGCTGGATGGGGTTGAGGTCAGGGCTTTGTGCGAGCCAGTCGACATCTTCCTCACCAATCTCATCTTCACAGTCCTTTATAGTAGGCCTGTCAGACTGGCTCCGTGGGCTCTGTGCCAGTTCTGGTTCCTGAACCTAATTTGGACCAACCGGCAAGTTCAAACCAATAAAAAATTGGTTCTGAACCTGAAAAGCTGGTTCTCAACTGGAACCACAAAAAAGTCGGTTGTTTCTTGGGAACTGTGACATCATCAGTGGTCGTGTCATTTTCTAGGTTGTGAAGAAGAGCAGAAAATGGAGAAAAAGTTGCCTGCTGGGGGTCAACAGAATTCCGGGTGAATCTGAGGAGTAGGACAAGGAGGAGCAAGTTATATGGCGAACTTGAGGAAGAGATAGCAAAGGCTGGTTTCACCTGAACACCATTAATCAAATAATGAATTAACTCATGAAACTGAAGAAGGCATACCAGTACAGTAGGAAAGACTTGGGCAAAAGTGGAGCTGAACATGGTGATACATGTCCATCCTGTCCTCCCACTTTAGTTCTGCTTAGACAGGTGTGAACACGGGTTGGTTCACCTGAAAGCTCCAAGGTTCTGTGACTCCAGAACAGAACCAGACTCGTGTCTATCTGAAAACACTATTGGTGAAATGGGGCACAGTCATGTTGGAAAAAAAGGGCCTTCCCCAAACTGTTGCCACACACTTGGAAGCATAACAGTGTGAGATAAGGAGCCTAGCCCAAACCCTAAAACACAGCCCCACACTATTATCCCTCCACCAAACTTCACAGTTGGCACAATGTAGTCAGACAGGTAGTATTGTCCTGGCACCTGCCAAACTCTGACTCACCCATCTGACAGAGAAGAGAGATTCGTCACACTACAGAACACCACTGCTCCACAGTCAGGTGTCAGTGTGCTTTACACCACTCCATCCAACACATAGTACTGGACTTAGTGATGTGAGTATGCAGCTGCTCAGTCACTGAAACCCATTCCATGAAGCTCTAATGCATAGTTGTGCTTACATTAATGCCAGTGGAAGCTCAGAACTCTTCAGCAATCGAATCAGCAGAGCACTAGGGACTTTTACACACCACAGATGTGTGACCCTGCTCTGGGATTTAACATGGTCTTCCACTTCGTGACTGAGTTGCTGTTGTTCCTAAACGCTTCCACTAATAATATCACTTACAATTGACTATGGGATATCCAGCAGGGATGAAATTTCATAAACTGTCTTCTTGCAGAAATAGCAGAAATATTTGTATTTTCCAATAAATAACTGATTTTTAAATGGTTATCTTCCAATACTGATATCATGCTGATGATGATGATGATGATGATGATGATTGTGCATCCTCATTTGCAATTGAAGATGATTAGAAGTGCACCAATCCTATCTAAGTATCGGATATCAGTACGACCCGAAAAGCTAGATAAACAATCAGCACTTTTTAGGCCTATCGAAGTTAATGTATTAACTGTGATTTATTAAGGTCCATAATCACTGCATTAGTTCTTTTAATCATGATGAATATCATGCTTTATTGCCCCTTTTGGCACATTTCAGTTCTGCCGCTGCACAGCTCCTTGCAACTACAGTGATTTAAGAAAAAGTCCACCACTGCTCCTTAATGTCACTTTAAAAAGTGAGTCAGTGGAGAAGTCAAAAGTGTTATCAAAAAAGAGTATTGAGTCTCTTTCATGGTGTGTTTGTTATTTTAAAGGATTGCATTAAAATCTCCGTGCAGGAATACACGTGTCTTTTTCATGCAACTTTAAGAACTTTGAAACAAGTCATTTAAGGTAGGGAAATCGAGTGCACCTCTCATTGCTTTAATTGCACACAGAACTAAAAAACAAACAGCTTGAAAGCATTTTTCTTCATTTTCAGTGGCAAACACCTGAGCTACTGTCTCCATCCAGTGTGGCCCGTGCAGCTTAGACGGGTCACGTTGAATACTAAACAGGCTTAATCTATGGAGCTGTCAAGGTGGTAGCAACTGGTCTGAAAAAGAAGCAAATTTATGTGACTCACACACGCTGCATCTGTCTGTTACCGCACCATCAGGCACACACCACTTTGTCACCTGCAAGCTGGCATGGTACACAGGTGGTAGTGAGGTAGAGGGAGATGGTAATCACTCTTCCTGCTCCCTTGGTCACAGGTTAAGATAAACTGCAGCTGTACTGAGATGGATCCAAGCCAGAGAAATGTGAATTTTAAGCAAACTAGAAACAACTGAATGGATTAGAATAAGATATGTGAGCAAGCCCACGTTTGTTTCTCTCACAGATGTGATCAAAATGTGTCTTTGAGTCAGACTGTGACTCTAAATCCAAATACTGTTTTTTTGTTCTGTGAGCTGCTGTTCCCTGAGGGTTTCTTCTCTGATCACAGCCTAAAAGTGGGTCTTAGTAAACCTTCATTAGAAATGCATATTATGCACAAGGTAAGCACTTTGAAAAAAAAAGGCAAGTTCAGCTCATTCAAAGCTCAAGAGTCCTACCATACACTGTTCAGTGTGCTCGGTAGAGTATTAAACATGAACATAGTCTCAATGGCATCACTTACTGGTTTCTGGAGCACACTTTTGAAGCCACTGACTGCAGTCTACATACTGCATATGCTCTCTCCAACTAACCACTGCCCAACCAGGTGATAGTTGAAGTTGTGGCATTGTGACTTTGCCCCTTTCGCAGCCTGTCCCAAGTGGATGTTTGAAGATTTTACAGTTTTTGGCACTTCCACGTTGGCTTCATTTTTCTACCCCAGAGGTTGCTACTTGGTGTGTTCAGAATCTGGCAAGAATAACTAGTAAGTACAATTTTCCAGAAGTCAGCATGTTTAATTTTATTTCCAGTGAGGGATAATGAGGAAATTTACAGCCTTAATTTAAATGTTGCTATCAAATTCCTATTTTCAGTAAAGAGCAATGATACAGTGATCCAGAGAAATTTTGGAATAGGATTTTTATTGCTATTATATGGATGAGGTATAACAAGGAGCATGTTGGGCTACTGGGCAATTTGAATGTCAGTAATTGAAACTGGCATTTTGGGAGATGGCAGTAATCCCAATCTGAATGAGGATCAGAGGGCATATTGTACCATTTTGTGACTGGCATGTTAATCAGTGGTGACAAAATAAAAAAGCCATTACCTTAATTTTGCAACAGCGACCCACAAATGGAGCTCTATATGTTCTTCCAAATTGAAGGGTTTGAAAACTGCACAGCACACAGATCACACACATCTGGTGGTGCCAATTTCCCCCAGCCAGGGTTGGGTTCAGTTTGAGGTTTGACTCACTGACTTCTGTCTCCTCAGAAAGGCCAGGCTAGGCTTAAAATTAAGTCATTTCTGAGGTTTATTCTCTGGTCATGTCTTAAGGCAAAGGTTTTCATACCCTTTTCAAAAGGGCACAATTGAAAGCAAGCTCCCAGCCAATCTGTGTGGCAAATGCCAGATAAGCTGGGGCAATCTAGTGGGTCACAGAGCCAGCAATGGCAATGGGGAAAGGAAAAGTTAACCCTTGGTTTCAGCATCTTTGAAGATAGCCATCTCTACAGGTAGCCCAAAGAGGTCACTTTAAGAGGAGAAGTGGTGTAGGCCATGAATAAAATTAATATAATAAACCAGTTATGATGGGCAGGCCTGCCCACAAAATTGGCCGGGCCCCTGAAAAACCCAGAGAATGGGCCTCGCCAAGCTTTAATTGGGTTATAATGTTGGAATTATTTATCGGTGCTACTCTCGAACCTGTTTCTTCACTTTTACATCAATTTTTGCCACATCTTTTTGCCAGTTTGCAAATAGTAACTAATTGTTGCTGCTTTTTGCCTAATTTTAGCTTTTCTTACTGACTTTTTCTGCTTTTTTGCCAGTTTTTGCCATGTTTTTGCCCCTTTTCATCCTAATTTTTTCACTTTTAAACCACTTTTGTTGCCTTTGCCCATTTTTTCCACTACTTTGCTATTTTAACCCATCATTGATACTCCCCCCCCTCCAATGTTTTTGTTAATTCTAACTCCCTTTTGCCACTTTTTTCCACTTTTCACCCATTTTGCCACTTCTTTTTGCCCTTTTCACTTTTCAAACCATTTTAATGCTTTTTGCCCAGTTTTGCCACTTCTTTGCAAACCCATTTAACACATTTTTGCAGTTTTTTACCATTTACCCACATTTGTCATTTTCAATTTATTTTTGCACCTTTTGGCCCATTTTGCAACGTATTCATTTCACTTTCCACCCATTTTTGCAACTTTTTGCCTCGTTTTTTCACTTTACCATTTTTTTTTGCCACTTTTTTTCCCATTTCCCATTTTGCCACCTCTTTTTGCCACTGTAAGCCATTTTAAACAATGTTGTTTTGTCATTATTCACAATTCCAAATTTTTCATGTAAGTTGTCTTAGTTTCGTCTTCTTTTATTTTCTGGCATCTTAACATTTGTGCCCACTGTGGCCTAGCTATGACATATTTCTTGTATTTCCTGTTTAGTTCAGTGTGCCCATCCACATTGTTAACACTGGCAATAAAGAAGTCATCCTTTTCTAAGAAAAGGGGTTTCATAAAAAAAAAAAAAAGTAGGCTACATCTGACTACAACATCAATCAAATTGTTTTTGCTTCTTTGATAAGAATATTATTCAGGTGAAACATAAAATATCACTATAACAGCTTAATTTTACATTGGACCATGGTACACAACGTAACGTAAGCTTGACAGGGAGGCGCAGTTGTTGTTTACTAACAGTGGAGCCAGCTATTGGATAAATCTAATGCTAAAGCCAATCAGGAAAAAAAAACATCTATTCAACCAAGAAAAGCTTTTTGTATGGTTATTTTCTCTTCTTTAAAAAAAATGTGATCTAGTCCTGATTTAAAAAAAAAAAAAAACAGCTGCTTGTGGCTTCATCTGAGCTTTATTGCTTCACCAGTGGCCATTGTTTACTGAGTTACAGCTAAACCATATCTGGAATTACCACAGGCTCATGCCAAGGCCAGTCTGAAGAAAAACATCTTTTCTTTTGAAAAGATTTCAATGCCATCTTCTAGTAGAGAAATGATGTCTAGTTCTGGTTAAACAGCCACTATAGCTAGATTTGAGCTCACCGGTGGTAGCCATTGTTCACCCACTTGCAGTGCAACTAAACCGGGCGCAAATCTACTGGCCTCATTCCTCTAAAACAATGCTGTTAGGGCACATATGTTTCAGGTTGGAGCTCTGCAAGATGGATTTGCTTCATGACAGATATGAAATCTAGCCAATCCATTGGCTTTGCAAGGTTAGTGTGACGCTAGGATTATGGATTATGGAGTGCTGTTGCCTGAAATTGGGAATAAACCATGTTTCTCTTCAAATGAAATGGATGATACAAGAAATAGTGTCTTCTGCATAGGCATATAACATTGTTTCACACTCATAGTAAGCCCTACCTTGAATGGTTATGAAATTATAGCTAATAATCAAATTTGAAAAAGCAGCAAGGTTGAATGATGTTGTGACTGAAGGGAATGGTAGGAAGGGGGAGTTTCCCTGCTACATGTGTGTTTAATATGAAATTATCATAAATGTAATTGTGGTAATGTGTCTCCTCCTGTTTTGTTACAATAAAATCGGCACAGTGTTTGCAAACCATTTGAAGAATCTGTACATGCAGAAAGAAGAAATCTGAGATGACAGTCGTATTCAAACTGAACCACATGGATCTCCAAACAGTCACAGCTGAGATAACCAAGCAGCAGCTGTTACTGCAAAATTGATGTACTCTGCATATGCTGTGTTGTGTTTATAGTGAATATAATACACTTGGGGGTGGGGTATAGCAGAAAGAAATACCTGCTATGTGTCATGTATGGTAGGTTAAGTGTGGAGAATAAAGCTAGTCTGGCAGGTGCTTTGAGCAGAGGGAGAGCATTTGTTGTGTGTGAATCCCTCTGCTGTTTGATATGAGCACAGCATAGGCGCTATCGGCTCTCCGCTGAGTGACAGCATAGGGTGATCTCATGTTTGCAGAGCATGTCTGACTGCGGCTGTAAATCCAGTGAGACTCTACATGTGAGCTGCAGAGCTGCTGTAGGAGCCAATAGAAGGAGCACGTTTAGTCAATCAAATGGAGACAGTCGTTGGGTTTCCCTCCAGAGCTCTACTCACGCAGACTTGGCTTCTTGATTGGATCAATTAAGCAAACATACAGTACTTCTTGCTGGAAACCAAAGCCAGAGGGCACATTAATATCTTATGAGACAGCAATATATGGCGCATCGATGGCACCTCAGAGGCATGGATAAAACTGCTCGTAAAATCAAGAGACTGTTTAATGAGAGTCGCACGGCAGGCTGGCTGCTGTGAAACAAGGGTTTTAAAAGGATGCTTTTATTCATCTCAGCAGACTTTACTTAAGCAGGCCACCAAGGTATATTAAATGCTGTACGTTTGGCAACCAATTTTATCATTTTTTTTAACTTCTTCCAAGGAAATACAGTCATGATAAGGACACAGTCTTTCCTCTCTCAACCAATAAGTTAGGCTCCCTTAACTGACAGTGAGTTCCTCTTTCTCTGGCCATCAGAGAATCTATTCAGTGCATCATTTGTGGTCCTTAGCAAAAATTCAAAAAAGGTGGCAGACAATAACACCCTCTACTCTTCTTGGAAGGATTTACACAAGATGTGTTTCCGTGGTAATTTATGCCCATACATTCAGCAGAGCAGGTCAAATGGTATCCCAGGCTGTAGCTGAGTTGCTGTTGTTCCTAAATGCTTCCGCTTTCTAACATCACTTACAGATGACTTTTGATTATCCAGCAGGGATGAAATTTCACAAACCGTCTTAGTGAAAAGATGAAATCCATCACAGTACCACGCTTGAGCTTTTCAAAATAAAAAATCTGGCAAAGAAGACCTAGGACTGTTGAGCTGCTAGAATCCAGCATCAGACAAGAATGGGACAACATTCCTCTTCCAAAACTCTGGAAACAGGTCTCCTTACTTCCCAGACGTTTACAGACTGCTGTTAGAAGTAGAGGGGATGTTACACAGAGGTAAGCATGGCCCTGTCCCTATTTTTTTTTAAATGTGTTGAAGTCATCAAATTTAAAATGAGGTGATATGTTTCATGCACTGGTTAAAGTTTCAACATCTCTTCTTTGTGAATAAAATAGTTTGCAAATCATTGCACTCTGTTTTTATCTACATTTTAAACAGCGCTCCAACTTTTTTGAAATTGGTCCTAACTACAGGTCTTATTTTCCTGATGGAAACGGATTCTGCTGGTCCTGCCTAATTGAGATGGGTTTTGTGAAATAAAAATGTCTTCTCTGAGATTTAGGCTCACAGTTTCCTCTATTTGACTCAAGGATGGCCCTCTGCTGCCCTGGAAATCCCCAAAACAGCACTATGTTAGCAGCAGTCATCCCATTCTTTGGACTCCAACAGTTCAACAGTTTTTAAGATGATTAAATTACTTTTTTTTTCAATCAGTTTATTTAGTTTTGCTGAGTTCTTCTAATCCAAAAGCCGATAAACTTCAGTATTTTTCAGTGCTTACTGTTCTTAGTGCAAAGGCTCCATCAGTGCCAGCTGTTTTATATTGCAGTGCTATCAGCACACTCAGTTGAAAATAACTCAACTTTGGAACACCTCCACACTTGTCAATGTCACGACTCATTTACCAACAACTGCAGGTACAATTTAAGAGTCAAAAGCAACTGTCTGAGATGGGACTCAATTCATTTACACTGTTGTGTTTTATTGGTTAAATGTCCTGGAGTAAAAGCAAGAATTAAGCACACAGAGAGATTTAAAACAGGCCTTAAGGCCACTACCGAGGGAAAAGGGGGTGACATAAGCCAGCTTTTGTGATTTACCAGCAGTATGAGCAGGTGAGAAGCTCTCTGAGCCAAAGGCTGTGGGTGCTGTTAGCACAAAGAATGCATTTAATGGATATAAGTAAAAGTATTAAGCCCACCAACAAAACATGAGACTGTAATTTCTCTACTGTAACTCTAGACAGATCCAAGAATCCTTAATGATACTCAATCCTGTTTGTTCATAGTCTCCCAGTCCCTGGGCTTTTCTTTAAGTGACAGCCTATCTGAACAGCATGGCTCATCATCACCTAACCATAATGAGCCATGCCATCTTTGTGTGACACTCACCTCCCACGGTGCCAGCTCTGATGCCATTTAAAGAAAGACTCCCAGAGATGCTGCTCTTGTGTCAACCCAACCCGGGGGATCAAGATGGTTTCACCTTTTTTTAAATACTCATGTGATTATCACTTCTGATGTCACTTCCCTGTGTGCCCTGCTCCAGAGGAGAAGCATGGCTCTGGAGAGGAAAAATAATCTGACCACATTTTGAAGGTAAATTACTAATAAGACAAGGTTTTAGCTAGTGTAGCTGCTACAGTACTCATATTAGACACTAAAGTGACATTCTGCTAACTAACGTCTCATAAACTAGAGTATATGTGAAGTATGTGCTCCTGGCTAACATAACGTTTATTTCCTAACATTTGTAGATAAAATTCTGTTTTGCTATTCAGGCTCGAAATATATACAAAAATGCAAACCATTAGCTTACAGTAGCCTACATTAGCTAAAAAACACTTAGGCTACTAGTTGTTGGTTCTAAGCTAACTGTATGATAGCAAGGGAAATGTCTTCCTGATGATATTGTCTAAAATTGCCAAATGGTCATCATTCTTAATGGCACTGGCATTAATTATTTCCAGCAAAGGTTAGGTTGGATGTTATGTTAGCTAGGAAGTTAACCCTTAAACACATTTCTTACCGTACCTTAACTTATTCAAACTTTCACCAGGATGTATAAACTACTAGCTTGTCTCACACTGGCTAAGAGTATACTACCTCGCTTGTTCCAGTCTAAATTTGTGAAAGGCATGCCTTTACTTTATTGTTTTGGAAAAATACTAAATTGTTGTTCTCAAAAGCAACTTTCTAGCTAAGGGCTGTGTTAGCTAAATGTTCTCGGTCATCATGGTTATCCAATGCTGATCATGTAGCAACTGGACTGGTCCCGAGACACAATCAGCTTTGTGGAACCGGTCCAGTTGCCACTTAATCAATGTTGGATTTGTTAGCTAAACTTATCACAAAAAGTAAGGAAGTTTGTGTTTGGTATATTTTTTCTTTGTTGTAACAATGCTTCTTGGAAATAAATCATGTACTGTTGGAAAGCCTGGTTATTTCCCTTTTAAATGGTGTCACATTTGTAAGGAACATACGTTTGTGTAGTTAGGTTGGATGCTAGTAAGTTAAGTCTTTAGCACCTATTTAAACCATATTTTATATATATATATATATATATATATATATATATATATATATATATATATATTAATGAAGCCTAAACATACCATTGGCTCATGCTAGCTTAATGTACATTTTCTGTTTATTCCAAGCTGTTTTGTTAGCAAGAAAGATACCTTTCTAGTAATAATGTGTAAAACTTTTAGATAGTTGGATTTAGTTGTATGGTAATTTCTAAGTACATTAGCTAGCATTGAAGTAGCAAACTACCAACAGCTCTTCTACGTAAGCGAGATGTTCTTAAATCATACATGTGGAATAACCAGGAGAAAGTTTTGGGCAGTTTTCTGTAATCTTTAAGTGCGTTTCCGTGGCATTGTTACAGCGCCACTTATAGCCTTAGCATATACTACAGCATTTTCAGTTGTTACCTCCGCCAAGGAGGTTATGTGATCAGGTGGGTTTGTTCGTTGGTTAGTTTGTTTGTTAGCAACATGACTCAAAAAGTTGTGGACGGATTTTGATTACTTGTTCAGGAAATGTCAGAAATGGCATAAGGAAGAACTGATTAGATTTTGGGACTGATCTGGATCACCGTCTGGATCCAGGAATTTTTTAAAGGATTCTGTACTATTAGGAGATAGGGCTAATGGTGGAGGTCCGCGCTGTTACCACTTTACACCAGGAGATGGCAGACATGAGTAACTTCAATCCCAGCAGCAGTTTTTGGGTGTGTTTCTATTCAAAGTTTTGAATAGAGTTTGAAAGATGCATGCCCGATCGAGGAGACGAGTTGGAGCGTAACAGAGAGAAAGACAGCGACTTGTAGCAAGAATACTCACAATGCTGGGAGGAACAGAGGAATATTTACCCTCTGTCATGACTTCCAGTCAGACCATGGGTGCATCTGTTGGCACCCGTAGCAAAGCCAATGCTTTGCCTCACCATGTTTCCACCCCACCGGGGGAGGGAGTAATCGGCGAATGCCGTGGTGGGGGGCACATGGGGAAGGATTCGGGATTTTTTTAAAGGATTCCTTACTGTTGGGAGATAGGGCTAATGGCGGAGGTCTGCGCTCTCTCCGAGTGCTCTTCTAGTTTTCAGTGGTTTCGTGCTTACGCGGACGTTTCCTGAAACAATCCCATGTTTACAGAAAACTTTTTCAAAATGACACGGACATATATCGTTTTTTGTCTCTGTGTGGATAAGGCCCAAATCACCTTCTACCTTAAAACAACAAGTGGCATCCAAGCACTTTTAGATTGTAAGCTATACCATTACCTTATGTTATATTTGCTAGAAAGCACATTAAAATCAGTTTGTTCCAGGCTAATTGTCCATTGTTTTGTGTAAAATGTCCAAAAATCTATATTAGCTTTTAGCGACCTCATTGTTATGGTCTAATATCAACTTGTATATGGCTGAATGTTACCAGCAGTAGCTTAAAGACAGTGTTTCCCAAGCTGGAGGTCCCTACCCCTATTGGGTTTGCAATGTAATTTCTCTAATGGCTGTAGAGGACAGGAAAAATGAGATATCCAAAATCAAATAACATTATGTAATTTAGCTGTGTTTTTACATAACATCAGTACCACTGGTTAAATAAATGGTCCTAGGGCAGCTACAGACTGGCATTGACTAGTGTACGTGATGGCTACTGCTTCTTCCATCATGGTATAGGCCCACAAAGAGGCCAGCGATATTATTCTTGGGGGTCACGACTCAAAAAGATTGAGAACCACGGGCTTATTTCCTTTAGAATAAGACCAGATTTTCACTTTTCATTGTCTTTTCAGCCCACATCAGTTCAGGAATATAACAGCATTTGAGGATTGCATGACATCAAAAGGAAATGGAATATGGTGAGTTAGAGGTACCTCTTGCATATGAGTGAGTTAGCAGACTCTGTAAGTATGGAAAAGTGTAGCAGAGAGAAAGGAAGCTCTTCTCATTCCCCTACCTTACAGCATCCATCTTTCCTCACAATTCATGTTTGTCATTTGCCTGCACATGGATGCACACTTCCTCACGCATTTACCCCTCTCCTCCCTCATTTTATCCATTTCCAGTTGTCATCTCCTACACCGTTATGCTCTTGCCACCATTACCTGATGTGTGGCAGTGACAGCCCCACAGCAGCAGTGCTGTGATAAATGCAGGGTCATGCCTTGAATATCATCTATAAAGCACGCTAACTGAAGACATCACTCTTCTTGTTTGTTCATTGCTTTACTTGTGTGCAGCCTCTCTTTTCTCTCTCCCATCCTCTGCACATCCCACATTCGCTCCTCTGTCATAATATTGAATTTGCTCGCTGTCTCTGCTGTCGCCATCCAGTTCTTTATGGGTCTACTTTGGAGTTGTCCAGGCTCCACAGGAGGCAGGCTAGACTCAATATTAACGAGAAACCCAAAAAGGGTGATTAATTTGGTTTTATACTCCTAATGCCTCTAATTTTCGATGAAAAATACATGTTTCTTGTCTATTTTACTAACTCCAGTTCCAACAAATGTCAGGACACTGTGTAAAAGTTGATTAAAACAAAATAGAGTGATTTGCAAATCATTTTCACCTTTTATTACATTGAATGCACAAGAGTAGAGATTTTCAGTGCTATTTATTGTACATGCTCTGGATTTACTGCCTTCAAAATGTTCCACAAAAGTTGGGATGGGGCAAGAAAATGCCAAGCAACATGTGAAATGCTCACAAAACAAGACCACAGGTAAGTAGATTAAATGGTGACAGGTGATAGTAACATGACTGGGTATTAAAGGAGCACTCCTCCACTCTGCAAAGTCCATATGGGTATATTTTCCAGCAGTTCATTAACATTGGTCCTCAACATGCAATTTCAAGGAGTTTAGGATTGAAAGGATCTGTAGGAATCTCTGCCCGTAAGAGGGGAAGTCAGAAAACCCAGACAGTATTCAATGCTAATGACCTTTGAACCCTCAAAGTTCTGTTTGAGAAACCATTATCATGCTTTAAATGGTATTACAATGTAGGTTAGGACACTTCAGAAAACCACTGTCTGTTAACACCGTAGGTCTTGGCACCTACAACTTAAATCAAAGCTCCACCATACAAGCCAAAATCATCTATCAGCAACATCCAGAAGCACCGCTGAATTCTCATGACCCAAGCTCCTCTGACTTGGATTGACCTTAAGAAGAAAAGTGTGCTGTGTCTGACCAGTCCATATTTCAGATTGTGGGGGGAGTGGCAAAGAGGAAGCCACTGTTGAAGCAAACTCGTAATATCTCCACTAGAGTTCACCAAAAAGAAAGACTCCATAATTAAGTGGAGGAAAGCCTTTAGACAAAATACACCATCCCCACTGTGAAGCACAATGGTGGCATCATCATACTGTGGGGATGCTTCTGGACATGGTCCTGGAAGGCTCATAAAGGTAGACGGTAAAATGACTGTGGCAAAATTCGTCCAAGGGTATCATCCAGGGATATGAATACTTTTTATAGGCACTGTATTTCAGGGATGCCAATGGAATTCAATGGAATTGCCAAGCCATAACAGCATGGATTCACAGTAAACCCATTTAAAATACTATATTCACAATAAAGTCAATTTTCAATAACTGATATGTTGCAACACAATTAAACAATGATATATCATGGAATCTGAATAACCAAACAGTCAAGTTTTCCAAAGGTCACTGCCATCATGGTGGTTGTAGACTGTGTGCAACTTGAAACCAATTTATGCCCTGACTAGAGATAAAAACTCTCTCTTTACAGTTGGCATTCAGTCTTTCATGTTCTTTTGGTGTCTGGGACAGACAGAATGTATTCAGGGAAAGGTCCATTGTCCTCTGCTCTGACAGAAATGTGAGTGCTTAACCTTTCAGCACCAATGTGTAGAACAATGGTTTAACTGGTGAAAACTAGTCCAGAACACAGAGCTGCTGCTCTGCAAAGAAAAGATGAAAAGAGCAGGAGATAGGGGTACAATCAAAGAGCAAAGCGTGACCCAAAAATTAACACTGCATTCACAGTTTTGTTCCTCATCAGGCCTAAAGCTGATGTTTCATCAGCTTGTAATGATAATAGCAGGTATTGATGCCAACATGTGTGAATGGTGAAATTTAAAATGCAGTCCCCCAAGCTTAGGCCTTTATCCCAGTAGACTGGAGTGCAAGACCATCATCTAATCTTGTATTCAGTGTATAAAGCCTTTATACTTGAGGAATCATGTTGTCAGGATGTCTGTCCACAAGTATGCCCACTCTTGTGAACAGGATATCTTGAGAATGCTTGGACAGATTTACTTTATACTTTAAATGAAAATTATTACTTTAAATGAAATGTTCACTCTGTCTGAAAGATTAACTACTAGGATTACAAATACCTCAGGTCAAAGGGCAAGGTGAGTGGGCCCTTATGACCATTATGGACACAATAGCTCAACAACATTTGGGGGTATGCACTTCAAACTTGGATAAAAATCCACTCTGACTTAACCACTCAAGCCCTTAGCTATTTTTAACCATTCTGTCTCGCCTGGACTTATTGTCAATAAAGCCTGTAAAACATCAACCCTGAGCAAAGTAAAGCTCTAAAAATCCTTTTTTTAGGACGAGCTGGGCATCAGGAGTACTTGTGGTGCAGTAATGTCACTTAAAAGTTATGGGACTATAAAGACAAAATAAGAAAATAAATGTAATTAAAACTCAAAGATTTCTGTGTTAAACATAGTAAACAATAATGACTAAGACCTTTTTTTTTGTTCAAACTTGTGCTCCCATCTCTTGGGGACCAAAACTAAAAAAAATAAGAATTCTGTGACCAACAGTCTTCAAAATATTAACATATTTACAAAAAAAAGTCCTTGCATTTCTTTGTATTCATTCTTTTTATGCCATTATTTAAAGCAGTTCCTGTCTGCAGTGGCACAGAGGGCCACATCCCAGGCCCTCTTTCTCTCCATTATGAACTATTAGGCTGTTGCCACCATGATTTGTGCAGTTACAAGCTGCATTGGTTGTCACAGCCCATCATAAAGCAATGTGGGACACAATATGGCATTTAGCATTAGCCACCAGCAGCAGAAACTATCGAAAATTATCGAAAAAGTGGATAAAAAGGCATTCAATATTGGATTTACAGGTGTGGATTTAATCTGTAAAGACCCCAGAAAGTCACCCAAGTTTCAGGCTTGCTAGAGAAGCTTCTGTATTTAAAGGCATAGATAGCGCAATTGGACGACTAGCTTAAAAAATGATGAATTCAATATCTCAATAATGCTGACAAGAATGGGCTTAAAACTTTGCACTCTGGCTTAAGGACACCCTGCTTTGATTTTGAAAGGAAGTGTCAAAGGTTAAGGTCATTGGGCTTAATATTCACTTAGCTTGCAACCTCCATATCGCATGGGCGATAAGAGAGATCTACAGCAAACTTTGCACAAATGTCCACTCTAACAAAAGGATAAAC
The DNA here is from genome assembly GCF_018320785.1 of Cheilinus undulatus. NCBI lineage: Eukaryota > Metazoa > Chordata > Actinopteri > Labriformes > Labridae > Cheilinus > Cheilinus undulatus. Next base: position 30,091,904 of record NC_054884.1, on the reverse strand, counting down.
TGACTCGATCTAAAGGCCATAGGTCAAAGGGCAAGATCAGTGGGCCTCATATTCACTTTGCTTGTTATCTCAAAATCTCAAGGCTGATGCAAGGAGTTTGCCTCAAACTTTGCACAAATGTCCACTCTGACTTGAGGATAAATTGATTACAATTTGTAGGACAAAGGCAGACATTATTGGGCCTCATGCTCACTCCATGCTTGTGGATGCATTATGTATGCTTTGAGTGATTTTCCTAAAACTCTGCACAAACATCCACTCTGACTAAATTACTAACTCTTTTGATTCTGGAGTTAAAAGGTCAAGGTTATTTGGTCCTATCCAATAACATCCTACCCCTTCTGTGAACGAAATATCTCAAGAAATCTAAAGGGAAAAGGAATCTTTGTCAAACATTGCACAAACATCTACTCTGACTCAAAGATAAACTAGACACATTTTTGAGTTATAAGGTCAAGGTGAAAACACAACCATGCCCTTCTTCTTTCCCCAAGATGCTTTCACTTTCCAGCTAAGATATAATTCATAGAGGTATGCCTATCAGTCTGATGCTGGTGAGATAGAGAGTCCAAAAAGTTTGGTTATAATGACAGGTAAAGACATGGCCATGACAGGTAAAGACATGGCCATGATGACATTGTAGAAGAAACGTTAAAGGTATCGTGTAGCCTTTTTCAATTATTTTCAAGGGCTAAGAGGAGTGTCAGCATGTATATCAAATCTGGAAACCACAGATAAGAATCCCCACCGTGACATCAGAGTATGTCAGTAAGTATTTCAAATTCAGCTAAATCAAACCCCTGGAAACGTGATTGATGAGCATCTTTCATTGTGAAAGATATTTCAGTCAGGATCAAAGTGACCTGAAGACACATTTTGTCATGCTGCTTTGATTGAAATCCAACTAAAGCATAATCCTGAGCTCTGATGTGTTTCATTTATATCAAACATGAAACTGTCTTTGGATTTTAAAGATTCAAGAGACATTTTCGAGGTCTTTTCCTTTCTGAGTCCGTCTTTCCATCCCTCTCCTCCTCAGACAGACTCATGATGAACTCACCCTCTGAATTGATGACAGCAGCTGTTTGATTGTTGGCCCTCCATCTGCTCCGCCCTCTAAATTGTAACCCCTCCAAGAAACGCTGGCTGGCTACTCTCACCCCCCCCCCCCAACCCCCAACCACCAACCCCCACCCCACCATCCCACCATCCCCTTCTGAGCCACTTCCATCAACAGCCTTAATTCAATTCCCCTGAAGCACATGAAATCAAATTTGCACACAGTTCTGAGCTTTGCCCTCACTGATTTGTAGTGTGGGACAAATTATGTTTGCTTTACAGAGAATAATCTGAACCCAATTACTTTTTGTACTTGTGCGTGATTGCAAAAAAGACACAGTTAGAGCTGAAAAACACTTTTTTTTTCCATATTCTGATACAAAATAGTTTAAAGTTTGGAAATCATTTGATGTTTTCTGTTTACAGTTGCTGCCTGCGTTGTGCTTTTTCTTCAGCAGTACAGTACGTTTCTGGGAGATGGCTTGCTGTGAATAAAGAGAAAAAAGGTAGGTGGTTTTGGTATAAAGTCACATCTGAGGTTTGGTTTATCAAAGAGCATGTACACTGGTTTATAAAACAGCTTTCTGTGCTATTATGTACCTATTTAAAAAAAACCTCGTATGCATTAGTCTGATGTTTAACAGGTTTCAGCATTTCATGTTGTGAGGTCAGGTTGTGAGTAATTGTGCTTATGCTTTCCTTCAAACAGAAGGATCTTTCAACCACAGACAAAGTGACCCCCTGTGAGCTTTACCCATAGCCAACGGCTTCGGTTTGAGCTTTCCTGCCTGTAGTCTTTACATTTTACTGTAATTGGCTTGGCCTTTGGATGCCTGCATCACACAACACAACATGGCATGAAAATAAGCACAAGATGTTATTAAAAAACCAGCATGTAGATCAAAGCTTCATTGGCATGAATCAGAAGGAGATGGTCCTCTTCAATAGGTGCTGGAGTAAAAGTGTTTATCAGGTAGTCATGGCTAGTTAGGCTCTTCTCAAAGAGCCAGGTTGTCCACTTTCCTCAGAAGGCTTCCCACAAGATTTTGCAGAGTTACTGTGTGAATTTGTGCCCATTCATTCTGCAGATCATTTATGAGGTCAGGCACTAAAGTTGGATGAGAAAGCCTGGCTCACAATTTCTGTTCCAGTTTTTCCCAAAGGTGCTCGATGGGGTTAAAGTCAGGGCCCTGTGTGGGCAAGTCAAGTCTTTGCTTTGTGCACTGGGGTACAGTCATTTTGGGAAGAGGGCCCGCCCTTAAATTTTGCCACACAGTTGGAAGCATAGCATTGTCCAAAATGTCGTGGCATGCTGGAGCATTAAGATCACCCTTTCCTGGAGATAAGGAGCCTAGCCCAAAACCTGAAAAACAGCCCCATACCATTATCCCTCCTCAACCAAACTTCACAGTTGGCACAATGAAACAGGCAGGTAACATTCTCCCAGCATCCACCAAACACAGACTCACCCACCTGACTGCCAAACAGAGAACCATGATTCATCACTCTGCAGAACACATTTCCACTGCTGCACAGTCCAGTGACAGTGTGTTTGAAACAAATCCATCCAAAGCTTGGCATGATGTGAGACTTGCATGCATCTGTGTGGCCATGGAAACCCATCCCATGAAGCTCCCACTGCACAGCTTATGTGCTTACATTAATGTCATTGTAAGTTTCGGAGCTCTTCAGCAATGCAATCAGTAGTGATGGCAACTTTTACACAACTTACGTGGTCTGCTTTGTGGCTGAGTTGCTGTTGTTCCTAAACACTTCCACTCTCTTATTATATCACTTACAGTTGTCTGGGGAATATCCAGTAAATATAAAATTTCAAGAACTATCTTATTGCAAAGGTGGCATCCATCACAGCACCATGCTTGAAGTTACTAAGCTCTTCAGAACAACCCATTGTGTATCACAAATGTTTTCAAATAGCGACTGCTTGATTTTATATACCTGTGGTCTGATTACAGCACTTGAATGTAATAATTAACATGTGTGATCGAATACTTTCGTCCATAAACTGACATGCTTTTATTCTCACTCTACAATACAACTTTTTGCATTTCAAAACCAATCAAAAGTCCACATTGACAATGTGAAGAAATTCTTTATAGGGTCTTGAGTTTGGAATCTAATGAAGACAATAAAGGTTTTTTAAGATGAAAATTTTGATTGTTTCGACAAGTGCTGCACCACTTCTCCAATGTGATGTAAAACCATGACTTAGAAGCAGTAGAAAGCTTCAAAGTGCTTCTTCTGTCAAATACAGTGTTCAAACACTGCTTTGCCTTAAGACATAGGCAGGAGTGCATGTACATAATGACTCATTGACGTCCAATTTGCCCTAGTTATTGTGACAGCATTTGAACTTTTCAGAATTTTTGGTCCTTTTCTGTGTAAATAACCCAAATATTAAGTCTTTAGAGTTTCAGAGAAACTTTTTCGTTATTTTTTTTTCCTTACTTACACACTTACTGTAATGAATGTCAAAGAGGCATTAACCTCAGGAAAAGGGAAACTTTTTTCTGGTCCAGCATTCATACACTTTCAGAAACTCTAAAAAACCTGGCTGACAAAAAAAGTACAAGATACACATCCATGTAATACTATGGACATAAACTATACACTTGTCTGCTCAGAAACTGATTTCATTTGATTTTAATCATTGAGAATGAGACTGTGCAAATTTTTTTGTATATCAAGCTTCATAAAAATGTCAAAGGTAAAGACCAAACTCAAGCTGGGTCTTTTAACTTAACATTATTATTGAATTTTTCATAGTATCACTTTGTTTTAATGCTTTGTCTGAATGTATTGTTCATTAAAACATAACTATTGTATTCTCTTTATTTCTGGATTATTATTCTGAGTTAATTAATGCATGCACATTGTGTTCGATGTGGCAGGTGGTCATGTAAGCTCCACCTGCTGTTTTCTGACATCAGATGACAGCCACCCACACTGAGTGTGGGCGATATATAGAACAGTATGTCCATCATTTCTTTTGTGGCCAGAAAAATGAGAAACTCCTACTTTGTAGAACATACCAGAACATGCACAGGAAGAGTAAGGAGAGTCATGAACAACAAAGGACAAAAATAAAAAGTGTCACAATCTGGCTCATGATTATATTCAAAACAAGGAAATATGAGTCAACTTTACTGTGAGGTATCTGCATATTTATTATCAATATAATAGATATTATTTTATACAATTTTAATCCAACAGTTTTAACTTGTTCCTGTGGTGTTTGTCTGCTCTTGCACAGAGGAAGTCACTTTACAGAAGTGAAAGGTTGCAGCTGTTTGGCTTTTCAACCATTTCAGTGATCTTCTTCTGACTATGCATGCTGTCATTTGAGTTGAATTTAAAGAGCTTAATACTCCGCAGTTTGAGAGGTTCTTTTATTTTTTTCTTTACCAAGATAAGGAGATTGATTGCACTTTAATTTACATATTTCAGCACAGTATAAGGTGTGGCAAAACAGCTTAGCATGACAATAGCAGGAGGGAAATTGGCAGTGCTTTCTGCTGCATGTCTGGCAATTAATTTTTGAATGTTGAAAAAACGTAGATTAACGTATCTGATGCAGATGAAGCTAACTTAGTTTTAGAGTTCTTTAATTACTTAAAATAAAGCTCACATTGCTCGGGCTAACTTAGCTATAGATAAATAGCTAATAGCTATGTAGCTAAAGCTAAGCTCTCAAAGTTGCTACGTAAGATATGCATGTCCATGATCTTCTTAACTACATGAGCTTTAGCTATGCTTTCTAAAGCTCATGTAGTTTAAGCTAACATTGCTATAGATAATGTAGCAATGTAGCTAAAGCTAAGCTCACAAAACTGCTACATAAGATACATAGGTTTGTTATCTCCGTAACTACATTAGCTTGAACTATGTTTGCTAAAGCTCAGGTTGCAAAAGTTAACTTAGCTGAAGATAACATAGCTATGTTGCCAAAGCTAAGCTCACAAAGCTGCTACATAAGATATGTAGGTCTATAATCAATGTAACAAGATTAGCTTTAGCTACATTTGCGAAAGCTCATGTAGCAAAAGCTGACTTAGCTATAGATAACGTAGCTGCATAGCTACAGAGCAAAAGCTAATCTCACAAAGCTTCTATTTAAGATACATGAGTCCATTATCTACATAGCTACATTAGCTTTAGCTAAATTTTCTAAAGCTTACATTGCAACAGCTAACTTGGCTGCATTGTGTTATATAGTAACGATTATTACGTTTAAGTAATGCATATTACAACATTTCCTTTCTGAGATATGCGGTGTCTCAGATGGACGGTCTGTAAGAGTGGAAATGTACGGTCTGGCTGCAGACGTCTCATGAAAATCTAGTGAGGAGATAGCAAAGTTATTTGGGAGAAAAAGGAGAGCTGAGCTGCAGTTAGATTAAGATGGCTTTCAGTATGATTACTTAAAAACTAATCCATCAAAGTAAAAACAGTAGACTTTAAAAGTTTGTATGAGCATTTTCCTCTTATGGTTTTCCTCTTGGTTTTGGTAAAAATTGATCAAAACTCCTTTCCTTGTAAGGCTTAGTTAGCATATCACCACTTTGAATGAATTAGGTTTATGTTAACCAAAACTATGAAATTAAAACCATTGTTGACATAAATTCTATTCATTTTCTATAAATTCCCATTCATAAAGCGTCATTTAAAGTCTGAACTAAGGTAACTGGCGGTCATTATTGCTTTGAATTGAATGTGTAATGGTATTATTCATGTCACCGTTCAAATTTCAAAGCCAAAGCAGGAGACCATAAGCATGTCTGAACCCAAGTCAGCGGTTAATCTTGTTGGCACAGTAGGTTTTATTACAGTATTTGAGAGCAGATGTGTCTCACTGAGAACAGGGCTTGTTTCCTGTGTAACTTCATGCACAGTAACACAGTAACAGTCAGCTATAGTCCACTCTTTCACTATCTCCCCAGGGTGAGTGCTCCTTAAAGACAGAAAATTGGTAGGATAGCTATGACTGAGCTGCGTGGCAGCAGCTCCACCTCAAACAGTCCATTCCAAACTCAATTACCACACATCTGCACCCCCGCCGCCAGCCCTGGCAATCCCAGGAAACTCCGGGATGGTTGGCCAAAAAAAAAAAAGGAGAAAAAAAAAAGCTTTATCTTTGGCTGTTTGAGTAGCAGAACACCTCAGGCTTTGAGTCTGCTGAGCACTGGGACTGAGACTGCAAATGAGGTCTGTCACATCAGCATTTGCAGCTTTTCATAGCTCCAAAGTGTCATAAATCCTGGGAGAATAGAAGCAACGGAAGATTGATTTGAAAGGGAGATGCAGTTTAAGGAAGGAAACATAACGCAGCGGGACGGCGCTGAATCCTGACATTTTCTCATCATGCAGGAAGAGGGATGAGCTTTGAGTAAAATACTAACATTTACTTGTCGTAGATCCATTCCTGAGCTCTCTACGGCCTGCAGAGAGAGCAAATATGCTGCTTAGTTATTGGCAAATTTACAGGCTGAGACACAAGTTAAGACGCTTTGCTGGTGAAGGCACCTCATGTTAAAAGAAACTGTCACTATCAATAATCAGTCATTCAGGTTCTGTTTATAATGTGCCAAATAATAACAATCATCTGCAGCTGGACTGGCATTTACTACAGATATATACAGCCAGCCTCAAGAGGACACTCAGTGAACTGCAGTGTCTTCTACATTGGTTTTATTTTTAACAACAAAGGCTGCCACTTGGTTACAAGAGAAGAAAAAATAGGCAATGAATATAGAACTGAGTAAACAGCTTATAGGAAAAAGCTTGTCTTTCATGAAAAGTCATGTATCCCTACTGGCTGAGTAAGCTACTTAGATTACAGAGCTACGTAGATAACAGAGCTATATAGATAACGAAGCTAAAATTAAGCTCACAAAGCAACTACATATGTTACTTATGTAAGTTACCTGTGTAGCTACTTTAGCACTAGCCATGCTTGCTAAAGCTCACATTGCTAAAGCTAACTTAGCTATAGATAACAGAGCTATGCAGTTACACAACTAACGTTGCTAAAGCTGAGCTCACAAACCATCTACATATGCTATTTATAAACATTACCTGTGTAGCTAATTTAGCTGTACGCATGTTTGCTAAAGCTCACATTGCTAAAGCTAACTTAGCTATAGATAACAGAGCTATGTAGTTACACAGCTAACATAGCTAAAGTTGAGCCCACAAATCATCTACATATGCTACTTATCCACGTTACCTATGTAGCTAAGTTAGCACTAGCCGTGTTTGCTAAAGCTCACATTGCTAAAGCTAACTTAACAATAGATAACAGAACTATGTAGTTACACAGCTAGTGTACCTAAAGCTAAGCTCACATAGCTGCTGTGTAAGCAACAAACATATGTAATCTACATAGCTACGTTAGCACAACTACTTTTGCTAAAGCTCATGATGCTAAAGTTAACTTAGAGACATTGGCTTAGGTAGAAATGTAAATTATGTAGCTAGGGTAGTTATGTAAGCTTTAGCTTAAGCTAATAAAGCTAAAGCGAACCACTGTTCATGAAACTATTTCTAAAATGGGGTTTAACATGGGCTTATTTAATCCCAGATTAGACCTCTGATTTAATTTTTTAATGAAAAAATGTTTAGCATTGTTTGTAATGTTAACATTGTGGTTATTTCATGAATGCAACTGCCAGACTTTGTTTATGTACAAAGTTTAATTTGAAAAAAAAAACAAAAACAAAAACTTACACTGGAAAATAATGTTCTGGCATATAGCAGTGCTTCTTTTCTGAGATATGGTGTCTCAGATGAATAGTGTGTGAGAGTGGCCATCAGAAATGTACGGTCTGCAGCCAGACCCCTCTCATTAAATCTACAACAGTGACAAAAAACAGTCAGCCAGATCATGAAGGCACTGCCGAAAGTGCTTTGTGTTAGCCTGGTAAAAAAGGAAGCTAATTAGCTTTCCCTCTCCAGAATTATCGTTGTGTGCGAGCATTCCTTCATTAATACAGTCAACAAGTGCCTGGGAATGAGTTGGGAGCAGGATTTTGTCTTGTCTCCCAAGGAAGTTGGAGCATTATGATGCCAGCCAGGGCTCTGTTTAATTACCTTCTCTCTTTCTGCCCCATTGATTTACATTGTGAGCCCTTTAATTATACAATTCATCACCTTTTAAACATGAAAAACGGTGTAAAACGCATGCTAATTAAACCTTGTCGAAAGGTTTTCTGTGAGGGCTCTGTAAATCATGTAAATGAGCTGTGTGGTCTGGGCGAACGTATGTATGGAACTTGTTGGTGAGTACGTTTTTTAGCACTGTTTTTTACGTGTCGCCATCAATTTTAGTTAATCCTCAACAGCGAGCCGATGGAGGCTCGATGGCTTCCGAAACAGGTGCTGTGAATTAATTTTGATGGCTTTTGCTTGCTGTGGCTTTTGTGCGCTTTGTTATTGTCCCGTGTCATTATGAGATGAAGCTAATAGAGAGAACAATGCTCGTCTAAGGAGAGCGAGAACTGATGATGGGAAAAGTTCTCTCTTAATGGAAGTTAATGGATTCAGTCCCCTTTGTTTTTTCTAGCTGGCTGAATGAGTGGGCGTGTTCGCCTTGACAGCCCTGCACATTTACCTTCATTCGTTCCTTTGTCATTTTCATTAAAGGATGACGCTATTGTTAGTGTAGCCAAAGGCTGATGCTTCGTCACCCAGAAACTTAAAAAACAGATCAATAAGCAACACTGCTGCACTGGTTAACATCTTCCTCCATTAAGATAGAGTGTAGTCCAGCCTTGAGGCTATACCATGTTAGATCTCACCTTTTAGTTCTTCCTTTAAAACAGAGATCATCTGTGTATTATCTGCTTGTTTCTCTTACAGCAAAGCATCACTACCTTAAGTAGTTTAGATTGGCTAACTTAAAGTCCATGCAAAGCAACAAAAACATGTATTTTAGGTGCAATATTAACCACCAGGCCACATGTCAGAATTCAAAACAAAGGAACTGTAGTGGGTCCCTAACCTGTTTACCTTGGAGCCCCCCAGAGCCCTCCTATTAGGCTAAGATAGGCAGCCGTCTGAGGACCCTGGGGAATCTCTATTATATCTCAATTTTATTGTCTATGTGTGGGGAAATGCTAAATTGAATACATGGTGCTAAAAAGTCAAAGGTCACTGTTGCCTGGGTTCTTGTCAGCACAATATTTCAGGAATGCATTGAGGGATTTTTGTCCAACTGTGCAAAAACCTTCCTACCTTGTGGTGGACTCAGGATGTTTGATCGGCAGGGGTGAAAACGTTAAAAAGGGCACCTGCTGCGTGCAGCGGGGCACCTTCATTCAAAAATGTGACAAACTTTAATGGTAAAATCGTAAGTCCCATGGAAATGTAGCATGGAAGACAATGTATCATCTATTGTCCACTTAAAGAGACACTTCATAAAATATCCAATTAGAGGGCACTAAGGCAAATTATGTCCACATAGAGAACACAAAGGAGGGATCTTTGTCAAATATTGTCCACTCATAGAATGTGAAGGAAAATTTGGTCCATTTAAAAGCCACCTAAGAGGGCACTTATTCAGAGTTACTCTATTCAGACGGCACTTAAAAGGGCACTTTGTACATTTTTGTGCATTTAAACTGTATGATGCCAAATTTTGTCCTCTAAGAAGACACCAAGGCAAATTTTGTCCACATAGAGGATCCAGATGAGGGCTCTTTGTCAGATTTTTTTTCTATTCTAAGGGCACTTAAGAGGGCATTTCAAAACTTTGTTCTATTCAAAGTGTGCTTACGAGAGCACTTTGCCAATTTGTTCACTTAAAGGGCAATAAACCAAACTTTGTCCATATAGAGGGCACTTAAGAGGACAATATGTTCAACTCTGGTCATTTAGAGGGCACATTTGAGGGCTCTTTGTCACATTTTGTTCACTTAGAGGGCACAGAGAATAGTTTTGTCCACTTAGATGGCAATAAGCCAAATTTTGTCCACCCAGAAGACACCAAAGAGGTCACTTGGTCAAATTTTGTCAGTTTAAAGAGTACTTAAACCAATTTTGTCCACTGAAAGATAATAAGCCAAATTTTGTTCACATTGAGGACTCCAAAGTGGGCACTTCTTCAGGCTGTGTCTATCAGAAGAGCACTGAAGAGGTCACTTTGTCAAACTTTCTTACACAGAGGGCACTTAAGAGGGCACTTAGCAAAAGGTTGTTCATGTAGAGAGCATTGACAGAATATTGTCCACTTAAAGCACACTTTGCCAAATTTTGTCCAGTTAAATGGCACCTAAGAGGGCACTCATTTAAATTTTGTCTGTGCAAAATTTTGTCGTCTTTTAGGGGTGCTAAGCCAAATTTTGTCCACATAGAGTGCAATAAACCAAACTTTGTCCATATAGAGGGCACTAAAGAGGCGATATGTATAACTTTGGCAATTCAGATGGCACATATGAGGGCTCTTTATCTCATTTTGTCCGCTTAGAGAGCACAGAGAAAAGTTTTGTCCACCTAGGAGGCACTCTGTCAAATTTTGTCCACACAAAGGAATCCAATGAGGGCACTTTGTCAGATTGTGTCTATTAGGAGAACTTAAGAGGACACTTTTTTGACCTTTTTTTACTTGGAGGGCACTTAACTTAGCAAAATTTTGTCCACAGAGACCATTTGACAAAAATATTGTTCACTTAAAGCACACCTAGTCAAATTGTGGCCACTAATATGGGCAATTTTTCAAAGTCATGCCTATAATGCCAAATTTTGTTCTCTTAGAAGGCAATAAGCCAAATTTGATTGATTCAGATGGCACTTAAGAGGGCACTTAACCAAATTTTGTCCACTTAGAAAGCACAAAGTTGAAATTCTGTCCACTATGAAGGCATTAAGCCAAAGTTTTTCCAGGTATAGGGTACCCAAGAGGGCATTCGGTCATATTTGGTCTATTCAGAGGGCACTTTGTCAAATTTTTGTCCACTTAGATTGACTTATAGAGCGCACCAAAGAGGGTAATTTGTCAAGTTTGTCCCTACAGAAGGCACCAAATCAGGCACTCTGGCAAATTTATCCATTCAGAATACACCAAAGAGGGCACTGTGTTGTGTTTATCCGACATAGTGGCATACAAGAGGGCACTTTTGTGGTGACTTTTCAAACATTTCACTAATGTTTGAGTATGTGGAAAAAAAATAGGGGAATCGAGACAAAATATAAAAACTAATTGTCTTCTCTTTCAAGCTTTTGAGACAAAAGAAGCACATTTTAAACATCACATTTAAACAGCCATTCCAGTCATAAGGACACTGCAGTTTTTCAGGGTTTTGAAGCCATTTCACGAAGCAAGAACTCTCCCAGACTCTCCTAAGGCTTCAGAGCCTGGGTCTATTGAAGGAGGCGAAGCTGCAGATTTAAAAGTCATAGGGGGTCTCCTCACTGAACACTTATCTTTTCATTAGAGAGCAACTATCTTGTGTATATATTTCAAATAGCATCAACCATCTGTTACCAAAATAAATGTTCATAAATTTCCACAAAAATGCACCGTCATTGTGGGCCCCAGTGCAACTCTATTTCTGATTCTATCACCTTAGAGACTCAGCAATACTTTGTCCCAAAAAAATCTATTCCCCTGGTGCACAGGAGGTTTAGAGGAAGGACTCGCCTTCTCTGCTGGGAAAAAAAAAATTACTCTTTCTCCCTCCCGACGCCTCGTTCTGTCAACAGCTGTCACTGGCGAAGCACGCAGAAATGAAAAAGTCACGGGAACAACAAACAGCACAAAACTCATCACAACAACAAGTACAGCTCAAACCATTTTGTTAAGGCATCTTGGCACGGAGGCTGCAGCACAGAGGCTAGATGTCATCTTGTTTCTGCATGTAAGACTGAAGCGGAGAAGCTCTGAGCTTTGACATTGAGTCGTAGAGGTCAGCAGTTCATATATATGAAAAGTCCATCTCTTTATATTCTGTCTGTCCTCAATGAAGACGTAAAATATACTTACAATGCATGAGGTATAGCTGAATATATTGTTTCGGAGGGCTATGGAGAATGTCAATCAAGCTGCAGAACTATTCCACAAGGACATGCATGCATATTCTAATACTAACCAGGCTGCTGCAGTGTCATTTTAAAGTGTTTGGTTTAAAACAGAAGCCCTCGGTGCTTCCACAATAACCTTGCCTGCTGTATAATAATATTTGAGAATTCGTCTGTATTGTGATGTTGTTATCCAAAGGCGAGTCATCAGTGAATTAATTTGAGTAACTGGCGAAAAATATTTGGTGTCAGCGGAGAACCGGGGGCTTTTTAAATGTCACCTTCTCTATATTCCGGGGGATGCTGAGGCTTTTTAAATGGCACCGCATTAATGATGCACGATTAAATGCTCAATATCAAATAGAGGCGACTCCAATTACAGTTGGTGCACTTTTGCTGTTGTGTGGCCTTCGTGAAAAACGACTCACAAACGCGGCAGAAGTGAAATTCTTCCCAAGATGATACGTGCCATTTCCAGGGCTGGAACAAAGCCGTCTTTTGTGTCTTTTTTCCCCTCTCTTGATCCTACATCAGTGACCAAATTGAAATCCTCTCCTCTGTATGGTGACCTGCGAGTATCTGGGGACACGCGATAGGAGCGCTCAGCGCCTCGAACAATGCCACGGAGTTAGGCTCTGATTCATGCTGGAAACGGATTAATTTCTCTGCAAATTAAGTGCTAATTCTTTCTCTTATCTTTGCCCCAGACTCTCATTGAGCGCCCTTTTCTCTCTCCTCAGCACCCTGTTTTCCCCTCCCCGCTCCGGGTTCTGACTTTGTGTGACAGGGCTCTGGCTTGAGCTGTGACTAGAACCACCCTTTGGTGTTATTTCACTCATGTGTCTGTCTGCGCTGTGGAGCTCAGAGACATGCTCCATATGTCCTCCTTTCCTTTTCTGAAAGACGCCTGTGAGTTAATGTGCCCCCTGAGCTTCTTAAGCATTTAATGACAGTGACCGATTAAATAAAGTGTGTGAAGTGCACGCCTGGTGTATTCCTATAATAAACGTATGGAGAGCTTGATGTACAATTAAAGGAAGGGATTTAAACTGCTAAACTAATTTTAGCGAGTATGTTGTCTAATTTCTAGTCAGAAAGTCTCATTAGTGTTAATATAAGCCTTGTTTAACCAGCAACTCAGGATAAACATCTCATTTCAAGACACTACAAGGTAAAAAAAAATTAGGCCTGAAATGCTCTTTAATTGTATAAAAATATGCTGAAAGCAAAATTTTCTTCAGTTTCTTTTCCCAAGAAAACACTTGCAATTTAAGAAAACTGTATCAATCTTTTCTTGCTGTACTAACAGCTAAGGTTTTTACAACAGCTCTGGCCTTACTTTTTGCTTCTTTTATTCCTTTGTGCTTGCAGTAGCCAGGGGGGAAGCATTGTGATCTAGGGAGTCAATATGTTAAGGCCATTCTTGTGAACGTGCTTCAAGGCATTTTATTTAAACTTGGCACATACGTCCACTTTGGCTGTGTTCACACTGCAGTTAAAAGTGACTTCAATCTGATTTTTTTCTGACAGTGTGAACAGCACAAGTCACACTGAATCTGACCTTACTGAATCAGATCCAGGCCACTTTGGCTACGTTCGCACTGCATGCATTAATGATCAGTTCTGATCTTTTCTCAGATCTAATTGTTTTGTTTGCCCATTCACACTGCAGTCAACTTCCAAAAGCTCTGATACATATCTGATTTATAACCACATACGAAAAGTGGCATACGAATCTGATTCGAAAAGGTTGGATTCAGTGTGACTTGCGCGGTCCACAAAGAAAAAATCAGATACAAGTCACATAGGCTATGTTCACACTGCAGTTAAAAGTGACCTGAGTCTGATTTTTTTACTCACATGTGACTCATATCTGATTCTTAACAGTAACAGTAACTTAACAGTAACATTGAATCTGACCTTTTCAAATCAGTTTCAGGACAATTTTGTATGTGGTTCTAAATCAGATACTACTGATCTTGTCAAAGTTGACCGCAGTGTGAACAGACAAATAAATTTCAGATCTGAGAAAAGATCAGAATTGAGCATTAACACCTGCAGTGTGAATGTAGTCTCAAAAAAAAAAAAAAAAAAAAAAAAAAAAATGGATTCAGGCCACTTTGAACTGCACTGTGAACGTAACCAGTATGGTTCTAAATCTGATATGAATCTGATCTTTTGGAATTGATTGCAGTGTGAACAGTCAAGCAAAAACAAATCAGATCTGAGAAAAGAATCAGAATTGAGCATCAATGCCTGCTACGTTCACACTGCAGACCTTAATGCTCAATTCTGATTTTTTTGTTTGCCTGTTTACACCGGATTCAAATTCCAAAAGATCAGATACATATCTGATTCAGAACCACGTAGGAAAGGGGTCTGAATCTGATTCGAAAAGGTCAGATTCGATGTGACTTGTACTGTCCGCACTGTCAGAAAAAAATCACGAGTTACATGTGAGCAAAGAAATCTGATTGAGGTCACTTTTAACTGGATTGTGAATGTAGCCTTTGACTCATGGATGATTGGATTTCTGAGGTCAAAGGTCAAGGGACTTCATATTCATACCTTTGCCTATGAATGTAAATGCTTCTTTAAACTTGACACAAATGCCCACTCTTAATCAAAGATGAACTGATATTCATCTCATGCATCAATTCGACCCCCAAATGCTGAATTATTTTGGTAACCCGAAATCATTCAATTTAAAAGTTGGACTTACAACAGTGAGAAAATAGGACTTTAATTAACCACAAGCACCCCCAAGTACGTCTTCTTGTCCCACTACTGTCTGGCAAAAGCAAACTGTGAAAATGTGCATTTATTTTTTTAATAGCCACAAAATATCTTGTGATTAGGTGCTGTTTAATTTTCCTTTAATCACTGCAAGAGATGCTTAAAGAAAAAATTACTTAAATCATTTATTTGTAACATGTCGAATGAGATTGCGCTCTTTTTTAAGTTACAGTCTACACAAACCCTGGCGCCCATTTTTATACCTGTATCTGACCAACAGAAGCAAACAAGATCATCAGGTCAGGCAGAGGATCTGACCTCTAATGTAGCATGAATGAGCTTCACAACAAAGCCATTCTCCTATGTTTTTCAAGGAAACCACTCTCAGTGAAAAAGCAGGAAGAGAGATGATCTTTTTTGTCCAAACAATCCTAAAATTGCTCACTAGAATTTTAAACAGAGCAGTTTTTGCAATCAAGCATTATAAATAAAGAGCATGCAATGCTGCTGCAACTTGTTAGGTAAAGAAAAACTCTTTTTGTGCAGATTTCATTCCTGTTACATGTCTTACCTTTTTTGAATTGCCATGCCCTGCAGAGCTCCAAGACAGTTTTGCATGCATACATGATATGCAGCACTAATACAGTATGATCAAGCTTTGAAATGCAGATAATACAACTGTAGTTTGATTGCAAGAAAGTTCCAGTTTTGACCTCATGGCTTCTCTCCAAATCAAATCAGACAGCTAGTAACAGTGGAAACAATGTAGCACCACACTTCGGACATAACCTTTTCTATTCCAGGACATTTTACACCCTGAACAGCCTCCAAAAGAAAACCTTTTCTAACATGTGAATCCATTGAAAAGCTCAGCCCGCCATCAGATTAGCCGCACCCAACTCGTATCCGGGAATGTACCGCCGTGTCTGCCATTTAGGGAACTTTGGAAAGGACACCAAGAAAGGACATGGATTCATCATTTATTCATGAAAGGTGAGCTGGGAATTCAAAGCGTTTCTTTCTTTTATTTAAAGCGGTCTTATGGAGAATAATAAAATTCTCATCGTGCGATCGGGGTGGTTTATCTGGCTACCGCTTCTCGTTTGACATCCCTAATGAGCAAAGGGGTAAAATTAGAATGTGCCTAAAGAAATGTATGCATGCATGGGAGTGCATGAAGAGTATGAATATGCACGTATGCACACAGGTAAGAGATTGCACCCAGAAAGCTCTACTTACACATGCAGACTTAGAAACAACAGGCTCATTATGTACAGCAAATCCATCTAGAATTTCCCAAATAAACCTCCCTTTGTCTCCCATGAGGGTTGTGAGTCCTTAGATACTGTGACATGATTCAGGTGAGACATCCTTTGAAGTCAGAAGTGACTCATGCTAAGATTGGCAGTGGCATTTAACTTCTCTGACAGCTTCTTACCCTTTCATACCTTGATTAATAAGCCAAACTTATTATTCGCTCAAACTCCCTTAATATTGAGATAATGTGTCATATTAGTTTTTTTAAGAAGTCATTTTTCATAATCGTTAGATAACCCTCCTTGAAAGGGTTGGCTGGGTGCGAGGAGAGCGGGGGTCGGCGAGGTAGCAGCCAGGGACAGCTGTAGCACTCTATAAATGAGTATGCTAATGCTGACTGACATTTCCTTGAACAGCGGTGAGGGAGAAAACTCTTGCTCCCAATTATACTAAACGTCAGTGAGAAAAAGAGGCTATACCTGTGCGGAGAGGATTCTACAAATGTAGGGAAGGAATGCTGTGAAATAATACGGAAAAATGTTAATGTGAAGTTATTTCCATGGTCACATATGTAGAAGTTTGTCCATCAGTGCAGCCTCCTTTAGTGCCCTTAAAAACTCAGTGGCTCTACATAGAAAAATATCATCCATTGTTTTTGGGATATTCATATTAATTGTATGTTGTGTCCCAATTAAGGGGCTGAATCCTTCGAAGGGCATATTTGACCAATTTCATCATAGCACTGGTTAAAGGCTGTCCCATTTCAAAGGCTCCTTCAAATGCAGCTGACAGGCCCTACTCTCCTTGGACCATGTAGGATCCATCAAGTGCATACTTCGTGACTGTAAATATCCCAAGAGTCATTGTATGCCCCTTCAGATAAGATGGTGAATTTTTTTAATAACAAATGGCTTCATAACAAAACAGTAGTGTGTGAGAACAGTTTAGGACACAAATAGAAAATCCTCTGTAGGCCAGATTATTTCATTTTAAAGTAGCCTAGGTAAATTGGCTTACCTAGGCTGTGTTTCAAGGTTATAAAAATTCAACTAGAAATTACTAAATAAATAAACCTAAAAATAAAAAATAATTGTAGTTAACTGAAACTAAATTAAAACTAAGCTTTACCAAAAAACGTAAACTAACTGAAACTGTATAGTGGCAAAGATGCTAACAACAACACGGGATCAAGCAATAACATCAAGCTACACCAGCACAGTTCAGCAGACCAGGATTTGTCCCCAAAACGACAACATCTAAGCTAACTAATGTGATCACTAATGGGTCGCCAGAGACTGCAGGCCATCGACATCGTTGACAACAAGGGGCTTCAAGACATCTTCAGGGTTGCCTCGGATGACCCGTACCACAGAACACCTACGAGAACTACTGCCACAAGAATCCGTGAACTGTATGACAGCTAAAAAGGCAACTAAAGTGGAGCAGCTGGCCTGAGCTACATTTATTACACCGATGAGAGACCACTGGACATCAGTCAGCTACTTCAGCTACCTCAGGGTAACAGCACACCTGATCATTCACTTTACTGCAGAAGTTATTTTGTACCCGATGTTTTAGTCTTCATTTTAAAAGTACTGTTCATACAGTTAAAATAATGAAAATAAACACTTGATGATATGAATATTTAAAAATCTAAAAATGACCAAAACTAATGAAATGTTGTGATTAACTTGATTAATTTTTTTAATCAATTAACAGCACTAGTAAAAACTAGGGCTGTCAAAATTGATGTGTTAATACGGATTAATCCATCATCATGATTAATCTGATTAAAAATTTTAACACAATTAACCCATCTACAGCGCAGAATGGCTCGAAATCCCTGAGACATCTCTGGCAACGCATTTCGGGCAGTTTGTCCAAGTAGGGTTACCGTCGAGCATGCTGCCGCACATGCGCGATGGTAACCGTTGATCCGGTAGTGACCAACCAACTCGATATGGAAGGCGTTGAAAGCACGTTGACCCTCTTGATGGGAAATTTGAGTACAAAAAAAAGAAAAAAACAAGACGGAACAGTCGACCGATTTAAAGTATTATGCACATTCTGCAGGAAGGAGTTTTCTTTTCACCGAAGCACTTCAAGCTTAAAATATCACATTAACGTGAAGCATACGTTCGTCGGAGATTGAGTATGTTTGCTTATGCAAAATTAAACGCGATTAATATAGATTAAAAATGAATGTATTTAACCATGATAAATCGAAATTAATCCACAGCAACTCTGATTAATCTGATCAAAAATTTTAATCGTTTGACAGCACTAGTAAAAACTAATTTAAACTAAACTGAAATTGAACACAGAAAGTGTTTGTACCTTTGTAACCTGTGTTTTTTTTCAGAAGGTAACCCCTGGATTTGGACATAACTAATAAAGTCTATTCCACACAGGTTGGAATATTTGAAACATGAGGTCTGCCTCCTCTGTTAGAAAAATAACCAGTCCACACGCTGGTGTTAAGTTTGGCAGCTTTTTAAAATTAGTCTTAGTCTTTAAATTCAAATGTTCTTCGGTTTTAATCAAATTTTAGCCTCACTTCTCTGTACTTCTTCTAAGTCCTGTTAGCTAGTTTGGCATCTCCATCTACACGGAGTTTCTAAAAGTCTTCCTGGAAGAGTTTTCCAAAAGGTGCGTTGATGGTGACCTTAAATGCTACTTGTGTACAGAAGGTCAAACGCACAGAAAAACCTCAGTTTTTTGTGTGGACAGGCCTGAGTCACAGTTTACCCTGCTCATCAGGATGATCTGGTGCACCTGAGATTGCCACTCCAGCTGATGGCTGTTGGTAATCAGTGGGGCTGGCAGGCTATATAGGGAGGTTAGTAGCTCTGTTCAGTTGATGTGAGCATCAGAAAGGTCAACACCATCAGTTTGCTTCTCCTTTTTGGGGGTTTAATAGGAATGTTTTAGTTTGAATGTGTGCTTGTGGTTTCACTTTATCTATCCCTAATCTTGTGACTCCCACCTTTTCTTGTTTTGGGTCAAATTACATGTCTACTACAATGGTAGAATTAGCAGGTTGCAGTTGGGAACCATAATCCCCTGCCATCTTTGAGAAATTTGCCCATTTTTGTGTGTGACTCAGTTTTGTCCATTGTAAAGCTTGTGTAAGTTTCTCCATTAGCAACCTCTTTAGTTAGCCAGAATAAACATGTCAGTCACAAGTTGCCCCACCCTCAAAGATATGCCCTATTTGGTGTTGAATTTACTCTAATCTATTATTCACTGATTTGAAGAAGAATAGAAACCAATGATTTGCACCATACATTCAATGGGAAAAAAAAACAAAACATTTTAGGTAGGCATAATATGTAACCATTTTGAACCATAATAAAGGTGATATCAAATATAGCTTCACAAAATTTTTTCTTGGAGTAATAACTGTCAGATTCCCTATAGATTTATTGTTCTCAGCTCTGTGTTCACACTAACGGGACAGCACTTTCTTCAGCCTTTTTGTTTCACTCTGTGGTTCAACACATGCCCCCTCCCCACCCACCTCCCCAGCTAGTCGCCCTGCCAGTCATGGGGTAAGAGAAGCTCAACCCACTCAGGGACGTTGTAGAGGAATACGTTTTGTTGCTGAGGTACAATTCAAGAATGGACTTTCCACACAAAAGAATTTTGTTTAGTCTAAAAGAATGAAAATCAAATAATCGTTGGGTTGCTTATTCATATAAAAGACAAAGGACTGTGCTTGGTCAGAAGGCCAACAGGGGGGTAGGGAAAGAGGGAAGCAGTGCACTGAGGGACAGATTTGTATTGGTCTGACATTTTACATATTTTCTTTGTCTTGGCTACAGCAGCGAAGAGCTGATCATGTGCTTAGTTAAACCTTGGTCCTGTTTTTAAGCTTGGGCTAGCTAAAGGAAAGGTGAAACCAAACCTGAAGAGGTTATCTCTTGACCTCCCAGATGAAAAAAAAATCCTAACATACTTTCGTCAAAGAATACCGGCATGCTTGAATTATTTTTGTTATCCTTTCAAGAGAAAAATGCTGAGAGGATCTCTCGATGAATGGACAATATAGCCTTGGTGAAACATGGGTTGACCTCATCAGAAAGGACCTAGATAGACAGAGTTCCACCAGGTGCATTACACCTATAAATGCATTGTATGACGAGCCAGATCCCTTTTCAAATTCTGACAAATTGGATCTGTTCTCAAAGCTTGTTTTGATAGTGTCAAAGTGTCATTATCTAAAAGCCTCCCTTATACACCCTATCTGCAACAGTTCAAAAAGAGCAGTAGGTGAATAACTTCAAAAAGCAGATTGTGTCTTTCGGTGGGGATTTTTTCAAACATACTGCCAACATAAAAGGTCAGCAGAGCAGAAACAAACAAGGACAGAGGAATAGAGAAAGTCAGGTTGAGTCGGTGTGTTTGGTTGAAGTAATTGGCCGAAGGTGATGGTCTTTAAGGGGAGGAAGAGAACTAAGAAGAAGGCAATGTGATTAAAAGAGCTGGGAGAAGACACTGAAATGAGCAGAAGAATAAAGTCAAATTAATGACGGGAAAAAATAAAATATTAGAAAGGGGGTCAGCTAAAGTATCAAATTACTTGAAAAAAAAATTGTAGCAGTAACTAAACATCAAGAAAACATGAGACCTCAAATTAGATTGGGTACATCTCACCAATAAATGATAACATTTTCCTCAATACTCCACATGTTTGAATGAGTATTTTTGAACAGGACTTCTCAAAAATCTTTAAGGGGATGTCCTTGCACTTTGAAACTTTCCATGTCTACGCTGACTCAAGTATAGCTTGTTTTTGAAGGTCATTCAGTAGGTCAAAGTCATTGAGCCTCATGTTCAGCCCTTACTAAAAAACATATGTTAAACATTCTTGCAGTGCCTACAAAAAGTATTCACCCCCTTGGATGTTTTACCTTTTATTGATTTTATAAAAGCAGTCATGGTCAATATAATTTCTTTTTTCCCAAAGAATGCTTACAAAAAAATCCAACGTCAAAGAAAAAATGGATTTCTATAAAGGAATGTCAATTAGATAAAAATATGTAATGTAAAATAAGTGACTGCATAATTAACTCCCTTTAAAGTGACTGACCTGATTCAACAGAGGTCTAGCAAGCTGGTCCTAGTAGTCTCACAATCAGTGAAATGGGGTCACCTGAGTGCAGAGTGATTGTACTGTAAAGGCACCTGTGTCCTGAAGGTCCTGTCACTGGTTAATCAGTATTCATGGCTACCATTACACCATGAAGACAAAAGAACACTCCAAGCAACTCAGAGAAAAGGGTTGTTGAAAAGTATGTCAGGGGATGGATAAAAAAAAATCCAAGGCCCTGAACATCCCAAGAGTTCAGTTAAATCCATCATCAATAAGTGGAAGGACTGTGGAAAATGTGTAAATCTGACTAGATCAGACTGTCCTCACTGACTGAGTGACCGTGCAAGAAGAAGGCGAGTGAGTGGGAACACCGAGACACTTATAACTACTCTGCAGGAGTTACAAGCTTCAGCAGATGAGATGGGAGAGACTCTGCAATCAACAACTGCTGCCCAGGTTCTTCACCAGTCAAAGCTTTATGGGAGTGTGGCAAAGAGAAAGACACTGTTGAAGAAATCATATTAAATCTGGATGAGAGTTCCCAAAAGGCATGTGAGAGACTCTCTGGTAAAGTGGAAGAAATGCTGCGTTCGATTGTACTCGGAACTGGGATAAATCTGACCTCCGAACTGGAAAAGTGCAATAGAACTGCCCTTGAGCTCGGGACTCCGACTCGGGAATTCGGGTATGATTCAAGAAGTCCGAGTCGGTCGGAATGACGTAGCAAAATGGCGTCACACACCGTGAGTCATTTTCTCCTCAAATTTTACTTTTATGTGCCGTCTAATTTAGCATTTGTGTTACTACAGTACAGGCCTCTGCACAGCTCGCTTGATGCCCGTATAAGTTCAGTGATGCATGTAGGATTCCCCTCGCTGGTGCATTCAAGTCATACTTACAGCATATGACGTTTCTCTTTCTCTCTCTCCCTCAAGTAGCTAATATATTTCCCCAACAGTAATTTTTGATCCTTGAAAAACATCAAAACAAACATCAGCTTACTGTGGCTGGCCGAGTTTTCCGAGCTTATGCAATGAAACGCATTTACCTCGGAAGTTGGAATTTCCAACCTGGATCTTTCCAAGTTCTGAGTACAATCGAACACAGCAAAAGTCCTTTGGTCTGATGAGACATCACCACAAACACACCATCCCCTCTGTGAATGGTGGTGGCAGCATCATGCTGTGGGAAAACTTCTCAGCAACGTTTGTGGAGGTAGAGGGTAAAATGAATGCCGAAATTACAGGAAAATCCTAGAGGACAATCTTATGCAGTCTGCAAGAGAGCAGATTTATTTTTCATCAAGACAATGACCTGTAGCATGCAGACCTAGTGCTGTGATTGCCACAGAAGGTGCATTAAAACACTGACTCAAAGGAGGCAAATATTTTCAGTGGTATTACTTTGTAGAAATCTGTTTTCACTTTGAAATCTAATCTTATGAAAAGTGCCAAATAATATTGGCCAGGATTGATTTCTGAAACTTCTGAAAAGGTTAAACATCCAAGGGGGGTGAATGCTTTTTGATCGGCATTGTAAGTGAATATCCTTTCATTTTAACATTCTAAAATTTCACCGTGGGAAAGAAAAGCCTTGCAGAGGCATGAAACTACCAGGCAGTTGTTCCACTTGTCTGTTTTGTTTTTCACAGGAAATAAAAGATGGTTTATAAAAACAAAACTTAAGTTTCACATCTTTTAGAATTATCACAGGCCATTGCAGAGATCAATCTAGAACAATACCTCATCTAGACTTGTAATTAGTGTTGCCTCGTCAACAAACTTAGTCTGCCCTTCCACTGACATACAGTATAAATATACCCATGTTAGTCCTCATATCTTGAGTCCATGTGATGTTTCCTGACAGCTAACACCTCATGAAGTTTACACAAGGTCTCACATTGCAATGACAGCTGTATGTAGACAGTTGACCAGCATGGCTGGGCTGGTGATTAGTTTCATTATTGAACAACTTGCCCTAAGGTATCTGAATGCAAAAGTGAAGAATGATCATGCCAGGGTCACAGATGTGAAGGAAAAATTGATTAATTCATGTTTACATGACGTTAATGTTCATACAGTTGCTTCACAGTAAGCCATTGTTCCAAGGCATGTATAGATATGTTGCATTTCTCACAGTGTACAGCCTTGAGTTTAGTGTTGCACATTTTCTAAATGTCTTCAGAGATAGTAATGTTCTTATCAATTTCGGATTTTTTTTTAAATTTTTTTTTTTAACCTCTGTCTTTGGCTTTGTCGAGGCAGAGAATGCATCCTGGATTCATCCTTGACATTTTAGTCAAATTATCTGAAAATACCTCGCTTTTCCTTCAAATGTCCTCATAACAACATGTAAAACTAAATGGCATGAATTTCATTTTCAGAGTTTCCATTACACCCAATTTACCAAAAAAGAAAAGCAAAAGCATTCAAACTTTTTGATGTGTTAAATCAAAAAATGTTTCAGAGTCTAAAGAAGTCTGACCTTTAGGCTTTGTAATTCATGTTTACTTTAAATGGAAATGCTTTGCAAGCTGTAAAAGCAAACTTTTTCCAATGTATAAACTTTATTTCGAACACAGCCTGAGGACAGCTTCATGGGAGAATCTGTGAGTCTGAGGAAGGTAAGGTAGCTCAAAAACCTCCTACAGATCTGCGAGTGTGAACCAACACCGGGGGCTGAGGTTTAATGGGAGCTGTCCACCAGACGTGGTGCTGAAATGCTGACTGGAAAGCAGCAGCTGAGTTTCGTCTGTATTTCTGTGTGGAATTTAAAAACATGCAGTAAGTTCGTATTGGAAAGGCTTTACCAAACACTGAGCAAATGAAACCCAGGCAGATCAATAATTTCTTAATTAAAAATTGATCAAATTGCTGTTATATTAAAAAGGCCCAGTTATGCTGCCTCCAGCTGTTCAGCGGGGTCTTTAAGGCTTTAGAATAAGGCTGCAAAATTTTAACCAAAATGATTGAGATAATAATGCTTCTATGGAAGGAAGGAGGCATCATGTTTCAAAGTTGTACATCTGCCCATCCTTCTGGGCCATTCTTATAAAAAGGCTATTTCAAGAACTCTTTCAAGGATCTCCATCAAACTTTCTACAAATGTCTACTCTGACTCCATATAACCTTATCAGAGATCATAGGTCAAAGGTCATTAGGCCTCGTGTTCATCCCTTGCTTGTCAATGTGGTAACTCAAGGTTGCTTTGAGGGATTTCCTTCACACTCAGCACTAATGTCCACTCTGTCCAAAGGATGAACTGATTTTCTTTAAAAGTAATAGGTCAAAGGTTAAGGTTTTAGTAACACTTGGAGGTATTATCTTCCAACTGTGTTGAAACATCCACCGTAACTTAAGGATTAACTGACTAGGTTGTGGAGGTCAAAGGTCAGGATCACAAGGCTTAATGTTCATTACTTATACGTGGAAAAAATATTCTAAAAATGCAAATCTATTTTTAAAATTCTACTTTAATACCCAACAGATTCTGTCAGTTACATCCATGAAATAACCACAGTACAAACATTACAGACTGAGCAACATTTCATTAAAGAAAGGATGAACAGGTCAGATCTCAAATCCGGGATTAAGTCACGTACAGACCTTTTTCAGAAGTTGGCATGTGAACAGTGACTCGTGAAAATTCTGTTAGCTTTAGCTAAATCCCACAAAGCTATGCTAGCTACATAATATTACTACATAAACCATTGTGAGTTTAATCAGTTTTATTTTGAAAGTTTAGCCTGTTTCTGTTCTGACAGAGGCGATGTCTCACAGTAGTGGTCTGAAAGAGGGGGCATCTGAGAGGTGCAGTCTGCAGCCAGACTGTTTTAAATATGACATTTTTTATGAGTAAGCCAGTTAACTTTAGCTGAAACAAAAAACTCTTTGCTATGCTTCTATTTTGTATTCTATACTGTCTTACACAGTAGGTAATTCATTTACCTGAAAAAAAGCTTACTTTGAAATTTGATTTAGCTTAGCTTTTCTCATATAGAAGCATCCCTATTAAACTGAGAGTATGCAAGCAATTAAAGCTTCTCAGAGTTACAGAAAGGAATCCTCATAAACAAGGAAATTTTGACTTTAAGAGGTTGAATGACTTGAACCTTCAACCTGATCATGTATTATAGAAAGTGCACTGCTAGACTGACACTGACATATCTTTCTCTTTAAATCTGCGGCTTGTGTTAATTAGACAACACAATTTCTCATTGAAACTACGTCATTATAACTAACTGCTGCCCTCACTTGGCCAAAGCACCAATAGCAGCACCTTAGAGTTAAATTGTTATTGATTTTACTGTGTACTCTCATCATCTGTATTTAATAAAACGACAGAGATAACCCTGAGCTGAGAGAGCTTATTGTTACAGAAACTTCATCAGATTTAAACAGGGTTTGTTATTTTTCTTCCTTTTTCGTTATTGTACGACCAGGTTATCTTGAAAAGGCTCATTCTGTCCCCTGCTCCACTTGAGAGGAGCGGGGAGATTTTTTCCCTTGACCCAATGATTAAATAGCTCCTCTTATGTTATTTCAATTGTAGTGCAGCCTATTCATCTGCTTGACAGAAAGTTGTGCATATTCCATATCAGGAAAGTTATTAATCCTGGTGTCATGCTTTTAGATTAGGGTCAGCAGAATTGATTTCTTCTGTGCAGGTTAGCAAGAGAAACAAGAAATGAGGAAAGCGGGCAACCAGGAGAGAAGATGAAAGCTCACCAACAACTATAATTTCTCACCGTCACATATGTGGGATAGTCATGCATATAAAGATATTCATACTGGTGCATTAATGCATAAACTGTATGAATATATGCAATGAGGTCATCAGTCACTACATGAAAAACAATTATTGGCTCTTTTAGTGCTCTGCCTGCTGTGGAATCAATCTACAGATTCCTATGAAGAAACACTCTTTGAAATAAAAGGGCCGCGTCAGCACGAGTACTAATTTCACTGCTGTTTCTGATCTATGTTCTTTGCCCTCCACATCAAAGAGAATATAATTTCAATGCATTTTCATTTGCTTTTGTCCCCGATAGAGGAGGGTTTCATTGATAGCACTCAAGTACTGGCACTTGTTGATTTTTCAAGATTGCAATGTAGAGGTGACCTATAGTCAAGTCAGCATGGTAGCTTGGTGAAAAGGTGGAGATGCAATTCTTATTCCAGCTTCATTCAATGGACCTGAGAGGTTTCAGTAAAATAAATTAATTTTCTAGATTTGCTATCAGCCAATACAGAGTACCCTTCTTATTAAGAGTGTCCTGGCCAAGATGGGCAGCAGCACATTTAAGAGTTACAGGCATGAAACATAGCAGTTACAATCAACCAATCCTGAGTCACAGAGCTCAGGGTAATTAATCAAAAAAACATCTACAACCTGAAGCATCATCCTCCGATGCCTTCAATCCACTCTCAAAAAGATTTAAAGAGATCAGCTCCCCAAGACATAGAGTCCAGCAGGTTCCAGGCTGCAGAAGCAGCATACCTGAAACTTTCACCCATCTCGAGATGGGTGGCAGATAAAAATAAATATGTAACAGAGCAAAAACTATAGCTTCCAGAACTTTTCACATGAATAAAATCACACCAGTATGAGAGAAGCCATACTGGGACCCAGCCAAACTGGGGGCACATGGAGTTCAGCAATGGTCCATCTTAAAGTTAAGCTTTAGAAATGATATTTGGTTTTTAACCTGAATAATAACTACTCTTATCATAGCAACAAAATGTGCATTTTATTTATTCATGCTGTAGTACAATGAAGCCTTTTTTCAAACCCCTTTTCTTAAAACAGAATTACCTTTTTATCAGTGATGTGTAACAATGTGGATGGGCACATTCAATGATCAGGAGGGGATGTCAGACTTCAAGAAAAGGCCGTAGAAGTAGAAGAAACTGAGACAACCATTGTGGAAGAGTAGGATTATTGTGAAAGGAGACCAAAAATATGAAATGATGCTGTACGAAGTTATTTCAAGATATTTAACAAAAAGGGCAGGTCTAGATCGTACTCTGAGGTGTTATAAATACCCAACTCTAAGTGATAAACATGTTTATGCTGTAACACTCTGTAAAAGATGGTCAAGCTACTTTGCTGCTAGCTTATTTAACGTAGCAGGGGTAGAAATACCATTGATACCCCTTTTTGCTCAAAGCTATTTTGGAAAAGGTGCTTAATCTAGTGTTTGTTTTTCCATTGTCAAAGAATAAAAAAGACATTGGTTATAGTGTGTCCTCAACTCCTTGCCTATCCATCAGGGCTGACATACCTTCATTTGAAGCTGTGGCACGAACATCTGTGGCTAGGATCACAACTGGAATGTGCAAATCACTAGGAAGAGCGGCATTTGTACAGAGTTTCAAGCCAGACAAGGGTGCAAAATAAACATGTTGAGCGTCATGATCTGCCGTCTCTGATGTTGGGGCTACGTTGCAGATTTGGCTGATGCCTGTTCAGCATGAGTCTGGTTCTACTCAGGGTTTCTGCCTGGCACAGGGAAGTTTTTCCACAGTCCTTAAGTTTTTCCAAATGTTAGCTCTGAGTTCCTGGTGGATTAATGAGAGTCTTTATGAATAATATAACAAAAAGTTCTGTCTAGACATGACCCTTTTTGTTGAGTGTCTGGAGTCATTTTTAACTGATGTCATACTAATAAAGACCAGCTGGATAGTTGAAGAGTATACTCACCTCTGTTGCCACCACTATAATACTGGTGTGTAGTATAGACTGAGTCTGCAGCAGACTGTATGGCAGTGTGTTCTATGGTGTATTATCTGAAAGGTGCATTGATTTATGAAACTGGAACATCTATGCTGGACTACATACATGTCAATGCTGGTTTTCTTATATAAACGGCTGAAATAGAACATAGTTATGGCACAACAATAGAATAAAATGTTGTTGTCCCTGGCTGTCTTTTTCAGTATTTGTATGTTGACTATGAAAAGGGTAATAAATATGTCATTTCCCATTTGGAATAAAATCAGCCGTCACTCACATCCAGGTCAATATGAAAATGAAAAGGGGAAATGCATCTATACATCAGCCTCTAACTAGAGCTGGAATGAGATTGCAGTCTGATGACACGGCGGCTAATCAGAGCCAGCAGTCTGAGAGAGATGTAACATGTGGTCCTGTGGTCGTTTACCTGCAGGAGGACTTATCGATCACCGCACCATGTGCACCTGATTAAACCAGACAAGAGGCGTTAGCTGTGCTACGTGACACAAAGCTGCAGCCTGACTGGCTTTGTTTCAATCCTCCGTCGTTGCTCTGCTAATGGATTTACCCATTAGTTGTAGAGAAGGTCATTACAAGAATTAGCTTTTTTTCTTTCCTCCCTCCTTTTCTTTCGCCTGTGGTAAAATGAGCCTACAAGAATTACACCTGTGAGACTCGTGTCGACACAAAAGGCTGCGTGAGCTGCTCTGTAGCAGGCAGTTGAGTGGCGGCGGCGGCGCAGTTGTGAAAATTGAGTGTAATTGTTTTGAAAATTGCCATTGAAATGATTCATCGCTTCAGGAGTAATTGTAACTTGTTCCCTGAAGTCTTCATGAAAAGATTAGCAAATAGTAAAAGAATGTGTAATTTTAGTTTCTTCCCTCAGAGAAGGTTGTTGATTCTGTTTGTCGTCATGACATTGCAAAGCGAATGAATAAGGACATGAAATTGAAAACTTTGTGCAGCCATTAAGCTGCTCCTCTCCATGGGCCAGTTATATTATTTGGACTGGAGCAGTATCGGCATATGAAAAATATATTACATTTGCTTTTTATTGAATTTCAAGGCAGCTGAGGTCTGTTTTGTCAAAATTCTCCCACGGTGAATGATTCAGTTAGAGAG
This sequence comes from Cheilinus undulatus, assembly GCF_018320785.1. NCBI lineage: Eukaryota > Metazoa > Chordata > Actinopteri > Labriformes > Labridae > Cheilinus > Cheilinus undulatus. Next base: position 30,062,866 of record NC_054884.1, on the reverse strand, counting down.
CATATCGCCTTACTGGCTGGCTGCCTTGCTATCAGGCTGCAGTTTTATTCAGGTATGTAAAAAAGCCTCTCTGGCTGAAATATATTTTCTAAAGAGATTTTTCCTCCATAAGTTCAATTGGTATCTCAAATAGAGGAGGGGTGTAAGAAGAAGAAGGGGGAGTCGTGGGATGGAAGAAGCAGAGGGAGGTTTTAGGGAAAGACAAATGGCGATGAGGAATGTGCCGTCGAGCCAGCGGCTCAGCTAATGGATCATGTGCTCCCCCCCCCCGAGTGGTCGGCCTCGCCTCTTACTGACCACGGTGCCGCTGCACTGTAATTACCTTCAGGGGAGGAAAAGGCTCTAAAGAGAGAGGGCAGAAAAATAGTGGAGAGAGGATGTGGGTAAAGAGTGACAGGATGGAGGAGCACTTGTCAGGCCATCCAACCTGCAGGAGGATTCTCTACGAGTTCATAAATGGCCTGAGTCATCTGATGTGGGTTTATGACCTTTCTGTGTTATTTATAGTGAAACAGAAAGGGAGCTATGTGTTAAGGGCTCTAACTCCTTTTTTTGCTCTTAAATCACAAATTCCTTTGACTCCACCACTCATATCCCATGTATTTTATCGTCACTCACAATGATAGAACCAGTTTGGAGTCACTATTTCTAAAAAGATGAGCTTGACTGCATCGAAAAGGGCTTCAGTGGAGTTATCCTTTAGCTGTGTCCCAATTCAGGGGCTGCACCCTGAATAGGGTTATATCTCAACAATACACAGAAAATGGTCTCATTTCAAGGGCTGAAACTTTAATTTCCCTGAACAATGAAAACTCCATGCAGTGCATCCTTCATGGCTCAACACATTCCTAGATTCACTGCACATCAACTTAAACAAGTTTGCTAACTTTGAAGCATCTTGTTTGATTTTAATTGCAAGTAACTGGTGAAAACTCAGCAACAACTATCAATACTGGGGTGAAAAACAAAAGGGTCTTGAAATTTCAAATTATCTTTAGATAAATTGTATATTATGCTAGTTATATTTAGCTGTTGTCAGACCAAAACCTCATATCTCCAAAATCACCACATTTCAGGGATTAAAAAAAAAAGCTGTATTTTTCAATGATTTTACACTGAATGATCACAGATGTAAAAGGGGAACACTAGCACTAATTTATGAAAAAAATTAAAATGATGAAAAATAGAGATACAAGGTTTTGGCCTGATGCCAGTGATTTGCTAGCTTCAGTGCATTTCAGCTTGCTACCCAGAAACAAAGGTATAAGGGTGGAGATAGCTTGTACCACAAACAGGAAATCCTTTAATCCTTCATTTCAGTTCAGCCCAAGCAATTTACCCAGGCTATGAAGGCTGGTTCTCTCACCTCAAACTTCCACATATTCCACCTGTGGTGCAATCTGCTTGCTGAATGCACTGCAGAGCAAATTGCTCCCCTTCTTGTCAATCTTTGCACTTCCACTGCACATTCTCTGGTCTGTCTCTAGTGCGTCCAAGCAACACTATTTCAATACACTCTGCTCCAGATAAGTGCCAGGTTTATTTCACTGCAGGTTGCTGCAAAATCATGTAAATCCATGTAGGGTAGATCAATCCAAACAGCCAGAAAAGCTTGCAAAGCGTCCAGTCAACTTCTGAATACAACACAATGCATAGACTTACTATATCAATGTTACATCTTTTCTTGTACAGGGGAGGTCAGCAGGTCACAGAGCTACTATGATGAAGAAAAGTTAAGTTTTGTGGTGGAAAGTCACAAAGTTTTACATGAAACCGAACATCCTTTCTAGTGAACAACCCTTTCAACTTCCCAAATTACTCACCTGGTAAAAACAAAAAATAATATAGAATCATGTTAAAATGAATGACATATGAACCTGAGCGAGGCAAAGTAATCTGCTGTTTACAGATTCCCAGGTTAACTCATAGTTTCCCATGATCTTGTCAGGGCTGCACAACATTGCTCCATGCTTCCAGTGTGCGAGGTCGCTAGCCGTTGGTCAGAGCAAAGCACTTCGCTCCTGGATCGCGGCGCAGAGGGAGTATGTGGAAATTGAAGGTCATAGGCTGAGTCCTCTGAAGAATGCTACCCCTCAAATTGGACACAGGTGCTCAGTCTGGCACACTGGTTGTCAACCAAAGGTGTAAAATTGGGTTGATCTTATTTGAATAGAACACCCTTCCACCTCTCCACAGTCACGTGTCAGTGTGTTTTACACCACTCCATTTAACACTTGGGACTGGATGGTGATGTGAGTCATGGATCATGGAGGCCCAGCCATGAAAATTCCATGAACAGGTGCAGCCAAATATTTTTGTCTGTATAGTGTAGCTTTGATTAGTTGTTAACAGAAAGTTTATGAAGTAATATTTTCTGAGTAATTTGGTTGCTCAGTGTGCGTTTATTAAAGGAAACCTCTATTTTTGGCTCCTACTTTTAAATTTCCATGTTTCTATGGCAGTACAATATCCTTCTAATTTCTTCTTGGAAAGGTTAGGAGGAAGATTTTTTTGACCCAGCAGCAGATGTTCTGTTTCTACGACCTCCACCGCTCTAACACAGTCAGCCTTTGGGGCAAAACAGCAACACATTCTGAGCCTTTGTTCCAAAATGTCTCCCTCCAGCAAGCTGTAACTCACTGTTCAAAGTGAACAATACTCAGAGAGTTTCTTTCCAGAAATAAACCTACATCACAATAACCATCGCTAACCTTCACTGACACATCGTTTTAGTTTTCTATAGAGACTTTAGATAATGTTGCCAAAAGAAAAGTGCAGAGAAGAATTAAATTCCAACTGTTCAGCCTCAGTCAAACTCCAACACTTTCTTTCAGCCACTCTAATGAAGGCTAAGTCAGACGTCTTCTTGGTATTCAGTATCAGAGGAGGATGCTGGGAAAAAGGCAGGCTTGCCGCGGGCGCAGGGTTAGTGCAATTAAACGGCTGTCTCGTTGGATTATTGTGAAGGTTGCCTGGGCAAAATTAATAGCAGCCAGTCCTTTTGTGCTCCCTGATCTCCCCCCACTCATGGGTCATTGGTGCCGGAGTGTCCAGAGGAGCTCTGGGAGGGGTAAAGCAGAGGGAGGGGAAATGGTGAGACTAAAAAACCTGTGATTTATGACATAATGTATATCCCCTGGTTGCTTTTGATTTTCCCCTAAGTCTACATGTTTTCCTAAATCTGACCTACAACAAACAATGATAATTATTAGCACCTGAAACAGCTGAAGTTTGTAAGGTTCAGCAGCCAGCATGAGCAAAAGATTGCTCATTAGTGTTTGACAAGACGGGTTTGAATCAAGGGCCTTGTTGCATGGAGTTTACAATCTCTGCTTGTGCTTGTGTGTGTCCAGGTTATCTGTCTTCCTCCCGTAGTTTGAAGATGTGAGGTTAACTGGTGAAAGGCAGTGTTGTTGACCATCACTGTTGGGTAGCACTACTTTAAAAGTAACTCGCTATATTACTGTGTTACATACCAAGAAAGGCAATACATCTAAGTACTAGTATGTCAACAAAAATGAAAAACCCTTGTGCTACCCATTTCACATGCTAACTTTGAAGGCAACATGCAACCTACTGTATGTCTACTGTCCTAACCTGATATGCCAGATGGGCTCATACATGTATTGCATGTATATATTTTAAATTCATTTGGGCGTACAATCTGTCTGTCACATGCATTGCTGGCAAATCAAAGCAGAAATGAGGTTGCAGGCTTGCACAGCTCTAGATGTAACCTGAGCTCAACAGACAGGTGCTACACTTGCTAATGAACAGTGAAGCATGTTGGTGGATAAAACTCATGCCGAGGCCAGTCGGAGAAGTGCAAAAACAACAAGGTCCAGTTCCAATAAAACTGCCGCTATAGATCAGTGGTTTAAAAATGGTGTGGCAAGGTACACTTATGTGCCTTGAGGGAAGCTAAGGTGAGCCTTGGGAAATCGTAGAACTGTAAGCTATTACTACAGCTAGACATAACTAAAGCTATTGTAACACATGTATATGATGCATGATATTGCTGGCATCGGGCCAAAGTCTCATGTCTCAATTTTTTATCAGTGTTTTTTTTCATACAGTGGATTTTACACATTTTAAAACCAGAACATGTGTCACAAAAATGCAGACTATCACCATTCAGTGTTTAAATTCATTGGAAAAAATAAGCTTTTTTTTTTTCATTCCCTGAAAAGTGGTGATTTTGGAGATGGGAGGTTTTCACCCAATGGCAGCGATATTTCGCATGGATATGAATATGGTGTGCCTTTAGATTTTGGCTTGATTCTAGGTGTGCCTTTGGCAACTAAAGTGTAAAAAACAGCTGTTATAGATACATTCAAGCTAATCGCTGCAGGTGGCGGTCATTTTATATACTGGATTACAGCACAACGAGAGCCCTCCTGTAACTATCACAAATCCAGGCCGAACAGGTCAGGAGAAAAGCGAAAACATCTTTTCCATCATGAAAGGCCTTCAGGGCTGTCCTTCGCTCCCTTTTTCATAAAGAAATATGGTCCAGTTCTGATAAAATTGCTGCTATGCTAGTGCTACTTCCAGGCTAACTGCTTTACTGGTGGCAGCCATTGCTACCCAGAACAACTAGACACTGCCCATATCTAATGCCTCATTCTACTTGAATGATGCTGATTGGTCAGGTCCGTTTTCAGACCAGGCACAATCGTTTCAAATTTGCAAGATGGATTTGCCAAATGACAGACCCATATCTTTAAGGGTGCTTCTACATTAGGCCCAGTTGTTTCAAACCGCGCCATGGCGCAATCCCCCCCCCCCCCCCCCCACTGGCTTGCTTTCATGCTAGTAACATCAAACCGTGCCCGGGCCCACTTGCGTATTTACTCTGTCTGAAACAGCAGGTGGCAGTATGCACGTAGCTGGAGAGGACAGAGAAGAAGAAGCTACCATGGCAACCACTGGGGTCATGACCTGAGCGAAGATTATTTTTGTTTTGACCTAGCAAAAAGTCCATCCTGCAGCCATGGATGATTTAAAATCATTTTATAAGATGCCAGCAACTTCACTCTTCGTATCTGCACATCTACGTGCAGCTCAGAGGATTAAATTGGCTCGCACTGCACAGATACAGCGGTTAATGAGGCGACAGGAGTCTTGTATTGCCTTTGCACCTCCTCTAACTGACTCCAGCTAGTGTTCATCTGTAAGGTGAGTCACAACAGATCATTTATTGACTGGATTCTGATGATTTCCACCTTTTTATAGAGGAAAAATGTGAACAAACTGCCGCACTGTGGAAAGAAGTTTACTTTTTACAATGACGTCATACCCGGGCCCGTAGCCTGGGCGCAGTTCATTTGCATTCACACTGCCAAAACAAACCGGCCTTTGGACTCAATTGCACTCAAGTGCACCTTCATGTTTGACCACTGAATTTGAACAAGTTGAGGAAATCCTCTGTATATGTTCATGTGGTGTTGTATTCACAAGCAAATTTAGACCACGAGGCCCAATAACCTTGATCTTTGACCTCTGAAATCTCATCAGTTCCATCACGAGTCAGAGCAGTTTAAAAAAAAAAGCCTCAAAGCTTTCTTAAGATATCACATCCATAAGAATGGCCCAGACTGCAGTAGCACACCTGCTTGTATTGAATATCAATCCTATTGCATCACTCCCTGTAAGAGAAGAATTCTTCCATGCTGACTTGCTCTGTTAAAATCACATCTTCATTTGAAATATGCACTGAAATATTTTCAGTGTTTATCAGTGGGCCCCAGGCTTCCAAAATGGTACATCAAGAAACTAAGACTCAAAAATCCATTTGAAATCCCTCCTGTTGGGAGGAATTTGTGGAACTTGTTCAACCTTTTACCCAAAATAAGCCTTTTTCGCAGAACAAATACATCAGAAGCAGAGAACATAATTTATCCACAGTACAGTCTGTGTTTCTTTGTAATCAGAGCAGCTCAAAGATGCCTTTCAAGCATTAGAGACTCTCTTGGTAATCAAACATGAGTAAAGCTATTCTTGGTAATAGAAATGTCAGAAGAGACTTATTTTAGGGTTTGATTTCCATATAAAATAGACAGTAGTAGTTTGTTTTACACATTCTCCCTCATAATGAATTCAAAAGTCGTGAAAATGTGTATCACTGCTGCACATATTGCTGTGTTTTTGATATGCGTATAAATATTTAACAGCTGTAAAAGCCAACAGAAACCAAAGCTCTTTCAGCTGTGTGCAGAGATTCTTGTGTAGTAATCTGTAAAATAAAAATCTCAGACAACAGAAGTCTAATTCTGACATGCTATAGAATAAAACCCAGCAGGTTGGATGGTAAATTGGGAAGAGGCCATGAACTCGAAAAACCTCAACAGAATTGACATTGCAGTATATTACATGTTAGCTGTTCACCTTTATATTGGATTTGGAGATCATTGGCGACGGATCAGTGACCCTGCTGGGATGTTCTTGAATCTCCCCGTCTTGCCGAGCTGGTTAGACTCAACATTGATCTCCAGGTCATAAAAGTAACCTTTAAACATTTGTGGACCGGAACAGAACTGCATTAGGTGGTGCCACTGGCAGACAAGTACCTCAATAATGGGGTTTTATAGGCAGTAATGCACGCTGATGTATCGTCATTGAAAGGTCTAATCAATAAATGAACTGTTGAACCTCGTAACACTCAAATACAAGAAGTTTTAACATCTTTACTCTGGTTTTAACACAGTATGATGGCATCAAAGTGACTGCATGCAATGCAGCAGAGCAGAATGTATCCTATCATATGTTAAAAGTGTGCAACCCCAATTCCAAGAAAGTTGGAGCGCTGAGTAAAATAAACCAACAGAATACAATGATTTGCAAACTCATATTTTATTCACAATATAACATAAACAACACATCAGATGTTTAAAGTAAGAATTTCACCTTTTAATGAAGCATTTTGCATGGGCAGAGATTCACCAATCTGTGGAAAACAGTCTAAAACAATTTCAGTAAATGTTCCTCAACATAGAATTGGGAAGATTTCAAATCTTCCACCATCTACAGTACATAATATCATCAAAAGATTCAGAGAATCTATAGAAATCTCTGTGTACAAGGCACAAGACTGTCGGTCAATATTAGATGCTCGAGATCTTCGGACCCTCGCGCAGCACTGCAATAAAAACGGCATGATTCTGTCCTGGAAATCATGGCATGGCCTCAGGAGCAAAGAAGAAGCCATAGACCGAAACCAGATAAAGTTTCTGCAAGTCGGCATTCCGGTGGTTGAGAAAAATGGATACAAAGTCATTTTCTTCAAAATGATAATTTTTCATTTTTTCTCATATTATGCAAGTCCGACATTTACACATTCAATGAAAAAAGTAACACAATTGTGACATTTAAAAGTGTTAATTTTGTGTTTTAAAATGCCCTGTTTTCAAAGTTACTACGGGGAGATTGAGGGGAGGGGAAAGTGAAACTGCTGGGTGATAATTGGCCTCTCAGACTGGCATTGTTCCCAGTTTTGCCCATTGAGATGGACAATAACAAACACCGCATGGCTCAAACGCCACCCCTCCACATAAATACAGCTGTTTCTAGTTATCACTTTTATTAACAAGCCTCAAGATGCACCCTGCAGCGAAGAAAAGTAGAAGAGACGATGAAGAAGCAGCAAGAATTAGCAACAGACTTGGGACAACTTCAGGATCACTCGACAGTGAAAGTTTGATGAAGGCGGATTTCCTATGGGAATATTTTGATGAGCGTCACCAGTCTGATTCAGAAGCTTGGTTTGGGTGGACTTTAAGTAAATGTGGCTCTATTGTTCATGCCCATTACCTGGGCTGCCTCAAGGTAGAAAAAGTCCTGAAACTTTGAGCCTGGTTTTCTCAGAACAAACAGGAACTAGAAGTTAACATTCAAATGAGCATATCTTTGTAAAATATGCTCAGATTAAGGTGTGTGATACACCATTTGAAAGCTTGGAATCTACACTTTCATAATGTGTAAAAAACTCAAAAATGACCTCAGACGACTTGCAGGAGTTTTTACCAGCTTTGGACACATTTGTTAACATGAGCCAGAAAAGCAATTGTCTTCACTGGCCAAAGCACATTTTGAATGGACTGAGGCAAAATGGAAAACTGTTCTGTGGTCAGATCAATCAAAATTTGAAATTGTGAAAGCATCATAAAAGGAAAAATCTGGTAAAGAAGACCCAGGACTGTGAAGCAGCTAGAATCCCATACCAGACAAAAATGGGAAAACATTCCTCTCCTGGAACTCCAGGTGACAGGTCTCCACACTTCCGACATATGACTAATTCAACAGAGGTCCAGTGACTGGTGCTTGTAGTCTCACAATTAGTAAAATGAGGATCACCTGAGTGCAGTGAATGTCGAGTTATTGTAGTATAAAGAAACCTGTGTCTGGAAGGTTCAGTCACTGGTTAATCAGTATTCCTGGCTACCATTACATCATGAAGCTGCTTCTCAGCAGCCGGCCTGGAAGGTTTGTAAAGGTAGAGAGTAAAATAATGGTGGTAAAATACAGCGGTAGAGGATGAAAGCCACTCTTGCACAGTGCAATGAGTTGGCTACACACGGTAATTGTTTACCTATGAAAGCGAGTTTTGCCAGAAAGACATCCTGGAGGCTGGTGTGGACTTCTTGTTATTTTTAAGAAGCCATCAAAGACCGTCTACGTATTTCCACATCTACCATACAACTCAGAGGATGAAATGGGTCCATGCTGCATGCATGCAATGGTTTCTGAAGACATAGAAGACGTTTAGAGTTGCCTTTACGGCTGCTGACCAAATAGAATCAGACGGGTTTCGACTTGGACCCAGGCTTTGGGTCTTTAATGTTAAAAGACCCTTATTTCCAGCTGGGGACATTTTGAAGACTTCGACTACAATTTCTTCTTACATGGCGTCATATCTGTGTCATTCCAAAAGCTTTAGAAAGCTAAACATGTTGTTATTTTAGGAAGAAGACTAGCTTCTGGTTGCTCTAAGTCCCTTTATGTGCAATATTAATATGATATTTCAGAGCCTACAGAACAAAAGAGGCTTTGAGTGCTTGCTCACTCAGGTTGTTGCATTATTTCTTAAAAACACTGCTGAGGAATATCCTCTGCAAGAAGTTTGTATATCCACTTTCGCTCGGAAGTCGGAGAGGAACAATGGCTTATTTATTCATGATTTATCTTTTTATTGAATCAATTTTAATCTTCCTTCCTTGTTTTCTATTTTAACACTGAAAAGGAATCAATGCAATAATCCATATCTGTATAATGTCCCCGTCAGAGTTGGGAGATAGCGCGTCTCATTCAGAGTTTATTCGTCGACCTTTTTGATTGGGACCGGCTCATCCTCTCTGCTCAGACAGATATTGTCTTGAACTCTGTCGGAGTGAAGCCATGGAAAGAGTCTGCTGTCCCTGGGAGAATAAGTAAAAGGTTCAACAAAGGTCAGATCTGTGAATTATTTAATCTCTTTATCTCGGTGTGGTAACACAGTCCATCATTGGAGAGACATGGGATGTTCAGCCTACCAGATGATTAATTTGATGTTTTTCATGGGAAGACTGTGGGATGAAGGCAGAATCTATTGTTTTATATGTTTTCTGTGCTTTTCACTCATAGTTGATACCTATGGGGACTCATTACAGACTCTGAATTTCCCTTTGCTCACATGTTACTTCACAGCTTGGATGAATTTTTTACAAGGCCAGCAGTTTTTCAGGAGATGCATCTAGCTCTGAATCCATTGAGTATGTGTTGCTTTGTATCTCTAATCTATACATAATAAATGGAGTGAGACTGGGAATGATGTGTGCTTTACACGGCAGCAGAGGGAGTAGATGTATCATTGCCAGGGCAGTTTTTTAACAGAAAAAATAATGTATTTTCAGTTTAAATAAAACCATTTTACTTTTCTTCCTCTGAGCTGTTGACAGTCAGGGCCTTATTCATTGTGGTTTGGGGTTATCAATCCGTATGTTCCTCTCAGGGTGCACTGAGCAAAACTATGGGTAAACTACGGAGACATGATGAAGAATCAGTGCAAAGTGCCACCATGCTTTATAAGGGGTGTTAGAGAACCATATCTGACTTGCATGAATCAAAATGAGCCAGAAAGTCAGCAAATGTGCTGTCTATATTGTTCCCAATTGTGCTGCAAAGCTCCAGCCTGAAACGTTTGTACCAGGTCTGAAAAACTACTATGGCAACCAGTGGTGTCATTTAGGGAGAATGAGGCGGTAGGTATGGGCGTGGCTTAGTTTTACTGCAAGCCAGTAAACAATGGCTGCAGCTTGGATGCACTATAGCATCAGTCTCACAAGAACTAGACCATTTTTCTTTGCTATGAGTTTAGAGTAACTACAGGTATAGTTTAGTAGTACTTCAGGGTGGTTAGCGATGCCTGCTGCAGGTGTAGCGATTAGCTCAGATGTGCAGTACTGTGCAGAACTTCTAGTCATGTTTTTGCCAAAAAAATTGAGGCTGGAGAAAGGCGTAGATTAGGACACCATGGGGCATTAAGGAGGATTGCAACAACCCTGGTCCTGCTCTGGATGTCCCAAGGGCCTGAAAACCACATCTCACCCAAAACACTTGAGTTTCGTGCATGTATGAAACAGCTGTCTACACTCATCTTCCACATGGCGTATCTCCACAAGTATAATTACAGTAAGAGTAATTAGAAGTTCACACCCCTCAGTGAGTGTTTACCCTCCTGTAGCTGAAGCAAAAAGCTGTTGAACCAGAGAAGATTGACTGTGAAGCACTAAAAGGCCTCAAGCTGAGTGCCGCGGTGGTCCGAGCATGCCCTCATCAGACGCGAGCGCTAACACCTCTCTGTTTACTCCCCGAGTTCAGTGTCTAACAGGCCATGAAATTACATTTCCACTTGGTGAGGAGAGGTCATGTCTTCAGTGCTTCACCTGCAGACAGCAAGCCAATACAGAGTCAAACTGTCATTTTAATTAGTGCCTGCTGCCTCCTATTGAACACTTATTTCAGTCCATACACTCACTTATTGATCTGCTTGGTTGTTTTTCAGGACGTATGATGAAAAGAGGAACTGACACATAGAGACAAGACTTGATACTTGGTGATTTTTTGACGTGGTTGTTGTGCTTCGTGCCCTTACTGCAGGTTAAAAAAGTACAGTTTTTAATATTTTTATGATAACTGAACTAAGATCCACCTTTCAAATTACCTGTTTGGAAATGTTCATGGTATGAAACACTTCCTTAAACTCAACACTACATGCACTTAAACAAAGAGGGACTGGCATACTGTTTTAAATTTAAAGCTACTGTGTTTAACTGTATTTGTAAAGCTTATGACGCCCCCTGTGGTTAAGCAGGTAAATAAACTACTGGATGGATGGATGGATGGATGGATGATGACATGTGCATGGATGGATGCTATTAGTAGGATAAACCTCATGGATGGATGGATGGATGGATTGGTGGATGTCATGGGTGGATGGATGGATGGATGGATGGATGGATGGATGATGGCATGTGCATGGATGGATGGATGTCATGGGTGGATGGATGGATGGATGGATGATGACATGTGCATGGATGGACGGTATTAGTAGAAAAAACCTTATGGATGGATGGATGGATGTCATGGGTGGATGGATGGATGATGACATGTGCATGGATGGATGGATGGATGGATGGAGTGAATAAATCTTGAACAGATGGATTGTGTCTGAGTCCTTTCTGATTGTGTTTGAGATGAAGATAACAATGAATCTCATTATAACAGATTTTCTGATTGATGGCCTGAGGGCTACCAAAATATACAGTACATGCGGTTACATCTGGCCTTAAGCATTCTAGCTAGATATAAAGTTGCTGTTTAATTTACAAGAAACAGGAATGTATCAGAGTTAGACATCAGTCATCTTTGTAATCACTTTATTAAAACTGTATACTCTTTATATCTGTGTTCAATTTAGAGACTTTTTCTTTTTATGTATTGGTTATTTGTGCACTGAGTTTGCTGGATTGTTAATCTGCTGCTGTTAACATTGAATATTCATTAAGACTTCTATAGAATCAACCAATCACACAGCAGAAGCCAGTGCATGCATTTGGACATGTAGACATGGCCAAGATGATCTACTGAAACTCACACTGAGCTTCAGAATGGGGGAGGTGATTCAAGTGACTTACCATGGTCTGGCCGTGGTCTGGCAGGCTTTCATGCTTTTTGCAAAATTCTGACCCCACCATCAGTATTTTATAAAAATCTTTCTTTACAGCTTCAAGTCTAGTAATTGAATACAAAGTAATAGTTAGTCACTCACCACACGCAACCAAACAAGTCTTTACCTGCCTTCCTACTGATAAAGCACACCTCAGAACCATCATAACACTAAAATACCAAGTGATTGCTTAATAAATCAAAAGTGTCAGCCCTGTTTGTTCCCATTAAGCTCCGGCCAGGTTGCAGACCTGTAGCTGAGCTGCAGAAACCTCACTGACTCTCATCTTTGCAGTGATTTATTGAAGTTCGAACATGAAGCTGTAAATTTTCTTCCCAGAAGATGTGATTGATCACGACGCCAACAATGCTAGATATAATTATGGCATGTAAATGCTGTGAGAGCATGCTGTGATGGATGTTAATGACAACAAAATAGCTTCTCCTGACACAAATGTAGGCAACAGCTCTAAACAGATATTATTTCTCAACATTTTGACAGAAGACATGAATTTACAACACTGTAAAGCAGGAGCTAGATAAATTAGCAGGCACATGCCTCATTTGCACTGGCAGATGTGTCAAGATGTCCTTTTGTCCAAATGGATTTCCAGCTAATGTGACTTTAGTCACTCTGATCAAAACATTTCTAATGCTTAATGTGATGGCGATAGGGAGTACAAGGTGGAGAATATTAAAAATAACCAAGATGGCTGCCACTGCTATGGATCATTCAATGACAGGCAGTGCAGAAGCAGAAAGATTGTGTGCATTGCAACATCTATTATTTATTCGCTGGTGTGAAATATAATAGAGGGAAAATTAATGCTTTCTCACGGGCTAAATTTTAACCACACGGTGGATTTAAGTAATAATGGCCATTTATAAATTGGAGTTATGCAAATTCAAAAGCTGTCAGTCTTGGGTAAATTTTAACAAATGGCAGTTTTCGTATTAAGCAACTCATCATCAAATTAAGCTATTGTGCTAATTCCAGCATACTTACACTGATGTGTATTGTGGGAAATGTTAATTGCAGTTAAGTAAATTTAAAAAATGATTGCACCAGATTTAGCAAGTTGCTTATTTCCATCTGTAGTCCCTTACAGAACTCATGCAAGACAAACATAAAACTCCCGCATGACAAGGAAGTAATACCTGACAAAGAAGGTACATAAAATACAATGCTGATCAATATAGAAAACACTTAATAGATTACTATTAGTATAAATGTAATAAAAGGAAAAAAAAAATCATAAAATATTAAACAAATAAATTTTAACCCTCCAGGGTCCCACCAGAAAACTCACAATTAGAACCCTTGGGACCCAAATGGGTCCCTTCAGAAAAAGAGCTATAAGAATCATTTAAATTCATATTTTTTCCACTTTTAAAGCTTCAGGCCTAATTAGCTCTATAACGTTTTTTACTCATTTTTAGATTATGTTTTACATTATATGCCATTTTTGTGATAATAGCATCTTCATTGACATTGGTTTAGTTGTTTAGTTGAGAATTTTCACACTCTGGACAAGAACACTGAACTCTTTTTGCTTTAGTTTAATAAAGGAATCTTCACTGGCTATGTAGCTAAGGTTACTGATGTAGCTAAGTTAGCTTTAGCTAAAGCTAATAAAGCTAAATCCCACCACCATTTACTTCTAATACAGGTCTAGCTTTAGAAAACAAGCATAATCTAATGTAGCTAAAGTAGCTTCATTTGTTTCAGCTTTAGCTATGTTACTTATGTAGCTATATTAACTATGTAACTTACATATCTAACATAAGTTTGTTAGCTACTTAACCTATGTAGCTTATGTAGCTTACGTAGCTAACGTACGTTCATTAGCTTTAGCCTTAGTGACCAGCTATGTCAGCTACATTATCTGGGTATCTCATGAGGGCTTCCTAACCAGGAATTTAATCAAATTTTATTTTGAAAGTTTTAGCATGTATTTCTGTTCTGAGAGAGGGGGTGTCTCTCTGTAGTGGCCTGCAAGAGGTGGTTGTCTATAAACTCCAAAACTTTAAATAGAAACACACCAAAAACATGCTGCTGGGATTGAAGTTACTCATGTCCGCCATCTCCTGGTGTAAAGTGGTGACAGCGCAGACTTCTGCCACTAGCCCTATCTCCCAATAGTAAAGATCCTTTAAAAAATTCCTGGATCCAGACGGTGATCCAGATCAGTCCCAAAATCGAATCAGTTCTTCCTTTTGCCATTTCTTACATTTCCTGAAAATTTGATGAAAATCCGTCTACAACTTTTTGAGTTATGTTGCTAACAAATTAACAAACGAACAAACCCAACCGATCACATAGCCTCCTTGGTGGAGGTAATAAGATCATTTTTGCAGATTTCAGTGGTATTTTTAAAACCAGAGAAGCTCATGGGAACTGAGTAAATTATTAACATTATATATGTTATTACAGCACCAATTTAGTCAATGTAAATGTGTGATTTACATAGCATTAAAACTGTATTAATATTTTAAAGGACGCAGATATGACTAGAGGAGCACTACAAACAGAATCATCACTTCTGTGATGATGCTACATCCTCATACGCAGTGAAAATGATCAGTGTCGGAGCTACATGTCTACATGCAGATCAACAGTCAGCAGACGGAGCCATAGTTATGTATTTGTTCATATCCTCCTGTGATCTTATGCCGGCGACTTGTGCGAGTTCCCCTCTCATTTACGCCATGAAAATGTGACGAATTGCATGTAGTCCCTTGACAGCCTTTCCATGCATATATTACATTCATTATACATACACTATATATACATGAAACACTTTCTCAATTTGTGCTACACACCAACACTGTTCCTTCCTTTTTATGTGCAGAAACAGCTGATTTCAGCTGGAAAACCTTCTTAAGCTATCTGTTGCTGATCAAATATTCATTGATCAATTTCCTTATCTGTTGGATGTGTTACGTACGTCTTCCTTTGTTTCTTTGTGTTCCCAGCCAAGGTGGTCTTTACTATTCAGATCAATGCGCACAGACCTCTGCTGCTTTTAATATTTCCAACCACATCATTCAAACTGCCAAACACTAATGAAATACACATACTGTAATATTCAACACCTGTGCTTCAACTCCCCTGGTGGCTCCCACAATCTCCTTTCATATTCAGGTTTCTGGGAAACGGCGAGGTTCACCTCTGAAGATTACTGGAGGTCGTTTTGAGCTGAGGCAAAATAAGACAGAATAGGAATAAGGAGGAGTGCCGCTTAAAAATTCATACTGTGTTTATCCCTGACGTGATTTGGCGCTATCACAATGGAAGACAAGACAATGCATAGGTGATAAGATCTATTGGGTTTATTTTCATTGTCTCTGAACTCTCAATCTCCTCGGAGGAACTGTCCGCCCTCAGCCGTGACCTTCTCCTCACTTACATTTCCACTTTCGGCTCCACTTGACTTCTTTGCATTTTTTGCTTTCTTTCATTTTTAATTATACACATGCATGACTTTTTAATTCCCTTGTTGCCTCCAAGAAAAAGCAGTCGAATCCAAGAATAAAAAGCCTGTACTGCAGTTTATGAGATTAAAAGTCAGAACTCAGCGCTGCAGCTGGACTAAAGCTAAACTTATTAATATAAATCATATAAATTGAACTTTTTAAAAGCTCTTGTTGTCAAATTGCAGCAGTAAAAGCCAAGCAATTAGGCAAGCTCCGAATGCATGCTCCCTTGAAATCAGCATTATGTTTAAAATGTACACTGAAACTTGTCAAGGGGCTCTCAAATCCCTTTGGTTTCAGAAAACCAACATCCATAAATTTCTTATTAATTTTTCCCATGCAAAAACCTTCCTTTTAGACTCCAATTGACGTGATACGCCAAGCATTACACTACCAGTGTTTTAGCAAATAATTGCTGCAAGGCCATGTAAACCCACCATTAGAAGTGCTTTCTTTTTACCAGGGAGTAATTAACTCTCAAAGGTGTCACTTCAGGCGCTTCATCCTCGTGTTTTCAGGATCTGCCGTGATGTGGTGTTTGACCTTACACTCTTACAGCATGCCATGACAGCGCCTCTGTCTCCCGAGTGTCCAATTCAGCCTGACCTCTGCCCTTTTGGAACGGGAAGCACCGATGTCTGTCAGCTTGTTTTTCTCTTCTCCGTTTTAATCAACAGATAAATAACAAGTTTGCCCTCATCAGGAATAAAGATGTAGTCCAGACCTGACTGCTATGAATCGTGACCTCAGGATCGCCTCCCTGGATAGCATTGCTGTTTGTTGGCATTTTGGCCTTGGCTGTCAAAACACACTTTTTTACTTCTGTGTTTTCCTTAGGTTGATTTGTCCTGTTTTCCAAAGTGTTTTGATAATAAATATGCAATTCTTTAATCTAATGGTTCCCTTCAATGCCTTTTGCAAATACCCTTCATAACTGATACAATGAATTATGGGAGCTCCTGCAGGTGGAAAGTGAGTCTTTGCCTTAGGTTAAGAAGTTCAAGCATCTCAGGGTCTTTTTGACAAGTGAGGGTAGAATGGACCGTGACACTGACAGGCAATGGTGCAGCATCAATCTTCCTTCCAACCCTCACCTATGGTCGTGAGCTCTGGGTAGTGACCACAAGAATGAGACTGCAAGTTCAAGCAGTCAAAATGAGATTCCTCAGGAGGGTGGCTGAATTCAGGCTTAGAGATAGAGTGAGGAGTTCAGGCATTTGGAGGGATCTGGGAGAAGAGCTCTGATCCCTCATGTCCAAATGAGCCATTTGAGGCAGTTCAGGAATTTGATTAGGATGCCGCCTAGACACCTCCCTGTGGTGGTCCTCCAGTCACATCCAACCGGGCTAAAACCCCAGGATAGACCAAGGACTCACTGGAGGGATTACATATCCCATCTGGCTAGAAGTTGAACCACTACTCCATGTAAATAGGAGCCAGTTGAGGTGGTTCAAGCATCTGATTCAGATGCCACATTGACATCTGCCTGTGGCAGTCTTCTGGGCACACCCAACTAGGAGAAGACCCCAGGGTTGACCCAGGACTCACCGGAGGGATTATATATCTGATCTGGCAAGAGGTGAAGCCACTGCTTCTTCACGCTGAATGATGCAAGTTGAGGTTGTTCCGGCATTTGATAAGGATACCACCTAGACCAGGTCTACTCAATTAGCTGCCAGGGGGCCACATGTGGCCCAGAACCAACCCCAAAGTGGCCCAGCCTGTGCTCATGCCAGAGATGCAGAGGGCAACCTGTTTCGCAAGTTTTCGTAAATTCCCACAGTATTTCCGTCCATGACTGCAACACTCCGCCTAGCCTAGTAACAGTTTACCCACAATGCACTGCATTGTGTTGAAGTGTGGCTAGCGATGCTGACAAGATACAGAGTATAAAACATGTCCTTTTCAACTGTAGCTATAACTGTGCAAATTCAGTTTTTATGCAATTTGAGATATGCCTGGGTAAGATGTGACCAAAATGATTAAATACAGAATTGCATTTTATTTTTCATTCTATTTATTTTTAGTTTTATTCAAGTGAAAAAAACGAAAACATCCCTACTACCTCAGGTTATGTTCAAATACAGCTCTGTTGTTGTGTTTTTATGCACCTTTTGATGTGCTTTTGTCATGTTGCAAAATTTAAAAGGGAGACTATAAATAAAAACTGCATATTTTTCAACAAACTGATCTGTATTCATTCGAAATTTGACATTACCAGCTACTTACTGGGCACAGAACATGTCTGGCCCAGCTACATTTCTTGTTTTAAAAATTTGGCCCAGTTGAATTTATACTGAATAGCTCTGGCCTAGATGCCTCCCTGTGGAGGTCTTCCAGGCACACCCAGCAGGGAGAAGACTCAAGGGCAGACTCACAATCGCAGGAGGAATTGTATTTCTCATCTGGTTAGAAGTCGAACCGCTGCGCCTTCACATCTAAAGAGAGGAGTTAAGGTGGTTTGGGTATCTGATTCAGATGCCATTTGATGCCCACCTGTGGCGGGCACCATGACTCAGCCCCGCATAAGTGGAAGAAAATGGATAGATGGAAGGATATCAGAGCTGGATGTATGGGGTTTGTTTTCTTGGTGGGCCAAAAATGACCAAAAAGCACTGTCATTATAACTATCTGAAGTTATTCACAATTTCTGCTGAATTGACACAAAAGCAAAGTGTAGTCTCATATACATAAGGCATTCTGAGTATGGATTACGAAAAAATGAAAATTGTGGTACAAAGATGGCTTAAAAGCTCTAAAATAGAAAAGGGGGGAAAATTAAATTTGTTCCTTATAAAGAGTCAAATCAGGCGGGTTTGATATTGACCAATGAGGATAATAAGTGTGATTATTTGTGCAATAAAAAAGTTCAATGTTTTGGTTGTGAACATCAATTATCCTGGATCCTCCAAATGAAGGCAAAAGCCAAAAAATACTCTTTAAATTAAAAAAAAAGGAAAACACCATAACAAGTAAGAAGTCAGAAACAAATTCACTGCCATCTATTAAATAGAAATAGGAAGTTTGCTATGTGCATTAGCAACCAAAGCTAACCAAACTTACATAACCTAACTTTTGATTGTGACAGTTTTCCGTGACTAAAAATGCATTTTTTTACAAAACGTCCCAATGTCAAACTCGATTTTAGCAATAAACTGCCTTTTGAAGTGACAATCATTTTAGAAGGGCTTAAATGACATCTGTCAGACTGCCTATATTTAAATGATATGCAAACCTTAAATGTATCAGCACAACCTTGTCAGGGCATTTGAGCCTCCTTTCCTTAGTCACACAAAGGAAAAAGAGATGTTTTGTGAACATGGTGACTTAGAAATCTTTGCAATCATATGGAAGCTGGCACAATACTGTGGATCAAAAATGTATTTTTGATAAAGATATTCAGGCTTAAAAATTCAAATGCTAATATTTTAGTTGTTTGCATTTATAAAGTCAAGCAAATATTGGTAATTTCCTTCAAAATCAGATGACTTTGTCAGGGACTGAAGCTTTCGACATAGCCCAGAAAGTCTTAAGAATGAATCCAGGTACACTTAGGGACTTGGGCCCAGATCTGAGCAGGCTTGACCCCAAGTCAAGGTGTCTTTAAAGAAATAAAAACAGCCATAGTAGCCTGCAGAATTAATTGCATTGTCCCTATGGAGCATTGAAATTGTCAATATGGGGGGGTTGCAATTGTTGTGTCTTCTTTTTTCTTCTTCTTGGCAGATTTTCAGACCTCCACCTATTATATCAGAGTGCAATCCTGCTCAGGCATGTTGTGAAGCAATCATGGCTTATGTGAAAAGACTTCCTGTAAAAACAACTCTGGCCTTGACGCCAGAAATTCACTGATACTACTTTAACTAATGCCTGATGCCAGAGTGATAGAGATTTTTGGACATAACACAATTATTTTTCTTCTTTCTGTCTGCTATGACCGCAACCCCTAAGTTTTCGCCTTTTTGAAAAATAATAATCGTCATGGTCATCCCAATTCCATGCGGGTTTTCCTGCACTGTGCTATTTCTGAGAATATGTGGAAACAGGAGCATGCTTTCAATTAGCAGTTTTACTGAATCCAGTGTCTCAGTTTCCACGTCTTACTTGGGGCAGAAATACTGGCTGTATATTCATGCTGAGTTAATTTTAGGACTATGTGAGTCGCTCACAGCCAGGAGAAAAGCTTGTGATCAGAGATCCACATCCATTCTGCTCCCAGTGAAGATAATAAGTGGCTCTTCTCCTTATCACAAAAAAATGGTCTTCTTATATGAGTGGGAGAGGAAATTTTCCCTAATAACTTTTCTCCTATTGTTAGCTTCGCATAATTATTCTCCATTAGCAGCGAGGGGAGACAATAACCAAGGAAGGCCAAACTAGAAGAACTTAAAATTTTCTGTCTTCAAGGCTGCAAGCTGAAGGTCATCAGGGGGGACTTGGCTTTCACTTTATTCCAATCTCTCAGTCAAACCATTTCAGAAAGGGCACAAAATTACTTTGCAAATGAAAAATGGAGGAACTTTTGGGTTAATTTATGAATAATACCCCATTTTCAGCATGACTTTAGCCTTGAAATTTCAGCTGAATTGAAGGGAGGCTTGGTGATTGTCATTATCTGCTCAGGTGAAAGAGCTCAGACTGCAGCATTTGAGAAAAAGTAAAGACTAAGTTATAAGCCCTTTCTAAATTCTTGCAACTATCAGTGATGGGGACTCATTTTTACTGTTCTTTACCAGATTTTTCACTGCCCATTCTGCTACTTGAGAAGATTCTTTAGAGGCTATACATTTAAAAAACAAACAATATTAATGATTTTCTTTAAATAAAACCCATCAATAAGTGTGCTGTAAAAACTCTCACATGAAATGTGGTGAGAGCAGTAGAGACCTCTTAAAAAGAGATTTTTCTTCTTAACAAAGTCCTACTGGTGAAATAAAGCTTCAATAAATTAGTTTGGAATAAGTTTCATTAAAGACAGCACTTGAAATTATTTCATTTAGGGGTTTTCCATGTTGATTTATTCATGCTGGATATTTTCAGCAGCAGGGATATGGCAATCAAGGATTAGACCGTGATTTCACAGTCCTGGGGAAGTAAATAATCTTTTCCACATCCTTGTATCAGCTGGCATCTTCTGCTCACCCATGGAAGTTTGACTGGACTCTGACAAGGTACCACTGCCCTTTCGAATGTTGCGGTGTAAATGTAGCTGGTTTGGACGCTACTGCACTGCTTGAGCAAAGCTACTGAAAAGCTAACTGAATAAGAAAACAATTCCATAAAGTATAACCTACTAACATTGCTGACTAGAGTGTCATTACTGCCCAACACGGCATGTTAGTTAGCCTATTAGACTGAGAAATTAGCTAATGTGATGACAACATTTACGAGGTTCAAAGAGATATCCAAAAGTCACAGATAAAAGTTTCACTAAGTCTTCTAAAAGTAGAATACAAACAGGGTTCACTAAGTTTGATATTTTGAGTAAGGTCCAAAAACTTGGCTTAAAGTAACAAGAAAAAAATTTATAAACTCTTTGCTGACAAGTTAAATTTTGGCTAGTTGGCACAAGGTACTGAGCAAGATGCAAAATAAGAAGGGATAAGTGACTTTTATTAAAGTAATAATTAAAAAGAGACCATTAAAACCATAGCAGTTAAAGGCTGAAATCGTTAAAAGCTATGGGCCTACAAGGTTGACATTTAAAGTAAGGATATTAAATGAAGTGACAGAGAGCTTATATATTCAAATAGCTTAGTACGGATAAAAGGTTTAAATAAGGTTTAGATAGCTAAAAGTGATGGACAAAATGAAAAGGGTTTGCTGGAAGTAACTGAAGTGGAATAATCGCTCAAATAGTAATTGAGAAGGCTAAAAAGTTTAACTTTCTCTCAGCCAAAAACGATGGGACAAGTTTCAGATAGTTAGCTTGAAACCATGGATAAAATAGTTGTGGGAAAAAGTTTAAATTGTTCACTTGAAGTAATGCACTGAGGTTTATATAGTTAGCATAGAGTAATAGGGAAAAAGTTTTGGCCAACAGACATCATAAAAAAGATTAAATTTATAAGCTGAAAGTCACAGCTAAAGAGTTCAAATAGTAGGTAAAATAAGGGTTCAATAAAGAGCTAAAATAAATAAAGAAAAGGTTTGAATAGTAAGCCAAAGAAAATGGGTAAAAGGGAGCTTAAAATCATGGTACAAGATGGACACTACAAGCAAAAGATACAGTAAATAGTTCAAATACCAAGCTAAAAGTTAGGAATGAAACATTTACATAGCTAGCTATACATAATGGATAAAATGGTCTAAATAGTTACCTGAAGGTAATGACTAAAGAGTTAAAATGGCAACAAAGAAGGGTTTAGATAGAGGGCTAAAAGTAGGCTAGTAGATTTACATAATTAAAAGCCATTGAAAGAAGGCTAATATATTAAAATAGTTAGCTTCGATATATTTGATGAGTTTGATCCAACAGTCAAAGTGTTAATGAAAAGGTTTATATAGTCAGCCAAATGAGACAGACAAAATAGAAATCTTTTCCTAGATGTAATCAATGTGAGCCTGTATTCAAAGCTTAATGTAGTGTATAAATTGCTCCAACAGTTAAAATGATTGAGACAAGGTTAGCAAAAAGGTTAGCTGTACTGTTAGCCAAAAGTGGAACAAATGATCAAAAAGTGATGGACAAAATGAGAATTTTTTTTTTTTTTTTTTTAAATAATCAGAATGTTTAATGACCTATGTAGCTAGCTTAAAATAATGGATAAATGTCTCAAATAGTTAAAATGGTGGAGAAAACATTAGGAAAAAGGTAAGTTTACTGTAAGCTAAAAGTGAGGGGACAAATGATCAAATAGATGAATCTACTTTCAGATAACTATTTTGGCCTAAATCAATTATCTTTATTAACTAGCCTATTAGTAGTTTGTTCAAATAGTCAGTTAATTGTTACAAAGAAAGTTTTATATAGTAAGCTAACAGTAATGGATAGAATAATCAAAATAGTCACCTCAAAGTAATAAAGAGTGTGAACACTTAGCCAAAAGTAGGGTTCAACTAGAGGGCTAAAAGTTAAATTCTAAAAGATACATAAAGGAAGCTAAAAGCAAATAAAATGCATCAAATACTTGGCTAGAAGTTATGGAGAAAAGGTTAACACAGAAAGCTAAAAGTAATGGATACAGTTATCAATATAGTTAGCTTAAAGTAATGGCTGAAGAGTGCTAAAGTAGGGGTCAGCTAGAGGGCTAAAAGTAAGCAGACAGAAAAGGTTTAAATAAACAGCCAAAAGTGATGGGGAAAAATGAAAATGATATTCCAAACGTTATCAATACCAGGCAATTTCCAGATGATTAGCTTAATGTAGGGAACAGCTCAAATAGTTAAAATTATGGAGAGGTTACCTAAAAGGTTGAGCTTACTGTTAGCCAAAAGTGATCAGACAACTGATCAATTTAGCTAAAACTGATGGATTAAAGGCTGAAATAGTTAGCTGAAGTATGGATAAAAGGAGACATGGGTTAAAGTTTAGAAAAAAATCACCTGAAGTAATACTTCAAGGTTAAAATAGTTAGCATAGAGTAATAGGAAAAAAGGTTTGCATAGTTAGCTTAAAGCAATGGCTAAAGACTTCAAACCATTAGCTAACAGTAGGGTTCAAAAAGACAGCGAGGACTAGGTTGTTAGTCTAAGAAAACTAAAGGATATGGTGATGTGTGCTAAAAGGCACATAAAAGAAGCTACAAGCAATGGATAAAAGGCTTACATAAAACATGTAACGGATAAAAGCTTCACTTTGTTAGCTTGAAGTTTTTGGTAAAAGATCCCAAAAGCTTGCTGACAGTAATGGGCGTAGGTGTAAATGAAGGCTATGGAGTAATGGTTAGTATTTGAATGGTTTGCAAATAGTTATTATAGAAGGTTGGCTCAAAGTATTGGATACTTTACAATAGATAGCTAAAAGTAATAAACAAAACGTTTGAAAATATAAATATTAGTTGTGAGTTATTGTTTGGTTAGGAGGCTAAAAATGGAGTATATAATGATGTAAATCTAGCTACAGCCAAAACTAACAACAAATGTTTAGCATCCGTGGCAGTGAACAAAAAAGGATACTGGTATTTCTGACAGGACTGTGGGAAAACTGCTGTAGAGAATAAAATAAAATGGAAACTTTTGGACTTAAGCAAACACATCAAACAGTTTTTACAACATTTTCCACACGCAGTGATTTCCACCCCCGTTCCCTCACAGATATTGTTTTCTATGCCTTCATTCTGACATTTCAGTCGACGTACACGTGCAGTGATTCACCTCAGCTGTAGACAAGCGTGATGCCTAGGTGTTTACTCCAGCCTGCAATCAACTGTCGAGTTTGACACTGAG
The DNA here is from genome assembly GCF_018320785.1 of Cheilinus undulatus. Lineage (NCBI taxonomy): Eukaryota > Metazoa > Chordata > Actinopteri > Labriformes > Labridae > Cheilinus > Cheilinus undulatus. The sequence continues at coordinate 30,038,800 of NC_054884.1, read as the reverse complement.
TCTCGCTGATCTTGTCAACACACGCACATATTGCACACTACATCAAACAAACACATGCGCGCACAAACGTAGCACACACGCACACAGCTCACAGAGAGACTGAGCCTACATGGGTTGTTAAGCTTGCGGCTTGAATCAGTGGGATAGATCTGTTCGGCATCGTGCCTTGTCATTTCTGTCATCTTAATTTTGGGCTTGGCGCATCCTTAAATCGCACCCCTGCCACCACACATACACACCAGCAGCGATAGCTCCCACTGTATCATCTCCATCAGAGTGGAAAATGGATGGGACACCGAACGCACGCTGCTCCACTTAGACATCAATGTGGCTCCGTCTCCCAATCAACAGACAGCAAACTTATGACTCCGTGGCAAAAAAGAAAGTCCAGAAAAAAAGGCCATTTTATCTCACTTCTGCAAATGCTTGGCCCTCATTTCGCCAAGCCCTCCCCTGTGAAATATATCCCTCCGACTGGAGCCAAAACCCACAGGGGCCAAAAGCCAGTGAAGCCTCTTATTGAAATTGCCATCTTATCAGGCGAAATATCGCCAAGACATCGCTTCGCAAATAGAGTGGTAATAAGTCTCGGTCAAGTGAGGTGCCTTTTATATCAGCCCCCCTTAGTGCACAATGATGCAGTTTTTATATTACTGCGATGTTTGGAAGATAAAATGGCATCACAGCAGTGGTCCACTGTCCAGGCTGCTCCAGGGAAGAGCTGTCAGAAACAGAGCTGGATAAGAGGGAGAACTCACACTGATACCACAGTCTGTCATACATTATGCTTTACAGTGGCATATTGTGGTTGAATACTGCAGAACAGATGTAACTTAGCTCAGGAAAATTAGTCTTACTGTCCCTCAAAGTCCTCCCTAGAAATTAAGATGACTAGACAAAGGGTTAAAATACAACCCCAATCCCAACAAGTTGGGGCACTGTGTCAAATGTTAATCAAGACAGAATGATTTGCAAATTTCATAAACCCATATTTTATTCACAGTAGAAAATAATCAACATATTGAATGTTAAAACAGACATTTTACTATTACATGAAAAAATATTAGCTCATTTTGAATTTGATAGCAACAACACACTTAAAAAAAGAAGTGACAGGGGAGCTAAATGCTGAAAAAGTAGGCTGTACTAATGAAAACAGATGGAGAGGCATTGTGCAACTAATTAGGTTAATTGGTAACAGGTCAGTAACATGACTGGGTATAAAAGAAGTATTTTAGAGAGCAGTGCCTTTCAGAAGTAAGGACTGCCAGAGGTTCAACTGATCATCTATTCACCTTGTTAGCCATTAAATCAAGCTTTTAGGGTTTATTCAGGCAGGCAACAGAGTCAAGCTCTGCCCCGACCAGCTGGTCCAATGCAAGCCCTCATCAGCTGACAACCAGCTGATTTGCCCTAAGCATGCTATTGGCCAGTCATTCTCATGCTGCCTTATTCAAACTGCTCTAGCCTGGCCAGGCTCTTCCACTCCTGTGCAAGCTGCTCTTGCAACCCTCCTCCACCCCAGCTCCTCCTTTTTTCTGCTTCTGCCTTAATCAATGTCATATACCTCGCATTGTAGATATTAAAGTAGTCCCAGTATCCTTTAATATTTCTGTATATGGTCCTCAGTGGAAAAAGTTTGGACACCCCTGATTTAGAGCAACATATGCCCCCATCCAGACAGCATCTCTTCCAGGGAAGGCCTTGCATATTTCAGTAGGACAATGCTAAACCATGCATCCATCACAACAGCATGGCTTCACAGTAGAAGAACTGGCCTGCTGGCAATCAAGACCTTTTACCAATAGAAAACCAGCATCATAAAATAAAAGGAGACCTGGGACTGTTGAGCAGCAAAGAATCCTACATCAGACACGAATGGGACAATATTCCTCTCCAAAAAACTCCAGGGTTAGGCTCTCCTCAATGTAGCCATTCTGAAAAAGTGTTGGAGTAGAGTAGATGTTACATTTGTTAATGAAACATAAAAGATAACTAGTTGTCAAGGTTGGCTCAAAGTCATGCAGATATAAGTTAAAATAATAAGCAAAAAAACTGGGTAAAAGGCTACAATAGAGACAAATGAAAGATATAATATGCAACATTTTAAACATCTTTAACATAGCAGGTATCAATATATGCTAAAATTTTATAAGGAAGTAATGACTTTTAAAAAAAGAAAGAAAAAGACTACAGTAGGTCAACTTTCCTCTTAGTTTGTTGTTCTCAGCTCTGTGCTCACAGTGACAGGACAGCGTTTCCTTCAGTTTATGTGCAGTTACAGGTTCAAACAAGCTTTATAATTATGTTTTCTCTCTCCCAATTGCAAAGTTTGGCCTCAAGAGTGCAATTCAGTAAGAAAGAAACAGATTTTCCATGGAAGAAAAGAACTTTCTTTGGTCTGAAATACTTCAAAGAAATAAGAACAGGTCCATTTTAAAACATACAGAATAATTCTTTGAATTAATTACTTTTTTCATGAAGAAAAAGATTGTAAATACACTCTGGTGTGCTGCCTGACACAGATGATGCTATTGTATCACATTTTGAAGTTAAATTTGGCAGAGCAGATGGAAGAAAAGAGCAGAAAATTAGCATGTATGATAATGAAGGCCCAAAAAATGTAGAAAAGGTGATACTCTTGTAATTAAAACAATCCCAGAAAGAGATGGACGGCTGGATGTTTAACTTTAAGAACCACTTGTATTGATTTCCAGTCAGTTCTTGAAAACATCTCTGCCTCAATCCCTTATCGACGCTGCAGATCGATATCTGTGCGCACATTTTCTGCTGTGTACTTTGAAACAGCTGCATTAAGAGTTTTTGCCTTCCCCTTATCTGTCATCCTGTCTCTTAGCAGCATGCTCAAAGTTCAACCCCCTCCTCTCTCAATGCTCCCTGATTCAGGGATATGCTCTAATCTCAAACCACTATCTTCAAAAGGCCATATGCCATGCCTCTCTTTTGGGGCTGCCTAAGATTGCCTCCCGGTAAGCACTTTCTGGGGAGCTCTGTGGGGATTGCTCTGTTTGATCTATGCTACCTGGAGTACAATGGAGCTGCCGAGGAGGATCCCCCCTCTCTCTGATCTCTTCCACATGCCGGCAGCATACTCCGTCTCCCTGTGGGCCGGGCTAATGCCTTCTGAGAAATACAACCTATTTCATAGCTGCTCTATTCCAGCTATTTCAACTCCGATAGTTCAATGTCTGTAATCCAATTGGAGCTTTAGATTTCTGTGGCCACAGCTGAAGCCAAGCAGTGGTCCTCCAAGGTCAGTTCAGTGATGATAAGAAAAGCCACACTCATGGTAGAGGAGTGGTCTTTTGCTTACTTTCCTTTGCCAGTTCAAGAAGCTTGATTTTAATTAATCGGATGAAGAAAGGAAAGCATGTAAGACTTGGCAGCTAATCTGTGGTCATTTTGTAGCCAGGTATGCTTGCTATAAATAATCATGGCTATAAATCTGACAGTATTTGATGCTTTACTTCTCTAAGATCTGTCTTTTTACCTGAACTCACAGGCTTGGTTTGGGTGATTGGCATCAACTGTACCCAATTCAGAGATTTTTAAGAACATGAAAGGAACTCTGAAAGTCCAAAGAGAAGTTCTTGAAGTTATAAAAAGTTGCATTTCAAACATCTTTATGGCAGTTATCCAAATATCTTGGGTTAAAAAAATAGTTCCATTATGACTTTATGACAATATATATGAAGTCAAACTTTTTGGGGGGGTTTGTTGTTCTCAGCTTAGTGTTCACACTAACAGGATAGTGCTTCCTTGAGTTTGTTATGGGTCACTAAGAGGCTCAAACATGTTTCACACAGTATTTTGGGGGGGTTGACACAGTAATCTGTTAATTTCCTACTCCTAATGGCGGAACATGGATAAGATGACCAATCTCCAGTATGGTGCTAACGCTAGCTGCTAATGCTAGCAGCTGATGCCATGTCATATTCCCTTGATAGTCTGTTATAAGGATGACGACTCTTATGTGACTGCAGGTGCATCTAAAAATACCAGAATATCATGAAAGGTTCATTCTTTCCTGTGATTTAATTCAAGAAGTGAAACTTCCATTATATTCTGGATTCATCATTACAAAGTGAGATAGTTACTAATGATTTTTTTGTTTCTTTTGATTTATTGTTGATAATTAAGGTTTACAGCTCATAAAAAAAAATCGCAAAATATTAGAATCTCACAAACATTACTCCAAAAAATATTTATTGTATAGAAATGTCAGCCCTCTGGAAATTCAGTTCATTTATGCACTCAGTAATTGTTGGAGCTCCTTGTGCACAAATTTCTTCCTCTATGTGATGTGGCATGGAGGTGATCAGTCCGTGGCACTGCTGAGTTGTTATGAAGCCCAGCTTGCTCTGAGAGCAGCCTTCAGCTTGTCTGGTGTCTCCCATCTTCTTCTTGACTTTTCCCCAGAGCTTCTCTACGGGGTTCAGGTCAGACCAGTAGGCTGGACAATCAAACACAGTAATACCACGGTCAGTAAACCAGTTCCTGGTAGTTATGGCTTCACTGTGGGCAGGTGCCAAGTCCTGCTGGAGAAGGAAATCAGTATTTCAATAAATTTCCCAGCTGATGGCGGCATGAAGCGCTCTAAAATCTCCTGGTAGACGGCTGACAGCGTTCACCCTGGTCTTGATAAAGCACAGTGGACCATTACCAGCAGATAACACTGGGCAATGGACTTCAAGCATCTTGGATTCTGTCCTCCTCTGATCTTCAGACTCTGGGACCTTCATTTCCAAAGAAAGCTCAAAATGTACCATCATCTGAAAACAGGACCACTGAGGAACGATCCAGTTCTTATTCTCCATAGCCCAGGTGAGATGATAATAAGTGTGAACTATTGTTTGTTTACTGATCACGGACAGAGAGAGAGAGGAAAAGAGAGACGGGGAGAGAGAATGTAAAAAGAGCAGCTTGCAGTGCTGTTATAGTTTTATTTTTTTTCCTTTAAAACCATGTAAAGTCATTAAAACCAGTGTAGCGAGATCAAGGAGGGCTCAAACACTGCGTCATCAGCTCTAGACGCGCCCTCAAATGGGTAGCTCAATTGTGGTGGAAAAGCAAGCCCCCTGCTGCGCTGGGCTGCTGTGCCAAGTCAAGCTGAGTCAAGCCAAGTAGCGCCATGTAATGGAAAAGTCCCATAAGTTCTTGAATCTGCTTTTTTTGTCAATCCTCTGAAGGCTGAGCTCACCCCTGTTGCTTGTGTGCCTTTTCTTACCACACTTTTCCCTTCCAGTCAACTTTCCATGAATATATTTTGATGCAGTTTTTGAGAACAGCCTGCCCTTTCAGCAGTGGCCTTCTGTGGCTTACCCTCCTTGTGGATGATGACAGTGATTGTGTTCTGGACAACAGTGAAGTCAGCAGTCTTCCCAATGATTGTGGTTGTGTGTACTGATCAAGAGTGAGACAATGAAGGCTCAGGAAACCTTTGCAAATTGGACTTTTCCACAATATTGTAATATATTGAGACAGTGGATTTTAGATTTTTGTGAGCTATAAGCCATAATCATCAAGATTAAAACAAAAACATCACTTTTGCATGATATTTTCATTTTTGAGATGCATTCTATGTGCAATTTTGTCCTCCTTCGGGGATCATTGCAGTGCATATTTCCCAAACATATGTGGGTTAGGCCCCAGTGAAAAGCACTGACACTGATGTTGTGAGTGGAAAAACTGCTGTCTACAGACAGAGGCCCTAAGAATCCAATCAACTCCTGCACATCTGCATGGGAATACAGCCTACAAACAGAGGAAAAGGGGAGGGGGAGCAATGCGCTAAGGGACAGTTGAGGTGTGGTCATAGAAAAGCTTTGTGTTAGTCTGATAGACTCCTCCACTGGACATCTGCTCTGAAAGTTCTACCTTTAAAGACTGAGCTTTCCCACAGGTTTTTATGTTTCTTTGATTGTGGTTGAAAACAAGCACCTCCTGTCGTAATAAGACGAGAACAGAGAACAGAAGGAAAACACTCCTGAGGAACACTTGCTGCGAAAAAACAAGACTTACACCATCTTGTTATGTCTTCAAAGTGTTAGTACAAGCTCTGGGAAGAAGCATCATCTCATCACAACAGTTCAGATGAAGGACAACATGTCTTGTGTGTAGCTGTCAAATTAGAACATCCTGCTCAAGAGAAGTTACACAACATTGAGTACATTTAAATTTTCCATGACACGAGAGCTGCCAAAACTTACGGCCAATGAGAAGATGTTCAATGATAAATGTAAACAGAGCGCTGAACATTTCAGAGCCTTAGGCTTTGGACTGAGGTTGGAAATCCAATATCGAGTACCGACTGACAGCAGCCTCCGGTGTTGAAAAAAGGAAGCCAATGCATTTTTTTTATATCGGTGCATCCAAACTTAATCAGGGTGTTTCGTACTCTGATCAGATGGATGGATCAGATGAAAAGTCTAAAACAAATACAACTTCATTAGCTGCGAATGACAGGAAAATATGGTTCAAAAAGCTGAAACATCTGCACTGATGTCTGAAAAAACAGATTTAGAGCAAAGTAATTAAAAAGAAAGAAAGAAAGAAAGAAAAGGAGAAAGTATGCATACATGACCAAGAATTCCTAAAGAAGAACAGAAATTTGATACATTGCCCTCTTAGGTGTCCTCTAAGTGGACACAATTTGGCTTAGGGCTCTCTAAGTCAACAAAATTTGACAAATTACCTTCTTTGGTGTCCTCTAATTGGTCAAAATTTGACAAATGTCCTCTCAAGTATCCTGTTAGCAAACAAAATTTAACAATTTACCCACTTAGATGCACCCCAAGTGGACAAAATTGGGCTAAGTGCTCTCTAAGTGGACAAATCTGGCCTCTGTGGCACCCTCTTAGTGGACAAAATTTGGCTAAGTGCTCTCCAAGTGGAAGAAATTTGGTGTAGTGCCCTCTAAAGTGCCCTCTAAGTGGACACAATTTGGATTATTGCTCTCTATGTGGACAAAATTTGCCCCAATGCCCTCTAAGTAGACAAAGTTGCCCTCTTAGATGCCCTCTTAGTTGACTAAATTTGACTGAGTGCCCTTTAAGTGGAAAGAATTTTGCAAATTACACTCTCTGGTGCCTGTTATGTGTTCTCTTAAGTATTCTCTTGGAAGGATAAAATTTGCCTTTATGCCATCTTAGTGGACAAAATTTGGCTTAATGCCATATAAGTGGACAAAATTTGACAAATAACCATTTTTGGTGCCCTCTAAGTGGACACAGTTTTACAAAGTGTCCTCTTAAGTGCTCTCTTAGTGGACATCATTTTGATCTATGCCCTCTCAGTGGATAAAATTGGACTTCATGCCCTCTAAGTGGGCAGAATTTGGCTTAATGCTCTTGAATTGGACAAATTTGGCAAAGTGCCCTCATTGAACTATTAATAGACAAAATTATAAAGTTGTCTTCTAAAGTGCTTTCTATGTGGAAAAATGTTGACCTATACCCTTTAAGCGTATAAATGACAAAGTGCAAATAAAATGCAATAAAGTGCTGTAAAGTCCTTGGTGTAGAGTTGATTTTCATTTACATCCTCCCTTGTGTATTTCTATTGAGTCAGTGGTTAAATGGAGCATAATCCCTCTTTTTACAGAGGTGTAGTGAGTAAAATTATTATTAAAAGATGTAAAGTCTTGACCAGGATTTCTGTTTCACTTTACATGTTTGACAAATCTTTGAACAATGGTGCCTCACTGCAAACAGCAGGTGCCCTTTTATCACTGTTGCCACTTCCCCTCAAACATCCTGAGTCTGCCACTGACACACATACTTATAGTGAATAAGAACACCCTGAGACACCCATTAGAAATACTATCCTGCAACAAACATCATGTCAGTGCGGTACATGCTGCTGTAAGACTGGCAATGGTGGAATAAGTGAGGGTAATATTGATTTTCTTTCACGTTTGTACTTAATTACTTTTAAAAGTCAGTGTCATTAAATGAATGGAAGAGCCCACCTGTAGTAGAAGGTCAACACAAGCAGAGGGTGAATGGCACCAATCCAGATCCTGCTCTCCTGCTCTCTCTGGAGCCTGCTGGGTCCCCAGGGGCGGGTGGGCTGCCCTGAAGGATGCTCCAGCATATGGAGGTGTTTATCTCTTCATCTTTGCAGCATTTTAAACAGGCCGGTACGGCAGTGACACAGGTGTGAGGCATGCCTCCTCCTCCACTTCTCTGTGCTGCTTTTAAAAGTCTGTGGACGTTGAAGCGGAGAGGATCGAAGACATTAGAAAGGCTAAAAGTGATTATACAGAAGCAGACCAGCCTGGCTTCAGCTGTGTATTAAAAGCCTCGTTCAGTGCCCCTTCCTGTGTTTTCTTAAACCAGTTTGCGGACAGTTACTGGATCAATAGACCATTCTTATTCCATGCTGTTGCATTCAGAAGATATTAGGGGTAATGTAAATGCAGACCTTAGAGGCTATGGGAGCTTTTTTCAGAAATTGCAATTTTTTTATGTATTGAGGGTATAAAATATGAACATTTTGGCTCAATGGAGAGCAGTTTGGTAACTTTTTATGTAATGGCATCTGCATGCCTACAAAACATATTTATAGAAGAGATAAGAAAATAAAATACAGCTGCACACTTGACTCCTACTTCATCCAAAGTAAGTTTTCATAGAGTTTGACACTAAATAACCTATGTTGCCAACCTTTCTGACTTTACAAGAGTCAAAGGTGAAAAGTTAAAGTGCAAATAGTTCCAAAAGCATCCTAACACTCAGACAACTTCTCGGAAGGCAAGGGCCTCTTGGCCCATGAAAATAAAGAACAGCTGATGTAGCCACATAGCTTTGAATGCTATTACAGCAATTCAGGAGGGACTTCACCACCATGAACGCTCACTTTGCTTGTTAAGATGTTGGTCAATCTGTCGAACAGCCCACCTTAACCTTGGGTTGGATGCAGGCATCCCACCGGGACTGCTCTATGTTGGTAAAACAAATACAAAAAACTTTATTTTGAATTAGCATAAAAATGTTTGGGGGAATTTCAGTGTTTTAGAGAAACAGTGGAGACTAAGGTTGAAAAGTACATATACAGGCTATGAGGGGTGGAAGTAGCACAAAATTCATCTGCACTTTTAGTGAACACAAAGCTGCACCATTCTTTTCAGAATTAGACCCTGAGAATAGAAAAAGCAGTACCAGATGCACTAAAGAGGCTGTTCAGTTCAGATCCTCACATAAATTAAACAGATTACATAATTGACCATTAAAGATGCAGAGCCATATGCTTCAACAGCTGAACCTCTCATCCACTTCAAGTCAATTTATACTTTAAAGATGACCAATAAGGAAGTGCCAGCAACCCTAAAGGAGAGAGTTAAAGCTGTGATCAAATAACAAAGCTCAACAAACTCTGTGGTTAATTTTATTACCATACATCTGTCTGACACATGGGTAGGAGGCAGAGGTGAATGCCACCTAAGTGCCCCTTTGGATGCCTCTATGGTAGATAAAACAGACTGTAAAGAAAAACATAAAAGTGCCCTATAAGGTGCTCTCCCAGTGATACTCTTTAGGGTGCTCTTCCAGACTAACAAGGGGCTCTTTCAGTCAAATGTGGCCCATGGGCCATTTTTGATTGGCCCACAGCAAGTTCTAAAAATTAAATGAAATATCGCCCTCATTTGAACCTGAAACTTGTGCTTGACTGTATTGTACTTCTTGGTTTAAGCACAAGGCAATGCTACCATGCTAGTTTGGAAACAAACATTTTAAGAAGAAGAATTCATTGATTTAAGGTTTTTTTTGCAACTAAATTAAGATAACACTGTAAATTATAAACATATCAGCAACCCAAATAATTATAATATCTTGATTTGTAATGCCCTGGTGGATTACAGACATTAATAGTAGTACCAATGGTGTTTTAGGGGCGTAGCCAGTAGTAGCCAGGGCCAACCAGGGCTCCCTGAAATCTGATTGGCCCATTAAAATCCTTAAAATGACTGGCTTGCTAGCCATTAACTAACCATCAAAGCATACCCAGTCACTAAGCATTTCTTAACCATCATAAAATTGGTTATACTAGCTTTAATATTCTTAAGGTGATGCATATGAAAGTGGCCCCACCTTATATTTGTATGCGGCCCTCAGTGGAAAAAGATTGGGCACCCCTGGCCTACATGAATGCCCCTCAATAGGATGAAAGTCTACTGCCCTCTGGAATCCCTTCTCAATGGTCAAACATGAAAAGTGCCCTCTTGGGTGCCCAAAGAGAGGATAAAACATAATAAAGGTCCCTCCAAAATGCCATGTAAAAGAATGATAAAGTGACACAATGGGTATCCAACAGTCCTCAAGTTGGTCTTCCCAGAGGGCAAAACATGATGAAGTGCCCTCTTTGGCGCCCCTAGAGTTGACAAAATGGAACAAATGTCCCTATAGGGTGCCCCAGGAGTGTATAAAAGGGCCAGGCCACAACATGTTAAAGTGTCCTAAATTGAGTGTCACTAGAGTTGACAAAATGGGATTTATGGCCCTCTAGGGTGCCAAAGGAGTGGATGAAACACAGTAGTGGCCTCAAGAGTGCCCTTCCAGTGGACAACAAATGATAAAGTACTCTCTAAGTTGAAATTATGCCCTCATGGATTTTCTTCTACAGGAGAAAACATTGACAACCATCCTCAGGTGTGCCTTCCCAGAGGCCATAACATGATTACGTGCCCTCTTTGATGCCCTTCCAGAGTCACAAAGTGCCTTCAAAGGTGCCCTTCCAGAGTAAAAAGGGGCCCTTCCAGTTGCCAAAATTTTAAAAAGTGCGTACTTGAATGCCCTTTGATAGGATGAAAGTCCACTGCCCTTTAGAATTCCCTCTCAAGGGCCAAACATGAAAAAGTGCCCTCTAGGATGCCCCAGCAGTGGGCAAAACAAAATAAAGGTCCCTCCAAAAATGCCCTGGAAAAAATGATAAGGTGCTGTAATGGGTATCCTTCCAAGGGACAAACCAACAGTCCTCTGGCCTTTCCAGAGGGCAAAACATGATAAAGTGCCCTCTGGGTACTCTTAGAATTGACAAAATTGAACAAATAGACCTCTATTGTCCCCCAGTAGTGTACAAAAGTGCCATTCAAAGTTCCCCACCTGGTGGCCATAATACGGTAAAGTACCCTGAATTGGGTGTCCCTAGAGTTGAAAAAATGGCAAAATTGGATTTATGGCCCTCTAGAGTGCCCCAAGAGTGGATGAAACATAGTATACCCTCCAAAGTGACCTCCCAGTAACCAACATGCGATAAAGTGTTCTCTTTAAGCTGCCCTTTCAAAGTGACAAAGTGACCTCTACGCCACCCACTTGTAAACAAAATGGAAAACTACGCCCTTATAGATTTTCTTCTACAGGAGAAAACATTGACAACCGTCCTCAGGTGTACCTTCCCAGAGGCCATAACATGATAAAGTGTCCTCTTTGATGCCCTTCCAGAGTGACAAAGTGCTTTCAAAGGTGCCGCTCCAGTGCCCCTACAAAATGTAAAAATGGGTGCCCATCAATAGGACAAAAGTATTCAACTGCCCTTTGGTGTACCTTCTCAAAGGCCAAAACAAGATAAAGTGCCTTCTAGTGACCCAAGAGTGGACAACATGGTTTAAAGTTCCTTCTAGGGTGCCCTAGAAGTGGACAAAACATAGTAAAATGGACAAACTATGCTAAAGTGTTCTTTAGGGTGCCCATCCAAAGTGACAAAGTGCCCTCTAAGGTGTCTTCCAGTAAACAAAATGTGATACAATACCAGCTTGGGTATCCCTCCAGATGAAGGCAAAGTAGTCAGCTGTCTTCTAATTAACCCTTTCACTGGCCAAAACTTGATAAAGTGCTCTCATGGATATCCAAGGAGTAGACAAAATAAAAAGCCCTCTAGGGTGTCCAGTAGTGGATAAAACATAGAAAGAGCCTTCCCAGTGGGTAAATGTGATAGAGTGCTCTCTTGGGGCCCCCTCTAGAGTGACATATATGGTGCCCACCAGTAAGGAAAATGTGAATAAGTGCCCTAATGGGTAACCTCCTAGAGGACAAAATGTAGTCAACTGTCCTCTAGTGTACCTAACATGATAAAGTGCCCTCTCAGATGCCCTTCCAGAGTGACAGAGTGCGTTTTCAATGGACAAAATGTAATGAAGTGCCTCTTGGGTTCCCCTAGAATGGACAAAACGTGACAAAGAGTGCCTGTGCCCTGTGCTGCCCATTAGAAGAAACCTGGTAAAGAGCTCCCTAGAGGGTTGCTATGCAAAAGTAAAGAAAATGCAGTAAAGTGCTTTAACTCCCCACAAGTTTACTTGTATGTCTTTGTTAAGGAGATTGTTTAAGTGTTCATTTGTCGCAGAGGTGTAGAAGGTATATCACACAGGAAAAATGTTTAATCTTAACTAACTATTTCAACAAAAATGCATGACTTCCTTCTGTGTGCTGGTGCCACATAGACTACAGCATGTGCCCTTTCATTATTTTCATCCTTGGCCCTCAAACCCAAAGAGTTGAATGCATTCACGTACACACATCGGCAGGTTTATTATCTCTCAGCCTTACCGACTTTGACCATTGTGACTTCTTTTCACACACAATAAATTTATGTTCACCTGCTCTCCCTCAGAAGGCCACACAATCATCTTGATGCTTGATCTCTCTGTTTGAGTTTTACCTTGGAGGACAGACCTGTAAACACTGAGTCATGTCAAGAACAAGTTTTTTGAGTCTAACCTGGGCTTTTATAAAGCTTGTAGACCGGAGTGAAAGGACAGGTCTGTATTTTGTATTTCTGAACAGTGTGTGATGTTTTACACATACCCTCTCAATGGCACATGTCCTTTCTGCATAACAATTAAAATTCAATAACCTGCAGATGGGATGAAATGGCTTTTCTTCTGGAACATACCTTTCACACGTCTATTTCCACTTTATCGCTCCTAATGAAATTACAGAAAAGCATTAATGGGAGCGAAGATTGGAAATGAGGCAGTTTGAGGGAGGGGCGGTGGAAGGATGGGGAGACGTGAGTCAGAAAAGTGATAATTGATAATGATGTCTGTGGTTAAATGATAATGCCAAATGTCCCTCTCTGTGCCTGAAGAAGCGATTAGTCTGTGATCAGACTTTGTCATGGCATTTAAATCATCACAAGTTCCTGGAAATGGGCGACATTTCTTTCCTCCAGCATGTCGGATAATTGACATTCATGGATTTGTTTGTGGAATTTACAAGCAGTGTACTTCTTTTAGTATTTTTAGACCAAGTTTTCAAAGGGCTCTTCAATAAATCACTGACAGCACAAAAGGAGCAATCACTGAGATTGAAATAATGAAACGGAGAAAAGGGCGGTCTCTTCAATATATCATTCAGCACAGTGTGATCTCTAGGATGAAGAATTACACCGTCTCTAGACACAATCAGGAGTCTGAGTGTTACATTCAAAGTTTTGCCCATTATTTGTTTCAGACATTATATCATCGTGCTACAAACTAACTGCTGAAGGGATGGTGTCTTTCAGACAAAACTAAAGTGCTGAGACTCTCCGAAAGGTTGGGAACAGAACCTAATGGTCGAGATGTTCCTTACCAGTTGATTATAATACTTAATAAATATGTAAATTTGACAAATTGACCACACTAAAGTTTAGAAAATTTTCAAGATTGAAATACATTTCAAACCAAGTCTGTGGCTGCTTTGCTGAATGTCTCTTTCTCTGATTTCTGACTCTATCCACTCTATCTGATTAGAATAAAGGCATAAAAGCCCAAAAGCAAATCTACAACTAGTTGCCAACTGGCAGTTATGCCTAACTTTCCAGACAGGTAAAATACAGCGGTGGGATTAGAAGAAGGGATGGGGTGTTTTCTGTTGTACCAATGTTATAATCATGAGGGTAATGACCTTTACCTTTGACCCTCATTGAAAAGATTCATCCTTGAGTCATAAATATTTGTGCTGAGTTTGAAGAAAATCCATCAAAGCCTTCTTAACCCTCCGGTATCACTCTGGACATTTCTGTCAAAAAGGTTGAAATATTCACTTTTATATTTGGATAATTGTGTGTGTTCCAGTACTAATGGCTCAATTTTTTTTGTAGGAAGATTGTTTTCTTGATAAATTTTGAAATTTCAAATTCATTTTTCCAGAAGGCCCATAGTTTGTACTAATTTACCAATTTACTACCATAACAAGCAATTCTGGGCCCAAAATGTCCACTTAAAAAGCTAATATAAATACATTACAGATTAATATTTTCCACTTTTTTTGGATTAAATATTTCAATCAACTTCAGTCCTGATTAAAACTACCAAATATTCAACTATTTTCAGGATTTTAATCCTTTAAATGCCAGTTTGAAAGCATGGTGTCACTGTTTTATGTAAAAATCACACCAAAGAAAGTGTTGTTTTCTATATAATACATGAGGAGGGGCTGGTGTAGTTTTTCAAATGATTGTATTGGATATGACAAAGATTAGCAACAAAATTGATTTTGGTGCATGATTGTTTTTTTTTTTGTTTTTGTTTTTTTTTTGTGAAGATCGATTTAAAATTTTACTCCTGAATGTGCCTTTCAAGCACAAAAATGTCCCATTTATTCCCATTGTAATCACGTCTTTTTTTATTTCTTTGCCATAGCAGAGTTAAACCAGGAATTCTACAATGCCAGTCATTCATTTTGAAGATTACATCAAAATGTAACATTTTAGTGTATACACCTAGATGGCGCTATTTTCCCCTTATTAGCTTATGCATGAAATATATGCTCTTTCTTAGCCGGTTCTTACATAAATTAGCATCCAATATATGATCAACTTTATTTAGCACTTTGCACTTAGCATTCAAAATCAACGGCTAACTCTGAGAAACATCCATCTTCTGTTCCAGGTCCTAATTTGTTTGTAATTAGTAACAGGACTGTGTCAGCTGAGTGGTTTGGTGGAGGAGAGTTGATGGTATGGGGTTGTTTTTCAGGGTTTGGGTTAGGCCCCTTATCTCCAGAGATGGGCAATCTTAATGCTTCAGCATGACAACATATTTTGGACAATGCTATGCTTCCAACTGTGTGGCATCAGTTTGGGGAAGGCCCTTTCCCATTTTAACATGACTGTGCCCCTGCGCACAAACAAGGACTACAAAGACATGCTTTGATTAGATGAGTGTGGAAGAACTTGAGAGGCCCGCACAAAGCCCTGACCTCAACCCCTCTGAGCACCTTTGGGAGGAACTGGAATGGAGATTGCAAGCCAGGCCTCCCTGTCCAACCTCAGTGCCGAACTCATTCATGCTTTACAGAATGAATGGGCACAGATTTCTATAGAAACACTCCAAAATCTTACAGAAAGCTTTACAAGCAATTTATCTCACTTATCTTGATCAAGATTTAATCAAACCACTCTGTTCTATGGGATGTTATCCTCTCTCTATGCTGCTTTACACATGAGCAGACTGTAGCGATTCATAACAATGTAGCCCAGGCCTTATATTGGATACACTGGCATCCTGGATTCAGCGATGCATGTCTACATTCATAGCACTGTCATTTCATCCAATATAAAACAGTAACTGGGTTCAGATTCAACTTTGTGCACTACTCTTCCAATATCTTCTGTTGGTAATATTAGCAGATGCTAAGTGGAATTTGTCTGACTGTTTTAAATGGTAATCTTAGTCATATCCCAATGATTACTGTAGCCAAACTTGCCAAAACATCCTAAAAAACAAGTCAAGGCAACGTGAGGTAAGTTTGATTTTAGAGCACAACAAAGAGATTCAAAGTGCTTAACAGATTTGAAAACAGGACCAGCGTGGCATTTAGCAACAGAAAAAGGGCACAGAAAGGATATATACTGAAATATATGTTATATGAAGACATAAAGCAATAACACAACAGACACAGACTCCTCTTCAGAACATGTGCTACAAGTGCACAGCCATGTCTGGTACATGATGTTTAAATGTGTATATATTGACTTACCAAAGCAGCCCTGGATCTCTGAGCAGTGAAGCATGAAGCTTTATGGTGGGAGATTACAACAAGAGCCGAGCCTCCATATCTCTGCCGAAGCCTAGAGGGGCTCAATGGTTATCTGTCCGTTTCTCATTAAGTGGAAGATGAAAGTGGGGGCTCGTCTTCGGTCATGCGTCCCTTAGAGAAAACCTGGACGGGGACGTTAATAAAGGCCTAAAGTCCAAGGGGAATCACTCTGGTCATATCTCTCACACAGATGAAAAAAAAAAGTCATTTTTCAGTGTGTTGTTCACATAAGCCGCAGCTTCCTCTCTTGTCTTTTCCATTTCCACGATGCTGCGTTACTTACTCAAATAAGAGCGCCGTCTCCTCTAACCAGACAGGGTTAAATCTCCCAAAGCTCCTGAGGCTGTCAGAATGCATTACACTCTAACAATGAGGCAGCTCTGTGTTTAACATTCTAATATCATATGTGTGCTCTTGTCCCAAAGCACCAAGGAAGTTCCCATAAAGAGGGAACCCTAAATATGAACAGAGTAGATAAGCAATTCATGATAAGAATGTGTCTGTAATTGGCAAATGAGTAGTATAAGCTAAGTCTTAAATAGGTCATACTGTAAATACAGCAGTATTAGAAGCCATGGCTGTAAAACTTGTGGAGACACACGGATCATGTGTTGTGATAACATAATATCTAGTGAAACTTGTTCAAACGTGGGTGTTTCATTTGATCTTTAATTTACTCATGATGACAAATACTGTCAAAAGAGCAGAAACAGGAAACCAAAGCTACAAAATGAGGCATTACTGAACGATGTGTCTGGGAGAGCTGCAGGTGTGAGGAAGGGCCTTTTTTAGTCATTTGGAGGCCCAGGGCAAAGGCCAATATGAGGCCCCTCCCTCTTTAGCTAAAGAATTAATAATGCATGGAAGCAAAATTAGAAAGCATCTCAATTATGTTAATAAAGACACAAAACTGCAGTAAATGCTCCAATGTGATATAAATACCCAAATAGCAAACCATCATAAGATATCTTAAACTATCTTTAGGACAGGTGGAACTCACATAATGCTGGTGCCAGGTAGACTGGTATCTTTCAGGGAATGAAAAAACTACATCTTTTTACATTTTGTCTTGCTTTATTTGACAAATGAAAAGGGTGACCAGTAGCACTGATTTATAAAAACAAATAAAAATCTTGAAAAATTGAGCGACAAGGTTTTGGCCCAACATTAAGCTATAAATAAAATAAATATATGATCATTATCAGTGACATATTGTTTCTTCTGACGCTATATAGACATTTTTATGTAGTCTATTGTATTCCATTTAACCTAACAATTATCCACCAATTCACTGTTTCATTTCACTTCAACTATGGATTGACTGATCCATGATCTACCTAGCATCCCCGGTTTGGATTGTGGCTCTCGCTAAAGTATTTTTAAAATAATGTGGCTCTATGGTAGATGAAGGTTGAGTACCACTGCCATAATGGATCACAATAACTGATTAAGTAAAATACACAGTACCCCTGAAGGAGGTAAATGTGCTTATTAGCCCTTAGAGCTCCAGAAGCACAGATCTGAAATTGCTTGGTAACTTTTGAACCGTAAGTCATAGGCACTAACTTTTTTTTCCTGTGAAAGTTCTGTGATGTGCCTTTCTAAATATGTTCTTCATGCATTCGTAGCTCTTACAGAACATTTTCTAATGAGCCCAGAACTTGGCTAACTTCCCGGGGTCTCTGAAGACAGGGTTGTCACATAAAACAAGAAGCGACATAGTTTAGAAAAACATTAATAACTTTTGAACCATACATTGTAGACACTAATGCTTTTTTTCCTTTGAAAGCTGACCACTTTGCCATTTGTTTGCTATCCTTGATGTCTCCGTAGCCCTAAAGGACACTATTCTAGCAAGCCAAGAACTTCAGTGACTTTTTGGGGTCATTAAATATTAAATCCACGGCGTTACGTCCAATAATAAGCATCTTTTTGTCCTTTTTTAATCAATTTTCTATCATGTACTTTGGCTGTCTTCGGCGGGCAGAGCCATATTTGTTGAGGGCAACGTTTAGATGCAAAGCATTGTGGGAGTTTTAGTCGACCAGTTGCTTCTCTACTGCTTAAAGGAACATCACAAATGAATCTTACTGCAATAAAGCGTATGGACTTTGGAAGGAAACCTTTGGTTGAGGTTATTGCTGCCAAAGGAGGGTCAACCAGTTATTAAATCCAAAGGTTCACGTACTTTTTCCACCCTCCACTGTGAATGTTTACATGGTTTGTTCAATAAAAACATGAAAACATATCTTTTTTTTTGTGCGGTATTAGTTTAAGCAGACTGTGTTTGTCTCTTGTTGTGACTTAGATGAAGATCAGAGCACATTTTATGACCAATTTATGCAGAAATCCAGGAAATCCAAAAGGGTTCACATACTTTTTTCTTGCAACTGTATTCTTAAAGCCCAGGTTGTCCTGAAAAAAAAGATGTATAGAACTTGACTGTGCAACACAGTGTTGATGTTTTACAAGCTTTTTAAGAAAAAGTCCAGACGAGACATGATGGTGAAAAAAAACAGCTGTGAGCTCTAAGGGTTAAAGTATTGATATTTAGTATGAGTGATATGGTAATTGAAACCTGCTAGAACACTAAACCATTTGGGGGAGCTCTAACCAGAACTGGCTTCTTTCCTTGGCTGTGCCTCCCCTGTCCATCCTCTGACATCTCTAGACTCTACGGAGGGCGTGGAGGCTAATTGCTATGCCTCATTAAGGTCTAGTGGGCCTAACTCTTCGAGAACTTGGTTGCAATGCTGTTTGGGCTGTGTTGGCTACTAAGAGCCTTGAGTTACAGGTATCTTTTGCATTAAATAAATGATTTGTTAGGGTTGGGAGTATTCTTCATGACCATAATAGCACTGCTCAGAATGGGTATATTTTGTATCTGGCCTCATGAGGATTTTTTTAGCAAGGAAATGTTGGATCCTTGGAGCAGAGAGGCTCCCTGTAACAAACAACTCTGTCAAAAAGACCCCAACAGTTCTGCTGCAATTAATGTAAAGCATGATTTAAATTGGACTGAAGTTACACACTGTGAGCGCAAGAAAGTTCAGTTTACTTGTTTTGTATTCCCTTTCCTCCCTTGCATTGCCATCAAGTTCCATTTGATTGAATAAGAGATACCACACCAATAGGCATTAAAATAAGCTGATAAGCTTGGTAGATTTTAATTAAACCGCACTGACCCACTGGTGGCTCAGCCTCCACAAAGTCATGCTCTCCAAGCTTTGCAAAGTCCCACAGAACTGTTTTAAATTCTAGACCTGATTCAAAAGTTTCTTAAGATACCAAAGATGTCTGAGCATACTTTTGGGGGGAAATGTGTTTGAAATGATGAACAAGAACATTTCAATCTTATGAAAAGGTACAGCAGAGACAATAAGCAGTCTTTGGTTTGGATATTACAATCAGGGTCAAAACAATACAGCTTCAGTCAGAGGCTGGGACAAGGTAAGACAATGCAGAAAAAGATATTACGTGTTTTACACCTCCCACTTATAGACATTGTGCATTTGTTAACAAACAGGATGTCTCACTACATCACTGTCATCAGTCGACAAAAAACAATGTTAGAGGCCAGAGGACCTCAACGACTGAGAAGGTACTGTAATATTACCAGACTCTGTTAGCATCTACAGCCAGCAGATGGTGAACTGGTTCCATATAGAGTACATGCTTTCTACTAAACTATCAAACAGCACCATAGCCAGGTTAGCTTCACATTTGCAACCTACTGTTGTGCAAAACTCTTGCCAATGTGTTAAAGCCTGATCTATTTGAAGTGGAGTCTGTCTGATAGCCAAACAGACTGAAAGCAAAAGAACCATGGCCAGGACTGCCAGCGCTTTTCTACGATGGGGTACCAGGTGGGTACCAAATGTTCTTGGTGTCTGTTCTGTGTTGCACAGTATGATTGGCAGTGCATCTGAGAGTTTACAGAAGTGGTTTGCAATACCTTAAAATATGTGTTTGGTAAAATATTTCTTTGTTGTAACAATGCTTCTTGGCAATGAATCTTCTACTGTTAGAAAGCCTGTTTATTTCCCTTTTAAACGGGGCCACATTTATAAAGAGCATGCATTTGTGGGATGAGCAGCAGAGCTGAGTACGTGGGTTGCACCCATGTAAAATTTACGAAATCTTCACTGCCAATGCCAAACAGCAAATCCTGCCATTGACTTTTGTTGTTTGGTGGATTGGGTGATTGAAGTCTGAAGAAACAAGACATAATGGCAATTTATTAATTTCAAAAACAGGAGTCCCAGTAGTGTGTGGAAGAACCATACACAGCCACAACAGCCTGGCACCTCCTCCTCATGCTGGTCGCACACTGTTGTGGGTTTGCATCCCATTCTTCAACCAGCATTTGTCCCAAGTCAGCCAGTGTGGTTGTGTTTGTCACTCTGACAAGAACAGCACACCCAAGCTGATCCTACAAGTGTTCAGTGGAGTTGGAGGTAAGGAATGCTGGCAGGCCATTCCATCCTCTCCGATCCCAAATTCTGGAGGTAGTGTCTGATAAGCCTGACTCTGAGGGGGTGAGCATTGTCATTCAGCCCCAGACTGTGGAGATATTGGACTGCCACTGGTTGAAGAACCTCTCTGTTGATATCTCTCTGCATTGAGATTGCTTCCAATGATAACAAGCGTCATTTTTTCAGTGAGGTAGATGCCGCCCCACATCATCACACTGCATCCATCAAAAGATGTTTCTCTATCAGTGCAGTAATCAACATAGAGTTCTCAACATCTTCATACTTTGACCCCAGAACCAACTGACCAACCATAGGCAGAATCTGGACTCAAGGTTCCTCCACATGTTCAGGTTCAAGTGCACGTGTTGTCAACACCAGCGTTAACGCACCTGATGGCAAAGGGCAACCATAGCAGGCCTCTTGGCAGTGGCAGCCCAGTGAGATCTGGAGATTGGCTGTGTGCTGTCTTCAGCCATATTATCCTTCAAACCTTAACTGTACATCTGTAGAAGATAGCCAACAGTTCCGGACAAGTGCTGGCAGGGTGAGGAAACAGTCTTCTTGGGTTGTCGTCTTCTTGGGATGCAAGCTTCAGGGCCAGTCTCTGACATCTTCTGTTATATGGAAGTTGGCCTTCAGTTTGGAGATGGTACAAGGGCTTATAATACCCCAACTTGATTTTGCAGAACACCAGCTTGAAGTTGCCCTATGGCATGAGCCAATCAGTCTTGCCAGTCTTGGAGAAGACATGTACCACTATAGCAGGGCCCATGGTCACAGGTCCTGCCAATCAGGGACTTGAGTTGGGTTTCTTGAAAGGCGCTATATAAATTCAAGATATTATTATTATTATTATTATTATTGATTGTCAGCACCTAGGGGTACCAGAAGCTCAAAACAAGAGTCGATTTTTATTGGTCAGGTAATTTTGGTTGGCTGGCCACTTCTGGGAAGTATCACCATTGTTCCAAGTTTTCTCCATTTGTGGAGTATGGCTCTAACCAGGATTTGCTTGAGTCCCAAAGCCTTAGAAATGGATTTGTAACCCTTTCCAGACTGATAGATGGCAATAACTTTATTTCTCATCTGTTCTTGAACAGGTTCTATGTAAGGGATTTCACAATTCAGCAGGTCTGGAATTAGTCAGGCTTTAGTGTGGCCAGTAAAACTGAACTCAGCTTTCCAAAAGATGTGTTTAAGTATAGTTCATTTACATTTTCAGAGGGAAGGGGGAATTATTTTTTTCACATAAGGCCAGGTAGGTGCAGATGGCCTTTTTTAAAACCATCCTTTAAAAACTGCATTTTGTACTGTTTGTCTTTTATCTAATATTAAAATTGGTTTTCTCAGCAGTTTCTCAGCACACATTGAGTCCTCACAAAGCATTAAGGACACTCAGCATTATGAAGCACAAAAACCCTTTAAGAGTGTTTTATAAATAAGGTATGGGAGTCATACTCATTTCTTGTAAGATTAAGTTAAATAGTGCTGAAAGCAGACCACTGGAGCACTCTGTGGAACTGGGATGGACACCATTCTTCCATTAGAAGTGGTTGTGATGTTAGATTGGCTTTGAAACTGCTATTTTAAGGTGGAAAAGCTACACATTGTTGTTTCAGAAAAGGAAAATAAGAAAAACAGATCGGAAGGGGTTAAATAGATGGAGATTTTGCAGTTTTTCTTTTGCTTTAGATGCATATGGCCAAAACTCTATGGCCCAGAAGTCCTTACATGACCTCCAGATCCTTATAAAACTTGACTCGTCTTACAAACACATAAGGAAGACTTGGCATCCTTAAGATAACTGCTGAATTATATTTCTCTTTCCAAGAGTAAAACATTTTCCTATTTCTTTGCCCAGGTCAGATGTCATCCATGCCCAGAGTGCAAACCTGGCCGTGATACAAGGATAAGATAAACTTAAAAGATGGCAGCTGAGTTAAGGCTTGGCAGAGTAAACCTTCAAGCCCCAGAAATCTACCAAGATGGATGTCTGGAAATACTTTACAAAAGCACATCTTATGAATTTTAACAACTCTCCCCTCATCTCCGCCTGGGCAAGACAAAATAGAGAAACACAATGTTCTGCCTGGAAGGTTTGACAGAGATATCAGAAATAGACTTTGCCAATTGTGCTGCGGATTCAACCAATTAGAGCCAACAGAAGCAGATGAAAGTTTCTGACAGAATGACTGATCTAAATGTTGTTGCAAATTAGAGCTATACTTTAGACTTCTTGGCTGTCTGACTGTCAAGGTGTTTACTTTCATTTGTTTCTACAATTAGCCGAGATCTTGGAGGCAAACTTTTATCTGGGTCCATGTCTGGCAGAGTTAAAATAGAATATAACAAATCAAAAGAAAGAACAGGTCGAACAATGAAGAAAGGAATGAGAAATTGAGATTTTTCGAGCCATGGTCTCCGGGAAACATTAAAGGGAAATGTTGGTTCGTGCAGAGAGAGGAAATATAACAATTTCACTATACTCTCTATACTTACCTGATTTTTGTGGTGCAACTTCCAATCCCTCTGTTGAATCTCTCCCCCTATACTGTCTGGTGAACTCTCATCATCAAATACCAGGAAGCAATCTTCAAAAATAATGGAGCTTGGAATGAAAGATGGAAGCCAATAAGCCATGAATGGAAATAGATTTACATCGTGATTATAATTTGGAATAGACGCAGAGTTTGTGGTCAATGTAGAGTACAAATATACATTAGAAAAGCAAACTCTGTGTACAATTCAATAAGCACCCCCTGAATGACACCAAAATAATGGCTTCCAAGAGCTCTGTAATAGTTTCCACAGTGGGAGAAAGTTTATTTTTATACGTCTGTTTTATCTAAAAGGTGATAATGTATACAGTTTTTATGGAGGAAATCATTCTGAGAGCATCTGCTGAGCCTTGTTTGCTCTGTTTTATCAGCCGAAGGTCTAAGTCTAGCAAACCAGCAGACAATATATGACCAGAATTGCTCCCTGTGATTTTAATTCAATCTGTCTTCGGTTTTTACTGGCAAATAAGACGGGGCTTTTCTCACGATTTGTCTCTTTGATGAGAAACGCCAAAAGAAATGAAAGCCAATCAATCCAAATGACAATGACTGGGCTCATGGACAGGAGATTGTGGGGGAGCTTTCTCACTTGGGCAATTTGATATATCTTCATCTGCAGTAATAACAGTCATTTCTGCAGTCAGAGTCCTCTCTGGTTCTATCCGAATGACTACCTTTGTGAATTACCTGCTAGAGCCGTACCACTAATGGCTTTTTAATCACCTTGAAAATCACTATATCCACGGCTGAGGTCTGCTTTCTTTTACATGTAGAGAATTTTTGCCTTAATGATCCTTCTAAGCACAGAATGATATTGCCTTCATCAGTTACAGACTGGGATTGGAAAAGGTCCTTGCATGTGGGTCAGTGTATTTTCTGGCAGTTCCATTTTTTTGGTTAAAACAAGCCTGGAAATTCAGTCAGGAACACTCTCGCTATACATTTAACCGTTTTATTGCAAAACTGATATACAGTTTTACTTGGCAGAGAAGCCTAACATAGCTAGAAACCCCCATATTGACAATGTGTAGTGAATACAATAAATTAGTTTAAAGCTATTAATCCATAGTAGCGTGAATCTGACTGTAAGGGCGCAACAAGATTTATGCTATAAAAGAGGAGGCTGGGGTGGAGGAGGTGAAGCTTTGCCAACAGCAGCTGTGTGGTAACCTTGCAAAGCAGGTGGATACGCCCATTTCTTTATTTTTCACTGGCAAATCCATCTTGTTAAGATCCCATCTGAACCGTTTGGGCCCAGTTAGAAGGTGACAGGACCAATCAGTGAGGCAGTACTTTCGGCAGAGTCGTGACATTAACAAGCAGCAGCAAGAGGCTGGTGCAATTATGGTAGAAGAGATTAGCGTGGATACTGCTAAAGCGTAAATTCTATCAGAACTTGACAACATTTCGTCGTTAAAAGAAGAACAAAGAACAGCAGTGAGTTGTTTTCTTTTCAAAAACAACAAAAGTCAAGTACTTACATGTCTATAGTCACCATCTTTGGAGTTATTCCTCAGGAGCTGCGCACGCGCAGCTCGATAATGGCTATGTCACCTGTTTTGTTGCTCTGATTGGCCCATAGAGATGTGACAGACAGAACGTTCATCCAACCACAGTTTTTTTCAAAGCCTCTGCCTTTTTTCGAATGTTTCCTATTGAAGCTTTCCCATCTGGCGTGTCAAGTTAGCAGTGTGGTGTATCAGCAATGATGCAAACAAGAATTAATAAGAAGTACTTCACATTTAGACCCACTGCTGTGTTGAGAGAAAGAGCTGTGATTGGCTGTGGGAGCTGGGAGGTGATAATTAGGATCAGCTGGCCGTCAGCTGATCACGGCTGGGTGTACGACTTTCATGCCCTGCATGAACAAAGGCTAGACTTCATTAAACAAAACAAAACAAAAAAAAGAAAAAAAACAGAGTTGTTTTTCCATTTTTTGCTTCTGCAACAAAAGGAAAAACAATCCTTTTTCCCTTTTTTGTGTTCAGTCACAAAAATAAATAGGAAAACTTTTTCTTTAAAATGTGACCAGTTTTTGTTTTTTCAATTCTTTATTTTGTTGAATGAAATACTTTAGTAACAGGAAATCATGTGACCCAGTGGGAAAGGTGAACATTTCAAAATAAAAGCCCACATGTCAAAATATCAGCCTACATAGCCATCCACTGCTTTACAGTATAATAATAGTCATATTTGCTCTATACAATGTATTATGATAATGTCAGTAGTAAAAGTACTGGAGATTTAATGGACTATATTAATATAAGAGGAAAATAAATTAATATGAACAACTAAACCTGAACAGCTTGAGATATTTATCCATGTATAGATATATTGGTGGAAAGGTTAATGTATTATTGGAGTGGCCTATAAAGTCGAGACTTGTATCTGATTGAGATGTGGTGGTATGACCTTTACCAGGCCGTTCAAGCTGGAAAACCCTTCAATGTATTTGAATTACAGCAATTCTGCAAAAAAGATTGAGCTAAAACTCCTCCACAACAATAGGAAAGACTCATCACCAGCATTGCAAACACTTGCAACTGTCACCCAGAGTGGCACAAGCAGTTGCCGGGTTTAAAGGGCAAGTACTTTTCTCCATATGGCCAGGTAGGTTTGGATGCCTTTTTCCTTTAATAAATAAAATCAGCATTCAAAAATTGCATTTTTGTACTCAGGTCTAATGTCTATTTTTTTGATGAAGTGAAACAGGATCCGAGTGCACTCGAGCCAAAAATGTAGTTTGTTTTGGTTTGTGTGAATGCAAATGAACCGCAGTCGGGTACCAAGCCCAGGCCCCCTTGTGGAGGTGGTCTTGGGCATGATTCAAGTGGACTCTGGCACGGTTCGGATGAGATGTGAATGCAACTGTGCCTGGACGCAGGACAGAGTGTCGTATCAGCTTTATGACATCATCGTAAAAATTTAACTTCTTTCCGTGGCGCAGCAGTTTGTTTATATTCTTCCTCAATTAAAGGCGGAAATCATCAGAATCCAGTAAATAAACAGTCTGTTATGTCTCACTAGGCAATAAAATAAAATAAAACCGCTGTATCTGTGCATTGCAAGCACGTAGATGTGCAGATACGAAGAGCAAGGTTGCTGGCGTCTTAAAAAGGCGATTTTAAATTATCCATGGCTGCAGGATAGACTTTTTTGCCGGGTTAAAACAAGAACAAACTTCGTTTAGATAATGACCCGAGTGGTTGCCACGGTAGCTTCTTCTTCTTTCTCCTCATTGGCAGGTTTGTAAACCAGCTACGTGCATACCGCCACCTGCTGTTTCAGACTGAGTACATACGCAAGTGGGTCTGGGCAGGGATTGATGTTGCAAATGTGAAAGCAAGCCAGTGGAGGGAAGGGGAAGAGGAGGAATCGCACGCAGCACGGTTCGAAACAACTGAGCCTAGTGTGAAAGCGCCCTAAATGTGACAAATACGCAAATTATAAAGAAATCAGAAAGGAGGCTAATACTTTTTCACAGCATCATAATTGTTAGGAAATGGCATCTTAATAGCTTAACGCAGATACTATATAGAGGTAGAGAACACCGGCTAAAAGCTGTTGTTTTTTAATCAGTGGAATGATGAGCCATTCTGATTGGCCCAAATGGCCCCATAGTTGGGTGGCCCTTCTGGTATTTGCCCAGAACCCAGATGGCCATTCCAACATTGGTCTTTATGTTTGAGTTTCAGTTTCTCGGGTAGGAACAGTTCATTCTTTATGGCGAATGCACATGCCAATCTCTGGTTTTATTCCCCTGCATCATCTCTGCCAAATCAGAAGGAATAATTAAAAAACAGAGAAACAGAAGGAAACACTGTGATCCATTTCACTGAATGTACAAGGAGGTAATCTAAACTGAGCCAAATCCACAAAAGATGGTATTAGACTTTCACGGTGTAGCATCACTCAGAGAGTAACTAATAAGGGAATTAATCCCACCGCCACGGCTCAGAGGCTTCCCCTGGCTCGTCCCGCTTCCCTAATCTATCATTTCCTCCTCTTACAAACAAATACTACGCTCGTTCACTCATGTCATTGGAGATATAATGGAGGAAATGCAAAAGCATGAAGATGCCACCAGTTTAGGTGTCAGCTCCTGTTAGTGTAAAACTCCTATATCTGAAAGCGCAGCTTGCAGAGACTTGGCATGGTGAATGAGTGGGCAGCTGAAACATTTTGCTCTGAGTATTTGCCAATTCCTCACAGCCGTTAAAAGGGTAGTGTAATGGTTTGGGGAAGAGCCAGAAGCCTTGATCCACAGTGTCATATATGCTCAGTGAAAACGTTTAACTGTGTCAAAAGAGCCTTTATTACAGTCTGAGATAATAAAGAGGCTGCTCAGGCATCAGATAAATAAAACAGCGGGGAATCCAAAATGCCACTTAGACACATGAATACAGAAGCAGCAGCAGTACCCAACAGAGAAGTGGGAATTGGTGACGCTAAGTTCAACTTTCAGACACTATCATATGAAGGCAACTTTATTTATAGAGTGTCTAAAAACCAAGCACAAAAGTGCTTTACATGGTTAAAACAGAACTTTTGTTCTTTCAAGAGCATTTAAAAGATGATAAAATATGAAATATATGAAACATTTAAGGAACTAGATCTACCGACTGTTGGTTACAAGCTTCCATGAGGTAGACTATGGTATTCCAGTGGTCAGACAATAGGAAGGGCTTTCATAGTGATGTCGTACCCCCAAAAACAGTTTGATTTATGCATGAGTCAGAGTGGATATTTTTGCAAAGTTTGCATAAATCCATCAAAGCATAGAGATAGCACATTAACTAGCAAAAGATGAAAATGAAGCCCAGAGACCCTTGACCTATAACCTCTAATCCAGTTGTTTTCCCACTTTTTCCCAGTGCACACCATGTTCATAACTATGCAAAATAAAGCTGGTTTAAAATGGATTAAGGCAAGACGGAAAACTGTTCTTTGGTCAAATTAATCAAAATTTGAAATTCTTTATGGAAACTACGGACGCACCTCGTTATCAGTGCACAGTTCAAAAACTGGCATTTCAATGTACAACCCCAACTCCAAAAAACCTGGGGCGGTTAGTTAAAGGGATACTTCAACATTTTGGCAAATTTCGCCCATTGCCATAATTATGAGACATGAAGCAAATACTTAGAACTATTTCTTGAGTAAACCACTGGGCAAAGTGACACAGTGCAGCAGCCATGTCTGGAGTGTAGTTCCGGCTTTGCATTTAACTTTAAAACATCTCCGTCTCGTAATGTTCCATGATTATTTCATAGTGTGGTGAATGTACAGGTCACAACTTGTCCACGAAAGCGTTTTGGAGTTGTTGGATTGTGTATTTTATGAGTTTGATGAGGGAAAGCAAAAAATACCGTTTGCTTACATAGCATTAGCTGTGCAGCTGGTCTATCGGTCCCCCCAGATGTACAAACAGCTTGCACCGACAACCAAAGGAAACAAACCTATTACTAAGACTATAGGAATTATGGCAATGGGTGAATTTGCCAAAATGTTGAAGTATCCCTTTAAATGTAAATAAAAAGAGGATGTAATGACCTCCTAAACCAACCTTTTCTTACTCAGGAAATATGGGGGGGTATCAAATGGCTGGCAATATTTCCAGAAATTACTTCTGTCATTTAATATGGATGGAGGCAAAATGGAAAGCTGTTCTGTGGTCGAATTAAACCACATTTGAAATTCTTTTGGGAAACCACGACCACTGTGTCCTGCAGACAAAGGAGGAGAGGGATCATCTATCTTGTAATCAGCACACAGTTCAATCTTGTATGGTATTGGGTTGCAGTAGCGCCTATGGTGTGGGCAGCTTATACATCTGTAAAGGCGCTATCAATGCTAAAAAGTATATGGAGGCTTTAGAGCAACATACACTCCCATACATACAATGTCTCTGTCAGGGAGGACCTTACATTTTTATCAAGAGAATGCTAAACCACATACAGGATCCATCACAACAGCATGGATTCACAGATGAAGAGTCTGGGTGATGAACTAGACCACCTGGTTCATCAATAGAAATCATTTGGTGCATCATCATCAAAAAAAAAAAAAAAAAAAAAAACAGGACTGCTGAGCAGCTAGAATCCTACATCAGATAAGAATGGGACAACATTCCTCCCCGAAAAAACTCCAGCAACTGGTCTCTTCATTTCCCAGCAATTACAGACTGTTGTTAAAAGATGTGGTGATGCTACACAATGGTAAACATGGCCATGTCCCACCTTTTTTGAGATGTGTTTCAGCATCTGGTATGTTATTTATGTTCTATTGTGAATAAAATAAGGGCTTATGAGATCTGCATTCTGTTTTTTACATTTTACACAGTGCCCGAGCTTTTTTGGAACTGAGGTTGTAAGACAACAACATGTCAAATCTGTCATAAACAGTTTACCAGCTCCTGTCTTCCACTTCCTCCCTGCTGCATGTCAGTGTTTTGGTAGTTTTTTAACTGAGCTTGCGTGTCACAAAATAGTCAGCCCAAGCATCTCTAACTTTCTTTACCCTTCGACCTCAACGATAACATACCATGAAGAGTACGACCTTAACTTTGGATTATGAAGGACAAACCATTGTCAGTTTTGACTGGAAGCAAATTTGTATGGAGTGAGGGATGTCACACATAGAGGGCTGCGGGGCCTAACAGCTTTTTGGCCCAGTGTTTGCCCCTTGGGAAGATCCATAATTCATGTGGGAGTCATGCACTTGTCACTGCGGCTCTGTATAGCGAGTTCCCACAAAGAGGAGTGAAGATGGGTGAATGGCAAAACACTATTTAATGCATCTTCCAGCAGGAACCAAGTACTGCTCAGTGTCTCACCTGTCTGCATGGTGAAGTCAAGCAGGAGTGCAAGCAAAGGTGACCTTTTTTTGTGCATGCATGTTTAACATATATTTGTAGATGACACACACAGACTAAAGGATGGGGGAACTTTGAAATAACTTTTCAAAGTCCATGCTGAGGAATAACAAAAGCTACTTTTCTAGTCAGTATCACCTTCTGAGGCTCAGCGACACCATGCAGGGTGGAGCTGCATGCACATGCTTTAATATCATCTCACAGCAGACAAGAGTTGAACAAAAAGAAACAGCATTAGCAAAATACTGTACAGCTGAATACAGCAAGATCAGAAAAAATGGTTTCATAACAACCATTTCTACCGTTTATTTCAGGCTTGAACTCACTTCAACTAAACCATACATGTGTCTACCATCATAGCTATGGTTTTGTTTATATATTGGGCTCTCTGTTCTCAAACTCACTGTTCTTCCCTGTTTTGAAGCTGAAGAAGAGTCCTTCTGGATCTTTCAATCATGTGCTTAATTTGAATTTGATGACACATCTCAAAACAGTAGGGACAGGTCAACAAATGACTGGCAACACCTCCAGAAATCATTGTCTGTGAGCACAGTTCACCATGCCAGCCACAAGTTAAAGCTGTATCATGCAAAGAAGAGGTCATATGCACACTAAATCCAGAATTGATGCCATCTTCTCAATGATAAAGCTCATTAAAAAGGGAAATGGAAAACTGTTCTGTGATCACATGAATCAAAATTTGAAATTCTTTTTGGAGACCATGCCTGCTATGTCCTACAGATTAAAGAGGAGTGAGATCATCAAGCTCATAAGCCTGCATCTCTGATGGTATGGGTTTGCATTACTGTCTCTGGTATGGGTAGCTTACACAGACACCATCAATACTGAAAAGTATCTAGAGGTTTTAGAGCAACATATGCTCCCATTTAGACGTCTCTTTCAGGGAAGGCCTTGCATATATCAGAAAGACAATGCTAAACCACTTACCACATCCATTATGGAATAGTAGGATTGGACAATATCCATTTCTCAAAAAACCTAAACCTTGCCCAGTTTGAATGCATTACATTACATTACATTACATTACATTACGGAGGTTACAAAAAACACATTTTATAAGAAAAATGCAACCAAAAGAAGACCTGGTGGTGGTGTTCCTGGTAACTGAGCATGCAGATGAAAGTCTTTCAGTCCTTGGTCCTCCTTCTTTTGTGAGGCCTGGACGTAGACTTGATGGCCAGAGGCACCAGCTGGAGTCATTTGTAACATCTCCTGTCAGCTAATCTTTGAGTGTCGTTGGCAAGACTGTGTGTCAAACCGGCAATTTCCACATAGGACCATGGCGCCGCCCACCGAAGCACCAAGGGTTTGCCCAGACCGAGGGAGGGTAACCTCGCCCACTGTGAGTTCACACAGGAATAGTATGTCAGCAGTGGACGCTTTTACCTTTTGGGGTGAAAATTATCATCCATTCCAGTATAAGTCCATTATAATATTGCTTCCACCATTAGGAAGTTAAAAGGTTAATGTTTACTTAAAGGATCTGTGGTTTTATGTAAAATTATTCAGCTAAATGCTCTAAAAGTTAACTTTTCTTCATCAATGGCGCTGTTGTAGGTCTGTTGTAGGTCTCAGTGACCTGATATAGTGATGATTTGTAATTGTGCATTGTGTTGTATGTGCACATGCTGTTTTTAAAAGTGTTGATGTTATTGAATTAAATCTGGAAAGGGTCTATCTACTTTCCGGTATCCAGCTATGTAGGCAGGCCTGCTGCAACTAGAAATATCACTGAATAAAACAAAAGAAAAATCTATGTTTTTGATGGTCAAGGAACAAGAAACAGCGTTTTACAATCCAACAAGGAAGCAATCGATGGAGGGTACAAACACGAACAACCAGTGGTGTAGCTTTTCTTTTCCGGATTGCACTAAAAGAAGAGGTCATATATCATACAAAGGAAGTATGAAACTTCCACCCTGCAGGCTTAATGCATCATTGACATTTCTGCTTGAAAACCTCAAAAGTCTCAACCTCATGGATATTAGATACAGGATGAGGAATCGCACTCACATGTTTTTTCCTTTTCTCGTCAAAATGAAGTTAAACGCTCTCCATCATACCCACTTGGCACTATTAACCCATGGGGGTGTTCAGGAGCGTCTGTGGGTCGATCCTCAGTGGTGTTGCCATGGAGAAAACAGCTCAATGCACGGAGGTCAAGACTGGGTCAGTAATGGAAAAAAGGAGACAGTTATCACCCTCTAAAGACATTACCTCTGCCTGTCAAGGTGATACTCCGTCTCCAAATGCTTTCTTAATACCCCCGTCTTAAGGCTGCGATTATAAAAGCTGAAAATACGTAAGCGTGAAGTTTCAACGGGTGTCAGAATCCACTCTAGAGGTGTGTTTTTCTATTTTTAAGCAGTCCTTGAAGCAGTTTCTCTTAACTTTTCCTAAGAAATGTGTTTACATGCTTCCTCTGGAAGGCTGCTCCACAGAATAGATGAGTAAATGCAATATCCTTTCTTTAACATCATAAATATCTCATCAAACTATAATGATATTGTGGTGGAGAGATTGGATAAATATTCAACAATGTGGGAGTAGGAGGAGAGGGAGATTTCAATATACCTTTATAAAATGGAGCGAAGGTGCAATATTCTCTAAAAATACCAAGAGAGACCAGTCTGATTTGAGGCTACACTCTTGGGCCCGTCTTCTCAAAAAGCCCTGCCGCTGTTTTCCAGCATATCAGAGAAATTTTACACGGACTTATCTCATTCTTTGATACCAGCCATCGCCCTCAGAATTCATCTTAATATCTTTTTCTTCACATCATCACCTAATTACCACTGACAAAGAGCAGCTGGAAGGTACATGGTATTAGAGGAAGTAATGAAGCAATGGTAATGATGAGATATAGACATTATGTAGATAAGGCCCATACTGATTAACCAAATGGAATCAATGTCATGGGCACGCTAGTTTCAAGTATTTCAAGAACAAGAATACAGCAATTGAGAGGGAGGAGTGTATGTGTTGTAGAAGGTCATTTTTAGTCACAGCAGCCATGTCAGACATGCTACTGTCATCGTCAACACAACTGCACTTCACAAGTACTTGTCAGGATCACTGTCAGTGGTGTGAAAATAGTATAACAGATAAGGTCTAAGTGATGAGAATGGTAGATTTTCAAGAGAACTCCATTGATTGCAGGTATGTTGACTGGTTTGTTCAGCAGAAAGTGTCTTAAGTGGGTATGCACCAGAGTTTCCATTAGCCGGTATTTGCCGCCCATTGCTGGTTACACAGACGGATGTCTGGCAGAAACGAACATTAACGGCCAACATATACGGCTGAAAAATATGCCAATTACTAGAGATATGTACATTTCATATTTTTTGTTGCCTAGAAGAATCTGTTTTAATAAACTCAAAGAAATATAAAACCTCAACCTACTTCCTGTCTGGTGCTGAGGTTGTCTACATAACTCAGCACATGGCTAATTAAGCCGGTGAATATTCATGGGGTCAATGTGCATGACGTCAAACAAAAGCTCATCTGCAAGGAAGTTACGAGCTTCTGAAAACTATGCAGGGAAATCATCAGTATGGAGGGATTCTGAGTTAGTCTTCAATGAGTGGACAAATCCACCTATGACAGAGTCTCTAAAGAAGTGGAACTGTATTCAGCCAGGAATTACGTCATGCAGAATGGCACTGAACGCTTGGGACTGATGGCAAGAGCACCATCTTGCTTCTACTTAGCTGGGTGTTCATGCAGGGCATCCTGGCTAAGCAGCAACAGCGTGGGAGGAGTCACCAATGAGAGGTGAACTGTAGTGAACTATAAACAGGACTAACAATTAAACCACAATGGTTGAATTTTACTGTTTTAGTGAAGGTCACAGTTGAGATCATCAGTGTATGAGGACAAATATGGGACAACTGACAATAAGACTCAATTTTCAGTTGTGTTTCTGTTTGATTGCTGTTAAATGTTGGCTATTGGTCACATATGGCTATCTAAAGCAAATGTCGAGTAGTTGTTCTGAACAAATTCTTAAGGGCTGCCAATAAAGTCCAACAGGGTGCACATAACAGGGTAATCAGGATGATTTTGGACCTAACTTCCAAACTAAACAAAGTCACATTTTTTAAAGGTCTTAAGACAAATCCAAACCAAGATGGGTAGGAGCTGAGTTGAAAAGATTAACATTAAGCAAACAAGGAAACATCACACACACTATGGGGCTCCGAAGTCTAAATTATTCATTGCACAAAAGTAGTGGTATTTCAAGCATTGCTGCCCTTCTTTAGACTGACTATGTGTGTGGCTCAGTGATAAGTGGATTTGTAGTAAGGGCTGCTAAAATACTTTAAACCAAGTTAGATTTTCTTGGTCGCAAGAACCATTTATCTATGTAATATATTTGTCAGAATATCTGATAACTAATTGATTTGTTATTGGGTATAAAAGGCCTATTTGCTAGCTTCAGGTTTTCTTGGCATACCTGCTTAACTCTCCTTTCGTTTACAGTCATTGTACTGTAAATAATTTCAAATCATCAGATTATGAGCTCTGCTAAATGGCAGTCACAACCTCCTTCTTTATGTCTTTTTTTAATGTAATGCTCTTTTTGCACCAGTTATAACGTTGCAAAGCAGATGGATTGACCAGAATCCACGTAGCATTAGGCAAATCCATCTTCTAAAGCTTCAATCTCCAATGATTGAGCCAGGTCTGAAAACTGACCTGACCAGTCAGTGTCAAATGAGGACAAGGTGTTCACTCTGGGTTGGATTTAGTTGTACTGGAAGTCGATAGCAATGGTTGTCATCAGTGTAGCTTGTTTGTAGCAATAGTTTAGCTGCAGTTTTATAAGAAAGTGACCACATTTCTTTAGTAGAAGAAGAGTAGAAAACAGCACTGAAGCTTTTTATGACTGACAAGATTTTCTCACTCTTCTCCCAACCTTCCTTGGTTATGAGTTTGCAATAGTTACTGACATGGTGTAGTTGTGCTACAAGCCAGTTGTGCTACAATGTGTGCTGGTGTAGCTAAAATACAACGATGTCTTCAGGTTGTATATTTTTGCTTAAATAAGCTTACATGAGAAACATAAAGTGTGACATTAGAAAGATATCATCATAGCACAGAAAAGGCAGGCCCAGTGGTATTGGAGTTTAGAATAAAGGGTTTTAAAAAGAGAGAAAAGAGAAGTAGATAAATGAGAGCACTGAGTTCTAACTATGGATGTACAGATGGATGAGCAGGTGACACTACCTGCCATGTGAATACAATCATTAACTCAACATTGAAAAGTGATTAATTACTAATTGACGGTTATTTTACTGTTGCCTTCATGCTGTAAAATCATTTCTATTCCAGACAAAAGCTCCTTTTCTGAAGGCAATACTCCTGAATATGTTTAATTATCCATACAAAAGGAGCTATTATTGACTTTTGAACCAGTTCACTGCTAAAGCACATTACACAAGTTTCTGTTCCTGTGTGAAAAAGGTATTTAAATTAAAAAAAAAACTTAAATGAACCAAGGATGTGCGAAAGTTCAACAACAAGGCCAGGAGAAACAGAAATATTTTAAGTGCCTCATGTCAGTGCCATCTTTATATAATATGCCACCATCTAATAACAAGGTGTAGTAACTAAAACTGCACATTCTTTCATCATCTAAATGTCCAAACAGTGTGATCTAAAATTCTAAGACAGTGATATTTGGTTGGTTTAATTACAATTTTGAGAACTTTTTAATAATCTCATGTTTGAAACATTTTGGAAAGGAAGAATTTAGTTATAAGGTGTGTAAATATTAGCAAGTGTCTACAAGGTGCCATTGTGTTTAAGTATTATCAGAAGCATCAAATTCAACAACAGGAAGATGTGGAAATAAATAAATGAATTCTAATAATATCATAAATAAATGATTCTATCACATAATGGTGGATGAAAATTGTTGAAACACTCGCTCAATGACAGATGGAAGGGAATCCATCCCCCTGTGACCCAAAATGGAATATGCAGTGTAGAAAATGGATGGGTGTACTTTATTTCTACAGAAAGATAGATGGACAGATGGATCAGCAGACAGACACAAAAACTGATTAATGGATGGATGGATGGATGGATGGATGGACGGACAGACGGACGGACGGACGGACGGATGTGGGATGGATTCATGAAAAATCTGCAAGGTTCAATGGATTGATGGATGGATGGATGGATGCATGCATGCATGAAAAAGTTGCAAGGTTCAATGGCTGGATGGATGGACGGACGGACGGACGGACGGACGGACTGATGGATGGATGGATGAAAAATCTGCAAGGTTCAATGGATGGATGGATGGATGGATGGATGGATGCATGAAAAAGTTGCAAGGTTCAATGGCTGGATGGATGGATGGATGGATGGATGGATGCATGCATGCATGCATGCGTTAAAAAGTTGCAAGATTCAATGGATGGATGCATGAAAAAGTTGCAAGATTCAATGGATGGATGGATGGACGGACGGATGGATGGATGGATGATGGACGGATGGATCGATGTATGGATGGATGGATGGATGGATGCATGCATGAAAAAGTTGCAAGGTTCAATTGATGGATGGATGAATGGATGGATGGATGGATGGATGGATGGACGTACAGATGGACGGACGGATGGACGGACGGACGGACGGACGGATGGATGGATGGATGGATGGATGGATGGATGGATTGTTAAATGGATGGATTGATGTATAAATGGATGGATGTCCTGTCATTGCCATCTCTGGCAGAACTTTTACTTGTCTTCTGTCCTGACACTGACCTTGGTAAATCCTCTACAAATTCCTTTTGAGTAATTACATGGTTTACCATCATGCTTAAAGAGTGCAGTCATAGATTTAGCACTCTGGTTGTGTTCACTGATGTCATTGCTTCAGATATTATATGTGTTAGCTCTGAGTCTACGCTGTAACACCTTAATATGCAGCTACAGGCAAAATCAAGTTTCACTCGTGTGTACCCAAGCACAATCTTTGGCAGAAACACCGCCCCACAAACCAGTGAAATTTGTCAGCCTAACGACTGCATGTGTAAGCTGCTCTGATGCTAAGAGGTGAGAGCCGGTACAGCGTACAGCCAACAGCTCTGCCCGTGCTGAGCAAACAGAAGCCAGGAATTTGTTAGCTGGCTAATGCAGACCTGCTGTCAGCCAAAACTGACACTGTGGGTGCAGAGCAGGCAAGGGCAACGTGACTGAGGGCATGTGGGGCGGTAGACATCCTGGCACTGCACTCTGTTAGGTGTGTGTCTGTGAGAGAGAGAGAGAGAGAGAGAGAGAGAGATAGCTGGCTGGAGGGGAGCAAGTGAGAATTAATGGTTGCACAGAGTGGCATGTGTGGTAGGTCTTAGACATGGTCCAGAGGACAGGCAGACCTGTTCACGATGTACCTGGCAGTACAGTTGGAGCAGGTTCAGAATGAAGCTGCTGGAACAGAATGATACCATGAACAAGAGGAGGGCTGAAATAACTGGGATTTGTTTCCTGTGGACTTCATTAGAGTACTTGATTATATCTGAGGCAAATAAAATGTATTTAACCTTAATTTAACCAGGAAAACTTTTATTAAGATTAAATCTGTTTACTAAAAGTGCCCTGCCCAAGATGGGCAGCAGCAAAGTTAACAAAGCACTTTGTTACCATTATCCTTTTATTGTTTGCATATTTGTCACACTTAGATGTTTCAGATCATCAAGCAAATTTTAATATAAGATTAAGATAACTTGAGCAAATAAAAAATGCCTTTTTTTAATGATGTTTTTATTAATCAAGGTGAAAGAGACATCAAAATCTACCTGGCCCTATGTGAAAAATTAATTGCGCCCCTGAACCTAATAACTTGCCTGCAAAATTTGCAAGCAACCAACTGGCAATGCATGCATTTCGCCTCACTGTTGAGGAATTTTGGCCAACTCTTCTTTGCAAAATTGTTTTAATTCAGTTGCATTGCAGGGTTTTCCAGCATGAACAACTTGTTTAAGGTCCTCAAAAACCTTGATTCTGTTGTTGAAAGCCATTCAGAGGTGGACTTTCAGGTCTGTTTTACATCATTCTCCTGCTGCATAACCTAAGTCTGCTTGAGCTTGAGGTCACAGCTGATGGTCAGAAGTTCCCCTTCAGAATTCATGGTTCCATCAATTACGGCAAGTCACCCAGGTCCTGAAGCAGCAAAGCAGCCCCAGATAATCACACTACCACCACCATGTCTGACTGTTGGCATGACGTTCTTTTTATGAAGAACTGTTAGTTTACACCAGGTGCAACAGGGCAACACCTTCCAAAAAGTTTGACTTTTGTCTCATCAGTCCACAGAATATTTTCTCAAAAGTCTTGGGCATCATTGAGATGTGTTTTTGGTAAATGTAATGTGTTTTGGTCAGCAGTGGTTTTTGCCCAGTCTCTTTCTTATAGTGGAATCATGAACACTGACCTTAACTGAGTCAAGTGACTCCTGCAGGTCTTTAGATGTTGTTCTTGATTCATCTGTGACCTCCTGGATGAGTCATCGATGCACTCTTGAAGTACTTTTGATTGCCCAGGCACTCCTGGGAAGGTTCACCACTGGTAAGAGTTTTCTCCATTTGTGGATAATGGCTCTCATAATGGTTTGCTTGAGCCCCAAAGCTGCTTGAATTGGCTTTATAAGTCTTTGCAGACTCCATTAGACAGGATCTATTTCAGGAATTTCTTGTTTCAACAAGTGTGGCAGGTAAAACTGGACTCACTCACCCACTTCTGTCATAAATTAATAATTGTTTTTTTTTTTCATCAAGCAATGGAAAAGTTCTAATAGTAGTGATAATAAGGATTTGGATCAATAAGGAGCACCCTGCATAGTCATGACAGAAAGCATATGCAGCCATCCTCCTAAATGCTCTTAAAAGCATCCAGCAAGTCCAGCTTATTAAAGGGAGCAGCAATCTTAAACATCCATATTTCTTTAATTTGGTTAAGTCCTAAATGCTGCAAGGGTGTCTAAGCTGTGTGGATATTCTGACTATTGAGAGAAACCCAAAAGTGTGTTCATCTTTGTAGATATTTTTACTTCTGAGGAGTCAAAAAATCTGATGCAAAAACATCAAAAGGCAATTCGATGAAATAAGTTTGAAAAATGCTCGAAAACTTAAGAAAAAATGTGTGAAGATGGATGCCAGCTCAAGTGCTCTTGTTATTCCTCTGGTGCTTTTGTTCATCCTGTATGTGTGAGAAATCCATCTCTCTCTTAACTCTCCTTCATAAAATAGAGAACAGTGAGATTGTAAATCTCTGAGAAATGGCCTTCAGCAGCTATTCACTAAACTCAGCTCCAAAATAACATATTCTTTCTACCCTTTTTTACCTATACACAAGACCTAGAAGTCTTTCAATCAGATGTTGCACAGGCTGTTCAGGGAGTTTTATCAAGTTGTGTTTTTGATTGTTCTGGATTTAGATCCTGAAATCAGACAGACTGAGTGAAATTAAGTTAAGTGTAACACTCGATGTTTCAGCTACATTTTTGGCCTCCCACGATCATGAAAACCATCTAAATTAAGCACCTACTGTGAAGCATGCTCTTTCACACCAGTGTTGTCTGTTAGTTTTGTAATGTTTGGTTCTTGACCAAACTGAAGCAACACTGTAAATGGTAAAGATTTTGGCAACCAAAATGATAATATCTTGATTTCAAATGCCTTAATCAATTAGGGCAGACAATACAGGTACCAATCGCATTCCAGGGGAGGGGCCTGTGGTATCCAGGACCAGCCAGGGTCTCCCAAAATTTGATTGGCCACCTCAAAATCCTTAAAATGATTGGCTGTTTGCTACTAACTTGAATTTTCTCAAGGTGAGTTGTATGAAAGTGGCCTCACTATCCCTGTATATACTCTATATTGCCAAAAGTATTCACTCACCCGCCCAGATAATTAAAATCAGGTGTTCCAATCACTTCCATGGTCACAAGTGTATAAAATCAAGCACCTAGGCATGCAGACTGTTTCTACAAACATTTGTGAAAGAATGAGTCACTCTCAGGAGCTCAGTGTATTCCAGCATGGTACTGTGATAGGATGCCACCTGTGCAACAAGTCCAGTCATGAAATTTCCTCGCTCCTAAATATTCCACAGTCAACTGTCAGTGGTATTATAACAAAGTAGAAGCGACTGGGAACAACAGCAACTCAGCCACCAAGTGGTGGGCAACGTAAAATGACGGAGCGGGGTCAGTGGATGCTGAGGCGCATAGTGTGCAGAGGTCACCAGCTTTCTGCAGAGTCAATCACTACAGACCTCCAAACTTCATGTGGCCTTCAGATTAGCTCAAGAACAGCGCGTAGAGAGCTTGATGGAATGGGTTTCCATGGCCAAGCAGCTGCATCCAAGCTATACATCACTAAGTGCAATGCAAAGCGTCGGATGCAGTGGTGTAAAGCACGCCGCCACTGGACTCTAGAGCAGTGGAGACGCATTCTCTCGAGTGACAAATTATGCTTCTCCATCAGGCAATCTGATGGATGAGTCTGGGTTTTTGATGGTTGCCAGGAGAGTAGTACTTGGCTAACTGCATCGTGCCAAGTGTAAGGTTTGGTGGAGGGGGGATTATGGTGTGGGGTTGTTTTTCAGGAGCTGGGCTTGGCCCCTTAGTTCCAGTAAAAGGAACTCTGAATGCTTCAGCATAGCAAGAGATTTTGGACAATTCCATGCTCCCAACTTTGTGGGAACAGTACGGGGATGGCCCCTTCCTGTTCCAACATGACTGTGCACCACTGCAAGGTCCATAAACACATGGATGAGAGAGTCTGGTGTGGATGAACTTGACTGGCCTGCACAGAGTCCTGACCTTAACCTGATAAAACACCTTTGGGATGAATTAGAGTGGAGACTGAGAGCCAGGCCTTCTCGTCCAACATCAGTGTGTGACCTCACAAATGCGCTTCTGGAAGAACGGTCAAAAATTCCCATAAATACACTCCTAAACCTGGTGGAAAGCCTTCCCAGAAGAGTTGAAGCTGTTATAGCTGCAAAGGCCGGACGGACGTCATATTAAACCCTGATGATTAAGAATGGGATGTCACTGAAGTTCATATGTGAGTCAAGGCAGGTGAGCGAATACTTTTGGCAATATAGTGTATCTGTATGTGGCCCTCAGTGGCAAAAGTGAGGACACCTCTGCTGTAGATTATGTCAGTTGACTGGCTGGTTTTAATGTGTGCCAGAATTTCTTGCATCTACAGCCAATTCAGTCTGCATCTGTATGCAGTCTGAGCTATCAAATATTAAACCGTCTTCAGTAAAGGTGCATCAGTACAAAGCATTTCGCTGTATATCTGTATATCTATAGATACACAGATGATGCCTTCTTGTGTCCAACACAAGGAAGCTGCTAAACTACCTGTAGCCATGGCGGGGGTAATCTTGTCGGTTTTTCTCCATTTATTATCTGTTTGGGGAATTACTAAGACAAAACTAAAGTTGCATGTCTAGAAACAGGTGAAAAGACTGGCCTACTTGGAACACAGTATATTATGAGAAATATTTTGCTTAAAAGACATGAATGGCCAAACAACAGTCAGAACAGTCTTTACAGT
The DNA here is from genome assembly GCF_018320785.1 of Cheilinus undulatus. Classification (NCBI taxonomy): domain Eukaryota; kingdom Metazoa; phylum Chordata; class Actinopteri; order Labriformes; family Labridae; genus Cheilinus; species Cheilinus undulatus. Next base: position 29,997,248 of record NC_054884.1, on the reverse strand, counting down.
GGCTTCAAGGTTATAACACGCTGACCTTGTGTTCATAATGCAACTTTAGTTTGACCTTGCTTCTGCTAAAAACAAACTTTCATTTCAACCTTTCAGTCTCCACTCTGTCAACAATGCAGCCTCCATCCACCTCCACAAGGTCTCATAATTCATGTAGGAGATGCAGTTGGTCAGCCCCAAGGCCCTGAAGGAAGAGAAAGGCGGAAATGGCCTGAGGAGATATAAGGAGGGAGCTATGGCCGCATGGATTCATCTCTAACAGGCTGTCTTTCAAATGAAGAGAAAGAAAGCCAAACAATATCCTCCGTAAGCTTCAAGATTTCACCGAGCTCAAGGTTGTGTGTGATTGTGAACTCTGATTATGGCATTCAAATCTGCATGGAACTGTGGACCAACTCTTCGACCTGCGCAGCACGTTCTCGCCTCTATTCAGTCCTGCTCTTGTAACTTCAAGTCTCAAAGCGGTGATAAAAGCCACTCTGCTTTTCACCCAGTAGTGTGCAAAAGCCAGCGTATACTCTTAAATGGGAAAAATTAAAAACCTTGCAGTCAAACTTTTGAATAGTTTGTTGCTTCTTGTACACATTCATATTGAATTCTGTCAGTGTAAAACCCTCAGACTCTCTAATAATCTCCTCTCTCATCTGCAGATGTACTCTGAGCTGGTCTCTGATAAGGCTTCAGGGAAAATGAGATCAATACTTGACCAATCAATCTGATCAATAATCAGGGAGATTAAGTAAGCAGTGCTGGAGAGAGGATTTTGAAGTACCCTCATCTCGCATTTGTAATGACGGGCGCACTTGAACATTTCTTCAATGACAGAGGCAAACATTTTTGATTTCATGTTTAACTTTTAAGCCTTCTTAATCATCATTGACAACTTTCTCTGTAGAAACAATGTCTTATTAGAGACAGTTCATCCCACAAATCACATTTTTACAGTGCATCTATGAGAGACTGGCTTTAAAGGTGTCTATGAACTATCAAAGCGACGTAATTCCAATTAACTTTTACTTTACATTGACTTCTAAAACTTTTTTATCCTGATTTATCTCATTCTTTTGTCACCCTTCATTCATATCTCTCACTTTCCCAGTCCTTCTCTCTTCCCACATCTGGTGATCAGCTTATTCTTGGCGTTCACTCTCCTAAGGACTCAGCTAATCCGATTCTGCTACAACCTCGTTTGACCAATCATCATGCACCTGTCAGATTTTAAATCTGTCATTCTCTCTTTCAGCAAGTCCTTCTGTGTGGACGTTGCAACCCTCTTCCACCCCAGCCACCTCTATTCAGTTAATCAGCATCTAGTCCAGATCCTCCTCCTTCATGCCACCTCATTGGGTGTGCTTCTAAGAAGCTGATCTTGCATATCTCAACACCACCACCAGTGTCTAGACTCCATTTCATCAAATTTGTAAAATAAATCATTGTCAAACTCATAATAAGTCTCTCCAGATTGAACTAGCAGTTGCACAATAACATGCATGAAACCCTTTTTTTCTTAATCTGAATAAGAAATAACAAAGCGTACAAGAAGAAGGTCATTGATCTTCTGCAAAAACTGGAGAGGGACCAAACACCAGAGGATAATATCACAGACTGTGGCCTGGAGAAGCACATTCCCCTCTGTCCCATCATCAGCAGTATACAACATCTCCAAGTACCTTGCTACCATCCTGGCTCCCATGGGTGGTAACACCCCCCACCATATCAGGACCTCCTAGGATTTTGCTGACAAGATAACTGGACATGGACTGCAACCATAGGAGACCATGGTAATCCCACAATGCCATAACCTTGTTCACTTGCATCCCCATTGAAAAAGTAAAAGCCATCAAGAAACGTCACAGGACTTCCTTCACACTAGGGCTGGGCAATTAATCACAAATCAGATTAAATCGCAACATGGCCTGCTGCAGTTAACATATCGCAGAAGTTGCAACATTTCTTTTAACTTGAAATGTGTTAAATCAAGTGGCATAAAACTGATTATCCCCTTCAATAAAAAAAAATGATGAGAAATTTGCAATACAAGCAAAATTAACAATTATTTTTTAACTGTTCTGCTCTACTTCATTCTGTCTAACTGATGAAGCTTGGCATTAGTTCACAGAAGTCATACCCCCAGCCACAATCAGCTGGCAGCCACTCAAAGCTTTTTCTTTTAACACAGCAGCCCATTTAAATATGGCGTACTTCTCACTAATATCTGGATGAACTAATGATAGTTCATCCAAAAGGTGCTTGATGGGGTTGTGTGGGGCAGTCCAGTTCTTCCACACCGACCTCATTAAACCACTTCTTTAGTCCTTGCTTTGTGCACTGGCTCAGTGGTGTCATCCAGGTATCTAAACCTAGGGCTGGTTCCAGTGAAAGCCCTGCTCTCTACTTCTTCCATGTAAAGATTTTCCACTATGGGAGACACTGGTGAGCCCATTGCACCACCGTGTCTCTGCATAGAAATCCTCTTTGTCTTGGAAGTAGGTACTGTGGAGACAGAGGTCCAGCATGGCACAGATACAGTCTGGTGTGAAGTAGGGCAGATTGCAAGCCAGGCCTCTCGTCCAACGTCAGTGCCTGACCTCATAAAAGTGCTACAGAATGAATGGGCACAAATTCCCACAGAACCACTGCAACGTCTTGTAAAAAGCCTTCCAAGAAGAGTGGAAACTTATAACTGCAAAGAGGGGCCAACTCCATTTTAAAGGAAATGTATTTGAATACAACGTTACAGTCCCTGTTAGTTTAACAGTCAGGCAGCCGAATACTTACTCATAGACTTTTTGCCTCAGTATCTTTTCCTGGCACACATTCAGGATCTATTGAAAACAGATCCACTTATGAGTCCTAATCCACCAGCTGAGAACCACTCTTCCAAAGAATGTTTTTGTAGTTAGGACTGGATCATTCTTGCCCAAATGATCAACAGGTTTTTGACATTTAGAGTCTAAATGTGTAGTCAAAATTGCTCCAGGGATGCATGTCTTTGGATCCTCTTATCTGGGCTAAGCCCGGATGTTCAACACTTCTGGCCCTGCCCCCTCTGTTGCCTTTCTGTCAGCTCAATCCAGTCTGACCACTCTCCTGTGACCTCTGCCATCAACAAGCCTTTTTGGCCCGGAGAACTACTGCTCATTGGATATTTCCTCTTTTTTGTATCCTTCTCTGTAAACATGGTTATGTCTGGCATCCAAAAACATGGCACACTTAAGCATGATTGGCTGTTTAGATATTTGCATTCATTAGCCTGCTGGATTGGTGTGCCTAATAAAGTGATCAGTGAGATTATATCTGTGGGTGAATTCTTGCAGTTTACCTTTGTAAAGTTAATCTTACAAATCAAATTTTTACAGTGCATTAGTTTTAGATTTGCATTTAAAAGCGTCTGCATATCCTGGGTAAATCCATTCATTTAGATTTCACACTAACTCTTAAGCCTTTTCATTCACTCCTTTATTATAGCCGAGAATTCCTGCAGTGGAACTTTTTTGGAAATTATTAATCCTACAAATCATATTTTTGCAGTGCATTCAAGCTAAAAATGGCATTTTAAACCTTCTACACACTCCACAGCGGCAGTAAATCCAATAATGATGGTTGGATAAACTATTTCAGGTAATCTTTTGTCGCTTCTCACCCATAGATCACATGGAGATTAATATCAGATCCTGCTGCAGCATCGCTCATTAGCGTTCAGGTAGAGCTGCTGCTGTCGACCACACGGGCCTGCAGGCAGAGGATGATGTGTATCATTACTCGCCTGAGCTCCTGAAATTCCATCATCCGTGCTTTACGTGTCTGTTAGAGTTAAAAAGGATCTCTGAGCTCAGATCATTTCTTCCTGTTACCCCACTTTGCCGTTTTAATAAGCTGGTGCGCGGCTACAAAGTGCGACCATCCTTCAGCCTGAGGCTGCACATTTCTATTCCAATTATTACCTTTGCACAAAGAGGAGCGGAGACAGTTTTTGAGGGGTTCTTTCAGTACCTCATGTGTCCAAAGGGAAGACTTTAAACTAGTTTTCAGTGCAGAATGAATCCAGTAAAAACTGCAGTGTAAATAAACTAACAGTTGCCCTGGGCAGGATTACTGAATCCATTTTTGCAGTAGAAAGTCTAAAAAGCAGAAATTACTATAAAATGAACATAGAAGAAGTCTCTATCTCTGATAATTCATGCTGTAGAATCAAAGCTTAATAGAGAAATGAACCGTGGACGTATTGATACAAAAAGGCCTGAGGCAAAAATCTATAGAATGTACGGTTTGAGCATTGGCTGAATTACAGGGTGTAACTCTACTGCTTTGCAATTAAGTGTGTTAGTTTAATTAAATAAAAACAATAAAGTGAATAAAATTCACTCCTGCATGAATCCCCTCCTAAACTACACAGAAGTGGTGACAAACAGTCCATTCCTTGATACACAGCGTCTCCAGTAGTCACAGTAAGAAAGAGACTCAGCTCAGCTCCTCATCAGTAGTTCCTCGCTGCCCTCTGCTGGAAGAATATGAGAACTGCACTGGTCAAAAATGATATTTCGACTCAAGCTCAGAGGATCATGTTTGTTGCTGTGTAAGCAAATGGAATAAAGATGATCCCAGAGCAGAGGAGCTTAAGTTAAACCGATCATGGTCATTTGTTGTAATGTTAGAGGCTGAGCTCATCCTCGCCATGTTTACTATAATGCAGCTAGAAATCACAAAATGTGGTCACTCAGTAGAAATAACAGACAAAATGTAACAGTTCTGTGAAAGATAGCACAAAGGAAAAAGAATTACCTCATTTAACACACAGTGATGAATTATTGAAACTACAGTGAGCCCTTACATTAAACTTATAGGGGAAAGCATTAACAGATACTCCCATAAATAGACCCAGAGCTTCAACCTCAGTGTGACTGAAATTATTACTGTAAATAGATTATTAATTTGAGGGTCTTAACTATCTCAAAAGCTTACCAAACTTTGCACAAACTTTAGCCTCAGTAGAAATATTGGTATTTTAGTGGTTTTGTGTAACCGCATTGTAAAATGGCCCCACAGGGGCTCCAAATATCAGTCAAGATGCTGGGTAAGATCGACAGCCATGGTAATCTGTACACATAAAGTGCTTTTTTTTGCATATTTGTCACACTAAAATGTTTTAAATCATCAAAAAAAGTTCAATATTGAACATTTTTCAAAATCTTGAGTGCGCTTTAACTAGCCTCACCCAGGACTGATTACTGAATCAAGTAATCCCTCAAACAGAACCTGTCTGATCTGTCTGATAAAGAGAAGTAGGCTAAAACAGTGTTTCCCAACCATATTTGCTTGGAACCCCTCCTACATGTACCTAAGAAAAGCGTAGCCCCCGCCCCCGCCCCCGCCCCCATAGGACCCAAGAGAGAAGAAAAAGTGACACACTACCATCAAAAATCAACATAGATTTTAATTGTTGCATGCTTTTCTTATCAAAAGACCTCTGAATAAACCACTTAATAAGTGCTTTATCATGGTTTTAGTCAATATTTGCAAATCTAATTTTGGCAGCCTCAAAGCAGACAAAGCCTCGTGCCCCCTCATAGATCTTTGGCGCCCCCCTAGGAGATCCCGGACCCCAGGTTGGGAACCAATGTGCTAAAAGATCTCAAATAGCAACACATCATACTGCCATCTAAAGATATCCAAGAACAGATGAGGAAAAAAGTCACTGATATCTATCAGTCTGGAAAGGCTTACAAAGCCATTTCAAACAGCTTTGGGGCTCCAGTGAAGCACAGTGAGAGCCATTATCCACAAATGGAGAAAACTTGGAACAGTGGTGAACCTTCCCAGGAGTAGCCAACCTACCAAATTACTCCAAGAGTGCTTCTGTCAACTGCTGAGATAAAAGTTGAACTTTTTGGAAGGTGGTCCCCCTTTACATGTGCTGTAAAACTAACACATAAAAAGAACATCAGACCAACAGTCAAACATGGTGGCAGAGTGACAGTCTGGTGGGGCGTTCAGCAGCAGACCTCTATACTGGGGCGATGACGGTTGCTGCTCTTAAACATGACGGACTAACAAGAGGAGCACAGGAACACATATCAAAACTTTTTAAACTTTTTTCTGTTTTTTGGTATTAACAAAAGTATTTTATCTGTAAGAAAATGATAAGGATTCAAAATAGAGTAACTTCTTCCCCCTGTGAGGATTACTAGCATGAGACCATCATCTTTATGTGAAAATAAGTGATAATACACAAAAACAATTATACTATTTTACCACTAAAGACACAAAACTCTTTTATCCATTAGTTTTTTATATTTTCATTTATTTGTGAAAATACGTTATATTCAGTATCAGTTTTCAGCTGTTGTCATGGAAATCTATGAGCCGCTGTTGCTAAATGTTTTAATTGTGAGACGGCGATGATTTCATTTCCTGCGGCGTAGTGTAGTAGTGTCAGGAATCAGTTTTGTGTGTTGCAGTTGAGTCCACTATATAGTCCACTAATTCTTGATTTCTTGCAATTTCGGCTTGGGTAATATAGCCTACGTCATCGCCCCAGTGTAGAGGTCTGCTGCTGAACATCCCACCATAGAGGTCTGCTCGAAGTCTGCAGCCAGATCCTCTTGGAAAATCCTGAAGGAGAATGTCCAACCATCACTTTTTGACTTAAATTTCAAGCACACTTGTTATTCAGCAGGACGAACAGCAAGCAAAGGAGGGAAATGTGTGGTGTGTGTGCTTTATGGCACTGCAGTTGCACTCTGAGACCTCTGGTGGGTGCCAAAATGCACCAAACTGAATTCCTCTATCTTGTTTCTTTAAGTATTGCCTATGCTTACTTGACTTAGTGTGATATTTGGAAAGCTGCTTACACAATTTTACCTAAGAGTACATTCTGCCCATGCAGTTTATAACAATAATTCATCCTGTCACGCTCTGAGCAGTGATTAGAAACAGTTTTAATGATCTCAGGCATGGAGAGAGATGCGGCATCCTTTTACTGAAGCTAACTACCTCATATTCCTTCAGCATTAAGTGCCAAGTATAGCCATGTGTCTGATGTGAGTTGGACAAATCGAGTATAAATATCTTGGCAGCAAAGTGTACAAACCAAGCTGAAATAAACTGCTCTTTTCAGTCCCTCTAATCATCAGGAAAATGGTTTCAGACAGTAAAAACTAACACAGAAAACTAGGAATGACAATAAACAAACCTTTTGTGTAGCCTGTGCTCATTCTGCTGCTGAAATCTGTGTTATTATTGTTACAAACCAGCCTCCATCTTTCACTTTGATTGGCATGAAACTTGTTAATATTTAAAATCTGGAGTGAAACGTGTCCAATAGCTGAGGCACTGATTGGGTATCTGGGGGTGGATGTCCTGTGGATGTGGGCAGACAGGTGGATGGGAGGTTAATTAAAAAACGAACGATCGGCTGTTTCCCGTCTTTATGAATTAATGGCGTGTCAAAGCATGGTCTCCGTGGAGAAACAGACAGTAGTGTCACTCAAACTCTAACGACCAAATACGCTGGACTTACACAGAGCTCCTGGTGTAAATTATTGACTGAGATCGCCTCTTTTTGAAACTGGAATACTTTAACAGACTTCAGATTAATAATGTACTCCCCAGTAGCATCTATAAATAATATGCATTCAATCAATGAGAGTGTTGTCATTTCCTGAGCCAAAACCTCCTCTTCTATGATATCATACATGCAATAAATCCTGAAATATTTCTGTTAGATAAACAAAACTAAAGCCAACCCACTGAGAGTGAATGAATGACTAGAACAGGGGAATCCCATTAACTTGCCTCTGCTGTTGTTGAATTATTTTTGTCAACCTCAGAGGATAATAGATGAGAATTTCTCCACTGTGAGCCATTTATATACTTAAAGGCTTATTATTCAGGCCCCCTCTGGATTTATCTGTCTCCACTGTAAAAGATAATTGAACCCATAAGTCAGCAGGTATATCTTTGTAATGCGTGCAGTCTCAGAGGCGTCTCAGGCAAATCTTTGAGCAGGTATAATTTAAGCCTAGAGCACAGAAGAAGAAATATAGAAGTAAAACACACAGCAAAGCATTCCTGAAGGGAAGAAATAGGGCCTGAGGGTTTAAAGTCTCTCTCTATCACCCATTACTTTAGATTGAATAGGATAAATGGGATTAGACCAGGTTGCATTGTAGAAAACCAGGCCTTTAAAAATATTAACCAGAGTTTGGTTGGGACTGCTGCATTTAAAACATGATGGCATTATAGTCAAAGCAAAACTATAGTTTTACAAAGTAGGCATATAAGAAGCAAGGCATGTGTATTTAGTGAGCATCATTCATTCATAAGGGAACTGATGTACTTTAAATCAAACAGCACTGAAATACAGCAAACAGACATTAATGATGAAATATTAAAATCTAACATCAGAAGAGCCACTGTCTGGTGGTTCTACTCCTCCTCCAGGTATTGTATACATTACTGATGAGTGACTGTAGAGTGGTGGATCAGGAAAAGCCTGGAGTGTTTTTAACCTTGACCTAGTACCACTGTAAAGACATTCAGATTATCCATGAGGAAACATCTGTTTAGAGACATCTTTGAAATAATCTAAGACAGAACGTGGATGGATGGATGGATGGATGGATGGATGGATGGTTTCATGGATGGATGGATAGAAAAGTTAATGGGTATATGGATTAACTGGTCACAGGATGGATGGATGGATGGATGGATGGTTTCATGGATGGATGGATGGTTTCATGGACAGATGAATGGATGGATGAAAGGATGGATAGTTTCATGGATGATGGTTTCATGGCTGGTTTCATGGATGGATGGATGGATGATGGATGGATGGTTTCATGCATGTTTCATAGATGGGTGGATGATGAATGGATGAAAGGATGGATGGTTTCATGGATGGTTGGATGGTTTCATGGAGGGTTTCATGGATGGATGGTTTCATGGATGGTTTCATGGATGGTTTCATGGATGGATGGATGAATGGATGGATGGTTTCATGGATGGATGGTTTCATGGAGGGTTTCATGGATGGATGGTTTCATGGATGGTTTCATGGATGGATAGATGAATGGATGGATGGTTTCATGGATGGATGGATGGATGGATGAAAGGATGGATGGTTTTGTGGATGGATGGATGGATGGATGGATGAAAGGATGGATGGATGAAAGGATGGATGGTTTCATGGATGGATGGATGGATGGATGGATGAAAGGATGGATGGTTTCATGGATGGATGGATGGATGGATGGATGAAAGGATGGATGGATGAAAGGATGGATGGTTTCATGGATGGATGGATGGATGGATGGATGGATGAAAGGATGGATGGTTTCATGGATGGTTGGATTGTTTCATGGTTGGATCTATGGACTGATAGAAAAAATGAACTGGTCACAGCTGGATAAGTGTAAGGAACCTTGATAGATTAGCTGAATGAGGGGGAAATTGATTGAACTGTTTCATTTTGTAGGGATAATAAATGTAACATACATACCACAGAGGTAATAGCACTGATTTTTTTTTCACAGAGTTTAATAACATCGTTGTTTTTAACATCTTGTCTCTGGTTGTACATTGTAAAGAAGTGAACAGCTTTTAGAAACATTAAACCACGATGTACAAACACTAAAATACAAATAAACACCAAATAAATTCAGAACAGGAATTAAATGAGCAGATTTAAATACACTGACCCAGTAATGATTACCTAAGGGGAACATTTCACCCACCTCTAGTTTGTAAAGTATATTTAGGCATATTAGCCTGATTTAAGACCATGTAATTATTGTTGAGTAAATGGATGGTTGATTAGATAACACTATAGCTTCTGTGTGGATGTAGTTATTAACTGAAAGCTGAAAAGTGATTAATTACTAACTAAAGCTCAATTTCATTGTTGGTGTCATTGCTGTAAAATCATTAATAATCCTGCCAAAAGGGTCCTTTAATGTAGGCGTCACTCCTGAATATATTAATTATCCATTAAAGAGGAGCTTTTATTGACTTTTGAACCAGCTCACTGCTACAGCATGTTACATGAGTTTCTATTCCTGTGTGAAAAAAGGCGCTGAGATAAAATAAAGGGACTGCAATAGACTGAGGATGTGTGAAAATTCAATACAGGAAAAGAGAACATTAAAACTGTCTTGTTTATTACCATTAGTCATAAGTTATAGATATTTTTGTAATAATCTTACTTAAATTATGATTGCACAGCTTTATTCTACTGCATAATATTATTACTGTCATTTACCATGGTGATTTAGCTAGGTTAAAAGAGGTTAAATTTGTGACACAGAAAACTCTGATTTTGGTTTGAGGGCAGCTCCATGTCTGTGCACCTCAGATTAATCCAAAATCTGTTATGGTTTAGAGTCTTTTCTGTTATTTTGTTTGATATGTTTATGGATTGTTGATAACTCCTTCTGTCATGCATTCATCTTTTAGCTGGAAAAACAATATGAACCAAAAAAACAACACATTAAAGGTGAGCTACAAATGCGATGCCAACCAGAAATCAATTACACAGATACAGCTGTCTAATAATATAAGCAGAGGTAGCTGTTTATAATTTATGACAATACTTTCTCAGATAAGCGTCATTGAAGTCTTCAGCCAGCAGATGTCAGTATTAGCACATTGCAGCAGTCATGGATAGACACTGGCCTACATTGCAGCACATTGGCATTACATTCAACATCTGTAAAGTTAATTCTTCATCTGCTCTTTCTCCTTTTTCGTCATGTTTCTGACTTTCTACTCATCTTTTATTTTCTAGCTTAAATATTTTACAACTAATAGATAACAAAATTGTACCTTAAGATCAGAGAGTATATGAGACAACAGATTATCTATAGCATTTGTTGTTAAGTGTATTGCCTAAATTGACGATATTAACCCTTAAAACTGACTGGAAATCAGCATATAATACTGGAAACTACTCTGTGCTAGCTTTGAGTTATCAAATGTTTATTATTTGGTTTATTAAGAATGCAAAAACTTGAGCAAGCATATGATCAATTGTAATGTCTTGACTCTAAACATTCAATAATCATTTTATAGCCTATTTGTTCATTCATTGTTATTGCAGAAAAGGTTAAAGTGAAACAAACATTTCCCTTAAGAACTTTTACCAAGTTTGTTTTATGTGCACAGCATACTTTGAATACTTACATGACTTTTGTGTACATTCAATTTTCTGTTTGCCTTTTATGCTTTATTATCACTTACTATATTCTTTATTAATGATAAAATGGGAAAGGATGATTCTGTATTAAAAAAAATGCAAAAACTTGGTTCGCAGTAACGATTTTTCACCCCATTACAAACTAAGTAAACGATTCATTCAAATATAAAACCGCCTTTCTTTCTTAAAATTGTTCCTCTCTGCTTGCCATAGCGCTGTATAAAGTTCTTCTCAACCGGAAGTCCCACCCCTTTTCATCCCCTCTTTGGCGAAACGGGTGAGTGTAACATTTCCACATAAACAAAATCCCGTTTTAAATCGCCATCCATCTTCTTTTCTACGAATGGTTACAACACTAAAACCATAAACATCTTAATGTTTGTCCTCATCCATTGCTAATGAACGAATCATTTTATTTAAAACACTTATTTTCACGTTACTATTGCCGATAAAGTGACTCCATCTTTCTCTGCTCTTCCGCAGCTCTGGCCGCTAACTCGGCAGCATGGTAAGGATTACATTTGTCATTGAAATACCTACAGCAGTCAAGTCTTTATGTACCTGTGCTGTAACTCATAGGTGTGGATGTTCTGCTATGTTTAATGTTGGTTTCGGGGGGAATAAACGTCTAACAGACCGCTTAGAGACTTGCATTGGGTATTAGCATTAGCAATATGCGGCTAACATGGGCCACCGGGCTACCGCCTGTTTGAAGAAGTTGTGCCTGACAGCTTCATTCACTGTTCGTTAAACTGTGGATTTCAGTGCCTCAAGGGACTACGGTGGCCTACATGTACCCTGCATAGTGTATTTTTAAACGATAGTGAATGTGGTAGAAAAAATGTGCAGTTTTCTCTTAATTCACAACAGTCATGGGGTGCTAACGCTACTCAAGACGATCCCCGTTGACGTAAAACATGTTTAACCTTCAGCAAGACGTCCAAGCATCTCAGGCTGATGTGCTCGTTATGCATCACAGTCTTGCAAGAATAATGATGGACCTAGTGCTGGGTTTTGCTTCCATTCAGAAACATCAGTTCCACCGGTCCCCTAACATCACTAACTTACTATATTAACTTTTTATTTTGAAACTCTGCTTTCATGATTTGCTGTACTGAAAATTGTTTGTTTTCTGCTTCTGCAGCCACGCAAGATAGAAGAAATCAAAGATTTCCTGTTGACAGCAAGGAGGAAGGATGCCAAATGTAAGTTGTAATTTCTCCTCTGCATTATTCTGAAGACTAGATTACAGACAAGATGGATACAGGTGAAGGTTTGTGTGATATTTGCAACAAACTTTGGGAAACAGTATGAGGTGTTCAAGGTTGTCTCAAAAATGTTTGGAGTAGATCTGAGTTTAAAGGAGATAAAATAAGAAAAGACGTACTTTATTGTCCTGAGGAAATTTGCCTTGGGGCAGTAGTGTTCAATAAACACTGACATGTTAAAGGAGAACAGTGCTGTTCTGTATGACAGGGTCTTAATATAAATGCATGGTAAAACAAATATAAGTAAAATATATGTAAAGTTGATGTGGATCTATTTGAATGGATGCCAGACATAACGCACTGTTAACTCTTTGTGTAAGAAATGTAAATCAAATTCTAAAATGCCTAATGGCATTAGTTGATATATTTGAAATGACGTGGCTACCTGGGGAGTTATTTTTATTTTATAAACATGGGAGCCTTTATAATTGTAGTACTGGAAACTGGGACACCCAATATCAGGTAATTTTTGGTTTTCAATCACCAAAAATTACAGGCAAACTTGTGCTCACTGGCTAAATTGCACCCATATATTGGCAGTATTTGGGAGAGAGGGTAAATCTCGCTGGGAACTATGCATGTTCCTTGTCTCTCTACTTGACGGTCCAGTCTTTTGCAAATATTCCCTGCAAAATTGTGCAATTTAGAAATTGTTTTCTCTGGTTAGAAATGATGAACCAAGATCTTGACATACTTTTTGAAACTATCAGTCATTTAAATTGTTTTCGGTACATAGAAATCATATTTTGTCAAATTTGGAAGAGCATTGAAATATCTGCAATATTTTCAGTCCAGTGTAGAGTGCATTGTACTATGAAGATGGTGTCTAATAGTTTATCAACAATTTGTTGGGGTGTCTAGGATTATCGGTTTTGCTGCTGTGATGTTATGTCAAAATATGGATGGATTTTTACTACAGTGGTGTCAGAGTTTGGTATTGAGGCAGTCATTTGTGTCAAACGATCAGTATTTAGTTTGCATAATCATTCAGTAAAAACTAAGGAAATTGTATCCTTGGTCTGTAACGCCCAGCTCTAGTCTTAAATATTGTAAAGCCAAGGCAAGTCACTCGATACTGTGGACCCACAGTTTTATCCAGACTTCATATTCTTTAAGATAGTTGTGTAAATCAAGGTTTATGATTGTCCTTTGATACCCCTCTAAAGGGCAGTTTGTTTGGAAGTCTGCTGTAAAACATGCATCTATCAAACAACCATAATGCTAGAATAAGTGGAAATCTAATGGTCGGTTAGGCCAACTTTTAAAACAGATTACTATGATGCATTACTATAAACCAAGTGCACAATTTGTTAATTTAAAAAATCAATTTCAATCATGATAAATTAGTTTTTAAGTCTTTGTCCTGCATGCTGACAGACTAAATCTGTGGCCAGGTGGCCTTTCACCAGTGTGTGATCAAATTAAGCGGAAAATGTTACTGTGAATTAAGTTATCAAGAGCTAAAATTGAGCTTTCTGTTAGCAAAATGCATCTCCTAATGTCTGTGTGGCTGCTGTGTTTTATTTATTAAATGTTTCTTGTGATAAAGTGAGTCTGATCTGCCTCTTTCTTTGATTGCAGCTGTTAAGATTAAGAAGAACAAGGACAATGTCAAGTTCAAGGTGCGCTGCAGCAGATACCTGTACACCCTGGTCATCACAGACAAGGAGAAGGCTGAGAAGCTGAAGCAGTCCCTGCCCCCAGGTCAGTCACAGAAACAAGCAGTAAACGTGAAGAAACCACAAGATGGCAGACTCACACCACTTAGGAGATAATGTCTAAAGCTTGCTTTTTTTCTGTCATTGAAAATATCTTGTGATGCTTTGGACAGCTAATGGGCTGGAGCTTCCTTGACATTTGTCTAAGAACAGATGCACATGTATGACAAATGTAAAGAGTCCGCGCTCTTCCATCTTTGGAACCAGAGAATGGTGTTGGTGTTTAATTCAGGGTGAAACATTCGTGTAATGTAATTTTTCCATTGCTCATTCTGACATTCAAGTTTTTCTAGCATATACAATGCTTCACAGGTGTGTGTTAACAATGAACATGAACATTACTGGTGCATTTACTAAAACGAGTACAAACTTCTATTTACGGCATACTTCTGACTGCTTCAAAGTGTTAAATCTAGAGAGTCCAGATGGGGTGGATAAAATGTGCGCTGTATGAAAAGGACAAACTGTGCAACTTGAGGAACAATGCTGACTTTGTTGTTGAGGTAATTAATTTGTTGTTGGGACCAAAACGTCTGTGCCTCAAGTCAGAATCCTAAAATGATAGAAACTTTCTGATTCATCCAGAATAGCCTCAAACCAGCCAAGAAGCTCTAACATAGAGAAACATTGATAAACTGTTTGGTAATAGCCATCAGGGTCATGAGAAAACAGTCCTTTTTGGTTTTATTGGTCACAGCTGAGTATGACTCGCCCTCAAGTGATGTATGCAGTGGCTCAAATGTGATTAAAAACATTGTGTTGATTCAGTGGCCTGTGGTGATGACAGCCATTAAAGTATGTGCCAACCACTTCAACGATTGTTTCTGTTTTCCCAGTAAAAGAAATGTTCTCAGCTAATTTAATTTCTAACATCTGCCACCACTCAAATCAAATGCATCTGTAAAATTCTACGACAAGGAAACGGAGACTCTAAATAAACCTGAAAACATGCAGCAGAGTCCCGCTGCTGCGCAGAGGAGTCACTTCATGTAAATCGTGTATTAAAAGTTGAATGAGTTGACATCAAAGATTTAATGTACAGCTCAATTATTGAAGTTGTTTTCTTACAAAGTACTTGGTGTTACCAGAAATGCTGGTGTTGGCACAAGTTTGTTCACTGGTTTTCAAACGTCCTCACTGTGGAATTGTCCAGCGTTAATGCTGCCGTAGCAATTTATAAACCATGTAACTGCGCTGGTGTATGTATACTGGTGTACACAAATCACAATTAACTTTCAAGATTTAGAATAAACTCAAGTTCACTGTTAGGAAATTACCTACAGAGAATCAGGAGTACCAAAGATTGTTTATCAGAGCTGCACTGCAGATATAAACCCACTAAAACTGTATTAAATTGGATTATATGCAGATGGTTTCTTTAATGCAGTTTCCTTAAAATTGATATTTTTGGTACAACTTCATTAAGGTGACATGCAGTTTAGCTGAATAGCTAACTCTGGCTTAACAGCTGTTTGCATGTCCCCATGCATGTTGGGTGCATACTGAGGAAAACACATTCACAAGCAGCTTATAAATTCTTAAAATTGTGTTGATAAGAAGACTTAATTTCTACAAAATGCACAGCCACATCTAGTGTTTTTGTAGTTAGAGATGCCAAATTCATGCAGTGCTGCTCTGTGCCTGTGGCTGGTGGTGTTTGTCTTGAACATGTCTGACTCTGAGGGCTGGTGGTGGAAGGAAAGCCCAGCATTAGTGCCACTTTTTAAAAAGATTTGATTAGAGTACAATATTAATGGTTGAACATACAACTGAAGCCTTACTTCTACATTTGCCATATCTGCTCGCTTTAATTTGTTTTATGTTGTCCAACTCTCTTCACTCTGAAGCATTTGTGAAAACTATTTGTAGCTTTCTGAGTGTTAACACCTTCGCTTCTAAGAAATGAGTGCCAAGTTCAGGGTCTGGTCCCTGTTCTTGTGATTTTTTATTAATGTTTTCTAATGTGTTGTCTTTTTTTCCTTTCCAGGTCTGGCTGTGAAGGAGCTCAAGTAAATCCATGATGTACAGATTATTGTAATAAAAATTGGAAAATGGAGTACTGTGTCTGTGGTTTTCTGTCTTGTTTTATATGAATGTCATGATGGAAGTACTCTAGATTTGAAAAACTGAACTGTATAAATCTTGATTACATGGAAACATCAAAATATTTTGGTGTTCTCAGCATGTCACATTGAGCTGGTCACAACACTTGTGGGGAGCTATCTGTGGTTGTTAAATGTTCAATTATTTTAGTGGAGGGTTCCGCCCAGGGGTGGTTTCTGTTTTTGATGTGCAGTTTATACTAACTAGGAATATAAGAAGGCTTTGAAAGTCAACATTTAATGACTTTTGTTCTGTGTCTTATTGTAGGAGTGTACTCTGAGTTTGACATGCCACTTTAAAACTGCAGGTGCAAAAAATATAAAGGATGCTATGTTTAAACCAGGGATAGGCAGCTCAGGTTACCAAGCAGGCCACACTGATATCAATGGAAAAGGACCAAATTGTTCATTAATCTCAATTTAATTGCTACTAATTAAATGAGTGATAATGTTGCTTTCATGACCATTTTTGATGCCAATATTTTTAGTTTTTGAGCTGAAGTGCATCAAATCAATTTCAAGCTGCTTTTTATCTGCAGTGAACTTTTTTTATACATTTAACTTGCTTGATTTTAATTTTCTGTGGTGCCTTCAGTGATAACGTTTTATGACTAAAGCTAAATTGATAATCAATTTTTGGTGATATGTTTCTATTTTCTCGTTTTACAGCAGATTTGGTCATGTTTTAAGTTTATAATGTATTTGTATGTGAAAATGACTTGGAGTGAACTGCCACCCCTGGTTTAAACATGAAGCTGATCAAAAATAGGTCTATCTTAATTATTTAAAAGCTACAAAACCTGCGCTTTGGTATTGACATTGAAAACAGTACCAGTGGAGACTTGTGACAAACGTGACTACTGGGATTTTAAAAAGGATATAACATTCAGCTTTTGGTTTAATTTGACTGCCATACTGTTTATTTTAGAGATAAAGTCAACATCTTTTCACCTCAAGTTTGAGAGGATAGAAGTTACTGGTGTTTGCCTCGGACGTCCCTTATCAGGACACCATTTTTGTAGGCTTAAGTCCGCTGTAATGGTCTCTTTTGGCCACTAGATGGCAGTGCGGTAGCTAGCTACACAGGGGGCAATTAAATCAGCCTGGAGTTGATACGTTAATGTTGTTAAACCACTGTAAAACTTCACGGTGAATATGTCGGTTAGACTCAGAAGTGTACCTTGAACGGTCCCGCAGGTCTGTAATTCTAAACCCCGGAGAGGAGCTTCTCCGCGCGCCCCCGTTCTTACTCTTGTCCCCTGCGCGCCCCCGCCTGTGACTGTTGTGTGCGCTTGGAGCAGCTGTCGACCGCGTCTGAGCTGTGGGTCTAACACAGACACGGAGACATGGGCGCACTGTGATTATCTCCTCTTTCATGAAAAACCTCAGCTGGATTTCACTTCCCAACTACTCTGCAGTCTCAGCGGGACTTTTGGCACGTTTTCTCCCCCCTCATGAGTGGCTAAGAGAGCAGTTTCCACAGACGAGCATGCTCTTATCATTGTCTTTGTTTGATATGAGACAGGATTAAGGAAGCCCGCTTTACTGAAAGGAGGCTAATTTAGGCTCTAGCCCGAACTTTTTTTCTTTCGCGGGGCAGGGATGTCTTCGGCTCCGGTGGAGTACATTCAGCCCTGGTGGACCTACTGGCTGCACAATTTCCCTCACATTAACCTGAGGTTTCAGCCCATTGACAACACCTTCCAGCCTGAAGACGAGAACTACCAGCAGGTCAGTGGGAGAGGGACACGGGGCTTTAATGGGAGCTCATTTAGCAGGGTTACTAGCAAAACAACATCAGCCTCAAATAATGTGTTCTTAGCAGTATTCTGCATATTGCATTTCACTTTCTTTGCAATAACTCTTCAGTGTGAAGCCCATATATATCCTGAAGCTGCTGGTTTCACTTTAAGCAGAAGCTTGTTATGGTACTTTGAGGTGCCACTGTACAGAGCACATTTTGCATTATGCATGAGAAAAAGTGTCCAGTAATGCCTCTGAATGTCATCCAGTGCACTTAAGTAGATCCACTGAAAACCATAAGGTGGTACATTCAGTCTAATATGGTCGTTTTGCAACGAGAAATCTGCATGAATCAACATCAAACAGATGGAACTGTAGCTGCAAGCCTGCTTTTTCTGATATTGCAATGCGTCCTTGCGCAATACAAGTTTGAAAAATGGTTAAAAACCAGCTATAACGCAGTAAAAAGCACATGCATGTCAAGATGAGTGATTACCTTTCAATAATGGATGAGATTTGTACAATTAGGGTTCAGTGAATGAGCAGTGTAGTGATGTCATTTGAGTGGGCAATGTTCTCCTGTCCAAGTACATGAAGAAATTATTGCATATTATGCCCTTATTATGAGTTGGCAACTTTTTAAAGCTCCATTATTATTTGAATTCATCTTTGATTCTGTTGGAAACACCCACAGGAGTATCAGGAAGTCCTCTCATGTGATGGTGAATGTAATGGACGAGTTTGTCCCGTGGGACTTCCAGTGGTTCCTGTCTAATCCCAGAGGCAGTTTCAGTTTTGTTTCTTTAGTAGCGGGCTTGGATTAAATGTTGGATGGCTAATGACCCGCATGTGAACACGTGAGGAACTGTGAATGATTTATGAAATCACTGATGAATTTTTCAAGCTTACAGCCCCGCCTCTTGTCAGTGCAGGCAGGTACATCATGTTGAGAGTAGATGACATTTAAGTTCACTGCTGTGGCATCTGAACACAGTGGTTTCCTGAGTGAGACTAGGGGACTTCCTGGGTATGAGGAAGAGAGATGAGCCTTGTTAAGATGTGGAAGTGTTGAAATGAAGTGCCAGACTGTGGCAGAATTAGTTTTGGGAATCACAGCAACATGTAATTATTGTTTTTGCTTGCAAAAGGGAAAGAAGCATGGCTTTAAAAGGAAGTTACATAAGAAGTTTCATTTACAGTGATAGCAATACTTGATTAAGTGGAAAATTTAAAGTTTATTTGTAAACAATGGCAAATAGTGAAACAATTTATTATAAGGAATTAAGAAGTTCCAGTTTTGTAGAAAAACAGAGTTTCAGTTTGCTATCATTTCACTTCCCAACTACTCTGCAGTCTCAGCTACTTGGTGCATCTCATTCAGTAGGCTATAGACCATAAACAAAGGTTAAAGGTACACCCAGAGTGTTTGACTGACTAGAAATGTATTTATTGTGTATAAAGCCATCATTTGCTATGAAGGAGAAGTTCTATTCTGAACTAAGCTGTGTTTTGTTCAACTTAAGAGTAAAAGTATGTGTGGCTAACAAACAGTTGCTAATCAACACTAGTGTTAATGCAAAGTTGACATCAAGCTTGTACAAACACCAAGACTATAAGACTTAAACTGAGCCCTCATTTATGTGATTATGTGCATATTGTGCTTTCTGTGACCTGCACTTAAATTAGTACTCAAAGGTCTTTTTAATATATTTCTTCCACTTTAGGGAAGTGGAAACAAATAAAGAACTTCTCTGGCCTGTAAGGGCCTTCAGTAGCCTTTTTGTAAGAAGTCGTCTGTTTACTTGTGGTAGAGAAAAGCAACATTATCTTTATGATTCACTTGGAGTTGGGTTTTTGGCCACAGTGTATTTGATAATCACATTTTTTTCTTAAACCATGTTTCTTTTCTTTATTCATTGAACCGTTATCTTAAGGGGATTTGAGATCATAGATCTCTTTTTAAAGAGATAACTGACAAAGAATAGCTGCAAAAATAGTGTAAACCGGCAGCACAAACATCTGATTGAGGGCACGTTATAATGACCTACAGCAGCGCTTAGACCCAGACGGCCTTGACTCAGTAGATTTAACCACACATTTAAAAACATTTAGGGTTGCAATGTTTTCTAAGTTCAAGATCAATCTGTAGATTTTTCCATTCCACAGTGAAGAAAACCTAAATGCTTTCTGTCACGCTCAGTTTGGGCTGTGAGAAAAACAAATTGCAAAATGCACAGAGGACAAAGGTTGTGATTTCCATCCTTGAAGATTAAGAGAGAGGATAAGTCGGTGGGAAATTTTCCCAGAGTGGCTTAATAAAACCAACATCTGAGTCAGCGTGTATTAAAAGCAGAACAAAAGCAGACCTAAATATTAAATAACAGTGCATAAGAAAACCACAGTTTGAGTTGAATGTCAATGCAGTATGAAAAATAAATTCAACATATCAGAGCCTTCAGGCAGAGGCATTTACATTTAACCATGGTAGAAAGACTCCATGTCCTGGTCTTTGTTATATCTTAGCTTTAACTTTGACATTTTAGTGACGTTCAAACTTTGCATTAGAAGATGAGTCATTAGTAGCCTGCTATTTAGCAGGAGAGTTCGTAAGCTATAAAGACACTAGGCTGTTTTCACTGCCGCATCACCTGTTTCTTTTGCTCACAGCCTTGTGTTTGCCACTTTAGTGGTTGTTGTGCTGACTGTTTTTGGTGCTTAAAGTTACTTTATTTGGACACAAGTGGAGCAACAAACGGGTAGATAAGGGTTGATGAATGCAAGTTAACTGCATGCAATTCATCTACTGGACATTTAAGTCGGTAAGCAATGTTTCCTACATCTATGTGAATGTGGCAGGAAATATTCTTATATATATTTGTCAACATGGAGAATATTTCAACAACATATAGCATTATCAGAAGGCAAAAATTGTCATCAAGGTCATCTGATAGGACTGGTTTTCAACTTTGTGGTTTATGTGTGAATAAGTAAAGATTTCAGGGGCCTGCCTGAAATTTTCTTTGTGCATATGTGGGAAAAGATGTAGGAAACATTGCTTACTGACTTAAATTTCCAGTAGATGAATTGCATGCAGTTAACTTGCATTCATCAACCCTTTACTCATTTGTTGCTCCACTTGTGTCCAAATAACACGCACAAACTTGTGAAAACTGCATGAATTTCCTGCATGTGTAGAATACAGGCTGTAATTTTTTTTACCCATTTCACTCCAGTTGTTTTCCTGCTAGCCCCATCCCTTTTTCTTGTCCCTGCACCATCCTTGTTGAGGGGTCCCTGAACAAGCGACTCAGGAAATTTTAATTTGATAAAAATCTTTGGTGGACATGTGTGAAAATAGCTGTTAATAGCAAACTTACCCACAATTAAACACTACTTAAGACTTAATAAAATACTGTGTTTAATTACTGTGGCTGATAAGGACAGGTAGAAAATTGGTGCAGATATGCTGAGTGTTTGTGGGTCATAAATTCTGAGCACCAGCAGAAATGATAACATGTCAAATTAATCCTCCTATAAAAGCAGTTTGAACAAATTAAATGGGGTAGCTGAGGGGAGCTCAGTCAAACGTGTCCACAACAAAAAATTTCAGGGAAAAGGTTTAATCATGGTCTAATTACAGGATTCCTGTTTATGTGGGTGTCAGTGGACTTTAGACTGTTGAGTTGTAAAGAGTTAAACGTATTCAGTTCAGTACAAACCACAACTTGAAGTTGGGCTTTCAGTTTGTTTTACATGCATGGTTAAGACGAGCTATAATTTAAGTTAAGTTAAGCCATGTAATTGGAGTTTTGTTTTGTCTCAATTAAGCAATAAAGGAAAATTAATTTACTGACGAAGTACATCTGCTGTAGTTGGTAATATGCCATCTTTCTGACAGTTACTATCAGGCCTTCTTCCTGTTTACCTGCTATGTCAAATACCAGTCTGCAAACAAGTTACCAAGCAGCAGCTTTAACCATCTTCCTCCTCTTTAAGCATCTTTGTCTTCTATCTGTCTGCATCTTCCTCATCCATCTTTCTGTATCTTCCTCTATTACATCTTGCTGTATCCTCCTCTTTCTTCTTCAATCTTTCTGCATCTGCATCTTCCATGTTTCTGCATATCTCCTTTCTATGTTTCTGTACCCGTATCTTCCTCTTCAATCTTTCTGCCTCACCTCTTTCTATCTTTCTGTATCTGCATGTGCCTTGTATACCTTTTCTGCATCTCCCTCTTCACTCTTTATGAATCTGCTTCTTTCTCTTCTCTCATTCTTCATCTGCATCTTCCTCATCCATCTTTCTGCATATTCCTCTTTCATCTTTCTGCATTTCCCTCTTCTATCTGTGTTCATCTTCTTCTTCCTTTATTCTTCATCTTACTCCTCCATCTCCTCGCATCTTCTGCTTCTATCTTTAAGCATTTTCCTCTATCTTTCTGTATTTTCCTCTTCTATTTTTTTGTATTTTCCTCTTCTATCTTTTTGAGTCTTCCTCTTCTATCTTCCTGCATCTTCCTCTTCCATCTTTCTGCATTTCCCTCTTCTATCTTTGTTCATCTTCCTCCTCCATCTCTCTGCATCTTCTGCTTCCATCTTTCTGCATCTCTACCTCTTCTATCCTCCTGTATTTTCCTCCTTTACCTTTCCGCAGCTTCCCCTTCTTCCTTTCTGCATCTTCCTCATTTGTCTTTAAGCATATTCTCCTTCTCTCCTTCTGCATTTTCCTTGTTTTTGTTTAAAACATGAGTCTTCTTGATGTTTTTGCCTGTTAAAAGATTTTTTTTTTCTTGCCACTGTAACTTTGCTCTATGTTGTTTAGTGTCTTGCTCCTGGTGGATTCATATTGTGTTTCTGTGATGTGTCTTTAGAAAGCAATGGTTATGAATCGGTCCTGTACAAAAAAAGATTCATTTATTGTTTATGTAAACCAATAAATTAAAAGAGCTTCATCAATGAAGTAAAATAAATGAGCTCTTTGGGCAAGTCAGCTCTAGATGAATGACTCAACTCTAATAGCGAGGGCAGATTAAAGCATCCCATTACTTAAAACGACCCCCTCCATAACTATGTATGTTTTAAAGTCATAATAATGAGATTTAAAACAGCTGAGAAATTATGAGTTATAAAGGTTCATCTCCATACAGCTGTCAGGAATGGACACTAGGCTTTCAGTGTGGTTAATTTGGTATAAATCTGGATGTCTTTTTATCGGAAATAATAGGGCTGGGCTCATTGTTGAAGCCAACCTTCAGCAGGCGCATGAGTAGAGGCATTTTTTGGTATGTCAGCGTTTACTTCATGCCACCCTTTTGATTTTCTTTCCACCTCAGATACACTTTGATGCATTTCTGCTCCAGATATCAGCTTGCAGCATGCTGATTTTGTGATGTGCTGGTATCAAGGGAGAGACGGACAAGGCAAACTGAAGGAGAGGTTTTTTTTTTCTTCCCATGCTGCCAGTTTTCATTTTGTATAGAACAGTGGAAGTATAGTCATGACCACGGGGTGTGTGTGGGGGGGGTGATGGTGGCGAGTCTCGGCAGGAGAGCAGCGTTCCTCCTGAGAAAACTGTCAACCACAGGCAGACAGACCCTCCAGTCAGGGGCGGGAAACTCCCATCATCATCCTAACCATCAACCCCTCTTGTTGACTTTTATTCCTCTGTTTCTCACACTTTCTTGTCTCGAACTCTTCTGTGAGTCTGTTGCAGATATAGGTCAAGCCCTTCATGCTCCTACTTTGGAGAACAATTTCCTTTGAAGCACCGAAGTTAATGACACAATTTCAAGCCAATGCGAGGCTATTTAGGCCGTTACATTTCCTGTCCTTTGTAGGCCGACTAGCTTAATTCTGATCACCTCCTCCTTGTTTTCCCTGCATTAGTAGGTGTAATAATACTCTGTACATTCATCAAGGGAAAGACTATCTGACTGAGCAGGTGTTTTGTTGCTCCTGGGTGTGCTTGTGCAGTTGTAAGGTTGTGAATTATTTAAGGCTGGTGTTAATGCTGCTAATAAAGTGACTGGTGTCTGTTCTGTCACTTTAATATGGCAGCAGTTTAGTCCAGTTGCAGTGCTAGTGCTATGAGGCACTAAAGGGAGTTTTCTTTAAGTGTTATGTTTCATTGCAAAGCACCAAAGTGTGCTTTTAACCAGCATTTATCCAGATGGCTCTGCTCTGGGATAACGATAGCTATATGTAGTGGCCTCTGTTATGAGCACTACGTACCCCTGCATTGGTGTGTGGGTTCATTGGCAGTGTATTTTCCATGCTATAACACCACTAGTTCCCAGTTCTGCCACATTTCCTCCTTTATGTGTACAGGAAACCATTGAAACTGAGTGTTTTGTGTTGGGGTTGGAGCTGTTAAATATTCAGCAGCAGTTGATTATGCTGCAGTTATCACAAAGAAAAAAAGAGGAGACGTCAGAGGGGATTGAATGCACGACTCTTGAACCAGTTAGGGCAGAAGACGTGGGAATTTAGTAGCAAAACCAGGAATAAATTCAGGAAATATTATGCTATCTGACAGACAAAACACAAGGCTTGCAGTGTGTTTCATATTTGATTTGTTTACATCACTTAAAGAGGTATACATCAGTCTAAAGCAGGCTTCTACATTGGTTAAGAGCTACCCAAATTGACAGCGTTTGCTATGGTGTGGTTGCAAAAGTTCTGCGTAAGCACAAAACCACTGAAAATGACTGAAAACTCTGTAGTATACTGCATATGCCAAGCCTGTTAGTGGTGCTGTACGGAAATGCACCAAAAGAGAGGAGAAGATAACGGAAAACTACCCCAAACTTTCTTCGAGTTGCCCTTCTGGTTGTTCTCTGCGGTAGATTTAAGAACACCTGGTGTCTGCTGTTCTCGGTGTAGGTAAAGGAGCATCAGAGTTTGCCGTGAAAGCCATAACAAGCTCAGTAGCTTCTGCAGCACGAACACAGCCCTGTAATCCACCATTGTTGTTTTGGTTTGACATGCGCATGCGGCTTAAGTGGGCTATGCTATGTATGACATAATCGTTTCAAGGAAGATGTGGTTGGCTGTCCACGTTTACAGATTTGTTCACTCTGGGACCTGGTTTGAAAAAGTATTGTTTACGGCCTCCCAGAATGCTGTTTCCGTGTGGATGAAACGCAGATATGACAAAACAGGGCTTAACAGGGACTGTAATGCTATTGTACTGCAAATGATTGCACTTTAATATAGACTTAGACCCTCTTTTGCAGCTATCACAGCCTTCACTCTTCTTGGAAGGCTGTTGTTTCTGTGGGAATTTTTGTCCATTCATTCTGTGGAGCATTTATGAGGTCAGGCACTGATGCTGAACGACAAGGCCTGGCAATCTCCTTTCCAGTTAATCCCAAAAGTGCTCGATTGGATTGAGGTCTGTGTAGGCCAGTCAAGTTCTTCCACACCAAACTCATCAAACCATGTCTTCATAGTCCTTGCTTTGTGCTTTTGGGCATAGTCATGTTGGAATAGAAAAGGGCTTCTGCAAAACTGGTTCCACACAGTTGGAAGCATGGCATTGTTCAAAATGTGTTTGTATGCTGAAGCATTTAAATTGGCTTTCCACTGGAGACAAGGGGCCTAAAATAACCCCTGAAAACAGCCCTTGTACCATTATCCCTCTTTCATCAAATGTCACAGTTTGCACAATCCAGTCAGGCAGGCAACATTTACCCGGCATTTGCCAGACCTAGACTCACCCATCTGACTGCCAAACAAAGAAGCATGATTTGTCACTCTATGGAACATGCAGACTTGGACTCACACATGGGGCGATAGTTCTGCCTAGCAAGACAGTGTGGTGTTCTCAGTATCCGAGCATGCTGGCGTCCTTCCGGTCTTACAATACTCTTGTGAGGCCTGGACGTTGACTGATGGCAAGAGGCACTGGCTTGACTCCTTTGTGACAACTTCTCTTGGCACATTTTTGGGTACCGATGGGTCACATGCTCAGGAGAGCATGGTTTGGAAGGGTCAGGCGCTTGATACAATGCCTCTATGGGCACCTGACACCTGGCTGGTCCTTCTGCTTAGTGGCTGAGTTGCTGTTGTTCCTAAATGCTTCCCCTTTCTAATAAAATCACTTACAGTTGACTAGGGGTGAGTATTGGCAAGAACCTCAGGATACGATACGCATCACGACACTTGGGTCACAATACGATAGTATCACGATATATCAGGATATCATGATATTGTGATATATTGCGATATTCTACACAGTTAACTAAGAAAATTATAGAGATGATGTACATGTAAATCACACAATACGTTGCTGGTGTTCCTGCTATATTTCATGCCAGCAAGACAGAGCTTGCAAACGGCATTTCCTTTCTCTAACTCGCTGTTTGTGCTCCACGTTTAAACTTTGAAGCCAAAATGCTTCCAAACGTCTGCTTTGAATTGTACAGGTGTTGTTACTTTGTCAGCCATGTTCGCTCCTTTCACCTATGCACTCTGACTGCTTCTACAGGAAATGCCGCAGAAAATATCAATATTAAGAGTTGAAGTATCGATATTGTATCAGATGTCAAAGTATCGCGATATGTTGCCGTATTGATATGTTTTCACAGCTCTACAGTTGACTGTGGAATATCCAGCATGGATGAAATTTCAGAAACCTTATTGCAAAGGTGGCGTCCATCACAGTACCACGCTTGAAGTCACTGAGCTCTTCAGAAATATTTACAAATGCTTGGCTAGGTGCTTGTTTTGATACACCTCATTTTCACAATGACTGCAACAAAGGATATGATTTTGGTTAAAAAACATTTATTGCAAGAAGAAGATTAGATGTGTTGCCTTATTACCAGTGGATGCAGAAATCAAAAGTTTCTCACAGAACAAAATAACTATTAATTGTCTTATCTTTGCATTGAGCAGAAAATCTAATAAATTGTGTACTGATATAGAAAATCAATCTTTATAATTTAGCTGTTTAATTTATTCTGAGTCAATTATTTCGTAAAGAATTGCTGAATGGATGCTTAGTCGACCACATCTCTGGGGGAGGATATTGAGCAGTTAATCTGTCTGTTTAACTGTGTGTCTGTGCTGGCTCAGATGAGCTGTAATTGTGGAGTTGTAGAGTGGGCCGTCCTGCTGGCTGTGGGCCAGTGAATGTGGTGGAATGTGAGGGGTTGTGATCTTTCTCTGTTCTTTGTCTCTGTGTGTACGTGTCTATGTATGCCTATGTTTGTGTCTATGTCTGGGTTATAGTAGGTTTCTCACCCTCTATTGGACACTGGTATTGTTTGTAATGGAATGTGTATCAGCTGACTCACCTGACTTGAGTTTTTCCTGTAATTTCCCCCCTCTGACGATCATTCTTCTTCATTTTTTTTGGTCAAATGTTTTACAAAATCTGATTAAGGGCCAGGACAAAATGCACAGCATAAGGTCCTGTATGTGTGAGATACACTAAAGTGGGACATAATGCCTTGTTGCCACTTAGGAATGTGGCTGATCCATAAAAAGATGGATTCAAGTATTCAATGAATGGAGATGAATTGACATAGTAAAGTTTTTCAAGCACAGATGAAGAAAACAAGTTGGTTCAAGCTTCTTAAAAGCAATAATTTGCTGCTTTTCTATATTTGTGATAATTGGTGAAATGTCCTTAGATTTTTCATCGTTTGTAGGAGGAACTGTTAAGTAGTGATGACTGAGATTCTTCACTTTTTAAATATCTTAGAGGCCAAAATTTTGATTAATGATATAAAAAACCAAATCTTAAAAGTGCAAAAGATTGATACCTGCCACATCAAAAAACAAGGGCATTTTGATTTGTTAAACCATGAATTAACTGTGATGAACCACATTTTTTGGAAAGCTGAGTTTAATGTCATTAGCCACACTCAGGGCTGCATACTGCCAGACCTGTTGGATCAAGAAATCCCTTACTAGAACCTGTCTGACAAAGTGAAGTACGCTAAAAGATCTCAAAAAGCAACACAAACAAACTCATTGACATCTGGGAGTCTGGAGAGGGTTACAAAGCCATTTCCAAAGCTTTAAAACTGCAGCAAATCACTGTGAGAGCCATTATCCACAAATGGAGAAAACTTTCAAAAGTGCCGAACTTTCCCAGGGGTGGCTGGCCTACCAAAATTACTCTTAAGAGTGCATCAACAACAAGGAAGATCAGAAAATTTAGAAAATTAGGAAAAAAGAGGAAATCCTAACATGAATGTCTTGTGCACCCCCCCCCCTTTTTTTTTCTCTTGTTTAAATAATTCAACTATGTATTTATATGTATATATAATTTCTTTTTATTTTACTGTAATTTTTCTTGCAAATTGTATATGTCTACATTTCTTTACTCTCTGTGTTTTCTTTAAGATGTGCTATTTATTTACTTTATATTTTACGGGAAATCAGGTGACTGTGTGTGAAAATGTGTGTATAAGCTCATTCGACCATTGCTATATATTGTTGTTTATGTTCAAAAAGACAATAAAAACAGTTTAAAAAAAAAAAGAGTGCATCAACGACTTATCCAGGAGGTCACAGAAGAACTTAGAACAACATCTAAAGACCTGCAAGCCTCACTTGACTCAGTCAAGGTCAGTGTTCATGGTTTAGCAAAAAGAAAGAGACTGGGCAAAAGTGGAGTCCATGGGAGAGTTCCAAGGCAAAAACCACCGCTGACCAAAAAGAACACAAAGTTTGCCAAATTACAACTTGATGATCCCCAAGATTTATGGGAAAATATTCTGTGGACTGATGAGACGAAAGCTGAACTTTTTGGGAAGGTGGTGCAACGGTGTAAAACTAACACAGCATTTGATAAAACGAACATCAAACATGGTGGTGGTAGAGTGATGGTCTGAGGCTACTTTGCTGCTTTAGGACCTGCACCACTTGCCATAATTCAAGCATGATCGGGTTATGCAGCAGGACAATGATCTGAAACACACCAGTTTGTCTACCTCTAAATGGAAAAAAATGTCTGTTTCTGAATTAAAAGAACATTAAGCCACTTAGAAATAATTGGCAGCTTGATTTATGGTTAAAATAATTGAGATTTGCTGCAGATGTTTAACCACTAGCTTCAGAATATTCACATCCAATAAATTGTTCAAAGTAAGCGTAATAACTGCCTGAAATTGGCTCATTCTGATTCCCTGAGTCTGCATCATAAAAGACTGTCTAGGTCAGGCCTTTGCTGACCTTGTGGCTATAATTTGACACCCCAGCATAGAGAAGCGTTACTGCTGGATGCAGTGATCTCTCAGTCCTTCTCTTATGGTCTGTCTGTCCTTTAAAATCTATCTCTCTGCTTGCCTCACTGTCCCGAGGCCTGGAGCTTAGAAAGAGGGCAAAACCTGAAAACCAAAGAAGCTCTTCCAAAAATAGAACCAGGGCCTACTTTTTATGATATTTGTGTGTGAGCCCATGTGTGAGTGTAAGTGTGTTTTGAGCCAGATATCATGTGTAGGTCAGCAGGTCCTGGAACATATGACTTACTACTTCCTGTGTTCTCTCTAAAACATGTTTTACTTTCTTTATTCGCACATGCTGTAGCAAAAGCACTCCTATCTGTGTATAGAAATACTAAAATGCTAATTATGATGCCTGAGTCCAGTGCTAGGTTAACAAGTGTGGGAAAAATGTGTGCTAAGTTGACCTTTGCTTCTGTTTGCTTCGTGGTGTTTATTTTGTGCGTGTCACTGCTTGAGACTTTGGTCTCAAAGCCAAGCTGTGATATTGCCATTATCAGGACCAATTACAGCCCCAAGACACGATACATGACTCAGTTTCTTCTAAAATAATTAGGCACACTATGAACTTACACCAGTCATGTGTCCTGACATAAACTACCAGGAACTATATGAGGGGCAACACACAAAAATGATAAATTAGTTATAACTCACAGTTATGACTAGCAGAGCTGTTTGACTAGTCAGCTAAATGATAGAAAGTTAACATCATTGCTAGTCGGCATCAAATTTAAAAGTCAGTTTAATCAGTTATTGATGTTTTTAGCGATTCAGGCCTGGACAAATGTTGTCTAAACTGTAACACAGCAGCTGCCAATAGTAGCCATTATACTGTCGATTAATAGGTGCTGTCATTCTGCCATAATGCTCTACTACCTGCATGTAAACAACAAGTAACAGGTTAGGAGTCGACTGATACTGGCTTTTCAGGAACAATACAGATAATTAGTATTTTGTAAGATTTACAGCACCATGCTGCTTCTGGGAAAGCTTAACCTCCTCCACCCCAGCCTCCTCCTTTGTAGCATAAAGTTTTCTGCACCCACGTATTCAGATTCATGCTACTATGGATTATTGCTTATTGTATTCAGTATCTATTATCATAAGTGTATATACCCATATAGGGGTTTAGCTATGCGCTCCCTGGAAAGTCGCAGCATGCTGCTTGACTAACCCAGGGAGCATCTTTTGAGCAGAGCCTTTCTGCCAAGTAAAACTGTGTCCATTTTGCAATAAAATGGTTAAATGTATGACAAGAGTGTTTCTTGCTGAAATGAAGGAAAATAAAAATTCTAGCCAAAGACCATCAGCATGAGAAACAGCACAAAGCAACACAGTAGAAGCAGGAAAACAGGAAGTAATTTCATAAGCTCACTGTGTCAGTTGTACCCAGACTTGAGTCTTAATTGGCTAGTAATCATGTAATCTAGCCAATAAGATTGTGTTGTAGAAAAGGCCATTTTTGATGCTGTGGAGAGTGAAAATGAAGTCAGAGAGGACAACACACTTTGCACTTTACTACTTTTGATTTATTCACTGTATTGATTATCAGTTAAATAAAATGCTGATAACGATAATCAACCAAATGCCAAATATCAGCATCAATAATTGGCCAGGCTGATAATCAGAGGCTTATAATTGGGTGACCCCTATAACAGATAGCATAGGTGAAATTTCATAAGATTTGCTGTAGGGATGACAGATTATTGAGGCTGATATTTGGTATTTTGCCAATTTTCTGTATCCTTGTTTTATTTAAGCTATTGCTAGTTAAAGGAGTTGATTAAAAAGTGCTCTAATTTGGCTCTGTTGCGGTGTCAGCCTTTCCCTCTCCACAGTCTCACCTAATGTCCCATCCCAAACACCGTCTGAATGCATTGACATCATATATATTTTTGCACCTGATTTGCTAAATCACCTTCTTTTCATTTACAGCTTAGCTTAGCAGTTAGCTTTTCTGCCTCTCCCTCTCCTATAACTATGACTATGGCCCATGCAATGAAAATAGAACTTATCTAAGGCTTTGGAAATGTCAGTTTCACAATTGGCATCACCAATTCACAGCTTTAGTTAGCCTGTTTTGAATGACCTGTTTACATCCTGTTACCATGCTCTAAATGTAACATTCAAATAACTAATTGCTCATTTTTACTTTAAATGCATATTGGTTCCAAATATTTTTTACTGGTCTCATTAACCACTGATAATCTATTTCAGCATGGGCCCAGAAAACCAGTATCAGTTGACCCCTTCTTGAGAGGTAAAAGTTAAACTTTCTAGGAAATGTTGTGTTTACTTTGTTGATTAGAGATTTATACCTCTTTAATTTAATGCGTATCAAGCAGGAGGTTAGCACCGTTTAGCATTAAGCTTGCTCAGTACCTAGAATACTTACTCCTGGCCAAAAAATAGATTTTTTGGGGGGGTTTTGTAACTATGACTGTTAAATGGATTTACCTGGTCTCAAGGATTATATTGGATGTTTTTATTGCTTGGTATTTCACATTTCCAGGTTTTACGCTAAGCTGATTGTCTCATCTCATTCAAAACGGAGTTTGAGTTTTATTCCTTGAAAAGCAAAACAACAACATTTCTGTAAAAGCCAATTCTTCCTTTTTATTTTAGATCTGAGAAATTTACCTACGCTCTTTTCACATATTCACTCTTGGACATTTCCAGAAAACTTCGGACAGGCTGTCCCTGAAATCCCCCAAACTTTTCTCACATGAAAGAGGAAGGCCATGACATTAGAGAATGACGCAGAAGTGGTGGACAAAGAAACACTGGCATTACTAGTTTCGGCTTTAAATTGTTGCTTGTGGTTTGACATGTCATTTTAAATTCCATGTTTAAAATTCAATTATTTGGCATTTCAAGCACAAATTTTTAGTTCATACTGACACTGTGAATTGAATGATGCCTCGGAGATGTGTTTTATGATCTTGATCTTTTACAGTAAATTTATCATTTCAATAAACACACCAGCACTGCGACACCAGTGTGGTCTGACTTAGAGATAGAAAACATCTTTGGGGTTCATGTCAGTCAGTATGCTCATGTCAAAGACTGAAACTAAGGAAATGTCCCTCGTTCTGTAATATTTAACTCAGTTTGGAAAGCACTCAATGAAGTTTAGGTTAGTTTTTTGTAGAACTGTTTCTATTTAGGTTCAGTCGACTTAAATGATTTTTACATTTTAGTTTTAGTTTTAGTTAACTATAGTAACCTTGCCTGGAGCGCATGTACAAAATGACTCACTGACCTCAAATGGTTCCTGGTTAATGTGGCATCCTTTGAACTTTTCAGGAGTTCACGTTTTCTTCGTTAAAGTAACCCAATAGAGTGGTGCAGGAATGAGTTCTAAAACGCGGAAGTGAGTTAGCATTTTAGCACTTCCGGTTACCTCGTCTGAATGTCTATGGGATTTTTGAATGAGTTTTCGGTTAAATGCCTGAAATAAGGTCTGTTAGAAACACAAGCTCAAGAGAGTTTAAAGTTTAATCCTACAACATAAAATACATCTGAAACGTGCCCTACCTTTGAATTGTGCATCTTTTCATGTCTTGATAAAGGCGGTTGCTAAAGACAGCTAACAAGGACTACAGCATTTGTCGGGAAGATTATAGGTCATCATCCAAAGCGCGGCAACTGAGCCTGCCGTTCACTTGTATCCGTGGCTTTTTACTTTTGTCAGTTACATTAAAGAACCAGATATGATGCTTATATTATCAATTTATGAAGATTATCTTTATGAACAAAACGTGTAAGTTTCATAAACTTTTATTGGACACAGATATTTTCAGCAATAATCCAAAAACCTATTGAAAAATCGCATAGACTCGACACCCAGGGAACCCATGCAAAGCAAACTTCTGGGTAATTTGTACTGCAAGATTGTTTGGCCATTCCATATCCGTCATCATGCTGATCTAGCTCCAATCTAAAAACAGCCCTAAACAATCAGCCTCAGCTGAGGAGAACGAGGCGTTAGCTACCGGTGAGGTTTGGTTGTACTGGAAGCCGATAGCAATGACTGCCACTGGTGTAGCATTTAGTTTGAATGTAGGTATATTATAGCATCAGTTTTATCAGAATTGAACCACATTTTCTTGCTAATCAAAAGATCAGACATGCATAGAGACAATGAGAGGAGGTGGAGACATGAGGTGTGTGGATAATAGAAGTGAAGAAAAAAAAGATCAGTAGATTACGTAATTGGACAAACAATTTTCATCAAAATTCACATTTATGAACACACATATTCTTGTCTAAATAAATACACAGTACAGTAGCCTGTTTATTAGATAATTGTTCCCGTGATGCCTTATCTGTTAAATACTTCAGATTTCATTTGCATGTGGAGAGGTCTTAAAGTTACTCCTGAATGATGATAATGCCAGTCATGTTAATAAGACATGACAAGGAGAATCACCAGACTGCATCATAAATGGCAGTGTCTTTACAGATTTGAGAATCTCTGGGTGATATTTTGGAGCAAAGAGAGAAATTTTATTGTTAAGTAACACTGAACTGAGTAGCCGGTAGTTTTGAAGACTGGATGGATATGTGAAACAGACTATATGCCAGGTTAGCTTCAATGAGTAGTATCCAGCTATCGCTGTGCTGTACAGTAGCTTAAATGTGCTCAACCTTAAGGGACAAAATACACTATCATTGCAATTTAAAAATGTAATGTCATTTTTGGCCTTAATTGCATTAAGATTAACACATTTATGCTAACAGCCCTGGTAATTTCTTGCTTTTTATTGCAAAACGTTGCCAGCAAAGTCCTGTCTCAATCAGACAAACACATTAGCATTACACTAGCAGCTCAGGACAAGGCCACTGTGCTTGTGTTATTTAGAAAGTCCTCTGCTTTCAGTCCTTTAATAAAGCACATTAAAACACAATGTGAATGCACTGCCACTGCTTTCACTTCCAGCAGCTTTGGGTTGAAAATATTCCCTAAGATCTGTTTTTGATTCTAGTGATCATTAAAAAGTGAAGATAGCATCTTTAAAAACACGATATTCAAAATAATGATGTATCTAAACTTGAACAACTTGAAGAGAAGAAAAAGTTCCTTGTTCATACTCTATCAGCTAGAACCCAACAGAATAACGTGACGTGTGTTTAAGGACATGTTGATCATCTAGAGAGAAAAATACTCTAAGACTTAATAGCAGCACTGTTTGTTGTTGATTTCCCTCATTTTTCTCATCTCCCTCCTTTAATGTGCAGCTCAGACAACATTCAATTGAAAGCCTTCATCTTCAGTTACCTTGCCCTTGAAAGAAACAAGATGAATGAACAAGCCGAATTTTTACTATTCAATTACAGAACAAACACACACTCCTAACACACTTGCTCTTCCTGCCTCAGCGGCTTTTCTAACAGAAATTCCCTGGAAACAACGTTCCAGACAAGTGCATCCACGTGGCATACTCCTCCTTCAGACCTTTCACTTTTTTCCTCTCGTCTTTGTTTCCACATTTCTGGTCCATCAGCATTTTCTTCACCTTCCC
This sequence comes from Cheilinus undulatus, assembly GCF_018320785.1. Taxonomy (NCBI): domain Eukaryota; kingdom Metazoa; phylum Chordata; class Actinopteri; order Labriformes; family Labridae; genus Cheilinus; species Cheilinus undulatus. The sequence continues at coordinate 29,962,465 of NC_054884.1, read as the reverse complement.
CTTTGTGTGCATCGATGTAACACCATCCCATACCAACATAAATGGATGTGCCGTTGTGTCAAGGACGCTAAAATGTGGATAATTGGAGAATTTATTAGAAGTACAAGGGTTAAAATAGATTTTTCCTACCTTTTAGAAAGAGAAAATGTCCATAAATAATAAATGTTTATACTGCAGAAGTGATTTCTGCAAGGGCAGTTGTTATCTGTCATTAAACCTACTGTTTGGTTAATTTTCAACATATTTACTAAATCATAATTGTAGTTTTTTGCTCTAAAATACTGGAAAATACGGGATAAAGCACCCCATCTTCACATAATGTCATTACAAGCAGTTAAATTTCACTGATTTACTGATTTTACAACTGAATGCATCAGCCTTTGTGTAAAGCAGTGTCAAGTATTGTGGTGAAAAATGGAGATTTATGCACACAAAGGGCCAAAAATCCATTATCTGTGCACCAAGCGCTCTGATTGCATTGGAAATTGACCAACTCCTGTTCCCTCCTCCTGAAGAAAATCAATCTTAAAGCTGTTATTCTTGATTTCCACGCTCCTCGTCTGACCTCAGTGTCTCCCTGTCGGAGTGAAAGACTGTGTAACATTATTGTTAAAACAGAGACTCGCTTCAGCTCAGCCTCTGGAACTGTCAGGAAGTCTTTCCTTTTGTAAGGTACTGAAATTTAAACCAAAGAAGCCTTCATACTGTAATAGGGGGCATAGGTATACTATAGTAAGTGGCTAAAAGTATCAGACATTTGTTGCAATCCAGAATGGAATTATTGTGCTCAAAGTTTCTGTTGATTTTACTATTTGTTTAGTACTTGGGATGGGTGGCGATGATTTCACAAAAGCCTGTTTATTTCTCTTTTAAATGGTGCCACATTTGTAAGGAACAATCATTTGTGGTATGAGCAGCAGAGCTGAGTATGTAGCCTGCGCCCATGAAAAATTTGCCACATCTCTGCCAATGCCAAACAGCTTATTCTGCCATTGACTCTTGTTTGGTGGATTGGATGATTAAAGTCTAAAGAAACAAGACATTTTGGCAATTTATTCATCTAACAACAAGGAGCCAGAGTGGCGTATTGAAGAACCATACACACAACAGCCTGGCACTTCAACCAGTATTTGTCACAAGTCAGCCATTGTTGTGTTTTTCCTACTCTTGTAGGAACAGCACGCCCAAGCTGATCCCACAAGCATTCAGTGGGGTTGAGGTCAGGACTGCTGGCAGGCCATTCCCTCCTCTCCACTCCCAAATTCTGGAGGTAGTCTCTGATAAACTCCGCTCTGTGGGGGTGAGCGTTGTCATCTTGGAGGATAGAGTTTGGTCTCAGACTGTGGAGATATGGGATCGCCACTGGCTGCAGAATCTCATCTCGATATCTTGCTGCATTGAGATTGACAATCAGGTGGCTTTCCAGATTGTCAGCACCTGGGGGTCCCAGAGGCTCCAAACAAGGGTCACTGGAAACAGCAAAGCAAGCTGTTTAGCATTGGCAGTGATGATCTGGCAAATTTTTCAGGGGATTAACCAACATACTCAGCTCTGCTGCTCATCCCACAAATGCATGTTCCTTACAAATGTGGCACCATTTAAAAAGACATAAACAGGCTTTCTAACAGTACAAGATTTATTGCCAAGAAGCATTGTTACAACAACATTAATAATCTACCAAACACAAAATTCCTTACTTTTATGCTCAAAATGCATATAAAAGTTTCTTAATATTTCAGATTTAAGTTTTCAAAACACCGGCAGCATTGCAGATGTTGTACTGGACTGTTGTGGTAAAGATGGAACTGGGCCAGAAGGCAAAGCTTTCAATTTACCAGTCGACCTCCATCCCACTCTGCACCTATGATCATGAGCTTTAGATAACGACTGAAAGAATGAGGTCAAGGGTTCAGGGGATCGAAATCAGGAGGATAGCTGTGCTTAGCTTTAGAGATGGGGTGAGTAGCTCTAACATCTGGGGGAAGCTTGAAGTAGAGTCATTGCTCCTTCATCTCAAAATTACACTTTTGAAGTGGTTCATGCTGATTAGGATGCCACCTGGTCGCCTCCCTGTGGAGGTCTTCCAGGTGCGTCCAACTGGGGGAGACCCTAGGGTAGATCCATCAGATTAGAATGCCTCCTGGTCGCCTCCCTGTGGAGGTCTTCAAGGTGCATCCAACTGGGAGGTGACACCAGGGTAGACCCATCAGGTTAGGATGCCTCCTGGTCGCCTCCTTTTGGAGGTCTTCAAGGTGCATCCAACTGGGAGGAGACCCCAGGGTAAAACCATCAGGTTAGGATGCCTCCTGGTCGCCTCCCTATGGAGGTCTTCAACTGGGAGGAGACCCCAGGGTAGACCCATCAGGTTAGGATCCCTCCTGGTCGCCTCCCTGTGGAGGTCTTCAAGGTGTATCCAACTGGGAGGAGACCTCAGGGTAGACCCATCAAATTAGGATGTCTTCTGGTCGCCTCCCTGTGGAGGTCTTCAAGGTGCGTTCAACTGGTAGGAGACCCCGTCGTAGACCCAGAACTCGCTGAAGGGATTATATATCACATCTTGTCTGGGAACACCTTGGAATCCCCTAGAAAGAACTGGAAAAGGAAAGAGAGAGTGCAGAATGAGTCATAGGTTGAACTTGAGCCTGTTCCACCCACCTGGAGGACTACATCTTCTGTACACTGGGCTACAACTGACCACCTGGCCAACAGGCCTCACCATTAACTGCTAACTTTGGATTAAAAAAAAGCCTAATGTTACTTACTATTCAGTTAGCGATCAAGGAGAACAGCATGCAATGCAGCATTAGAAATCAAAATCAGCTTGATTCAACTGTTTCCTTGTACAGTGTCTTTACAACCAAAGTAGCTCAATGGGATTCTCTGTATTTAGCTTATTTCTACTTTCCCTTTGGTTGCTTGCGTAGACAAGGAAATGTAGCAAGAAGCAAGTGGGATCAACAAGGTGCTTCGAGGTCCTGGGTCCTTCTCTCAAATTTTGTGATTTCTTTGACTTTTCTTTTCAATAGATCTCATAGAGGCCCTGGTTAAGCATTATTCATATCCATAGTTGAAATGTTGCACAGTGGTGTTAATGAGGTGGCAAATTTCTTCAGCCCATCAAATGGTTGTCAGTACATGGCATCCCACTTCCATTTCTCCACCTTCACAATAAAAGCACTAGATTTGAAACTATTTATAAGAGTAAACTGAAATTCACAGAGCAGAGAAGTAACTATATTACGGATCCAGTCTGGTCAGCCAATGCCCAAAGTTGCTCAATGCAAAGCCATATTTGATGTTTGCATACCGTTAGGACATGCTTCTATGTTTTCTTCTTTGAGTCTGAGTCAGATGACTCTAAAACATGCTGATAAATGCAAATTCTTTAATGTGTCATTTCTTAGTCTGGAGCCTGGCAGATGATGATCAAACATGTGACCTGCAACAGCTACACAGTCTTCAGAAATGGTCCAAAGTGCAAAATTAACCACTTTTTTGGTTTTTGTTTCCCAGTTAGAAAGTTTCATTTTCACTCAGATTTGTGTGGATGCTTAATGAGTCTCTTAACTTTGATGTCAGATTTGCATTTTATTATTTTGAGCAACACTTCCAGAGGCTTTAATGAAGCCATCCACTTAGTCTTTGTTTGTGTCAGGCATGCACACACAAAGAGGCACTCTTGTTGTCCCCTCCAGCTCTCCAGAAGGTCATTAACCTCAATCTGTCTCTGTGATGCCTGAAGGGACTGATTAGCATCACCTGATTGGTTGGATAGTATGGCCGAGGTTTCTACTAATAAGGTGCTATGTCCATCCCTCCTGCTGATCTAAGTATGTGTCAACAGGAGACGACAGAGCAGAGTGTCACATGTTGGGTTGCTATCTTTGTGGAGTGTTACTGCTGGCTTTTCTTATGAGTTTCATTTGATAAACACAATAAGAATGTCTAGAAGGTCAGATCAAATGCATGCATCATCCAAGGCGGCAGGAAGTGGGACAAGTGGATTCTTGCAGCCAGTTTCCCCCTCCAGCAGAAACGATAATGAAAGTCTGCTACTTGGTAGATGCTTGGGTTTGGGGGGGTTGGGTTGTCTTTGTTGTTGTAGCATCACGGTCACGACCCCTGACTTCCCTTAGGGATGGGTTTGGGCTCTGGTTTCACAGGAGGTGTCAAGATAAAAAAGAGATAATGTGCGTCAATGCACTCCAAAAGAGACTTGATCAATATTAGATTTTTCAGACTGATGATGATAGTTAAACGATTACTGATACTGGAGTCAATTTAAGGAGATTTTTTAACTGAAAAGAGTATTTTCTTTGGGGATTTGGGGATTTTTTAGTGTGAGAATATGGAAAGGTATGAAGTTGTTTTTCAAAGCACGTGCATTTTTGGTAAAGAATATTAAACATCACTATATATTGGTATCCCACAGCCCTGCTGTATGCTGTATACTGGTGTGAGTATAGTGTTAAAAACTACCGGGATAAGCAATGTCAACTAGGGCTGAACGTTTTGGGAAAAAAAATCTGTGATTTTTTTCCCACAGTATTGCAATTGCGATTTGATATGTGATTATTTCTGAAGTTTCCCATCTTATGTTATTTTCAACAGATACCTTACTGTGCTTATCTTGACTTGTTCTGCAAATCGGATATGAATTTTGTATTGAAAGGAGTGGCCATTTTACGTCATTCTCATATTTAATAAGCAAAATGTACACAAGTGAAGAAAGTAGGATTTTTTGCAGACTATTCTAAAAAAATGAAATGTAATGTAAACCATCTCTGCTGCAAAAAAAATGTAAACTGGTATTTTGGCACAAATTTCAAGTTACAGAAATATTCCACCTTCTGCAATTTGACAATTGCATTAGGCCATATTGCGATTTAATCTAATTTCTGATTAATTGCCCAGCCCTAATGTCAACTACAGTTAATTAATACATTTTACATTTTCAATGTCCAATGTGTTTTAGTCAGTATATACAAGAATGGAAAAAAACAATAGTGATAGCATTTTAAAACCAGGATTACAAAGTCCTACACAATTCTCAGAAGCCCAGCATTAAATATGCAAAAAAAAAAAAGGGTAACAAACAGATAAAATGAGGGAAAACATACAGCTAGTGATGTTCTTGTCTGCTATTGATGTATCTGACTAAATGCTGTTTTAATTACATTTAACAGCTTAGTCTACAGTGGAGAAAACACTTGGAAAAGAGTAATTTTATTGTGTCAGTGTGTTTATGATGAGAAGCGGTACGCTGAGTAGATGGAGGCTAAAGTTAGCAGCTTGCTCCGTTCCTCTTATCAGATAAATATTGTGCTAATGTGATTCCTCGTTGTTTTAAGTGAATAAAACCCTCATCAGTCTACCTAAGACTTTATTTCTGTGTCTTTTACATCCGATGGAGAGCATGTGTAAAGTTTTGGCCTGAAGGCAGCCCCCATTAACTGAAGCTACAGCAGCTGCTAGTTGGGTTAGGCTTCATTACAGTTTTAACCCTTGTTGTGTACGACAAGAAGAGACACAGGCTACAAAAAGTTAAGAGGCTTCTCATGTAACCTGGAACCTGGGTGACTTTCTGGGGTCGTTAAAGATTAAATCCACACCTGTAACTCCAATACTGAACATATTTTTATCCATTTTTTTAATCAATTGTTCTATAATGTTTGCTAGTGGCTAATATTGTTATGTCACATGGGCTGTGACGACCAATGTCACGCTAATCCGCCATTCTTTGCATGTCTTTACTCTCAGATCATTATACAGATGGCCCCAACAGCTCATAATGGAAAGAAAGAGAGACAGAGAGCCTGTGATATGGCCCTCTGTGTCATTGCAGACAGGAACTGCTTTTAATAACAGCATGCATTTAGCCAATTCAAAGAAGCACAAGGACTTTTATTCTAAATATGGGAATATTTTGAAGACTTTATGTCAAATGGATTTTTTTTACTCTATGTTTTTATTAGATAAGACAGGTGAAGAAAGGCAGGAAATAAGAGGAGAGAGAGTGCGGAAAGACATGCACCAAACGGTGTCAGGATCGAGTGTTGAACCTGCGAGCAGTGCACTGAAGACTGTAGTGTCTGTATAAAGGTGCTGGCTCTGCTGACAAGTCAAGTTGGTTATTCTAAAGAGATCCTGTTAAGCATGTTTTCTTAAAGAGATTCGTAAAGGAGTAACAGAATAAAGCCCAACACTTTTCTTTACCAGAATGCAGAAAAGAAAACAGCACTCAAGCGCTACACCTCACAACACTCCTGAGACCTTCAGTTTGTAACAGTGGAGCATCGGGGGCAGACAGGGAGTGCAGATTTGAAGGATCCTTGAGCGATGAAAGCCCCCTCCCTCTCCCCTCTCTTTTCTCCTCTCATCCATAACCCATGGGTGTCTTTACTGGGACTTAATGGCGTCACAGCTGTGAACACGAGCAGGCCCAGCCGAGTGCACTCTCCCGGAAACTGTCCTGGTCCCTGGGGCGTTAACCCGAGTGTCAGCGAGGGACGGGCAGCAGCGGGGGGGAAGACACTGAGTCGGACTGCTCCATTGATCTGTGGTGGGGGTGGGGTGGGGGGCGGTTTTTCACTAGGATGCCATTTCTCTAGGCAGCTTGTATTGAACCCCTCATGGTTGTAGAAATGCATTTTTTCATGCTGTGCAGTATCTAGGAAGGAAATGTCAGAGGAATAGCTGCTTTAGAATACAGCTAGTGAGAAGAATCTGTTCTCTTTGTGCTCTTTTTAGGTGAAACCCACCAGTTTTCCCACATGACATTCAGCTTACTCATCATGAAGAAAACAGTGATTTTTGTTAGCTGTGCTTTGAGTACGCTTTTTGTTAAAAAGGAGCCAGGCATGTTACGATATGTTGACCGTATTGGATTGACATTGGTATCTTTATACTCATGATTTAAGAAATAAAATCACCCATCGGTTGCCTTTATTGATGAAAGAGACGTTGCTCCTTTCCTACCCACATACTCTTTCCTTTGTTTTTCTGTACAACAAACTTTCTAATATTAACTGAATCACAGTGTTAGAGAAGAGAATAATACCTTTCTGGTAGCACTATCTATGCTGTACAACCTTTTGATTATTAAGCATCAGTGGACCTTATTCAAAGCCAAACCAATATCACTGTTTAATATCTCACAGATCATAACGGTATATCAGACATCCAAACAGCTGACCCTAAAGTCCACCAAGATCTAAGAAGGCTCTAGAAATATGTCACAGCTGGAACTGTCAGCTTTGTTTTTCTTCCAACAGTACAGTTCCAGCAGAAAATATTGTAGGCTACTTAATGACAATAGACTCAACATGAAATAAAAAAAGGCTATTGTATAGCTATTTAATAGATGTCTGAAAATCCACAGCAGCTCTTTACTGCTGACTCCACTCTGGTATAATATTGGTGCCCCAGTGTGTGATTTCACAGTATTTTTTATACTGCAGAAGCATGACATGAACAAGCAGCCAGAGCTTGACAAAGGCACAAACTCAGGCATGTCTGCACACAATGGACTGATCCAGTCTGCTGACTCTGATGTCTCACACTGATCCTGCATCACCCCTTTAAGGCTGGCTTCACACAGAGAGATTTTCTGCCTGATTTTGGGTTTGATTCACATCCATCAGCAATCGGGGTGTGTGGCCTGATACAAGGCATGTCACCACTGAATACTTTTCTAATAATAATTGCTCTCATCAGAGCAATAAAAAATAATTTTAATTATTAATGCTGCAGTACCATATAGCCTTTTCAAGATGTTATCCCCTTTTCTTAAAACATATGTTCGTTTTTTTTTAGGAAAAGATGGCCATGTGGATGGGCACATTGAACTAAACCATTTGGGAAGTAATATCAGATATAAGGATGCCAGAAAATAAGTAGAAAAAACTGTGAACACTTTAGTGGAAAAGGAAGCAATAATGAAATGATGCAAAAATGGGTGACAAGTGGCAAAATTGGGTTAAAAGTGGTAGAAAAGTTGTAAAAATGGGTAAAAAGTGGAAGAATGTGGCAGAAATTAGCTACAAGTGACAATAAGTGTCTAGATAGCCTAAAAGTCATAAAAATGTGGCCAAAATGGGTTAAAAGTGGCAAAAAAGCAGCTTTAATGGGTTAAAAATGGCAAGTTAGTGGCAAAATGGGCTAGCTGTGTTTAAAAAAGTAGCTTAATTTGGTTAAAAGTGGCAAAAAGTTACTTAAATTGGGTAAAGGTGGCTATAAATGACCAAAAAATTAGTACAAAGTGTTAAAAAGGTGTAAAATTGTGCTATAAAATGGTAAAAATTTGGTTAAAGTGGTGAAAGAAAGTTGCTAAAGTGGAAGAATGTGCTTGGAGAGCTAAAGGAGGTAACAATGTAGCTAACATGGGCTAAAAGTTAGAAATGAATTGCAAAAATTGGTTAAAAGTAGCTTATAATCTGCAAAATTGACTAGAAGCGGCAAAAAGTAGCTGAAATGGGTTGCAGGTGGCAACAAGTGGCTGAAAAAGGGTGATAAGTGGCAAGGAAATGACAAAAATTTGCCAGAATTGGCAAGAAAAGGACCTCAAATGGGTTGAAAGTGGCAAAAAAATGAAGTAAAATTGGTTAAAGTGGCAAGAGAGTGGCTATAAATGGCAGATATGGGCAAAAAGACGTAAAAATGTGTTAAACAGGTGTCGAAAATTGGTCAAAAGTGGCAAAATTGTCTAGAAATGGCAAAAATGTATGACATGGGTTGAAAGGTGGAATCACCACTGTAAAAAAAAAGTGTCAGCTGCGAGGTGTTGTGGCCAAATCATCCAGTATAATGCAGAATTATGATGTTTTAAATCAGTTGAAACCCTCTTTTTTGTCTCCCAAGTATTTAAAATTGGTTAAGATTTCAATATCATTGAGTGTGCAGCCAGCTTAGCACCTATCTCTATTGCAATCAGGCCACTTGGTCTGACCATTATACATCTATGACATTTACACTGAAACAGGGACAGTACAAAAGTGTAAATATCCCAGTTTGAACTGACAATGTTAAAGGGGCTATTGGAAATTAAACTTTAGAGCTAAAATGTGCTTTTTCTTTAGCCAGGCTAATTGGTTTGTAATAATCAGTCTCTGAGATAAGCCTCTGACAAAAAGGAGGATAATAAAAGTAGTAAAGGGGATAATAAAACACAAAATCCTTTAGTAGTCTTCCTCTCACTCTACTTTGAATGAAAAGGTAAACCTCCTGTCCTCACCATGTCTCCTTCTTCCTCTAACTGTCCTGACACACGTTTAACCCCTATCATGTCGTAGGAATGTCACTGTCCATTCAGGCCGCTCTCACACATACACACTCCAGTGCACACACTGCGCCTGGAGACCTTCTCCACCTCCACACAGCTGTCTGCCACCTGCTGTGGAGCAGCCATGCTCGGGTAAGACATTTCGTATCGCTTAGCGTGCATTTAGCACATCTCCAAGCCTGTGGAATTCCTCTCAAACATTCCTCTGTCCTCGTCCTGCAGATGTGCTGAAACAGATGGGACTGCTTTCTTATCTCTATGTATTAATTATGGTCACTACTTGTGAATAAAACATTTATTTTTAATGGGTGCTCAGCATAAGGCACGAACCACGTACCACTTAGGCTGATGGGAGTTTGCATCCTTCATTTCCTCTTTTGTCTTCCACTTTGATAAAGTAGCTTTTTAATAGTGCAGTGCTTATTTAGTTTAATTCAGCTCAGGTTTGCAGCTTTGAGGACTGTTTTAAGCTAGATGGATTAGCATTTTATCCAAAATACCTTCATATTTGTGAGTTGATAATAAACAATGGTTTTCACAGTGTTAGCTAGGGTTGACACATGACTAGTAAATGAAGGACAGCAATGGCATGTCTGAAATCAAGTCAGTCAGATGATTTTAGATGATTTCATGCCTGATGTGATCAGATGCATACTGCAAGGAACAAAGGATTTCCTGATTGATCAACAAACAATAATTTTTGTTGGATATTTATTTAATATATGTAGATTTTTATTCAATTTTATGCATTGCAGTGGTCCACTGCCCTGATCAGCTGGAGACAAGAGATCATGGACAAACTATGAGTTCATATTGGAGCTATGAGATCGCCAATTTTTCTACCTATTTTTGAAACAGACATAATGTTGATATAGTGATGTGATTTAAGAGCTTTGTAATTCAACAAATAAACGTCATGCATTCAAACCTTGCACACAGAGTCCAATGAGTCTATTTTACTATTTATTGTGAAATTAGCAGCGTGAGGCAAATCTTCCTGTGCTGCAAAGAATGAAAAATATTTAAATGATTTTTTGTTGTTCACTCCTTGAAAAAGAGAATACTGCGCCCATCCATCCAGACAGAGCCATTAATATATTCAAGTTATTTGCACAAGCTTGTGTGTCATTGTACTATGAGAAGTTGGAGAGAGGGAACACAACTGTCAATTCAGTCTCTTTGTTATGTGTTGTAAGTACAAATTTAGGCTTTTATCAATGGTATTCTATGGTTGATATTCATATAATGCGTGGACAATGCATGGTGTTTTAAGTGTTTTAGTATGAAGAATATAAGAGGAGCTGTAGCAGCTATTCTAGAAAATCAATAACCTATTAAAATGACTTGGACAGATGCAAAAAAATGAGAAGGGTCACCCTGCAGACCCTCAGATCAGATCTCAGATGCCAACCTCTCGCAGACTGTTATAGTGAGACTCTGCATCTGTCAGAACAGAAATACGAGCTTAACCTGTCAAAATAAAATCGAATTAAACTTCTGGTTAGGTTAGGGTAAGGGTTACGATACAAAAAGTGAAAGGTTAAAAACCTGACCTGATTACAAAACGCTTAATCAAGCTGAGTGAACAGCCTGCTTAAAGGAAAAAAGCTCATCCTTCTTGAAATGTTCTAATGAGCAAACATAGCGTACAAAGCGCAGTTAGCTGAACAAGCAGTGTTGGGTAGCATAACTCACTCGTTAGATTACTGCATTACATGCTGAAAAAAGTAATTTGTTACGTTACTGCGTTACCTACTTCTAAAACTAACGCGTTAGAGTACTTTTGCGTTACTAAACCCTTTAGCCACTTGTTCCACTCGACGGTTCTAAAAACGACAGATAACGACCGCACGTCTGCATTTGAATGTGCAGACTCTAATGCCAATGTACAGCGTAATTCACAGCCCATAATCTGTATCTCTGCAGCCTGAGAACACCATTAACAGACAGGAAAACATTTACAGCTCTTTAACATGCTCACAATCTGACAACAAGTTGAGCAGAGGCAAACAGAATCACTCGACTTCTGTGCGTAATAACGGCGCGTAATAGAAAAGGCTGCACAGCTGATTCAATGAAAGTAAACTGAGATTTTAAACTTACGTTTCATCGTGATGCTGTTCTTGTCCCTTTTATCCAAAAATCCAACATAATGGGGATAATCTGTATAGGCTTGCTGTCCTCTCTGTCATCTCTCTGGTTCAACAAGCTAACAATGGGCGTGTAATGGCACAGAATGTTTACCTTCCGCTAGCACGGCCGTATGTGGCAACGTGACTACAGGAAGAGAGATGCCTCAAGGAGATCCTTTTTTTCTCTCTCTCTCTCTTTTTGAAGCCATGGAAGAGAGAGGAAATTTGGGATTTTTCTTCAGTAACAGATTACTTTTATGGAAATATAACGGGATTACTTGAATTATAAAACTAACGCGTTACATTACTTGTTACAACGGAAAAGTAATCTGAGTACTCTAACAGATTACTTTGTAACGCGTTACCCCAACACTGTGCACCAGCTATATAGCTAATGTAGCTAAAGCTAAAGCTCATGAAAATAACGGATACACTTACAAAGCTAATGTTAGCTGCATAAGCCACTTTATCTACATAACTTACACTGCTATTTCATCTTTACCTATGTTTGCTAAAGCTAACATTGCAAAAGCTAACTCAGCTACACTGACTTAATGTCAACTATGTTGCTAGCGTAGCTATGTTATCTTTAGCAAAAGCTAACATAGCTGAAAGGAGCCACTGTTTGTGTATCTACTTCTAAAACAGAGGCTGTGTCTTACAGCAACAGTTTGCAAGAGGGGGTGTGGATGTGTTTTGGTCGTGGGCACTGCCATAACAGACTTGGCATTTATATTGAGTGACGCAAACTGAAGTTACACACGAACCAAAAAAAGAGCTATTTGCTCCAGAGTATGCTTCACATGCAGATTGCTGTGTAGACAGAGTATGTGGTATTTGAGGGTCAGATGAGGTTTTGTCACACCAACTTCATACTTGCCTGTCACGTTGCCTGTTAGGCTTTAAAGTAATGTAATGTATCCAAAAAAGTTGTGAAAGAAAGTGTTTATCTCTACCAGCTGACTTCACAGGAAGCCCGGAAATCATGGCTTTACTCCCAGATACTATATTGTCTTCAAGAAGTTGTCAGTGTCAAAGAAAGAGTGTGATTAAATACTTATGTTGCAGCTGTAATGCTTTACATTTAATTAGACTCATCTCTACTTTTTATAGAGACACTTTTAGATGCTTAAGGTTCAAATAGAGGCCGAGTGAGAGTATTTGTGGCGAACAGATGGCTCTAAAGTTCCTTCCAAAAAATCTTTCTCCTGTGCTAACTTTGCTGACTTCACTTCCCTTGAATTAGTCCATTAGTCATCCTTTCAGGCACAGCTTTTGGCTTGTATGTCCTGTCACGCAGTTGTGTGTTCATTATCCTATATTAAACAGTGAGATTCTAAGGTTTGCTCTCTATTTTGGGAAAGTTGTAGCATTATGCAGCGCAGCAGCCTCAGGGCGAATTCCTCTACAATGCACTTGTAACAGGAGGAAACTGGGCCAACCTTGAGTAATGAAGGGGCTGTTTGAGGTAGCCATATGGATGAGGTAGCTTTGTCTTCCCCTTCCTGCGTCTTCACTCTCTCATCCATACTGGCCATCTCACTGTTTTCATTACCTATAGATTTCCCTCCATCACTCTGTCACCCTCTCTTCCTATTTCTATTTTCTCTCCTCAAACTCCCTCCACATCTCAGGGATTTTCTTTCCGCTCTGCTAGATCTTCCTTCCTCTCTTTCACCGTGTCATCGCCTCCAGCTTTCCCTACCCCCACCCCCATTCCCGTCTTTAGGGACAATTGAGAGGAAACAAAACAGGGAAGACAGTGGAGTGGGCCTCTTGAGTTAGGAATGAGTAAGTAACGAGTTGAGTGTTAACACATCAAGTCTACTTCTGCAGGGAAGCTACGGCAACCTAATTTAGGCGGCAGTTAAGTGGTCAGAGCTGTCGATTTGATTTTTACCAAAGAGTGAATGTGGGCACACTCTGGCCGGTGAGAGATAAATGGTGTTTTGAAACGTAATGGAAGGTTGGAGTACTTGGCGAGTGATGGGGTTGTGGTGTGGCTTTTGTGCACGTACTATCTGTGTGTGCAACCTCACACTGAGTGGATTGTACATAATTCAGGAGCCATTATTTTTGCACACTACAACCGAGAGGAAAAAACAGTAGAGGAGAGTGAAAGAAGGGAGGAAAGATGAAAGTCTTAGCCACACTTGGCTTTGTACAGGAACCTTGCAACACATTTTTCTCTAAAATAACATAAAATGAAATTCTAGTCCCTGATCAAGTCATGGTTTTAAGATATAATGTGTTTTTAGGAGGGTTTAGGTAAAGGAAGTCCTTTTTCAACTGGGCCAGATACCTACGCTTGAAGCACTCCCCCGTATATAGTGCAATAAAACAACATTCATCTTTTTTTAATAGTTGTAGCCTCTACTACTAACCCTGTATATAGGTGATATGATTTCTATCATTGTTTTATGAACAGAGTATATACTGAAGGAATCCCAACTTGAGACAAGCTGAGCACCTACAGAAACGAGGGAAGCTAACCTAAAAAGCAGGTCAAGTTTCCCTTGGCTCCCTTTGTCTAAAAAACTAAAAAGGAGACTTGTTTATTTGGTGTTCTTTCCCCATTTTCTTCCATCTTAACTTTCAATTTAAGATAGACACACAGCATTAAAACTTAGTTTTAGAAACAACAGAGAGCTAACATAGTAGCAGTTTCGGCTAACATGACTTTTTCCATTAGCAGTTGCCGTTAACGGCTAGCTAGTTTCTGCTAACAGCTATTGCTTTTATTACTGCTGTGTTAATAAGAAAAAGGTACAGTTGCTCTGTATACTTTAGGTAAAATGGGGCACAAAACAGTGTTGTCTCAAATATGCTATATCAAAAAAATTTTGAAGCATTTATTTTTCATCCAGAAAGCCTCTGTGTTCGCTATTTTGCGATGCAACCTTCAGCTACATGTTCTTTCGCCTCAGCATACTGTCTTTACTTGATTAGTCCTGGTCTGCAGGCTTTAATGTACAAACCAACATTCAATTTATAGCACAACTATAATTATATGCAAAAGTCTATTTCCCCTTTTTTTTTGTTGTTTAGATTTTTTTATTTTGCCTTTATTGGATTCAGTAGTTGAGGGGCAGGAAATTTTGGGAGAAAAAAAACGAAGGAAAAATGCACCAATATATGCCAGGATCAGGATTTGAACTTATCACCAGTGTGCCGATGACTGAGTGCTCTATATCAGCCTTTCCCAACCCTCAGAATGCTGTGGCCCAGTTTGAGACTTGAAAATGTTTTGGGGCTCAATAAAACCCTTCTATAACCACAACATTAGACTCAAAATGTTGCCCATTATTAATTCTTTTTTTGTGTCATAAACAGGATTATATTTCTATGATTTTTAGTTTGTGTTTATAGCCCTTTCGTGGCCCACCTACAGTACCGCCTCACACTTTGGAAAGAACTGCTCTGTTTAATGGCTATGGCTAAAGTAGTCTGGCTAAATGGCAGTGTTTTGGTTAAAACAGCACAAAATAATCTTTCATCGTTCTATGATTGTTTTTTTTAATTTGTTATACTGAGTAATGCTCATGTTTTGCAAATCATGTAAGCCATTATTAGTTACTTTTTCATAAAAGTGATCAGTTACTGAAAGAAGCTGCCCCATCTCCATTTATCTTTTACTGCCAGAAAATTTAAAAAAGGGGAAAAAGAGGAAAATTTTAGAAGCATATGCTCTGTTTCTGTTTCTCTCCTACCTTTTTGCACATGGCTGCCAGCAATATAAAGGTACACTTAGAAGTGCCAGTATGCATATGCATGGGTAGGTTACAGATTAATCTTGTGAGCCTAGTGAGATGGCAGAGAGGATGCATTACTTTAAGGAATTATTCCTATTATGCTTATTTTTTGATAAAAGGGACAAGAACAACATAGAAAAATGCTTGGAATTCAAAAGCTCCTGTTTTGTGTATTTCAATGGGCAAGCAGGGTTGTAAGACTGGGCTGTGGAATGATGGTAGAGTTGACATTTAAATTCAAACATACAGTTTACTATGGTCTATTCATACAACCTCAGTTCCAAAAACATTGGGACACTATGTAGAAGGATGTGAGGAGACCAGTTGCTAGGGTTTTGGGAGAGAAATGTTGTCCCCAGTTTGTCTGATGTAGGATTCTAGCTGCGCAGACGTCCTTGGTCTTCTTTCCAGATTTTTTGTTTAATGATGAACCAAATGTGCTGAGGGGTGAAAGGTCCAGACTGCAGGCAGGTCAGTGAAGCTCCTGGACTCTTCTACTGTGAAGCTGTGCTGTTGTGATGGATGCCGTATGTGGTTTGGCATGGTCTTTAGTAGTACTGAAGTTTCTAGAAATTTTAAAGTTTGAGTCATGTGACCACAGAACAGGTTTCCATTTTGCTTCAGTTGATTTTTAAATGAGCTTTGGCCCAGAGACAACAGTGCTGTTTCTGGATCATGTTCACATATGGCTTCTTCTTTGCACGATACAGCTTTAACTTGCATTTGTGCATGGTACGGTGAACTGTGTTGACCGACAATGATTCCTGAGCCCATGCTGTGATTTCCAGTCCGATTGGTCTTTGGCCTTGTCCCTTGTGTGCAGAGATTTCTCCAGATTTCTTGAATCTTTTGATGATATTATGTAGAGTAAATGGTGGGGTATTCACAGTCTTTACAATTTTACATTGAACATTTTTCTGAATTTTCTGAAAAGTTACATTTCCTTATCACTCTACAGGGATTTTACATTTAAATGACAGCATTTCTAGTTCAACTCTTTGGAGCAATAGTTTGCACATCTGTTTCAAGACAGGAGTGTAATGTGTCCATCACAAACCTAGAGGTAAACTCCTGTACCCTGTCTAACTCATAAACATACATTTGCAACTAAAGGCTGCCAATAAATATATGTATGTTAGTAAGACAGTGCGCAGGAGTTTGTTTTAACTATTTGAAACTATTCAGTTGTTTTGTGTGAGTGACAAAAAAACTAATAACCCAAGAAAAGCATAGTTACATAAGAAATAAAAACCTGTTTTTTCCCTCCATGGTCCATGTGAGCCAAGCATGGTCCTCCATCTGTTTACCCTTCTCTTGTGTGGTTCTTCCTCTCCTGCCACATTTCCTCCTTTCACTGCATCACCCGGCTGCAGACAAATCACAAGACAGGAGCACAGCAATCTTAGCAAGCCTGTCACATGCTGCTTAATTCAAATAGGCTGTTGTTACTTGCCCTCTCTGTCGTCTTCTTCCCCTTTGCAAGGGCACCAACAAACCTGCACGTTGCTGCGACTATAAGATCAGCACACTGTTTGTGTGTTCAGGAGGAGTCCCCCCCCTCTTTCTCCGTCTTCTGTCTCCAAACCCTGCCCATCCCCCTCTTCATGTTCAAATTATCCACCTGCGTCCCACATCTCAGTCTCATTTACTATGATCACCTCAATTACTCCCAGTTTACGCCAACACTCATCACCCCACCACCCCTCCGCCAGCTTCCATCGCTTTGTCTCACCTTGGTGGTCGCAGCCATCCATCTGTCTGAGCGCACCCATTAGCACTTTTACTGCCCCATATCTTAAGCTGAGGCGCTATATTTCCAGTAATTTCCACACCTCCGTAGGAGAATACGAGGAAGTCCAGGGATCAATGGCTGGAGATTGGCCTGTCCTTCCTTTGACACCTCTCCTGCAGTTCCTTTTTCCTTCTATTTATCAGCAGATGCCGATTCACCATGAAAGTCATGAAGCTGTGAAATGGGATAAATAATGCACTGTAGGCTACAGATGGAGCTAAGGTTAGGAAGAAAGATTGTCTAGATTTAAAAAAAATCATGGTGCAAAAATGAAAACTAAAAATGCAGACATGGGGATATTTTTAAGTTCCTTAAAGGCGTAGTTTTGCTCTTTTATTAGCAAAGTCGGCAGGACCAGGATCCTGTCAGATCACATAAACAGCTGTTTTTACGCTTCTCTGGGATTTTTCAATTTGCAATTTATTCTGCTCTTTATAGCAGTCATTGACATAATCCTGCAGATTCTCCCATTTCTGAATTTTAATCCCACTACTTGACTTGTGGGACACATCACTTCACAGCATGAGAGCAGATGGCTCAGCACCAAGAAGATTTCAAACAAACCTAAAAGGAAGCGTAAGTGGGGGGAGAAAAAACACAGGGAGCGGGCTTGAATAAACCCATCTGCTCACAGATGGATGCAGAATTCATCTGAGACTGTCAGGACAGTCTTGTTGCTATTTTTGTCACAGCACTCCATCTCTCACAGAAGGTGGGATGGGGGCTAAAGGAGATAAAAAAGAGGGGGAAGATGTAGAAACGCACGAGGAGGTGTCATGCTCTCCCAGCTGGAGACAGTGGAATCAGCTGCTCTTGTTTGTTTGGCTCCTGAAAACATATTCTTGTTTTCATGGGACTTATTTTTACAGCTATCACAATAATTGTTAAAGTTAGCTTGAATTTTTTTTTTTTTTTTTTTTTAGGAAGGACTACAAACCATCTTTTCATTGTGTGCTTTTCAGAAAGACAGCAGCTTCCAAATCTAGGTCACATTACCTGTTCATTGCTAAGAGAAGATGCTTAAAAATCAGAAACTTGTCCTTGATCGCTCTGTGGCACAGTGCTTTATGTTTAAGACTTTTTTGTTTTGGTTAAAACACTTTTAAGAGCTGGCATAGTTATATAAGCATGAAAAGAGATTCAGAAGTGGTCGTTTTTTTCTATTTAAAAGAAGTAAAATCTTAAAAGAACACCTAACATACAATATGTTTGCAATGGCTGACTTTCACATTCATCTGGGAAACCTCCCATACAAAGTGTTTCTGAAGGACAAAAAAAATCTCTGAAGGTGATTGGTCAAACGTTCTGGCTGTCAAATTCATTACAGGCCTGTCTGAGTGACAAGACAAAATGTGAGAGTATGCCGAACTTGTTGGACAGGCTCTGCCATTGCTTTGAATGGTGGAGCTTGTTGGTGGATGAAACTCATGCTGAGGCTGGTTGGGAAAGGGGTGAAAACATCTTCACCAAAAAGACGCTTTCAGTTCAACTCTTTGCTCTTGTTTTAATAAAGAAATTTGGCCACGTTCTGATAAAAGTGCCACCATACTATAGCTACATCCAAGCTGATCACTACCCCGATAGAAGCCATTGTATATATCAGCTTACAGTCCAACTGAAACACAAATCGCTACACTGGCAGCAGCCACTGATATCGGCTTCCAGTACAGCCAAATCCTGCCGTAGCTACAGCCTCATTCTTCTTAAATGATGCTGATTGGTTAATCTGTTTTTCAGATCTGGCCCAGTTGTTTTACATTGGAGCTTTGCAGGATGGACTGACATAGAATCTGGCAAATCCATCTGCTAAGATATGTTAGCATCAATTTTGAAAAGTTTTTGTTGCTGTTAAGCTAATGTATGCTAGGCGATACAACAAGCTCTTATTTTGAGATTTGATTTACTTAAACTCACTGAAAAATCACTTGGAAGTTTCTGCTTCATTGGCCTTATTGTTTTCCCTTATGCCATCAGATTTGTTTTCAGTATTTTTCAGAGCTAGCATTGTCACAAAAAAATTGACTTATTGGTTTGTTTTAGGCAATTGAAAAACCTTTTAGCCAAGCAAAAGAGCACAACACATAACATGACATGTAATCTTCATGGCTTTGTCAACTTTGTAAAAGGTAAATATGTTAACAAAACAGTTGCTGAAACAAATTTAAGAGACCTTGAAATGTGTTAGCTTTAATTTTTGATAGCTTTGATAGCCTGTAGGCTAATTTCTGCCAAATCTAAGACTTATTTTCCCACTGTTTATGTTTAATCCAACACCTCTGAAAACATTTTCTAGCTAAATTGTTAGCATTGCCAAATGTTTGACCCGTGGCAGCTAAGCTAGCATTATTTTTGTGATGTTTTCAGCACTTAAGCCAAGCGCACACCTTTTTGTGTGAACCAACACCTGACGTAACTTTCCTAACTTACTAACTAAATTGCTAAGTTGCTAGCTTTGCTGTTTGGTTCCGGGCAGCTACGTTAGCATCAAGATTGTGTTGATTTCAGGACTTAAACCAAGCTACTTCTGTCTGACAAATGTTTTACTACCCCCACCCCCTGTTTATGTTTAAATCAACACCTCAGTAATTTTCCTGTTGTCATGCTAAGTCATTAACTTTGCCCCGCTGTTTTGTTTAGGGCAGCTTAGTTAGCATTACAGTTGTGATGTTTTCAGAACTTAGCTAAGCTAGGCTAAAAATTAAATTATTCTACGACTTACCAAACCAACTCCTAAGCTAACTTTCTCTGTTTAGCTGAGTTGTTAGCGTCGCTGTTGTTTCATTCAATGCAGCTAAGTTAGAATTATGTTTGTGATGTTTTAGAGCTTAGCTATACTAGGTGGGTTAAAATTTGTTAATTAATTTACTACTTTTCCCTCTGTGTTTGTTTAATCCAATACTTGAGCATTTCTTAGCTAGCTAACCAACTTATTAGCTTTGCCTACTGTTTGGTTCAGGCCAGCTAAGTTAGCATTATGTTTATGATGTTTTTGGAGCTTAAGTTAGGCTAGGGAGGTTTAAAATTGAATTATTTTACTTGAAATTAAATAAGCAAGCATGACTGACAGTAAAATACAAAAAATAAAAGCAACTTTAATCCGTCAGCTCACTTAGTCAGCCTATCAATCGTAAAATAATGCAGATGGCATTTTCCAGCTTTTTTAAAATTATTATTATAAAGACATTTTAAGAATACTACAAGACTTGCATATAACTTAATTTCATGTTGCTTTATAATGCTGTTCCTCACCACTTTACAATTAACTTTCTTTCAACCAACATCTACTGTATGTTAATGAGAGCTAAGTTGGATACAAGGACTCTTTATATGGCCTTTCTATGAAATAATGAATAATTTTACTTGTGGGTAAGTAAACCAGCAGACAAAGTTCCCCAAAAGTAGAGTTACATAAACCTTTCAGGAAAGCATTAGTCAGAAGAGACCCTTCCTTCATGGTCAAATTGGTTGCTCTTTGCTTTCAGCAAAACATGATGAAGCTTTTGTTTCTGACTCTGTCATGTCATTTCATCCTCTCCTCTCCCTCTGTCTCTCTGCAGTCTCTCATATTCCTGGGCTGTGTGGCAGCTGCGGGGCTTGGCCTTAACCTGCTCTGCTTGGCCATCTACCTGAGCTGTCTCTGCTGCTGCCGCAAGGAGGAAGAGGAGGAGAGCAAGAGACCCAACTCCTGCTGCGTCACCTGGTCTGCTGTCGCTGCCGGACTCATCACATGGTGAGTAAAAGAAGTCGCAGACAGGATGACTAACTGAAGATTGCAGTGCAAAGACACTCTCTGCTGATGTCTGCCCTGCTGTGTGTTTTCTTCTCCTCTTCATTGGACGTTCAGTATTCCTAAAGGGGAGCTGTAAATGGCACGGCGTTTTCACTACAAAGATTCTCAATCTGTTGGTGCAGTTGTTCTCCCAAATGACAACCAAAACATATGACTCCATAGTGATATTTCTCTCTGTTTGTTTGTCCATACTGCCATGTTTGTTTACCTACCTCAGATTTTATGCCTCCATGCCTCCATGCCTTCGATAGCCACTGCAGATTGATCCGTCTGCACATAGGTCTGGCTTTACATACAGTACTTAAGTCAGGGCCTGTCTTCTCAAGAACAGTCTGAAGGATTTCCTTCAAACCTAGCACAAATATCCACACTGACATAGTGATAAAGTGGTTTGATTGTGGAGAACAAAGGTTAAGGTCATTGGGCCTTGTGATCATCCTTTGCTTTGTATTCCCTTCAAATTTGGCCCACATCACTTCAGTTTGAGGGTGAAGTGATTGGACTTTTAATATTGAACGTCGATGACAGGGGTGTCCAAACTATGGCCCGGGGGAAGAATTTATTGATTTAAAGGTTTTTTGCAACTAAATTAAGACAGCACTGTAAATGATAAACATATCGACAACCCAAATAATTACAATATCTTGACTTATAATGCCCTGGTGGATTACAGAGGCTAATAGTAGTACCGATTGTGTTTTAGGGGCATAGCCAGAAGTAGCCAAGACCAACCAGGGCTCCCTGAAATCAGATTGGCCCACTGAAATCCTTAAAATGACTGCATATTTGGCTTGCAAGCCATTAACTAGCCTTTAAATCATACCCAGTCACTAAGCATTTCTTAACCATCATGAAATTGGTTTTACTAGCATTAATGTCCTTAAGATGATGTATATGAAGGTGGCCTCATGTTTATCACTTAGTTGTTCATGTGAATTTTTTAGAATGATTGAGGGAGTTCTTTAAGTACTGCACAAATATTCACTCTGATTTAAGGATGAAACAGTTAATTTTGGAAGTCGTAGGTTAAGTTAAATGAACCTCATGTTCATCCCTTAGTTTTAAACGCAGTATCTCAAGAATATTACGAGGGATTTTCCTCTAACAAATTTCCTCAAATGTGCACTCAATCAGTAAGCTTTGAGCTTCAGGTGTTTTGTTCTCACACGCCTACACGCGACCAGCTGAAGAGCAGGAATCTTGGTCGGATGAGAGGGTGTAGACCAACCAATTAACCTAGCAGCTGAAAGGTGTCAGCCCTACTTATGTCCATACCTTTAGTACAATTAAAGGGATTTTTCTCTAGCTTTGCATAAATGTCCCCTCTGACTCAGGCATGTAACAGTTAGATTTTGGTGGTCAAAGGTCAAGTCATTAGGCCTCATATTCATCCCTTGCTTTTGAAAACAACATCTCCAATACGCTTTGAGGGATTGAATAATTCAAATTGGAGGTCAAAGATCAAGGTAAGAAGGCCTCATGTTTAACTTTTGCTTGTGAATTATATATTTTGAAGGATTTTCTTCAAGCTGTGCACAAATGTCCACAGTGACTCAAAGATAAACTCAATACTTTTTTGAGGCACAAGGCCAAGATCAGAAACCACACTCCTTGACCCACTGCTGTATTGACAATTCTCTACCTCACAGAGGCTTACAACCACCAGACAGTAGTTCTAGTTTCATTTATATTCCTAGTGTGTTCCTGGTCTCTACTTCTGCTCCTCATGTCTGACAGTTCATCTCTCTTGAGGGAAAAACCTGGGCTTCTGTTTGCACTTCAACAGAAACTTGTGGTTTGGGTTCACAAAAGCATTGACATCATACTTTACTTCCTTCCTTTTGATGAGATCAGTTTTTAATCTGTCTATGCTTAGATTTTTGCACCACTGTGAGTCATTAATGATGAAATCTCTGATAAAACTGACACTGTGTGTTATTAGTTTTGAAGCTGCGTATGAAGATTTAAGAAAGGGATCAAATGTACCAAAGAGTGAGCGTTTTGCATATCTCCCATATCTCTTGTGTGTGTCTTTGCTGATCTTGTCCTGTGAATGTGTAGGTAGACATTTCTGCCCTAAGACAGCATAGGTCTGGCAGAACTACACAGTAAAATTCACAGCCGCATAGTGAGTCTGCTTCAGTTTTTATTAGTGCAGTGTTACCACAGCAGGAGCACCTGTTGTCTCTGGAATGAGTCAGCTATGAGTGACTGTTATTAACCGGTGAATTGCAGCTGATGTGTCCATGATTGTCATAGTTAGAAGTAATGAGTATTTATGACATGAAAAATGATCAAAAGCCTTTTTCTCCCAGGACATTTCCTTCTTCATCATCTGTTGTTGGACATAAGTGGACCTCAGATACAAGTTTAAAATTTTACAGACCAGCGTAATACAGACGCGTCCTCATACACATGCATAAACACAGCCTCCTTAGAGGAGATATTAGCACAGTCATCCTTTTACCCACCGGCCTTGATTTTACACTGACATTAAACAAAATATGTTCATTCTGACTCTTAGGCAGCATCATTGGAGGAGTCATCATGCTGTAAGCGTATTAAAAACATTCATGTCACAAAATATGCTTATACTATTCAGCATTAATGCCAATGACAGCCAGCTGGCAGACAAATCCATTCATGTTGATGCTTTTGGATAGAATCCCTGACTGAGTCTGCCAAATGTAAGAAAACAAGAGGAGCTTAATTACCTGGAAATTATACGTCTCCACTAAGTATGAATTTGCCAAACAGTGGAAGTATAGTGATGGTTGTGGTGTGATTGACAGAAATCGTATCTATCCAATGGTGCCATTGCATGCTTTGTAATACACATTTGATTCAGTGCTGCATGATATGCAGTAACTTAGCACAATTGCAATCATGAAACCACGCTGTGCAATGACATTATCGCATGAAACGCTACAGTTATTTTTGTATTACGTAGTACTTCAAAGGTTTACAAAAATATCTGTACAAAGGCCTTGAAGCTCATAATAGAGCCACTTTGGCACTTAGTAGAAGTGCCTTTACTTTTGAAAAGGAAGAAGGAAAATATTGAGTTATTCTGAATCCAGTACTGCAAAAAGTTCAAGTTTTAAGTTTTTATGCTGTTTAAAATCTGTGTGCTTTGAGTTGAGACAAACACACTTCAAACTATCATTATTCTCTGCATTTCCTCTCTGCACATCCAAAGACCTGTAGGCCTCACTGGCCTCAGTTAAGGTCAGAGTTCATGACTCAACCATAAGAAAGACACTGGGCAAAAATGGCACCCATTGGAGAGTTCCAAGGCCAAAACCACTGCTGACCAGAAAGAGCACAAAGGCTCATCTCACATTTTCCAAGAAACATCTTGATGATCCCCAAGACTTTAGGAGAAATATTCTGTGGACTGATGAGACAAAAGTTGAACTTTTTGGAAGGTTTGAGTCCCGTTACAGGCGGGGCGCAAAAATAACACAGCATTTGATAAAAAGAACATCATGCCAACAGTCAAACATGGTGGTGTCAGTGTGATGGTCTGGGACTGCTTTACTGCTTCAGGACCTGGACCACTTGCTGTGATTGATAGAACAATGAATTCTGCTGTCTACCAGAAAATCCTGAAGGCGAACGTCCGGCCATCAGTATGCGCCCTCAAGCTCAAGCGCTCTTGGGTTATGCAGCAGGACAATGACCCGAAATACACCTGCAAGTCCACCTTTCGGTGGCTCAAGAAAAACTAAAGGTTTTGGAGTGGCCCTGTCAGGGTCCGGACTTAAATCCAACTGAGATGCTGTGGTGTGACTTTAAACGGCAGTTCATGCTGGAAAACCCTCCAATATGGCTGAGTTAAAGCAATTCTGTGAAGAAGAGTGGGTCAAAATTCCTCCACAGTGATGAGAAACACTCATCACCTGTTATCGCAAACGCTTGATTTCAGTTATTGCTGCCAAGGGTGGCACAACAAGTTATTAGGTTCAGTGGGCAATTACTTGCTCACACAGGGCCAGATAGGTTTGGATTTTTTTCCCCCCTTAAAAAATTAGATAATCATTCAAACACTGCATTTTCTATTTAGTTGGGTTGTCTTTGTGAAATATAAAAATTGGTTTGATGATCCAAAACATTTAAGTGTGATAAATATGCAACAAACTCAGGAATCAGAAAAGAGGCAAATACTTTTCACACCACTGTATAATGGTCTGGGCAGAGAGAAGGTTAAACAACCTTGTGTTCCTATCGACTGCCAAGAGGACAACCTCACAAGTCATGGAAAACTTTCAATAACAATGAATATTATTTGCATTTTAATAAAGGCCACTGAACCCTCACACAAACTCAGCCTTGACAGGATTATGATATGGATAAAGCTAACAAAGGTCGTGAGTGAAAAACAGCTCAGAAACTGTGATGGACTGTTGAAACCCAGTACTCTCAGCACTACACAACATTTCCTCGGGCTAAATGCTCAATGCCAGAGCTAGCGACTATAAAGCTTATCAACCATTGCCTATAAAATCCTCCTGTTTATGTTGCTGGCTGAATAAAGCTGCACAAATGATGCATAACCCACTAATAGTCTCGATTGAAATATGTTTTTCTTTTCTCTTATTAGTGCAGATCTCATGTTAGCATCACAAGACAGGGGAAATTAAGACTTCTAATCATTTTCAAACCCAAAAACAATGTCTAATGCATGAGGAAATTAAATTTGTCGAATAAATCACTTAAATTATTAGGGGAGAAATATTCCCAGATATTTAAGATGCTATCTGACTCTTAGTTTTAGCAGAAGAGGAGGACTTGCAGCAGATGTGATTTGTTTTGGCTGCAGGCTGCTGAATCTCATCAAATCTACGCGCAACTTTAAACTATCCTGATGTAAAATTACACTCAGCTGGAATA
Organism: Cheilinus undulatus; assembly: GCF_018320785.1. Lineage (NCBI taxonomy): Eukaryota > Metazoa > Chordata > Actinopteri > Labriformes > Labridae > Cheilinus > Cheilinus undulatus. Next base: position 29,936,826 of record NC_054884.1, on the reverse strand, counting down.
AAGATAAATGATGTCTGCATTTGAGCCTTTAGGTACAATATAGATTCCCAACTATTTTTTTAATTCAGTTAACATTCTGCTGCTGTGTCAAACCTGCATATCATCTTTAAATGTCCGGAGCAAACATTAACAGAGCAATCTCTTCAGGGGTAAAGATCCACTTACTGTCAAATATGAAGCCATCCAAATACGTGGAGTGATGCAGCTCCAGTGCTTACATCACAAACTTGAAGCTATTAAGTCAGTCAATGAGATGTGCTCTCCCCACAAAGTGGCTAATTGAGTTTGTAACCAGAGGAGTAGATGCTTCTGCCAACCATGTGACAAGTCATGTTTAGCAGCTGGTGGTCAGTATTAGATTAGGTATTAGATTAAGTCTGAAGCATTATAGTACGTCTGTCATGTTACAGAAGAGGGACTTTGTTAATAGAATACAGGGGAGTCATGGTTGTGTTATAAATCCTGTAAGCTCAGCAGCAGAGGCGAAATATTGTCTTCTGCATGTACAGTACACTGTGTATAAGAAATGGGTCTAAATCTTGCATAAAACCCCTAATTCCCATGGTTTGCACCGACCAGCAATGCGTGCCGGAGTCCACTGTTACTTTGTCTGAGGTTGAATTGCTGTTGATTAATTTCCTGTTTTAATTGAGAGTTGATATAATGATGTGAAAATGATTGACAGTCTGTGCCTGCCTTTTTATTTGATTGATAACATATGCTCTGTGCACTCCAGGGTCTGACTTCCTGTTTCGGTAGATCTTTGGCTATCTCGAGCTGAGCTAAGTAACAGTTTCAGCACGTGCCAGAGATGGATCACAGCACATGCTGTGGAAACAGAAATGTTGACTACTTAAAGGAGACATATTTTGTCCTTTCAAGACAAGTTTATGTTGTTCTCAGAGGTCTTCAAAACATGTCTGTGAAGTTTATTGCTAAAAAAGCACTCCAGTATTGGATTTTTGCATGTCTAACAACCCCTCTGTTTCAACCCTGCTCAGAACGAGCCGTTTCTGTGGCTTTAAATGGTAATTAGCTGTCTGACTCCGCGCCTGACCACACCCCTCTCAGGAAATAGATGCAGCACTCACTCACTTTTTTTTTTCCAAAGTTTAGACTGGGATTTGAACCATCAATCTCCCAGATCGTCATCAGCAGGGTAACCCACTGAGCTATCCAGCAATTCAGCTGGTAGCTGAGAGGATCAGTAGAGGAGGGCAGAACTTTCCTCCAAGGAAACCAAAGGGCTAACCAAACCTGGGGGCGGGTGAGGTCACTAGATGTTAAAACTGAGAATGGTTTGTTTTAGCACACATTTTCTGAAAGGTGGGGGGGGGGGGATTTTCTGGTACTTGAGGCGATTGTGGACAGGCCAGGGACACATTTGTGTTAGAAAAGCCAGAAAAAGTGATTTTTGCATAATATCATCCTTTAGCTTCCTGGCAAACAGCGCCATCATAACCACCTGTTGGTCAAACGATCCATGCAGCTGATAATTCATGACTCTTTACCCTCTTAGCCCAACATTATTGTTTACCTCAGGAGACACAGGTTATTAAAAATTCAGTGACTTTTGACCCATAAATCCTAGCCCCTCATATTTCACCCTTGAAGCTAGCCGTTGTGCCGTTCTAATGATGCTATCCATGCCTTTGAATTCCTTACAGAAGCTTTTCTAGCCCAGAACTTCGGGACTTTTCAGCATCTTTAAAGATAAATTCCACACCGGTAAATCCAACATTGAACTTCTTTTTATCCTTTTTTTAATCAATTTTCAACCATGCACTTTTTTGTGAAAATGTCCAAATTTGAAAGAGTTCTTGTACAGGATTTTTTACTTTTTGGTCTCCAAGAGATAGAAGAACAAGTTTGTACAAAAAGTCTAGCTGTGTCACACACAGAAAAACTGTAGTTTTAATTTCAGTTTAGTTTTTTGTTTTTTCTTTATATAACCTTCTTTTTCCTACATTTTCCCTGTACGTGTATGGCCTCACTGTATAGTTTGAACTTCTTCATGAAAGTGCAATGACGTTAAAGTTTTATTCTGGAAGTTATGATCCCAGTCAGTCAGTTTGACAGGAATATGTTTAAACCATGTACTGTATTTAATGTAGATGTAGTCTTGGTGACATCACTCATTGGTTTTTGATGTTGAGTTTTAATGTCCAAGGATGGTGGTAGCCATGGCAATGCATTCTCAAACCAGCTTTTTTAAGCCTCCCAACAAATAGTTACAGCATGCACGCTCATCATTCTTAATAACCACTAATATAGTCTAAACAGAGCCATATAAACCTCAGCAAAATTTTTCAAATGTTTAAATTGTCTTACTGGCTTGTTTGAATGCTACATTATGAATTATAAGCACCATTTCTTAAATAATGATCCCATTCAGAGTAAAATCGACTGGATATGCTCTCAGGAGTGGCTACCGAGGATGGCTAAGTCACTCTAACTGCAGCCCGTCAACCAGGATAGAAACATAGTATTTGTTATCATGTTGTCCAAATATTGTCATTTCTGACTGCTTATAAGGAAAGGGACAGAGGAAATGTCAAAAGCGAAGGCTTCAAAGAGTCTCAAAGGAACAATGGATGACATCACAGCAGCAACTGTCCACTTCGCTAGACTATGATCCTGAATGACATGTGGCTACACACCACACCAGTCATTTAGAATTACCTCACGTACTGAATTAATAGGTTGGTAAAAAAAAAGACAATGAGAATAAAGTCTAAATAATGCATTGTCTGAGATCTAAAAAGAAATAATATAAAATATTTAGCCTAATCTTTATTTAAATGCTGGTTGCTAAAAGCAAGATAGCGATTAAACTCTGAGAAAACAACACTAAAGAACAAGTCATAAAACACGTCCAGTGATGTAATTACCGTTGTTTCTTTCTGTCGTTGGTTACAAATGGCTTTTTGCTCCTCAGGATGTCAACCAGCCTTCATTTTGGGACAATTAATAATTAATGTGCAATTTCTCACATCGTAGAGCAATTTAAAAGTGGCCGTCCTGCTCACATTAAAAATGTATGAGGAAAGAACAAAATTAGAAATGTAGAATTGCTCAGCTGAGCACTATGGGAATTGTGGGCCATGTTATGTAATGACGTGGTGTATTTACAGATAATACATTAAAGTCTTGTTGCATTTTGACAGCTTGTTGGATGCTATTGGAAATATTGCAAATGGTTTTCAGATTAGAGTTTAAACCAAATTGTATAGCTTTACAAAAAAGATAAAAGAAACACAGGCAGTGATACACTTTTTACACTTAAAAAAAAAAATCACAGCACACAAAACAGGTTAAGCAAAGGCCAGTCTAAACCAGTAGGTCTTAACCTGCTTTTTAAAAGAGCCAACAACGTCCACTGATCTTAAAATCTACGGAAAAGAATTCCAAAGAGTCAGAGCTCAGACCTTAAATGCACAGTCTCCTTTGGTTTGACGTTTGGAGTGTGGAATAACCAACAGACCCTGACTGGGGGACTGAAGAGTCCTGCTGGGATTATAAGGATGCAAAAGTTCCATAAGGTAGGCTTGTGCCTGTCAGTGCAGAGCTTTAAAAGTCAATACAAGAATCTTGAAATGAATTCTGAAGTGTACAGGAAGCCAGTGGTTAGAGTACAGAATTATGTTATGATTGACCTTCATGAAGACTCGGTAAGTAGTCTGGCTGCTACTCATTTACAATTTAAAGATGTTTTACTGAGACAGGTGAAAGGTGAGATACAGTAGTCCATATGGGAGGAAATGAATGTGTTAATAAGCATCTCTATCTGCGCCGTGGAAACAGTATGTCTCAGTTGAGCAATATTTCTGACTTTAAAAAAGCAAAAATGAACCAGATTATTGACATGCTGGTCTAGGGATAAGGACTGGCTAAGATGATAAGGTACCAAGTTGTTTTAGTATAAGTGGTACCAAGCCATCAGGGGCAGATACAAGGACCTCAGTTGTATTGGTAATAAGCTGGAGACAATTATCTGCCATCCAGTCATCAATGGCACTCAAACAAAAAGAGATTTGTAATTGGATGTTATCTAACAGTGGAAGGATATGTCTGTAAAGGGGCTGATTATGTGACTGAGTGGAGGCAGGTACAGAGAAAACAGAATTGGGCTTAGGACGAAACCTTGGAAAACTTCTCAAACCAGGGAAGAAGAGAAGAAGAGGTGTGGAGATAAACAATGATGGAAAATGTTGTGTCTGAAAGGAAAGAGAAGAACCAGTAAATGGCTGCTAAATAGCCTCAGTGGCTTTTAGAAAATAACAAGGACTGCTCTCTGATTGGACACTGTAAATAAAAGGCCTATATGTGGCCAAAGCTGGTTAAATCAAAGCCTCAACTTTCAACATAGTCACATAAATAAAGCTTCTAAATATGGTAGATTTATTTTTGTATTAAATACTATTTCATATCTTCCTGTCTGATGTGACTCCTCACAAACATTTCTGTGCAGAGAAAAACACTCAAAAATTCTTTGCAAATCTGGTATTTGCCCTTCTTTCATTTGAAGAGTGTGATTCCATTCAACTGTTTTTGTTTGTTGGTTCAATAAGCTGACACAAATATGGTTAAAATACTGGAAATGTGGTGAAAAGGTCAAACAGAAATGGTTTTCCAAGTGCAAAATAAAAGGGTCACAAAGTTCAACAGCAGCAGTATAGGCTATCTACATGAAGTGCAGCTGTGCATCTTCACTGATCTCGTGATTTGACTTTTGCCACAATTTTGATTGGTGTCCAGATGAATTATGATTTTTTAAGATGGGTTGCATCCTTAATTTTAAATCTGGGGTGTCTGATGACTAAATGGCATCCCCTAATAATAACAAGAGTAAATATGGTAAAATTTGATTTTGATTTGATCGTTTGATTGCAGTGATTGCCTCAAAAGGTTGTGCAACAAACATTAAGTTAAGGGTACCATCATTTCTGTCCAGGCCTGTTTCATGAGTTTGTTTTTTAAAATAATTCTGTTGAACCACAGTTCAAAAGCAATGTCTGATTTTCATTGGTTAATTTTCATTGAATTTTTATTTATTATTACTTTAGTCAGATTCAAGTTATTTCTGTGACCATTGTGGGTTTTTCTTGCATTAACAGAGGGTTACCAACGATTTTATCCATGTGTGTAGGTAGTGATTTTCTGATGACAACTGCAGCGTGCAGGTGCACCTAGAGCTTTGCTCTCAATCATTCTACCTGGTGTGCAGTTTGGTGGAGGACGGATAATGGTATGGGGCTATTTTTCAGGGTTTGGGTTAGGCCTCTTATCTCCAGTGTTGCCAATCTTAATGCTTTAGCACCAAGACATTTTGGACAATGCTATGCTTCCAAGTTTGTGGCAACAGTTTGGGGAAGGTCCTTTTCTAATCCAACATGACTGTGCTCCAGTGCACAAAGCACCTTTGAGATGAAGTGGAACAGAGATTGTGAGCCAGGCCTTCACATCCAAATAAAATATTTGATTGGCTGAGTGGCGTCACATGTCATGAGTGCTCCTGTAAAGACAAGAAATGCTGCCATCTTAAATAGATTACCACTGGAAAGCACTAAAAGCAGCCTGGTTGGAAAAGGAAACAGCTTATTATTTGATTATTTTTGATCCAGCTGCAGAGGAAAATCTACAAGCAAGCATAAATCAATGTTCTACTGTGTTGATGCAGAATTATCCATGTTTGCATTGCTATGCTATGCAATATTTTTAGCACTCTATTATAAGGGGTTTGAGTTAAACATCAACAAGATAGAACCGGAAATATCTTCAAGATGCAGAGGATATCTCACATAAATACTTAGTCTTTTCCAATCATCTTTACTACTCTGTTTCAGGTCAAACTATACTTTTTAGAGCAACATTTTGAAACTTTTCCACCTTATAATAGTAGTTTGAGAGTTAATCTAACAGTACAGTCACTATAAACATGGAGAACTGTGCCCTGCCCATTTCCACAGAGCGCCTCAGTTGTCTGTTTTCAGCACGATGTAACTTTTGGCAACACCAGCGAGATAGCTCATCTTGTTGCTGTTGGATGCAACAGCTGAGACTTTGAGATGGAGGAGGATGGTAACAGATGAAGCTGAGGAGAAAGAGAGATTGAGAAGTTGGACTAGACTAAGTATTGGACTGGCTTTTTTGGAAATAAGTACGTTATGGTCTTGCAAACTAAAATAGTCACTCCCAATAAAAGCTTTTACAGTTAGATATGTGTATTTCTGTTACAATTTAGATATCCTCGAAAGCAGCACTTCACTCAGTTACACTACGGTATAATTACAGTATAATTAGACATTAATGTGCTTTACTACAGGCAGAGCTCCAAACAGCACTGAGTGACATCTGCTCTGCTTTCACCAGCATTAATTAGGATGGACATCACAGCGAATCAGCTTCAGCTTCTGTCAAACATCATTAGAGCGGAGGACCGAGCGACTTAACCCAGAGACGGACGGAGTAGGAGGGAGGATGAAAGGGACCGAGCGTGGAGAGTGAGGAGGCTGAGCGAGGGTGAGACGAGGAGAAGGATCTGGACTGATGAGATTAAAATGAAGCCAGTTTTCTTTTTCCCAGGTTCAACGCAGTCCTCCACAGGGAGATCACTCTGGTGTATCCAGCAGATTGTCATAGTCAAAGATGGGAATCAAATGAAGGAGGGTTAATTTCCCGCAGGATGTTTCCGCCTACTTCACTCATCTCTCAGTATGAAGTCTAACAACTTATCAAGTCCGACCACGTAAGCTCTTTAGACTCCAGACCACAACGCATCACTCTAATGGGATTTCCATCTATAAATATGAGACTGAATTTTCAGATGTAGGCACATGACAAATTTTATAGTACTGATGGTATTTTTACAGTATGAGACATGACAGGAGATATCAGTGAAGTCAGAGTTGCTATGAGACAGATGGAAATAATCTTGTGAGGACAGAGGGAGGGAATTTTGCAGAAGTTGACACATGACAAATTCTGTCACCTTCAATAAACTGAAATGAACATTAAACTTAATTTCACCTCATGCAAAGAAGCAAAAGAACTACAGCAACTTACACGTTATAGAAATATCACTGGATTTTGTGTAGGGATGTGACAGTCCAGTCCTGGTACTGGATATCAGTCCAATCCCGACACTCTAACTAGACCAGGTATCGGTGACCACAGATGGTCCATGGTGCCAACTGACCTTGACAGCAGAAATCCTGCATCCAGCTACATGATGAGCAATCTTGTAAATATACTTTGATACCTCTGCAGAACACACGAGAGTCCAGACTGTGTCCAACCACCTGGTGTGTGGGACGTAAACTACAAACACAGAAACATTCAAAGATGTTGCTTTAAAATCAATTCTGCACTCAGAACAAATATGATATTAACATCAGTAATCAATATTGAGCATTCATAGATGTAAATGGTACAAAGGACAGCAAAAAATCCTCACAAACAGTCCTTTTAGTTTTTTGTTATTAAGTCCTACTATCCTCATCAGGTGTGCATTTAATGAAAAAAATAAACTAATACAAACAACCACTGACACACTTGACTGAAAGTCAACACTTTGTATGGTTCTTTTTTTGAAGACACACATGGTAGAAATGTGGAGAACTGTGGACAGTTTACTTTTACACTTCCAGCCAGTCAAGCGTCTGCTATAGTGTTACCTGTCACAACTCCTCCACCTCCACACCTGTTACAAGTCATTAGCATACTGCATCTCGCGCTCCTGTTGTGTTAATTTCTGAGAACTTACACAGCTCATATGTCAAACTCATGTGCTGTGTGAGAGCCACGGTGCATCAACACATGGATAGGTAACAGGAAGTATTTCTCTGGCCTCACAGTTACAATTTTCACAAATATGAGCAATTAATGAACATTTTTAATGATTGAATAAACCATGAATTTAAGCAAACAAATAAGGAAGACATAACTATTATAATGTAACATAAAGTAATGTAACGTAACACAACATAACATGCCGTAACGTATTGTAATGTATGGTTATGTAAGAATATAAAGTAATGAAGCATAAATTGACGCAACAACATAACAACATAATGAAATTAAATGCAACAATGTAGAGTACAGTAACATATTGAAATATAACAACACAACATAGCATGCAAAATATGTCATAATGTAACTTGACATAACAGCTCAAGTAAATATAGCACAATGTAATGTAGCACAGCACAATTTAGCACAACATAATGTAGCACAACATAATGTAGCACAATATATCGTAGCACAACACAGTAGCACAATGAAACATAGCAAAATAAAACGTAGCACAATGAAACGTAGCACAATGAAACATAGCATAACGAAACAGCACAACATTGTAGCACAACATCATGGCACAGCATAGTTTCACAACGTATCATATTACAACATAACCTAGCACAACATAGGCTAGCACATCGTAATGTTTTGCAACCAAACATGACAGAATGCAATGCAGCAAGAGCTAATGTAGTGTAGCATAAGAAAATGCAATGTAATGCAACCTAACACAACAGAACAGACCCTAACGCAGCGTAACGCAATGTTATGCAACCTAATGCAAAGCAGCTTAATGCAATCTGAGGTTATGCAAACTACCATAAGGCGACATAATGTAACAAAATATAGCGTAACCTAAGGTAAGGAAACGTAACATAACACCATGTAATATATGGCAAAGTAACATGATGCAACGTGGCGTGATGCAACGTAACATGATGGAACCCAACTTGATGCAACATAACGTGATGCAATGTAATGTAATGATGTGATGCAACGTAACGCGATGCAACATGACTCGATGCAACGTGCCACAATGCAACGTGACTTGATGCAACGTAACGTGATGTGACATAACATGACGCGACGCGACGTGACGGGACATAATGTGAGGTGACGTAACTTGATGCAGCGTAACGTGATGCAAGTCACGTGATGCAAGGTAACGTAATGCAACGTGACGTGATGCAACGTGACGTTATCAGCATCAGGCTCTGACATCATGTGAGGTCAGGGAGCTGACTTTTCTGCCTGAACTACCTTATTACTCCAGCTTTGTTCGCAAATGTCCAATATTGAAGAAGCTAGAATATTATTATTGTTAAAACACTTTAGTCCTTCCTGTTGCCAGGATACCCGTTGAAGGTAGTTTTAAAGATGCTGCTGTTAAAAACTGAGTTGTTGACATGAGCAAAAGAAAAAGGAAAACGAAATAAACTGTTTACACAACTGTAGTTCCAAAAACACTAGAATATAAAGGACAAAAAATAAATAAATAAACAGAATGTGATTTGCAATTCATTAACACCCTATGCTGACATGAAAATCCAACAAACACAATGTCAGAAGACTGAGAAGTGAACTTGCACCTGTCCCAACTATTTTTGAAATGCGTTACTAGCATCAGATTCAACACAGACATAAAACACAATGATATTAATCAGTTTAATTTGCTGTGAAGTTTTTGTGCTGCTATTGATAATAAATATGGATTCAGTGTTTGGAAAAGAATAATTTTTTATTTTCATTTCACGCTGTGTCCCAGCTTTTTTAGAAACAGGGTTGTAGTTTTCCCTGCAGAAATATTTTGGCACAAAAGGGTGTTTAATTAAATTTTCACAGTTACAGCGATAAAGAAGACATCAGCAGAAGTGTTTAAATGCTCTTTTTCTCTGTTTTGAGGTCAACTATTTTCAGTAGCTGACCGTTTAGAGCTTGTTTTCCTGCTCGGCTTTAAATTGGTTTATTTGGATGTTTTCCTGCTCCAAACACACAGCTATGTCCATGAAAAATTTAAAAGCAGTTTGTTGTGTTTTATATTAAGGACATTTTTGGATCGGCCCTCGCTGAGCGTTCAGAATATTAAATTCAAGCGTCTATATTTGTCATCTCAGGAGAGTCATTGCCATTTTGGGGCAAATATTCAAACATGTCTGAGTCTATTCATAGTGGCTGAGGGCATTTTTTTCTGCTGCAGGTTGACGCTTTTGGTTTCTTTTTTCTGAATTCCCCCTCAATGTCTTTTATCCACTTTGTCATTTATCAACGTGACAGTTTGGACCTCTGCTCGGGACATGCCTACTTGAATCTATGATATTCTTTCTCTTTGAATTAGACCGTAGATAATTCAGGGAGCAGTGCTGAGGGAAGTGCAAGGACCCGGAGAGAAAGAGGGGTAGAAAAAAAGAAGGAATTCTCCCTTTGCACAGGCCTCTCTTTGCTCTGTTTTTCCCCCTGTATTAATGAGTTTCTACCCCTAAAGTATCTGCATGCTTCAAAGAAATACTTGTTTCTTCCAGCCACTTTTACTCAATACATTTGGTACTTGGAAAATTAAAGTCAAAGTCTATTTTACCACATAGATAAAAGAAATCGAAACTTCAAGTGTGCTTTTCTTCAATTCAGAGGTTGATTTTGGTGGAAACTAAAAGTATTAAGTAAGACACAGTCATATCTCAACATTTATTCAGATAAATGGCATAACGTTTTATTTCTATGTCAATACCAGAATTATAAACTTTAATATGATTAAAGTGAAATCAGACATCCATGATTGGGCATTTTTTTTGTTTTTAATTGCAGACAAACTCTTTCATACTGCCTAAATTTTTACAAACATCTGCATCATTCCCATTTAATCAGGTTGTCAAAATTAAAAGTACCCTTAATATGTTTGAAATGATAAAAAAATTAAAAGTTTTTAATGAATGTTGGCATCAGAAGCACAGAAGCAGGATGATATTCAGACATATTTTCAAGAAAAATTGAGAGCATAGTCTAAATTAGACATTTAGAAAAGTGGTTGGAACTTCAAAGAACGAGAAGTTATTTCCTCGGTCACTAATTGGTGACCCACAGTGTTATCAAATCTGGACTTGGAGGCAACTTTTATCTACTTTGAAGCATGAATTTAATTTATTATTAGTCTGTGCTGCATCTCTTGCCTTAGACCAGTGATTTTCAAATGTTTTTTTGTCCAAGGCACACCAGAGATAAAGCCAGAATCTCAAGGCACACCACCTTCATATCCATACAAAATCGCCTCTTTAAATTTTCTTACAGTATCTTGAGTTGTAGGAAGAATGCATTGTTGTTCCAATTCCCAACGCTACCCCATTTGGAAACAACTGAATTACACAAACGCATGCTAAAATGTATATTTTGCAGCCTTCTTTTCAGTTATGTCAGTCTAATTCACAGTATCTGATGAAAGCAATCTACTGTAGCAAATCCAAATCTGTTTTATACTGTTGTAAGTTATTTTTATACCAAGTTATTTAAAAAAAATGCATATGCAACAAAGGTGCTGTAAGAAAATACCACAGATACTACAGAAAATGTTTGTTTTCTAAGAGGTTGACATTCTTTTTAGGATTTTATAATGATAGTATTTGAGCATGGTTGTACAGATTGCCAAGGCAGACCAGTGTGCCTTGCCAGACCATTTGAGAACCACTGCCTTAAGTCTTTTTCACACCACCGTGTGGCGACTCACTGCCTTCAGTCATTTCAATGAGGGAAGGGCGGCAGACAGGATGCGTTTTTAACCGCGGCGGTAGGACCCAGAAGCGTTGCCGCCCACGTGAATGTGCACAGATTTTGCCCTGACGCTCGGAGTTCAGTATGTTGAACTTTCTGGCGGCAGTCGCCTGGCAGCAGCCAATCACATCAAAGGAGGGAGAGAACCCGGAAATAGCAGGCTTTGTGAGTCAAAGCAAACCATGGAGGAGCTCATGATGTTGGTGTCGGAATATCCTGAGCTCTACAACACAGTTCTACTGTCATACAAACACAACCAGAAGAAAAATTGTGGAACCGACCACTGAAACATATTTTTTAGGGGGAATTATTTTGATGACGGAACCATATTTTTCCCTCTGTTTTATAGTACATTATACATGTTAATATACAGAGACTGTGAGATACTCTCCGTGTTTTTGGAGAGGGGGGGTTGTGATGGACTTGTGGGCGGGTTCTGCTGTGACGTTCAATGAAGCACCTATATGTCATTGCTGCCTCGTACCGCGGCAGCAGCAGCTGCTTTAAAAAAAACGCTCGGCATTTTGGGGGACTCCTCCGGCAGGGAGGCGGTTTTCAGGGTAGTTACCGCACTGCAGTGTGTAGCTTTAGACACTACCAGCCAATCAGATGCTTCACTCAGACAAGGCACTGCAGGTGGTGGCTGCTGGTGTTAGAATAGCCAACAACAGAAACATGCACAGAAGATCAACTAAGTTAGGGGGAAAGTAAGGACGCTGTGCTTTTAAATAAGTAAATATGATAACAAACAAAGACTTTTATTATAAAAGGATAGACTGTTCTATGTTCATTCATGGGAAGTTTAAAATCAAAATGCCTCATATATTTCAAAACCATTCGATTGCAAAATGGATGTGCAGTTTTACTTGGCGGAGAAAGCTCTGCTCAAAAGATGCCCAGGGTTAGTCAAGCAGCATGTTTTTACTTTCCAGGTAATGCATAGCTAGAAATTCCCATATGGATGCATTAATGACAATATGTACTGAATAGAATGAAATTGGATCAAAAAATGAATACAAAGTATCACAAATGTGAATATGTGTGTTCATCTATCTTTATGCTATAAAGGAGGAGGCTGGGGTGGAGGAGGTTAAGCTTTGCCAGCAGCAGCAGTGTGGTGCATCAGCAATAATGCAAGCAGGAATTAGTGAGAAGTACTTCATATTTAAATACATCGCTGTGCTGAGAGTTTGAGCTGTGATTGGCTGTGGGAGCTGGGAGGCAATAATTGGAATCAGCTGGCGGTCAGCTGATCACAGTTGGGCGTATGATTACCATGACCTGCATGAACTAACGCTGAGCTTTGTGATCATTAACACCAAAAATGTCAGATAGGAGTCAAAGAACACTCATAAGAACTGAAATCCTGTAGGATCTATGACACAGTCATTCTCTAATTAACGATGCTCCTTTAAAGCTGTTCTAGTTTATTCAATCACATACAGTGCATTCAGAAAGTATTCAGACCCCCTTCACTTTTTTCAGTTTTGTTATGTTGCAGCCTGATGCCACAGTCGTAGAAATAATTAGTATTTGCAATCTATACTCATCATGGACAAAATGAAAACAGAATTTTAGACATTTTTACAAACATCAGCATCTACATTTGTCATACTGCCTCCTACTGTTGAGGGGTAGTACTACCTCATACACAAAATGTACTGTAATTATAATTTTTTAACTTAATAATACTTCTGGGAGGATCTACAAGGTTTGTCTGCTGTGCTGTAGCACCCTGCACAGGTTTGCTAACACCAAACTATTCCCACATACCTGCAGTTGTGACAGCCTCACATACGCCAAGGTACGAGGGCCCTTCAGTGCAGCTTGCAGCCTTAGTTTCAAGTGTTCTAGCTTTTAGTATCAGCTCTTTATTACAACCATTTACCATTCTTTTTTAATCTATATTGTGACTCCTAACCTATGATCTTTCCTCGTAGGATAAAACCCATGAAACTGAGTCCCTACTCGGGAATATTCACCACCACTTTCCCATCTTTAAACGTACTCCAGATCAAGGCCAGGCCAAGTCAGGTCAGCACCGAGGGGAAAGAAAGCTGGAGTCAGCCTAATTAATACTTCGTGGAATATCTTTAACCTTTGAGACTCCACCCTGATGCTCTGGATGAGTGTTAGGAGAGGAAAGGAGGATCTAATGAAAGCATGGTGAGCAATGCTCCCTGCAGCATTCAACTGGAACCACCGGAGCTGAGAGTTAGAGCAATGCTGAACGCAGGTGGTGCATGAAAACAGGGGCTATTTTACTAATTTGTACAACATGGATGCCGTCTCATTAAATGACACCCTTAAGGTAAACCACCCACTCTGTCGGATTTAACACAAATTTCAGGGAGAAGCAGGGAGAAAGGGAGGATGAAATGCATTAGAGACTTAGTGAGACAACTCAGTGTTTATTAGAAACAGATTTAGACAGAATTACAGAGATGCAAAGAAATAAAGTACAACATTTGATATGATACAGTAGCACAAGACAGTCGAGGAAAACATAGATATGCCTGGCTTCAGACAAGATTTCACCAAAATGAAATACAGGGTAATTTAATATTGTTTACATTGATGTTGTTGTTCAGATTTTCAAATCCTTTGGTGAGTGCAATGTTGATAGAATACTTTGGAAAAATGGAAGGGTAACTTGTTTTTTTATTTAAGAAAATACTACAGATAAACTCCTGCACTATGTCTAAAACTGCACAAATAGCAGTATTTGGGAAAGTAGGTGTAACTTAACCTGACAGGCCAGATGGACTGTTTCATATATCCATTGCATGAATTTATTCCACATTCATCTGGGAAAGCTTCCATAGGACGTGTTTGGAAAGGGCAGGACTATTCAAAAATTTCCCAGAGGGTGATTGGAGGAACATTCTGTCTGTCATATTCATGACGGGCCAATCAGAGTAACAAGACAAAATGACATTGTCATTGTCAGCTGACAGGCATTGATCACAGGTCTATGGTTAGTGCATTAACTTTTTAGATAGATGATTAATCCCGTGTTTTTTATTGTCCCTTACAGCACATTTTACTCTCCCTGTAGCCGCAGTGATGTCAAATAATCACACCAATGCTCTATTATGTGTAATTTCACTTTTAAAATCTCACAGACAGCTCAGTGGACAAGTCAGAGATTATCTCCACCTTGTGATATCAAACATTTGCCTTTAACTGTGCTCTTATTTTCTTTCCAATCCATCACAAGTTCATTTTTCCATGGTTAACTCAAAATCTTTGGTGTACTTTAGGTTCATGATCTTCATTCATCAAAAAGCAGGTCTGTATCCAAACAGGAAGAAAATAAACCTTATGATACAGGGCAAAAATTCTAAACAAACCTAGCCAGTTTTAAATGCAAAGTAGTGTAATTTCAAAATGGGAAGATCGATCACAAGTAACTGTGGAAAGTCTCAGAATAATCATGGTTAACAATTTTGGACATTTGACATAATTAATAAAAGCACGTTATTTTTTGTTGCAAGTAAAGACACTCTGTATCCAAAATCACCACATACTGGAATGTTTAGCTTAAAATTGTCAATAAATTTCTTTAAAACCTGAGATATAAGGTTATGTAGTAAAATTTAACAGAAAAGCTGTGAATTAGCACAGCTAGCATGTGGTAGCCTAATATTTAAAGCCAACTGGTGTGATGCTAGCAGCAGCCAAGGGATTTGACTAAGCTGTTAGCTGTTAGCTAAAAGTAGACCATGGTTTGGCTGAAGGGCACATGGTTTTAATGCGCAGTAAAATAAATTAAAAGATGGTTCAAAACTTTTAAGGAGTAGTAATTGGTTGCTGTAATGAAAGTAAATTATTGATACTACTAGCTTAGAACGACTAGCTTGTTAAAACAGCAAATGTGCTTTATGTGGTTGAAGTGATGCAGTATTTAGGAGATCAGTGCAAGCTTTATTGATAATATAAATCTGTATTAAATCAATGAAATAAAAATCGTGAACAATTCTTGTAGATTAGCCTGGTGTTGTGTGTCAGTGAAGACTGGTGTTGCTGCAGTGTTTTACCTTGTTTATTGCACAGCTTGCATGACTCATGTCAAACTCCTGACTCTCTGGTGTTTGAAGAAACCTGAAACAATCCAGTATCTTTGCTTTTAGTCTTGCTGGTGGTAGATAGAGTGATTCATGTTAGCAGTGTGGGTACCATCTGTAACTTGTTTTGGTGTGAGGAGTGTGCTGCATCATGGAGTTTAACATCTGCCACTGACTTGATGTTAACTGCGCCATGAGGATGTGTATTTTACCGTTTTTCACAATCACTGAAACACATTTTGTCAAACTTTTCCTCCCCAGTTTTCAAGCTACTTTCCACATCATTAGAGACGTCTTTAGTTTTGACTGGCTGTGATTAAATGGTGATGACTGTGCTTAAAGTGCATTTAACTTCTGCCCCCAGTGATCACCATTCTGTATCACAAGTGCATTACAATGCAAATGTGTTTTAGAGAGTGAAACTGTGGATAGATTATTGCAATAAAAGAGCAGTTGAGTTTTGCAAATTGTGTCGCACTATGTTAAAGTATTTAAGGTTTTGCCAGCAGGGGGCTGATTCGATAAATTTGTTAAGGCAACTGACCATTTGGTTTGGAGAATGGAGAAAAAGTGTAAAAAACTGTAAAATGGCCGTTAGTTTCTATATATCCGTATAGATACATAGATCAGCAAGGAGTGTGACATATGTTACCATATACATTTTTTCACATAGGTCTACACAGAGCACTGTGAGCACAGCGACTAAAAACCGCAGACACTGAGGGATTTTTGTTTTTGCCCGAAGATACTGACATTAGCTTTGTATTGAAATGAGCTCCGCTAAATATAAACAGCAACTGTAGACACAGGCCTTAAATGATTCATGAAAATAGGATTTACTGCAAAACTGTTGAATTGGATTAAACTAAAAGCAGAGTTCTTGATAAACTGGTGACTCAGTGAATAAAGAGTTTCCCTCGAGAAATGTGTCAGTGGAAATGTTGAGTCAATTCATTCTTATAGATCCGGACTGACTGCTTTTTTATAAGCAGTGAACTGTGATGTGTGACTGAGTGACAGTCTCTGCAGTGAACAAACTTACAGAAACTACCGCTGTTTTCACAAATGCACTCCTGAAATTTTTTCAACAATTCCTGCCCTGTTAATTGTTCACAAACTTTATGTCCTTTACAGTGGAAAAGTTTCCTGTGAGATATAGTGGGGTCAAGACCGCCCACAAGGGGGGGATAAAGGGGAGAGATTTCTGGGGCCAGGGCAAATGGGGGGCCCATGGAAATCTGGAAAAACATGATCCATTATAAAGTTGATCTGTGATTACCAGATTCTATAGTTTACTTGAATAATAACCACAATTATCTAAGCAACAAATATGAATTCTATTTTTCTATGCTGTAGTACTTTATAGCCTTTTGCTAAATGTAAACCCCTTTCTTTAAACAGAATTACCTTTTTTGGTAATGTCAACAATGTGGATCAACACACTGAACTAAACCATTTGAAAAGTAATGTCATGTTTCATAGCTAAGCAGTTATGTGCACAGATGTCAGGATGCCAGAAAAAAAAGCAGAAACTGAAACATCTTTAATGGAAAAAAATTGAACAGTATTTAAAAAAAGACCAAAAATGGATTAAAAGTGGCAAACATGGGTTAAAGTGAGAATAACTGGCAGAAAGAAAATGGTGAAAAGTGGTTAGAGAGTAGCAAAAAATTGGTAAGAAGGGGCAAAAATGTGACAACAGCTACACAAATGGCCTAAGACAGGCCGAAAAATTTGTGAAAAGAAGTTCAAAAGTGGCACAGAAATTAGTTAAAAGTGTTAAAAAAAAAAATCAGCAAAAATGGATTACAAGAGGCAAAAATAGAAGAAAAGTATCAAAATGGGTTCAAAGAAACAAAAAAATATAATAACCACTGCAAAAATGGGCTAAGAATTGCAAAAATTGACAGGAAATGAATAGCTAAAATCTGTACAAAGTGACAAGATGGGTTAAAATTGGCAAAAACAAAAAGTGGCAAAAAACAGCAAAAGTAACAAAGTAGGTTAAAAGTGGCAAAAATCAGCAAAAAATGTATTAGAGGGGACGAAAACAGGCAAAATGGGTTAAAATATCCAAAAATGTGATAACTGTTGCAAAAATGAGCTGGGCAAGTGGCAAAAAAATGACAAAAAAAATGGAGAAAATCAGTTAAAAAGTGACAAAATAGGTTACAAGTGGGAAAAAAATGGTTAAAAGAAACAAAAATGTGACAATGGCAAAAAAAAATGGTTCAAGATAGACAAAAAAGGCAGAAATGGGTAGGCAAATGGTAAAAATCAGTAAAAAAGTGTCAACCCTGGGTTTAAAGTGGCAAAAATGGCAAAAAATGACAAAAATTGATTAAAAGTGGCAAAAATCAGCTAAAAGTTAATTAAAAGAGGCTTAAATGTAATAACAGCTGCAAAGTATAAAAAAAGCAAAAGGGGGCAAAATTGGGCAGACAAAAATGGTGAAAATCAGTCGAAAAGGGGCAGAAATGGGTCAAAGTGGGGCGACACCAAGTATTCACCAAGATAACAGAATGGCATCAAAGTCCATCTGTATGTCGACAGTCATTGGCTTTTAGCATGACTTGTTATTGGATGTAGTCAGTGTTTTAATGAAAGAACCGGTAAGGAAGCAGTGTAGCACTTAAATGCTGGTTGCAGGATGTAAATGTCATCACCCCTTTCAGCTCAGTAGTGATCGATTTTTCATTAAAATCAACAACAGCTTCCTGACATTCTAACAAGAATAAACTGATTTCCTTTTGAAAAAGTTAGATTTATTTTGCTGTTCAAGACAGTAAATCCACGATTGGGTAACAAAGCATAAGACTTTGTTTGAATGCCTAAATATGGCAATGAAAACTGCAGAAGTGAGACATTCTGGCTGTTGCGCACATGGTGCTCACTCCAAAAAAGTTAAGTGTGTGCATGTGTGAAAAGGGCTTATAGGGCCCTTCTTTCTTAAAGGGAAAGGGACTTTATGTCCCTGTTCTGTACTGTTTTCTCTCATAAAGATGAGTAAAAATACCCATGGAGTTAGTCTATTGGTCTGTATTTCAAGTGAGGAAGCCGCTACTGTAAAAAGGCAAGATTGTGGCATTTTACAGTGTTTTAGTTGTTTGTTTATGTGTTTACAAGTGCAATCTCCAGGTTGTCCACCGGCCAGAGTCCCAGAACCTCCAGAACTGTTCTTAGTCATTAAGTTATCTGCACAAAAGCCTTCTGAGAGCCATTCAAAAGCTGCTTTTAAACCTTAAAATATGGCAGCACAATGCTACAGCACATTTAAGATGAAAAGAAGCCCAGAGAGGCTGCTTAAGACTGTGAATTTATGTGGCTGATTGTTTTCCTCTGGTTCTGATTCTCCAGCTGAACAAATGAAATCCTTGGATGAGTGAATATGCGAAAACATATTTGAAATTATGCATTCCAACACACTGCGTTGTATAATTTCTGGTTCAGAGACTGTTTACATAATTAAACACAGAATATGAACTGTTTCTTGCAGCCTGAGTGCTCTATAGATACAGCATGTTTGTTATGTCTGCTGCTGGAAACCATTCACTGAAAGCAAGTCCGTCTACAGCTTCTTCAAGGTTTTGAAACTGAGGTACAGTTATTCAATGGAATAAGAAAGAACTCAGAATAAAAGCCTAAGTTGTTACCTTTTGTAAACATGTCTATTCACTGTCACTCTTTCTGCTTCTTTAACTATGTTTACCTTGACAAATATTGATCAGAATGACATACAAACATCTCTGCCTCTGGTTAGTGACAGCCCCAATGTGCCTCATTACCGTCAGATTTCTTTCCTAGCTGTCAAAAAGTCCAGTTTGACGGAGAAATTGGTGTTACTACCCTATGGAAGACCACAATCCCAGAAGTAGAAGAAGAATAAATGAAATATTTATAAAATGATACCACGAACCATGTCTGTAGGATAGATAAGCTTATTTTAGGATGACATAATGTTTGAGAAAAGAAAGCAATCCTGATTTATTGGTTAATAATTGATATTTGTCTTGTTAATGGTTATACATAGAGCTGGGTGATAGGGACCAAAAACTGTGTCTTGTATTTTTATTTTTTAAATTTTTTTAGCTGAATGGCAATACACAATATGTGTATAAATATTTTTGTCTGTAAATGAATTACAAATGATCATCACAATACCAGTAAAATAAACTTTGATAAGATTCTAGTAATAGTCAATAGCATTGATACCTGTTCTATATCAAGGCAATGAAAATAGAAGTCCTAGACGCCCAATACTGGACATTTTCTCCCTTTTTAATCAAAAGAAATTGCAACCAACTCTATCGTTCAAATGACTCACTCCTTTGAACAGTTTTAAGGATCCTCAATACTGGCACAGTCCTCCGACAGCAGTCAGTGATGTGGTATCCTTCAAACACTGCCGTTCGAGGGTCCAGGCTTTGAGAATGACTAATAGTCTCCATCTACTGCCAGCAGGACTAAAAGCAAAGATAGTGGAGTACTTCAGGTTTGCCCAAACACAAACATGATGCTGGCTGCACAGACATAAACATGCTGGCTGTGCAATAAACAAGGTAAAAGGCAGCAGAAACCCCAATCTTTATCGACACACAACACAAGATTAATTAACAATGATTTACAAGATTTCAAGTGACAATGTACTTTCGGATTTTGAGTACAATTGTTGTGTACTTTTTCCACCATTAGATTAAACATTTTACCATTTTATGAAAAGTATTAGCTCATTTTGAATTTGATGGCACATGTGTATTTTTGTGCAGCATTCCCTTTTCTTTTGTCTGTAAAAACCAGGAAAGTTAGGAGACCAGATCTGGAGTTTTAGGAGAGGAATGTTATCCCATTCTTGTCTGATATAGGATTCTAGCTGCTCAATAGTCCAAAATCTTCTTTACTGGATTGTTCTTTTTATGATACACCAAATGTTTTCTATCTGTGAAAAGCCAGTTCAGCTACCGGACTCTTCTACAGTGAAGCCGTGCTGTTGCTGAAATAGGCAAGGCCTTCCCTAAAAGAGACATTGTCTGGAGGTGAGCATATGCCATTCTAAAACCTCTCTGAACTTTTCAGCATTGGTAGTACCTTTCCAGATGTGTAAGCCGGCCATGCCATAGGCACTAATGCAACCCTATACCATCAGAGATTCAAGGTTTTGAACTGAGTGCTGATAAGAAGCTGGATATCAGCAGGACACAGCATCCATGGTTTACAAAAAAAACAAAACAAACAAAATATTCATTAATCTGACCACAGAACAGTTTTCCATTTTGCCTCAGTCCATTTTAAATGAGCTTTGGCCCAGAGAAGATGGCAGTGTTTCTGGATTGTGTTCACATATGCCTCTTCTTTGCATGAAACTGATTTAACTTGCATTTGATGATGGCACAGAAATGTGGAGACAGATGATTTCTGGAAGGATCCTGCCTGTTTTTAACGCAGCGCTGGCTGAGAGGCCTGATGATCATGAGCACCCGATATTGACCTTCGGGCTTGTCTCTTCCACACAGAGATTCCTCCAGATTCTCTGAATCTTTTGATGATATTATGTAGTGTAGATGGAAGGACATTCAAAATTTTTGCAATTTTACCCTGAGAAACTTTAATCTGAAATACCAAATTTACTGCAAAATGCTCCTCCAGCTGTTTTTCAGTAGTACCACCTACTTTTCCAGCCGTTTGGCCCTGTCCCTACTTTTTTGAGATGTGTTGCAGCCATCAAATTCAAAATGAGCCAATATATTTTTATGAAGTTGTGAAACATCTCAGCTCCAACATCTGATGTGTTGTTATGCTCTATTGTGAATAAAATATGGGTTCATGAGATTTGCAAATCATTGCATTCTGTTTTTACTTACATTTTACTCAGTGTCTCAACTTTTTTGGAGATGGGGTTGTAAATATTAAAGATGGATTCCTTTTTAGACTCAATGTTTAAAAAGAATCATCCTATTATCAATTAGCATCTTAATGTTTGGATCTTACTGTCGACAAAACTGTCTCAGCTCACATCTATTTTTAAAGCTCAACATCAGCATAGACTATATGAATATAAACCAAGCTGTCTAGCCCATTTAAAAATATGTCAACATGTCTCTTAAACAGGATAAATTTCACAGTTATGGTAATGCTCTTAAACTTTGAATCCAGGGATGGAAAAGGACATCAGCTTGTATATTTGATTTACAGGCCATGCAGCGCTGCTGTTGTTCTCTGCTCCTCTCATTAATTTAACAAGCCTCACCTGTCCCTCCCATGTCTCTTCTCTCCCTGCAGCGTCGCAGTGGGTGTGGGTTTCTATGGCAACAGTGAGACCAATGACGGCGTGTACCAGTTGACCTACTCCTTGTACAATGCCAATCACACACTGGGCGGTGTGGACAGTCTGGTAGGTAAAACACTGATGATTAATGCCTCCTTCACTTTAAACATACCATAATGTTCCTGTGATGATTTAATTACAAGAGGCTTTTAATTTGAAAAAACACCTTGGTAATATTCAGTTCACAGAGAGTTTATAGAGCCGTCAAGGTAAAAACAAACAGCTCTGTGTGACGGCTTCAGAATAGCTGCTTGTGATACAAACGGAGAAGAGCAAAGCCCAGAGGACACAATCGAGTCTGCCTTTAAATGTTTTCATGGTCCTTTTATGGCTTTGTACAGCTACACACAAATTGACAGCTTCTGAGCACAAAAACTCTTCCCTCCAGACAGACAACACTCACTCTCTCAACCCACTCAACCTTTTCCCAGCCCGCTGCAGCCTCAGCAGAACAAAGAGTCGTCCAATGTCTTTATTGTGCTCTCTTTAGCTCTGTATGTGTGCATGATCTTATTCTATTTTTGTCTGCCTCCACTCCGTCTAAAAAGACAATTGTCACAAGCCCCAAATGTAGCTCATTGCTCCAAAAACTCAAACTAATGACAAGAAGTTTTTCTGCTTTAAGCCAACAGTCAGACTCTGAGAAGTTGAGTTTTCTAACTCTTTTGAACAAAGAATTTTTAAAGTTAAAGTAGCATAAATTAGCACAGGGTACACTGTTAGGTTAAAGAAATTCAGCTTGGCAGTCAGCAGGTTTTCACGTCAACCAGGCTGTAGTCTGGAGATTTATAAACTTGACTTCAGTCCCACTTATGTTGCAAAAATAATCACTTGAGTCAACTTGAACTCGACTCCCAAAACCACTGCTCTGATTAAGTGTAATTTTAAAAGAGAAGAGGTACAGAGAGTTCACCTGAAGGATTTCACATTTGTGCTCAACAGACCTTAAACTTGGTTAAGACTTCTCTTAAATTACTTGAGACGTCTCAAGACTGACTAGAGATCTGTTTATGTTGACATGAGCCTGATGTTAATTGGCTTAACCTGAGCTGTGTGTAAATTGACTTGGCACTCAAACACAACAACACTGTAAATGGACCTTACTCTTTGGCAGATGAATTTCAGTCCTGGACCAACTAACCAAACTTTTGCAAGACACTCTGGCAGTGAGAGGCTGTCTCTGTCAGTATGGAAAAACATGCTCAAACTTCCAAAATAATATTGGATTAAACTTCCAGCTTAAGGTAAGGGTTAGGATACCAAAATTTAAAAATAAAAAACTCGAGCTACACATCCTAAATACAAAAAGTTAAATAAAGCAGTGAACAGTCTGTTAATGGGGGAAAGAAGCTTGTCCTCAATGAAAACACTAACACAACATCTCTAAGGCTAAAACTAACAAAACTGTTAGCTACGTTAGCTACATTAGCAACATAAGCTATGTAGGTAAAGTAGCTAGGTAGCTAACTTAGCTTAATGTAAAGCTAACAAAGTTACAGTAGCTACATAGGCTACATAGGTAACCTAGCTCACATAACATACATAGCTAAAGCTAAAGCAAACAAAGCTTCATTAGCTACATGAGCTACATTGCTAAAGTAGCAAAGAAGTTAACATAGCTAAATACGAAGCTAAAAAAGTTACATAAGTTAAAAAAGCTGCATAGCAAATGTAGCTAAAGCCAAAGCAAACAAAGCTACATTAGCTACACTAGATGATGCTTACACTGTGCCCAAAATCGCATACTTCTGAACAACAAACTAAACGTTTAAAGGGCGTTTGCATAGTTTAGTCTCACTGATAAGTATTCACAAATGCCATTAGCTTCTGGCACACATTAGCTACAATAACTATGTATGTATAGTAGCTAGGCAGCTAACATAGCTTAATCTAAAGCTAACAAATTTACATTAGTTATGTAAGCTACATGGGTAACCTAGCTTACATAGCTTATGCAGCTAAAGCTATGAAAGCTACATTAGCAACATTAGCTACATAAGTTGCATAGGCAAAGTAGCTACATAGGTAATGTAGCTAAATCTTAAGCTAACAAAGTTACATCAATTATGTTACTTACATTGGTAATATAGCTTACATAGCTAAAGCAAACAAAGCAAAGCTAGCTACGTTTAAATTATGTTTAGCATGTCCCAAATCATAAACTTCTGAATGAAATATTAAACATAAGTGTGCATAGTTTATCAATCTGAGAAGGATACACTAGTGCAGTTTACTACTGGCCCACTTAGGGAGGCCTAAAAATGAGTATGGAGTGATGAACACTTCTAACCATTAATGCCATCACGGCTGTAGCAGATGTTGTACTTTTAAATACCTAGCGTACCAGCTAAAGTTAGCATGTTCTAGCTACCTAACTTGTTATTAGCAGTGGTTGCAGATTTCAATCAAGAATAAGGTGTTTAGATGTGAGAAGCGCCTCTCTGATTGGTGGGTCAGTGGACCAATCAGAGGTCCAGCTAAGGATCAATTTAATGTTTCCATCTAGTAAACCTGGCTACTGAATCAGAGAAGAGATTTTTACTGGGTAGATGATTTCATCTGTTGAACAAGCTCTGATCTGTTTTTCATGGTTAAACACAAGAGAAAATGTGGGCATAGTGAAGTGTTAGACTGAAAGATGTAATGAAAAACACTGGTAAGTTATTTTAAACATCGTTGTTGGTGATAGGTCTAAGCTGTGCTTCTTGTCTTGCCAGACATGAAGTCTGTGTGGACTGGCCTACTGACTGACTTGAGGCTTATTTTCACCCTACACTCTTTCACTTGTGCTGAGAATTGTAAAGATCAATTTACAGACTGTATAAATTGACTTGAGAGGTAACAGAAATATAGCTTGTTCAACAGTCTTCTCCTGATGAATTAAACTGGACTGTGTGTTGTTGCTCCTGCAGCATTTGTCCAGTTATGACATCTTGGCTGGCAGAGACTCTGGTTTTCTTGCTGTCGTAGAGCAGGGGATTAATTCTCCATCTGTGTTAATGGAGATTAATGTGGCGGTATGTGAACCACTTACTGCTGTGACTCGCTGTGGCCTCAGTAATAAACACTTTGCTGAGAGTATAGATCTCACAGCACTTTCACTATAGGACTGTGTTAGGACTTTAGACACTAATGATGAGGGAAAACCATCGCAGACTTTAATGGAGAGGAGCTCTCAGCTGTCTGGCTCTGATTGATGCACTTTATGAAAGATTTAAAGCAGAAACATCACAGAAATCAGCACTTACTGATGCTGGGTGATCAGTTGGGATTAATTTGTGAAAATGTCAATATTTTGAGGTTTTTCATTACTACATATTTAAATAATTCATTCTTAGATTTTTTTTAAATAATCAACAGTATGAAAAGTATCAAAAGTACTAAGATCTTGAGATATTTTTTGAACCCAAAGATGAAGCAGGCTAAAGGCAGAGCAGCAATGGTCAATGAAACTCACAGGTTCCTTTAACTTGATTATGAGTGAACCTGCAGTGGCATATTTCAAAATGGGCCGATTCTCTGCATTTTTGGGCAACTGAAGAAACTCTCAGAATTGCACAAATGAATTAGCTATGTTTTTAAGCATTACCAGTGTATTTGTGCAGTTATAACAATCTGCAAGTGTTTGCCTGATATTCTTAGCTATTAAAAACAGTATTATACCCAGTATTGGTAACCTAGGGTGTCTGTTTTTCTTGCCTTGGTATTGAAAATGTCATCAAAATGGTTTGGTTTTTACTAGTATTGCATTAAACTTAAAAATCTTGTATTTTGACAGACCTTATCATGTGAAATGCATTTACCAACACGAACTGTGAATGGGAGGGAAGCATCTGTTGAATATCAATATCAACTAATAATGTACATTAAAAGAAAAAAAAATAGCTTCAAAAGTCACAGGCAGCCTTTCACAGAGTCCCGAATCTGGCACCCGTCACTGATTGTGAATAACTGATCCTTTCAGTAGTGCTCCCTTTAGACCAAATCATGTCTGTAGCACCTGCTATCAATTAACCTTCTTATCTATGAAATGTTTCAGGTGTTTTTGAGCATTCCTCGTATGCATCAAAGCTCAAATGTTTATCCTGTTACTGTATTCTGCTTCTATGCACATTTTACTCTGTGTCCAAACTTTTTTGGAATTGGGATATGATGTTAGGATTCTAGGAGATGGACCTGGATGTGAATCTGAGTTTGTTAGCTTGATGCTAACATGCAATGGAAATGTCCAATAATGTGTTAACCTAGCATGGATTTTTACCAGTTTTAACAAAGTTTACTAGTTTAACTGAACACATTAAAATGTTCAGTAAAAATAGAACTTTTGGACATTACTGCTTTTTTCTTCTTCTGTCATGGTGGTTTGCAAACAGCTTTCAGATGCACAGTGGCTGTGATTCATGGCAACAATGCACCAGTAAAAATAGGAGAAAATATACTGTTTTTAACTGAGATAAAAGGCATCTGAAATCTGACTCCTGACCTCCTGTTTGGACACAGACCTGCTTTTATTTTGAAAGAACTTTGGGAAGACCAAAGATTTTTGATGCCTTTTGCCCTTTTGCTAAAGTTGACCACTTTTAAACTTATTTTTGCCCCTTTCTTGCCATTGATGTTTGCCACTTTTCACCATTTTTTGCCTTTTTTTGCGACTTTTTGGCCTTTATTACTTCTAACCACATTTTTTTGCCATTTATTGACAGTTTTTCTCATATTACTTTTTGTCCTATTCTTCCACTTTAAAAACTACTTTTGATGGTTTTGTCCATTTTTGACACTTCTTGCCACTTTCAATTCATTTTTGCCACCTTTTTTTTTGCATTTTTGCTATTGTTCTGCAACTTCCCCCCCCCCTTTTTTTACCTCATAGCAATTTTTTGCCTATTATTGCCCTTTTTGCCATATTTTGCCACTTCTTTTGCCATTTTACCCTGTTTATGACAATTTCACCAGTTTTTGTCCCTTTTCAAAATTATTTTGAAACTATTTTTGATGCTTTTGCCCTTTTGCCAAAATTGTCCACCTTCAACTCATTTTTTAAACTTGTTACCTTTTTTGCTACTTATTTGTGACACTTTTCACCAGTTATGTGCCATTCATTTGCAACTTTTCGCCCCCTTTTTTTAATTCTAACCAATTTCTGTTTGCCTAAATTCACCACTTCTTTTTGCCATATTAAGCCTTTTTTGCCACTTTTTACCCTTTATAACGTTTCTTTTTGCCATTTTTTATCCCATTTTTCCCTCTTTTTTGAAACATTTTTTACACTTTTATTAATTTTTGCCCAATTTTGGCCACTTTCACCTCATTTTGCCAATTTTCACCCATTTTTTGCATTGTTCTTTAACTTTTCCTCCTTTTTTCCACATAATTTATTTACCACTTATTGTCCATTTTTGCTTTATTTTGCCACTTTTTGTCTACTCGTGCCACTTCTTCATTACAACCCATTTTTGACAATTTCACTAATTTTTGTCTTTTTTCAAAATTATTCTGTTCTTGCCCATTAATATTGACTCAGTTTCTTCTTTTTTATTGTCCAGCATCCTGAGGTTTGTACTCATTATTGCCTAGCTATGAAGTCTTTCCTAACTGTTTCGTTCAGTGTGCCCAGCCACATTGTTAACATTAGAATAAATAACATAATTCTGCTTTAAGAAAATGGGTTCACATAAAAAAAGGCTACATCATATCTCAGCATAAACAAAATGAATTTTTGTAACTTTGATAAGAGTGGTTGTTATTCAGGAAAACAAATATCTTTATCATGGCTTAATTTTTCAATGGACCATGATTTCTCTGACTTCTGTGGGCCCTCAGTTTAAGCTCTCCCCATTATCCCCCCCTTATGAGTGGCCTTGCCTGTTTGCGTTTGATGTGCTGTCTTGGTCGTGTCATTGCTTTCCAAACATGTTACGACAAAAGGACAAAACTGTTGAATCAATCATCTTTTGTTGTCATGTTTGGAGTCTCTCCCATTTCAACATGTGTCAAGGTTTTAAAAATCTTTTACTGTGAGCCAGTCTTTTATTTATCAATATCTCTGCATATTAAAGAAGGATTTTCTTAATTATGATGGACAGAAACATCTCTAATGTGTGAATTATTCAAAGATTGTCTGGTATTATTCTTGTAAAGCTCACAGTCATGTTCATTCCTCAAAGTCTTATTAGCAAAAGCAGAGAAATCATTAACATATATCTCATTTGAAAGCCTGTCAGAGTGCTCTTCTGGGATGTGTGAATTCGTGCAAACACATAATTGGACATGGTGGCCTTTATTTTAGTGCACGAATGCACCCGCTAATGTGTGTGTGTGTGTGTGTGCATGAGTGAGTTCATTGCAGGCATCTATAGACTGTTGAGGAGTCTAGTTCTTGAGCGGGACAAAGAGCCCAGTGTGCCACACACAGTTCCCAGTCTCCCCCCACCTAATCAACCATGAGGCCAGGAGACAAAGACGTTTGACGGGGAAGGACAAGCAGCAATGCTGGCTTGGCTGATTGGCAGAGTTGGGATTGAAATCAGTATTGAAGGCATTGACAATGAAGGCCTCGCTGCCATTTGGCCCACACAAACGCCTTTTAGCCTCAATCCAAGAACGCTAAGAAGTCGGCCTCTAAAGACTCGCAGTATGAGACTAGAAAGGAAGGCTGTTAGACTCATTATCAGGAGGTGCTTTTTTCTCTGCATTTGCTGAGACCTTGATTAGTAACAGTCTGGAATATATGCTTATGATGTTTTTCTGCACACAAATTCACTCTCAGTCTTTTTAGCACTTGAATTCTGAGTGTGCTGCAGTTTACAGACTTTACCTTCAACAGCGCTGTAGAATCTGGAAGCTGGCCAATGTGAGATGCTTCATCCATGCTGTAATGGGACTATTGTGACATTAGAAGTCTTTAGACACACTAATAATAACTCTATTGTTTGGAAAAAGGGGGATGTATGAGAGTTTTGGCAGTCAGTAATCACCCAGAGGACTGGGTCGTCGTCTGGGTCAGTCACTGAGAGTTTGGCCAGAACTCAAACATGGTTTGGAAGTTTTCCCACTCCCTAATTAGAAATGTGCTAATTTCCACAGCATTATCTTAATAAGCTTTTCATAATGACAGAAAATAATAAGGTAGTCATAATATGGTGGAATAATTATTAATTGAAAGTGTGACTGGAATTATGTTTTGTCTTTCTGTGAGGAGTCAGGAGATGATGACTTTTGGCTGATTAAGGGTGTGTAACAGCTTTTTAACTGGCAGTTCTCACGACCTCGGTTCAACAGCGTTTCTCACAGGTGGTTATGGTTACAAAATTTTGCTTCCCCTGGCATTGATGGTTGGGTGTGTTTAAAATCTCTGTATGCTACTTTGAAAAGACAATAGTCTAATGTTGCAAAGCTGAAGTAATGTAACCTTTACATTAGCCTTCTTACAGAAATGTTATGTACCAAGTAGTGACACTGATGGGATGACTTGGAGGTGACGATGAAGAGATGCAAGGTGGCACGGAGGAGCTTCACCTAAACTGATGAGATGTAATTGAGGTGGCTGGGGTGGAGGAGCGTTAGAGCTGTCGCAATGAAACAACAGACTGACTGTGGAGGAGAATACGGATTTTAAAATATGACTGCAGCAGGATGATTGAACCGAGAGGGATTGTGGCAGAGACAGATTGGCTCAGAATTTAAGTGAGTAGACGCCCATACCAGCTGATTTCCAGAGCAGGAAAAGAGGAAACATAAGTGAGTTATTATTAATAAATGAAAGAGTGAATGGAAATGAAAAGGTCTTCCTGCTTGAACGTACTCTAAGCTTCATTTTCTAAGTTATAATTGCAAAACAATTCAGTTAAAATGCAGGGAAATCCAAGTTACTAATGCTAATGAAAATAAGAAGATCATCTGCATATAGTCTAACACTGTTTTATGGAGGTCTATGAGCTGAAAGTTGGAGTGCATTATGGAGCTGCTAGATATGTAATTGGCCTATGGAGGGCAGGGCTAAGTGATAGGTCCCAGCATCATTTTGGCTGTGTTTCCATTCAAAGTTTTGGAGTTTATAGAGTTTGAAAGACGCAC
Source organism: Cheilinus undulatus (assembly GCF_018320785.1). NCBI lineage: Eukaryota > Metazoa > Chordata > Actinopteri > Labriformes > Labridae > Cheilinus > Cheilinus undulatus. The sequence continues at coordinate 29,906,808 of NC_054884.1, read as the reverse complement.
GCCCAGTCAAGGAGACGAGTCGGAGCGTAACACAGAGAAAGACAGCAAATTGTAGCGAGAATACTCACAATGCTGGGGGGAATAGAGGAATATTCACCCTCTGACCTGACTTCCAGTTGTCCAGTGAGACCATGGGTGAGATTGTCAGTGCATCTGTTGGCACCGGCAGGCAATGCTTCCACCGTGACAGTCCACCTGTAGCAAAGCCAATGCTTTGTCTCACTGTGTTTCCACCCCACCGGGAAGGGAGTAATCAGCGAATGCCGTGGTGGGGGGCACATGGGGACAGATCCAGACATTTTTTAAAGGATTCTTCACTATTGGGAGGTAGGGCTAATGGCAGAGGTCTGCGCTCTCTGAGTGCTTTTCTAGTTTGTTATTGTGGTATAAAAAAGTAAACCTCAAAATAAGTTTGAATTTGAATTTGTGTGAATTTTTGTAAAACAAATGGATTTTCATGGGAGGTGCCATTCACTTTGAAGGGATAGGGGGAAACATTCACATGATGGGTTCTCTTATCTTTTACCTTTTTAAATCCTATTTATTACTTGTGTTTTATTGTTGTAACTTTTAGTATTTCTATGCTTTTCTTGTGCAATATGGGTACATGTAATACAGGTCTTTGTGCTTTTTTTATGTTTCTTTATTGGTATGTGCCACTCCATCTTGTAGATTGTGTGTTTACAGTCATGTTCATAAGTTTTAGACATGTAGGGTGGTAAAGATTAATCTCAGGGCCTGATGTGCCATAACCTGTGGCCGAAGAAAAGGGGGCCAGGGCGGCAAGTCAAGTTTGCCACATGTCAACACATGAGTGTCACTTGGCAGCCAAGGTCAAGCTCGACAGCATTTTGACAACAAATGAGGTGTTCAGTGTGGCTGGTAAGAGGATATTCGTACTACTTTTCAAGGCCTGCTGCCGCTGCAGATCAGAACAGAATGAGTTAGGGAGAACTTGTAGACTGATTGATTTCTTTCGTCTCCACTACGGTAACTTCGGCTTTAACCCAGATTTCAAGCCAGGGCAGTAGCATCTCTCCTCTAACCTACAATTTGGTGTAATTTAAGTCCTAATAGAGAGAAAATTGGTACTTTCCAGGAAAGACACTTGATCTTTTCTCTGTTTGGAGGAATTACAAAGTAGCTACCTTTTCCTGGGTGCAAAGGTAAAGGTCTTTGACATCTGGATGTGTGCATCAGTATATGCTCTGGAAAAAACAATCCAATAGAGATGCGACTAATGGACTCTTTTGCTGACTTTTCACTTCTAACTGAACTGAAAGGGCAGCCTTGTTAAATTGAAGGGAGAGTAGTACTTACATTGGGCCAGAGGTCATCTTTGTAGCCAAACCACTTTCCACTTCAATCCACCTCGGTATGAACTTTGCTCTCCTCAGAACTGAACTGTAGACGTTCACAGAGTGGTCTGAATGGCTCTCATCTGGTTGTAAATCACTGTACTTACAGAAAACCAATCTATGACAATCCTACTTCCTTCCTACAGTCAACAGCCTTTGCCGGGTAGCTGGTTTTCCAAAGATCTTAATTTATGCCTGACCATGGGTTTCATCAACTAACCCCTAAAGTCCCACTGCAGTAAAACCTCTTAAAGCTCCATGGGAATCAGGCGTCTCAGAGAAAAAAGGAGGCAGGAGAGAATATATTTTTAAAGAGATGTTCTGTTGAGCTTCATTACACAGCGCTCAAGATGGTCTCTATCTTTGGGGGTGAATAAGCAGCTGAGGCACTTCAGATCTATGTTCCATTTCACGCTCTAGCTCCCACATTCAATTTTAATTATGGAAAAGCTTTCTACCATCAAACATGGACAAGGACTTAGACTAAGGAAAGGGTTTAATCCTATATCTACACCTTTGTTATACTCTGACAGACACGCTCGTAGGTCATCAGTTATCAAACAATTAGTGAAAGAGACCACGCAGTGTGAAAGTGATCCTTGAAACTTGCTGAACCAAAAAATAAGATCCAAGTATTTGTGAAGTGATAGGTCTGCGGTAGCCATGAGATTAAAGCATAGACTCTATAAAACATGGACATAGACTCTGTGATGTCACCCAGTGGTTTCGCTAGAGGCCTTTTGAAGCCAATGACGGTGGTCGCCATATCGGAAATGCTAAAATATTCAGCAAAAAACACTTTGAATTACCTTGTTGCTGAAATGTGCTATACACATGTGCAAATGTGCTCAATTTTGCTGGCATCTTAACCCTTAGGCGAGGTTGTGTGCATTTTAGGCGCTTTTCATCCTTCTTTTTTTTATCATTTTGGCTGTTTTAATGAATTTGGCAAGATTGTGTATTTTCATTGGATCCTCTTATTTGCAGCTCAGCTCCTACAGAAAGTCTAAAATACACTGTTTACAAGCAAAGGTTACACTCAAGCTGGTAAGAGCAAAAATGCTCCATTGAAACCCATTCAAACTGGGATTTTTGATCACACTTCCATTAACACATTATACATGCACTTTATTATATCTGGATGTCAATCTGGGCTTTTGCCTTGGAATTGATCATTTTTGATACTCTCCACCAGATAGTGTCATTCTGACCATATTTGGCATATGGAGAAAAAACATGCAAAAAATAATAATGCATAAAAATCAGTGTTGCTGTAATAATTCAACACAAAAAAATACTTTTCATGTAGTATATTTAAAAAAAAAATCAAAAAAACATGACAACAAAACTGGCATTCAAAAGGTTAAAATCTTTCAAATTTAATGAGTATTTGATATCAATAGTTGGTCAGTTGTAGGTGAAAAAAAATGTCTCAACGAAAGTAGAATAAAATTTCAATGTAAAAACATTTTTATAGCTAAAATTTTAAAAGCACTTTTTTGTGCTTAGCAGCTTGAGTGTGACTAATGTTAAAACAGTCCCTAAGAGTTAAAAAGTGATTTTAAACATCCATAATGGCAGGTTGGACTTGTTTTTTATTTTTGCTCAGGTCATGACCCGAGTGGTTGCCATGGTAGCTGCTTCTTCTTTCTCCTCCTTGGCAGGTTTGTAAATCAGCTATGTGCGTACCGCCACCTGCTGTACATTCGCAAGTGGGATTGATATTTCTAGTGTGAAAGCAAACCAGTGGGGGGAGAGAAGAGGGGAAGGAATCGCACCGTGGCGTGTTTTGAAACAATCGAGCCAAATGTGAAAGAACCCTATTGAAAACATGACTTGTTGATTTTGTGCTCAGATATTTTTAAAATTGCCCTTAAGCCCTTCTTTCTTTGCTCATAACCTCCTCCTTATACTTAGATCTGTCATGTTTGTTGTGCTCAAAATGTGGTCTTTAGTTGCCTGCTTGAATTTCCTGTGCTCCAGTCTTTTCTCGATCAGGTTATATCACGGCTGAAAGTGCCACTTTCTTTCTAGTTTTCTGTCTGCTCTTGGAGCTTTCTCTCTGCATTATTTCTTCATTTTTGAAAGAGAGACAGGGTTTTTATAAGGCATCTAACTCCAAGGTTCCTTATGCCAATCCACTCTTTGCCATAATATTAAAAGAAAAACCCTTTTGTTACAAAAATCAACCCTTTTAAAGTTTTCACAGATAAAGAAACAATAACAAAAGAGACCAAAACTGTAAAAATGTGGATTTTTCTTATCTTCTGCAGCAGACACTATGCATTAGCTTCATTTTCTTTGGTATTTTATAAACTTTTGACAGATTCAAAATTAGATTTTGTAGTCTGGCACAGGTACTGAGATTGAATCACAGCTTTTCTGAAACTCAAGCTGTTCCATCTCAGAGTCAGGCACACTTTTGTAGGTTTTGGTGTCTCTATTTCGTGCTCTTCGGGGCCATCTTTCAAAGATCAGCCTTCACCCAAAGGCGATGTTACAGCCCCAAATGGCCCACAGATAGGGATCCAATTTTTGAGAGGGATGTTACACTTCTACTCTCTAGAGCCTGAGAGGAAGACTTGTAATGTTCTGGGCAAGGCACTCACAAAAATTCACCAAAGACGCCCACCCTGGTCCTGCAGTTTTAACTCTGAGAGAAAAATAAGCGCTCTGATTCGGTTTAACAGTAATACAAGGGGTTGCCATGTATCATGCAAGTCTTTTTAATGATGTGGCATTGATTTTCTTACCTTTTTGAAAGACTTAACTCATACATTTTTAGTTTTTATGTGTAAGTATAGAGATTTTTTTAAATCATTATATAACAGAGTCAATGAGGCAAGGAAAAAGATGCAAACTAAATGACTATACCAACCCCCACACTGCCTACGGACCTCAACTAAAATCCGCTCGTGCAAACACAAGCCTTTACATGATGCCCATTGATATATATTTTCCTCTTTTCCTCAAGCTGGAATCCACATTTGATATCTGACAGCTCTGTCATGTTCTCAGCCCAAGGCTTCTTGTCATTTGTCACAGTAGTCATTTATCAGGATTCCTCTTTTTATTCACACTTACCCTCTGGCGTGTAGAAAAGAATATCCAACTGTTAAATAGCTCCACGCAAAGCGCATTTAACAGCTTGTTTTGAAAAATAGGGGGCACAGAATGCTTCCCCGTGCCCTCAAAACATCAGACTGGAGATAAAGCGGAGAAGACTGCGACTGGAAACGGTATCTTCTTGATCAGTGCTGATCACTTACACGATGAGGATCAGACCGAGGCGAGGAGAGATTAGCAGGACTGGATGTCTCCCCAGGCGCTTCATCAGATAAGATTCTCACACAGGAGGCAAAAATCAGATACAAGCCTTCATTTCTCATCCGTGATTTCATCTGCTCACTGTGAGAGTGACTGAGTGATCAGATAGTGAACTAGAGAGCCCGGCAGGCCTGTGAATGTGGAGGCTTTTGTGTGGTTCTTTTGTTTCCTTTGAAAATATACTAGCCTCTCTGTGTAGGGTCTTCATGTGATTCCATCATCTTCAAAATAAATCTTCAAGTGGAGAAACCGTAACAGTTCATTTCAGCTCTTACATGGGGTACAGTAGTCAGGACTGGTACTCCTTAAGTATGGGAACTGAGCTCTCTAGAGCCCCTTTCAAACATGCTTTACACTGTCTATTTGGAGATTAATGCAAGAATGTAAACATCTGGTGGACTTTTACCTGCCAACCCCCTCAAGAACAAAGTCTCTGTAAAGATTCATTGAGCTGACATCTAGATCGTAAGGATGGTACAAAAAAATGATACAGCAGTAAAATGTCTTACTGATTCATCTTGTGCAATTATTGAATCTCCTGTGCCAAATATTAGTAGAAAACTGGAGCTCTTAACTGATTTCCTTCAAATTTGGCGTACTGCATCATGACTTCATGTCTCCTCATAGAGGCTCGGATGACTTTTATGAAAATTAAAAGAAGTTTAGGAGGCAGGGAGAATGAAAGAAGATAGCAGGTGATGAAAAAGTTCAGATAGGAAGTATGAAAATAAGTGAAACTAACCGAATAGCAGTGAATATAAAGAATAACTTTACACTTGATCTTCTTAAAAGCATTTCATATTATTTAGGTAGTCAGTTATTGTGTTATATAACAATTGTCCATTATGCCAATTACCTCAAAATCATGTTACTGTCATTTTCAGGGGTAACGTGTCACATTGTGTTGTGTCACGTAAGGTCTTGTATCATATCACATCACGCTGCATTGCAACAAAAACTACTGTATCACATTATATGGTGGTTTGATATCGATTTGTATGGTTTCTTATCATAGGCTTTGTTTAATGGTACCACATGGTAATGTTTTGTGACAGTTTATTACTTAAAGTGACATCTGTGATGATAAGTGACAATTTTTGAAGAGATCATTTGTTACAATCAGTGATATTTTGTGACATGGCGTGTCATGACACTTTGTTATTTGATGGTTTGTGATGAATTCTAATGGTTTGTGACAGTTGTGATGATTTGTAACAATTTTTACATGATATACAGATTTGCAAGTATTTGTAAGGGTGAGTGACAATTTGTGACGATTTGGGACATGACATGACAAGACACAACGTGGCATGACGTAACGTGATGTGGTGTGGCGTGGCCTGGCGCGGCATGACGTGGCATGATGTGGCATGGCATGGCATGATGTCATGTGATGTGATGTGGCCATTAGATCATTGTCTGTTTTTGATTATTTGTGACCATTTGTACTGATTTGTCAAGATTTGTGTCATGACAATTTGTGACTTGACAATATTTGACATGATGTGACCATTAGGTTATTGTTTTTAACATTCATGGCCAGAAAATGGGTGTGACATGATGATTTGTTTAAGTTTGTGATGATTTGTGACAATTTATAGCTAATTTTGACATGACAGTTTGTGATGAGAAAATTTGTGACATAATAGTTTGTGATGTAATAATTTGTGATGGAACAATTTAACGTCACTTGACGTGACTTGACGTGACGTGATGTGACGTGACCATTAAGTCATTGTCTCTAACATTCATGGCCAGAAAATGGGTGTGACATGATGTTTTGTTTCAGGTTGTGGTGATTTGTGACAATTTATAGCTATTTTTGACATGACAGTTTGGGATGTGAAAATTTGTCACAAAATAATATGTGACATAATAATTTGTGACGTAACAATTTAACTTGACTTGACAAGACATGACGTGACGTGACGTGACATGACATGACTTGACTTGACGTTACATGATGTGACGTGACGTGATGTGACGTGATGTGACGTGACGTGACCATTAGGTCATTGTCTCTAACAGTCATGGCCAGAAAATGGGTGTGACATGACGATTTGTTACAGTTTGTGACAATTTATAGCTATTTTTGACGTGACCTTTTTTGACACGACAATTTGTGACGTGACAATTTTTAACGTGACGTGACTAAGGATAGCGTATATTTACCCATTTTCCCCACAAATGTTCATTTAAATTTCGTTTAACTGACTAGTCTTAAGAGGAGAAAATCCTTAGAAAACAGTCAAATTCCTCACAGGGTCATTTGATCCGCAGAAGTGATGTTAGCCTGATATACTCTCTATGGTGTGGCTAACATTAAAAGCTAGCACCGCCAGCCTGCGTTCCTCTTTGGAGATTAATGTTGTGCTTTATTATGTGACTACCTGACTTATATGTGCCTTTTCTGATTGATATGATTTATTTTTAACTTGCTAATGTACTTTATGTCTTTTGAATATGTCTGATATCATACCTTTTCATTATTTTTATGCTCAATTTCATTATAAATGAGGGCTCACCCTCAATGATTTTCAAGTTTAAATAAAGTTAAATAAATGTGGCTTCTTGTCATTTCAGTTGAGCAGTGATACGTGAGCTCAACCTTTGACAGCCTACACACCACTTTATTTCCATTTACTACTTGAAATAAGATGTCAGCTAGAAGCTACAGCAGCCTCTAGTGGCCAGGATATAGGCCAGGATTCAAGCCTGTGTTTATAAAAAAAAATGATAGGTAATCAGTTTAACCAACTTGTAACTCTCGCACCTGCTAATTTAAACAGATTTAACCATTTATCCATGCGTGATGGTCTAACATTAATATTTCATATCAGGTGTGTTATACAGCCCAGCCAGAGAGCAGTTTCCATCTGACCTGCAAGGTGTTTTTAGAAGAAAGTGTATTTCTAAAAATAATTTCAACATGTTTTCATCAGTTTAAAAAATTAAGCACAGTTGGAGTAAAATACCAGCATAAATATCAATAATATGTTGACATTGCTAAATTGCAGCCTTGTGCATGTTTAGCTTCCTTCTAAAGAACGAGGTGTAAACATATAAAAATGGCTAACACACAGACATTTGTGTGGACTGACAGTGAGGTGGGGTTTATGCTCCAAATGACCAACAAAGAGTGCACATGATAATAGCAAGTTCTCCACTTTTTTAATACTTTGCCATGAACTGAAACCTTAATGATTGTATAAGTAAGGTACTTTTCTCAGGGATCTCTGCTTAGTGAGGTTTTCTTGACAACAAAAATGTTGGCATTTCAAATAAAATGGTTGTCATGTAAACATGGCCTACGTCTTGCCTAGCTTTAGCATGTCAGCATCGTCACTTTGATGATGTTTACCTTCTGACTGAAGAAGATTTGCTCCCAAGAAGAGCGCTACAGAGGCCAGAGACTCTCAGGCTTATTTGCCACTGTTTGTTGTGGGCTTTCCTTTGAATCCAGACCCGACTAATTACAACCCCCTCCCCGCCACCTCCCCCCACCTCAGCTTCAGCAGCCCCAATCCCTGACAACCACAGCAACAATATGAGTTCTCTCTCCCGTGAATGCCAAGTACCCAGAGCTGAATGAAAGCATTAATTAGCCTTTTTGATTATCAAATAGCAGGATGTGTCTGTGAATGACATTTCCCTGTAAACAACTTCTCCCCTCCAGCAAAGTACAGAGTAATTACACATTGAAAAACGGTTAGCACCCATACAGGAGAGGCTTGCGTCAAAAATATAATCTGATCTCACTGTGTTTGGTAAAATCTGAAATGTAAAAATAAATGGCTGTGCCTGTTTTCATTTTGTTTGTTGTCTGCTGTAGAGAATCCCAATCTACCTCCAGGGAGAGGATTAGTTTCTATGTGATTACGTGGCTTAAACAAGTAAACAAACTATCTGATTCATTAGAGAGGTATCAACTCTGATAAAAAGTCTGGCAGAAACAACAGCAATCATGAAATAAAGAACTCCGGCAAAAGTAAACCTACTATTTCACCTCTGGGCTTTTGAATTTTGGATGTTTTCCAGGCTGAACTGTTCGTTCAGAATGGACCTCTTCGCCGACACCCACACTCAGTGTTGGAGCTCTCCCACACGGTCCCGAGTCTCTACTCTGCCGCTGATTGGCAGCACCGACCAGCCTCATGCTAATTTCACCTCTGGACAACGTAAGCAGGGAAAGTTTCTCAGGCAGAAAAAAGTTGACCGAAGGCGCCCACACATGAGAAAAATTTTGAGCTGTGTTTCACTCTGAAATAATTCTGTCAATACTTTAATATCACACTGGAAAGGCCGTTCTCTTTCAAATTTGTGCTGACAATTTCACACGTTTGCCCAAGGGCTACATGACTTTTAGAGCAGACTTATTCTGGGCATAAAACTGTCTTAAATGTCAGTATTAGAAAAGTTTGAGCGCTGTGTACAATGTATGTAAAAGCAGAATGTAATTATTTAAAAATCTCATAAACACATATTTTATTCACACTAGAACTTACCATATCATGTCAAAACTGAGACGTTTTACCATTTCATGAAAAATTTTAGCTCATTTAATGGCTGCAGCACATCTCAAAAAAGTAGGGACAGGGCAACAACTGAAAATATAAGTGGTACTTGTGTAAAAACAGCTGGAGGAGCATTTTGTATCTAATTAGGTTAATTGGAAACAGGTAAGCAACATGACTGGGTATAAAAGGAGCTTTTACAAAGAAAAACTACACCTGAAAATTGTGGAAAATTTTCAGAAAAAGGTTCCTAAATGTAGAATTGAGAAATCTTTGAATATCCCACCAAATCTCTGCATGTAAGGAACAAGGACTAAAGTCAAAATTGGATGCTTGCAGTCTTTGGGCCCTTGGCAGCACCGCATTAAAAACAAGCATGAGTCTGTTCTCATGAATACTTCTAGAAATTATTGACAGCAAACACAGTTGGCCGTGTCATGCACATATGTAAGTTAAAGCTGTGTCATGGAAACAAGAAAGCATATCTGAACAGGATCCAGAAATGCTGCCATGTCTTTGGGGCAAAACTCATTTAAAATGGACTGAGGCAGAATGGAAAACTGTTCTGTGGTCAGATGAATCAAAATTGGAAATTCACGGATACCATGTCCTGCAGCTTGTTATCAGTGCACAGTTCCAAAGCCTGAATCTCTGACGGTATGGCATTGCATACGTGTCTATGGCTTACTCTCCAAAAGGTACTATCAATACTGAAAAGTATAAAGAGATTTTGGAGCAACATATGCTCCTATCCAGATGTAATCTCTTTCAGGGAAGGCCTTGCAAATCTCAGCAAGACATTGCTAAATGACATCCATCACAACAGCCTGGCTTCACAGTAGAAGAGCTCATGTGCTGAACTGGCCTCTCTGCAGTCCAGAAGACCCAGGACCGATGAGCAGCTAAAATCCTACATAAGACAAAAATGTGACAACTTTGGAAGAGGAATGAGAGGGGGTCACCAGATGCCTTAAAAAACTAAAATGATAACAAAAATGTTTTTATTGATTTCAGATTCTATATTGAAAATAAATAGAATTAGTTAAATGTCAAATAAAAACATGGTCATTTGTTTAAATTTGTTCTAAATTCAGAGAAATCAAAAAATCTTCAAAAAGTAAAAACAATATATTGATTCGGGCCACTTTTTTAACACTTTTCCCACCCATTTTGCCACTATTATTTGTCACTTCTCATCAGTTTTACACAATTTGAAACAAATTTTGGCCTCTTTTCACCCACTTTGACACTTTCCACCAATTTTGCCAAGTTTTAAAACATTTTCATCCCTTTTTTCCCACCAATTTTAAGACATTTTTGACACTTAGCACTTTTTATGCCGATTTTAACCACATTTCACTATTTGTTATGTCCATTTTTGCAAGTTTAACCAATTTCTGCTTATTTTTCTTCCTTAGTTAACCTATTTTTGCCCATTTAAACCAGTTTTCCCCACTTTTTAATCCCATTTCACCAAGATTTTTGCCCTTTTTTTCCACTTACCTAATTTTTGCCACATCTTATCAATTTCTGTTGCTTTTAAAATACCAATTTCACCACCTTTTCCTCCAATTTTTGCCATTTTTAACCCATTTTAATTTTGTTTATAAGAAAATGGATTTACATGTTTAAGAAGACTGAATACTACAGCACAAATGGATAAAAAGATGTTTTTTTTTTTTTTTACAAGAGTGCTTACTATTAAGGTTTAACCACTGTGCTAGACATCAAACTCAAAATGAACTATTTTTTTTATTAATTGGTTAAATTATCATCTCAGAATCAACATCTGATATGTTTTTATGTTATATTGTGAATAAAATATGGGTTTATGAGATCTGTAAATCATTTTATTCTGTTCTTATTTACACTGTACACACTGCCACAACTTTTTTGGAATTGGGGTTGTTGTTCATTTAGATTTGCACCATGTTACAGGATGTAACCCTGCAATAAACCTAGCCTTTATTAACATGCACAATAAATAATTAAGTAAATTGATGTGTAAATAAACCAGTGGTACAAGTGCACCTTTAATACGTCCACCATTATCAGCAAAGCTATCACAAAATACAAGAAATAGATGAACAAAAAAATAAAAATCATGTAGTCTGATTATCACCTATACGTATCCTGCTTTATTTTCTTGGATAAATCCAAACTGGTACTCTGACTCTTGCTGTTGATATTCTGGTCTTACCTGCCTCTCTGTTGCACATTCATCCCAACCATCTCCTCCTCTCCTCCGCTGACCTCCAGGTGACCGGAACCATGGGCAGCATGAAGAGCGGCCTGCAGATGCACCTCGCAAGGTTGGACGAGATCTTCGCCACGCGAGGCGACTACGTGCAGACCCTTCAGTTCATGCAGCAGATGGCGGACAACGTGATCAAACAGCTGCTGGGACTGCCCGACTGGGAGAACGCTAAAGTGGACCTGGCAGCCATCGCCGATCAAACGGCACAAGTAGAATACTACAGGTGAGGACGAGAGCACACACGTGTGTGGAGCTTGTGGGGTTAATACGTCAATACTGGGTCTTTTTGTTGAGTGGAACCAAGCGAAAGCTGAGAGGAAAAACTTCATAATTTGAATTTTGTGTGCTGTTGCCATGGATATTTTCAAAGATGTGGAGCATCCACAATTCTGTGGGAGGCAAAAATGTACACAAGCATTTCAAAATGCAAATCAGAGGAGAGCATTCTTATAAGCAGCGTTATTTATATCATGGGAACAGGATGCATTGCCATGCAGAGCCATCTAGAATGGAGAAATGTTGAGGCAGACAAACAAGGACTGCTAAATGGTATGATAATGACTCATACAAATTAAAGTACAAAGAAACTGATATGTTTACTAGTTAGATATGCAAGATTAAGCCTTCAGTATTATGTCTGTTCTGCAGCTGCAGTCACTGAACAATTCAGCAATTAAACACATAATTTAGCAGATAATTCATGAGTAGGTTGTTAAAATTCTGCACTTAATGACCTGAATATATCACATGATATTCAAAAGGATGGGATGGATTTGATGTGGTTGCATGTGGGTATCATCCATGTCCACACACATGGAATGAAGAACAATCCTGTTAAATCACCAGCAATCACTGCACTCCACTGAAAAGTCTTAACTACTATATAATGTTGACAAGTGTCTCATTGCTCCTATTCTTAGAGCAACAAGAGGCCCCTTGCCAATCATTCCCCATCCTCCTTCAGGACTGGCTTGTATTTCTGAGTCTTCCCTAACAGACTTGGTCTGTATTGATCTGTAAAGTGACACCTCTGCGCTGCCGATAATTCAATACCTCATAGCTCAGCACTAATGAAGCAGGCAGACAGGGAGCAGACAGACTGATATTGGAAGCTGTTAATGGACTTGTTATCACTTGTCACCCTCTAATATACAGCTTATGTGTTTGTGTGTGCATGGTTTCCATCCAATCTATCAAAGTCTACAGGCTCTACAGGCGGTGTAAAGCACGGTGTCTAAAACGTGTGGCACCAAGTGATTTGAGGCGTGTCTGACTACATTTTGCTCATGATGTGGCGCACACCCATGGGTGCTGACGTGAGCATAGATTGCTTGCTATTTATACAACCCACGTGCTAGCTGTGAAAATGACAATTGTGGCAGGTGAAAAATAAAAGAGACCAGATTGCATTGTTGGGGGTTTATGATCGGACCATAAGTGTTTATATGTCAGAGTTTGAATGCTGCCTATCTCAACCTACTGAAATCTGAGCTTTTGTTAGAACATCTTTCAGTTTCTCCCACTTATTTGTGGTAACAGTGATGGATTTAGCAATTTTGGGGCCCTAGGTGAACATAGACATGAGGCCCTCCACATCAGTTGTTCTCCTCCTTTTCAAGGGGACATATTTTTAAGACAAGTTTATACTTGTCTCAGAGGTCTTTAAAACATGCCTGTGAAGTCTGTTGCTGAAAAATCACTCCAGTATTGGATTTTTGCATGTCTAAAATCCCCTCCGTTTCAGCCCTGCTCAGAACAAGCTGTTTCTGTGTCTGTGGCTTTGAATTATACTGAGCTGTCTGACCCCGCCCCTGACTCCGCCCCTCTCAGGAAATAGATGCAGCTTAATGGATGTGGCTCTCCTGATCAGCTGAGAGGAGGATCAGGAGAGGAGGGCAGAACTTTCTTCCAAGCGGGGAGAGCCAATCGGACCTGGGGCCGGGGCTAACTCCCCCATGACATCATGAGGGGAAAATCTGAGAATGGCTTGTTTCAGCACACATTTTCTGAAAGGTGGAGAAATAAAGGGTGAGGGAATGGATTTTTCTTGTACTTGAGGGGATTGTGGACAGGCCTGGGGCACATATTTTGTTAGGAAAGCCTGAAAAAGTTATTTTTGCATAATATGTCCCCTTTAACTTTTTATTTATCAAAGAAAGTCCTACTTGTAGCTAAATGTAAAATACAACCAAAAATGATCATTTGGTAATGTTTTTTTAGTACAGAAATGTCCTGGCATATTTCAAAATGTCCATTTGAAGACTCTAAATGAACATCAGGTAACCAAATGACATCAGAGCAATATAATATGAAATTTACATGTTTATTTCAATGACAAATGATAATTTACTCGAAAAACAATCATTTCATTTTTGATTTTCTCTTCTTTCTTGGTCATGTTTTATCAACAGAAACCTCTCAAAAAGCGTCTTAATATATTTTATTTGTTTAAATGTTTTTATAAAATATATTATAAAGTATTTGTTACAGCATATGCTTGTTTTTAAGTTTTTTATTTTTTTTAATTAAAAACTGAATTAAAATCATACCTCACACAAATATCTGCATTTATTTTTTAAACCACTGTTATGACAGTGAAGGCCACTATAATGTGACCAAGTTTACTTGATATTTTGGGCTTTTAATGAATGTGTCAACCCCTTAAAATTTTAAATGACCAGAATACAGGCTATTAGAGGAGAAAGGGATAAATTAGTCATGTGTCCAAGGGTGTCCCTAAAAGTATGGGCAGTTGCCTAGCTTTGCCTGATAGTAAAGTCAGCCTCTGTGTGGTAATTTTGGCAGTTAGGCCACTTGCAGGAAGGTTCACCACTTCCCCAAGTTTTCCCTATTTGTGGATAATGGCTCTCACCATGATGTCCTAAAGCCATAGAAATGACTGATAGATTTCAGTGTTTTTTTTTTCTCATGTGTTCTTGATTTTTTTTAAATCGCAGCATGATGTGTTGGATTTTGAGATCTTTTAGAACACTTCACTTTGTCAGACAGGCTCTGTTTCAGGGAGTTCTTGAGTCAACAGGTCTGGCTAGTGGAATTGAACTCAGCTTTCCTAAAAGGGTGGTTAATCACAGTTCATTTATGATTTGATAAGGCGGGTAATAACAAACTAGCACAGGTAATTCTTGCTGACACTAGATGTGACACAAGAACACAGTAGTGAAAACTGTTTCTCCTTTAACATGATTTGAAAAACCTAGAATTAGTCATCATTGATAATTTTTGTGTAGTTTTATTCTGTTGAACCAAGTTTGTTCCTATCCATGACCCTGAGACCTCTGTGGACTGTTCCACCCTATTCAGCCCACATGTATTCACCTTTTCGCTAATGGGAAAGATTTTTCATGGACATTCAGAAAGCACAGTTAGTGGGATTAGTAGATAAATTTTCTTTGGCCATATCTCCAATGGGCCTCAGCTCACTGCCTCTCATCCTCCTACACCTCTCCATCAGTATTACCAGCCGTCTTTAGGACTGAAATTCATTTATGTATTCAGTCAATTTTCTTTTCTTTTAACATTTTTTTGACCAAAAAATAGTGGCAGTTCAGTCCACTATGGTTTTTATGCACGTTTTATTTTGTAAATTTAAAAGAGTTTCCTAAAAGCACTAAAAATTTAAAAACTTCATAATATTGCCAAAGGAATATGTTTAGAAGAGTTGGAAAAGTTTGCATAATGATGAAAGATGATTGTGACATTTTGCAGTGGAAACAGGGAATAAATAAATAATTATGATTGTGAATTAGCATGCTAAGTAAGGGACTCAGGGCTGTTACTTAAACTCTAACTGCTTGATTTGTTGACTTGTTACAATGTTACAATGTCATTTAGCAGACGCTTTTCTCCAAAGCGACGTACATTTGAGAGCAAGAACAACACAAGCAATGATCTAGACAAGAAGAAACAACATCAGTAAGTGCCATCAAGTGCTTCAGGTCCAATTGGATGCAAGTGCTGCCGTGTAGAGTTTAAGGCAGAGTACCTAAAATATACGTTGTTTATGTGGTTTTTTTTTTGTTTTTGTTTTTGTTTTTGTTTTTTTGTTTTTATGTTTTTTTTTTGTTATTAGACAGCAACAGTGAATCAAGGAAAATGTGGGATCACTAATTGCCATTCATTAGACTTCACAACAACTATTTACCAAGTACCAAGTGCTGGATCATTCCCAAAGAGCTGGGCAAAGAAATCCCAGAAGTAGAGCAGGACAGTGCGAGCTAACTATAGTTGGGAAACTCATTCAACCACTGGGGGCAGCAGTGGAGAATAGTCTGGCTGAGACTCAATCTACTACTGGGGACAACAGTAGAGAATTGCCTAGCTAAGTGCAAAGTGTTCTCTGAAGAGCTGGGTCTTTAGCCTTCTCTTGAAAGTAGACAGGGAGTCTGTAGATCGAATGGAGTTGGGTAATTCATTCCACCATTTAGGGACAACAGAGGAGAAGAGTCGAGCTAGTGACTTAGGAGCATGATGTGCTGGAAGTACCAGGCGCCTTTCGCTGGCTGAGCGTAGTGGGCGAGAAGGGGTGTAGACCTGGATGAGGGACTCCAGGTAAACAGGAGCAGTTTTAGTTACTGCTTTGTAAGCAATGATTAGAGTTTTGAATTTAATGCAAGCTGCAACTGGAAGCCAGTGTAGAGAGATTAAAAGAGGCGTGACATGAGCTCTCTTGGGTTGGTTGAAGACCAGACGTGCTGCTGCGTTCTGGATCAACTGCAGAGGTATAACTGTGCATGCAGGTAGGCCTGCCAGTAATGAGTTACAGTAGTCAATACGTGATATTATAAGAGCCTGTACCAGGAGTTGTGTAGCATGCTCAGTCAAGTAGGGTCTGATCCTCTTGATGTTGTAGAGGGCGAAACGGCAGGACCGAGCAATCGAGGCCACATGGAGCTTGAAGGTTAGCTGGTCATCAATCATGACACCCAGATTCCGGGCTGACTTAGTGGGCAAGAGATTATTTGATCCAAGCTGGATACTGATCTGCGGTTCCATAGTGGGACTGGCTGGGATGATAATGAGCTCCGTTTTGGGCAGGTTGAGCTGAAGGTGACGTTCCCTCATCCATTTAGAAATATCAGCAAGGCAGGATGAGATCCGAGCTGAGACAGTTGTGTCATCTGGTGGAAAGGACAGGAATAGCTGTGTGTCGTCTGCATAGCAGTGATAAGAAAAGCCATGGGAGCGGATGATTGCACCAAGTGAGGTGGTGTATATTGAGAAAAGTAGGGGACCAAGCACAGACCCTTGAGGCACCC
The DNA here is from genome assembly GCF_018320785.1 of Cheilinus undulatus. NCBI lineage: Eukaryota > Metazoa > Chordata > Actinopteri > Labriformes > Labridae > Cheilinus > Cheilinus undulatus. Next base: position 29,890,076 of record NC_054884.1, on the reverse strand, counting down.
CTGTTGATAAGCCATGCAGTTTAGACACTCCTCCCTTCCATGATACTCTAAAAGATCTCCCTGTGAGGTAGGACTTAAACCACTGTAGGGCAGATCCTGAGATACCAAGTGAAGAGAGTGTGGAGAGGAGGATTTGGTGGTTTATTGTGTCAAAGGCAGCAGACTCTTCATACTACTATAACATTAGCGGAAGGAAACCATATAAATTCACAATTTCTTATGTAAAATTTCTAAAAAAAAATTGCAAACATTTTGCAACAGGGAGAGAAAGCAGGGGAAGATATGCACTAAACAAGAGCCAAGACTAGATCCTGAGATCAGCATTGAGGGCTGCAGCCTCATCAGATGAGCGCCTACTCTACCAACCAAGCCTAACAAGTGCCTGTGTAATTTATTTATTTATTTATTTTATTTTTCATAAGTAGTGCCAAGTTCTTGTTTTGTTTGACTTGTTGTTTTCTTATGCCTGCATATCAGTAGTGGATGGAAACAAACAAAAAAAAATCACGTGTTCTTGTGCCGCATTTCTTAAAATGTCTCAATATTTTGTGATTCATTTACAGTTTTTTTTCGACTGCATAAACACTAAAATCAAAAGTATTGCACAATTATCAAAACCTTACACTCAAGGAGCAAAACCTTGGCCCAGATTTGCACCACTATCAGCACAATATCAGCCTCACACTTTATGCAAAACAGTACACACAGTGATTTGCAAAACACTAAACACACTTGTATACATTAGACACAGAAGTATATCATGATGTCACTTCCTTGCAATTCCAAAGCACTGACTGACAAATTACCACACACAGCCATCAGGTGCGCAAACACACGATTGCTTAATTGACACACCAATCAGGTTTAAGCACAATAAAAATGCAGCAGGTGAGTTCACCTGTCTTCAGCCAAAATGGAAGGAGTCAGAAGAAGAAGAGTGAGGGTGAGAGGGGGAATCCATGGAGGAGGAGAAAGAGGAAGACCTGAAGCAAAAAGAGAACATGCTCAAAGAAGAAGAGGACCAAATTCATCAAAAACATCTAAACCCAATCGAAGAGTTTTTCTCGGCATGTCAGTGGAGGGTTTACGTTCTCCGGCCCCAGGCTCAGGTAGCCCTCATTCAGGCCGTGGAGGAGGCCTGTGACCAAATCAACGCCGCAGCTGTGCACGGATGGATTCGACATTCAAGACGGTTCTTCCCACATTGTCTTGTCAATGAGGATATCACCTGTGATGTTGATGAAACTCTCTGGCCAGATCCAGCTAGGCGAAGAGATAATGTCTAGTATTTTCTGATCTGTATTTTTATTTATTTATTTTTTTTCAGATTTTTTTTCTTTTTACTGTAATTGTAACCTGTGCTGGATACAGTATTTCGTGTTTGTCTGATATTTGCTGAGCTTACAGTGTTGCCACGACTGAAGTAGCATGAAAACTGTGACATCATTGTTGTGATTCTCCATGTTGACTTTTTTGGGTATAGGGAGAGAAATAAATTATATTTTCAGCAGTCTGCTGCATTGTTCTTGTGTCGTGTTTGGTGATTTTATTGTATATCTGCACTTTCTCGGTGTACTTCACTTACAGTACTCCAATCAGTGAGAAGTAGAATTGTTAAAATTGTTTTAGGTTAGCAACAGCAGTGTGTAACTGGTTCAAACAGAATTAAGTCACATGAAACGTGTGTGTTTCATATGGTAACAAAATGTGTTTTTTATAAATTAGTGTATAGTTTTTACAAGAGTGTTTCATTTTGCAACAATCTGAGGTGTTCTGCTACTTGTGTGTGTGTGTGGTTGTGTGAACTGTGTGTAGTGTTTTAACAAAATGGGCCCTGTTTTCAAAATCGTGTTTAAGCAATCGAAAAAAAAAACTGTAAAAGGAACACCCACTTAAGTCTTACATTGAACTGGAAATTCTGTTTCTCCTTGATTTGTACTCTTGTGACAAAACTCCACCATTGTGCCTCTACATATAACATCCTAGTGCATGGGGCTCCACATGCGCTGCAAGACCAGACAGTTGAAGATTGTTAAAAAAAAAAGATAAGGTATGTTAACTTAAAAAAAAAAAAACTATTTTGATTTTGATTTTGACTGTGAGTGAAGTTGCTGACTCACTTAGACAAGGCCATCCCAGTGGGTACCAACTCAAACATTAAAAGGAAGATGTACTGAACTCTGTAGAAGTAAACTTTCTGGATCCAAAGCACCTGGCAGTCTCTCACTTTGAGACTGAACAGTTAAAAAAAAATGAAAAAAAAAAAAAAAAATGAGTTGTGTTAACTTAGAAAATCAAAAACAGCTATTTCACCTCTGTTTTTCTGAGTTGATAGAACACATCTGAAGTTTTAAATAAACAATACTCAGTCACTTTCAGTGTTTTTGTCATCGTGCTCAAATTATTTGACAATCATCCCTTAATCTGCAGTTTTCCCAGAATGTTTTTGGGCATTAGACACTTTTGCACCATGAGTGAAGTTACTGACTCAGTTAGACAAGTCCGAGGAACAAGCACAATACACCATGAATGGTATACTAAACATGATGGAAGTTGTTCTACCTTGTGTGGCATATGTGTTCAGGAGTAAGACATGTTATAGAAATACGGGAAAATTGCAGTGGATGAAGAACATGTAACTTTACAAAAAGTATTTAGAAATGTTATTTTGAGTTGGATTTAAGCAGAACTTTTAAGTGCAGGTGAGTTTCCACAGTGTAGTTAAACGCTAACCCAGCATAAATGTACTGCTGAGGTTGAGTTGATAAAAGTTAAAATGGATAAGTACCTGCTACAAATTGTTATTTTGCAGTGAGTATATATATATATATATATATATATATATATATATATATATATATATATATATTTTAATGGCATTAGTTGCCTCCAATGTTTTGAGTTTTATTAGCTCATCGGTATTATTAAAATAATGTATTTCCACTACTTAAAAACTTCGACATAACGAGTTTCTACAAAAAAGTTGGTATTTTTAACTTGCTTGGTTTTACAGTGAGGCTGCAGGTGTAATGGTTGGAGTGGGAGGAGTTCACGTGGAAAAAAGTGCTGAAACATGTTTGAATAAACCACAAACAAGCTGAAATAAGTGACATCAATCAGTGTGAACACAGAGCTGATAACAAACCTAAAGGGGGTCTAATGGGACTTTTTTTTTTGGAAAGTTGTTGCTCTTCGACATATGCAGTTAGGTATTTAAAATCCACTTTATTAATGTTGAATGTTGCACCAATTCAGAAATCAGCCTTTGTAGGACTTTTATAGGGTGGTTTTGGTGAAAAAATGGGTGCAAAATACACCGGAAAAGTCTTTTTTTTTTTTTTTTTTTTGCATTTTTGCTCAGTGATTCCCAGTCTTCATTGTTACATGATATAACAACCATATTTGCCTCTAATATCCGGGTTGTTATGGTCCCTAATATTCCAAATTCTTGGGTCAAAAATCACTCTTGAGTCATATTTTCTCAGTTTTTTTTTTTTTTTTAGATTTTATTTTTGGCCTTTTTGCCTTTATTTGATAGGACAGTGGATAGAGTTGGAAACAGGGGAGAGAGCGGGGAGACACATGCAGGAAATAGTGCCACGGGCCGGATTCGAACCCAGGTCGCCTGCGTATATGGCATGCGCCTTAACCACTCGACCACCAGCGCACCATATTTTCTCAGTTTTTAATGCTAACATCGGTCATGTCTTAACTCTGTATTAAAGCCACTTAAATGGGTTCTTTAACAGATCTGGATTGGGTTTTAGATTCTCTAGTCAGAGTTTTACTCTTGCAGTTTGTCTGTTTCGATTAGATTCCAAGGGTAAATTAGCATTTTCTGCCTTTTTACTTTAACTTTGGAATAAACTACCTTTGAGATCTGATTTTAGGTTTTTGAAGAAGCTGCAAACCGCACTACCATAGAAGTGCATGAATTAAAAAAAACAGTCTCTTTTCATATTGTTATCCTCACAGAATACTTAATTATTTTAAAATTCAGAGTTAAATTTAATTTCTGCTTCTCATGGGTGACAGTGACCTCAGACCTCTCTTTGAGGAGGGTGACAAAGTATCATTACCAACTCTTTAACTGCAGCCAGCCCATTAGGAGCAGCTCTCTGCTATCACAGATACAAGCTCTTGAGGACATGTACTTCTCTATTATGCATAAATCCACCGCTCTTCATCTCTACATGTCTCTATTCTGCACTCACTTTGACTTTAATTGGATTAAGATAACACAGACAAACACGGTGGCGGTGTCACCCCAGAGCCTCCGTGTGCATGTTGATGCCCCTGCTTCTTGTACCAGACCCCGCCAAGAGGGGGAAAGATGAAACAGCAAGGAGGTGGTGATGGTGGTGAGGGGGAGGAGAGGAGAGGCAGGGAAAAGGGGGCCGAAGGCAAAGAGACCGAAGGGAGGGAGATGAAAGAGAGAGAAGAAAGCAGAGGAGGAGAATAAAAGAGGAAGACGCATGCAGTAGTTGAGGAAGTAATGTGGAAGAAGATAAAGAGTGATGAAAAACAGCTGGATGGACAAGTACGGAAACAGTTTTAAAAAGGACAAAAATGGAGCAGCATTCATGAAAGTAGATCAGTATTTCAGAGTTTAAAGGTGCTATAACTGGCCACATGCTTCTTTTTTAACAACAGAAAACCTTCAGCCAATAGGATCTGTCTATTCATTATCAGCCATCTGGACAGGCTCTCTTTGTCCTGTCACAGACTGACCACCACTCACATAACAGATGGACGCACTGATACTGGACAGGAGCGCACCCCCGAGCAACAATAACATGCACGCATGCATGACAGATGACAGCACCTTTGGTTCAAGGTGAAAAGAAGTGGGACACTCTTCCCCTCGAGTTTCTCGCTCCAGCTTGTTTTCTTTTAATGATATTTCTCAAGTCGAAGAGCTTAAAGGTCTCAAATTCTGTTCAATTCCAGCTCAGGATATTTCCCATTACTCTAAGACTCCACTCAGTTTTGTAACTAAGCCTAATCCTTCTGTGTGGCTTTTCCTGTCAAGTTTTCTTCTCGCGTGGCACATAACTCAAAGGTTACAATCACAGTAGTGAGAAATTCCATTCAAAATGCTGAGTTTAGAAACAATAGCTTTTTGGTTGTGGACAAGAGCGGGGTTCATGTTTCTATCCAGTTTCAGACAATCTGCTGAGTAAAAACACAGCTCTGAGGAATGGGGTATATCAGCGCTTCCAACCTTCCACATCAGTTTTAATTGTTTTGATTGGCAAAATCCCAACATAATAGACCTACATACACTCGTTCTTGACAAAAATCTGTGTATAAACCATCTGTTATTATGATGTTGTATCAGGGCCACTCCTGTAAAAAAAAATTAAAAAAATATTAATAATAATAATAATAATAATAAAGAGGATTTGATAATTTTCAAGAAAAACCTAAAAAAAAATCTCTAGTTTATAAAGTAACTAATTTACAAAGGGAAAAAACATTTTTGATTTTAAAAGTTGTAAATGTACATGAACAAAAACTTAGATTAAAAAAAATCCAATCACTATTTTCTGTTTGGCTTCTTGTAATTTTTTTGCTTCACACTTAAAAATTTAGGGTTTTAAAGACTTACATATTAAAGTAAAAACTTAAAATTAACAGATTCTCTTATTTTTTAAAAATCTTGTAGCAGGGGTAACAAACTCAATCACAACAGGGGCCAGATTCTGGATTCAGGACTAACCTGAGGGCCTAACAGGGTCACTTTTTTATCCATAAACTGTCAACCTTGTTTCACCGGTAATAAAATGTGGGGGGGAAAAAAACAAACTTTAGCACCGATGGTAAACAATTTGGCATTTAAAAAGTTAAAAAGATAAGTTTAAAGGCCCACAATATGAGAAAGATAAAATTTGTAGTTGAAAAAGGTCAAAACATGAAATTTAAATTGAAAAATAATGTGTTTTAATGGCATATATATTAGAAAGAAGACAAGATCATGAGTTTAAAAGGTAAAAAAAAAAAATGAAATAAAAATTCAAAATATTACACTGTGAGTCTTAAAGGTCAAACTATGTGACCATGAAGTCAAAGTTTGGAGTTGAAAATATGAGGTAAAATACAAAATAATTGGTTAAAAAGATCCAAGTATTACTTGAAAATTAGAGTTATGAATCTTAAAGCTCAAAATATTATATGAGAAGTCAAAGATATGAGTTGAAATGCTCAAAGTATGAAATTAAAAGTCAAAATCCTAAGTTTGAATCCTAATTGTGAGATGCTAAATTGAAAAGGTTAAATTAAAGCATAAATTAATTTATTCTCCCACATTCATGACTTATCTAAATAATTCTTACTTACTTTTTCAGATTTTGTGACTTAACAAGGATATCTTAAATCATCAAGGATAAGTTCACATTTTTATACTTGAGGAAATCTGTAGACCTCGGGCTGTTGGGCTGATTATGACAGAAATATGAGATCGTCTTTGGGACCGGATTTAACTGTTCCACAACCCCCCCTGGCCTTGAGTTTGACACTTGTGTCTTATAATATATTATCTTTTCAACAAGGATTTTGTTTTTATTCTATTCATATTGTTTGGACTTCTATTCTTTTCACTCTTCCTAATGTTTTAGACGCTATTACATGTCTGGTTGTTGGGTCTCTTTTTTCATAGTTGGGTTCCTGTGTTTCCTGGACTCGTCTAGGTTAATTTGGGTTTTTATTCTCTATCTTTAATTTTATTTTGGATTTTTATATATCTGGGTTTTTATGATGTCTTACTTGACATGTTTTCAGGTTTTATAATGTGTCTACTGGGATGATTATGATGAAGTTTTGTCTTTCTTATTGTGTTCTTCTGTTTGTGCTATAAAGCTTTATCTTAACTCTGATTCTGCTTGTTGTCAAAGCACCATTGTTTTTAAAGATGCTTATACATAATTAAGTTATTATTGTTATTGGAAAAAAAATGTACATCTAATTTTGACGATGTCAGAGAAGACAGGGTCCCGCTCCCTGAGATCTTTGGTGCCTCTCTTAGGGACCCTAGGCTGGGAACCAATGGATGACATGATCAGATGCAGTCCAGTAAAATAAAAAAGCTAACATAAACTACTCAAATAAGGTATCTTTGTAGTTACAAAACCAAACACTGAGATAAATGAAAAAAATCCCAACTCTTTCCACTAAAGCCTCTGACCTCTGCAACCCTAATACCAAAAAAGTTGGGGCACTGTGTAAAATGCAAATGAAAAACAGAATGCAATGGTTTCCAGATCTCATAAATGCATATTTGATCTACTATAGAACATAAACAGCATGTCAGATGATGAAACTGAGATATTTTACCATTTCATGAAAAAGTATCAGCTCATTTCGAGTTTGATGGTCGCAGCACATCTAAAAAAGTAAAGTGGAGTAAAAAAAAAAAGCTGGAAAAGTAAATGGTACTAATGAAAAAAAGCTGGGGAAGCATTTTGCTTCTGGTTAGGTTAATATGCAACAAGTCAGGAACAAAACTGGGTATAAAAGGAGCATTTTAGAGAGGCAGAGTAAAGAGTAAAGATGTTCAGGTTCAACACTGTGTGCAAAAATGCATCTACAAATTGTGAAACAATTCCCCAAAAATGTTCCACAATTTAAAGTTTGCAAAGACTCTGAATATCCCACCATCTACAGAATATAATATAATTAAAAGAGTCAGAGAATCTGGAGAAATCCCAGTGTGGAAGGTCAGTATTGGATGCTTGTGATCCTCAGACACTGAGGCAGTACTGCAATAGAAACAGTCATGATTCAGTTCTGGAAATTCCAGCATGGGCCCAGAAATCATTGTCTCAACACAGTTTGCCATCCACAAATGCAAGTTAAAGCTGTATCATGCAAAAAGAAGCCATATGTGATCACAATCCAGAAACGCCACCATCTTCTCTTGGCCAAAGCTCTTTAAAATGGATGGAGTAAAAATGGAAAACTGTTCTGTGGTCAGTTGAATCAAAATTTGAAATTCTATTTGTAAACCACAGACACAGTGAACTAAAGGGGAGAGGGACCATCCAGCTTGTTATCAGGGCACAGTTCAAAAGCTTCCATCTCTGATGGGATGGGGTGGCATTAGTGCCTATGGTGTGGGCAGCTTGCACATCTGGAAAGGCACTACCAACACTGAACAGTATTTAGAAGTCTAAGAGCAACATACAACATTAGATGCATGTTTGTGTTTAATAAAATCCCCCTACTTTTCCCAACCGTCCTTCATGAATAACTGTTGAATTCTGTGTTTTCAGGTGGCTCATGTACCTGCTGCTCCTCATCGTGGACCTCATCATCTGCCTGCTGGCCTGTCTGGGGCTGGCCAAGCAGTCTCGCTGGCTGCTGACCACGTGAGTCTAATTTGCCCTCTAATGCTGAAATATTTCCAGAGACAGGAGCGGTGTGTTTGTTTGTTTGTTTGCAAAGAGACGAGGCAATCTGTTCCATTTATTTGCGGGATTTTTTTTTCCATCCTGCACAACAGAAGGAGAGACAGCGAGTGAAAAGCCGGGGGCAGAATATATGAGAGGAGATTAGGAGACGAAGTAAATCACATCTAAGTGGGAGACAACATCAGAGCAAAATGCATTCATTTGGTGTGAGTCACATTCATGCTGGAACAGCTGCTTTGTCCAGATGCTACTATAAGAAATGAAATGTGCACAAATCAAGCTACTACTTTCCTTTTTTCCCTTTTACATGTATATTTCTTTTAGTGTCAGCCAGATGCTTTTATGTACCTAAAAGAAAACTATGGGCTTAAGATTTGGAAGTCTCACTTTATAGTTACAATATTTCAGTGCATATATAGCTAATCCTCTCCTTTATAGTAACTGCAAATATTTCTTTTCACATAAGTATAAGTTAGTATAGACTGAGAGTGCTGCAGGCAGGATTTGCTCCTATTCCCATGGGAAATTGCCTGTGAACAAGTCCTTGTACAAACACTGCCCTGTTAGCCCTGCTGTATTTCACTGTGTGCCCACAGCAGTGCCAGTGGTGGGCTGAACTCGCTCACTGTGTTGCCGTCTCGATAGCTTTGCTCTACAAATTGGATCAGAGAGCCGTGGAGAGATGGGAGCTGAGACGTTCGATGTTATCTGCAGTATAACTTCCTGAAGATTGTTATTCCAGTTTAACACTTGACCTGCTTTAAATGGCCACACACAGACATGAATCAGAGAAGATAACACAGTGTACTGACTCTTTGGGTGCTTGTGTAGCAGGTCATTAATTATCCAGCTTGGTGTTTTAAGGCTTTTTTTAGGATCACTGTTTTATTGATTTAACCTTTTTGAGTGACCAGAAAGACAGATGAAGGAATAAAAGCAAAAGCAGGTTTTTCAAAGAAAAAAGAATGTCAGTGCAAGAAATTTAGGATCCATGTTCGTTATAATCATTTAGTCAGGATTACTTTCTTTACGTTTGGCTGTTCTGGGATCCTCCTGCCCTTCCACAAGACTACATGGAAAGCACATTCCTTCTCTTCCCGTGCCGATAAGGAAAGCCTGAGGCAGGGAGAGAAGCAGCAAAAACCCCAGAGCAGAGCAGACATCAATGACAACAGAATGACACTGATTAAGTCAGAAGCAGGATAAAGGAGGAGCTGGGGTGGAGGAGGGTTGCAAGAGCAGCTTGCAGAGAGTTGCTGCACCTAAACTAATGCTATATGCTCAATTTATTCTTTATAACTCTAACTGCTTATTTCCAAAACAACACCAAAGCAGTTCAACATTTTAAGCATTTTAGACATTTTCTTTTCTTTCTGTGTTTTTAACATTTTTGGTGCCCTGTTTTTAAAGAATAAAACATGTTGTCTAAAACAGTGCTTCTCAACCGGTCTGGAGTCAGGACCCACCACCAACTCCTTGTTGACCAATAGAGACTCAGATTCCTGAAATTATTTAATCATAGCCAAGTATTTTTGATAAAAATGTTGCAGTTTAGACCCTAAATGAAGAAAACATAAATGAACAAAGAGAAAGGACAAAACAAACATGTTTGAATTGTGCATCATTATAAGTGCACCTTTTATTATTTTTAATTTTCTCAGACAGCATGGAAATTTGGTATTTTCTCAAGGAATTTCCTCATTGTCTTCAGAAAAAAAATCATAGGGGCATAGAATATAAGTAAGGTGAAACCTTGAGTATAAAGACCTAAAATGTCTCGTTATCACTGGTAAACCTTTGGAAAATGTAAGGATGTACTGCATGTCCACACTTTTAAAGACTTTTTGCCAATTCACGACCCACTGGAAAGAGATCCGCGACCCACTTTTGGGTCCCTTGCCACCAGTTGAGAACTACCGGTCTAAAACTTAAGTGATATGTCCTTCTATGTTTTGCTATCTTAATCAAGTAAAACCAAGGCACAGAATTCAAAGAGTATGGATTATGTGCTTTGATTGTATGTAGGCATGTTTTAGCTGTAACATCACTCAATGCAGCGTCAGCACTTTGACCCTTTAAGAGCAGTGTGCGCCTGCCAGCTGTCTTGTTGCTATTTACTGCAGGTTTTCATATGATTTTTTTAATACCCCTTACTCCAGAAATGTCTTTACACTCCTCTTTTATAGGGTTATTGTAAATCTCACTTCCTGTTGCATGAGAGTGTGTGCATGTGTGTTTGCGAATATTGGAACTTATTTTTGGGTGAGCGTTCATGGAGGAGAGCTTTGAGACAAACAGAACATCAACTTCTGGTACTCTGAACTGTGTGTCATAAAATATTTTATTTCAGTCAGGAGAGACAAATGGATAAAAACTTATCAAAACAAATATAATGAGAATATAACTCACAAGAAGTTCTTTGGCACCTGGTGCTTGGACTCTACTGGGAGATTTCATGATTGAGTTTCTGTTCTGAGCAGCAGCAGAATAAGTCCCTCATGGAATCCAGACACTGATGGAGGTACTTGAAGGCTCTTAGAGACCAGATGGGTGAGCTGCTGACAGCTGATAATTCTGCCGTGATAGGCAATGGGGGCGGTGATGATAACCTTGCAGCGCAGATGGATTGGCCAGATTTCATGTCCGTCATCAGATAAATCCATTATACAAAGCTCCAATCTGAAAAAAATGGTACTAGATCTGATAACAGAGCAATCAGCGTCATTTAGGACAGCAGTTCTCAACTGGGGGGTTGGGACCTAAAAGTGGGTTACAGAGCACTTTTCAGTGGGTCGTAAAGGTTTTCCTGGGGGCACAAGTTCTGCCAAAAAGTACATGAAAGTCATTCCAAACATGTTTGTTTCTTTGATTTGTCATGTCTTGCACTAAAGAGGTCCAAACTGTACTATTTTTCATCAAATAAATCTAATCAGTCAAAAAATTTGGGTCCCAGTTTATCAATGAAGAGTTGATGGTGGGTCTTCAGGCTCTACCAGTTAAGAACCACTGATTTAGAGGAACAAGGCAGTGGCTACAGGCAGGATACAGTTGTACTGGAAGCTAATTGTAATGGCTAACACCAGTGTAGTGATTAGCTCAGATGTAGCTAGTAGAACAGCAGTTTTACCAGAACTGGACCAAATTTCTTTGTTAAATAAAGAGCAAAGGACAGCAATGAAAGCTTTACATGATAATATGTGTCTGCTCTTCTCCCAACCTGCTTCAGCATGAGTTTGAGATAGTTATGAAACGGGTTTAGTTGTACCGTAAGCTATGTAACGATTAGCTGAGATGTGGCGATAGTATAGTGGCTGTTGTATAATTATTGAAAGGAGCAAAAAAAAAAAAAAACACCCTGAAAGCTGTTCTTGGTGGAGAAGATGTTTTTGCACTTCTGACCTGCTCTGGCATGAGTTTTTTCCACCAACAAGCTCCACCATTCATAAACGATGGCAGCGCCTGCCTGCCGAGCTCAGGTCACCTCCAGAGCTGCGCTTGCCTACTACAGAATTTTGCCTTGTGGCTTTGATTGCCCTATAATGAATGTTACATTGTCCAATCACCTTCCGAGATTTTTTTAAAGTCTTACCTTCCCAGATGCTTTGATGAATGTGAAATATATCAATGCAATACATATATGAAACAGTTGATCTGGCATGTCAGGTTACGATGATGGGGTGTTAGAGGGATAAATAAAACACCAGCATGAAGAGAAGAGAGAATCATTTGATAGAATGATGATGATGATCATGATGATCATGATGATCATGATGTTTTTGGTTGGAAGAAGGACTCTGGTGAGACAGCTTATTTTCCAATAACAGCCTCCAAACAATGAACTCAGACAATGGCAACCGAGACAAATGACAGTGATTTTCAGTATTTTTAGTTTGTTCAGAATTTCCAGCATTTTCAGTGTTCTTCAAAGAAAGTCTCAGTTGAAAATAGTTCAACTTTTGCAACACTTTTGAGTGTTACTTCCCCCTCAACTGAAACTAAAAATGGTGTGGAACTTTCTTTTTCTACTTTGTCAACAACAATGAAGCTAATCCTCTCCCTTGCACCCAGACTTCTTTTTTTTTTCATTTGAAGGTACAATTGCAAGGTTTGGAGCTGCTGCTAAACCTGAAATGAATCCTTTTACTTTTTCTTTGTAAGGCTTTCCTTGAGTAAAGCAAATACTTAGCATACAGAGCTATCCAGAACATACTTAATGGTCAGTATAAGGGATGCAGAAGTACCACAGGATTGTGTTTCATAGCAACAGTAAGCAATGGTGAGAAGAGCTCTGAAATTGAGGTCGTGGGTGCACAAAAACCAAGCTGCAGTGGACTAAGAATCTATGGAGTAAGATGCTGTTCAAATCAATATAAATCTTAAACAATAAGATGATAAGATGCACACAGAAATGCAGTGTATTTGAAGTGTTTGACCAATACTTTTTCCAGATATGTTGGTCCACATTAGCACAATAAGACCATGAATTAAAGTGCTTTTATGCGGCATGCTTTCCTATTTATTCAATCTCCTTACAGTATATTTATCTGAAGTTCCTGTCTCTGCTCGACTTTTGTGTTTTGCAGATTCACTTCCTGCTGCAAAGGAGCGTCCATAGGGCACGAAATCCACCCAAGCCTCCATCGATGTAGCCTTCACGTCTCTCCTAATCAGTCAGTTTAGGGCGTGAGCAGTGCTAAACTTGCCCTACTAACCACAAACGCGCCCCCCTCTTCACCCTGCCACCACTCGGCTCACACAAGATGAGTCAGTGTCGAGTGTCTGCGCTCCCAAAGCGTGCTCCCTCTCCCCCTCTCTCTCTCTCTCTCTTCCAGTGGAGTGGCAGTGGTTGAAGGCTTTCGGGAGCAGATTACACTCTGGGGGCCTGCCGACTTTTTCTGCTGTTTATATTCTTGCTTGCTGTATGCCTATGCATGACACGCAGTAACAGCTTAGACAAGAAGATACGCCCACGTGTGAGAGAAGGAGAGACATCTATAGGCCTCGCTGTCAGCCGTTTTTATTTGGATTTCTCTTCGGTAGATTTTCCGTCTCTGCAGGGGCATGTTGCTGCTGATGTTTTTGTCAATTTGTTTATGCTCTGAAAACCGTAAATATATTTTTCTATACTCTTCTTTTGTTTTGGGGTGGCAGATGTATCAAAAACTGACATTTCAAAACATGAGTACATAATACAGCATCTTTATAATGGACTGCAAGCACTCTTATTGAGCGGGATACACACATTTCACTGAGGAAAATCACAGGATTGTAAAGAGAGAAGACAGAAAATGCTTGGAGGAACTAATTGGTAGATGCTGCCTCAGTACATTGATAAACAAAAAGAAAAACAGCACTTTAAGGATAAAATTCTCAAACGATTCCCAATAAAAGTGTATTCAGCCCAAAAGTGATGCACTGTTAGTCACATGGAGACAGAATCAATGAAAATATGCAAAAAAGCAGGTTTATACTGGGAAAGAGGCTAAAATGAATCATGAAACATGACTTTGAAAAATTTCTATCGCGCCCACTTTTGGACATGTTTAATTCCTCCTTTCAGGCAGAAATGCACTTGATGTTGTAAAGATAAATCCCTGCAGTGTGGTGGTTTCCTTACATTCCAAGATTGAATCAAACGGTTGACATGACCTCCATTCAACAAACAAGCATCTTAAAGATGTTCCCATTTCCTGTTTGGCAGACAGGCCTCTTCAAGCATGAACAAATCTGCATGATGATGTAGCTTACTGCAATTACATCACAAGATTATCCGTGTATTTGTGGTTTGAACAAGTGTAGAAGGATGGATGGCAGCCCGTCTTAGATATGGTTAAAGTTTTTGTCGCTGAATATTAATGAAAAGTCAGTGAACTAAAACTTGTCCTAGTGCTTTTGCAGTATTGCATATAATCAGCATATGTTGCCTCTTGAATAAATTCAACTTCCAAATAACTATATTTATTTCAAATTTCCTACCACAACCTACATTCTCTTCCCTTGAAGTTACATTTCAACTCTTACCTAAACCTTGAACACTCACTGGCCACTTTATTAGGTAGACCTGTTGAACTTCTTGTTAACACAAATACCTCATCACCCAATCACATTGCAGCAACTCAATGCATTTAGGCATGTAGATGTGGTCAAGACGACCTGCTGAAGTTCAAATCGAGCATCAGATTTGGGAAGAAAAGGGATTTAAGTGACTTTAAAAGTGGCATGGTTGTTGCTGCCAGACTGGCTGGTCTGAAATTTCAGAAACTGCTGATCTACCGGTATTTTCATGCATAACTATCTCTAAGGTTTACAAAGAATGGTCCGACAAAGGGAAAATATCCAGTCAGCACGTATTTTTTGTGGATGAAAATGCCTTGTTGATGTCGGAGGAGAATGGGTAGACTGGTTTGAGATGATAAAATGCAACAGTAACTCAAATAGCCAACTTTTACAAACAAGGTTTACATTGGTTTACGCTGCTTACAGTGCATAATATAAATTTCATAATCCTTGTGTATGGAGATGACATGTTGTTTCATATCTGGACTGTAGGCTTAGCAATTCAGCTAACACCTTGCACAGAGATTTTAACCCTTGCTGAGGTCTAGACTAACCCTGTCTCTCCCCCCAGTATTCCCAGTCTGTTTTAATTTCTTGTGTTGATTATAGGCAAAATTACCTAAAACAATCTCAAAATGAAAACAGATTTAGTGAATTAGCAGGAGTATTGGACCTCCATCTATCTTTAAATCCAGCTAATGGCATTTTGCGTAGTCATAAAATCAGAAGACAAATGTTTTCAAGTCAGTCATCGAGGAGTGTAGTACTGAAAAAATCTGAACAAAACTTTAGAGTGATGTCAGAGTTTATAGTTACCTCCTGTGAATATGTGACCAGCTGACAAACAAGTAACAAGTCAAACCAAAAAGCCAAATCCCTCATTATTTCAGTAAAGTTCATGCTCCTGGCACCAGAAACTCTGCACATCAAAGACACAGTCAATCACAAAGTTCTTCTTCTTCTAGATTAAAAATAGTCCATTTTAATGAGTTGTTATCTGAGGTAGTTCACCTTCAAAGTTCAGTGTTCTTTGAAATGACAATCACATTGCTGGATCAGAAGTGAGTCATCCCTGGAGGAGATTTTGACATTACAGTTGCTCATATTCAAAGTATTCAGTATGAAGGTATCTGTGGAGGTAAACAGTCAAATAAAACATATAACATATAAATAAAGCAACTAATAACAAAAGTGCAAAATATTGAAGAAGAAAAGTAGGGATGGCCTACTTTAGATTGTTATAGATTCTATACTGTTCATGTTTAGTGCTTTTATATAGCAGCTGGTTTAGCAGTTGGTCAGTCTGCTCAGCTTTGCAGTGTACCAGAACCTCCTACAGGTGGCAGTGTAACCTGAAAAAGGAGCATTGGAGTCATCCTTATTTAGAAACATGCTTTTACTTAGTTCATAAGAACAGTTCAACAGTCTCAGGGGCAATGCAACAAGTACATCAAAGTGAGGAAGAATGAACCACACTATGTGATCATTTATTCAGTTAAAAGAGTCAAATGGCACCATTTTTAAAAATGAAAAAATGTGCCTATTCCATACAACAGATCAAATGATCTAATAAATAAAAGGAAATAGGATAAGATCAAAGGTTTAAGTCCAATAAGTCTGGGAAACCCAGACCTGTGGATTTATGGTGTCCCAGAGGGAAGTGTACTTGCACCCTTGTAGTTTAAACAATAGTAGATGTATGTAGCTTTACAAACAAATTTCACCTCCAAACGACTGTATTTATTCAGGTTCCTTACTTAACCCCACATTTTCTTTTCTTTAAGTTATATTTGAATTAGGCTGTCAAAGATTGAATAATATAATATAATAAATTGCAATTAATCTCGGGATTTCAGTAGTTAATCACGATTAAAAGCACCCTTTTTGTTACATTTTAAGTTAATTAACTTCCTTTTTAAATACAAACCAGCTTCCATAGTTAGATTGAAGATTATAATACAAACTTAACCACAGACAAAATGAATTTGCTATGGATTTTAAAGGATATAAGATGACAGCAAAAAGTGAATATTTGATAACACATGGTTCGATGACTTGTCCACTGAGCTGTATGTGAGTTTTTTTAAAGTAAAATGAGATGTTAAGGATTGTTGGTGGACTTAATTTAGTTCACTGTGGCTGTAGTGAGTCACTGGTATGGCTTTTAAAAGTGTGTTAAAGGGAGATAGCATGCAATTTATCAAGATTTAAAAAATTCATGCATCAACCCATCTGATGTTGGTGCACTCACTGTCGCATTTTCAAATCATTTTTGCAGTTTTATCAATATATATGTCATTTTCACCATTACCATTTTTGCAGGAGAGGTCAGTTGAGAGACCGGAGCGAGGGGAAGAATTAGATCTGTTGATCTCTGATTATAGCAAAGCGAAGCTGACGTCATTATTCATTATACACGTTTGAGTCATTTGGTGAGAATAGAATGGCAGACAACATTTACGCTTAAAAAACAATATGAGTGAATTTCATTTTAGACATGTTTTCTGCACTCACTTTTTATTTTATTTATATATTCCACTACTTTTTTTAAGCTAAGATTTCGGTAAACCTATTTCAAGCACCAGAACAATCTGCTGAAGGTGTGTTTTCACAAGAAATTCAGAAAAAAAAGTTCAAAGATCTGATTTCAAACTTCAGTATTTGTGCTAAAATAACTCTTTACACAGTCTTCTAGGATAGGAAATTGGCCTCAATATGCATACAGCTGAGATTGGCCTGAAAATTTTTACGTAAAACACTTTGGTGTTGTGTTAGTTGCAAGTACCTCAAAATGGTCAATTGAAAAAAAATAATGTTCAAAATAAAGCTTATGGTGGACTTTGATTAATCATGATTAACTCAATTAATCTTGACAGCCCTAATTTGAACACATCATGGTGAGGTCTTATTTACTTCTGCTTAAGAGTCATTTTCCTTCCAGGCCCAGGTGACTGGCGTGAAGGTGAGCCTACCCAGAGTGTCTCCTGCCATGAAAACCAGTCCCTTTTTTACTCTCTTTTCTTAGCTATACCTTTTAGGTTCCAGTTAGTAGATTATTATATACCTAGGGTTAGCTTGTAACATAGTCCAGACCTGTGCATTTATGGTTAGCCACAGGGAATTGTACTCAGGCCTTTGTAGTTTTGCATAGTATCGTTTTTGACTCTCTGCATGTTATGCGAAGTGCATAATCCTGTTAGAGATGAAATGCTGCCTAAAATTTATGTTATCTGGACTGAAGTTTAAGCATGCACCTCGTGCAGAGGGTGTAACCCTCTCTGCAGCATCCCCAAGTCTATAACAACCCTAAAAAACCACAGTCTTTCAGGTGAACACATCACAGTAGTAGAAGGATTAGTTCTGATCTGCTAATCAGTATTGGGCAAAAATGATCAGTTATAGCTCAATCAGAGCATCTCTAAAGCTAAGAACAGGAAGTTCAACATTGAAAAGAAGCCATGATTCAGACATGGAGCAACACTGTAATTATTCTGTCTTGCTGATTGGCTGTTTTTCTCCACAGCAGTGGTTCAGCTTTGAAGATCACATCGCTTTAATTTTCTCAGTTTGATACAAATGATGTTATTATAGTTTTCACAATGAATGTAGTGATGCCTCAACATTGTTTATGCTTTTGAAAAGCAGTTAAATGAAAGAGTCCTGCTCCACAGTTAGCAAGAAAATCTCTTCCCACACTGACTTAAATCAGACTGACTTGGCTTCATCTTCTGCTGGAGTCATCTGCCCTGCTCATTGGCCTCTGCAGCTCCTTCCACTTGATTTGCTCTGCATTACGTTTACACCCGATTTCCTGCTTCTCCTTTTAGCTCAGCGAGTCCCCCCTCTGCCCACCAGAGCACAAAACTGAATACAGTCTCGCTTGGTTTGGATGTGACCTGCTGGCACCGAGGCGACCCTGTAAGGCTATTTCTCCCACTCACCAAGTCACCCAGCGTCGTTGTTTGCTCACACAGTCCGGTATCACGCGCCCTGAAACCACAAACTGTCAAATTGGCATGACTTGGAGGACACAAACCAGTAGCTGCCAAAGTCTTTGGCTTAGAACCAAAGCAATTTGTGCATTGTGCTCCTCGCCGCTGCCTCAGTGAGGACACAAACTTTGACCAATTACACCAAGGAGGGAGTTTTATTTCTCAGCTTGTGCAATGAAGTGAACATGTTCAAGAATTCCATTAAAATAAACCAGAGTAAAGTGTGAATACATAAACAGAATTTCTTGTTATTATTTTGTAATTCCCTTATTTGTCTCAGAAATCCTGACAAATGATGTAATCAGGATCTGAAATTAACACTCACAAAGCGCCAAATGGGAGCAGATTTTCCATGTGAGTAAATCTTGCATGTGTGTTCTCCACAACCATGGCTGGGTAAATGTTTGTACAAAGACAACTCTGAGTTCTACAATGTGTTGGTGTAGCTGCAGCTTCTGTCTCCTTCGTCCCCTCTGTATGAATGCCAGAGCTTTTTGGGGCAGGCTGATGCAAACAAACAAACACTGATGCAACCCCATTTATATTACAGGACATCTACTATTGTCCTGCAACTGGTAAGCATTTATAATAGGCTAAGTAGCAAGTATGTATTACATACTGTGTATTCAAGCAAGGTGCATGCATTTGCAGTCGAGACACTATGAGTTGTATTCAGGCTTGAACTGATTTAAAGTTGAATTTAAAGTATTGTAAAGGTTTTCAATTCAGCAGATTTTGCTCTGACTCTTTCTCTAAGTATGTACTCAGAATAATACTTAATCATATCAGTGAAAAAAAGTAATCTATTTATTGGGATGGTTCAAAATATGCACTTGAATCAACAACATGTAACTTGGTTCGCAGTCTTCATTCCTGTTCCTCCCTGATGTGCTTGATAGGGTTGAGGTCAGGGCTCTGTGCGGGCCAATCAAGTTCTTCCACACTGAACTCATCAAACTGTGTCTTTATAGTCCTTGGGGCACAGTCATGTTAAAGTAGAAAAGGGTCTTCCCCAAACTGTTGCAACAAAGTTGGAAGCATAGCATTATCCAAAATGTCTTGGTATGCTGAAGCATTAAAATTGCCCTTCACTGAAGATAAGGGGCCTAGACCAAACCCTGAAAAACAGCCCCATACCATTATCTCTTCCCCACCAAACTTTACAGCTGGCACAATGCGGTCAGGCAGGGAACGTCCCCCTGGCATACACCAAACCCAGACTCACCCATCTGAATGCCAGCCAGAGAAGTGTGATCTGTCATGCTACAGAACATGAATCAACTGCTCCACAGTCCAGTGCCGGTGTGCTTTACACCACTCAATCCAACGCTGGGCATTGGACTTGGTGATACGAGGCTTGCATGCAGCTGCTTGGCCATGGAAAGACATTCCATGAAGCTCCAGCCGCACAGTTTTTGTGTTTACATTAATGCCAGTGGAAGTTCAGCACTCTTTAACTATGGACGCACCATGCGCCTTACATGGTCTTCTGCTTCCTGGCTAAGTTGCTGTTGTTCCTAAATGCTTCCACTTTCTAATATAATCAGTCACAGTTCATGAACCGGCTTACTGTAAAAAGTGGTATCTGTCACAGTACCACACTTGAAGTTACTGAGTTCTTCAGAATGACCCATTTTGTATCACAAATGGAGACTGCATGGCTAGGAGCTTGATTTTATACACCTGAGGCAACAGGTCTTATTAAAACAACTGAATTCAATAATTAGCAGGTGTGACCAAATACTTTAGTCCATATAGTGTATGTGTTATCAGTGGCTCAGTTAAGAAAAAAGCCAAAAGGCAGCAGACGCTGAAAGCAATTATACTGAATTATAGTGGGTTTCTTCAGACACCAGGACGTTTGGAGTTGGACAAGAGTCATGCAGTATGCACGCTGTGTAAAAATAAGGTATAATACTGAAGCAAGCCTCCATCTTTAGCCTGTGGAACAACAGCTAGTTTCGCTAAACCCATCTGCTGTGCCCTCCCAATCAACACTGTATGGCGCTTTAATTTTCTTTAACTCCTAAACAGGATCAGAAGATCATAAGCAGCACTTTGGTGCATAGTCGACAACAATGACGTCGTGCAGCTGCTTATTGAGCACTGTCATGCTGTTTAATCTCCAGTCTTCAGTTCACTGCAAAAACTGAGGCTTATTTTATGCACATGTAAAGCAAAAAAAAACCTTGCAAATACAAATGGGATTTTTGTAAAGTAAAGCTAAAATATTACTGTTTATCAAAAACAACAGCAAGAGAGACAACCAGTCAAGCTTGCAATAAATTGAAATCATGTTGCGGCTGAAAGAGCTTGACTGTACAAAGGTACATGTTTACGTATAAAATTTTATCAGCATAATACTGAACATTACATTTTTGTATTGTTTCAACAATGACTCTAACATGCAATGCAAATACAAGAAGCCCCAAGATAGAACCCTGAGGTATACTTGTGTTAATTACGACAAAGGGTGCTTAACTGTGTCCTGCTTGCAAACCATTAAACCATACTTGTACAAAATCTGTCAATAGTACTGTACCTTTAATTTCAACATGGTTCTTTTGCGTCTTACAACAACTTTGAAATCTTCTGATTCTCAACGGATGTTGTCTAAGATCAGGGGGCCTCAAAGTACCAGACAGAATTCCTCCATACTGTTGCTTTAAGACAAAGAATTAGCAAAAGTGATGCACAAAAACTTTCTTGGTATGTTACGCTGTCCTCAGAAAAGAAACTGACACATTTCTTTGTATCTGTGTATGCAGATGATATTGCGGTAAACATCACTGAAGCAGTAAGACTGCAGAACATTTGCATCTGTTCTGCTTTTTTGATTTTAAATCCAGACAAGGACTTAGTGCAGCAGCCTTGCTCTCTTTGCTATCTGTCTCTCAGTGAAGTGTCAGGGCCTATGAGGGCTCTGTATCTGAGAGAGCAAGGGAATGAGACAGACTACAAGAGCAGATAAAGAAAGAAGCGGGAGGCAGAGAAGAGATAGGGGAGAGAGGTGAGGGATAAGAGGTAGGGAGAGGATTAAAAAAATGATAAATGGCAAGTGGTGGCATGTAGGTTCAATGTAGGGAGCTCGATATCCTCTTAGCACTTTACGAATTGAGTTAGCCACATAGATGGAGAGCGGTGAAAGATAGCGTGATGAAAAGGCCTGGACATGCAGATTATAATGAAACACATGCTGTAAGGGGACTATTGGAAAACTGCCACAGTCGTCAAATCATCAGGAGTTTATTGGATTTTCTGGAGAGTATTTCACCAAACAAGAGTGGATGTTTGATAAGACCAGAGTTCATCTTTTAATGGGTTTTGATTATCTGTCATTGTCCTTTTGTACACATAGATCTAGATCTCCTGCATGCTGAAACCATCACCCAAATCTCCCCATCTCTCCCCCTTTACTATCATATGTCTCTGATGTCATTTACAGACACTATGAGATCATCAGGGTGGGAACTAACAGTTAAAATAAACCACATGTTTTGGTCCTCATGGGTGCAGATAACAGTCATCCACCCGGGAGGCCGTAATCCAATGTAGCGCCAGCAGATCATGTGTGCTCTAATGCTTGTTCATCAGCTCATGAAGCCACAGGGCTGCAGCTGTACGAGGCTAAAAAATCAACCTCAGCAGGAGAAAAAAACATGACCTTGGACCTCTTCTGTTGATCACAGAGCACTAAGATCACCATTCCTTGACCTCAGGGCGCATTCTTAATAGCAGAAGTTGTTTTGGAAATAACCCATCTTAAGTCCGTTTACTCCCTCTGTGGAATCCTGTCAACAAAATTAATCGAATTCCACTTCTAAGCTTCACTTTTGGGATTTTTAAGACATTTTGAGTCTGTCTGTCTAATAGATTTTCTCTGATTCTTGCAGCAAGTTAATGAAGAATACACCAGTATATTGGCTGGTATCAATACTCTTGATATTCCCAGGCCCACTGGCAAAAAATAAGGTGTGAATTGATGTCAGGTGCCAATGTGTCCGATTTTTACAGTGTATATGACATGGACATTGTCTCCATGACATCACCCATTGTTTTTGGAGAGCAGTTTTGAAGCTGAATGAAGGTACTTACCGTATTAGAAATGCTGACGCGACCCAGGTTTGCCTGGAGGCAAAGAAGTGGAGCTGAGATGAGCCTTAAGCCTCCTGACAACCACCCCCAAGGAGCTCAATCAACTCAGCAACACCTCTTATTAAGTATATATCTTACACTTAATATGTTTAAAAAAAAAAATTCATCCTTTGTGCAGTGTGTACTGATAAAGGCATGAGCTACCCAGGCTTAATTCATTTTCTGAACAAGGTAATAAACATGTTTATTACTGCTATCAAAATAAGCATTTTATTATGGATGTCAAGGGGACTCCAAGAACTTTTGCTTCCAGCCTCCAGTGGACACTGGAGGAACTGCAGCTTTTTGCACTTCTGCATTAGATTTTTAATTTTTCAAAACTGTTGTGTTTTATCACTTTAACACTGGCAAGCATTTTTATCCAACTGCTGATTCTGAAAAGAGTGTTTTCATTAGATGATGGTGACGTTTAGCACTAAAGCAAGCTAAGCTAAAGGCAAGAAAATGTGACGAGTTATATCTTGCCTTCAGCTCTGCCTGTACAACGATGTGACATTCATTTTGCTATGGCCCACTAGTGTGACAGTTTTTCTGCTGTTGCCTCAATCAGGACAGTTCAGAGCTGTGCATTGAAAATGAGCAAAGAGAGGCAGTTTCAACCTGGAATCTTTTTATTGCAGCTGCATTTTGGTATTTTTTGCAGACTGCATTTGAGATAAATTCCAAAATTGTTTGATTTTGTTGGAAAAAGGCATGACAGTGTGCTTAGAGTCTACCAGTATATGTTTTTGTATGCAGTGTGATGAGTAGAGGGGGGTTGAATTTTTTTAAAGGGAACATATTATGCAAGAATCACTTTTTCAGGCTTTTTTGACAAAAATATGTGCCACTGGACTGTCCACAATCCGCCCAACAATTGAGAATTTTCTGAATAAGAATGTTCTTATTCAGAAACTGTATGCTAAAACAAGCCGTTCTCAGATTTTCCCCTCATGATGTCATGTGGGGTGTTAGCCCCGCCCCCAGACTTGGATGGCCCTCCCCGCTTGTAAGGAAGTTCCGCCCTCCTCTCCTGGTGATCAGGAGAGCCACGTTCATTTCCTGAGAGGGGTGGAGTCAGACAGCTCAGTAATATTTAAAGCCACAGACAGAAATGGCTCGTTCTGAGCTGGGCTGAAACAGAGGGGTTTTTAGACATACAAAAATCCTGTACTGGAGTGTTTTTTCAGCAACAGACTTCACAGGCATGTTTTGGGGACCTCTGAGACCAATATAAACTTGTCTTAAAGGGGTGAAATATGTCCCCTTTATGTGCTAAAGAGAGGCCCCAGAGAAAAAAGTTTGGGAACCACTAAATAATTGATCATCATGGGAAATAGATCATTCCCAGAGTTAAAAATTGTGCAAAACCCATTGATGGCAAAATTATATGCGAGCATCTTGCTCACAAAAGCAGATGCAAATCCCTGTCCATCTCTGAGTTTCTTCCACTTTGTCTTCAAATATTTACCAAAGCCTGTCAAAGAGTCTTTTTTTTTTTTTTTTTGAAACGCACATCCCTGGTGGTTATGTTGCTTAATGTTTATGCGTAAGTCCTTTGTACATGGGTTCTGGGTTTGAATCTGACCTTGGTTCTTTCATGTTAACCCACTCTCACCAGCCAACATTTCCTGTCTCTCTGTAGCTGTCCCATCCAAGGGCAAAAATGGCCCAAAAATAGCTTTAAAAAGGACATCTTTGTGTATTTGGGACACCTGTGTCCCAGTAGGTAGAGTCAGTCATCTTGGACTGGTCTTGGGTTTGATCATGGACTCCTACATGTTGGTGTGTCTTTAGACAAGATACTGAACCTCAATTTGTGAATGCGTATGAGTTAATACTGATTTTAATGAATATGGGAAAAAAATAATCAAAGCACACAAGAGATCAAAATATGTGTCTTTTATATCAACTGTCACCTTTTTTTTCTTCTTATGGCTGAGCTTATTTTCAATACAAAATCAGTGCTGTTCAGATTCACAGGACATCTGTACATTTTTTCATGTTTTGTAGTAATTTTCTTTGAGTAAATGGAAATGTAGAGTATTTATGCATAGTTTTATAGATAAGAGGAAGTCAGATTTCATCATTTAGCAACAAAAGACACTGGTAAGAAGCACTCTGAAATTAAGATTATGGGTGCACAAAAAGTGGCAGCTGTGGGCACAACCCTAAGATGGGTACTTGGGAGAGGAATAAAGCAAAAGTTGCCAGCAAAAAAAGACTGACACGGTCATTTTTCCCAAGTGTAACCAACATATTTGCTGTATTAAGACAGCTGGAGTTTGCTGGAGTTTCATACCAAACTTTAGAATTCTATTACCATGACTCTGTTACACAAGATCAACACTGATTTTGTCCACTGATTTTTGTGTTACAGCCACAAAGTGATGCATCCAATCAGCAGGCAACCTGTGTCTGTTCCATTCAGTCCAATGGCTTCATTGGCAGGAGTGTTTCTTAACACAATTTTGCCAAAGCACATTTTCATCAAGTGTTTGGACCATTCATTGAGAAAAACAACCTCAGCAACATTGGGTTGATGAATGTTGAAGCCGTCCCACTGAACTTAGAAAATAAACTTCATGTCTTGTTTACTTGATATTTCTTTGTGCTCCAAGTTTAAACGACAAACCCGAGTTTCTGTGCCAGTTTTCTAATGATGTGATTTATAATCGATTCAAATTACCCTAAAAAACCTACTCCAGAGCGGTACAACTGATGCACATTATCAATCATTGTGTTTGAAATGAAAGGCTTTAATTCATGTGGATAGATGGCTGGCACTATGGAGCCATCATTCTGTGGTTGTTGAGGTTTCACTTAATCTTCATTCAGTGATTGATTATTGTCGTCCTGTAAACCTGCGGCTGCTCTCTGTCCCTGCAGGATGATGGTGTTTGGAGTGCTGACGCTGATCCTGAGCTGGACGTCTCTGGGAGCCGACCTGGCTACCGCTGTGGTGAGCTGCTTGGCTTCTTCATACTTTGTCAGTTTGTCCCCCAATAAAAGCCCGTCTGTAATCAGTTCTTGTCATAGATGTCAGTGGTGATGAATTGCT
This sequence comes from Cheilinus undulatus, assembly GCF_018320785.1. Lineage (NCBI taxonomy): Eukaryota > Metazoa > Chordata > Actinopteri > Labriformes > Labridae > Cheilinus > Cheilinus undulatus. The sequence goes on along the minus strand of NC_054884.1, from coordinate 29,864,424 downwards.
TTAACTATACGCACAGTGCACTTGAAAAATGTCTTCATGAGGGGATGATTATGCACTGCTGCATATTTGCTTACATCCATACACCTGCACATGAGAACTAATGTATTAAAAATTTGCTGTGTTGCACTTTGTTGCATTTACATTGAGCCTTTTTTACTGAAATTATCGCATACATTCACTGCATCCCTGCTAATTTAGCTTCCTTGTTTTATTTCGCTCTTCAACCATATTGAGCTTTTTCCATGCAAAATGGATTTTTAATATAACATTATCTTTAAAGTTTAAGCATGACATCACTGCCCAATCCCAGTTTACTTTGCTGTTTGCTTATTTTTCTCCTCATATGACTTGAGTTGATGCTGTCACTCGAAATTAGCAAAAATCTTAAAATGATTATAAGAATTAAAAGCTCCAAAATACTGGAGACTGAGACAAATTTCCCCAAAGTTTATCCTACCCTATCATATTATATATTGTATAGTTTCATATAGTTTGTACTGCGTTGCCTTGAGTCACATTGCATCATATCATTTCATATCTTTTCTTATTGTATCGTATATTAACCTTCTTTTTGCCAGAAGTTGTTTAGCCAGTAACTTAGTCATAAATTGGAGAGACTTTTTTCCCTTTGTAGCATACCATTTACCGTTCCACTGACACTATCCATGCCCTCGTAGCTCTTCTGTTGGCTTTTCTAATGAGCCTGGAACTTAGTTGACTTTTGGGGGTCTTAAAGATTAAATCCGCACCAGCATCTCTGATATTGAACATCTTTTTATCGATTTTTCAATCAATTTTTTGGTCATTTCCGCTGCTAGCGGCTAATGCTATTCAACATATTTTAACATGGGCTGTGACAACCAATGGCAGGCTGTTCTGTCGTCATGTCATGCTCTGCCAAGCTGCACATGTCTTTACTCTCAAAATGTCTGAATATCTCAGAAAAGAGAGAAAGAGAGACGAGAGACAGAAAGCCTGTGATGTGGCCCTCTGTGTCACTGTAGACAGTAACTGCTTTGAATGATAGTCTTAGTCATTATTGTTTACTGTGTTTATCACATTAAAACCTTTGAGTTGTATTTCCGTTTAGTTTTTTTATTTTGTCTTTATGGTCCTATAACTTTTTTAATTGACATTACTGCAGCACACATATTCTTAAAGCCCAGGTTGTCCTGAAAAAAGGATGGTTAGAGCTTGACTGTTTACAACAGGGTTGATGTTTTAGAAGCTTTTTGGGACGATAAATCCAGACGAGACACAATGGTTAGAAATCTTCATATCATATATCGTATTATATCATATCAGATTGGATCACATCACATCACAGCTCATCTTATAGCATTGTATCCTATCATATCTCATTGTAGGGTTTGTATAGTGTCCTATTGTATTGTATTGGATTATATTGTATCTTATCAATTGCATCTAAAACTTAAAAAAATAACATAACCTCTTCCTTTTACAGTCCCTTAATTATCAGATTATTATAGCAGTATAGCATTTTATCACTATTACGGCAGTATTGGGGAATTAAGGAGTAATAGCACCACTAACAGGGAGGTAATTACATTGAAAGTACACTTTTTATTCTTTTTTTGAGATGAATGAATTATTACTGAGTAACTCTATGGACAACTGCGATATTTCTTGGAATTACTATTTACATTTTTAGATATAGAGTACTGTGCAGACCCCTTCATAACCCTCACACTGATTACACATATGTTAACTGCCATTTGTGCCCCTGATTGCTCTGTTTTAAACTCTTCATCCTAAACGGAAGCTCTTGTCTAATTGAGTGTGGCTTCTTAATTTTTGCAATCCTTTGAACAGTCAAACAAGAAGCCCTCTGCTCTTTTTGAGGTCATGGTCAGGTTCACATTCATGTTTTCTGGCAGATGAATTCCTCACCCTTTTGTCGGAAAAAATTATTTTGTCTTGTCCTTAAACTCTGCATGCTTTGTTATCAGATGGCGCTTTAGCTTAGTGGGCTTCATGGCTTGATATGAAGACACAAAACACATCAGTCTTCCATCGCTGTTCTCAATAAAACCAAACTCGAGATAACTGGCATCAGATTTTCTCAGTTTTGCCGGTTTGGGCCTAGAATTAATTGATGAAGTGGACTCGTTTAGATATTTAACCATTGTTGCTGGAACCGGCACACCAAATGCGTGGCCCAGAGCTGACTTATGTGGGAGTCATTGGTTTAGTATAGTTGTTTTATGGTGCTGTGGCCCCTGTATGGTTTTGGGTTTCTTGCTTTTAATTACATGGCATTACTTTAATAATTGTTTTTGAATTATTTCGTGGACTCCCAAGCTGTGGCTCACAGACCCCCAGGGGGTCCCTGGACCCCAGTTTCAGAACCACTGCTTTAGGGCAGCGTAAGGGGATGATGTACCCTCAGTGCAAGATGACTACTTGATTGTCTACTGCAACACCTCCCTAGCTCTTCTCACCTTAAACTCTTTTTCTAAGGACTTGAGTGGCAGCTGCAGTTTGTTGCGGTGTCCATAGAGGGGGTGCTACTTTGGCTTCTCTGAAGTCCCAGTCATCTTTTGAGATGGGTGCTGACCTTCCTCTCAAAGGTCTCAAGTGTCAAGATTGGCATTTCATAGATGAGGAGAGGCCACAGGAAAAAAATACAATCTCAGCTATTATATATCTCAAAGTACTGAAAACGTACATGTTTCTTTATAGGACAGATGAATAGTGAATCTATCAAAATTTGCAGGCAAAATCCTGCACACTCTAGATGTCACAAATGCACTGCCATGTTTTGGTACTGGAAAATCACCAGTTTGGAATTTTTGCAGTTGTTGGTAGATAAAAATAACGTATTACCCCTGTATTGGCTGCTTAGATCTTTCTTTCGCTGCATTGACACTAAAAATGTAACAGTATTGTTTGATATTTACTAGAATAATAAAGAAGTTTAATATTTAGGTACAGCAACAATCCAGTGTCACACAGCACAGCACTAAAAATAGATCAGAGAAAGAGCAAGATAATCAGAGAATCCAAACCCTCACCTCATCAGCATCATTATTCAGCCTGAATATCATTTTCAAGGATTACAAAAAGGAATTGAGTCGCAGCTTTCAACACCTTTCAGGCAAAATGGATGAATTATTTCAGTTTTTTTTTCTGTTATGTTCCTACACAAAAAAGCCAAACAAGCGTAAAAATGACCCGGAGTGCAACAATTAGAGTAAGATAGGAAAATGGAGAGATATATTACAAAGAATGAAGATTGGAGAGATGAGCGCTGGTGTTTGACTCACCTGCCTCAGGCGTCTCTCCGTGTTCGTGTGCTCTGTTTTGTCTGGGGTTTGTTGTTGGATGTAGTGTTTTGTCTCGGGGGCTGTAGAGGATTGTTAGCATGCTGGTGAATTTAAGTCGTCGTTAATTAGTATCGAGTGGGAAACAGCAGGAGGTGCCATCAGTGATAAAATATTAGACGCAGGTTTTCCCTTTTCATCTAGAAGTGTCCTCTACAAGACTCCTCTCTCTGTGGTCTACACGTGTTCGATCGATGGGACAGAGGTCTGCTGGGGATTCCTCGTGATGCCAATGTGAGGACACGCAGAAGGCTTGGAACTGAAAGAAGCACACAGTGTTCAAAGTGCCACACAAAACAGAGCTTTTAAAAAACATAGAGAAGATTTGCACTTCAATAAGGCTGCAGCACTCTGAGGTACAGGATGTGCTGGAGGAGACATTATAGAAGAAGGATACCACTATAGGAAAGAAGTTCTTCTTTCTCTGGAGAGCATGAATATTCAACAGAAATGTGACTGCGACCCACTTATTAATATAGAACTTACAAAACCAAATGGAGTCTCAGTGACGCTCACCAGTGGTTTCTGATAAAGCAGAGTAATGGTGACTATCATACTGAAATGCTGACTCTACCAGAGGTTTGGTCAATCTAGAAACAATCAGAGAGGTGGAAATAGTAACAATAACAGGACCCACTTGTTCCAGCTCATGATGTACAATCCCCAAACATAAATTCCATCCAGACAGCCTGCAACATAACCTTTTTCTGTCAGCATCTGGATGTAAAGAAAACTTTTAGGGACCAGGAGTCACTCCTGTCTTTCTCTGCTGCTCTATATCTGTCTTCAACAGACACAAACATTAACATATGCATTTTAATGAGATGATAAAGGGATTAAATAAAATTTATTTGCCGACCAGAGAGTAAAACAGGCAGCGAGGGTACAGGCCATGATAGAGGTCGGAGGAGAGACACTGAAACAAAGTTGCCTACCCTCCAGCACATCTGTATTGAGTCCTTGATGTTTTTCTAAGTCTTTTAGAGCATTGATTCTTATCTGGACTAGCCTTGAGACCCACCATCTGTTCCATAATGACAAATCATGACCCAAATTTTGTCATATGATTGGCAATCAATCAGATTAATTTAATAAAAGTGGGTTTTGTTTGGATAGAAATGTGATAAATCAAAGAGACTGAAGAAGAAAAAGCATATAATATGAAGACTAAAGAGTAAAATTTATATGAAAGTATCATAGAAGTTTTCTGAAAGTTTCTAGGGAAAAATCCCAGATGACATCCATAAAAAACTTTCTTGGGAAATTCCCCAAATACTTACTTTGGAAATATCCTGAAAGTCCCTTGCTGGAAAAGTCTCAAAGAAGAACGCCAAATGCACCTAAAAAAAAGTAGATATGGGACAACAAAAGGTTGGAAAAGTCAGTGCTACTATTGAAAAACAGCTTTTGCAGGTAATCAGGGTAATTGTTAAGAGGTCAGTAACTTGACAGGGTATAAAAGGAACATTTTAGAGAGGAAGGGTCTCTCAGAAGTAATGATGGGCAAAAGTTCAACATTCTGTGAAAACCTGCATCCAAAAATTGTGGGAAATTTTCAGAAAATTGCTCCTCAACTTAAAATTGCAAAGTTTTGGATATCACACTGTCTATAAAACATTATAGTGTTAAAGATTCAGAGAATCTGGAGAAATCCCCGTGTGCAAAGATGCACTGCAATGCATTAAAAACAGGCATGATTCTGTGCTCAGGGATGCTTACATAAAAATATCGTCTACACAGTTCACAGTGCATCTGTGAATGCAAGTTAAAGCTGTATCATGCAAAGGAGAAGCCATTATGTTAACATGATCCATAATCTGTTGGCCAAAGCTCTTTAAAATCCAAGATCTCTTGGCCAAATGACCTGAGGCAAAATGGAAAACTGTTCTGTGGTCAGATGAATCCAAATTTGAAATTCTTTTCTGAAACATGGATGCCAGGTCCTGCAAACTAAAGAGGAGAGGGACCATCAAGCTTGTTATCAGCTCACAGTTCAAAAGCATGCATCTCCAATGGTACGGGGTGGCATTATTACCTACAGCCCAGGCATCTTACACATCTGGAAAAGCACTATCAATGCTGAAAGTATAGAGGTTCAAAAGCACTATCAAATGCTCCCATTCAGACAGCATCTCTTCCAGGGAAGCCCTTACATATTTCAGCAAGATTAACCTAAACCACACCCATCACAAATGCATGGCTTCAGTAGAAGAGTCCAGGTGCTGAAATGACCTGCCTGCAGTCTATACCTCTCAACAATTGAAGGAAAATTAGTTCATCGCAAATGAAAAATCCAGCAATGATGACCCAGGACTGTTGAACAGCTAGAATCCTACATTAGACAAGAATGGGACAACATTCCTCTCCCAAAACTCCAGCAATTGATCTCCTCACTTCCCAGACTGTTGTTGAAGAGGGGATGCTACATAGTGGTAAAAATGGCCATACTTTTTTGAGATGTGTTGCTGCCATCAAATTCAAAATGAGTAATTATTTTCCATGTTGCGTTTGTTCTGTTGTCACTAAAATAAGGGCTTATGTGATTTGCAAATCATTCCATTCTGATGTATACACAGGGCCCCAACTTTTTTGGAATTGGGGTTGCACATGTAATCTGTCTGTGATTTTCTAATGATGAGATTTTGGTCGGGTGAGAGCTCATCGACCAACTAATCACCGCAGGTTGTTAGTCCTAGTCCATGCTAGTTCTGAACTCCTCTTTAACTGCTCTCTCTGTGCATGTCTACCTCTCTCTTCGACTGCACGAGGTTTCCTCCTGCAGTGCTTATCGACTAAAGGAGAAGTTTGGACCGCTGAGCTTTCAGTTTAATTTAGGAGAACAGCAGAAACAGGAACATTTTCAGTAGATGATGTAGATTCAGTTTGAAATAAAGAAAGAAAATGCAGATATTCAATGTGACAGATAAGAGAAAAGAGGAGAGTTAAATCCAATGAATGTGGAAGACAAGGCTTGTTTACGTAAAGACGAAAGAAAAGGGAAACTGTGATTTATCTACTGTGATTTCATTCTTGATCAAAGTTGGTTGTGTTGCATTTTCAAATCCCCCTTCAACCCTCCCTTTGTTTCCCTCTTTACCAAAGGTTCACAAACATATCTTTACAATAATCGCCCTTTAATTTTATCCTCTTTGTCTGAATTACAAAACACAGCATTGCATTTATTTTCCACCTGTTTTGTAACCTTTTTATTGTGTGGTGTTTGGCTGACCTTCACCGCACTTTATGATCGATGTCCACTCGGCTTTTTATCCTATTTTGAACAAACAAAATTTCACAAGCTCTCAGGCAGGGATACAATCTGCTGTAAACAAATAAATAACAGCGTCCTGTGTCCTTTCAGTGATGTGTTAATGTAAGCTGGACAGGCCGGAGATTATTTGGGGTTATTCGTTTGCACTTTGGCCAGATATAACGGGACAGGAGTGTTGGTTTTAGCCTGCTAGCGTGAAGGTGAAACTGACACTGCTATCTATGTATGAGTGTGTAGATGTGTTGCTCTGTGACTCAGTACAGTACTGCTCTGAGTGCCAAATAACAGATTTCATACTGTTAAACAGAGCAAACCAGAGTTATTATTGGAATTTAATTCTTAAAGTTGAAAATATGTAAAAGGGTACAAGGTGATTTTCTTTCCAAATCATTTTTATATGTGCAAAATTAAAGCAGCACTTCCTTAAATGGCCACGAGAGGCTGGCTCAAAACACGAGTCATACCCCATAGACCTCCGCACTAAAATATCCAACTTTAAAGCAGAATTATACATGTTAACAGCTGGCTGTAAGAATTAATTTAGGTCTCAATCCATCATTTTACTCATGTATTTCAACCACATAGAGTTGAAGTTTTATTATTAACTTGTTTGAATTTGATTAAGGCATTAACCCTTAAAGCTCCAGCAGCACGGATCTGTGCTGGAGCCACACCCCTTAGTAAATTGCTTACTCTTACAGAACATTTTCTAGTGAGCCCAGAACTTGGCTGACTGTCCGGGGTCTCTGAGGACAGGGTTGTCGTATAAAACAAGAAGCAACACAGTTTAGAAAAACGTTAATAACTTTTAAACCACACATTGTAGACACTATTTATTTTCCTCTGAAAGCTGATCATTTTGCAGATCCTTTGCTATCCTCAGTGTCTCTGTAGCCCTTAAGGAAGCCGTTCTAGTGAGCCCAAAACTTAAGTGACTTTTTAGGGTCTTTAAATATTAAATCCATGGCGTTAGATCTGCTAATGAGCGTCTTTTTGTCCATTTTTAATCCATTTTTGATCATGTACTTCATTTTCTTCAGCCATATTTGTTGAGGGCAACATGAGGGCAACTAGATGCAAAGTATTGTGGGAGTTGTAGTCGACCAGTTGCTTCTCTACTGCTTAAAGGAACGGCACAAATGAATATTACTGCAAGAAAACGCACTGACTTTCTCTTGTATTTTTTTAGATATTTTGAAAACCGTTAGTCACATAATGTTTATTTTTTCACAGTTTTGTCCCCAAGAGATGGGAGAACAAGTCTATACAAACAAAATGCTTTGTCACTATTGTTTTATGTGTGTTATTAATGAAAACCTTTGAGTTTCAAATTCTGATTTGTTTTTTTTAATTTTGTCTTTAGAGTCCTATTACTTTTTCATAATCCAAGTGACATTACTGTTGTAGATATATTCTTAAAGCCCAGGTTGTCCTGAAAAGAAAGATGTATAGAACTTGACTGTACACCACAGGGTTGATGTTTTACAAGCTATTCAAGACAAAAGACCAGGCGAGACGTGATAAAAATAGCTGTAAGCTCTAAGGGTTAATCTAAGCATGATTGTGTCTTTCAGGAGAAGGAACTGTACTGGAGCTATTTGCTAGGATTATTTGAGTTATTTAGATCTTCAGTTCCAGTGAATCTCTTGTACAAATTTGATCTTCCCCTCCACAAAAAAGCCCAAAGACAATGCTATCTATGGGGTGTCAAAACATTTTTCTCACACTGCTGGGGGGGTTTCAGCCCGGTGTTGTGGAACATCAGGGTCTGTGAAGGACCGTTAGTGCTCTACACGCCTAAAACTTCTGCACAGTACTGTATATATATATGGCTCCTTATTGCTGTGATATGGGTATTATTTGGTTGTTGATAATAATATCAATACTCAAATAAATAAAATAACTCCCCATTTAGGCAGGAGATATGCTTGCTCTTTGACCTTATGTTCGCCTATGCATACAGCTAGAGTGTATTCATAAATATACTTGCCTGCTCATGAGGTGTGTTGCCCAGGAAACACACAGGATTTGTGGTTATAAATAGTTTTTCTTTATTAGCATCGATGACACTGATAAAGTCAGCGGCAGAATAAAGGAGGAGCTGGTGTGGAGAAGGGTTGTAAAAAGCAGCTTGTGGAGGGAGCAGCAAAGCTTAGCAAGGCATGAGCAATTTAAATATGACAGCATGAGTGTGATTTGCCAACAGCATGCTTAGAATGAGTTAGCTTGTTGTCAGCTGATGAGGGCTTGTGTGACATCAGCTGATTTCAGCCTGACACTGTGTCCTGCCTAAACTAATGTTATACACCTGATTTACTGTAGCATGTATGAGGCTATTTTGTATTTATATGGGTTTTGGTGTGCCTTGAAATTTCGGCTTGATCTTAGGTGTGCCTTGGGCAAAAAAGATTGAAAACCACTGCTCTAGGAGGCAGAGCTCAGGCTGTATATAACTGTGTGGGATGTAAACTACAAACATGATTGCAGTGAATATGGTGATCATTCTGAGCTTAAACTAACAATATAAACATCAGTGATCACTAGTTACAATAGATAAGGTCAGACTTTTGGCCAGTGCCCACATCACAGCCGTGATCATGTTAACTGGTGACTTTCGGATAACTGTGTTTGAAGATATTGTTGTTACACCAGCCAGTGAAAAGAAAGAGCCCTTGCAAATCTCTCTGCCTAAACACCATCTCTATCAGTCATGTGTATACTCCATCTCGCATATGTGTTGTGTTAATTTTTGAGGATGTGCACAGCCTCAGTGCGTCAAATTGGGGTACTTGCCAAACTCACCGATGACCAGATGACGTCAGAAAAAATGCATAATGTTATGTTGACACAACATGAATTGTACAACATGAGCAATTTTGTCTCAAAAACTATTCATTTCTCAGCCCTAGTCTGAGGCAAACAAGACAGCTCATCAGTCTGTAGCGGGCTAAAATTAATCAACAGTCACTGCTGTGGGAAACTTGTCTTCTTGATGGCCGCTTAGCCCTCACTTACTGCTCAAACTCGCTCCTGCAGTCTGACTGAGAATCACAGAGAGACTATCCTCACTTTTTCTGTGATGACTGAGGGCTGAACTGTTGATCCTGTATTTGCTCCTGCAGCCAGACAAATGTGTCCCACTTTGGATGAGAAGACATTTTATTGCTTTGTCACACAACCAAGTCAGCCTGCACGCCAGCTCTGGAGTCTGAATTTGTTTGTCTGCCTGTGGATGTGCATGTTTGGCTACAGTCAGGTGTGTCTGTAGGATATTTTAATGCCTCAGCGTGAGGATGTTCATGCGTCTGCAGGGGAATCTTTTACTTATGTGTGTGAAGGAGATAGTTAGATTACAGCCTCAGATCAGAAAGAATTAATGCATAATGAATGCAGCCCTGTCGCAGAACTCTTAATTACAGACAGCAGGTAGTCAGAGGAGTGCATTCTCACAGAATCACTGCCTCACCGTCAGGAATTTTAACAAAGAGCTCCTGGTGTCCCTCGTCTCATACCAACCAGCCCGGATATGCCGATGATTCTCACATGTGTGCAGGGCTCATTAGCGCTCCCCCCAGTGAAGGTTTAACTCCACATGGTGCGTGTTCGTCCTCAGCCCGGGGGGAAATTTAACATTCACAGCACTGTTCGGAGGAGACCCCGACTCCTCACTTTCTGTTATTTTGCCAAGACAGGTTCCTTGTTAGCGCTGTGCTGTGGAGTGAAAATGCCAGTGAGTGGCAGAATTGAAAAGAATTTTCTGTCTAGACACGATAAAGAGGATTATAAGAGCAGACTGTCACACTTACTTTTCTCTGTAGGACTAAAAAACAGAGGGCTCAGAATCTTCATAATTATTTAGTCTATATTGCCAAGTCGTGTCACAGGAAAGGGGCGCTGTGATTGAGTCATAAAGGCCAATTGACAAGATAATCACACACATGCTCATATTTAATACAACAGCACAATTTTGACTGTGATACTGATTTTAAACCAAAAATGGCAGATATTGGTAATGCTTGTCCAACAGTGTAAATTCTTGTCTAAATCAGGATCTGTCTTTCAGGTCACCTGTTTTACGCTCAACTGGAAAAATAAGGCCCAACTGGGTTTTATTTATAGGAACAAGCTCTGCCTGAAGAGATAAACAGAAAGAAGGATTTTCAGGCTACAATACGGCCAGTTTTAGACTATGGAGACACTCTGTACTCCCATGATTCTGTCTTGAAGCCATTGGATGACATATATCACAGTGCTCTTCACTTTATCACCACTGACAGATTTCAAACTCACCATTGTGACCCATATCGCTCTGTGGGCTGGCTCTTATTGGGTCAACAAAGAAATCACAGCATTTTGTGCATTTGCAAATATTCTTCAAATACTTCAGCGATTTGCAAAAATAATCCTATGATTTTTTTTCCTCCCTAATATTGTGAGATTACAATTTAATTTTCGATCATTATACGATCCCTCACCTTGTGTTTTTTTTTTTTTTTTTTTCCCAACAGATTCAAGCAATAATCATTCTATATTATAACCTGCATTCAGTCAGGAACTCCTGCATCATACATTTAACCATTTTATTGCAAAATAAATATCCAGTTTAACTTTGCGGAGAAGGCTCTGATCAAAAGAAGCTCCCTGGGTTGATCAAGCAGATACATTTATGACAATGTATGTTCAAAGCAATTAAATTATTTCAGAACCAATTGAAGAGGTAGTGAACGCTAACATTTTTTTTTAGTTTGTGATGGTTTCTAAGTCACAACTTTATATAAAAGGTAGAATGTCACCACCTGTAACCAACTTTACCATTCAGAGACCACTTCCATCCTCTCCTGCGCCTCCACTGAATCGGCTCAGAAAGCCCCGGCTTTTGTAACGTCGGACTGGAGCAAACGGCCCTAACAGGTGGTGCTCAGGGCCACCACCACACAACAGCCTGTTTCAGGGGACTCTGGAGGGGAAAAAATCCTCCACCTCAAAAGATCGCACTGAGGCAGCAGTGCCATGGGACCTCGTGTCCCTTTCTGGCAAGGGGACGTCACTGTCACTCCCGCCTCATCTGGAAATCCCTGTCCTTTTCCCTTCCCTCCTCCCAATACCAAACTGCACATTTTTTGTGCATTTTTCACATTTATTAAGTGGGCGGAGTTAGCTCTGACCTGGGGGTTTACTTACACTTTAATCTATAGTAACATGAGTCAGAATAAGAGGGTGCAACAAGCTTGAAGCTATAAAGGAGGTAGCTGGGGTGGAGGACATGAAGCTTTAAACTCAGGAAGAACAATTTAAAAATATCTAATGGCACTTAATTTTGCTTATATTGCAAATTTGTTATTTCTTTGTTGAAGGGATAATCATTTTTATGTCACTTGATGTGACATATTTTAAGTTGAAGAAATATTGCATCTTCTAATCAAATCTAATTTGCGATTAATTTCCCAGCACTAACTTCAAGCATAAAACGAGATCCCTAATGGTATCACCTTAAAAATACAACTGTTTACGACTGAGTGGGACAAGGAAAGTCAGCATTGCTGCATTCAATATGTGGAATAATTTTCTGATGATGCCAGAGCTGCCTTCTGTGATATGATATGCTGTTTTAAAAGAGCTAGTGACTGAACTAAAGTGCATGCGCAGTTTATCGATGAGTAAACATGGAATAACATGGTTTTCAAGTAAGCATGTGTGTATATGACGGTCTATTAATTATTTATAGCTGTGCTATATGAGCGTCGTAGTTGTGTTTTTACTTGTATTGCTGCAGGGTACCAGTGCAAAAGAGACCAGGGTCTCAGTGGGTCCTCCCTGCTGAAATTAAAGATTAATAAAAAGTGAAATCAAACCTCCAGTGCTTTCTAAACGTACATCAAAAATGTTTTGTGTAATCAGATTATTTTGCTGGGCTCAGTCATGCCGAAAATATGGAAAGAATGTCTTTCCTTCTCACAGTGCTTATTTAAGACTATCTGGGTTTAACCTCATTATTTGGAGAGCTGTTTATTCCCTCCTATTGTTAGTGTTGGGTGTTCTCACACGTTCCCTCTCTTATTCCAGGGCACGAGTGATTTCTGTGAATGTCCTGATAAGTTCATCCTGAGCCAAACAAAGAGTATCATCGGTGTTGGTGAGTTATGGCGCACACATGGAGCTGTAAGAATGAAGTAAAATGCATTGAATCAGCTTCACCTGCCTGTCTGTGTTCTCCACAGATATCGTTCATTACTACATGTACTGCAACCAGACTCTCGCCAACCCGTTCCAGCAGGTAGGAGACAAAAACGTCTACTGAGATCCTATTGTCTGTTGAGTGATACAGCCTATTTTCTCTGTTATACAAAGAGAGACTGTCTAGGTTTTAAAAGGATCTTTTCCAAATATTGTCTTTTATATGTGTTCTTTTATAGACAACTTCAAACAAAAGTTTCGGCTGGCTTTTCTGGTTGAAAGTCTGCCAACAGCACAGTTTGAGCAGTTTCTAAGAGTCTGGGGGATATGTTGTGTAAGAGGATAATTAACACAAATATTGAATATGTTGCTTAAGAGTTATTTTGGTATATGTTTCCCTCTTAACTTCTGGATTGTTTTTGTGTTCCTTTAGCCTTTTTTTATTGAGTTTACTGTAGAGAAACACTACATCCAAGTCAAATTTCCCAAGTGGGCAATAAAGTGCATTGTTTCAAACCGCATACCATTACAACGTGTTCCAAATTGTTATGCAAAGATATTTTTCTCTGATTTTCCTAAATAGTCGATGCAAATGACAGTCAGTGTAATTTTCAAGTCATCAACCATTAAAGCATAGTTCAAATTTTATTGAACAAAGCTCCCAATGATAACTTTCTTTTTTTTTCAAAAATTAAAAAAAAATTAAAATGTACTGTTCCAAGTTATTATGCACAACAAAGTTTTAAAACATTTTATAGGTTGTAAAGAACTGAAAATGGTCATTTGTTGAATTTGCAGCATTAGGAGGTCATATTTACTGAAATCAAAAGTTATTTCAATCAGAGAGTTTCTGCTTGAATTTCTTTGTAAGATGTCAGAATATCCTCCCAGAGCTGCTGTTTTGATGTGAACTGCCTCCCACCCTCATAGATCTTTAGCTTGAGGATGCTCCAAAGGTTCTCAATAGAGTTGAGGTCAGGGGAGGATGGGGGCCACACCATGAGTTTCTCTCCTTTTATGCCCATAGCAGCCAATGACACAGAAGTATTCTTTGCAGCATGAGATGGTGCATTGTCATGCATAAAGATAATTTTGCTACGGAAGGCACTGTTCTTCTTTTTGTACCATGGAAGAAAGTGGTCAGTCAGAAACTCTATATGCTTTGCCAAGGTCATTTTCACACCTTCAGGGACCCTAAAGGGGCCTACCCATGATTCCGTCCCAAAAACATGACTCTGCCACCTCCTTGCTGACGTTGCAACCTTGTTGGGACATGGTGGCCATCCACCAACCATCCTCTTCTGGACCATCCATCTGGACCATCCAGGGTTGCACGGCACTCATCAGTAAACAAGACTTTTTGAAAATTAGTCTTCATGTATTTCTGGGCCCACTGCAACCGTTTCTGCTTGTGAGCACTGGTTAGGGGTGGCCGAATAGTAGGTTTATGCACAACTGCAAGCCTCTGGAGGATCCTACACCTTGAGGTTCATGGTGTGTGAAAATTGCAATGTTTAAACTCTTTTAGAGGATGAACTAAAGTCTATAGGATAAGCATAAAAATAGGGAATAAAACTTGACTGATTAAGAAAATATGGTATGGTAAAAGCATGTTCTAACATTTTATAAAACTCTTGTTCCAACAGCATTTCAACGACTAGATTTAGATCTAGAGCAGTTCTTTTACATATTGATATAAAGTCATTAAAGTGCATTAAAAAGAAGTGTTCCTATGTAACCTTAAACATTTAAAAACGCCAACTTTCCTACCCTTTTTGTTCGTATTTGTAACCTCAATGTTCAGCCATTTTTTGACCTGTGATTTGCTGAATCAGAGCTCAACAGAATGCTCATTTTTCTGCCCCTCAAGCCTCATCTTTGTCATGCTCTTTCTCTCTGTGTAGTCCTGTCTGTCCGATTCATGTCCTGATTTCACCTCATGAGTCCATTGTAATACTGCCACTGAAGCAGTATTATAATGTTCCTGTATCTCTCAAGAAAACAAGCCACAAAATACAGAAAAGTTACTAAGAAAAAATGTTTTAAAATTGCAAAGTAGTTCAAGGATTTTTTTTCTCAATTCATCAATTCTGTTAGTTTGCTGTTAAGAAAAGCAGAGTAAGAATCTTGGGCCATATCACTGACTTTGCTGCTTACATCAGTCAGCAGGAAAGTCAATTTCTGCCCACTGTGGCTCAGCAGAGCTCAGATCTTATTATCCGGCTCTGGTAGACATACCCTGAGGATAACAAGAGCGGAGCAGCAGAGGTCTGACAGCCGTCACCCCGCCTGGTAAACAAAACTCAGCTCTCTTTTCTCTGCCACACAAACGCCCAACAGGTGCAAAGTTCACTAGCAAGCTGCCAGATACAGAAATGCTCTTAGATTTGCAAACATCAACCTCTCCCTCTTTCTCTCATTCTCTCTTGTGTATTCTCAGCCAAGTTTGTAGTGTAGCCTCACAGTCCTGCCCTCTGTGAACTTTCATTTCATCGCTCAGGGCATCACTCTTGCATCAACTCTGCTCCCTTTCTTCAGCTCTTTTTCTATTCTTATCATCATCATCCCTTTGCCTTTTCTCCAACTGCCCTACTCTGTCCCCTTTTTGCCCTATTTTTTTACTTATTTGGCTTCGAAAAAGCTCACCCAAGCTAAAATAGGAAAGCAAAAGCCGATCAGGCCGTTTGGAATGTGCATCAGCGAACAGTTTGACCGGGAACAGTCATGCAGATGCAGAAAGAAATGTCAGATCAAAGGAAGGCAATTACATTTGTGACTGGTCGAGGTAATTGACCATACCCTGTTTCAATTTAACATCCTGCCACAGGCTGGAAGAGAGGGGGGTTTCTATGCAGCTCTTGATAGGTTGGGTGATTGTGAAGATGCAATTTTCCTTTTGAGATGGGACAGATTGATTCATTTATGGTTACGCGTCAATGTCAATTTAGAAATAGTCATGGGGCAGAAGGTACTGCCTTACAGGTAAGATGTGACCATAAATGTGCTGTCTATTAAAATGAGTGTGGGGGCTTATTTTGCCCCCTGTTGGTGAGAGGATAAACCTACACAACCACTGTAAAAGACTCAACTACAGCAGGTTAGACGTACCAGTTCACAGCCAGGGCCCAAATTCAGTCAAAGTCAACGGTTTAAATCTGACTTAAGATCATTTAAACTATTTGAAAATAAATAAGATCATTGAAGTCATACAAAGAATAGATTGGGTACATAGTCGATTTTAACACAAAAACAGTAAAATATTAAGACGTATGAAACTGACGTCTGATAAACTAACTCCTACATTAGCTTTAGTAAGCTTGACCATGAGCTAAGTTTTTTAGAGGGGTTTGGCTGCAGACCGCTATGTTGAGACACCACCCATAGTTATTGTTGACATTACCTACGTTGTTTGCATAACTAACGTAACTTTGTTCACTTTAATTGTAGCTACTTAATCAACATACGCTACATTATTTATGTAGCTAATGCTTTTTCTTTGTTAGTTTTAGCTTAGCTACATTAGCTGTGCTACAGTGTTTTCATGGAAGATAAGCTCTTTCCTGTAAGCAAACTGTTTGCTAAGCTTTATTTAACGAGGTTGTGCAGGTTGGGTTTTTGACTTGTAACTTTTGGCAGCCTAACTCCTTACCCTAACCGGAAGTTTAATCCACTCCAAATAATTGTCCCATCTTCACACAGGATCTCTGGAGGTCAGAGTGACCATCAGGTTCTTGGTCATCCCTCCTAATAAGACACTTGTCCCCAGATAACTCATTTTGGCCTGGTAACCAGCTCTTTGAGGAGTCCCAGTTGGGCCAAACCTCTTCCATTTAAGAATTATTTTACATATATATATTTATGTGCATTTTTTTACTATAGCACCAGGCTGCAGCAAACAAAAAGTGAAGGGGTTCTGAATACTTTCTGAATGCAATGTATCTCTCAGATCCTTCATATGGGATTCTGTTTCTGGAACTTGCCACCAGACTTTAGCTACTGAACTCTGCCAAATTAGTTAAGTGTAGTTTAGCTATGTTCAGGCTAGCCTGAGCTTATCTTAACTTGCTTTTTTCCTTGAAAATAGGTATTCAGTTTTAATGCAGATATCATAATAGGAGCAATAACTAAGATAAGTTTAGGTTAGACTAAATGTATGAAAAGTTACAAAAGAACTGAAAGTACTTTTCAGGGTTTTTATTCAAGGCAATAGCAATGGACAGACCATGACATGTGTTTCAAAACAGTCAAAGATTAGAAGAACCCTTTATACATGAAAAGCTGTAGCCTATACAACACTATACAGGAATAATAAGAATGAACTGAAATTAAAAATGCTTTTTAATAAAATGTTTTCAAATTTCAGAGAGTAAACAGCACTGCTGTGAAGCTAAATAACCCAACCTTGTGTATTAGCTTAGTGTATTTAGCTGCACCCTAGCCTGAGCTGAAGCTTATACTTTGGAGCTCTTTTTAGCTGAAATAAATACATTTGGATGCTATAACTTAAATGTAAAAGTCAGTAATAACAGTTTATTAGAATAGAGTCAAAAGAGACAGCAAATAGCTAATCCTTGTAAAAGCTCATTAGCCTAGCTTAGTCTGTTTGTCTGGACAACAGCTGCTGTTTTAATCTGACAAAGACTTGTTTTCTCGTATTTTACATGTACTTAAAGGTCAGTAGATACACATCAGCTAAGCAGCTTCTAAGTTTAAACTCTTTCTTCAAGTTTACTGTTTCTGTTGTTATAATATGGGATTGTTCACTGTTGACTAGTAGCTCTTCTGTTGTATTGGTGCTTTTGCTTTATTTTATCATCATGTAGCCTACACTTCCTAACTTTGAGGAAAAATGTTGATCCTAATTAAATTTCCTGTTCTTTATTTCTAGTTCTAGTTCTAATTCTTTTAAAGCCACTCTGCCTTTTATCTGTTTTATCAATTAATTACTGAAGATAAGATCTATTATGTATCTTTTTATCTCAGATTCATGTGTTTTCAATTTGTGAAAGAACAAATTTACACATTGTTTGAAACCATCTCTAAAAAATGTTCAAAAGCTTTGTAATCTATGATCTATGTTTGATTTTTTTCTTACCAACTTTTCCTCAACATGTCCATGAAATCTTTCCATTTTCATGTGCTTCACTTGGCATGAGTTCATATGCATTTTCTCGTTTGCAGCCTCTAACCATCTTTCAGAGGTCCCTGACCACCATGCAGATCCAGATCCAGGGCCTGCTGCAGTTTGCGGTGCCTCTCTTTCCTACAGCTGAGGTATCACACGCACAAGCTTTAACCTTTTGCTACTATTCTGAAATCATTAGCTGCATTAGAAAGATTTTTTTCGAACAAGTGCTTCACTGTGTCGTACGCTGACCTCTCCACAGAGGGACCTGCTGGGTATCCAGCGTTTGCTCAACTCCTCGGAGGCCAGTCTGCACCAGCTGACCGCCCTGCTGGACTGCAGGGGGCTCAACAAGGTTTGTTGAATGCTTCTCTAATTGGCACCACAGCAGAACAACTGGGTCAACAGGGGAGTAAGTGGCCACGCAGGAAAACAGCATGAAACTGAAAGTAGGACTAGGGAGAGAGCAAAGCAAACCCTTAACTGAAAGAATTTGAAATCAACTCTTTTTTTTTTCTTTCCTGTACTGTTTAACTTGTGCAGCATGGCTCACAACTGCTGTGAGTTTATATGAATAATATGGGACTTCCCGCTGGATGTGCATGATATGAATGAAATATATGCCCTCCTAAAGATGACACACTTCACTGCTTCGAGTGCTTTTTCATCTTTGCTTCATTTTGTCTGCTGTGAATTCAAATATGGCAGCAAAGGCACTCCAGCTTTATTCTCTATCTGTTTTCCCCCTATAGGACTACCTGGATGCGATGGTGGGGGTGTGCTATGACGGGGTGGAGGGTATGCTCTACCTCTGCCTGTTCTCCGCCCTGGCAGCCTGTGCCTTCACTGTCATGCTGTGTGCCATTCCCCGGGCGTGGAGACAAATGGCCTGCAGGTTAGTTCGTTCTCTGCACGCCTGCCCGAGCGCCCTCATTTCCTCCTGCAGCCATCTCTATGCAGCTTTTTTGTCCTCTGTGTGCCAACAGATAATAATTTTATATCTTTTAAATCACGAACAGATGTTTTGCTGCAAAAAAAACACAATTATGTATATGCAGCGCTGCAAAATACTCTCACTAGTTGTGCATATTGTAAATATCAGGGCTTTTTAACACCGTAAGGATGATTTTGCATGTTTTCACACAGTACAAAGAGCATAGCTGGCTCCAGTATTATGTTATTCTCCTGTCCTTTCGAGCTGCATTGTTTTGACCTATTTCAGAAAACAATGAATAATATCATGCAGAGTTTGGAGACTAGCTTTAAAAAGGTTATCCATCACAATGAGCTATCGCTAACCTTTGTGTCTTTGTCAGTTACATTCTCATTGTGTAGTCATAAAGATGTAAGCAGGGAATGTTTGAAAACTTCTTCTAAAGATGCACTGACACTTAAGATGTTAGCAGCATAGATGTCTGCCAAGAAAACAACAAAATTCACATTATCTTTATGTCTGTATTTTTCATGGGAGGATTTTCTGACAGTAGAGCTTAGACGCTCATAAGAAGCTGGCTGTCACATCTCTGACTGATTTTTACTCTGGAAAACATCACTGAGAGAGACTCCCTGCTCACAGCTGTATGACGATGCAATGTTATCAAACATTTGTCAAAAAAGATCTTTTAACGTCAGCTATGATGGATCATAGGAACACAGAAAGTTTCAAGGCTTTGTCAGCGGATTTGACACAGTACTAAAGGCAGACATGGCTTCAGTGAAGGAAGGAAGTCAAGCTAAAAACCTCCCCCATGCATTTTGAAATGGCTGGAAGCAATGTTGCGTAATGTGTGGGGGCTAAAACCTTCAAAACTTCAGTTCAAGTTAAAATCAGACTCTGTCAGGTGTTTGCAAAGTTTGACACTGCTCACCTTTAGATAAAATGGACACAGATCTGCCAAGAAATGATTGGAAGATATGTCCCTCTTTTATTCATCCATCTTATCCCTGA
This sequence comes from Cheilinus undulatus, assembly GCF_018320785.1. Lineage (NCBI taxonomy): Eukaryota > Metazoa > Chordata > Actinopteri > Labriformes > Labridae > Cheilinus > Cheilinus undulatus. The sequence continues at coordinate 29,844,562 of NC_054884.1, read as the reverse complement.
TTTGGACATAACAGTGCTCTAAATTTTGGGAGAATAGTGCTCATTATTTAGTCATTACATTTTGGGGCTTGTACATGAGAGGAATAGTTATTTGCTACATTTCCAAATTAGCAATAGCCAGTCCCAGAGGCATTTTTTTTTTCATTGTCTGTCCATTCATCCATACAAGTCCCTAACCTGACATGCCAAACAGATTGTTTTATTCAATGCATGCGATATTTTTCACATCCATCCAGACAACACCCTATTACGGAAGAGTATTAGGGCCACTGAAAAAAAAAAAATTGAGACGAATTTTTTTTTTTACTTGTAAGAAAAAAGTCAGAATTCTGAGATTAAAGTCAGAATTCTGAGAAAAAAGTCAGAATTCTGAGATTAAAGTCAGAATTCTGAGTTTAATCTCAGAATTCTGAAAAAAAAAATTCTAAACTTTTTTTTCATTTGAAGAGTAAAGTCAGAATTCTGACTTTAATCTCAGAATTCTGACTTTAATCTCAGAATTCTGACTTTTTTCTCACAAGTGAAAAAAAAATTTTCGTCTCAAATTTTTTTTTTTTTTCAGTGGGCTCAATACTCTTCCATACTCTATAGATGGTGTTTTGGAAAGGTACTTTCACATTGATTGGTGGTCAACACAACATCTGACATTTCAGGCAAGCTCCATCCAGAGGAATAAACTACATAATAGGAGCTAAAAGGCAGCTCAGAAGGCAGCCGCTGTTTACTATCAGTGGAGCGCCCTAATAAATCAAATACTTGCCACAGAGCAACAAAAACCTTTTCTTTTGCTAAAGAAATGTTATTTATTTCTGCTTAAACTGTTTCTACAGCTACATCCATACTAATCTCTTCACTAGCAGCTATTGTTTATGGGTCTGCAGTCACTCGAACCAAACTGCACCCGTAGTTACTGCCCCTTTCTCCTATGATTACACTGATTGGTCTAATCATACTCTGACCAGGAACAAGCTTGAATCTGTGCACAATTAACCCAACCAATATGATACGATGTGATACAGTAGGATACGATAGGACATGATAGGACACGATAGGATATGATACGATACAATACAATATGATATGATACAATATGATATGATACGATGTGATATGATATGATACAATACAATATATGATATGATACGATACAATATGATACGATGCGATATGAACTGATACTTTTTTGTCGTGCTGCACACAGCTGCCACCACAGCAACAGATTTGATCAGTAGCAATAACAACAATTCACATTTAACAACACAATTTACAATTACACAGAGTAGAAGAAACACAAACAATACCATTGCACATTAGCCATATTGCAAACAATATGTGTAAAAATTACAGTCATAAATTAGGGAAAAAATATATAAAAATGGAGAAAGATAAAAACAGAAAACAGTGTGACGTGTGATGATCAGCTTTGCTTTGTTAAGGAGTCCACCTATCTGGGCCGTTCTTGTGAATGCAATATCTCTACAACCTATTGAGGGATTTTCTTCAGCCTGTGCACAAATGTCCACTCTGACTTAAGGAAGAACTAATTAGATTTTGATGGTTGGGAGTCAAAGGTCACTGTGACAACAAATAGTTTGAGTGCAATATTTTAAGAATGCACTGAGGGAATTTTCTCACATTTACAACAAATCTACGCTTTCACTTGAAGGTTAACTGATTCGATTTTGGAGGTCAAAGTTCATTGGTTTATGTATCAATTTGATCCCAATACACTTGACTAGCTTTTTAATCCAAAGCATGCAGCTACACCATTTAAGAATTAAGATTTCTACCAATTATACGACCACAAAAACCATGCTAGAGTTTCTTTTTGACTCCCCACTGTACAGCATGTAACCCCCCAGGTGGAAGTTCTAGTTTGAGTCATGCTATCGACCCGTGGTTCACAACCTTTTCCTTGGAACTCCTTGGATTCTTGCATGTAATAGAGGCTAAACCACCCTTCAACTCCAGGACCCCAGTGGTGTCAAAATTAACATAAATTTGAATTTGATCTCATTATAACCCAAATTACAAGTGTAGCTGAAAAAGTAGCGCAACATTTTTGTTGAAATGTATATTTTTCTAGTAAGCTACCACGTTTGTCCAGGGTAGCTAAAATTCCACAATTTTTCTTCATTCGAACAACTTTAAGCTGCTGAATTTGCTATTTGCTGTTTGCCCATTGATGTACAGAAAGAAATCACTTTTATACTTCAGAAATAAATTAAAACATGATGATATCAAAGCAAGTTCTGTTTGTTTTTTTCCTTTGATTTCTGAGCTAAATATGGCTACAGTTAGGGTATGGACATTGTCCATCATTTTTTACTTTAACAACAATAATCCCAGTAGTTTGTTGCAGCAGTGACCTTCTCATGTGTATTTAAACACATGTAAGCACGCATGGCTTACACACACCAGACTGTATGTTAGCCCTCCTGGGACGGTACCGCTTACAGGTCAAACACCTCCAGACTAAGCTAATCATCCACCTCCTCTCCTCCCCTGTTTATAGAGAACGAGATTATGACGACATCGACGAAGAGGACCCATTTAACCCCCGAAGGAGGATAAGCTCTCAAAACCCCAACCTCACCAACATGCACAGCTTCTGCAGCTACAGCAGCAGTATGGGCAGCCAGAGCAGCCTGCACCGGCCCGCCCCGGCTTTAACCAACGCCCCCATGTCTGAATACATGTGAGTGAATGGAAATCTGATGTCTGAGTATCATATGTTTTCAATATTTCTGCATCTGAGCCTTTTCTAATCTTTCTTCTTCAGGAACCACACAGCACTATTTGGGGGAAATCCACGGTACGAGAATGTGCCTCTGATAGGACGAGGCTCTCCACCCCCCTCGGTGCGTTGGGTCCCAGAGGCCAAGTCCTTCCTTTGATGTCACTTTCTTCTGTGATAAAAAGACTTAGATTCAAAGTACAAGACATTGCTTCATAATGAATAAATGCTGCTATGCATAATATTCACTTGGCAGCTATTTTTCTCTGACATCAGTCCCTGGGTGGGGAGTATAATCTGTTCAAAATATGGCCATAGTCTCAGCGTTGTCACCCATTCCTTTAGGGAAGCATTCTGAAGTTAAACCCTGGTGCCATCCTGGAAATGTTGACTTTTGGTAGCAGGCAAAGAGATGGAGTTGAAGCTTCCTGATAATACAGCACACCTATTTGTCAAATCTGCCCAACCCTAATTATGTCAATCAATCAAATTCTTTATTTCAGACCCAGGGGGATCCATAGTTCAGAGTAAATAAAATAAATGTAAATCTTTGCAAGACTATTGTCTGATGGGTTATGAAAAAGTCCTCTCCCATAAAGTTTTACACTAAAAAATAGTAACTTTATTGGTAAGGGAATTTCAAAACCAAGGGGCTTACAGAGTGCTTCGAAAAAAAACAAGTGGCCTAGACAGCACAGCAACCAACAGCAAAAGAAGCCAAAACATAGACAAACACAGACATTGTAAGAAACCAGGCAAAAAGACAACATGAGAACCCAGTTGTCATTAGACATCACAAGAACCAAAGCATCATGAGCCATCAGAACAACCCAAAAGTCACAAGACATCATAAGAATCCAGATATCCTAAGAAATTATGAGAACCAGGGCATTATTAGAATCCAGATATTGTAAGAACCAAGACATCATAAATTGTCATTAGTAACCCAAACATCATAAGACATCATCAAAACCCACATATTGCAAGAAAACAGGCTTCACAAGACATCATTGGAACCCAGATTTGATCAAATCTCTGTCGTCATAAGACATCATTAGAACCTACATATTGTGAGAACCAGGACAACATAAACCGTCATAAAACACACATGTCATAAGACAGCATCAGAACCCAGATATGGTAAGAACTCAGATGTCATAAGACACCATGAAACCAAGACAAAAGAAGACATCATTAGAACCCAGATTTTGTAAGAACCAAGCCATTATGAGAACCCAGACACTGTAAGACATAATGGCAAGTGAGGCATTGTAAGACATTTTAAGAACCACAACACTGTAAGAACTCAGAGACTGTAAGAAATCATCAGAATCTAGATATCTTAAAAACCCAGACATCAGAGGATATCATGAGACCCGGACATCAGAAGACATCAAAGAACCCAGATACTGTAAGAACTCAGACATCTTTAGGGGTCATGAGAACTCTGTCCCAAGAATCAAGAAATAATAAGACATCACTACAACCCAGACATTACAAGACAGCATGGGAAGTCAGGCATTATAAGACATCATAAAACCTGACTTTGTATAATCAGAAGACTTTATGAGAACTCAAACACTGTGAGACATCATCGGAACCTAGACTTTCTACAACATTATAAAAACCCAGACACTTTAAAATCCTTAACACCGTTAGAAATCAAAGAACCCAGACATTGTTCGAACCGGACCAAAAAAAGATTTAATTATTACCTAGACACAGGAGGACATCCTAGTAACTCAAACATCAAGAGACGTTACAAGAACCTAACATCATCAGACATTATTAGAACCAAGAAACTGTTAGAACCCAGTCATTCTATGACATTTATGAACTCGGGCATCATTAGAACTTATGTTAAAGAGGGGGTAATATATATTTTCTGATTTTTAAAACATAAATATAAAGTCACAATATTGGGTGTCCATACTTCCCACATGCAAATTTTCAAACCGCAAGATAAACGTATGTGGCAGTAATCTTGGAATTAGAGTGTAAACTGATGAAAACAGTTCGTTGGGAATCTCTCTGAGACCTTCCCAAGACAAGATTTCGATGGGGCGAACTGATGAGGTCATTGCAATAGGATCTCCTGACTAGTTCGTCCGTGCTGCCGGCAAAGCAGAAAACAGACCGCCCCCACAAGATGAACAGAGATGAACAAATACACCGCTAAATGAGGCGAGGGATAAGTCCATCATTGCCAAAGCCATTTAGAGACACAGTAATTAAACACTTACCAAACAGATACGTCCTTCTCTTTTCTTCACTGCTGCTGGTTTTCTTCCCCCTCTCTCTCCAAACTATCAGGATCAGACTCTGGGTCTAACACATATAGATGTATATCAAAATTCACCATATTTTACTCAGTCGGACCAGTTCATTCAAAGTTTACAACTACTAGCATAGCAACATAGCCACATTAGAAGGGGCGGTCACAAAACATTGAGTCCTGCCGCTGGCCAGCCTCCGGAGAAAGAAATTAGCATGTTTACATACTGTTTAAAAGTGGGTCAGAATAGGTTGTGCCTCTATAGGCACAGACTGTATTGGACATAAGTTTTTCTACTCTGTAAGGGCCCAATATAGCTGTTTGTCAGGAAGCTTAAAACAAGCCTCAACTCCAACTCATTGTTTTGGTTGATCTAAAGTTAGTTTGAGATTGTGATTTCAAAATGGCAGCTGTGGATTGGATCAAAAAAAAAAAAAAAACTTAGTAAATCAATGGCTGGTGTCCCTTGGGTTTTGTTCAGTATTTTCTACAGTCTGTGATTATTCCCACTTTTAAGTTACCACTGGACACCTTGGAACACTTTTATATAGTAACACAAGCTTTCATCTACTCTTTACTGCTGACATTAGTATTTTTTATAAGTACCTGGATGCTAATGTTAGCTGTTAGCTGTTGTCTGATTTTAGCTGAAGGATAAATAAATGTTGTTTAATCTTAAATTTTGGCCAACTTTTGCTCCAGTCTGCAAACAACTGAGAAGCAGTAAAATTATACTGGTATACTTATTTGTAAAACTTTGAACACACCAGTTTGTCATTATTACAGTAGTAAAGTATTCCACCCCGAGCATGGTGTCCAGATAAATGGCTGCCATCTGAACAGTCAGTTTCATCCAAAGTTAACTTGATGTTTAAGTTCATGTCTGTCCTCAGATTTAACCTTAATAACATCAAAATTTAAAGCCATACTCTTAAAACTTCTTAAGAACAAGTTTTTATACACTTGAACATAATGACATTATCAGATTGTGTGCACTGTGCCTTCTTCTGCTTTCCATATCTTACATGGGGCTGACTTGCAGTAACAGAGCAAGGCGAGGAGAAGTAATGTAGTTAATATTTTATCATGAACTGAACATCATTTAGCTTCTCCTGGGCCACGTTCCCAGGAGGAAGTGACACGGGTCTTAACCCATAAGCTCCCTAGTTGACACTGAAGGTTTTCATCCGCAATGAACAATTTCATCTCCAGCTGGGCCGCTTGTCTCTTGTTACTTTACATCACGGAGCCAAAAATAGATACATTTTGGATTAAATTTTCATAGGGCACAGACTCTAAATAACAGGGTGCACAAGTGTGATGAAATGCAGTTAGATACACTGTGCAGGAATTTAATCAAACTCACAGTTAAAGGTCACATAGGCAGTTATATATAGTGCAGTCTTTGTGCTTTTGATACATGTCCAGCCAAAGAAATATGCACACTATTTATTTATATGAAATAGATTTAATTACAGAAGATATCAAGAGTACAATGAAAAGTTAAAAAAACACAACAGTAATGTAAAAATAGACAAAGGATAGTACATTTTATATTGTATAATTTAGATGTATTTTAAAGATGTCCTACATGTGTTTTGCAAAATGAAGTATAATGATTAACTTAAGATCATTGTTTTGTCCCAGTTTAAGGGCTACAACCTTCGGAGTGCACAGCTAAACACTATTTTGAAGGCTTCTTCAAATGCAGTCATATAAATTGACATACAGCGCATATTTACAGTCTAAGCATGGTTTAAGCACAATAAAATAGAAGTCAAATAATAAGTCTGATGAGGACTCAGTGTATGTATAACCTTGTAAATCCCTATGGCTCTTTAGTTAGGGCACATTTCAGTGTTTTCTTGAAGTTTGTTAGCCCATTCATGACATTCAAGAGCGATAGTCTGGCATTAAATAATCTACATGTGTAGATATATTCAAGGACAGCTGGTGATGCAGTCATTCACAGAACAAATTGTCTCAGTTCAGATAGGCCTGAGCGTTCTACACCAACTATGAAGGCTGGTTTCTTCATTTGTTGCAGTTCTTCAAAGGATGCAACCCTGAAATGAGACACAACCATAGAAACTAGATGGTGCTAGGTTGAACTTGACTTTTCTCTACAAACCCAAACTTCCTCCTCACAGTTTCTGGTACCTGCAAGCTATCTCTAATGAGCTGTTTGATTCAAACCTCTTTTATTTTCAATTAAATACACAGAACGGTGCTAATATAGACATATCAGATTATTCAAAGGAACATTTCAATGTAGTACTGTTGGTGCCATGCAAAATTTATTTTAAGCAAAGTTTTGAATCTAACATGCTTCTCACTGCAGATTTAAGTATTTTTTTCTCATCAGTCATCTTCCTCATTAACATTCAGTCTAAAGCTCCAATTGATTCATTACAAAAAATGTGATGCACTCTGCCTTATGACTTCCCTAATTAAAATCAGCCTGCACTGTTTAATTAAATTCTCCCTCATGACTAAAAGTGTGCAGCACCATGCAGTCGTCTACAGCTAACGGCTTCTTTTATGTATTTTTTTGTTTGTTCGTTTGTCATGTGTTTGTTTGTATCTTTCATTTTCTATATTTCCTCTTTTCTTTCATCAACTTTTGGAGATATACTCTCAGCAATATAGAAACCGAGTAAGTCTTTTCAACTCTTTTCAACAGGACTAACTCCCTCACTTCTCCTTCGTTGCATCTCTCTGTCTTTTTTCCTCTCCTTCTCCTTCACATCATTCTGTTTGGTTTGTCTTTCTGGCATGGATTTAACTCACAACCTGTTGTCCTCATTCCAGAGAGTCTGTTTGAGTCAGTAAGAGTTTGTCTGCCCCTGGTGTTCACTGGGTGCTACTGTAGTCCCTTGGTCCCTTTTTTCACAGTGAACCTCCCTGTGCATGCAGATCTGCTCTAGTCTTTCAGCTTTATACCTCAAGTTGCAACACATGTGAAGCACCTGGTATTCTGAGCCACTGAACCCAATTTATCTGGGTTTTGTCAGATTTAGAAGTATTTAAGAAAATGGTATGAAGATAATCATAAATCATATTAGTTACTGATTTTAAAGATTTTTTTATGCAGCTTTTTAACATTTTGAGGATATGATTGAAAGCAGTGGCTCTCAAAGGGTGGGTCGAGGCCTGACAGTGGGTTGCAGAAGGAAAATAAATCATGGCAAAAAGTGTATGATGTTCATAAGCCCTAAGCATACATGCATGCATTTATTTATCTCTGTTTTCCTATGATAACAAGCACATTTATGTTGTTTTATCAAGATTTTAATTTATCTTCCTTCCTTGGAAAAAACAAGGCTGGTTTTCCCACACTATATCTTGAGGAAAATCCTCAAGATTTCTTGAAACTTTACCAAAATGTATCATGGGCAAAATATTAAATACAATGTATGCACGCATGTCCTTTCAGGGCTTACATGATGTCTGTTTTGTCTTGTCTCTTTTTGCATTCATAGTTTGTTCCATCCAAGGTCCAAATTGCCTAAATTTTCATTTTCCAATCAATTTGAGTGGTTGAAAGTTTTCAGAAATTTGTGCCACAATCTCCCATGGTGGTGAGTACGGTGGCTGTGCCATTTGAGAACCACTGCTCTAAAGGAATAGTCCACAAAAATCTTACTGTTGAACTATAAAACATCCTATTATTGCAGCTGTAATCAGGGGAGATTCACAGCAGTTGAGTGAATTGAAGCTGTAGAATCTTGTAAAAATGTGTGAATATGTTGATCATATCTCTCCAGCAGCATATTTGCCTTTCTACAACCTTGTAACAAGAAAGCATAATTCAGCTAATGCCAGAGCAAGAAAACGTGCCCTGGAGAAGAACCAGGAAGGCAAAAATCCAAAGATGCAGGTGAAAAAAAAAAGAAAAAGGTTGGAACGTATTGGCAGGGAGGCACAATGCAATACTTGCCCTCCTCCAGAGCTAAGATAGTCTTTAAAAAAAGCTAAATGGATAAGGTTCAGCATACACAGTGCCATGAAAAAGGTATTTCCCCCCAATGTCTTTTTTTTTGCATATTTGCCACACTTTAATGTTTCAGATCATCAAACTAATTTTAATATGAGACAAAGATAACCCAAGTTAATACAAAATGCAGTTTTTAAATGATGATTTTATTTATTGAGGGAAAAATGCCATCCAAACCTACCTGGTCCTATGTGAAAAAGTGGTTGTGCCACTCTTGGCAGCAACAACTGCAAGCAAGCATTTGCGATACCTGGTGATGAGTCTTTCACATCACTGCAGAGGAATTTTTACCCACTCTTCTTGGCAGAATTTTTAAATTTTGCCACATTGTAAGGGTATTGAGCATGAACAGCCCGTTTAAGGTCATGCCACAGGATCTCAAGTCTGGACTTTGACGAGGCCACCCCAAAACTGTCATTTTGGGTTTTTTAGCCAGGTGGATTTTCCGGTGCGTTTCATATCATTGTCCTGCTCCACAACCCATGTTTACTTGAGCTGTAGGTCACAGTCTTCTTCAGGATTTTCTGGTGGAGAGCAGAATTCATGATTCCATCAATTATGGCTAGTTGTCCAGGTCCCGAAGCAGCAAAGCAGCCCCAAACCATCACACTGCCACCACCATGTTTGACTGATGGTCTGATGCTCTTTTAATTAAATGCTGTGCTATTTTTACACCAGATGTACCGGGACGCCACCTTCCAATAACTTCAACTTTTGCCTCATCAGATTATTTTCCCAAAAGTCTTGGGCATTATCAAGGTGTTTCTGGCAAAGGTGAGACAAGCCATTTTGGTCAGCAGTGGTTTTTGCCTCGGAGCTCCCATGGATGCCATTTCTGCCCAGTCTCTTTCTTGTTGTGAAATGGAACACTGACCTCAACTGAGTCAAGTGAGGCCTGCAGGTCTTTAGATGTTATTCTGGGTTCCTTTTTGACCTCCTAGATGAGTGGTTGATGTGCTCTTGGAGTAATTTTTGTAGGCCTGGCCACTCCTGGGAAAGTTTGACATGGTTCCAAGTTTTCTCCATTTGTGGATAATGACTCTCATCGTGGTTTGATGGAGTTCCAAAGCCTTGGAAATGGCTTTATAACCCTTTCCAGACAGGTAGATGTCAGTGACTTTTAGCTTACTTCACAAGACAGACAGGTTCTATTAAAGGGATTTCTTGATTCACAACTGAACTTAACTTTCCAAAATAATATGGTTAATCACAGTTAATTATTCATGATATAATTCATGATAGTTTTGGATGGCCTTTTCCCTTCATAAATTAAATCATCTTTTAAAAATATTAAAGTTTGAAACATTTAAAGGTGACAGATATGCAAAAAATAAGAAATCAGTTGAGGGGCAAATACTTTTACCCAGACCTGTAGTGTAGCTGATGAAGTAAATGTGAGCATATGCTGGGGTGTGGGCAGGGAGTTGGTGGGAACGTATTTGGACAGTTTGAATGGGAGAGGAATGGCAGGATGTTACATGACAGGAAATGTTATTAAGTGGTTTGACATTTGGGAAAGGGCAACCCCTTGGTGATAAAGTTTCTAAATTAGTCACCAAGCAGTACTAGACAGGTTTTTGTCTGGAACCAGAGAGATTCCTCTCGGTTTGCTTACAAAAAATATAACCCTTGGACAAACTTGCTAGGGTTGCTGCTGAAAAGAATCCAGACTTCTGTGAATCAAAGCTAAATACAGCTGCTGTTCCTTACCTACCGCTGATCTTTTCAGAGCTGTCTGAAAACCCAACTTGTCATTGGATTTTCACTAAAAGGACAGATTTTTAGTCAACTATTCCTTTAAATCACCTGTGATGTCTTTTAAGCTGATGATTCGGCTCATGCCTCACCTGTGAAATCACACCCTTAAGTGTATGAAATCAGCTTGTAATGTTGTCTGCTTATGTGTATGTGTTTACTTAACTCCACAGTACTCACCAAGTATGAGGGCCACCTATCTGTCCATGACCGAGGAACAGAGAAGACACTTTGGGAACGACTTCCAAGCATAGACTTCTTTAGCTGTCTGAGGATGGATACACCTTCACATTCACATTCACACACTGAACAGACAAAATGGACAGTGTGTAACATGTCGTTGGTCCAGGACGGTGCTGTGTCAGGACAATGGAACCACATCTGTACACTCACTAATGATTCATCACCACTTCTGGTCTCATTTGGAGGAACGTGCTAAATATGTCTGACGTGCTGTCAGCTTTACCTTGTCATAACGTTGAGTTACTTTGCTTGACAACCTGATTGGTGTCATCTATTAAGTTAAATTTATGAATAAAAGGTGAGACAGCTAAGATTTGACTCTTACTTTAGTACTTTAGTTTATATTTCAAGGAAAGCAGATGATTAATGGCACATCCAAGAGGTGAAAGACGCAATTTTGAGGTAAAATGTACTCACCTTTTTACAATAAAATCAAAAATAGAAAGGCAATTCAAAACTAGCTGTCTCTCCTGATAGAACACATTTTTCAAAAATTCAAATCCAGGCCTCCAAAGAGAAAAATGCGAGCATGACAGCTGGTGTAAACATGGCATATTATTTTCTACACTCTGCTAGGGGCTTTTTATTTATGAGGCACAAAGCCAGCAGTGGCAGCACTCAGCACACAGCAGGCGGAGGAGGCTTTGTTGAGGTATAATTTATTTACATTCACACACAGGCATGCCTCGAGTGAAGCTTTGTGTTCCTGGAGATGACACTACCCTGAGACCACGACTTCTGTATATAAAGTGTACAATAACAGTCTCATTCTGATGTGGTTTATTTTGATTTTGTTTAAACAATGTGCCATTTTTATATTTTTTTTCTAGTTTTTTGTGACGATGTCACATAGGATCACTGATTTGTTTCTTGTATTTTCTAAAGGGCAAATAATTCATGTTTTATGCATATCTAACCCTGCTAATACAAAAGAAAATGTAGTTTCTGTCATAACTCGGGAAGCTGTGCTCCTCTAACATTGATTAATTAGAATATTCAGGTAATATTTCTATCAATTCAAAGCATCCAACAAGCTCATGTTTGCATTGACTAACAATGATTTTCTGTAGGGGTGTTAAATACATAAAATTTTGTTTATTAATTATTTTTTTAAGTGTAATTTCTCTCAGCATGAAACATTGTACAGGCACTTTTTGTGGTGCTTAATTTTGTGTGTGGCCTTGAACTATAAGGTCTAACTGTGCGTTGAATAAATCAGTTTTGAGTACAACTTCATATGTCTTCACTTTCTGTTATCGCCTGTGGGGAAACAATGATAAAGGAAAAATTATATGAAAAGATAAGAAACAACGTAACCATAATGCTGACTAATACTGCTATCAATACACAGCTTTTGAAAAGACAAAGTTTTGGAAAGACATTTATTGACACATTACAATGTAACGATTAGTAATATTTGCATAAAATATCGTCTTGCACCAAAATTCTGCAGTGATCACAAGCTGGATGATCCCTCTCCTCATTAGTCTGCAGAACACAGCATCTTTGGTTTCCAAAAACCATTTCAAAATTAGATTCAATTGACCACAGAACATTTTTCCATTTTGCCTGAATCCATTTTGAATTAGCCTTAGCCCAGAGAAGACACGGCATTTCTGGATTGTGTTCACATATGGCTTCTTCTTTTCATTATACAGCTTTAACTTGCATTTGTGGATAGCATAGCGAACTTTGTCAACAGACAATAATACCTGGAAGTGTTCCTGAGCCCATGCAGTGATTTCCAGTACAGAATCATGCCTGTTTTTAGTGATCACAAGTATCCAATATTGACCATAAGCCTTGTCCCTTGCACTCAAGAGATTTCTCTGAATTTTTTGATATTATATTTTGTAGATGATGAGATATTCAAAGTCTTTACAGTTTCACACTGAGGTACATTTTTTCTGAAATTGTTCCACAATTTAAAGACAGTTTTTGGCAGATTGTAGAACCTCAGCTCATCCTTATATCCAAGAGATTTTGCCTCTTTAAAATGCTCCTTCCATACCCAGGAATTTTACTGACCTGTTAGCCAAATAAGCCTTTTGTAGCCCTGTCACTATTTTTTGAGGTGTGTTGCTGCCATCATATTCAAAATGAGCTATTTCTTTTCATGAAATGGTCAAATGTCTCAGTTTAAACATTTGGTATGTTGTTTATGCTTTTTTTGTAAATATAGATTTATGAGATTTGCAAATCATTGCATTTATTTTGTCATTTACTTTTGAAACAGCATACAAACATTTGGGGAGTTATGGTTGTAGATTAATAGACATATTTTTGGAAAAAAAAGGTACCTACAAATATTTTTAAACATATTTTGTTTGACTTTAGATTTAAAGACCCCCCCCCCCAAAAAAATAAATAAATAAATAAATAAATAAATAAAAATAAATAAATAAAACAGTGTTGGTACACATATATTTTTGAGAGCAATTTAATTTGTTGTGAAAATTTGTACTTTTGGTCCAACATGGGGCTGTTGGAAGTACACGAAGGCAGTTGTGGGTTTTACCAGAAGATGTCAGTATCGTCTTCTCTAAAAAAATACTGGCAGCTGTCGACTGAATTGACTGCTGTATGATAAAACCTCATCACCTGCACACAGTATGCAACCAATACAGGTTAGTTTTGGGATACTTTGACTATCAATACATGGCTAACCATCAGGTAACAGCAGACAAAACGCATATGTATATTGCACAGGTGACAGTCAACAAACATAAAGATGAGGGAAAAAATGAACTTACAAGGAAAATATACCTCATGTTAGTGGTAGTATTATTTGTACATAGAGACATTTAACACGTTTTCGTGATTAACTTTCAATAAACGGAAGTAGCATTTTTAGCTAGTTTTTACAGTTGCTAGCTTGATTAGCAACGCCGGTGCTCGCGTGTCTCCAGGGACAACATAAAGGCAACGCACGCTCACGCGCTCACACGTAAACATACAGCAGCAGGGCAGCGGAGAGCAGCGAGGAGAGGCAGACAGGGAAGTGAGCGGAGCAGGTGGACAGCTGTTGGTGTTCTCCACCTCTGTGTGCTTGGATAATTGTCATGTTCGTGTTGCTAACCTGCAGACGAACGGAAGCACAGGAGAAGGAGAAGCGGGGGAGCGTCGACGCAATTTAAGGGACGTTGAAAGAGAGAGACTGGCTGGGTGACGGAAGAGTGATAAACGTTTTTTGGTTCGGTTCAAGGTGCAGCGGAGGCAGTCAGAAACCGTTACAGAGCGGCTAAACAGAGAGTAGCTCCTGTGTTAGCAGAAGAGCGTCAGGTGTGTCAAAAGAAGAGGTAGCATGCAGGTAGGGACAGTGAGGAGGATGGTGCAGTGTCTTGTCTGCTGGTAACGTTTCTTGTTATCCTGCCGGACGGAAAGTGACCATGAAGGACACGGGGGAATCCAAGGACCAGCAATTAACTGTGAGTTAAACTTACAAAATGTCCTGTTATGTTACCTTTTTAGTCCTACGTTTGCTGGAATGCTTATGTTTTAAAAAAATATTCTAGTATGTTTTTTAAAAAGGTGAAGCATGTATCTCAGAGGTACTAACCAATACATCTGCCGCTAGCGTACACTCTTTTGGGTACTCCAGTTAAGTCCAGCAAAACGTTGTTTTCTACTCCAGTCTGTTGACATTTTATGTTTCGTATCATTTAAGTTAAAAAAAAAACACAAACAATGGAAGCTGCTTTATTTACAGTCTGGTTGTTTGGCTATATTGACTGTTAGCCTGCTTTCTATACTGATTTTATACACTGTTATGTTTGAGTTAAGGCTGGAAATTACAGGAGTCACGTATTGATAGAATGATGTTTGATGTAATATTAATAGTCAAATCTCAAGCATACACTTTGATCAGCACCTTTATGACATTGTCAAGAACATTAACGGTTGATATTAAAGTACAATTTATTGCAGATCTGATGCATTTAGTTGCATCACAATTTGTGTTTCTACTAAACAACCACATCTTTTTGTTTGATCATAAATCCCAACAGTATGTCCTAATAGTGAGTCACTGTATGCATGATTTTACAGCCTTACATTACCTGCACTGCTGCAGCCCATAACTGAATAATTGAAGTGGCTGTTTCAGTTGCCTGGCCTCTCTCTTGTCCAGCATGTAATACACTTTCTACAGGGTGCTGACAGAGAGAGTGACTTATTAATTCCCCCTGGAACTGAGGTAGATCATTTTAACAATAATGTTACTGTTATTACAAAACCCCTGCTGCAATAATTTTAACTAACTAAACTTCCTCCTTGTATGAAGACTTGCTGTGATTGTCAGAGGTTGTCTTTATCATTATATTTCCCCTTTAGAAGCTATTACCAACTGGAGGATTAAAAAAACACAGCTTTAAGAAACTAGACAGCCCATTATTGTAGAAGTTGTAAAAAATGTATTATATTTTTAAAGTCATGACAGCCACAGCCACTCAGAAATGATATAGGAAGTGTTACTCTAAAGCTGTGTTAGAGGTTAGGAGCTGAGCTGCTGCTAACTGTAGTTCAGCCCAATTTCAAGGCCCAGGTTATACGTTGCTGAGCTGCAACAACAAAAATGTAACTAACATCATGTTACCAGTTTTTGTCAAAAATTTCCTCATCTTTGTTTGGCTGGAATTCACTTTTTTATACAACAGATACTACTTTTAAAGCCTAAGTAGTCACAGTTAACAAATTTCAAACTATGAATTATCCCTGTGAATGCACCAAAGTCTTTAAAAACCAATGCTGTAGTATTCAGAATGTGCTAATTTAAACTGTTGTACAGAGCTTTGGTTATGGTGGCTATGCTTTCACTCTATTATGATGAAGCTTGGTGACCTGATGTAGTTTTCAGCTACCCTTGGATTAATTTGTGTTATTTTAATGGCAAAAATCATTTTGGATGAAAGAGAAATATATTGCAAATAGCTATAGATAATACTGATATATGGGTTCTTAGATAAGTCCAGGGTGTACCCTGCCTCTTGCCCAGTGACTGCTGGGATAGGCTCCAGCTCTCCCACTACCTCAAACGGGATAAGCAGTGTAGAAAATGGATGGATGGATTCCTAGATATTGTAGCACTTTATGTGGTTCAATATTGAACAATGTAATTGCACATCACATCTTGTCTGATATTATGCAAGCTGAAAAAAAGACTTTAAATCTAAAATAATTCTTAATAAATTGTTTGGGTATAGTTGTGTAGAAATTTATATCACATTTTATATTCCAGAAGGAAAAGATATCACATTGTCGTGAGTGTTTCCCAAGCACTGACAATACTTGGGTTGGCCACCTAGGTATATTTTCTGACCATTTTTCTTTTACTAATAGAATTAATGAATTAGGCGTCTTCTTTATAGTTTTCTGCAGCGTCTTGCTGCCGATATGATCCTGTACTTGTGCACACAAGGATAATGGTTGCCTCAGCAACAATAAGCCTTCACACATCAATCAATCAATCAATCAAACTTTATTTATAAAGCGCTTTTCATACATGACATGTAACTCAAAGTGCTGTACATGGACAAATTAAAAACATTCCCTCAAACCCACCCACCCCCACCTTTTGCGTAATATAGACAATTAGAGTCATTCCCTCACACCCACACACCCGCAACCACCCTACAGACAACAGTTACATGTGCACCCACTCACACCCACTCACACACACTGTTTCACAAACACACACAAAAATAGTGGACATTAGGCTGAGTACAAGAGGCTGAGTACAGATGAACCAGTTGAGAAAGCGCCATCAGAGGGGCCGTCTGCACCAGGAGCAGCGAGTCACCCACAGCTACAGGACACCGACGCAGGACCCAGAGGAGGGATGAGGCAGAGACACCAAACCTCCACCAGGAACCCACGAGACAGACCCCTGCAGCCATAGCCGACCACCGCTCCCGGTGCAGAGGGCTCCCCCAGAGGAAACACTGGAGATCCTAAAAATGATAAAAGGATAAAAATAAGTAAAACCTCAGTACAAATAAAATCTAAGAACTAAAATATAAAATAGCATAACTAAGAAATTAAGGTAGGAAAAGAATAAAATTCATAAATAAATACAGATTGAAGGCCTAAAATAAATAAATATCATAAATGAAATAGATAAATATTAATCAAAAGCTAAGCTAAAAAGGTGTGTCTTGAGCCTGCTCTTAAAAACATGAACGTTCTCTGCGGCCCTGAGCTCCTCTGGCAGGCTGTTCCATAGACGAGGGCCGTAGTGCTGGAAAGACGCCTCGCCATGAGTGTGTGTCCTGACTTTGGGAATGACTAAGAGCCTGCTGCCAGAGGAGCGCAGGGTCCGCGAGGACGACTAACCTCTGTGTATATAGACTAACGAGTGAAACTTTTGAAAAGGCAAGTGATACTTGCACATCTTCATAGTACATACAGTTCATACACAACAATTATACCCAAAGAAAGAGGCAGGGTGGGATCCCCACTGCCTAAGTACACCATCATTCTGTGGGACACACTAGCAACTTATTCCAGTATTGCCCAACCTTTACTCATGTAAAATGGATGTTTACTTCTGTGCATACGTCATTTGCCAGCAAAAAAATAAAATGCAGCTCTATTGGCTGTCATTCTCACTGACGTAGAATAAGTCGGTCAGTCCATTCATATGAGGGAAAACTGTCCAAAGTTTATCACTGAAGTTGGTGTAACTTTCCTCCTGTTTTCCATAAAGCTTGTATACTGAATATTATCCAGTGACTACTTGTGGAGGCTAGTTAGACCTCTCAAACAACAGGTGTCTGTTTCACTTTGAGTGATGTTAAGTATTGCTGATTGTGGTGAAAATGTCACCGCTTTAATTTGTTTTTTAATGGATCATTAATCAGGCTGTGAAGTAATTAAGAGTTGAATATGGGACTAAAAATATCAATCAATCCATTTAGATAAGTTTTTTTTAACCAAAGTCAGTGTGGTAGGAAAGAGATGTCACCAGTCTGCAATAGAGCGAACACATGTAGAGATAAGCACGTTGACAGACATATGGAAACATTTAGATATCCTTTATGCCTGAAAACATATGGATGGAATCTAAAGAAAACATCAAAAGAATATTATGCAAAATTTCACTTAAAACAACTAAGAGTGAGTGTTCTTATCATCTGGCTCAGGGAAAAAAATCATACATCCCTTACTTGACATTTCAGAGACTGCTCATGCAATTTTCTTATTGCAACTCCACCAATCTGGGCTGCAACGGGTGTCAGGAATTGAATTACAAACGTCAATACATCTGCCTCAGTTCAGAATCCAGACATATTCTATTATTACACATTAATATTACCATTTTATTTGCAATACAGGAGAAACCATGCACTAGTGTCAGTTATCCATACTCCTCAAAGGCAAAGCTCAATTCATTTTCTGACCCATGATTGAACTAAATCAAATTTCTCTGTGTGGATAAAATCCATGGATGATGTTATTCAATTTATTCTATGTGCTTCAGGTTGCCTTGAGGATCCGACCTCTCAGTGATGCAGAGCAGGAGGAGGGCGCAACAATCGTGGCCCACAGAGTGGACGACCAGGTGAGATCCTTTGCGTGTGTTTGTGTGTCAGTAAACTGTTTACCTCTTTTTACATACAGTATGCACTCATGTGACTGAGTGATAGGGTCAGTGTGTGCAGTCCAGAGGAAGAGAGGGCTGTTGTCTCTGTTTCAGGAAGCTGCACAGATAAGGTATCTGCAGCTCTTTTAAAAACAGACTTGTTTGTTAGGCTCAAATGTCATGTTTCATTTGGAAATGAATGCTGGATGAGTCAGACCTGGAGCAGAAAGGTAAACCTTTCTAACGACTCACAAAGAGCTTCACAGTTTTTCATAAGGCAAATAATGGCAGAAATCTGAACCACAGCAACAGCTCAGGCTTTAATTGGGAGCTCACAAACGCAAAGCTTTTCATGCTGCAAACATAAAACATTTGTGCAGATGGTACATTTGTCTGTAAGTGAGTGTAAGTAGTAATTATTTCTGCTATGGATTATTCATGTATCAATTATGCTGTAATTTTCGGTTAATTCATGGTTCACAGGGGGGTTCCATCCCTTCAGCTTTCTAACAGAATTAATACAACAAAATCAGTGAGTTATTGGTCAAAACGTGCTGCCAGCATTACCCAGACTACAACACTGAAACCACAATTCAGTTGGATAACAGACCTGTTTTGTTCTAGTAACAGTTTATCGATTATTACTGCTTAGTTAACTATATCTGCAATAGAGTTGAACTTGACAGTTCAGCAGGAAACAAACCTGCTACTTTTTTCTTAATTACTTCTGTTCAGAAGGCACAATATTACCAGCATAATATTGGTTTTGGCAGGTTATAGCTTGAAAAGTTAATTATCTATACTGGAAAATATGAACATTTCTGCTGATAATCACAGCCAGTTTTGGCTGTACACATTGTCAGAATATGCTAAAATGATTGTGCAGTTAAAAGCAGAATCAGTGGACCTACCTCCTCATACCCTAATCCTCTCTTCTCTGGACTTCAGCCATTTGATTTTTTTTTTCCCTTAAGAGGAATTTGTTTTTGTTTTATTCCAAGCACTTAATCAGGGTTGGCTTGGGGCACAACTATTCAAATTGGCTGTTTTATTATAATTAATTTTGATAATTCAGTTCTTGTAGGGGAAAGACTCTGTATTCTTAACATTAAAAAGTCATGTATGTATGGGTAGAGGTTTTTTTGAAGGATGTGATTTCTTAAAAGAGAGGCCAAACTTTAGTGCTGTTTACAGTTGTGCCAACTGTTTAAATTGCAGGGGGTAAAAAAACAATCTTGAGCTACTTTTGAGTCCCTAAAGTAGCGACAAATTCAGGGGAAAGAGTTCAAATAGCTCACACAGAGGCGAAAACAGTCATGGATTAAAAACCTCCATCTAAAGCTGGGAGAAGTGGAGTCAGTCAGTACTCATGTATGGTCCAAGCAGTTTGGTTAGGTGTAGTAAAATTTGTCATGGCTAAGCTTGGCAAATTTGGATGGGATTGGAAATCCATCTGTTTTCTTAGCAATCTGGATCATTTGGCTAAGCTTAGTACCAAGAGCTGGTGTTCTAAACAACTTCTCATTTTGTACTGACTTTTTAAATGTGTATAAAGCCTCCTACAGACTGCATTTTTAACAATCTTACACATTTCTGGCATGCTACACTGTGTGACATGAATCTCATACATCAAGTTTGATGTTTGCAGACTGTACTATGACAGCTCCATCTAATTGCTGTTGAATTGCAGGCTACCACATACACCAATATGCAAGAAATAAACATCAGTGTACGCCACATCAGTGTGTGTCGACCATCTATGCCGCCAGTGCCGTGGTAAATAATGAAGCAAAGCAACAACTAATTTCATTAACTGTAGCATTCATACACTTAGAAAAACATCTGAGATCAAGATTTTCCTCCTTGTTGGAATCCCATAATGTTCTGCTATGCAGTATTAACCTGACACGCCAGATGGATTTGTTTCACACATCCATCTGGGAAAGCTTCAATAGGAAACGTTTGAGAAAAGGCAGAGGATTTGAAAAAAACTCGGAGTATGATTGGGTGAATGTTCTGTCTATCACATGGCCAATAAGAGCAACTAAACACTTGACATAGCTGCTATCGAGCTGCGCATGCACAGCTACCAAGGAATAATGCGAAACATGGCAACTATAGGCATGTAAGTACTCGACTTTTGTGGTTTTTGAAAAGAAAACAACTCAATGCTGTTCTTTGTTCTTCTTTTAACAAAGAAATGTCGTCTAGTTCTGATAAAACTGGCGCTTTGGCAGCATCCACGCTAAGCTCTTCCACCGTAAGGGCACCGGCCTGTTGCTGCTGCTTGTTTACGTCACGACTCTGAAAGTACTGCCCCCTCATTGCTGATTGGTCCTGTCACTTTCTAACCGGGCCCAAACGATTCAGATGGGAGCTTTGCGAGATTGATTCGCCAGTGAAAAACAAGGAAACGGGTGTATCCATCTGCTTTGCAAGGTTAATGCAGCATCGCGTTTATCGTTATGTCATTTCTTGTTGCATTCCTATTGGTCAGTTAGTTGATTTAAGTTGTCGCAGCAGTCACATTGTGAGATGGTCATCCTAAATTTCTGACACTGTCGGAATTTTATCCCAGGCTATCTCTGGTTGCAAGACCATGACAACAGTCGTCTGCCAACCTGTGCCACAGTGCGATGTTGGACCACCATTTTAGTGCCACAAACAACACGACTGGTCATCTTTCAAAAATGGAAGAAAGCAAAGAAAGGAAACTGGCACTCAAAAGGAGTCAGCTCATAGAACTTGTTAGTTTGTGAATAACACATCATCGTTTGGTTACTTTTTATTTAAAGTATGTTTGTGATAAAACAAGGATTAAAGGCTATTAAAGAGGTACAGCTAGCTTTTTAGTTCAGGACAGGATTTCTCAAGTCTCTTGTCTCCCTTTATCTGGCTAACCATGTAGTAAGAGGTTTACTACCACACCCCACCACAATCTGACTTTCGTGTGCCATTGGATAACATAACAGCATACAACCTATTGGTATCAATATTAGTTACAATGAGTGTGAAAGTGTTGGCATATCCATCAAACTTCAAATAATCTGCATCGCTAAATTTAATTTAAGGTGATGTTTAGAGCTTCAAAAATTTAAAATTTACTGGTTCTAGCCTCCCAGTTTTGATGTATATTATTCACTATTTTTAAACACACTCAAAGAAAAATAATCAATTATTTAATTTAGAAAGTTACAGAAAAATGATCAACAATTAAAAAAAACAGTTTCACTCCAGTGTAATGCTGAACCATATAATGACTTGTTGTTAATGTCAAACACATGATTTGTTTACAGTGAAAAATGTGAACATATTAATAAAATAATTATACCAGGTTAAAATTAATAACACAATTTAATATAGTCACACCAGATTCAGGTTTTTCAAATTTAATTTATTTACAAACAGCAACATGAATGAAACCTCAGCTAGAAGACTCTAATCACACTGTAGAGGTTTTTATAGGGTCCCTACTTTAGAGACCAACCACTATGAGCAATATCTAATATTGTTACCACATGACGCCTCAAATGAGAAGCACAAGTATAAGCTCCAGGAGGGCCACGTTTCCTAGCAGGTGTCCCTCTGAATGGGTCCCTCTTGGAGACCACTTAGCAGGACCAGCAGTGAAAGTGGGATGATGATTAAGGTAGTGCGAATGATAATGAGCATCTTGACTGTGAACCTGCTGAGGTGTCTCCCCACTCACTGCCAGCTGATTGACGCTGGAATGGGTATACTAGCAGCGGACAGCTTTTCCTAATTAGCCAAGAGGAAAGTGAGAACGTAGCAACAGCTGACGTAGTGACTGCTTCGTATCATATCAGTAGTGCTGGAGAGAAACATATTCATATCACGGTGTTTAAACTTGAAGCGGGGATTATAACCCTTCTCAAACTAGATAATCCACTGCACTGTGGACTGACTGGTTTTTCTGTCCCCTCTGAAGTAATTCAATTACACCGAGTCTTAAGGACAACATCAGCACTACTGTCTGCCATGACATCATTAAAGCAGGCATGGACACGGGGGATTAGGGCACAGCAGCAGGCAGGTAGAAAAGTTGCTGACACAGCCACTGTAACAAGGCATTGTTTTTTTCCTCAGCTCAACCAAACCTCAACCTGAAAAATAGTGTTATGTTTCAGCTTTACCTGCAATTTGTTGATTTTATTCTTAAAAAGTAAAGTCCATAGAGAGTTACAAGCAAACAGACCTACTGAATGAGGTTATTTAAGGTGCACTCACGCACATTCACAGTGCAGGATTAGCTTAGCTTACAGTACACCCTTGTTATTCAGACAGTAGGACACTGGGAATCTGTTTACCCATGTCTTTAGACAGACTTACAACGGGTTGCTCTCACATGAGTACAGGGGATGAAGCCAGGTCGGTCACATCAACACATGGATGAGATTATGGATCACGGCAAGGCTGAGTCTGTTTATTTTACAAGGCACTACAATTATTGTATTCATACATTTCATACTCAAAAGATTTACTGATCCATTTTTTCCCTTTCTTAAACTCTTTCACTTCATGTTTAAATCAGTCAACGTTTTGGTACAAATGATAGCAATACAAGTACTGGTAACAATACACTTCTAGCTTAAATTTTGTCAAGGTTGTTAGGGTATCTTGAGGCGAGGTCAAATAAGGCTCTTGTCAATAAATTTCATGAAGGGTGGGACCAAATTGCTCCCTAACCAGACATATTTCTTTAACGAAAAAGACCTCAAAGGAAAAAAAAAATATATAATAACAATAATAATGATAATGATAATAATAGTGTTTACCAGAGTGATACTAGTTATTCAAAGTAGCAGAACAGCAGCTAGGCTGTACTTTGCTGTGTGCTTACAAGGCTGGCAATGATGTGATGCAAGACTACCTTCTGTCTGTCTCGACTGGTGTCTTCTTGTGCTTTATGCACTTATAGGTAACTGGTATTTCTAAGGCATATATTGTAAATGCCACATTTCTTGCACAGCCTGCTATCACTGTCTTTTTTTGCCAAAATACCTCCAGACACCACTTTTCTTAGTCATGGATGACATGGGGCATGTAGCCGCAATTGAGCTGATTAATTTAGCTTAAAACAACCTGTATGTGTGTAAGCAAGTAGTGAAAAATTACTCAAACAATCACAACAGAAAGTACCTGGGTACTTGCACCAATACCTTTAATACATGCCAGTGTCAGTTTTGATACAGGGGACTACCAGCTCTCAAATCTGCATACAGTATAATGAAATAATTGACTGGACATAAAAATAACTTCTTCAGTCCCTTTCACACTCTGTCCCTCCACAAATACATCCAACAGTGGGCTCAGTACTTTGCTTTCAAGGCAGACAATTAGCAACCATATGGCTGAGAGGTAGTGCTCAGACAGATTAGCGGGACGGTAGTGGCTGACTTGGCTGACTGGGTGGGAGTTTGCAGACCTGGCTCTTGAGGCAGAAAGCAGACATCTCAGAGCTTGCTAAGCCTGAGGAGATGAGCTCATTGGAGGGGGTTTAGCTCAGGTTAAGCCTCCTGCCAGCTGCTCTTCTCCCCTCTATCCCCCCACAGATAGACGGTCCCGGGGGGTCAGCCAATGCCTTTCAGTGACCACCTGTTGCATGTTACGCTCAATGGGCTTTCCTCGTCTTTGAGAGAGTAGTGCACAGGTTAGGTGTAGTGAGGTGGTTTTATGAATGAGATATGAAATGGCCCTGGTTGAACTTTTAAGTCGTAGTATTTTAGGAAATGTAACCAGTGTAAAAAAAAAAGGCAGTAACTCACAATGGCAGGCAAAATGTGGATGCACAGTATGTCTGGTTTATAAGATATTTCCATATATTTTCAAATGAGTTAGAGGTTATGACAGTATTGATTATATTGATGTAGTTGATGTTGATTTTCATTAAAAGAGCATAGATGAAGCCTAATGCTTAAAAAGATTCTTTGCAGAACCACGAAACAGTAATATGCTTGGTGACAACAAGATAATCTATTTAAAATATTTAGTCTAAATGAGGAATTATGATTTCACTCAGGGATGTGCTAGTAGCCCTTGTAGCTGTTCTTAATGACTACTGACTTGCTGCCACAATACTCTTGAAAAAAGCATAACAGCTGAAAGCTGACAGCATCCATACCCTCTCATAGGAACAGTGCATTTTAGCACTACATTAATCTAGAAAACAGGGATAAAATTTACCAGAGGCTGTGTCAGGTTCTACCTACATGTAACCAAAGAAATGATGTGATGATATTCAGCACAGGTTTCGACATTAACCTGTAAAGAGGACTGGAGATTGGTGTTGCTTGCGCTGCTATCTTTAGCCATATTTGGTAAACCAACTTTGCACCATTATGGTGCAAAGTTGGTTTAGAAAAAAAGATGCACGATATTGGATTTGTGCTGATATCCCATACGCCGATATTAACAGACTCATTTTAGCCGATATCGATACAATATTAAAATGTGTTTTACATAACTAAAAATTCAGTCCTTTGAACACAATTTAAGGTTTGAGGATGGAAAAAGAAACAAACTTTCTTTCTTAAAACACACTTTAAAGTTTATAGAATGAGGATAAATAAAGAAAAAGGTCTCAACTTAAACAGGTCTTTTGGTCCAGCCTAGAACTACACTGATTTATTATATATATTGCCAAATTTTACAGTTGTTTGATGCTCATATTCACAGCCAAAATATCTGATGTAAATATCGGCAGAAATTTGATATCTGCCAATACTGATATTTGCCTTTTTAGCTAATATCTGCCAATACCAATTAGGGGTGGGTGATGTGGAAAAAAAATCATATCACGATATATTAATAGTATGTGTGTGTGTGTGTTTGTGTGTGTGTATATATATATATATATATATATATATATATATATATATATATATATATATTATATATCTTATCCCACAATATATAAAAGTGCCAAACATTTATTTTCCTGCATTCTGATCTATTTTGTCTTCTGGAACCAACTTCTAAATTTTCTGCATCACTTTAGAATTATTATTTGCGTTTATTTGTGCTTTATTAAGCACATTTTGACACTTTGATTTGCGTTTTAAAGTATATGGTCTTTAAAAAGAATTCCTGCAGTTGAAGCTTTAAACAAGTAGCCTGTTCATACAGAATGCAATTTAACATCACATTGACTTCAGCCTTGTTTACAGACTGCCAAATAAAGAAAATATAAATATGATACAAATTTGATTAATTTTTGAGACATGTGGTTGACTTGCCTTTTGAAAACTGTTACCTGTTTGTTTCCACAGCAACAAAAATAGAAATCCTGGACAACCATTGTTAGGAAATGTTTGAATGAAATGAAATGTTTAAATGCTTAAATAAGCAAAGTCCTGCACACTGACACTGCCTAAATTGCACACAAACATGAAGGAAACCCTTGCTTCTTGGGAGTTCTCCCACCTTTTTTCAGTGTTGCCAATGTATTTGTGCAAGTCAGGCAGTGTTCTCACCCTTTGGTCAAAATTCAACTAAAGATCATTAAACTTCTGCCCTTTTTCTACCACCAATCATTAAAACAATCAAAATCTGATCATTTTAAAACATAGGGTAAAAGTGTAGCAGATTCTGACAGCCTTAAATAAGATGGAGGTTTCTAATGTTTTTGTACAATTAGATAGTATATTAGAGTTTGTCTGTAATCTCTGATAACTAGTAGGGAAAACTTTCTGGTATTGGGTGTCTGGGACTTCTTTTATTATTTCCAGGATATCAAACATGTTTCAAAATAGTTTAATTTCTTACAAGAATCCCATCAAAATGTATGAATCTGGTATTGTAACAAGCATTGACTCTTTTCTTTAAAAAAACAAAAACAAGAGATATCTACCAAGTTTCACCATCCAGCTAAAAAGTATCGATGTATGTTAAAAAGTCCATATTGCCTACCCCAATACAGAATACTAAGTAAGTGCCTTCCTTCTAAGATTATAATTTTGATGTTTATTTGACCAAGATGTAAATTTAAATACAGTTTTTCCATGTTTTATAATTTGAGGAAACCATCATGGGGCGAAGACTGATTGTTTTGGCCAGCTTTTCAGTGACGCAGATTGGAAACTGGACCAACCGGTGTTGTCTTGGAAACTTTGGATGGAGAAAAGATCAACACTCCCAGGGAGATCAGATGCTGTTTTGGCATGAAAAACAACATTTATATCAGTTTGAGATTGTATTATAGCTCTTTTACATTTGAATTGCAGCTCAAAATGTAAGGGCACTTGGCTGAACCCAGTAAGAATTGTTTCCATCAAATTGGCTTTGGCAGTTCAATAACAAGATTTGACTAATCGTTCCTTATTTTCTGATCAGTAACCTCTAACTCCTATTCCAGGCAACATGAGTCATTTGTTTACCTTACCTGTGAGAGGTACGCTTATCAGAGATTTCACTGCCCGGCAGCTGTCAGCCAAACATGTCAGACTGCATAAGCAGACTGTAGTCATGATGTTCCAAGTAAAATAGCTATACCTTCCAGTTCAATCATTTCTCAGAAGGAATTATTTAAGTCATCATAAGTCTGGATGTAAAGTTATCAGGAAAAAAAAAACACCTATCTAAGATTAGCTGCCCTCAACTCCC
This sequence comes from Cheilinus undulatus, assembly GCF_018320785.1. Classification (NCBI taxonomy): domain Eukaryota; kingdom Metazoa; phylum Chordata; class Actinopteri; order Labriformes; family Labridae; genus Cheilinus; species Cheilinus undulatus. The sequence goes on along the minus strand of NC_054884.1, from coordinate 29,817,354 downwards.
AGCCCCTAAAGCCAAGCCAAGTGGCATCATACAGTATGTTTACATGGACTTGTTTTGAACCTTGATCCTCTTCGGGATGGCGTTCACATGCACACAAGAGAAACATGGCTATTAATGGCCCTGTATACATGGTAAATACTGTTCAAGCTTCTGATTACTGCATCATATCCGTGCAGGTGTTCACATGCCACAGTGTGCTGTTTTCCTTCATGGTTCTCTAGGTAGCAAAATAAGGGTTATATTTAAGTCAGGATAAGAGCTTATCCCAGCTGCTATACATGTGCAAACACAAAACAGGATACTTTAAATGAATAATCATATCAAAACTTGGTCACTGAAGTCCATATTAACACACTCACTGATTTAAAAAAACAAAATGCTGTACATTGTTTTCTCCCAGTACACAAGTGTTTGTTTTTGGGAGGAGAACCATAGATAATGTAGCTTCTGATCTAAATCTTATGTTGTATCTACTCTAAATGCAAAATGGGCCAGCTTGTGTCCATCCTCTGTCCACCAAAGTGTGTAGGAAAAAATTGATTTTTGGAGTGAAATTGGTTTATTCATTGCTTTTTTTCATAGGGTATGGTTGCTGGGGAGTCAGATCATTTTGAACTGTGTAAAAGCCTTCTTAACAATGAACACTAAATGGTCTTTTTGAAAGCGGATTTGTAAAGTTAAAAGCCTGCATGTGGTTGATCCGTCCTGCTTGCACTATCACAGGTGAGGAACAAAGGTGCTGAGACTCAATTAACAAAAGTACTGTTAGTCATTTCTGAGTCTTCTCAACTCTTAGGCCCGAGTTATACTAATGTTTTGAATAAGGATGTAGTATTGGAGTTCTATTATTATAAGGGACACAGAGTGTCTCCCATTCAAAGTGAGGCTTAGTCAAGCAGAACTTAGAGAGGAGCAGGGAAGTAGATCGCCTGGTAGTTGTTTGACATTTGGGGCTCTATTCAAAATGTTCAGGCCTGTAGTGCCACATTATGTAGTAACGCCACGTTATGTAATGATGTTATAAATTTTCGATTCATTATGTAATAACACCGCATTTTGTAAGCCACTAAGCGGTCAGGGTTAGGGCAAGGTAGTAGGGTATACCCTGGAGCCTATCTTAAGTCCTAGGGTTGAGGTTTGGCATTTAGTCTAGAGCCCTGAAGGGGGGTTAGGTGTAGACATGAGTCACTAAGCGGTTAGAGTTAGGGCAAGGTAGTTGGGTAGGGCATACCTTGGAGCCCACACTAAGTCCTTTAGGGTTAGGGTTATTACATAATGGGGCGTTATTACACAATGTGGCACTACAAGGCCTCATGATGGGCCACCTAGGCAACTACCTATAGGCTACCTGATGGTATGGGTGTAAATTTTGCCCATACTTAAGGCCTATGTATGATATCGACTGTTAATATCAGCAGGAATTGTCATATCTGCTGATACAATACTTGATATTTTTAAGCTGAAATCTGCCAGTACCGATATCATACTGACACATTTTTCTTTAGTTAGTTTGAACCTACTTTGCAGTAAACTACACCACTGAAAGGATTATATACGTTTGTGTTTGAATGTTTGTGACGCTCTTCAGTGCTCCATATCTAAACACTAGTATGTAGTGCGATTTTCCTGACAGCACACTTGCTTGTACAGAAACATAGCACCTTAACTGAGCAATTTATGTTTGAATTTGAAGCTGATAAATATTGATCAGCAGTTGATTATACTGCTGTAATTACAGAGAAGAAACGAGAGGATATACTAAGGGAAGTGAAATGAACGGCCAAAGCGGAGGACTCGAAAACTTTCTACATTGCCCTTATGTTGGCATGGAGATGGTAACTGTTAATCTCACAGCAGAGTATGCATAGTTAGATTTTTTAGGAGGTGCATCAGGATTTAGGCTGCTGCTCCAACATGAGTAATGTTTTTACAACTTACATTTAAAAGTTCTAACACCATGCTGTTGTCAAAATATTCATTACAACATGTTCTGTCCTTTACTCTCATTACTATCAAATAGATAGTAAGTTGTGGTTTCTTGTTTTTTTCTCCACTGTGTTTGTGGGCAAGATGTCCTTTCTTGTTCTGTTTTATTTTATTTTTATTGCCATTCAACTCCATTCACTTAGACCTATTTGTCTGGCTGGTCAGAGCTGACCTGACCTTATTCATATCAAACCAGAAAGAAAATTTTATTTTAAAATTCAGATATCACAAAATTCATGGTAAAAATCCTTTTATTAATCTTATCCATCATTTAAAATTTAGATCAGATGTTTGTTTATTTACTTGCTGTTGTTTGTGTCTACGTTTCTACTGACCTTAGCTCAGATTGCGAGTATCCTCTGACGGTATTTACTGTAACACACGGGAGTTCAAGACCCATGGAGGTGATATCATCTGTGCTTAAGAGGCTCACGGGAACACTATTTTTATCCCCCAGAGAGATAAAGATGGTCGCTCTTCCTCCTAAATGGGACACCCGACACTGCTCTACACTCATAAGATTGTAGATACCCATGGTTGTTTATGATGATTAAATCCTTTAAACCATGTTGATGCTTTAATTTATCTGGACAGATCTTTGTTTACGTACGCCAACACAATCTATTTTTTGAGCTCCTGCCAGTCGTCATTGAGTCAGCACAGTAATAAAGCAAGTCGTAATATCTTGTCAGGAGAAATGCGTTTATAACCTGCAGGATGTCTCTCTCAGGACTTGTTGAGTATGTCTCCAACAGGGCTAGCCTGTCAGCAGCACACAGTAGGGAATGCTTTATAGTGAGGCCTGGTCTCCATGGTGACACCTAGGCAAGGTCAGGGCCATTGTTTGTTTTTTGTTTTTTTTTTTCTCCTTCGTCTTCCTCCGTTGTATGGGAAAAAAAAAAGGAGAATCAGCAGGGCAGGGCAAGCCAGCACCATTTAGTTGTTCTTTTTTGTCGGCAGATGAACTGGCTGTTATAAAAGCACTTTTGATGGAACATTTGTTTGGCTTTATTGTCGGCAGGTTTGGTGCTGCAATTTAGGTTGGACCGTTTTTAAGTGGCAATAAATGTATCACAAAAAAAGTGTGAAGAAGGCACTTCATGGTCATCTTTTCAGAGAGGTTCTGTTGTGTGCAGATAATGGAGGACTTGAAAGCACTTCTTCACAACAGATGGAGCAGAGACTTAAACAAAAAAACACTCTCTGACATGTATTCATTTCTGTGTTCACCTTAAAAACACCACCAAACTCTGAGCCAGGTGGCTCATTTTGAACCCAAAGAGAGAAAATGTCAACCACTGTGCAAACAAAGATGTAGTTTTTTACCTCTTGGTTCCTCTGTAAAGGTCAAGTCTTTTAAAACAATGCGCAGCATTCAGTCTGGTCCAAGTACAAGCCGACTCGATTACAGTGTGCCATGAACGGGCAAATTTTCTGCCTTTGTGGACTACAAAGCTGCTCACCTCAAGAGCTCAGTGTAGAGTTTCTGCTGACCTCCACACAGTGATAGAGATTCAAATTGGCCTCACCTCAGAGACTCCTTGTTCATTAGCCTGAATCAGCAAAAGTAACTCACTGTGGAAAACAAACTAATGTGAGTGAGAATGGTGTTGCTCTTCCAACAAAATCCCATCTGTTATCAATAAAAAATACAATACAAAACCAACCTGAATATGGTATGGCACATGCAAAATTGGTGCAAAAAGGCAGGGCCAAAACAGGTCTCTTTTAAGAGATCTGGATCATTCAGCTCAGCATGGAGCACTTTCAGCTTCATTTCTAGACCATTTTCGGCCTCATTAGATCAGCCAGATTTAACAATGTTCTGACATATGACTGATTGATATCTTTGCTACTTTTCTCCAATTGTGCTGTTCTTTCTAAATCAGTGACAATCTTGTGTGATTATTTTCTGAAATAGCCTGAAAATCTCTCAAAAAATCCCTGCAAGCCAGTTAAAACCTGCCCACTTGCTAGGCCATGTGGCACCCGTAATATAAAACACTAGTGTTACACCAGGCAAAGAGTCCCACCAAGACCCCAGAAAGTTTGTTAAGTTGGAGGCTTGCTAGAAAACGTGTAAGAGCTACAAAGGTGTGTGAGACGGCATCAGAAAAGCAGGATGGGGGGGGGCTACTGAATAACACGTTTTTCTTGTCTTAGATGCTAACACCAGACCCTAAAAATAAAAGCTTACAGGTGGGATCCTGATCCTAGCATTCACATAAAAGATCAGAATCTTCAAACCTGCTCACTAGTGAATGTGACACATTGCTATTGTTCCATTATTGAGTGGTCCAGGCTTCAGTTGCTGACACATTGTTATCAGGTATGAGAGAAGGTCAGATGTCAAGTCTTTTAAAAGCCTTTTTGAAAATTTTTCAAAATCTTCAACTGTTTGAAAGACATAAATTGCCCTGTTAGTGTTGGACAATGACAGGTTTAAATTTTTCATCGAGAATATGTATTAACTGGGAAAATAGACTGGGGTTTTTACAGCTGAACTGCATAAATTAGCAACACTGACTTGGTAGAAAAAAACATGTCTCCATGTGTTGACAACACTATTTCCCTGCTGTCTAACTTATAATTGTGTCTTAAATTAAGGCCATGTAGACTGAAATTTGGGTTTATGTCCTTTTTTACACCTCTTAAATGTGGACGCCAACACACAATCCCACCAGGTAGGAATTGGGTCAAGTGGATGGGGCCAAATAAGGTGAACTTGGCAAATTATTACCACCAAGGAGGTTATGTGATCGGCAGGGTTTGTTAGTTTGTTTGTTAGCAAGATAACTCAAAAAGTTATGGACGGATTTTGATGAAATTTTCAGGAAATGTCAGAAATGGCATTAGGAAGAAATGATTAGATTTTGAAACAGAACCAAAGGTAAATTAATTACATGCCCTTTAATTTTTTTAATCTGCATAAAAAGTATTGATGTCTTTGTTTTTTTGGGTTTTTTGTTTTTGTTTTTTTTTTAAACCTGATACCCTCTGAAATTGCAGCTTTAACACCTCTGCACATCAGAATATGGGATAATACGAAAAAGAGCCCACTTTGTTCATCCAGTCGTTTTTATGAGGCTGAGTGTTTAAACAGCTCCCCACTCACACAAGAGGGAGCAAAGAACTACAAACAGCCTTTTCTTTCCCAAGCAGTGAAGATTTAACCTCCATGAACAGACACAGAGCCATCAACAAGACCTGAACCTGAAAGAACTGCACCACAGATAGACACAGACATGATGAAGAAGCTCTGCTGAGTTTATTTTAGGCCTCACAAACAGAAAGGTAGACCTACTTTTGTAAAGCTAGGTTAATATGTCAGCACAAATACTGTCTGACCCCAGGAAGGGGATAATCTTCGCTTTCCTCATTTTACTCCGACTTCACTTCTCTTTCACGGCTTCTGAGAATCACTCTCCCTGATTCCTCCTCATCCCCTCCACCCTCCTTTCCTCCCTACTTCCCTCCCTTGAGCCTCTTTTGCAACAAGGACTATTGTGGGAGGGTCTGTTCATGTTAGTATGTGATCCCTCTCCATACCCTTGGCTCTCTCCCCCTACTCATCTCAATGAGAGGAGGGCAGGGTGTGACGGATCACCACAAGGGGCCTCTGAAGGAGACTAGATGAGAAAGTGGCAGGGGTGCGTTCATCTGAGCAGCACACAGTACTCAAGTAAACACTTGTTTCTTTTATAGAAAAGCAGTCTGTGTGGCCTCTCCTGATGGGAGCATCTCAGAATCACAATGAGTTCATTATGCAGTTTGATTGAAAAACATTACATAATCCAGCTGTTGCGTAATAAAGAACATAAATTAGCAGAGTCAATTGTTTCCACCATGCTGTGGCATCTTCTGAGTCTTGAAAGGGCATCTTTTGACATGTTCTTCCCTCTTGAAAGGACAAAAGATTGAAATTGAAAAGCCATCTTTATTTTTTATGGCAATATCTTCATCCCAATCAAGGTTTCAGTAAAGCTCATAACTGTTTGCTAACTACTATTAAACAACATGGTTGGTGATACCATAAGAAGTCCATTAGAGCAGTGGTTCTCAAATAGAGGTACACGTACCCCTAGGGGTACGTGAGATTTTAAAATATATGTAGGCTATTTAAGAACATTAACGCCTTTCTATGCACGTCCGGAGCGACATGATTTTGCGAGTTTATTATGTACATTCTAAAAACACATTTGTGCTGTGAACGTCTGCGGTGTGTTTTCATCTGTCCTCTGATAAACAGAGATATATATGGGAGCGGAAGATAAAAGGAGGTTTCTCCCTCTCTGTCCTCCACTCCATGTAGCATGGCACTTTTGTCCACAGCCAGTCAAGTTTGTAAGAGGAGGGACTGACTTGTATTTATTTTATGTCAGATATTATCAATAATAGTAATAAGGGTGCAGCTTTGACTGTTAACTCCCCTACAGCGCACCAACTGGCTCACCTGTTTGTGTTCCAGACATCACAGGAGTAATGTCAGTGAGCTGATTGATCCAGAGTATTTATAAGTCATGTGTCTGAGATCAGAGGAGACTGTGTTTTTAAATATTTCATTGTGCTGAAGTCCTGTTAGTTTAGAAACAGCTCCAGCTGTGCAAGTAGCATATTTATGTTCACGTGGACATGTCGGGCTGCCTGCTGCCTATCTCCCTCTCTACCAGGCAACTTAAGGCAAAAACCGCAGGCGCTGGCTACAGACAGATTTGAGGAGATGTCAAACATCAAGTGGTGTGAGGACGTTTTGGTTCCTCTGTCTGCTTAAAACTCGGTACTAACAAGTGTTTTGATGTGTGCTTTTCGGAGCAAAACTTGGAAAAAATGTCTGCAGCAATTTCGCGCTGTGAAATTATGTTGCTGGTGTGGAAGCTTGCATTGACTTTCTAAAGGTTTGAAAAAAAATTGTGTGAATAATTTGCATGAAAAAAAATTGCACATATAGAGTGTAAGGACCTTAAGTTTATAAACCAGACTTAATATTTTGTAGGCTGTTATTTAAGGCTATTTAATTATCCTTAAACCCCCTGAGTCTCCCCCATGGCAGGATGGTTTGACCCACACTGGCACATGCCTGTCAATCACGGAATTCACAATCTCTCCATTCATTAAAAGGTTCAGGATTTTTTTTTTTTTTTTTTTTTTTTTTTTTTTGTGTGAAGAAATGTTTATAACTAAGTTCATGATTTCAGTTTTAGAAGAGATCTTTATTGTGATCCCAAAAAGGGCCACTAAGCTGTCTTTTTTATAATTAGTAATTTTTTCAGGTTTTTAGTTCTTTGTTTTTAAAGGTACAGTGTGTAAAAATGGGACTATCAACATCTAACAGTCAATTCTGGAGTGTGATGCTCATTTCTCTGGTGATTACTGTGGGAACCAGTGAAGTTTAAAAATCAATACATGCTTAACTGTTATTTGGTTCCTTCTATGGTGCCATAGAAATGGGCAAAATGCAAAAATCCAAGATGGCAGCTTCCTTGGAGGGGACCCTCCCTATGTATGAATAAAAGGCTTATTCTGAGTTAATTTAAAACATAAATTTAAAAAATGTGTTATCAGATGTCATCACTAATTTAGATCAATCTACTTATAAATGATATGTTTCATTTTAACCAAGCTTGTTTTGCAAAATGCTAATAGGCTAAATATTACACACTGCACCTTTAAGAGAACATGCACACTATCATTTTTCCTGTCACTCTGATTGGCCCGTCATGAATGTGACAAACAGAAAATTCCTCCAATTACCTTATGAGAATTAAAAAAAAAAAATCCTACCTTTCCCAAATGCTTTCTATGGGAGCTTTCCAGATGAATGTGAAATATATTCATGCAATAGATATATGAAACAGTCTATCTGGCATGTCAGATTAAGAATGGCCAACCCTGTTTTTTAAAAGCTTCTGAGTGTGGAAGTAGAGAGTTAGACATTTCTGAGGCTCATACAAAATTCATAAAATATACATTCTGTAAAGATCAGTCTTTTTCTTCTTTTTCTCAGTTTTCCTGTATTCGTATTAGCCTAGCAGTGATGTGATGACCAGATGCATTTGTGTCTTGTGTTTTGTGTAACAGAATCACTAGCATAATGTTCTTGCTTGCTTCGCAGCCACCTAATACCGCTTACACAAATAGGAAGTACAGGATCAGTAATGGGTTGTCTTATTAGGATTCTGGCAGGAGATACAGGCATGGATCGATCCATGTGTCACAGCTAATAGGTCACTAGTTAATGCCCTCAGAAACCCTGGCAAAAGCCCAGAATTTTTTTATCACTTAGACATAAATTCGCGGGGGGACAGAGACCAACAATTGGATAAATGAGGGTAGCGGGAAATTCAGGACACAGAAAAGAGGTAGTGCTGAGGACAGGCAGATTTGCAGCAAGTGATTTGTAGGGTGTTTACACAGAAAAACATCTCCCATATGTCTCCTGCTCTAAAGGGAGTAAGTCTCCAAGGATATATTCTGTGTAATACCCCTGTCACAACATGTTGTTTGTCTACTAAGACCGATCCTTGAGACTGCCTTTTGAGGAAATGACAGCATCAGATAAAGCAGGATATGATGGAAATGTTTACACACAGAATGGCAGATGTCACCTTGGCATAACTGATCAACAAGGCAGACCAAAGACAATCAACAACAGACTTTTGAATATTAAGAACTAATGTACAGAAAAAGTGAATGAATCGATAAATTAAGTATAGTTTTAATTCTGCTTTATTGAAATTGGTTAAACAAGAACACTATAAATACAGAGTCCTGACAAACAGAACCAAGCTTGTTGCCTCTGTCTATCTGTCAGGCCTCTGTTTCTTCTGAGCTACTCTGCTGCTGTTGTTCTTGCAGTCGTTCTGTTCTAGGGATTGTAGAGACGGCTTTGTCCATATTTGCAAACCAGTTCACCATCATCTGCAGCTTATACTGATGGTGGCTTTTAGGTGTACAAGGGCTTTTGTATAAACGCCTTTTATAGCTGCACTTTAGGGAACAAAGGAGTTGTGTCATCAGTTTTAAAGGTGTTTCTGACCGTGTGGTGGTAAGAAAAATGGAGAGACATAGAGACACTATATGAGATGTCATCACTTGTTTCCTCAATGGCACAAAACAGGTCATTCAGCGTCCTGACGTAGATTCCCAGCTTCTGATCTGTCCCTAACATGGTGTATGTCTTCCCACAGCCTGGCAACAGAAGAGGAACTGTGGCCAAAATGAATATTTCCTGTTATGTTTGAATTAAATTAGGGGAAAATGAAAGCCCTCAGTACTAATTGCTTTACTATTCCCCTCATTAGGGCGGTTCGAAACCCCTGCTTGTTCCATGATACATCCAGGACCATGGCCTCAATTTAAACTCTACATAAACCAATCTCTGTAGTTATTTTTGGAGTTTTATTTGGCTCTCTGCAGTCAAGCTTGACAGTTCAGACCTTGTGGTTTGTAGAAAAATCTTCCAAGAAAAAGGAAAACAAGATTTTACTTCTCATATGATTTAATAAAATCTCTACACAATTAAGACAGCAAAAGACTTGTGCATAAATGAGCATCAGGGAAAGATGAGATGGTGTGAAATATCTTGCAAGAAAGCGAGAAATATCTTACACTTCCAGTTAAGACTTTCATTTTTGGACACTTCCAACTCTGTCTGCAGTGTAAAAATGGTTTCCTCATGAGCCTTGAGCTTTGACATAAGCCCTTGGCTTTCGGTTTACTTTTCATTAAGCTTTGGCTGTAAACTTTTCAGCTGCTTTTTGTAGAAGATGTCCCTGCGTGTGGCCTCATCTTGTAGGTCTTTGACGGTCTGCTGCAAGGAGGATTTCTCCACTGTCAGCTTTCCAATCAAAATCTGTTTTTTGTTTGTTGTCTTCAATTGTTGAGCTCTGACTTCCTCAGATCTTCTCTTAAAGTTGTCAGCCAATGACAGACTTGCATTTTTTTTGACACCTCCAACTCTGTTGGCAGACTAAAAATGGTGTCCTCTTGGGCCTCGAGCTTTGACATGAGCCTGAGGATTTTGGTATCCTTTTCACTAAGTTTTGTCAGTAAGCTTTCCAGGTGCTGTTGACTGAAGATGTCCCTGCTTGTGGCCTCTTCTTTTAGGTCTTTGGCGACATGCTGCACTGAGGATTTCTCCTCTGTCAGCGTTTCAGTCAAAGTCATGTTTTTGTTGGTTGTCTCCAATTGTTGTGGTCTGGCTTCCTCAAATTTGCTCTGGAAATCTTCAGCCATCTGTAGACTTTCATTTTTGGACATTTGCAAAGCTTTCTCCAACTCCACATTGGCCTGTACTAGATTGTCAATCTTTGAGCTGATCCCCAGGCGTTCACGTTTAAGTTCATTCCTCAAGCTTTTAAACCACCCGGCTTCATGGTTGTTCATGGCTGCGTCCTTGTAGAGCTGTACCTTCCGCTAATAGGACTTGTTTTCGGCGGTCAGATATTCAATGTGTGTCTGGTTCTTTCTTATTGTGGTCTCCAACTCCCTCTGAAGGCTGTCTGCTCTTGACTTTTTCTGATCTCGTTCCTTAAGGGCCTCGTCCAATGCTATCTTTTGGTCCACATTGGTCTGGACCTCAGTTAGGAACTCTTGGTCTTTGTCGAACAGTTTAATCTGAAGTTCAGAAATAAGTCCAATAAGCTCCTCTTTTGTTTTGGTGTTGAAGTTCAACATGTCCTGGTTTTTCTGTTTACTACTGTCATTGGATTCCTCTCCCACCGCCACCTTAACATCTGGCAATTGCGCCATCTCTGATGTTGTTTAAATCGGTGCCTCAGAGAAGGAGATACTTTCTTCTGCAAAAAAATGCAGTTTCACACTTTACCTCTGTGACATTCTGTTCTCACTAGCTTTTTTTTTTTTTTTTTTTTTTCCCCATGAAAGTCCTTCGCTGTGCCATTCTAATAACACTATTCGCTCCCTCTCTATTCTATCAAAGCATTTCCACAGCTGCAATCCAGACTGGCAGTGGTGCGTGCCTGAACTGACACTTCGCATCACTTTGTTCAAGATACGCTGCAGGTCTATTTTCATCGCCGGCCGCTGCCAAACCGCGTCAGTACCTGTCGATCAGAAAGCTCCAGAAGAAGAAGTCACAAGCGTAGAATATCCATTTCTTTTAAAATACAACACAATGCACAGACTCTTGATCATTAATCATCAATATATCAATATTACGTCTCATCCTGCAGCGAGAGCTAAGGGTCACCGAGAGGTCAGTGGGTCACAGAGCTACAACAGCACCATTGACTAGTCAAAGTTAATTTTGGGGATGTTTAGCCAAAGAATTTAGCATAAAACCACAGATCCTTTAAGCAAATATTAACCTTTTAACTTCCTAATCTACTCACCCAATGGTGGAAGCAATAATATCACAGACTTACACCGGAGGATGGTAAAGGATGACAAATTAAGCCCCAAAGGTAAAATAGCCCGCTGTTGACATACTATTGCTGTGTGAACTCACAGTTCTCCCGTGATCTCTGCCCACTGATCAGGACTGCAAGGCGCTGTGCTGTAGACTCGCCCTCTGAGCAAGAGGTCGCTCGGCTTCCATTGGAGCAAACCTGCGGCGCTTCAGTGCGTGGTGCAGTCGTCCTATGTGTAAATTGCGGGAAGTCATTGTTGTTTACTGTGTGTCATACAAAGACATCTTTGAGTTTTAATTTCTGTTCAGAATCCAATATCCCTGGATGTTTATCAGTCATTATGGTTCTTACTTCATGTTGATTTGCTAAGAGACAGGATGCACAGTTACAACAATAACAAAAAAAACTGTAAACCTGATCTGATCTTTTTTTTGGCACAAAAATGTGAGACATTCCTAAAAGTTGCGTTCTTAGGTGGATGAGTTTGAGACGCTCCTCTTCAGCTTCCCACTTGACCTGATTTTAATCCAGAGATTTCCTTCTTTGACCTGTTTTTTTATGCCAAAACTCAGCTGGACAATTTCCTTTAAACTCCAAAGACTTCCATCTGGCACTGAAACTGTTGGACTGCCGTTCAATGTTCATCCACAGGGTTTAGTTTAATTCCTTCTAGTGTGTCTGTGTGCATATCAGTGTCGGTGTGTTGTTGTTGAGTAATTGGTGTCTGTCCCTTTGTGTGTGTTGTGGTGGACCTCTGGCTTCCACACTACCCCCTACCTTTAACAGCCTCTGACATCCAGATTATGAATCCACCAACTGTATTTTACCCTTAAATGTTTGTGGTTGGTGATAGTACTAAGATGATAATTAAATGAAAGATTACCTCCATCATCCAGGTTATGCTTTTTCTGACCAGTTAGAGTTGTCACGACACCAGAATTTTAAACTTTGATATGATACAAGTAGTTTAACTCCTGTGCTAATTTAAAGCAGATATTATCAGGTAATTTCTCTTTTTTAAGCACAAACAAAATACAAGCAATAGCCTGCAAACTGTCTAGACAGTGCAATGTGACATTTGTTTCTTATGAAAACATTTTTTTAAAGTTATGACAAGAGATTTGTGTCCTTTAAAAGCTTCTATGCTTTTCAGTATTATTGATCATTAAAACAACAGAGATTAAATCATTAAAAAACACAAACACACACACACACATTATACAAGAATCAAAACTAGGCTAAACAGCATGTTAAAGTGGCTACCTAACCAGATACGATGGCATGGTTTTAGTTTTGCCTGTTTAAAATAGTATAAATATGACACGTGCACATTTAATTAATGGCTGATATTTTCTGTCATGGCTGACATTTGAGGATATATTGAGGCACTTGGCTTCCCCTATATCGTAATTAAGATCTGGAGCTTCAATGAGCTTTCATGGATGATGAATTGCTGTATTGTCCCCTTATCCTTTGTGACTATCTGTGCCTGTGCTATCCAATAAACTACATCTGTGCCCTCAAAGCACAAATGGCGATGGAAAGAGTAAGGCAAACTAATGGCGAGGCCTTGATAAGAAAGTCAGATTTCTTCAAAGGTTCTTTAAGGTCTCCTGTGGTGCAGTAGAATGGAGTTTAATTCCTTGAACAACGCCTTGCAGGTGTATTTGTCAGCATCACTGTAGAGATGTTTCATTCAGCCCAGACATCTTATGTAACATCAAATGAAGAGCAGGCCTTGCTATCAAGCACCATGTATCAAGTGCATTCTGATCCAGCACACGCCTGCGATCATCCAGAGTCCCTGAAAGCGGATCTACATTAGCATTGTTAGGGCGCGGAGAGGGCAGCTCCTACGTTTTCTATCAGATAACCAGACTCAATTGTACCCGTTGTGTTTTTTTTCCAAAGCTTCGGTTGCGTTTCTGAAAGAGCAGCTCGAAAGGTCGTGCCGTAAAGGTCAGCGCCCAGACCTGATTGCTTTCTTTCTGTGATCTTGATACGTGGTTCTTTGCTTTATTCGTAATGTGACACACAGTTGTCATTGTCTAAGGACTCTGGTTATGTCAGTGTGCAACCTAAAGATAAGGGAAGAGAGCCAAGCTATTTGAACACACAACCACATAAACACACACATAGGTTATTGATTCTTTTATGATGGTATGGATGCTTTGAGGCTTTTCTTTTACAGTCAAGATGAATATCTACACTCACATGAAAAGAGAGTATTCAAGGCCTAATGTAGGCGGTTGTCATCCTTATGGTCTTATCATAGTGTTAAGTCAGTACAAATTATTCAGGGCAATACCTCTCTGTTTTAGAAGGATATTTGGCTTGAATTAGGACTGGGCAATTAATTGCAAATGAGATTAAATCGCAATATGGCATGCTGCAATTTACAAATTGCAGACATTGTGATATTGCCTTAACTTGAAAAATGTAGGGCTGACAGCTTTAATTCGATTGGTCGATTAATTGATCAAAAAGCTTTTGTTCAACTAAGCTCACCCTGGTCAGTTAATCGCCTCCCCACCCTCCCCCCCAAGACGCTGGTCAGGGGGAAGAAGCTGAGTGTGCAGCTGACTGTTAAAGGGAGACGTGCTGCTGTGGATGGGAGCAATGCAGCTCTTAGAAATAACAGGTAGAGGAACACACAAAGCAACGCAGAGTGGGATATTTTCTGATATTTTACAGCAGTAACGCTCAGAAACAACGCATCAACTCGTCACAAAGTTGCAGGCTGTTTGTATTGAAGTGGCGCTGCTAAGTATCTCTGCTCCACCCTCCCTCACTGCATCAACTCCCGTGGTCAGTTTAATTCACCTGTCGGTAAATAGGCTGCGTGGTATCATCTCCTTTTATAATCTCCCTTAAGTGTTCACGTTAGCGTTAGCTTCTCTTACAGACAGACAGAAAGGAGAGGTGATAAAGGCGATGCTTGCTGGTCATTAAGTCCTGACGAGCGAACTTTTCCCTCTCACCTCCCTGAAAAAAAACACTGCATGCTGTCTGCTTTATGCTAGTAAATGACACGGCGCGGGCTGGATCAAGTGATCCTGTTATTAGTTAGGAGATCAAAGGCAGGTACGCGCTGATCGTCTCTTAATTAGTTTTTTTTTCGTACAAGGTCATGAGCCTAAAAAAAGTATTAATGCTTCCAAAGGATTGTTATGTTCATTTTAGGATCATTTAGAGTACCAAGCAGGTGCAGCAAGGAACCTGGATGGATTGAATTAGTCCCCAACAAAGTGATTTTTTTTCTTTTTTTCTTTTTTTTTTTTTTAATTTACCTGAACAATTAATCAATTAATTGGTGTCTGGGTGCGATTTTGATCGACCAAGTTTTTCTTTGGTTGACTACAGCCCTAGAAAAATGTCAAAAAAGCAGTTTATTACATTCTTTTTTTTTTGCAGCAGAGATTTTATGCACATTTTGCAAACATTCAAATGTCATTTTTTTTATTAAATGGTTTACAAAAATTTTCCATTTCATGTTTTATGTACTTTTTTCTTAATAAAAACAGGTGACATAAAAACAATAATCCCATTTTAATTAACCAATTGATATCAAATCTGCAATATGAGCAACAATAATGCAATTAGTTATAGCTATTTTTTAATCATTCTGCCCTATTCATTCTATTTAAAGGTACAGTGTGTAATATTTAGCCTAGTAGCATTTTGCAAAACAAGCTTGGTTAAAATGAAACATAACATTTATAAGTAGATTGATCTAAATTAGTGTTGACATCTGATAACACATTTTTTAAATTTATATTTTAAATTAACTCAGAATAAGCCTTTTATTCATACATAGGGAGGGTCCCCTCCAAGGAAGCTGCCATCTTGGATTTTTGCATTTAGCCTGTTTCTATGGCACCATAGAAGGAACCAAATAACAGTTAAGCATGTATTGATTTTTAAACTTCACTGGTTCCCACAGTTATCACCAGAGAAATGAGCATCACACTCCAGAATTGACTGTTAGGGGTTTCTAGCTATGCACTCCCTGGAAAGTCAAAACATGCTGCTTGACTAAGTGTAGGTTGTAATATAGATGATTTATTGCTTGAATTTGTTGAAAAATACACAAGATGAGGTACCTAGTGATAATCACATATCAAATCACAATCACAATACTGGGGGAAAAATGCAGTTAGATTATATGCAAATCATTCAGCCCTAGTTTGAATTGGGCTTTGTCTGTGTAGAAACTACACGTGTTGGGATGGCATACAGACACTAAAAAGGTATATATTTTGTTAGCTTTTAACTTTTATTTTTTTGATCATGATATTCCTTGTTAACAGCTCAGCTTTACTTAGAAGAAGAGGAAGGGGCTTTCAGTTTAGCTGAATTAGTGAAGGAGGCACCACGTGTTGAAGCTTCAGTCCTCCTCACAATGGTTGCTCGTTCGATTCATGATCAGAAACCCTTTAAAGAATATCATGTCAGAGAAAAATAATACTAAAACATTCTCAGTATTTTTATTCAGAAATGAACAAGCTTGATTAATCCTTGAAGGATATCCTCAGTTTCCCAGATATTCAATGGCATTTGCAAATGAATTAAAAAACGTGCCTCCATGGTAACAAGAATGCCACATGGAGGTGAGTGTGAATTGAGGTTGGTGTCACTTGTGAAAAAAACATGTTTAATTGATGGACATGCTCTTCAGATATAACACACTGATACATAGTCCACATAAAAGCCTACATAAAAATCTGTTCAGCACGTGTGGTCAAACCTTGAAGCTTGATGAAAAAAGGACACAACCTTAGAAACTTGGAAAGATCATCAATAACAACAAGAGACATAAGCAATAAAACGTGACTTCCCTGTGTACACGTGGTTTTGACGTGTTTGGCCCTATCGCTCTGATGCAGACTCCCATGTGCGTGTATGTGTTTAAAAAAAGGGCCACCTGTTTTATTTGGCATTCTTTTTCAGCCTTAATTGTAGCTGCTGCTCTATTTATGGCCTCTAGTGACGATTTATCTTTTTGTTAATTACACACACTTATTCACTTTGTGGCTGCTTTGCTCTGTATCCACCTGAATGTTTTAAATGCAAAAGAATCATGTTTTAGTTACTTTTTCACAGTTTATTTGTAGCTATAATTGACTTTTCTGTGTTCACATGACTGTATATTCTTGGTAAACATACTTAGCATTTTAAAGAAGATAAATCTGTAGTTTTTCCCTCCATATTATTTAGATAGGACAACTCTTACTTATGCTTTCAATGTGAGTGACAGCCGATGAACTGTCGGCTCTTTATGTGGTTGTGATTTCTAAAAGGTCTTTTGTCATTTTATTAGATATACAAGACACTATTTAGGAGTAATGAAACTTCTCTCCATTTGATGTCTACACAACTACTGACTTTTGTTGCCCATCTTGGCAGTATTCTCCTCTTGGCACACTAAAGTAGAGAGAGTCAAAGAGATCAGACTAGAGCAGTCCCGCTTGTGAAACAGTACCACATCCAGGCGTTGAATTATGGATCCACGGTGGGAGCTAACGGCGCCATAATCAGCGAGATGGCCAACCGAGTCAACCCTGCTGCTTTATGGCCACACCAGCAGGTCCCGTTGATTAGAAAAGCCATCAGCCAAGAGAGACGGCGGTCAATATCACACCCTGCTGCTTTTTATGGCGTTTAGATAATTCCATCATGCTAATTGGTTTTGTGTCGCTGCATAAGCAAGCTGCTGTTTTGACTTTGACTGATCCTCACGAGGCTATAAATATTTCAGGAGGCTCCTTTTTTCATAACCACAGTGTGTAAATTCACGCTGTGGGCATTTGTTTTGTCAGCCTTCAGGGTCAAGTTGAATAGGTTCAAGCCCCGCATCCAAATGAAAAGTGATGGCCGCCTGTTGCATCCATTGTGAAAGAGACAGCATGATTAAAAGCGCTAAAAATGACACCATGTTTACAGATGCTGTCAACCAGGATATTACTCTCCTTTTCACCTTGTGTCACTCTTCTCGGGCTTCTCTCCAGCTTGTTTCAAAGTTGGCATATCCTTTAATGGTAACCATGAATAAGAAAACACACCAGTTGGTCCCAGTAGAATGAGCAACAAGACTCCGTTCAGACAACAGTGGAAAATTGGGCGATGACGAGGTTTGACATATGATGAGTTTTTGAAGTGGGCCCTAGTTTGAAGAGCTTTTGTCTACTCATATCTTCATCCCTCCTGTTCTCAGAAGGACCAGGAGCTGAAACAGTGAACCAGATGCATCTTTGCTGTTATCAAAGCAGAGATAGAAACTGAAGGTCACACCTGAATCAACAACATTATGCAGAGGACTCCACTGAAGCTGTTCTCATCCCCTATCTGGCCTAATTACGTCAAATGGTTATTGATAGAATCACTTGTCTTTTGCTGCCTTTTAGCATTAGGGGTTTAACACTGAATATTGGAACACTGAAAGCAGGAGGCTGTAGAAACAAGAACACCCATAGCTGATAAATGAGTGAGTCATAGTCTTCTTATTAAGTCAGAGCAGTCTGCTTGTGAGACGCTATGTAACTATTTGACCAACATGGAAGTCAGCATGTAGAAATATTAATGACTTGTTTAACTTAATTGTAATTTTGTTGCCACCAAGCATGGACAGTGATTTTAACTCCTTAGTTGACAAAGCACGCTGACTCTGAAGGTAATCAAGTCGTGGTTTAAGAATAAAGCTGTTATTCACTGTACATTGATAAAGAGTGGTGTAGCTGCTTGAGTGTTTACATGCATATATGACAGCACAGTGTGTGGGAGTCAACGTTCTGACTTCAGCTCCTGTGGTCAGTCATGCCACCTGCCACGTTGCCTGCACAGACTTGTTTGTTGCAGAGAACATGAAACACTGCTTTCTTAGTTGCTATGTATGTGACTACATGTTTCCATGCAACTGTGTGAAGAGAGGATGTGTGGGGGATTTAATGATTGTCGTGAGACTGCCAAATGCTCCTTGACCTGCTCTGCGCAGTAAACATCCACACTTGACAGTTCACAGTGACCTGAACACTTAATTAACCTGGACAGACAGTGGACAGTGTATGCTGGCACAATCTGGAGTGAGGAGGTTCAACTCTACTCCTTTGTTGGCATCCAAATCCACATGCCCAGGCACATGCCCAGACATCAACACGGTGTGCTGTCACTAGAGCCAGCATCCTCGGTCTTATCAGGAGACTTAAAGAAAATTAGAGGTACAGAATCTGCCTCGAGCAGCAGCTGCTGGGTGTGGACGCTTCTTCTGTAACTGAAGAAACACGGATGACAGATGGGACAAGAGGTGTTATCAACACCCCTGGGCTTTAATGATTTTCCCAAGTGCATGGATGCACCTAGTATTTGATACCTCCTATACATGCAATTATGTAAGAGGAGTGTTGCAGGCTCATCAACTTTCTTAAGGAACACAATTAACTCACACAAAACACTATGCATATAGTATCATGTGATACTCACTCTAAGCATTCTAATTTTATCTCTGATTAACATTTGCATAACAGAATTTCACTTCTACAAGTCTTTGTGTGGATAAGAAAAGTGAATGTTCTCCATAATCAACTGTCACGTCATGTTATGAGGAATGACTAGTTTCCAGTGTTTCCAGCTCTGCTCTACATGATTTATATTGTTTAGAAAATCAGACAATATAACAAACGTAAAATATGGACTTGATAGCAGTCTACATGCATGAAGAAGACAGTTGCATATGTCTCACTTTACAGGACATGTATTAACAGTAATCTAATAATTTATGATACAAACACAGCCTGAAACACAAACATAAACAGCAATTGTGTCTATCTTTTCACTGAAACAATGATAGACTATTTTAGAGAGGTGAAAACTAACACTTAACTGGATGATGGCTGACAGTTACATTCTTACTTGTAGCCAGCAGAGCTAGGGTTGATTTAGTCAAACAGCAAAAAAATATGAATGCTGCCCCAACATTGTAATTTCAAATGTATTTATCAAGTATTTTTTGATGATATGCTGTTGAAAATGGTAGGTAAATTAAGTCAGGGAGATATTTAAAACCTCTATTTCGGCTATGAATATCAGCAGGTATCGACTGTAAATTTTTGCCATTTGTACTAACATGTTTGTGACGTTTTAGGCTGGATTAACAGACCTAACATAGTTGAGGTGTTTTTCTTCGTTCATTCCAATCTTTAACCTTCAAAATGTGCTTTAAGTACTCAAGTTTGTTTTTTTTCATTCTTATACTCTAAAATATGTTCAAAGGACTGTTGTTGTAGGTCTGTAATACATATTAGAATATCTGTATTGATATATATCTGTACCATCTGTACCAATGAGCATTGTTATTCACTATATAGTGCACTCATTCTATCCCACAATGCATTGTGAAAAGTAGTGAACAACCGATGGTCACTAGCCCAGCAATATTTACCATAATGCATTGCGGTTGCTGCTCTCAAACATGACGGACGAACGAGAGGAGCACAGGAACATATATAAAAACTTTTTAAAACACTTTTTTGTGGAGCGCAGATGGTCAAGTGGTTTAAGGCGCTACCCATGTACGCGGGCGGCCCGGGTCTGAATCCGGCCTGTGGCCCTTTACCGCATGTCTCTCCCCACTCTCTTCCCTGTTTCCGAATCTATCCACTGTCCTTCCTCTATCAAATAAAGGCATGAAAAGGCCCAAAAATAAATCTTAAAAAAAAAAATGCTTTTTTGTTTGTTGGTTTTAACAAATCTGTAAGAAAATATTAAGGATTCAAAACAGAGTAACTTTTTCCCCCTATGATGATTAGAAGACATGAGACCATCATCTTTTTGCAAAAATAAGTGATAATAATACACACAAAAATGTATATTATTTTATCACTATAGAGACAACTTTTTTATCTATTAGTATATTAATTTTTTGTGAAAATACGTTACATTTTGTACCAGTTTTCATTGAAATTCTACCGTTGATTTCGATCCTCAGCCATTGTCGAGGGAATCTACAAGCCGTTGCTGCCAAATGTTTTAATTGTGAGACGGCGATGATGTCATCGCCCGCAGTTGGAGTAGTGTCCGAAATCATTTTTGTGTTTTGCAGTTGAGTCCTCTATATAGTTCACTATATGCTGCTCACTATAGAGTGGATGGGGAGTAGGGAATGAGTGAGTGATTTCGGACACAGCCTGTGACTCCCACTGCTAAAGTCTGATGGCAGTGGGAACAAAGGAGCGTCTGAAGCGCTCAGTTTTGCACCTGGGTGGAATGAGGCGATGGCTGAATGAGCTGCCCATCTGCCACAGCTTGATGTGGAGACAGTGAGAGGGGTTACTAAAGATGGAGGTGACTTTGTCCTTCCCCCTCCTCTCAGCCACTGTCTCCAGACAGTCCAGTCAATATATTTAAATCAAATGGCAATGCAAGATTTTGAGTTTCCAATTTTTTTTTTACAACACAACATATAGTAGTCAGCTGTGATTCCAGTAAAGTCCAATAATATTTTCACAACATAAATAGACATCCTAGACTTGCAATTTTATGTAATATTCTTTTTTTTAATTGTTGATAATCTCCTGCACACTGTTCAAATTGTACAAAAACACTGGCAAATGTTCTGCATATTGAGTTTGTAAAACGTAATATTCTTAAATGGAACTTTGTCTAGCCTGAACTCAAATATGTGTTTTTGGGCAGATTAACCATGTTTGGTCTCAAGAATCTTGTGTTGTGAAATTCAACTTCTGAAAGGCCTTTATTATTTAGATTATTTTAATATGCTGGACAAGTTTGAGGTGGATTTTATGAACAACCAAAGTTTCTCCTAGTATGACTCTTACAAATGATGAGGAATATACCAACATTGCCAGTAAATCGCACTGTTAGATAACAGTGAAAACACTTTAGGCAGAGCAAGGCTCTACCAACCTTTAGTTACTATTCACTGGGCTTGTCACGATGAATCTAGTTAATCACTATTACTAAAGGCCCACTATTAATGAACTTTTTTTTAAAATCGCGATTTATCCCATGCTTCATTGTCCCCTTAGTTAAGGCATTTCACAGTCTCCCTGCAGCCATAACAATGTAAAATAAGCCCACCACTGCTCCTCAATGTCTCATTTTACTTAAAAAAAAAAAAAGAAAAACTCACATCTTAACCTTTTAAATGTTCTCTTATATCATTTTCAATCCATGACAAGTTCCTTTTTCTGTGGTTAGGTTCATGTTGAAGTCTTCGATCTATCTCCAAAAGCAGGTCTGTATCCAATCTGGAAGTCAGTTATCCCCAAGGTGTAATTACTGTTTAAGACAGTAGAAAAAAATCCAAAATGAAAAAAATATATGTTTAGAAAGGAAAATAGTGGAATTTTACATTGTAATTAATGGGTATTATTAATCTCAATTAACCACTGAAATTCTGAGATTAATCACAATTAAAAAATGTAATTGTCTGGCAGCCCTTCTATTTACATATTTTAATCCGCATGTGGACAAAGTCCTGGTTTTGCATAACCCCCCCTTACTGCCATAGTGTGATCTTGGACTGACTTACTCGCCACTTTGTGTCTCTGTTTCTTTACAAGCTGATTTTTCTGACTCATTTTGTTGTTGAAGGTCCGCACAAAGGCCAAGTGTAAGTGGCTTAAGTGCCTCTGACCTCAAGTGCTTCTGATAGAATGAGAAGGAACCGGTTGTTCACTGTATCTTTCCTGTGAAATGCGATCAGAAGTCGTACGTCACTAAAGCTGTTGGCTCACAGAGTTAGCAGAGAGGCAGGAAGTTAAGAGGAGGGGGAGGACAGATCCGATAGATGAGCATCAAGTATTTCTCATGCCTCACTGTTTTGGCCACAATAGTGCCTCATCTCTTACATGCATTGCATTAGATTCTTATTGTAAAAACTGCATGAAAAGGAGTATCTTTATCCCAGTCATCACAGCAAAACAAACATGTTGTATTTATCTCTGCAACCTCGACCCTTTCCCTCTCTCTCCTTTCTCACCACTTGAATTTCAATTGAGAGGCTTCAAAGTGAGCGGCTCACTGGTTGAGGGGGTCATCAAACAAGGCGGGTGCTTCAGTGTTAGGCCTCAGAGGACTCTCCAAACCCAGCTATGAAATGGACTGATCAGCTGAGAAACTTGGCACAAACCCAGCTTCTGCATGGTCACATATGACGTAACCTAAAGGGTTCATCTCTCTACTTGTAGCTTTTTTTATGCCAAAGAAAGTACATAAAATATTAACATGTATCATACCTATGGAATATACTTGTTTAATCATCTACTTGGTTTAAAGAGAAATACCTTTCTACTGATAAAATTTAATGTCATACATAACCATGTGACAATGCAGGGATAGAAGCATGTTTTGTGTTAGTTCAGATTTGGAGCAGACCCACAGCTCTGTGATGAGCATAATTTCCTGTAGCTGTTGAGAGCCTGGCAAGCAGATTTCACCCACACTGTTTCAGTGATTTGTCAACAAAATTATGATACTTTACTCTGATGTCAGGCTGTGATGCTTCTGATAATAATTTGTCCCTGAAGTTTTCATCTCTGAGAGCTGATGATCGTCAATTGGGCTGAAGCTTTGTCAAACAGCACAATTGGAACATAAATACTTTTATTATTCTTCTATTCACAGAGAGAGAAATTATACCCCTCAGACAAACACGTTTTCACACATGCCACTTAGTCCCTCACTCCTCCAGATGCCACTGTGTGAATGTCCTTAACATGTGAGCTGTTAGATTGGTCATTATGTCCTATAAGCACGATTCACAGTTTGGCAGATGGTTGGAGGAAAAACACATTTGCATACATGCATACATACTGACAAATGTGCCTGCATTAAACATGTGACAAAGCCAGATAGCGTCAACATGTGCATAGAAATACATACAGTGTTTTTTTTGTTTTGTTTTGTTTTTTTGTTTTTTTTTTGATGAAATAGGATGAAATTATAAAAAGCTAAAACACTACCTGAAAGCAGAGAAATTGACCAGATTGTACTTGAAACTTTGGGCAGTGGTCATGTTGCCATGTCCCTATCCTCACTGTCAAATAAAACACCTATTTTTGAGCTACCTGTACAATTTAGGTCTAGCATCAAATGGAACTGTAATGTTGATGTGTTCCTTAACCTGCTATATTAGTACCAATTTGTAAAACAAATCAGATTACTTAAGTGTACAGTCAGGCTGATCTTGAGTTAATTTGTCGCAGTAACAAATTAAGTACCAGGTTGGATAAGCTGTATCCACAAAACATGCCGCCCCACTAACCCACTTCAGATAATGTGTCTGATTAACACAGTCTGATTTGTGTGCAAAAGGTTGTAATCAATGACACAGAGACTGAAACCTTGAGGTAACATCTAAGAAATATCCAGCTTGTGACACAGGTGTTTGTTTGATTGCAGACTTTACCAGAAGTACTGAGGACAACAAAGAGAAATAGACTCCAACTTCACAACATACAATGATGATTCCTACTGTTGGTGACCTATTTTAATTAGTTAGATAAATCCAGGAGGAGAGAGAAGAAGCAGTTGGTACACAGAAATAATTTTTGCTTGCTTTGAAGCAGTTATGCTCTGAAGAACTTACACATTTTTGACTCAAACTCCATTTTCCCTCCCTTGGGCAATGTAGTGTGGACAGATAGAGAGCAGAAGAGAGAGGCAGTGATGTCTCCAGGTCCCAAAAAGATTTTCTTTAGTTTCGGTGCAGACTCACTTTTTGTTCACCTGGGTAAACCTACAATGTATGCTGACTGAACATTATTTGCCACAGTTTAAAGCACAGAAATTACAAACAGTTCAAATGACAATAGAGATGCACAGTAGAGTTGTAGGCAGCAACAACAGACCTATGTCAGCTAACGTCTTTTTCTTATTTTATTCTCTTTCTTTAATTAATAAAGGAAGTACATAAAATGTGTGTTCTAAGGCCTTTTTTTTTAATTCACAAGCATTTTTCATTCAGGGACCAAACAAAACAGTTTTATCCAAACATAAAATCTCCAATATGTTATAAAAAGGAGCAGAAAGAAGCCTAATCTTATGTAATCTGCATCTCTTTTACAAGTCATTGATTAAGACTATTTGGTTTCTTTTCCATAACCTGGTTACCCCCATAGAAAGGTCTTAACTACATTTAGGTATAGGTGTCAGTAAAGTATCAATGTTGATATCTGCATTGGCTCAAATGAATATGTAAATCCAGATATATCAGATATTGGTAAAAATTCAGTGTCATGCATTCCCAATAAAAATTGATACCCGTTTCATCCCTGGATGCAATCTGATCTGTTTTGATATGATGTGATATGATACTACATGATAGAATACAATACAATACAATACAAAACTATCCAATATGGAACGATGCGATGCATTACGATACAATATGAAATGAAATTATACGATACAATACGCAACAATGCAATACAATAAAATAAAAACAGATTTGTCTGAAACAATGAAACAAACAAACTAAAGATAATTCACAAGATCTCCATGGAAAAAAAAAACACATGAAAAAGAAAAGAACAACCAGAAGCTTTTGTACAACCAAGTGGCAATATCTGGTGTGGAAAAGTGATGCCAGAACAGAAGTGAACTGTCTACTTGATGCTGGTTGTGACAGCCCCAGAAACACATCTACAGCCTGGGTGAAAAAATGCTGTGAATTGCTCAAGCCTTTTTTAAGATATTATGCCTCCTTTACTGTGGTTGACAATGGCAGCAGGATAAAATCACTGTCTTGATTCTATATTAAGTATTTTAGTTTATATACCTGTGTCTGTCTCATGGCTTAATGTGTGATTGTGTTGGTTGAAATTGAAGTCATGTTCATTTCGTCATCAGGTGGTGGTTCTGATGGACCCCATGGAGGACCCTGACGATATCCTGCGTGCCAACCGCTCCAGGGAGAAGACGTACATGTTTGATGTTGCGTTTGACTACTTAGCCAGTCAGGTCAGTCAAAAGTAAAACATCTAAATTAAATCTAAGTTTCCGAGATTTTTGTTTTCTTCAATCCTTTAAGTGTATTTTCTGCTCTCTGTGCAGGAGGAGGTGTATCGAGCAACAACCAAAGGGCTGATCGAAGGCCTCATATCAGGCTACAATGCCACTGTATTTGCCTATGGACCCACAGGTCTGTGTGTGATTGAGTGTTATCTCCTGTTAGCCTCTTTGTGAGTCAGCTTTTTACACACACTTGGAAAGCAGTGAGACATCTTACTCTCAACTGTCTTGGATTTTAATTGTAGTTCAGGTGTGATTATAAAAGGACTCATGTTTTACCTCCAATGTTTTAAATAGGCAGGGACAGATCATAGCCATAAACTAGTTGAGCACTATTTGCCCATCTATTTTTCCATCTGTCTCATGACTGAATGTGCCTTCTGTCTGTCCATCTGTCTCAGACAATCACAGCTCTTTGTTTCCTCTTGTGGGGAAGTAAATACAGGTTTTAATGTGTGTTTATGTCTTAATTTGGCAGTTTGGTCAGGCAAGCTATAATTTAACATATTGAAAAAGCATATTGTAGTCATGAAAACACAGCCCGAAATTTGTTTGTAGCATTAGGTTGTTTGGTTTAGACATAGGGAAGATTTTTGTGATTATTTTTTGTATTGGTATTTAGTAAAGCCGAAAAAAGGAATGTTTTTTATGGATGTAAACAGTACTTTATTTAAGGAATGGCAAGCTGTCATATACCTTCTTTTCCACTGAGCTGAGCTCTGTCTTTTCCTCATCATCCTATTGATACCTCACTGTAGCTTTACAGAAAGTTTAATGTATTATTGAAGATTATTCAGTTGACCTTTAAGACTTACCAGTTTGTTTTGAAGTGGGTTTCTATACGTTTTAGGCAGTTTTTAGGGGATGATATCGGTATCATCGGTAGATATTACCTTAAAAAGTAAACGGTTGATATCAGCAGTTCGGAAAAATCTTTGCTGACATTTACAATTGATATGTCTGTAAATATCTGCGTATATCAGCTGTAAATATTGGCTGAACGAACAATTAAGTTAATGGAGTTTAAGGCTGGAAGTTTTTTTTTATCCATTTATCATCATTGTTTACACTTTAAGTCTGTTTTAAGGACTGGAATTTGTTCATCCTCAAACTCTAAATGGTGTGTTTTCAGGCCTGAAGTTTTAGGTCTTAACTGCACTTAAATATCTGTATCAGTATCTGATAAAATTAATTTGAAAATAACTGCACATTGGATAACAGCAAAAAGCTTGTATTGTGCATCAGCTTTTGTTTTATCAGATGTGAGAACTACAATTCTTTTTCTTTCAATCTGGCATGCTACACTTTAAAATTCCAGCAATAAAACATGGTTAAATAAAATTTATTTTGATTTTTTTATTTAAGCTTTATTGAACCAGGAAGTCCCATTGAGATTAGAAATTCTTTTTTACAAGAGAGACCTGGTAACCATGAGATCTTGATAATACAACAACATGACATGGAAACATAATAAGCATGGATGATATAAATCTTCTGCTGATATATCAATGCCATGTCCTCAAATTCAAGCTTGAAAAAAACATAAACATCACATTTTATTCATATCTCAAGATATTTTACACCATCTAAT
This sequence comes from Cheilinus undulatus, assembly GCF_018320785.1. NCBI lineage: Eukaryota > Metazoa > Chordata > Actinopteri > Labriformes > Labridae > Cheilinus > Cheilinus undulatus. Next base: position 29,790,378 of record NC_054884.1, on the reverse strand, counting down.
GTTTCACTGATGTTCATTTATGCACAAGTCTTTTGCTGTCTTAATTGTGTAGAGATTTTATTAAATCACATAAGAAGAAAAATCTCCTTTCCTATGGAAGATATAGTAGAAGATTGGAAGATTTTTCTACAAACCACAAGGTCTGAATTGTCACGCTTGGCTGCAGAGAGCCAAATAAAACTCCAAAAATAACTACAGAGGTTTGTTTATGTAGAGTTTAAATTGAGGCCATGGTCCTGGATGTATCATGGAACAAGCAGGGGTTTCGAACCACCTTAATGAGGGGAATAGTAGAGCAATTAGTACTGAGGGCTTTCATTTTCCCATAACTTAACTCAAACATAACAGGAAATATTCATTTTCAATATTCATTTTGGCCACATTTCCTCTTCTGTTTCCAGGTTGTGGGAAGACATACACCATGTTAGGGACAGATCAGGAGCCGGGAATCTACGTCAGGACGCTGAATGACCTGTTTCGTGCCATTGAGGAGACAAGTGATGACATGTCATACAGCGTCTCTATGTCTTATCTTGAGGTCAGTATTTCATCCTCCACTTTTACCTCCATTTTTCTTAACACCACACAGTCAAAAGCACCTTTAATACTGATGATACATCTCTTTTGTTCCCTGAAGTGCAGCTATAAAAGGCATTCATTTACCTGCTTGGTTGAAGATTCTGCTTTCTTTATGCTTGGATTTTCTCTCTAGCTGTGCGTCTGCCAGCATCCCAATTAGATCTTCTGATTTAGCCGTCGTCTCTTTAACGCAGATAAGATCTGAGGTTTAAGCTGACGCCAAGTGCAGACAGATACGGCTGGTGTCCTTTTACTTTTGCCAGCATTGGTTTCCATCTGGAATGGGCTGAGCTCGCATCCTCAAATATAACCCTGCAGAAAAAATGACACATGTTCATGGTCATATATCTTTAGGATAATCAACAGCAAACTAATCACCTGTGACTACATTAACTACTTTAATAAGTTGTTTTTGATATGTTAAACTTAGTTTTAAGAAGAAACTTGTTTGGTTACAAGATTACTGCCATTAATAAGCAGCCAGTTACTTGATTAAATTAAATACTGAAAAAAAGATGCATTAGAGTATTTACCAAACACTAAATCCTTGGACAACTCATTCTTCATGATGGTTGGATGTAACCTACTGTACCTCTACCATTGAATGTATTGACTTTGTTTTTCCACAGCCTATTTAATGGCTCGTAACTTGTAAATCTGCAGTCTTATAACAGGAGTAACAGATGTTATACCCTTTACAGCTCTTTATTACACTAAATGACAACGATCTGGGCAGAGAATTCTGTATTCACAGCTTTTTCAATTAAGAGAGTACAGCACAGACTCTTGAGCTTACATTTAGCTGTTTTTCTTGTTCCTTTCATTTTTAAAAGCAATGGTGACAACATATAAACATCAAATGCTGTCCTCTGTGTCATCTTGTAGGCTAAGGCCCTGTCCACACAGAGACAAATTCAGGAGTATACGCAAAAAATTTTTGTCGTATCAGCATTTCATCCACACGGAAACTGCGTTTTGAGAGGCCATAAACACTACTTTTGAAATTGGATCCCAGAGAGATCAAATTTGTAAACGCTTACCATTTCATCTCCATGTGGACAGCCAACCACATCTTTCTTGAAGTCATTACGTCACACATAGTGTAGCACACTTACGCCACATGCGGATGTCGAACCAAAACAACAATGGTTGTATTCATGCTGCAGAAGCTATTGAGCTTACTAGGACTTTTACAGCAAAATCTGATGCCCCTTTACACCATGGCGAACAGCATATACCAGATATTCTTAAAGCCAGCATGGAGAACAACCAGAAGGGCAACCAGGAGAAAGTTTGTGGCAGTTTTCTGTAATCTTCTTCTCTCTTTTTCTGCATTTACGTGGCAGCGTTACAATGCCACTTACAGGCTTGTCGTTGATACTACAGCGTTTTCAGTGGTTTGGTGCTTACGGGGACATTTCCTGAAACAACCTCGTATTTACAGAAAACTTTTTCAAAACGAAATGGAAATAGAACATTTTCGTCTCCATGTGAACAAGGCCTGAATTAGCTAGCTACAGACACAGCTGTGTTTGCCTTTGCTGGTATACAGCTAAAAGCCTAAAAGGGGAAGAGAAACAGTGCAGATACTTGGGGGATTTTCTTTTTTCATGGTGGCAAAAGTGAAGGGGAAGAAGGGCATTTTTTTCTTACAGTAACAGATTGCTCTTCAATGAAAAGGTACGACAGAAAAACTTATCTGAGAACTCTTACCTGAGTACAAGTGGCCTCAGTATATAAGTCATACTCTGTTTGTTTGTTGTTTTTTTAATCTCACATGGGTTTAAATTGTCGGCCCATGTGACGATTTCCACAACGACAAAGTCCACAACGTGCTGTTTCTTTGCAGCTGTGTACCATCTGTTTTCACTATAAGGAGTTTGCACATCTTTTAGCTCCTGATGTCGCAGGAAGTGTTCTCACAGTGAATTTTCTCAGCAGTACCACAATGATGCTCTACAGTAATCACGCTTTGAGACATCCATATTAATACCACAACAGCATGCAGGGGTGCGAGAGAGCACAGCACACAGTCAGATAAGCACAGGAGGTGACACATTTGGCAGTTACAAGAAAGCAGGATGTTTTTTGTTTGTTTGTTTGTTTGTTTTTTCTTCACAAAACGTTTTTAGACATGTGCAGGACAAAATCAGCTATGTAATCAAGTTTGCGGCTTTTTCTACAGGGGGCATCAAAAACAACACACACTAAAACTTTCTCTCAGGAATTCAGAGGTCATGTACACAATATTGAAGAGCTATCATTACGCCTGTAGATTTTTGCTGCTTTTACTTTTACTTACAACCTTTACATATGACATGTTTGACATTTTTGTTGTCAGCTGTAGCTGTTTGTTTTAAGTTTTTTTTTTCTGAAAGGAAATTAAGCATGTATTTTCTAAATTTTTTTGCTTATATCAAAGCCCTCTTGCTTTTCTTTTTCTTTCCTTTTTGTCTTCTTTCTGTTGCAAGGTAAAACTGGCTGAAATTGCCCGTATTCTGGGTAGATTTAAAGTGGGGGTATTATGCCTTTTTTCAAGGCTTGACACCATCTCTCTGATACCCATGTAGTAGCTTTATTTGGTTTACAGCTCAAAAATCTCCTCATGTTTCTCACACTGGGGTCCTGAAAAACCCTTATTTTAACCTCCATCTGAAACGCTTCGTTTTAACTGCTGTCTATTTAACCCCCCCCCCCGACCTGCCTCCCCCCAATTGGCCAATTTTCCAGAAGCTGGCCGGTGGCACGACTCAATGTTTAGTGACCGCCCCCTCCAATGTGGCTATATTGCTATGCTAGTAGTTGTAAACTTTGAATGAACTGGTCCAACTGAGTAAAATATGGCGAATTTTGATATACATCTGTACGTGTTAGACATGGAGTCTGATCCTGATCGTTTGGAGAGAGATGGGGAAGAAAACCAGCAGCAGTGAAGGATAGAGCAGGATGTATCTGTTAGGTAACTGTTTAATTACTGTGGTACTAAATGGCTAAAAGGCCTTGTGGGGGCGGTCTGTTCCGCCTTGCCGGCAGCACGGATGAACCACGAACCCGTCAGGAGATCCTATTGCGATGACCTCATCAGTTCGCTCCATCGAAATCTCGTCTCGGGAGAATCTCAGAGAGATTTTCAACAAACCGTTTTCATCGGTTTACACGCTAATTCCAAGATTACTGCCGCATACATTTATCTTGCGGTTTGAAAATTTGCATGCATGGAGTACGGACACCCAACACTGTGACTTTATATTTATGTTTTAAAAATCGGACAAGTATAATACCCCCTCTTTAATTTTTAAGGGTTTTTTTGTCTTGTTTTTCTCTCTCTTTGGAAATACAGTATTGATTTAAGCTTTTTCCCCTCCTGCCATCATAGAGTGCCCCATTCTGTTCATAAGCATTGACTGTGTACCGTTAATGTGACGCTGGTTTTCCATTTTAGGGATTATTTTTGACTATGGTTGACTTTGGTCACTTTAATAAGCAAAGGGATTTCTAACTTGTACTCCTGAATAAAATGTTCCTTTTTAAATCCCTCTGCGGTTATGTAGTTACAGGTTTTGACTTGAAATACAGCTAATATATCATGTCAAACTTGGATCAGCGGGTCATTTTTCATCAATTTAAGTGAATTTTTTTCCCTAGGTTTTTTATTAAAGCAGGTTGTTGCTTGAATACAAAGAAGAATGAGTCAGATTTATTCAAAATTAGAGGAGAGGAATAGAAAGGGAAAATCATTTTGTGGAGGAAAGAAAAAAGAGGACTAAAGCACAAGAGCACTAAATGTGTGGCTGAAAACGGCACTTTTTGGTTACAAGGCAAAGACGAGGGGTAACATCAGAAATTAAAATAGTATTTTGTGTTTCCGGTACCAGACTTTATTATTATGGGCTATGATTGACAACATTATTAAAGCCTGGCTCTTTAATGGCAGCGTGGGAGGGAGGAAATGAAAATTTCCCATTAAATTGCCAATCATGGAGTTGTGTTATTCTCTGGCCTGCTCTGAGCACTTCAGGAAGAGTCCTGACTCAAGGCTGTGTGTGATGTGTGTGTTTGCTGTTTCCAGGGAGTAATCGGTTGCCACCGCCACCTCGCCACAAAGAGGTTAAACTCCATTTTACAGCCTGGCTGGGCCATGAGCACACATCTGCTCTTTTGCTTTCTCAAATAGAACACAGTTACACACGTGCAATCACAGAAAAGCATGCACACAAAGAAAAATAGACATAAATAGATTATGTAATGATAAAAAAAATCATGCCTTTTTTCATGTGTCACATGCTTACAGCGTTGCACTCTAACCTTTACTTAAGCTAGTTTTTTTGTCAAAGTTAGAAACCCTGATGAAGAGGAGACTTCTAGTTTAATAACTTTTGTATGGTTGTTGGCGATGCTTCTGATGCTATTCCTTTTCATTAAGCACAGTCAGAGTCTTTAATTTGTGGCGTACTTCAGTTCATCACCAGTCACCAGTCCTCTGAAAGAAATCTACCACCAAGCAGGGGTTCATTGATGTTGGTTTTTCAGGGCTCCTTCTTAGTAGTTCATAGGACCTATAACTGAGAATTGGAATAATATGGGTTTACAGTCATGTGATTTTTTTTTTTTTTCAGTCTAAAGAAATACAAATCTTTAGAATTTATATTGGTACAAGTCCAACAGTGATAAATGTGTCCTTTTATTGCTGAAAACACCATATTTTACAGTTTACATATTAACCAAGTGTACAAGTGCTCTCACTTTTCCCCTTAGTGATACCACAGTGTAAAAATACCCCAATTCAAGTCAAAGCCTTGCATTCAAAGTCTTACAGAAGTAAATAGAATTAAGTCAATTAGAATATACTTAATAAGACAAAAGTAAAAGTGCATTTCATAATCATATTACTACTGGATTATAACTACAGATGCATTATTGTGTTCATCACTGAAAATGTTGCAGATGATAAAGTTTAATCTCATTAAGATTAATAGCTTATAATAGCACACAAGTGTATAAGTAGACTTTTGTTTTGTTTAATAATCAGAATCAGCAAGGAAGCTATTAACTAAGTCATCTAAGTCAAATAATTTCATGATTAGAAATTACTATATTTGTTTCTTAAACTGAGTAATTCCACTCCCAGAGTTCACAGCCAGGTGAATGACAGAGCATTCAAATGGAGAAAGGACTCTTATTATTTAGAAAAGGGAGAGTAATAAATCAGCATCTGCTGTAGCTTTTCTATGAAGTTTTGCATGTAACATGATGCATATTTTTTTTACTGAATGTTGTGGGCTCTTTCATTCAATTAACAAGCAAATACTTGCAAGGTTCCTTGTATTATTTCCAATTTTAACTCTTTTAGAATCCCTTTAATGTTCAAGCAACATTGATTTTTTTCACGAAAATATCCCTACATGAATCAACATTGAATTGAATTGAATCAAATTGATTTTAATGCTACATTGATAGTGAAAACAGGGGAATCCAGGAATAAGAAATCATTTCCACAATCACAAATAAGTTAGGACTGATAGTTATGAATAAAATGACTGATTTAAGAACCAATGAGTAATAAAAGTTGTCTGCGAGTTGTGAAAAATATATCATTTAAAATTTAACATGGATGCTGCACAGTTATCAGAAAAAATAATGGCACATTTTGGTAGCTCCTTCTGTACTGAGGTGAACCACAGCTCAGCCGGGCATAACTTAACATTAGACTGTGAATTTTACTGAGAAAATATGCGCTAGCTTGTATGCTTACTTGCCCAAATGTATGCAGTTTTTCACACAGTACAGAGACTAAATGATCCATATTTCTTTTCTGGATTTAACAGCATTCAAGTCTTGACTTTTTACAGCCGACTTCACCTTCAGGAGAACTTACAGTGCTCTTTTATAATACCATATTTCCCATTTTATACAAAATTGACTTAAAATAGTAATTGTAAGTACAGAAGAACACAGTGGCCTTGTTGAAACTCCACTATCCTTGAAAGAGTACAGATGGAAGAAATAATAAAAAACAAACATCCATCAGCCAGCGACAGTAAAGCTCTTCTGTTTCACAGTTTGTGGCTGAAGTCTGTTTGACAAATAAAATCTGTCATTACGACCCAAACCTCCCTGTGGTTTGTCACTCAGAGGTAACTTTTCCAGGATGTCATTTCCTGCTCTGAGCTTTTATGTGGGTCTGGGGGCTTTAACAGCACCATCAGTCTTGGGTCAGACGAGTCATCTGAGTGTTTTTTAGACACAGAGGAGCACTGACACAGGCTGATGACCGCCCGCCACCCAATGAGCCGTGGTTTCTAAATGACAGGTTGCTGAAAATATAGAACTTTATGTTTTTGTGCCATGTTTGGGTCTGTGTAGGTGGCCTGAAAAACTCAATAGAGCTTTTCAATGCACATAAACTACTAACTAGTTCAATGATGTCACAAAATAAGACAAACAAAGCTAAAGTATATGTAGTAGAGACTTGAATTGTAGTTTTTATCTGATTTTTTTACTGCTTTTTACCAAAAAATTTTCATTTATTTGGTCCTTTTAGATCTACAATGAGATGATCCGGGACTTGCTTAACCCATCCTCTGGTTTCTTGGATCTGAGAGAAGACTCCAAAGGTGTGATTCAGGTCGCCGGCATCACTGAAGTCTCTACCATAAATGCACAAGAGGTAATGTAATCTAACTAAGCAAGATTCCTTGATTAGAGTGCGACTTTCATGTTTTCATAAACATTATGTGGGTTTTTTTTAGATCATGGAGTTGCTCATGAAGGGCAACAAACAGCGCACACAGGAGCCGACGGCTGCCAATAAGACGTCATCTCGCTCCCACGCCGTGCTGCAGGTGGCCGTCAAACAGCAGAGCAGGTGTCGAGACGTACTGCAGGAGGTCCGCTTCGCACGCCTCTTCATGATTGACCTCGCTGGCTCTGAACGAGCAGCACAGGTATATGTTTCCTTATTCAGGGTTTAAATGGCAGAAATCATGTTTAATTGATAGTTTCACAGGTGGAGGATTTATTTGCGGTCATGTGTCAAAGTGGGTGCGCTCACTTTTGTCAACTACTTTTCTGCCAAACTCAAGTTTAAAGACTTGGCCCATTTGCCTTTTGAATACACGGCATCTTTATAAATCCTCAGGGTGACATTTTTCATCTATAGACTCAGAAATACCGTGCTCTGCTTTGTGACTGTGTTTGCACTTAGCTGCTCACTGGGGATGCTTAGCAGAGAATCTTTATGACAGACTGGAGGATTGAGGCTTCCATAGGCCTTTGGAGCCTCTTTATGACCCACTATGCAGCCTATTAAAGAAACTCTTGGTGAATAGGATGATGTTATTGTGCTGCACAACAGTTTGAAGCTTCACAAGAGCAAAGTAATACCTGTGGCAATAGCACTTTTGCTTTTAACATGCATTTCCATGTTAAGATTTCTACTTTGTCACCTGTGCACAACTATATATTGTAGTGAGCAGTCATTTTTCAAGTTATGAAATTTACATCCAAGCTATAATCCAACTTCAACTTTCAACTTACTGGCCTCAAAAGAAAATTTGCTTTGCAGACAAGCAAAACAATAAAACATAGAGTGCACAGGCACTCGGTTACAAAGCAGGGCCAAAATCTGAGTACACTTCAGCCCAAAGTCCGGTTCATTTGATCATTGCAAAAACAAGTGTATCTGCACCATGCAGAAGTGGCCTCTAACCCTAGGCATGGTTCGTGTGGGCTCGGGCATGGTGCGCAACCATGCCTAAGTACTTGAGTTTCCCTTAGGGTTAATTAAGTATATATCTATTGGTACTTTTAAAAAATTAGAGTTGTAAAGGCAATATCTTAATGTTAGTTAAGGAATCTTAGGCTTAAGTGGCTAGTTAGAGGCTGACAAAATAAATAACCTTTTATTTTAAGGACATTTTGGTGGCTAATCAGATTTCAGGGAGCCCTGGTTGATCACTGGCACTGCTGTTTACTTCCATAATCCATCAGGGCACAGGAAAATAATAATAATATAATGATAATATAATAATAATATAATATAATAGTAATGTAATACAATATAATAATAATCAGGAAATTGTTTTTAATTTGGTTGCCAAAATGTTTAAAATGTAGTCTCAATTTAGACATGAAAAGGCACGTCAACAAATTCTTATTGTCAAAATGTTTGATTATAGAGTTAGCATTGTAGCACTGCCTTGTGCTGAAACTAAGAAGTACAGTACAGTCAAAAATATACATATACTATACCAACAGCAAAAACTGATTTCACTGAAGTGCATCAGCTTGTAACAGAATATCTTACAGAATAATATAATGTAAATGCCAAACAGAACATTTTACGGACTCGTCTTACTCTGACTTAACAAGGCATCCAGAGAGTAGCCCTGTAACAATGACTTGGAATCATAAGATTATTTGTATGATGCTGTGATCACAGTGGAGCCTTTAGCACTTCTTTGTGTTAGTATTCGTCTTTAAAGTTTCTATGAGGAGTTCCATGTGGTTATGAAACGGACGGAAATTAGTTCCGGTTCCTTTTTATGAGCTACAGAAGCAAACTAGACCATCAGGGAGAATTTTACTGTCATCCTTGCTTCAGGATCTGTCCCAGATAAGCTAAAAGCATCTTCCCCCCACACCAAAGCTTGACTGAGTTGTATGTCAGACATTCAAAAGAAAAAAACAATGAGACTTATTGTCAGAGAACACATGTAAAAGTCAAGAGCAGCAAAGTAGGAAAGGAAGTTCCCTTCAGGAGCTATAAGTTTAACTGAGACATCTACATTAATCACACACTTTTTCTTTCTATGTGTGTTATTGTATTAACAAGCTTAACTTTCAACAGTTATGTAAGACCTTTTTATATTTGTGATGGATATTGTATTGGATTGAACAAATACAAGTTTCAGACAACACAAAGAGAAAAACCGCATGAAATATGAAAGGATTTATCAAAAGAGCAAGCTTTTACTGAATAATAAACACTCAAATGGAAAAGCGTGAAGTTGAAAAGCAGTTTTATAATAACTCATTATATCATGTAACAAAAGGGGCAGAACATACTGTTGGGAACATTGCCTTCAGGATTATGCTGGTTGGATCAGGACTTTGTGTGAAGAACAGCGGCACTGTATTAAGTGGACTAAGAGAGAACATGTGCTCTATTATCATGTAACGTCCCTCATTAAGTTGTCAGGTGAGGGTTTTGAAAATATGAGATGAATTTTTTTCAAAAAATTACTCAAAATGAATGTTTTATCTGCTAAGTTAATAGCTTTTCATTGTTCCTTCTTTTAACACTGCCTTGAACATGGTTCAGTCAATGGGTGTTATCTACCATTAGACGTGGAAAAAGTACAGACTAGTGCACCCAAGTACAGGTTTACTTCCCTTTAAAATCCATTTAAGTCAAAGTAAAAGTAATCAATTTTAAGTTTGCTCAAAGCAGAGTTTCTGCAGACCCTTAAAAAGTCTTAAAAGTCCTAAATAGAACTTTAGAAGTGATATGCTTCAAATATAAGAAGGCACTTTGACTTAGACAAGTCTTGATCCAAGCTTTCATTCAGTCAAACTTTATTTTAAAAGCACTTTTCACACAAGACAATGTAGCACAAAGTGCTTTAGAAATAGACAGATAAATGAAAGGGGATTAAAGGAAATGTGATCTAAAATACAGTTTAAAAGGGCATAAGGTAACCCTGTGTGATTAGGAGACACAGCAGCATAAAGTTGATTGTCGTCAGCATTGTGGAAATTGATGCCTAAGAATCAAACCTTGAGGAATGCCACATTCCATTTCATAAAATTTAGAGGAGCGATCCCCAAAATTCACATAAAACGGTGCCATAAAAACTTTGTATGTTGTGTTAGATATCACTACACCCTATATTGATTGAAAAGAGGCATGAAATGCTCCAGAAATCATCAAATCTGGGTGTTTATGAGCAAAAATCTCTTGGTCCTGTATTATTGACTAACATAAACAGTGCCCAGTGTCCAGTGTATCAAGAAATCTCACATGACCTTGCATTTTTGACCGTTGCCACACAAAGATGAATTTTTATCAGCTCAGGACTTATAAAGGTCTTAAAAAGTTAAAATTTGTAGGAAGTAACTTCCGTCTTGTAACCGAAGCAAAACAACTGTCTTTGACACAAAGTTGGAACCTCCTTGTTTTGATTTTTAGTTTGTTATTTTTACTCAGTAATTGATGCTTTTAAAAAGTAAACGTAAAACTTCTGATTTTAAAAACTACTCAAAAAAGTACACAAGAAAGCTGCTAAATTACAGTAATGTGAGTAAATGTAATTAGTTATTTTTCACCTCTGTCTACCACAAGGACAGATTGTAAGGGTTCCTAACCAAACTACAGATGAAGAGCTCATATATGGCAGACAAAGAGTCACAGGAGGCAACGGGGACATTTGAGGACTCTGCGGGGTCTGTAAAGTTGATTTAGTTTGGACAAGTGTCAGTGGACCAAAGGTGTAGGGTGACGCCATCTGCTGGACATGAGTGGAAACTTCACTACTCTTACAGAAACAGCTGTAGGTCTTAATGTTAAAATTTTGGATTTAAAGCTCTGGAGAAGTGAAGTCAGTTCAGTTGCTCTTTAACGCAAAGAATTTGCAAATAAAAGGGAAACACTAGAAAAAAACTGAAATCCCCCTGTAAATAAGCCTGTATTGATTTCTAAGGATTCTTCCTTTTACTTGGCTGCAAAACACATTTCCACTCAAGGACTTTGGGTATAAGAATAGATATACAGTATAATTTTATAAAGATATAAAAAGTTAGAAAGAAATTTATTGAGTAAAAATATCAAGAATTCAAATAAAGACAGGCGACCACTTCAGACAGTGACCCAACATTAAATTTTTTCTTCATCTTTCCTTATTTCTAATCAGCTGTTCATTCTTTCCATTTTTCTCACCTTTACCTTTCATTTGTTTTTTCTATTTAGACTCAGAATCGGGGCCAGCGATTAAAAGAGGGGGCCCACATAAACCGCTCCCTGCTGGCTTTGGGAAACTGCATCAACGCCCTCAGTGACAAAAATGGCAACAAATACGTCAACTATCGAGACAGCAAGTTGACTCGACTACTGAAGGTAAAACCGTGTAGGAACTAATTTAAGGTCTGCATGGACTTACTCTGTTTTATGATTGAGATGTTATTTAAGGAGGATTTGTGTTCTGATACCTTTTGATTAACAGGACTCATTGGGCGGGAACAGCCGGACGGTCATGATCGCCCATATTAGCCCCGCCTCTGTGGCGTTTGAGGAGTCTCGTAACACGTTGACGTATGCTGACCGTGCCAAAAGTATTCGAACACGGGTGAGCATAGAACATAATTCCTTTTTAAGCCATTTATCATCTTTTTTAAGAACTAAAATAATGGTCTTTTTCATAATGTTTTTTTAAAATTATATAGCATGTACATAAGGCTGCAATATTACATGATCATTAGATGTTATTGTTTTTAATTCATACATTTTTTACAGACCGATAACAATATTTGTTACAGCTCAGTTATTTGGTGTCTTTTTAAAAGGTCCAAGAACAGAAGTGATATCTATTGTAGCCTATTTGGAGGATAAGATACAATAAATCTGTCAGTATAAGGTATCTTGACATATTTTTCTTTCTCCATTTCCTAACTTTGTGCTACAGGTAAAGAAGAATCTGATAAATGTGTCGTACCACATCGCTCAGTACACAAACATCATTGCAGACCTTCGCAGCGAGATCCAGCGGCTCAAGGAGAAGATTGCAGATCAGGCGAGCCGCCAACTAAACTCAGACCGCGCTGACATCCGAAATGTCCAAGGTAGACCTCATTCACACAGCCCCTCCAGGATGTGAAAAATTGTCCAAATAAAGCAGCTTTCTAGAATTTGTGTCACCCATTATTTTCCTTTATCTTTTCTTCATATTATGTAGCCGAGGTCCAGGCCCACTCCAGTCAGCAGAGTAGAGCAGAGATGGACCAGCTGAGGGAACAGCTCCTGGATGCTTTCCGCCAACAGATGGAGATCAGAAGGAGCCTGATGGAGCTAGAAAATAGCAACATGGAGATCCAGATCGACACCTCCAAACACCTGCTGACCATTGCAGAGTCAGTGTTTATACAGGATTTATTGATTTCTTTCCAGTGTCTGCCTTCTGATATCACATTCATGGTAATCTGTAGTCTATTAGATTGTTGGCTGAATAGTTCTAAATTGTTTAAACAGTTTCAAGTAGAGTTTGTGAAACGTATTTTCAAGTTATAAATCTTAAATCAAACAAGTTTTATGTTGTGGTAGTAAGAATATTTTGTAATTTTGCCTCTAGCTGGGAGCAGGAGCGGAGTCGGCGCAGGAGGAAGTGGCGAGCTGAGAGGAGGAAGGAAAGTGTCCACAAAGATGACAGTGAAAAGGACTCGGACTCTCCAGAGTCTCCTCCTGACAGTTCAGAGACGCAGCAGGTAGCGATGGCCCGAGAGAACCTGGTTACTCTCATGGCTGAACAGAAAAGGATCAACAAACAGAAAGTAAGGTTCTCAATCTACTTTTTATGGTGTTTTTTGTACTTTGACCTCATGCTGTAGTAAATAAAAACAAACCCTTCATCTTTGCATCAAGGCGTTACTGGAGCGCAGGTTTCTGGAGCTCCGTGATCGGGCCCGGCGCCTGGAGGAGCTGCTGCCCCGGCGGGTGAGCTCAGAGGAGCAGCGGGAGGTGCTGGGTCTCCTCTGTAAGGTCCACGAGCTGGAGATTGAAAATGCAGAGATGCAGTCCCACGCGCTGCTAAAAGATAACGTCATCAGGCACAAAGACTTTGTGGTGCAGCGCTTCGAGCAGCACAGACACCTGTGTGACGAGATCATTCAGCAGCAGAGACAGTTCATTGATGGTGAGGCTGACACTGAAATTTGTTTTAAAAAATTCTTCATTTCATAGGTGCTCTCTGTAAGCCATTTTGATTTAAATAGCTTTTATACCTTTTATATTATCTCAAACTATGAAGATTGATATGTTTGTAGTTGTGGTAGTAGTGTATGGCTGTACATGGTTTGCATAAATGGATCTTCTTTTAAAAGGAAATGTTAGAAGTTTGTGAAAATTTCATATAGGGATATTGAGAAACTACATAAATAACTCAATCATATTTTATACTGATCAAAAAGGTGCAGGCTAAAGCTGTAGCTTATATTACCTCTCCTTTTACAGAACATACAACAACCATTGATCCACCAAGTTTAAGTTACTTAATTTGACTGCACAGCTGCATCTCAATAAATTAGAATACCATCAAAAAGTTGATTATCATAGTTAAATTCAAAAAGTGAAACTCATGTATAGATTCATTACGCTCAGACTGCTATATTTCATGTGTTTTATTTCTTTTCAGTTTGATGATTATGGCTTACAGCTAATGAAAACCCAAGATTCAGTATCTCAGAATATTACAGTATTACTTAAAACCAATTAAAAAAGGATTTTTAACACAGAAATGTTGGACTGTCGAAAGTTTGAACATGTACAGAGCTCTATGCTTGGTTAGGGATCCTTTTGCATGAATTACAGCAGCATTGCAGCATGGCATGGAGGCGATCAGTCTGTGGCACTGCTGAGGTGGCACTTCTTCAAAGCAAAAGCTTTGAAGTCCTTTATTATATTCTGAAGTATCTCCCAGTGGTTTCAATGCTCAGTCTGCTCTGAGGCTGTTAGCATTAGATCCTAAATAGATATATCCTGGATAGATTAATCCTGTATAGATTAAATCCTGCATAGATTAATCAAAGGTTGGTAGATACAGAAATAAATGTTTCCTCTCCCAAAAATATCAGGCTACTTTGTTAGACACATTTTTGCAAGTTTGACACACTGAAATGAAATCCCAAATTTTTGCAAAGGTTTATTTTGGGCTTTTTATGCCTCTATTTGAGTGACAGGACAGTGGATAGAGTCCAAAATCAGGGGGTTTGATTTGCAAAAAATGAGTCACAGGTTGATATAAACACAGCCTGCCTACTTTGAGAACTAAAGCCCTTGCACATAAAAATTAACGGCTAGACCACTGGCACCCCAGTTTCTCTTTATTTTTTACAACAATGTTGACCTTTCTTCATGTGGGTCCTGGGGGTCTTGACTTTTTTTAGATACAAGAAATAAGGATGGCAACTGCTGCTTAAATTAGTTGTTTTTTTTTTTTCTTTTCAATTTCCCTTAGTTTGTTTTTTTCACAATGAGTTCCTGGTTTTCTAAACTGTTTTTACTTGCATTTGTTTTCCAGACCACAGTCTGTTAGTTCCTCCACATCTCCAGGAGCTCTACGACATGTATATGAGGGAGCTGGATGAGAGGAAACTGGACAGAGCCATGGCACTGGAAAAAGTGACCACCAGACACACCATCAAGGTGAAACAATCAGGACAGGAAATGTTCAATTCTATGAATACGAGTACTTGTTTTTCTTAATGAGTATGTTGTTCTTTAGGAGGGCTCTTTACCCAGGATCACTCTACCCGGTCAGTGTCGTGACAATATGCAGGAAATGGACTCGGACCAGGAAAGCGTGCGCAATATGTACTCCGATAACAGACGAGGCCAAACCAAAACCCGTAGACACACTTTGCCCCCCATTCTGCCTGAGCCTGAGCTGTAAGAGGACATCCTGTACTTTCAGAGCCATTATAACACTAATGCATTAAAGTAATAATAACATGTTCTGTCTCTCTCTCAGGGACAGTAACAGGGTTTTTAAGAACAGCCCTCATGCCAGGCAGATGAAAAACTCAGTTGTAATGACTCCACCCCCGATCCACATTAACGGGAAGGGCAACAGAGAGGTGAGGATACTTCTAGTAGATGATTTTTCCCTGGTTCTCTCTGCTTTGGTCCTTATTCCTAAGAGAGGCCTCATGCTGTGAAATAATTGAGTCTAGTCAGTTGCTATTTTTCACTTAGAGCAAGATGACTCAACCAGATACTTCAAACTGTTCCATCGTATTCATTTTTTACTCACGCAGCTCCAGAAAAGACTCCCAAATGTCAGCTCAAGAACACTGCAAAAACTCAAATCTTAACAAGTGTACCTGTCCAATTACCTGAAAAAAATGTCATTCGAGTTGTTATTATGAGAAGTCTGTATCTTGAATTAGATAGTACAACACTTTCTTGTTGCACTGGCAGACTGATTTACTAATAAAAAGCAACCCAGGCCTTATTTTTTTCTTTTATCTCTTTAAACCATATTTTTATTTGAATTGATCTGTGATTGTGGCATGGAATAAGTGTAATGAAATGTATTTGACAAGAAATTCAACAATACTCTGGCCAAGATGTGCAAATCTTATCTCCCCCTGGTATTCAGAGTTTGTTTATGTCCATCTATCAGTGCTTAAGAGAGCATGATTAAATCTTTATTGAGTATTTAGCTTCATCTAACCTTCTCTATTTGAAAATAAAAATGACCCATAGAAGTCAAGCAAAGAGTTGAAAAATGAATTAAAAACACAAAAAGTTGATTAAGTTGGTGCTAAACTGTGACCTTGGCTGCATGTTGTGTTTGCAGCTGCAGCCGCTGGCTCATGAGGGCTGTCTAAGCTACAGCCACCTCAGCCACAGTGTGAGCAGCCACCTGGACTCATCGCCAGAGAGCAGCGAGGCTGGGGCTGAAATAGCTCTGTCAAGACGCGGTAAGAAAGGCATATGATGTGCGGATACCTTTTAATACCAGGATTTAAAATCATTAAATTGATGTTATTTTGATAGTAGATAGTATTGAAACGCAAGCTTCAGTAAAACTACATGTTTTTCATCAGAAGAGTCCAAGGAAAGGAATAAATCCACATATGTCAAGTCTACAGTCAAATTTTTAACTAAAATCTGCCATTAGCAATGAAGAGAGCACTGTCGAAGTAAGATAAATAAAGAAATTACTCAATATTGGGTGTTAAACTTTAAAATTCTGCTATCATGACAGCCCAATAATGATGATGAATATTGTTCTTAATGAAAGAAATGCTGTTAAATGTTTTCTCTTTAAGGTTTCAAGTTTGATGCCTTGGACAAAACAACAAAAGTAGAGCCCAGTTAGTATTTGTACTTCAATAGCATGTCTTACAACTTTTTTTTCTAATGAGAGTCTCCTTTTTTTTTTTTAAATTACCTAAATAAAAAAACACACATAAATTGTTGTGGATTTATTCCCGAACAGAATTCACATCAAACGCATGTTAATCTGTTCTCTTAGATACATAAAATAATCTTCTTTCTTTTCGAAAATGACTGTTGATGGACTGTTGCAAACCTTTATTCTACCCATTCATATGAAGTGGATTGAATAAGATGTGAAAATCTCTGTTTCTCCGCAGAACGACAGCAGATCCTTAAGGGGGTCCAAAATATTGTAGTTAAAGCTGCCCGTCGCCGTTCCAAAGCCCTGGAGGTGGATGCGTTGCGGTTGCCCCTACCTCTCTCTCCTCTGGACCCCAAAAAGCAGAAGAGCAGCCTCTCTCTGAGCGAGGAGCCCCCTTCAGGCCTGCCAATGCGGCGCGGCAGACAGCCCAGCCCCGAGCTCAGACACGCCACCTCTGACGACAACCTGTCCAGCAGCACAGGAGAAGGGTCCAGCCTCCAGGTGACCTGGACACGGCCACGAAACCGTCAGGTCAACAACAAGAACCAGACGCCAAGGGATGTGGACTTTGAGGCGCGACGCAAAAAGAGGCGCTCTCGATCTTTTGAGGTTACTGGTCACGCAGTAAGTATTTTGTAAACCTCTTTAAAAGACACTTAAACGTTAACCCTAAATATTTATGTTTTATGTAAGCTGCATTAGATTATTTGGGGTTTGAAGAAAGGTGATGAGTGGCTAGTGGTTTAAGGCGTGCCCCATGTATACAGGCGGTCCAGATCAAATCCAGCCTAAGGCCTCTTTCCCACATGTCTCCTCCCCCTCTCTCCCTGATTCCAACTCTATCCACCATTCTCTTTTTTGAATAAAGGCATAAAACCCCTAAAAATATGTTTATTTAAAACAAATTTGTCATGTCATTTAGTAGATAAAGACTGGTTTTAAATTACATTTAGAAACTAAAGATTTACTTGACGTTAGCATTTTTAGACCCACAGTAAGATCCACTCTCTCTGTTCACAGAACTGTAAGCAGAAACTGATATTTGGTCTTGGAGAACTTTGAGTCATAATTTCTTCATTATCTCACTTTCAGTTGCCTCAGACCAAGACCACCACCGCTCAGAGGTTCCGCCCTCTGGACAGCACATCAGACACCCATCTTCTCAACAACCCTCTGCCCCAGGCCCCTCTGCTCCGTCCTCAGTTCAGAGGGGTCCCCCCTATCGCCAAAGTCAGGGCTCCTCTGAACAACCAGCAAACAGAGTCCTCCACAGTCCACATGAACAACATGAAGCGAGGGCCTCAGCTGCGACAGCCCCAGCCCCTCCTCTACATCACCACCACGGGCACCGGGGGCCAGCGAACACGCAGACACTGAGCCACTACTCACTTTGATCCCAAACACCAGCACTAACATCCACACCAGCCAAGCCAGCAGGGGAAAGTCAGCTCCATTAAATGAACAGTTAACCCTTGAGTGACTGATATCAGGCAAGACTGTGAGGCAGTCTGATTCGAATGAATAGATAACAGCTGTAAACCTCCATACAAGTCTGTTTTGTGCTTGATTGTGGACACTGAGGATAGCTTAACATACACTGTGTTCACTGCTTGCTATCGTGCTGAATTTTGTTATTGTCAAGTCTAGATGGTGTCAAGCTCTCACTATGAATGCAACACGGTACTGATGTTTGTGCTTTACAGTGGGTTTGGTCATATTCGGTGCTTGTTATTGAGGCCAGATACTAAAAATGAAGTTAATGTGGGATGTTTATGAAGGTCTGTTAGATTGATCTTTCCTCTCGGCTCTCACTGAGGGTATTAAAATTGTGGCTATTCAAAAACTGTCAATAAGAAATCCTGCTATCTTATTTAACCCTAGAAAATTTGTGGGATTTTTCTTCAGTTGAATAGCATACTATTTTTTCAGCACAATCATTCTTTGTTTTGATTGTCATGCACTTATGGATTCAGACTGAATGTTTTTTTTCTTACAAAACTTGTTTCTATGCCTTTTTCTCCACAAATGTGTCTGTAAAATATGTCTGTGTAGATGTATAGTACAACAGGTTGCTTTTTCAGATTAGCGTGCTGTATTTTTAAGGAATTATTTAACTGTTGCCTTTTGTTTTATTTTGTTTTCATAATTAAACTTTCTATGTTTTATTTTGTATATTTTTTAATTTGTACCCAAATAAATTTGAATGAGATAAGTTTCTTTTTTCTTGTGCATGCAAATAGTCCTCATTGCCTCATTAATTTGACATTAAAGAGTTTTTAATATACTGTTCAAAGGCACTGAATGCTACTGACATGGCTTTTGATAGATAAAAGGAATCAAATTGCATTGATATTTTTGACATTTTGATTAAATACATTGTACATTTTGGAATCTTTGTAATCTGGAGACAATATTTTGGCAATGTTAAGAATTAACAACTGGTCAGATAACTGACACATCAATGAGCACATAAATAGACATTAAGTCTCATACTGAAGATTTAAATACTCTAATATCAGTCTTTGAAATACTCTACTGCATAGCAGGGGCCAATCTCTATCAATAATACTATTCAAAGCACCACAGCTTTAGCACGCCCTCTGGTGTGCTCCCCCTCTTATAACAACATTGCAGCTGAACGAAGAGGTTACTGCACTTAGCATGTTAATACTGTTTAAAATCTTTGTTACTTTGTTTACAGGGACTATTTTAAATCCAGCAAAAACTCAAATGAATTTTAAGTTTATAAAAAAGAATCTCGAAATTGTTGGCATTGCACCTTTAAAGGAGATGTTTACAAGGTCTGTAAACAGACAAAATGCTTGGTAACATTTTACCCCTAATTATTCGTTTTCTGCCTAAATTTATTCAGCAGATCACACTGGAGACCCGCTGTGTCTTTTTCTAACAGACTTAACTTAAAAATATGTCAACCAGACTTTTTTTTTTAATTAAATGCAAACAAATTATTTACAAAAATATTTCACTCCGCTCTGTTTGGGTAAGCCAAGTCCGGAAATGCCGCCCCTCTTTCCTACTGACAGTCTTCTTGTTCAATCACACCACATATGCAATGTGAGTGACGGGTCAATGGACCAATGAGCGGAGGGATTACAGCCTTCGGGCGGTAGTGCATATACGGCTGATTTGCAACCGGCCGAAGCATCAGCAGTGAAGGAGGAAAAATGTCGCTGGCTTCGACGCGGACCGTTCTAGGATCAGTGTCCTTTTAGGCAAATTCATACGGCGATTCGGTAAGTGGGGGACAGCCGTCACTAGTTGCATCAAGGTTAGCGGATTCATTTAGTATGTCCCGTCACTGTTCTTTGGGTATTTGTCCTTTTTGTAACGTTTTAGGCCTGCTGTTACGGAAAAACCTAGCAACGGTTGCGCCTGGCAGCCATGATGGATGTTAGTGACGAAAAAAGCAGCAGTGTTGATACATTTTGAGCAGTTAATTTGCAGCCTAAATTAAGCGTTTTTGTCCAAATCTCATTTTTAAAACTACACTTTTAAGTTAGTTACATGTTTCTCAAACGGCATAAGAGCGTAAACACTTGCTGTAGGTGTAATTTTTCTTAGGTCAACTGTTTACACGACAGATGCCAACCGACGCACTGAGTTGAGCGCGAGAACCAAAGCGAAAAATCATGCTGTCGTGCACGCGCCACTTATGCACTCGCTCTTAAAAAGTTAATTTTGGTTTCGTTTTACTACACAGACGCTTAACACTTGTTTGCTGTAAGATGTAGACATTTTTCCTACATTTTCCCAGTTTTTTTTCTTCTAACAGCTGCTGGGCTGTGAAAGCCAGCGGACAGTCAGCAGTGTGAATTTTTAACATCAAAAGTGGGACATTTGATTAACCAGCTAGCTTAGTTGTCAAGGTGTCACGTAAACATAAAACCTGTGCAGAATTAGATCATTTTCCCAAATAATGCTTACATTATGAAAGGCACTGTATTGAGACTGCGTATAATCGCGAGCTTCATCACTTGGCATCTTATCATGGTCCATCTTTTACAGTGTTTGATGTTCTGTGGGATTAGGTGGTGTTAGATAAATGGGAAAATGTTTAATACTGTTTATTTTTTACTTTCTAGCCTCCAACGTAGTAACTCTCCCTCTACTAGCTGATACATTTTTACAGTTTTTGTTAAATGCTGACCAGGAGACACAATAAATAGTTTTTGCTCCTGAATTAATTCCTTTACATCCATTGTTTTCAAGTTAAGAATACATTTCACCTCATAGATTACAGTCTACATCAGGGGTGTCAAACTCAATCACAGCAGGGGCCGGGTTCTGAATTTGGGTCTAGCCTGAGGGCCTAACAGGGTCAATAATTAACCATTGACTGTCAACCTAAATGGTTTTGAGACTAAAAGGTCAACACGATAAGTTAAAAACTCCAAATCTGAGATAAAAAGTCAAACTTATAAGTTTTAAAGGTAAAACCATGATTTAAAGTCAAAATAATGTTTTTAAAAGGCAAAATATGAGATAAAATTACAAATCATGAGTTGATTGAAAGGTCAAAATATAAGATAAAAGTGAAAGTTAGGAATTTAAATGGTCAGCAAAACAGATAAAATTCCAAATCATGATATTTGACAATCAAAATATGAGATAAACATCTAAATCATGATTTTAAAAGTCAAAAAATGAAATAAAACCATGACTTTTAAAGGTAAAAGATGAGATAAAAATCAAAGTTAGGATTTGAAAAAGATCAAAACATGAGATAAAAGTCAAAACCATGACTTTAAAAGGTCGAAATAGGGTTTGAAATGTAGAATTATGAATCTAAAAGGTAAAAATATTAGATAAAAAGTTAAAGTTATGAGATGTACTTTCTTCTGTATTCCTCACTTTTTATCAAATTATTTTTACTATTTCCTTTTTCTATTTTTTATGACTCAGCAAGGATATTATAAACCATTAAGGTTAAGCTTACATTTTTATACTGGAGGAAATCTGCAGACCTCATACTGGTGGGCCAGTTGTTATAAAAATATCATATGATCTAGTGGGCATCTGGTGGGTATAACTGCACCAAGGGCCGGATTTGGACCCTGGGCCTTGAGTTTGACACCCCTGGTCTACATGAATAACTAAAGATTTTCAACCTTTGTCTTTTCTTTACAATTCAGTATCTCTTCCATTCAGTATGTAGTATTTACTTGTCTGGTATAGCGTGTAGTTAGATAAACCAGTGGTTCTCAAATGGTGTGGCATGGCAAGAGCCAAGTCTTGGTGTGCCGTAGCCATTTGTACAACACTCCATAGTTACTACAACTATAAAATGTCTTAAGTTCAGTCAGGACCACATTGTCAAGAAACACACATTCACTTATTGCTGTAATTCATATGTGGCTGTTCTGTGAAGGAGGAGCTGGGGTGGAGGACTGTTGTAAAGAGTAGCCTAGAGAGGGAGCTGCAAAGTGTAGCCAGGTTAGAGCAGTTTAAATATGGCAGCACGACTGTGATTCGCCAATAGCCTGTATAAAGGGCTTGGGAAATAGTCACTTATTCAAATCTCGGTTGATCAAAGCTTGGAAATATTTCTAGTAGCTGGAGACGTGCCATTTCACTTGCAGAGTGCTGCTGAGGTGCCCTTGCGAACCAGGGATGCAAGATATTAGCATAATATTGATATCAGGAGATACGAAAATTTTAGTTGATATTCACAAACAAGTATCGACCATAGGTACAAATAACTTTGTGACCTTTTTGGTACTTTAAAGTGTGTTTTAAGGAATGAAAATTTTTTGTTTAACTCTTTGTGGAGATAAGTTGAATTACACACCAACGTCAGTTTATTTTATCCAAAGGCGGCAAGGTTAAAAATATTTTATTAGTTTAAAAGGTCTCAGAGATTACCATAGGTGCTAATGCAAAGAGACTAGCTTTGCTGCAAGCTATTCAAGTTTGAATTAACAGTAGATTAAAACTGAAATGTTTAGAGGTTTATTCATAAAGCCAATGTCATGATACTAACTATGTTTTGTCTTTTCTTTTCTTTCAGAATGAGACTTCTGCTGTGGTGTTACCATGACTCATTAAAAGCCTCAGGAAAAGAAACAGAGACGTTGTAACAGTTGCAGTGTGGGAGGTTTTGCCTTCACTGCAAAGAGAGAGAGTCATCTTACGATCCTCTTTTGTCTGGTCAGTTGAGGCAAACCGTTTAAGAACAGAGAGACTAGTATACAATCGCACTACATGGGTCTTCAAGGTAACCGGATCTGATAATTAAAGCCTTTGAGCCTCCTCCCTTACCTGGAAAGATAAAGTTTAAGAGAAGGTATGGACCAATCTACCAGAGTGGTGGGTCTGGATGCCCAGGGGAACATGGTTTTCACTGTGGTGAAACCTGTAATGGGCATCTTTCAGGTGTCCTCAGATCAAACAGGAAGTGTTCCACAGGGCAGCATGGGCCTTCAGGGTTTATCAGAAAACACATTGATCCTCCCACACACACAACCTCAGCTGGACCAGAACCAGATGGAAATGCAAACCATACAGACTCATATGCAGCCTCATATTCAGACTCAGATGCAGGTTTCTGTCCCTGAACAGACAGAGGATGTGGCTCAGGGCCAGGACCCACCAACAAATTCAAGCACAACTGTAGAGTCGGCTTCACAGATGCCATTTGCTGAGGTTTCCTCACTCCTGGACCCAAACATGAAAGGATCAAAAGCAAGTAAGTGGGCAGTGGTTTTTAGATGTCATCTAAGTTCCAGTTATAGGATGATGAAATGGACTGAATGAATGAATCCCACGAGGAGTAACTAGTATGGAGCAGCTTGTATTTAAAAGGTACAAATGAACATATGGAAGAACAGACTTCTTTGTGATGAAAATGTAGCGTGATTTTAAAAGAACACTGATCGATAATCAGGCCTACTGAATAAAAAATAAGACGATCAGTCTGGGTAAAGGCATTAGGTGAAGATAGTTTAATCTTAACACCTATATAAGGGTTTGCTAACTTTTGTTTAAGAAAATTTTGATTATCAGATCTGATAAAATGAAACTGAGTTTCAGCATGCTGTTTGAAACTTTCTCTTATTACATAGGAAAATATCTCATCTCCTATGATGAAATCAAACGTCGACTGCAGGCCCCGGAGAAGATGTCCCTGCGCTCCCTGGCAGCCTACACTCGGGTCAGCAGAGGTCCGGCCAGCAAGAAGACTCTCCTGGAGTCACTCAGTGTTCTCGGCCTGACACCGAGCACAACTACCTCTGTGTCCTCATCTTTCTCCAAACTCACAGAAGGTGACTAAGTTATGCAATGATAAGATATGACATATAGATATACCTATACATAGATGTAACATGGAAGGAGAATGAAAAAAAATTAAACAAAAACTGTTTGATTGTGTGTTCAGGAGACACCAGAGCTCTGTGTGATGATATGAAGGATTTTTCCCATGACTACATTGACTACAGTAACATGGCGAAGCAGCTCATCCCTGAGGTCAATACAGTTCAACACTGGTCCAAAATAATTGAAACTAAGTGAGTAATGTAAGAACTAGGCATGATATCATCTTTTAATATTTTAAAAACAGAGTAATAATAACTCTTCTTTCTCTCAGAAATCACCTGGAGGACATGAGAAAGTATTTCAAGGACCCAGTCAACAGTGGAGCGTTTGATAACGTCACTCATGGCCTCGGTCTGGGAATGTTAGACGTTGCTCTGGACATGATCATCATGGTAATCGATCAGCAGATTCGGATCCTCTCTGGCGCAGCTGCATCAGACCCAGCTGACTCTGGCCCTCCAATGCGGCGTATCCGCAGGCGACACCGTAAAACTCGTTTGCATGACAGCGAGAAGTCTCACAAAGTGTCTGGAGGGGGCAAAGAGCAAGGGAAGATCATTCCAAAAGGTAAGGTGCGCAGAGCCAGGAAGAAGATCCCGCGGGAAACTGGGCCATCTGGTCCTGTGGAGATGCACTCAGAACAGTGCAAACCTGATGATGTGGAGAGTAATGTCCTCACTCTGGTTTCTGTTGGATATGAAGCTGTTTCCAGTGGGCTCAACTCATCGGGAACTGTCTGACACAATAAGGATCTATTAAGGAAACTGAGCCCTGTTCACAGGGACACTCAGCAATGGGATAAGGACACAGCTTCAGCTCATTTCAACTCTTCTGGAGGAGTTTTGCCAAGCTGAATATCAACGAATGATGCCACATTGTTAAGTCCAAATCATGGGAATAGTTTGACATTTTATTAAAAATGCTTTAGAGTTATGGTGGGTGGATTTTGTTACTTATGTCTCATTAACCTTAAAAGTGATTTCACTGAAGGTGTCTCCTAAAAAAAGATGTCATACAAAATGACTGCCTAAACAGTCTTTATTTACATTCCGCTACAAAGACTGAATAACTCATATTTTTCTGTGGAAATAATGCAGGAGGTGTTTTTTAAACACTACTTTTAAGGTGGTGTAGGAGAAAACTAGCAAAGAGATAAAAAAGGCACTAACCTGTTCAAAAATTCCTCACAGAAGCATCAAGGTTTAGTTCATTGAACAATCTTAAGGTCACCTGATGTAAAAATGTCTACAACATTGTGTGGGTTTCCCCTTTGCAACTCAGCAGCTCACCAAGTATGTCATGTCCTAACTCGATATGAAGAGATTTTTGGGCACCCTTGTTCTATAAGAACACCATGTTTACCCAGCCAGTTGAGTGAAAGCCATGAGAGTGTAATGAAGCTGGATCCTAATTCCTATTGCTAACCCCGATAATTTTAAGATGCCAACAATGGCTAAACGTAAACCACCACACACCGTGTATCTTATATATCTGATCCTGAAAGCACCAGATATTTTCGGAATTTTATATTCTGTGATTCAAATCTTTTTGTAAGATAGAGTGCCTTCCTCAAACCACACTCTTGACACATTCACTAAGCTCTCCAGTCAGGTCAGGTGTGGGATAATATGCCATTTTGGCACTCCTCTGAGTCAACCTTGGTCCTGTACTGCTCTGGCCTCCTGATGGCCATCGTCCAGGTGTGCACCAGGCCCATGTCCCATTTCCCTCAGGGGTTCTGGGCACCAAGTAAGTAGTGAGCTGGATCAGGCCCAGGAAAGCACACCAGGTGCTCGTAAAAGTAGCCTGTATGAAATAGCTGACCCTTCTCATCCCCACTCTACTGAGCACACCAGCATTCGACACACGGTCGACACGCAGTCTTACAAACAGTACCCCAAAAAGCGCCAAAAAGAAGTTTTGACAAAGGAGCCAAGCCGGCATGTCTATCCAGTCAGCGCCAATAAGCTGTCCTCATGCATAATATAAATTCTAGTGCAAAAATTCAACATACTACAGCTTTAAAATCACTCCACAAAATGAGAAAAAAAAGTTCCTTACATTTCTTTCTTTTTACATCTTGTTTTTTTCAGTCTGATGTTTACAAGATGATTAGTTTTTACAATTACTTATAAAATCAAGTCACTACAGTGTCACATGTACCATGTAAGACCAGGATATTAGATCATGACAGTAATAATAACTTTTTGATTTTATATTTTAATGGTGTTTCTGAATAACTGAATGTGTTTAAGTTATGTACATTAACTTTTATGTACAGAGCAACTCAAATGATGACCAATAAAAGGTGTTACACCTGTTTAGTAAGTCAGGCTCAATGTTGGAAGGATTTAATGGCACTAACTCCGCACTCTTAAGGTTTTGGACAGCACTAAATTCTCCATGTGAGCGTGCAAACAGAGGGTGCAGGGAGTGGTTTGAGGAAGGTCCAGGGTGCCAGACTTTAATCCATTAAGAGTGTTTTGAAGCTATGTTTGAAGTCTTTGAGTGTATGGTAGCAGTACCAAGCTGCTTCTGTAGTGTTTACCTTATAGAAGAAAGAGTGAAATCTATAAGAGAGAAATATTTTAAATTATTCAACTGTGTTTAACTACTGCTTTCCCTGAATCCTTTTTCTTAAGTAGCAGGTTTCACGTTGAATGTTGTCTAACTAAATCTGACCATATTTTATTTTTCTATGCTGTTTCAGCGAACACAAAAGCATCCACATTGTTGTCTGCATAAGTGTAAACACTGAGAAAGCTGTCTCTATACAGGTCAAAAATGCAGGCCATAACAGAGGTCTAGATTATATTTTTTGCTGGGGTTACAAATTCTCATGTCTCTGTTGTATTTATTCATGTTTAGATTTATAGTTGAACATTGTTGAAAAAGTTTGTTTTGACTTGAACCTCCAGAGTTGAGTGAAATATAAAGATTTAGTTTTCACAAAAACTTTGATTTTTTTTTTCTTGTGATGAATAACATGTTTGGTGAAAAATGTGCCTTGAAATGCTGACATGTAAGAAAGAGAGGGAGAGAGAGAAGGGCTCCATTGATTTCATTTTTTTTTTTTTTTTTGGAATTACAACCCCAATTCCAATTAAGTTGGGTCACTATGTAAAATGTAAATAAAAACAGTGCAGTGATTTGCAAATGTCATTAATCCATATTTTATTCACAATAGAACATAAGCACAAATCAGATGTTAAAATTGAGACATTTTACTATTTCAAGAAAAATATTAGCTTGCTTTGAATTCAATGGAAGCAACACATCTCAAAAAAGTAGGGACAGGGCAACAAAAGGGTGAAAAAAATCATTGGTACTACAGCTGGAGAAGCATTTTGCAGCTAATAAGGTTAACTGGCAACAGATCGGTAACATGACTGGGTGTAAAAGGAGCATGTAAGAGAGGCAGAGTCTTTCAGAAGTAAAGATAGAGGTTTACCAATCTTCAGAAAAAATTATCCACAAATTGTGGATCAAGAAAAGATGTTCCTCAGAGAGGAAAATTTGCAAAAACGGAGTGTCTCAAGTATCTCACCATCTACAATCCATGATATCTTTAAAATATTCAGAGAATCTGGAGAAATCTCTGGGACAAGGCCAAAGGTCAGGATTGGATGCTTATGATCTATGGGCCCTCAAGTGGCACTGCATTAAAATAAGCATGATTCTGTACTGGAAATCACTGCATTGGCTCAGGAAAACTTGTCTGTCAACACAGTTCATTGTGCCATCCACAAATGCAGGTAAAAGCTATACTGTTCTGTGGTCAGATGAATCAAAATTTTGATTTCTTTTGGAAAAACTAAAGGGGATAGGAACCATCCAGCTTGTTATGAGCAGACAGTTCAAAAGCTTGCATCTCTGATGATATGGGGTTGCTTTAGTGCCTATAGCATGTGCAGCTTACGCGTCTGGAAAGGCACTATCAATGCTCAAATGTATGTAGAGGTTTTGTAACAACATATACTACCTAGAGGCTATTTGGCCATTTCAAATATGATGATCTGAATGATTTTTCCATATAAAAAGAGTAATCACAACACTGAACCAGACATGTCCTTTGGATAAAATGCTGTCTATTTATACATTTATTAACAAACCATGTGCCAGAAGCTCACCTGTCCTGTTGTTTTGGCAGGGATTTCCCCACAGGTGAAAGGAATTGTAGGAGATTTTAGTGCTGTGACAATACATCCAGCAGAGTCAGCCAAGAAGTAATACCTTTCCTACACATGCACGCATACGTACACGTGTGCCAGAGAGAGAGAACAGCTTTAGTGAGGATTTGCCCTGCATTAACCCTAAGAGGAGACAGATCCAGCTGGAGCATGAGTTAGAAAGACACATTCATCCGCAGACTAAAGTTTGTCTTGCCAAAGAAATATAGTTCAGAGTGGAAAGGAAGTGCAGCAGTTGGATTAACATGGTATGAAGTTAAAGGTTTCCTCTAAGCTACAGCTAATGTCTCCAGAAGTCTGGCAAGAGGTGAGCAAAGTTTTGTTTATCTTGCATGAAGATGTGCACCTGACAAAGTTTTACCACCAGCTGGCTGGAACGGGGCAGGATGGGACATCCGAATG
The DNA here is from genome assembly GCF_018320785.1 of Cheilinus undulatus. Lineage (NCBI taxonomy): Eukaryota > Metazoa > Chordata > Actinopteri > Labriformes > Labridae > Cheilinus > Cheilinus undulatus. The sequence goes on along the minus strand of NC_054884.1, from coordinate 29,761,739 downwards.
TGCCGCTCATCTACACATACTCGCACTCCCAAAGGAAAAGACACAAAACTGGTCAACAGGAACCCTATCCGCAAAATGGTGAGTCCAACAGAGTTCAAAACAATGATGCTTTACAATGTGAATGATTCAGTTTTTGAGCTGTTTTCACAATAATATGGTTGTCATACCTCCTATTATGCTTTGCTGAGATTGCAGAGATTTTTGCATTAGTATTGTTCATGCTTCATGTACTCGCGTGGGAAAATGTCAGCTACTGAGCAGCTTAAGTAGACAAGACAGGCCAAGGGTTAGCGGTGTTGTTTCAGAGCTCATCAGTAATATTTGATGAAGGAGAAAAGCTTTATACACACATTTTTATAGACAATGAAGAGGCTCAACTTGTTTTTTGTTCCCAACTTCATAAATGACACTGCCAGAGCAAGAATCTGTCCCTTTAATTCAAATTTATATGATTTTATTTAGATTCCTCAGTATGTTTATCCTGCTGTCCATGAAGACGTCTACCAAAGTGCATCTGCACAAAATGACAATTTATCTCTTAAATGCATCGTTTTCAAGTTTTGGTACCAAAAAAAGGGTTCAAAGTGGGGCTGAAAGATGATAAAATCTTCATTTCCTCTTTTTTCAATGGTGGGATAAGAAATTTGATCCTAATATTAACATATTTTGTTTAGTGCTTTAAAAACGGTAGTTTAACTAAGCTTAGCTTATAATAATAAAGAAGAGAGCTTGTCTATATCTGTCCAAAGTAAAAAATATCCTCTTACCAGCATGATTAAAGCTGATCAAATACAGCTTAAATGTTAAATCTTATTTGCATAATCCATAAAAGTACCTTTTAACAGTTAATTTTCAAGTTAAACTTTTTTTAAATCTTTGGACGGATACAACAGTGTATTAGAGCCCCTCTGGCAAAGTAAAGTAACAGGATCTGGTCATTTTCAAGGAAACAGGTTGATAATTTAAGTCCGAACAGTCAGATGAGAAAAAAACAAGAAAATTTGCATTTAGAAAGTCACAGATTTATGAGTCAAAAGTGGCATCTTCATTCCTGATGAAGTTGTTCTTCTTATAATTTTTATTGGGACTGAGAAATAAAAAGGTGTTTGTGATTTTAGCCCAGAATCATCAAATATCCTTATGACCTAGGCTAGACGAGATATTTCTGAAACTAGGGGCCATCAAACCACTGTTCTCAGTTTTGGTTTGTCATAAATTCAAGACTTTCTAGTGTCACAAGTTTTGAGTTTATAAAGTCAAAATATATAAGTATATGACTCAAAAATGTCTTTTTTTTTTCTTGTAAATTTTCAGCTATTAAAAAAAATCGATCTCTATTCATTTCTTTAGATGTATTACTATAATGATATTAGCATGAAAAAAACTCAAACACAAACATGGCTGAAAGCTTGCAGCTTGCACTAAAGCCACTGTTCATAATCAGTAGAGTAGAAGTGGCTGAATAAGTTTTTCGCTCTTAATTTATGCCCCACATTTTTAGCGACCTATTTTCACATTTACACTCAACTGGTGCTGCTTGCCCTGATATGATTTAAACAGGTGACTAATCAGCCCAAGGTCAAATTAGACTAATTACAGCTGTCAAGAGAGCAGGGTGGGTGGGGCCTACCAAATATAGAATATTACACATTATCTGTACAAGCCAGGGTTATCACTGTAAACTTGCTTGGTTAAAGTTTAAAGGAACTGCTGGATAATGTTAGGAAGAACTCTCTAATTTGACATAGACACTGACAGATAATCCAGAGCTTTCTCCACAGGAATCAGGATCAAATTTTATGTACCGGCAAAAAACAGGTAATGTCCAAATTATTGCTCTCTTTGAGAATGGGAGATTTAAAACACTGGAGTCACTGAAAGCCCATTACCATAAACCAAATAAAGACTTCTACAAATATTAACAGGTCAGATATTTTGTCTATAAGCAGAACAATCCTTTGGAAATTCCTAACAATTCACATGCATCTGACCTCAAACTGAAAAAACATTTCATATCCAGGTTTTATTCTGAGATGTTGAACTTGAACCAAGCTAAGCTTGTAGGGTTGAAGACATCTTGGTGTAGCTTGCTTAAATGTGTAATGGAAGATGATGTGTGGGATGAGATTCTAAGACTGCCCTCCAGAATTTCAGTTTGCTACAGATATAAAGAGTTACAGTTTAACATTTTGCATCATGTGTACATATCTCCGTATATCTACAGTAAATATAACACAGGAACATCACCAAACTGTCCTCAATGTAAATCTCACAATGGTACCAGGTTCCATATGGGAATGTGAGAAGGTCCAGATATTTTGGAGGGCAGTTTGTGCAGAACTGACCGCATCAATTGGCCGGCAGGTGTCATAATTTGGACCTTAATAAATGATATAGCGGACAATCAGAGCATTTTTGGATCTTGAGAAATGGACATGAGATCGTCTGAACCCCACAGTTTTGGTTACTTTGCAAGTTTGATTACCTATGACAGAAAACGTTTTAGTTTATGGATTATCCAGTCTTGTAGCTGTGTTATTATTTGTTTGTGTGTTAATTTTGTTCTGTTAAAAACTCAAAAAACAGAATTTACAAAAAAAAAAAAAAAAAAAAAAAAAAAACAGGTGACTAATCTCATAATTTGGCTACCAGGATTACAAATCTTAGAAATAAGCTATAGTTGTAAAAACTAAGACCAAAATATGTTTGATTTTGCTGAAAGACTTGCATTTTAACACGGGGCTCTGGGATGAAGGACTTACTACTTCAGTTTGGTGCATTTGCTGTGGCTTTAATTTTATTGTTGTTTTTTTATTGATTTTACTAAAATGAAAACTCGTTGAGTTTAAAAATCTGTTTTTCACAAATGTCCTGGTCAAGATGAGCAGCTGCACAATGCTGAAACTGAATGCTAAAACTCTGAAATATAATGGTGAAAAGGTTCTCTACATACCATCACTGATGAAAAGTGATCACGGTGGCATCCATAAAAGTTTTAAAAATATTTACCAGATAAGGAAAACCTCTAGACACTGGGTCTGTCTGACTGCTTTTCTTATTAATAATTCCAGAGCACATTTTACACCCTACTCTCCTCTCTGACCAAACTGCCATAATTTCAGCATTGTCTTTGATCCGACAGCATCCACACCTGCTGCTTTTATTTGTTCCTCAGTATGTGACTCTAAATATGTCTGTATTGTCCAACAATCCTCTTTAGACAACCTGAACAACGCGTTAGGTGCCATCAGAGTCCTCGGTTTGGAGCTGATTGAGGACGAACTTAAACCACATCTGAACACAGTGCTGACCAACATTAAAGAGAGAAGTGAGTTTCTTCACACGTTTCTATACTGTGATATTTAATGTCTACTTTTTGATATTCCTAGCTGTGTTATCCCCTGAACTGCAGCCATAACATGATCTGCCCAACAGCATTAAACATGCAACAGTTTATCCTTCCAGGTCATAGTGAGAGCTGTCAGGGTGAGGTTTTGGGTTAAAGTAGGTTCTGTTGTGATTTGAATTGCAAAATAACAGCCACATTGTCGCATATAATTTAAATATTTGTGTTTCCATACTAGTAAACCTTAAGTCATCATACCTCCCACACTGTGCTGCTGCATATTTAAACAGCTCCCTGTTTTGAACGATAAAACCTGTATACAGTGGTGGGGGGGGGGGTTGGTGCTGGGAAGTCTGTGAAGGGATCAGGTGTGTCAGAGGTAAGTCCTCTGCAGACGTTAAGCTGCATTTGTGTCTCATAGCGAGAGAGCGACGTGGGGAGTGGAGGAGAAAGGAGGGGTAAAGAAGGTTTAGGGAGATATTTCAGAAAGCAGGGCCTAAACAGACGAGAGGTACAATTCAGGAACAGTCTGTTCAATATTAAGATGAACAAAATGTTTCTTTGACTTTAGGCTTTAATAGCAGCCATGTCTAAACTTTGAATTCAAGGATTTATGTGAAATCTAAAAATATGTTAGAGCAGCTCGATTATGGGGAAAATCATAATCAAGGTCATTTATAAATATTACAATCATGACTATTAAACGTGTGTGAATTTAGAATATCTGCATCACATGTATTTGCCAAACTTGAACATTTTAAACAAGACAGAACACTTAAAAAAGAAAGCAATTAAGCAGAATAAAGAAGTGGAAAAATATGAAAATAAATGCAAAGATAAATTAATGGATAGAAGTTTATTAAGTAGGTTTTTGAGGTGGTGGAAATATACTTTTGTGGCTAAAATAAAACAACAAATACTGAAACATTTGCCACACATGACAGAATCCATGGACAAGATGAGCACAGCATGGCATAAGCAGCGGTAATTGTTTAATCTCCCTTAGCTTGTTTTCATGATCATGGGAGGCCAAGATCGCGAAATTGAAACTGGATTAACTACCCAGCTCTAAAATGCTTCCAAACTTTGTATCTCACTACTCGGATCACTCCAGACTTAGATTTGAAAAAATAATAATAATCTGATTTTGTAATCTTATTTCAAACTATACCTACAGTGTTGTAGTGTTGTGCAATTTACTTGCATATTAGTCAAGAAACAAAAGCAAAGTTTTATTATTTGTTACATAAGACCTGATTAAATGAATGCCCCTGAAAGTTCTGGCTGCAGTAAAAACCCACCATGAGGCCACACTTCTGATTTTCCTCTTATTATGTGATTCTAGTTGGCTAAGTTTAGCAAGGATTTGTATTACTGTGTTAAAGTTGTAATTCCACATGTGTCCAGACAAAGGCGCTGCTGAGCAGGTGGTCATCAGTGGGATCCTTCCAATTCTGGCCTGGTCTCTGAGATCCAGAGGGCCTCTCACAGTTCTGACTGCAAAACTGGTGGCTGAACTCGCCAAAGAATGTAAGTTAACTCTGATAAAGTACACTGACTATAATCAGTGCTGTCAGTCAATTAAAGAAATTAATCTAATTGATTATTGGCTTTGTAATCAATCACATATAGTCACATATGCTGATAATTAGAGAAAGATTGTTGTACCAGTAGACTTAATATTCTAATAATATCAGAATGGACAGTTTTCTAAATGGCATTTAAACTTTTTATTAGCTTTTGAAACAGAAGAAGTGGAGACCAAGGGAAGACTGCCCACCTCCCAGTCAACCTAGGATGATGTTAATCTATAGAATAGGGATTTTATCCATAAAAATATTAGAGAATTTTTACAAGCATTAAAATCAAAGCTACTGTAGCCGGTTGTGCAGTGTTATTTTTGACAGCTATTGTTAATTTTAGCCTTAGTCTATGTCTTTAGATGAAATGTCTTTTACTTTTAGTCACATTTTACACATTTCTACCTTTTTTAGTTTTAGTCTAGTTTTAGTCGATGAAAACTCCAAAACATTTTAGTCTAGCTTTAGTCCATGAAAAGTCCTCACATTTTAGTCTTTACTTTTAGTCCAAGCATTTATTTTCTTGTCTGAATCTGCTACCAAATCATGGTGGTGTGTTTTATGCTCTCTGCCAAACCTGGGGTCCCTGCTTTCTACAGCTGAGAGGCAGAATAGATACAGATGCATTGTTTTTTTGACAGAATTACCCACAGTGGAGAAATATCATGGCTTTTGAAAGTCCAACAAAAACTGAATTACATTTTAGTCTAGTTTTAGTCATCTTGATGAAAATTAAAACTTACCTTTAGTCAGTTTTAGTCATCAAAGATCTATTTTTGTCTAGTCTCATTCTAGTCTTTCTCAGGGAAAAAAGGCTGTCAACAAACTTTTTTAGCCTTAGTTTTATTCTAAAAATTAACACTGCGGTTGTGTGATGGCATTAGAATGCAATTAATCAGCATAGATTAATTGGCTTTTTCCCTGTGATTAATTGAAATGTTTTAAAAATTTAACAGCACTAATGATAATGTAATTGTTTTGTGTGTGGTGCAATGAAGATAAGCCTTTGATTCTTTGAGATGCTATAATACTTCCTTTGTGTTAGCAGCACTTTAAAGGGATACTTCAACATTTTGGCAAATTCGCCCATTGCCATAATTCCTATAGTCTTAGTAATAGGTTTGTTTCCTTTAGTTTTCAGTTCAAGTTGTTTGTAGATCTCGGGGGACTGATAAACCAGCTGCACAGCTAAGGCTATGGAAGCAGACAGTATTATTTGCTTTCCCTCATCAAGCTCATCAAGCTCATCAAATACACAATCCAACAACTCCAAAACGCTCTTGTGGACAAGTTGTGACCTGTACATTCACTACGCTATGAAATAATCATGGAACATTACCAGACGGAGATGTTTTAAAGTTAAATGCAAAGCCGGAACTACACTCCAGACATGGCTGCTGCATTGTGTCACTCCACCGAGTGGTTTACTCAAGAAATAGTTCCGAGTATTTGCTTCATGTCTCGTAATGTTACATAATTATGTGTTATTATTTCATAGCATGGTGAATGTGTAGGTCACAACTTGTCCATGAGAGCGTTTTGGAGTTGTTGGATTGTGTATTTGATGAGTTTGATGAAGGAAAGCAAAAAGGACCGTCTGCTTCTATAGTGTTAGCTGTGCAGCTGGTATATCAGTCCCCCCAGATCTAAAAATAGCTTGCACTGACAACTAAAGGAAACAAACCTATTACTAAGACTATAGGAATTATGGCAATGAGCGAATTTGCCAAAATGTTGAAGTATCCCTTTTATTTTGGTTTCAAATCAGCTTAATTTGTATTCCTTGTTTTTCTTTTATCTTTCAGCTGTGATTCGTAAAGGTTTCGGTGATGCAGGTCTGGGCACGGCTCTGCTGTCTGTGCTGACCAGTCCAGACCAAGAATTACTCTTCTATGCTGCAAGAGCAATCTCCCGCATGTCTTATGACAGCTGTAAGTAAAACTAGCCAGTAGTGAGTGATCGCTTTCTGACAATTCATGAAATGCTTTGCTGTAGCGTAATTATGACTTCTGTTCATTGATTATTCACTGGTTTGATTGTGTAAAAGTAGTAAGAAGGCTGTTTTTGTTATCAATATCTCCATTAGTGAGCATATATGGTACGTTTATGTAACACTATTATGCATTTTCTACCAACTCTAATGTCCATCTGCAATTTAAATCACCCATAACTTCATGCTAATTTCTGTAAAAGCTTGGTTTTATTGGCATACATAACAAGACCATTATCTCTGTGTTAGGCCCATATCAGAAGAAAACATCAGTTCAGTTATTTATCAGTTGAGAAAAATATGTTTGAAGAAAAGGCCAAAACGTTTAATGCTGTGGTGGACTCAAGACTCATTTGAGGGGCCGGGGTGAAAATGATTTCAAAAAAAGGGCACCAGATTTTTTATGATGTGATTAAAACTACTGTACCACTCTAATTAAACAGATGAGGAAGTATTAACTATCATTTATTTTACAAAGATACACTCGGGGAGACCTGTGGTTTAATGCATGAATAAGTTAGCCTTGTAGTAAACAGAGGACGTTTGTCATAAGGTCTGTAAGGTTCATGAATATAAATCTGATAATCCTAAGGTTCATTTTGGCTGCATGGATGATTTAAATGCCACATGTACCTCTCTCTGGGCCTTTGTCTCCTCCAGCTAAGCTCCAGGACCTGTTACTCCGTCGTGGCGCGGTTCCACGTCTCGTCGCCATCCTGCTGCGTTTCCATGATAAGGAGGCCCTGGAGGAGGTGTGTCTTCAGGCCCTGTGTAATGTCAGTGGCATGGGTGTGTCAGAGGAGGCCGGGATGATGTGGGAGAGGGGGGCGTCAGTGAGGCCGGGGGAGTGCGTTTATCACGGCGTCACCCCTCACACCTGTGGTTTCGCCTCCTCTGTGATTCTGGTGTGTGCCACTCAGTGGGCCCCGGGTCAGTACGCCGTTAAAATCGAGGTGTTCCAGCGCTGCTCCTCCTCCTTCTGGAGCCTCCACGGGAACAGGCAGGGAACGAGCTGGTTCCCCTTCTCTGGTTTGGGGAGCTGCTCAAATCTGTACAAGGTGATCAAGTTCACGCCAAAGAACATTCCCCGAACTAAAAGCCTGAGGTCTCGCGTGTTTCACACTTTACTCTGACAGATTAAACTCTGCAAACATGGCTGCCAACCTCACGCATCTGTCTTTGATGGGATTACTACAACCTTTAAAGTTACACCAGCAACAAAACATCAAGAGACTCTTCAAACTCTAACTCCGAACATGCACACATGGAAAGATTCAGATGCTTCAAAATGCCTCTCCTGCATTTCTTGAGAGCTTATTTCTCATACTTGCTCGTAATGTGTATTTGTTTGCATTTTTTATTGTAAAACACAGCTTTAAAACCCACAGGCTTTAGGGAAAACAATCAGTCAAAGATAATAATATAGATCCAGATGTTACCAGCTTTTACACATGCTCATATTTTAATCAATAATCAAATCAGGGTTATAGAAAAAGCTATAAATCAATGAGAATTATGTATCTAAACATGATTACCTTAAAATGAATGCCATTATAATGTAATTAGTGTTGATTCCTTCACAAGTGCTTGAATAATCATCTACGGCAGCAATATCGATTGTGCTCTTTTTTCCAGACCAGTGGAGCATGGTTTATAAAAGCCAGTACATTTGAACCAACTATATTGATTTATTACCTTAAATACTGTAATAAATATTACATTTGTTTATGTATCAGTGCAGCAAAGAACCACATTTCAGAGTCAATTGTGAACACAAATAACTTCTGTGCATGATTTTCTTTTGACTTAGGGATGCCGGAGTATTATAAATGCTATTGAGATAAAAATGTTCCTTTGACATCATCTACATATGTTTTTATAGTGTTTATCTTCTGTGTTTCGTGCAAACAATAAGTTGATTTGAGGTACCAAATGCCTTTAAAGAATAATAGCGAAGACGATACAAAACCATTTAATATGAATAGAAATGGTGAGAAAATGCTTTCAGTTTTCAGAGTATGGGTTAACTCTTTGACTGATAAATAAAAGCAATACTCAGTCATCAAAACTGCACGTTAATTCCCATCTTCAAAAATGCACCTTCTTTGACATAGTTAACATAAAAAAGAAAAAAAAATGCTTTTTACTATTAGAAAATGCCCCTGATTTTTTTTTTTTTATTGTAATCCCAATAAAAAAGGAAGCAAATTTTAAGATTAATGTGGTAAAAGCCCAAATATGTCTTGTCTACTTACATAGGTTAGGACTTTTTATTGTTTTTAATGTTTGTGTCACTGTAAAGAAATGAGAACTGAAACTACTGAATAAAAAGAACGTGACTGTCAAGTGCATCATGGTCTTTTTTTTTCTTTTTACATGGCACATAAACAACCTGAGGATTGACCAGAATGGTGGCACTGTTTCCTGTTTTTATGATAGTAAAAAGCAGAAGGTAAACTAAAGGCCGGCCCAGATTACATCATTTTTTTTGGTTGTTCACGACAGCGCCATGTCAGACTATGCAACCAAAATCCTGTCCCGTCTTGACATACAGCATAGCCACAGCACCAGTTTGATCCTGACCACTCATTCTATACCAATTTCACCACTGTTTCTGATATCACTCAGGTTACATCTAATAATTTCCAACAACAGGCTTGTTAAGCAACTGAGCCTTAAAAAATTGGGATAAGCTGTTACTAGAAGTTTTATGGTATTTTAAGAAACAACAAAACCATCATCTACTAACATGTTATGTTTAAATGAAAAGGATTAAAACATTTTTTAAGCTTAATTTGTCTCCTTTATTTGTCTTACCAGCTTTGCAGGTTTCACCTTTAAATTGTTATTCATTCATTATTCCTTACACCACTAATGAGCTGTCCCTAACTGGGCTCAGCAAACTGGTTTAAATGGGATTTAGCTCCAGGGAGAAAAACTTACAAGGGTAAAAGGACAAGCCTTCTACAGCTTGATTTATTATTAAATGTGGCAAACATGCAAATAAATCCTGAGTGTCTCTGTCTTCTCTCCTACTCATGTTGTCCTGACCCACTTTATGGCTCTTCTTTAACACTAGATGGCATTGATGTGCTTTGTATGATCCTCTGTTGTCTTTGTACATTGTGATATTTAACAAACACAACACCAGTTTGTGATTTTATACATAATCCCACTCACAGACTGAGCATAGAAGTGGATATTCTCAGATATCACATGAATTAATTGGTTTACTTTGCTGATTGATACTTAAGAGGTTTGCGATTAGAGTAATTGAGCTCTTGCCCTTTGACTCCTGCTGATTAATACAACATAGACACAAGTGTATCCTCCCTCTCACTCTCATTTCTCTTTCTATAATTACCTCTCTTATTGGTTCTATTCTGCTCGAGGCATCGGTACGCAGGGCCACGTCCTCTAATCAATCCTAACTTTATTACTCCAGAGCTTCTTAAATATTTCATGTGATAGAGATGGGACTTTGGAATTATTTACAGGTAGACAGGAGGCGCACTCACCTATCTCTGCATAACCTGACAGCCCTCATGTGGAATATCAGTCCACTGTATACCTATTGAGTTAAGAGAAACCACCTATAGCCATCATTATTGTCACTGTAGCCAGTAAATGGTGGAGGGGTGTATAATATTGGAGCAAAATACTTGTATGATAGGATATGTTTTGTTTCTTGGCCTGGCTAGAAGTGACTGTTCTGAGATACATCACATTTATAAAATGTGAAAATCTTACTCTTGCTCCAGCAAACCACAGTGAGAGCCGTTATCCACAAATGGAGAAAACTTGGAATTGTGGTGAACCTTCTCAGGAGTGGCCGGCCAATCAAAATGACTTCAAGAGCACATGGACGACTTATCCAGGAGGTCACAAAAGAACTCAGAACAACATCTACGTACCAGCAGGCCTCACTTGACCCAGTAAAGGTCAGTGTTTATGATTCAACGATGAGAAAGAGACTGGGCAAATTTAGCATCCATGGGAGAGTTCCAAGGCCAAAGTAGTGTGATGATCTGGGGCTGCTTTGCCATAACTGATGGAACTACGTAAAGTTAAGTGACTGCATACATGTTCACCTCTTTCAAGTCAGTACTTAGTAAATGCAACTTTGGCTGCAATCACAGCACTGAGTCTGTGTGGATAGGTCTCAATCAGGCTTGCACAACTGGACAGTGCACTTTTAGTCCATTCTTCTTTGCGAAACTTTGACAGGTTGCGCAAGGGTTGGGCGGGAACAGCCCTTTTCAAGTCCGGCCACAAATTCTCTATTGGATTGAGGTCTCGGCTTTGACTCAGCCAATCCAAAACATTCACCTTGTTGTCTTTAAAGGTTTCTCTGAAGCTTTTGCTGCTTGCTTCGGGTCATTGTCTTGCTAGAAAATAAATCTTCCCACAAGCCATAGTTCTCTTGCAGACTGAATAAGACTGTCCTCCAGGATTTTCTTATATTTTGCCACATTCATTTTACCCTTTACCTTAACAAGCTTTCCAGGGCCAGCTGCTGAGAAGCATCCCCACAGAATGATGCTGCCACTACCATGCACCATGGTGTTTGCCAAACATAGTGTCTTGTCTGATGGCCAGAAATCACCATTTTGGTCTTATCAGACCAAAGAACTTTCTTCCACTTGACCATGGAGTCTCCCATATGCCTTGGGGAACTCTAGTCGAGATTTTATGCGAGTTTTCTTTAACAGTGGCTTTCTCTTTTCCACTCTTCCATTAAGCTTTGACTAGCATCAGTTGTTTTCTATTAAGAGCCTCTCCTATCTCAGCTGCTGAAGCTAGTCATAAGTGTCTTGATGGCCTCTCTCACAAGTCTCCTTCTTGCCCAGTCACTGTGAGGACGGCCTCATCTGGGCGTATTTACACATGTGCCATGTTCCTTCCATTTCTTGATGGTGGATTTAACTGAACTCAAGGGAATATCCAGTGCCTTGGAATTTTTTTGTATCCATTCCCAGACTTATACTTTTTAATAACTTTTTTTCTGAGTTGCTTAGAGTGTTCTTTTGTCTTCATGGTGTAATGGTAGCCAGGAATACCGATTAACACTCACCACTGACTTACCAATTTCTCAGAATATTCTGCAATCTATTGTTTGTATTTAACCGTATGCTGTGAAGTAAAGATTCATATTGATTGTGACGTATGTGTATGAAAATCATCTTAACTTTTTGTCACAGTTGTGATAAGGAAATATACTGTTCAGTATCTGTTGCCTCACAAACCCTGGTGTGTCAGACTGATAAAGTTTTTAATCAATAGCTCCACTTCCTCTCCGTAATAGCAGACGCAGGAAGCTTGCATATATTACTTTTAATATAACACTCATTAATAATGCATGACCAAGTCTGCATTATATGCCCTCAATCCCGGATAACATGGCTGAAGACGGTTTTATTGCTCGTCTTTGCAAATGAGTCATTTAAACTTTAATCCTCTTGTTGTTTTGAGCTGAAACAACTCCATGTAATTGCATTAGGATTTCATAGCGAGCAGATTCTAATTACTGCTTTCGTCATTTCTCCATTGTGGCCTTGGTTATTCTTCGCCTGAGGCATGCTCCAGTGAGAGACAACAATGATCCACCTCTGTGACTCGCAACACAATCTTTGTCTTCGGATACGGACAAAGGAGGAAAACACAAAGTAGACAGCAAACACAGGGAGGAAGATATGATTTAATAATTACAAACAAAGATAAAACCTGAAGACACACAGGAGGGATTTGAAGGAACAGCAACGTAATCACTTTCGTCACTTCTTGTCTTTAGATTCTGATGATCTCACAGATAAGATGATGAACTCCCTGATTCTCAGCGCCTCGGACTCCACGTTCTCTCTGCAGTCGACCAAACCACGACCTCTGTCACAGGTCGATGGCGTCTCTCATCAGCAGAGAGTCGGGATTAGCATTAACCAATCGATGCCGCTGTCAAGTGCTGCCGAGTGTTTGGGCGGATCCACTCGACTTTATTGTGTGCCAGTCTTGGAGGGGACGGTGTTGGACTTGACCTCAGAGAGGAAAGATTGGGAGAAAAGCCAGAGGAATGTGAAATCAACAGCCTGACTCATGGCTCCACTGGACGGTGACAAAAAAAAAAAACGTAATGTTTCATGTCATGTACACGCAGCTTTCACAGTTTTCAACCAGTATCTGATTGGCTGATACAAACACTGCTTGTTTCAGCCAACTTAGCAAGACATAACCGTGACAAGACAATTAACTCACTAGTCTGAAGCAGAGTATGAGTCCTTCCTGGATTCTTATTGGACAAATTAACCCGACATGATTCCCTCGAAGTACGCCATTGGCTGTTTGCATTTGTGCTGCTGTTTTTATACCATTTTAATGGAGTTTTATGTCCTCTGACAACACAGTTTCAATTTATGTCAGACATTTTTGGTTTGCACTGACACGACCCTTCTAGATGAAACCTTTTGAAAAGAAGGAGGTATTTTTGTTTCAATAATCCTTCACACAAGGCTAAAGTCTGGGTTTTCTCTGCTAGCAGGAGCACAGATAGACCATGAACCACATCATGTTGTTGCTCTGTCTGCAGCTGCATGAATAAAGCTTTGATGCATTTAGCTGCTGTACAGTATTCATGTTTCCTGAAAATAGTACAAGGCCAGACAGATATCATTGAAGCACCACAAAAGCAAGATATAGTGATGAATTGGCTGAGCCCTTGAAAATCCTTCCACATTTTTTGATACATTGACGACACCCGTGCATGTGTGTTAGATCAGTAACACTAGTGCTAGCACCTTGGCTAACAGTTACTTCATTCTGGAGCTGTAACTACTTCTGGGTTCTAATGTTGGTATGGTCTTTATGTGCAACTTTTTAGCTCCTTTTCACCACAATTTCTGCAAATTTTTGTTACTTCTTTTTGCCACTTTTAACCATTTTTTGTGGTTTGTTGCCATTTGATGCCACTTTTTTGCCCCTCTTAACCACTTTTTGCCAGCCCTCCCCCCATTTTTGCCATTTTTCACCACTTTTAACCCATTGTTTCTGCTTTTCCCAAAAATTTTGCCACTTTTCACTCATGTTTGCAAATTATTTTTGCCACTTGAACCAAATATTTCTGTTATTCATCCTTTTATACCACTTATTGCCTGCTGTTTTGCCAATTTTTGCCCATTCTTGCCACTTCTTTTTACTTCATTTACCTGTTTGAACTTATGTTTTGCCACATTTTTTCTGCTTTCATCCATTTTATTGCCACATTTTGCCCACATTTGCTACTTTCTGTCAATTTTTGGCATTCTTAACCCATGTTTGCTGTTTAGACCCTTTGATGCTATTATTTTGGCTACTGTTTTGCCACTTTATGCCCATTTTGCAACGATTATCCATTTTTTTACCACTGTTTTTTTGCCCCTAACCCATGTTTGTTGTTTTTTCCCTTTTTGCCACTTGTAACCCATTTATCCTGGGGTTTTTGTTGGCCATTGTTTTGCCTTTTTTTCTGCTTTTTTGCTTTTTATGTCAGTTTTTGCCACTGCTTAGATAAGAGTGATTATTATTCAGGTTAAAAATAAATGGTTATCACAGCTTAACTTTGCAGTGGACCATGATTTGCTGACACATTTGTAACCCAATTTGGCTGGGCCCCTGACAGCCCTCCCCTTTATCCCCCCTTATGGGCGGCCTTGCCTCTTGGCTGCCAAATCTGAGTGAGAAGATGACAAATTCGATCATGATGAGAGAAATTAAATTGAAGTCGACCTCTCAAGATGGCAGCGTTGAAATCAATCGATACTTCATTCAGTCTCGTCTGATTGTTAGAACACCTGTGGTTCGCCCCATCACCGTATGATGTGAAGCAGGTTATGACAGGCCGATGTTTGACTCAATACCAAACAGCAAAGAGCCCGGCCGGTCCCAGACAGACAGACGGCTTATTTTTACCCGGCGATGTCACCGAGCTGAATGGTCGGTTCAAACGCCGGCTGCTTTTACTTCTATTTCTGTGCCAACATCAGAAGCCGAACGCGGCACAGATGTATCTCTCTCCTGCTGCTCTGAGCGACAGAATAAGGCTAGTACTGGAGCAGGCACCAACAAGCGCGTCCAAACACTGAGGCTGCACTCCAGGCGACTGTATGTGTGTAAATGTGTGGGTGTGGGTGGGCCGGTAAATGTGGAAGGGTTGGTGGGAGAGGAGGCCATCTGTCCTGGCCTATTACCTCCATCACAGGTGGGCCCTTTTCCACAAAAATACACTCACATAATCTCATGCATGTTGGAGCTAAAAGATGACAGTGCACAACTAATTGTGGACTTATCTCCCTTTTTTACTGTTGTGTTTAATAGCTGCTTTAAAGAAATGTTGCATTTTGGCAGGGAGAAGAGTGGGGACTTGTTGAAGGGACGGAGGGAAGGACAGAGTAGGAAAGATGACACGGCAGATGGTTGATTGGAGATTATCACCATGGGAGGAAACACCAAGAAGTCAATTAGGTGATGGGAGAGTGACGCACAAACATAAGAACAGCCAATCAGGGTTCTCTATACTTGATTGTTTATTCCAGTCTTAAGGGTTTGAAAGCATAAATCATTCAAAGAGAAACCTCTCATGAATGCAAAAAGAAACATGCTGCAAATTCATAAACAAATCAAGCCAAAAACACCAAAAAAGCCCAAAAGATATTAGAACTTTTTCACATTAAAGAATCATGCTGCAGGAATCTTAAAGAAGGAAATTTATGGCTGACTCACTTCAAAAGCCGATCAGTGTAGAAAAGTAAACAACACAATCAGAGACAACAAATGCAGAAGAAAACAGTGCATTTTCAGCTTGAGGCTGGCACAAACAAGATGATTTTAGGCCTCGTTTTAGACCAGATTTACCTCTGGATGTCCTTTTTTAAGGCTTGTTGCAAATAATTATTGGTCCAATGAATCCTCAAGTTTGTTGTGTCAGTGTAATTTTTTAAGGGGTATTATTAGATTCTTTATTTCTAAAGTTGTGGAAAGTGGATAGAGTCAGAAACAGGTATGAGGGTGAGGGTGAGACATGCAGACTGAACTTGGAGCTGGGCCGTCTGCGTACATGGAGCTCAGCCCAACCACCAGGAAATCTGCGACCAAGTGTAAATATTTTACTGCTTTGATTAGTCGGAATCCCTGATCTGGGATCATACGTTTTAAACATGCCAGGATTTTAACTAGTCTTTCCCTTGTGCCTTTGCTCTGTGTAAATGCAACTACTATACAGGGGTGAAGGGCTGTATCTAGACATCTGATTGGCCATTCAAGTCTAACCTATAATTAGCTCTGTGCAATGTCAGAGGTGCAAAATTGAGACTTAATGAAGCCTAGTGTTAGTCCATGCAATACATAGTATATTCCTGCTGTGATCAGCTGATGGGCAGCTGATTGCCTCCCAGCTCCCACAGCCAATCACAGCTCTTTCTCTCAACTTAGGGGTGTATTTGAAATGACATAATTCTCACTGATCCCTGCTTGCATTAGTGGTGATGCACTATGCTGCTGCTGGAAAAAGTTAACCTCCTCCACCCCAGCCTCCTCCTTTATAGCATAAAGCTTGTTGCACCCTCATATTCAGATTCATGATAGTATGGTTTAAGTACTTATCAACTAATTTTATAGTATTCAATCTACATCGATGTAGCTATCCATATGGGGGTTCCTAGCAATGCGCTTCCTGAAAAGTCAAAGCGTGCTGCTTGACTGACCCAGGGGAAATCTTTTGAGCAGGGCGTTCTCCGCCAAGTAAAA
The DNA here is from genome assembly GCF_018320785.1 of Cheilinus undulatus. Lineage (NCBI taxonomy): Eukaryota > Metazoa > Chordata > Actinopteri > Labriformes > Labridae > Cheilinus > Cheilinus undulatus. Next base: position 29,745,052 of record NC_054884.1, on the reverse strand, counting down.
CCGTATGACAAGAGTGATCCTGGGCAGCTGTGCAGGCTGCTTGCGGTCTCATAGTATGGCCAAATCAGCTAGTGCAGTGCTTCCCAGCCAGGGCCCACTGGTGGGCCCAAGAGGTACTGAAGGAGGGACCACAAGAGGTCATTTACAATTACGAAAAATCAGAAATTAAAAAAACCACTGAATTTATCTAAAGATAATGGATTGCATGTTTGTTATTTTAAGACAAAACAGCTGGAAGTTTTAACTCATGTCGCCTGTTTATCATTTATTTAGCCTGGTGTATATAACCAGTGTCATAGTTTAAATGGTGTTGGATTAAGTGGTGACACTCCTTCTAAACATTCTACTATGCCACTGACCTCTTAGTTTCAGAATTTATCAGCAACTTCAGAGTCATTAACACTATTTGGAAAGAGTTTGTTGGGCCACAAAATAAGTTTACAGATTTAAATATTAGAAAACAAAATTTAAGTGACTTTACAGATGTCTGATTAAAACAAGATAAATTGCAGTGGCTCCAAAATGGTACTTTATAACCCTACAAAAACTTCCTGAGTAGTTTTAACGTATCTAAATGCAAAGGATTAACAATGAAATTCCCGATTTAAGAAATACAATGATAAATACAAGCTAAATATCTGAGTCTCATTTTATGAATGTACAAGGGTTTTGGTGACCCCCCAAAAATCTTAAGATCTCATATTAGGCTGGAGCATAATATAGTTTCAGAAAAGCTGAGCTATAAAATCATAATGCTAGAAATCTGCTTAAATTGTATGCGAGTATATGTAAGTTGTAAACCAGTTAACTGATGAAATTTGGATTGCTCCAGGCCCAAAGGAGACTGGTTTTGCTAACTCGTATTTTCATAAAACAATTATTTATACAGGAGCTTTTGGACTCATGGAGGAACAGGAATCTAGACCTGCAGGACAGCAGGCCAGGACGAAACACTGGCCTTGAGGCAAACAGAGGTCAGACTGATGACAGGAGCAACTCTATCAAGGCGGTTTTCTTGTAAAGGCTGTCTCTCACTAAGCTCTACCTCTGCCTTGAGTTTGATAAACTCTGTCTCACGGGATTAAAGCTCCTGTTCAAATTTGCTGTGCAGACATATTTAATAACTTTGGCAGGGTGAGCTCATAGTACTGCTTGCTGCATAGCAAACAAGGCTAAAAAGCTAATAATAGCTAAACTTAGCAGCAGCAGTTTAGCAAAGGTGTGGTGCACAAATGCAGCCAAAATAAGGTGGGATACTTACCCTTTAGGAAATGTCTGTGATGAGTAACTCATGGTAGCAGAATTAGAGAAAGTCTCCTCTCTCCTGATCTTACAACTAAGGTAGTGACAAAGGCATAATAGGGGAACAACTTGGTAGTGTGTATGTGTAAGAGGGCATAACCATGCTGTGTTTGTGTGTGTGTGTGAATCTCCTAACACATAACAGAATTTGAAACCACACAGGGACACCACTACTTCACCTTTGCAGATGCAGCGTGTGAGTACAAAGGCTTAATGACTTGTTAAACTTCATTACACCGCTGTTGTTTCATCTGTGAAGGGCTTTAGGAACAATGTTTCCATAAAATTTGACCCACTTTCCTCAAAATCAGAAAAAAGAGGTTAAATAGTTGTGTGGGGTTTTGTACAGATTTATTAAACAGACAGTAATTCTACTGCCAGGGGGCTCTCCATCAAAACAATAACAAAAGATGACATGTAGAGACAAAATGCTGAGCATCGCCTTCTTCAGCTGCTTACCTGTACTTTTGAATTTAGCAGAACTGCACTCCAAATGGTGTGTTTACAAAACAGTAAACAAAACGTAAATATTCTTTAAGGAGGGCAGTTTTTGTTGAAAAGACTTTACAATTCAAATACCTTTAAAGTAATAGAGACGGGCAGGGCAGAGCAGCACATCTCTATGTGGCTTGAAGTCATAAAGGGAGGCTGCAGTTACAGGGGTGGGGCTTTGATAACAAATTTGCAGCCAGTGACAGAGAATAATTGTACAAGTAGAAGTTAGCAGCACAAAACATGGATGAGAGAGAGGAAGGGAACAGCAGCTTCAAAAAGAATTTGAAATTTTGATTCAGCTGACCACAGAACAGTTTTCCATTTTACCTCAGTCCATTTTAAATGAGCTCTGCCCCAGAAAAGACTGTAGTGTTTCTGGATTGTGTTCACAAATGGCTTCATCTTTGCATTGTACAGCTTTGACTTGCATTTGTGGATGGCATGGTGAACTAACGATTTTTAGTAGTGGCCCTAAACCTATAGAGTAATTTCCAATACAGAACCATGCCTGTTTTAATGCAGCGCTGCATGAGGGCCCAAAGATCATAAGGATCCAGTATTGACTTTTGGCCTTATGATTTGTGCACAGAGATTTCTCCAGATTCTCTGAACCTTTAGATGATATAATGCACTGCAGATGGTGGGATATACAAAGTCGTTACAATTTCATGTTGTGGAGCATTTTTTGGAAATTGTTTTGAATTTTGCAGATTAGTGAGCCTCTGTCCATCTTTACTTCTGAGAGGCTCATCCTCTCAAAAATGTAAATTTTATAGCCAGTCATGTTACTTACCTGTTGCCAGTTGACCTAATTATTTGCAAAATGCTCCTCCAGCTGTTTTCCATTTGTACCGCTTAGCCCAGAGTCTTTTCAGGGCCAAAGCTTATTTAAAATCGACTCAGGAAAAAAGGAGAACTGTTCTGTGGTTGGTTGAATCAAAATTTGCTCTTTTTGTTCTGTTTTTCCCCCAGTACCACCTACTTTTCCAGCTGTTTTTCATTAGTTCCACTTAGTCCAGAGTCTTCTCAGGGCCAAAGCTCATTTAAAATCAACTTAGGCAAATGGAAAACTGTTCTGTGGTCACCGACCACAGAATGTCAGTACCACCGTCCCTGCTTTTTTGAGATGTGTTGCTGCCATCAAATTCAAAATGAGCTTGTATATGTCATGAAATGGTAAAATGTCTCAGTTTTTGCACCTGATATTCTGTTTATGACCAATTGTGAAAAAAAATAGTGTTTTTTTTTTTAGATTTGAAAATGATTGCATTCTGTTTTTATTTACATTTTACCCAGTTCCCCAACATTTTGGAACTGGGGTAATATAAGCCAGGTGTTGTGATGTAAGATTTTAAGGCCCTGTCTGCTTACAAGTATATAAGGTTGCATGTCAACAAGACATGATCAACCTTACTACACAAAAGATAATGAAGCTAGCTAAACATGCTAGCAGGCCATACGTTATCCTGAGGCCATTTCTTGGCCTGGACAGAAGAAGGCAGAGTAGTTATCACTTCATCCCACTGAGGTGTAACAGATGAAAATCAGACGTATTATTCTTCTTTGTCTATCAGAATTAACCAGAAATATTTTAGTAGTTACTCACAGAATTCACACATGGTAAGGGGCTAGGAATAAGCAGGATAGTTTCTACATTTGCAGCTAATTCATTTTTTTTTCCGGTGTTAGCGGGCCAATAACAGAGCAGAAACCCAAGTGTTGATCCCATGCTCGCCCTATCTTAGTGTGATTGTGCGTCTGCATGTAAAGATCCATGTTTGTGTGTTTATCGGCCCGAGCCTGTGGAGGTGTACAGTGAGTTCTGCGAACGTCAGACTGCAGACTTAATAAACAGTTTTAAGAGCTTATTATGTCTGAGACCTCTGGGATGTTCTTCAAACAATGATAAAATGACAGCAACGAGTGTGTGCATGCATATGTGTGTCTCTTTGTGGGAAAGATGGCGAGGGAGGCTGACAAGAGGAAAACAACTAAAGAGACAGTTACAGACTGAGACTGAAAGACAAAGATAGAGGCAGAATGTAAGATGAGTCACACACAAAACAAACAGAGAAGAAGAAAAGACAGCAGCGGCAGCAGCGAGACAGAAGTGAAAATAGAGACTTGCTTTGACAAAAAAAAACATCAAAACGATCCTCGAACTTTCTTTTCAGGCTCCTCTTTTTTGCTCTTCATTTATAATGTTGTCTCTTAACTCGTTTCTCTGCGTTCTGTTTCAGTGAAAGAACCGACTCACTGTTTCTGTCAGCCTGCGTGTTTACTGTACAGCATGTGCTGCTGTCATTCTGCTGGATAGAGATGACAGTATTAGTAAGTATCTATATTAATTTGCTGCAAAATGACAGCAATCAGCTCTGACAGGCTTAAGCCTGGATAACTTTCTCATCCCTGGGGATGGATAAAAATTTGATCTGAAATTTTGTTTGAATATACTTCATGATTTCCTTGAGTTACTGATTGGGATTGGTCAACAAGTCCTTCAATAGTCTTTTGTTTTTCTTCACAAGTCCAAGTAAGTATAAACGTTATTCTCTTCAGGAATACTTAGGAGGTATCTGGCTGCAGCTCTATTGTGGGACATTTTGGGCTCATCCATTGCAGACCTCTACAATGGGGCGACCTCGACCGTGGGGTGGGAAGTGGCGCACGTGGCCCAAGGCGGAACTAGAATAACATACTGACCAGGAAAACCACGATGCTTGACGTATGATGATGTATATTTTCTGCTTGCTGGCAGAGGTTACGGTAAGTGGTTAAACAGTAGAATTTTCAGAATAAAAACTGAAAATTTGCTGAGTCTTGCAATTTTTAATTACACTATATTGCCAAAAGTATTCGCTCACCTGCCTTGACTCACATATGAAGGTTAGTGATATCCCATTCTTAATCCATGGGGTTTAATACGACATCAGTCCACCCTTTGCCGCTATAACAGCTTCAACTCTTCTGGGAAGGCTTTCCACAAGGTTAAGGAGTGTGTTTATGGGAATTTTGAACCATTCTTTCAGAAGCGCATTTGTGCTCTCAGTCTCCCTTCTAATTCATCCCTAAGGTGTTCTGTCGGGTTGAAGTCAGGACTCTGTGCAGGCCAGTCAAGTTCATCCACACCAAACTCTCCCATCCATGTCTTTATGGACCTTGCTTTGTGCACTGGTGCACAGTCATGGTAGAACAGGAAGGGGCCATCCCCAAACTGTTCCCACAAAGTGGGGAGCATGGAATTGTCCAAAATCTCTTGGTATACTGAAGCATTCAGAGTTCGTTTCACTGGAACTAAGGGGCCAAGCCCAGCTCCTGAAAAACAACCCCACAGCATAATCCCCCCTCCACCAAACTTTACACTTGGCACAGTGCAGTCAGACAAATACTGCTCTCCTGGCAACAGCTAAACCCAGACCTGTCCATCAGATTGCCAGATGGAGAAGCGTGATTCGTCACTGCAGAGAACGAGTCTCCACTGCTCTAGGCGGTGTGCTTTACACCACTGCATCTGACGCTTTGCATTGCTCTTGGTGATGTATAGCTTGGATGCAGCTGCTCGGCCATGGAAACCCATTCCATGAAGCTCTCTATGCACTGTTCTTGAGCTAATCTGAAGGCCACATGAAGTTTGGAGGGCTGTAGTGATTGACTCTGCAGAAGGTTGGTGACCTCTGCACCTCAGCATCCGCTGACCCCGCTCCATCATTTTACGTGGCCTACCACTTCGTGGCTGAGTTGCTGTTGTTCCCAATCACTTCCACTTTGTTAAAACACCACTGACAGCTGACTGTGGAATATTTAGGAGCAAGGAAATGTCAGGACTGGACTTGTTGCACAGGTGGCGTCCTATCACAGTACCACGCTGGAATTCACTGAGCTCCTGAGAGCGACCCATTCTTTCACAAAAGTTTGTAGAAACAGTCTGCATGCCTAGGAGCCTGATTTTATACACCTGTAGCCATGGAAGTGATTGGAACACCTGATTTTAATCATGTGGATGGGTGAGTGAATACCTTATAGTGTGGCGATGTTGAGTTTCAATATGAGAAGATTTTCACGTTGCAAGTTTCAAACAAACAAATCATCCGACCTTGTAAAAAGTATGCAGCAAATTACATCAAAAGGGAGCTATGCTAATAGTTGCTAGCACAAGCAATTGCTAGCTAACCAGCTAACACTGGGAGTTTATTAAGTAATTTATGCTAATATATCCTCACAATACATCAAAGCATAAAAGATTGGACTTACATTAAGCGTACTTAAACTGAACAAATGTATTACAGCAATTAAACCCGACTAGAGCATGATTCAAGCTAGCGGTTGTTAACTTTCTAGCATTAGCAGCTAGAGCTAGCTCAATATTGATGAATGTTTTGTGTAAACATAAAGTATAATCTGTCTTATTTATGCATTATGCATATTTGTTGAATAAAGATGTGATTAAATATTCTTTGCTAAACCTTTAGCTACCCACTGTTCAAGAGTAACACAAGTATTAGCACATTTCTGTTTAAACTGGTCGATAGAAAAAGCCTTTACAACTTTGAATCAGAAAAGTGTTTTACAAGGTGTGATGTCTTGGTCAAGTCTCCCTTGAAAAGAGATTATAATCTCAAGGGACTATCTGGTTAAATAAAGGTTAAACAAGAAAATGACTCATGATTACATGTATTTCTTTTTGTTTTGGTAAAAACAAAAAAGAAGAAGAAAGAAATGAGCAGTCGGGAAACAAGAGAAGTCAAACATGAGCTTGTGTACCGATTTTCTAGTTGTCTGACTACTCAAAGGACTTTTTATACTCAGGCTATATTCACACACAAACTCATGAAACTCATGGTAGAAAGTCTCAGATTCAACATCTGATATGTTTTTTTATGTTCTATTGTGAATAAAATGTGAGCTTATGAGATTTGTTAACCATGCAGTCTGTTTTTATTTACATTTTACACAGCGACCCAGCTTTTTTGGTGCTGGGGTTGTAGATAACAAACCATCTGAAATCAGTTCAGAAGGCAGCTTACACTGTAAATTAATGTGAATTAAAGAAACAGTCAAACTTCATATATGCCTACATATTATGGCTGCAAACATCTCCTACATTTCCATGCAGACTGTTCCTACTTCACAAAGCACACCCTGATTGCCATAGACTCCTAAAGTGAACAGCCCTTAGAATATCGCACAGTCAGTAGATATGCTATTGGGCTGACTCAATAAAGACACTCAGAACTATTAATGGCTAAATGTGTGCACCTGTTTCTCCAAGCATTGAGGTTTTCCTGACTCACCAGGAGTTCAACACCAAAGCTAGTGGCTCTAAAGCACACAAACCAACTCAGCTTCTCTTGTACACTAAAGGAGGGAAAGGTAATCGAGTGTAAAGGCTGGGTTCTGAAGGGGGCCAATTAGTTTCAACATAGAGGAAACAGGATCTGTCAGTGAATGTGTGAAGGGCAGACAGAGTGAGGGAGCGGAGCAGTGAGAGGGAAGGGTTTATGCTAATATATGTCTCAGCGCTGCTCCTCGTCCTGGTTATCTTGGGCCTGGAGGAGGCAAACCTGAGAGCAGAACCCACTCATGACCCCTTGAGAGGCACTTTGCCTGACACTGGGATGATTGACTGTTCAACAGCCAAGAGTATGCAAATATATTTCACTTTTCCAATATTCACTGTTCAAACTCAGCTTGGACCAAATTGGACAGTTAGCTTTAGAAGAATGAAACAATGCCAAATAACAGAGATAGATAAACTGAATTACATCATGTACAGTCACAGATGAATGTTATTTCAGGTTTGTGCAGACACACACAGCTGTCTCCTGATGGGAAATGACCAAAATCGCCCTTGAAAATTACACATAAATACTACAACCTGCTCCATGTTAGCATACTAATATATTTTGTGCCAGGCAGGTGCATCATTGTCAAGTATATAGAAAGCTAAGGCGTTATAAAACTGTGTATGCACAGAGGTGTTTTAGTTACTGGTCGTGTCCCATGTGCACAGGTGGCCCAGGCCTGTGGCTCTCCTCCATGTCTGTCCCCTCCTTATCCACTGTCCTGCTCTCTGAATAAAGGCCTGAAGTATATCTTAAAAATATCTTAAGAGGATGTGTTTCACAAAATAAGTAAAAAAAAAAATGTTAGTACCACTTTTGTATTACTGTGTATGTAACTATTTTGCTTGCATATCTTAAATTAGTACCAACTACTTATTTTGTTTCCAAATAAACAGGCAGTAAAAGTACTGAAACATTAATGTTATATTGCCATTTTTGGGAAAAATTTCATAACAACCACGATGTGGCATCTATTTCCATTTTGTTGGTGATTGCATTCCCAATAGGAATGCTAAAGTGATGTTAAGGAGTTGGAGTATTCAGTTTGCTCTTGTCGGTTCAAATTAGAATTTTTGATTTTTGAAGATTTCCCTGTGTAGATAACTTGCATTACTTTTTACCCATTCACAGTATGAAACGAAGCTGGCGAGTTATTTCTGTCAACATCTCGAGCGCAATGATTCACACCTGACATGCATCTAACTCAAATCACGACTCACATCCTCCTAAATTAGTGGTCTATTTAAGCTGCAAGATTTCTGGTCTCTTCTGCTCTGCAATTACCAGCTCTGCACTGTGCTGTCATTTTAACCCACCTCCACCCCTGCATCCACCTGTTGGCTCTGACTACGGGTTTAAGCTGTTATCTTTTTTTTTTTTTTTTAAAGATTTATTTGGAGCTTTTTGTGCCTTTATTGACAGAGAGGTGGATAGAATCAGAAACAGGAACGAGAGAGCGGGGGAGAGAGATGCGGGAAAGTGCCACAAGGCCGGTTTGAACCCCGGCTGCCCGGCCCCTTAACCTGTTATCTTATCACTCCTCAAATTCTGTGTGTAAAAATCTGTTAGTAGTGATTAAATTGTAGCCTGACTCCAAACATGTTATGCTGCCATAATAAATGCAGCATAACATGTTATATAGTGAAATAACACAATGGAAAGTCATATCAATCATATCCAATGGTTTGTATCATATTGTATCGAATTGCATTGCATTTTATCACACAGTTCTGTATCATATAGTAGCGGTTTACAGCTTAAACTTCACATAACACCATGGAACTTAATATATGGTATGGTGTAGTAATGCATAGTAGCATATCCATCTACTGATTGCCTACTGCACTGTGCTACATCATATTGCATGTAGTGGTTCCCAACCTGGGAAAAATGGATGGGAGCCATTTTTCTTTTTCACTGTATCTCATTGCATAGCATCGTATTAAATGGTATCATACCCCAATCGAATTCCTCTCCCATCTTATCGCAGCATTGCATTATATTGCATTGTTTTCCCCTCAGGCGGCCTACTCGCCACATCTACGCCTTAAAGCAGCTTCAATTTTTGGCCCAAACTTGCCTAAAAGTTGTGTGCCGTGTTGTATTTTAATTCAAAATTTCACATGGCATGTCATATCTCCTTGTAACAGTTAAGACGTGGTATGGCATTGAATCACCTCTTATCCCACAGAGGGCTTTTTTGTAGTGTATGATAAGGATTTGTTTCGTATCCTTTTTCTTTATTATATCCCCTTGTATCATGTCCTATCATAGTGCATTATGCCATTTTGCCATAACTTATGGTATTTCATCATTTTCTAACACCTTTTATCACATTGCATAGCGCTGCATCAAGCAGTGTGTTTGCTGAGTAACGGCACTGAACACTTAAAGCTAGAGTTATTTCAGTTGTCCCTGTTTCGGACCATTTCTCAAAGCTCTGCCTTAACGTATTCATGTTTTTAAAGATGCCACATTGACTCATGTTTGACTGATCAAAAACAGATGTATCTGAGCCAATCACTGTGCGTTTTTCTTCCTCAGGGTTCTCCGAGTGTTGGTAGGGTATTATTTTTTAAGTTATCTTAGAACAATCATTGTTTCCACTTATTCTGTATGCACCAAAGATAAAAGGGCTGCTTTCTTCTGATCGTTCCTAGAGCTATGAAAAAGGTCCCACTGTCTAAAGATGCCTTATGTTATGGAAAATCCCCTCTGTTCAAAGCCTATAATCAAAAGTTAACATCAATAAATCTTTTACCTTCCAGTCAAAATCTGACTGATCGAGGCCAGGCTGAGTGCTGCTCCTCAACCTAATTAAGATACTCTGCTGATTACAGACTCGTCTGATTAGGCTGTTCATTATGTCTGCTCAGGGTGAGAGCTTTCACACTGGCAACATAAGATCTTTGATATCATTGAACAACACTAGATAGATACAAGCTTAATGGAGCTTAATAGACCCAATTTTTCAGCCTTTGATCCGTCTTGAAAAACATCATCAACAAGTAAAGGTGCCTCCTGCTCATCCACTCGAGCGACTCTGAATTTGTTTTTCCTGCTGGCTCTAGCCTCCCGTATCTCCCCCAAAGCTGCCAGGCTTCCCTACCCTTCCTGTCCTCCTCCTCCACCTCCTCCTCTCCTTTTATTTCTTCTCGTCTCGCCTGATCTGTCAGCGAGTGTCTCCCAGCCATCACTCTGTCTGACAGACGGACTATCTCAGAGTCGTCAGTCACTCCTCAGCCTCTCCACAGCCGTCATCTCCAGCCAGCAGGGACACCCCCTGCAACACAGCCATCACACTGCAAATGAAGAGAGGCCCCATTTCTGCCAGAACGGGGGGGAGCATGAGAGGAATATTTCTGCTGATTAAAAATCTTCCCTCCCCACATGGTCATTAGCAATACCATCAGTGTTTTATTTAAAGCAGTTTAATAGTCAAGACGAGGTTTGACCTTGAATTTAGGAAAGTACAGCCCTGCTTTAATCAGATGTTAAACACTGCCTCATACTGTCACAGCCACACTCCTCCCTGACATGACATTTGGTAAAAGGATATTTCTTATACAGTTAATTTTGTAGTCTAAAGAATTGTTTTTTGACTAGATATCTTAGGTTTAAGAGGTAGAAAGAAGATGCTGATTTAAAATACTGAAAAATTAGATCCAATGTAGCTTTTTCTAAATCAACCAAAAACAATGCACTCATAAAACAGAAGCCGTAGTTCCCTACAAGGACAATAAAGTGTGTTGTAGGATATGGCACTGCAAGATGCAATAAGGCGGTGAATCATGGCGTGTCATGGCATATCCTGTCGTATTGTAACCTGTAACCTTCCATACTAAGCGTTCGGGAAAGGGCAGAGGCTTTAAAAAAAAACTTGGAGTGTGATTTGATGAACATTCTGTCTGTCACATCTTTACAGGCCAATCAGAGCAACAGAACACGTGACGTAGCCACGACCGAGGTGCGTGTGCGCAGCTACCGAGGAATAACGCAAACCATGGCGACTGTAGACATGCCAGTACACGACTTTTGTCGTTTTTGAAAAGAAAAACAACTCACTGCCATTCTTTGATCTTCTTTTAACGAAAAAATGTCAAGTTTTGATAAAACTGGTGCTTTAGCAGCATCCACGCTAAGCTCTTCCACCACAATTGCTCCGGCCTCTTGTTCCTGCTTGCTTACGTCACGACTCCGCACTGCCCCTTGACGCTGATCGGTCCTGCCACTTTCTAACTCAGCCCAAATGGTTCAAACGGGGGCTTTGCGAGATGTATTTGCCAGTGAGAAACACAGAAACAGGCATATCCATCTGCTTTGCAAGGTTAGTGGTATTATGTTGCATCATGTCATATTGTGGTATACCATGGCGTATTGTGTGGTATCATATGGTGGCGTACTATGCCATGTTGTGTCATGTCATGTTTTATAGTGGCATATGGTGAATCACAATGTTTGATCATTCAGCCCTAGCATTGAATTATATTTTATCATTGCATCTCTTGTCTGGTGATGGCAGGTCTTGTCCTGTCCTTGTCAGGTCAGGTTGTGTCCTGTCAAGTCAGGTCAGGTCCCTTTCAAGTTCTGTTCTGACAGGTCCTGTCATGTCCCGTCCTGTCCTGTCTTGTCTTGTCTTGTCAGGTCCTAAACCTGTCGTATCAGGTCTTGTCCTGTCAGGGTAGGCTGTCATCTTTAAATCTGTCCAGCCAAGTCCTGCACTGTCAGGTTTTGTTGTGTCGTGTCGTGCCCTGCAGGTCCTGTAATTTCAGGTCCTGCCCTGTCTTGTCTTGTCTTGTCCTGTCCTGTCCTGTCCTGTCCTGTCAGGTCCCATTTTACCAGGTCTTGTCATGTTTGATCCTGTCCTGTCAGGTCCTTTCCTGTTGTGATAGGGCGTGTCCTGTCCTGGCACCCTGTAATGTCAGGTCCTGTTTTGTCAAGTCGTGTCCTGTTGTGTCCTGTCATGTCTAGTCCTGTCTTTCCTTGTCATGTCCTGTTGTTTCAGGTCCTGTCCTATGAGGATAGGTCTTGCCATGTCCGATCCTGTCCTGCCAGGTCTTGTCATGTCCTGTCCTGTCAAGTCAGGTTGTGTCCTGTCCTGGCAGGTCCTGTAATGTCAGGAGCTGTTGTGTCAGGTCTTTTCCTGTCATATTGTGAACTGTGCTGTCATATCATATTAATCATATCATATCATATATCATATCACATCATATCATATCATATCATATCGTATATCATGTCCTTATTAAATGCTGACATCATGAAACCTATAAAATATGTTATCATCATATCATAATCATATCAGGTCATCACAGATTGAACCACATTATATTTTGTGACACAAACTTTTATACAAGATTGTAAAAATGTATTGAATCATGCTGAATGTCCATTGTATCAAGGTCAAGATGATAAAATAAAGTCCAAAAAGAAAGACTGTATGCACATGAAATACTGATCTTTAAGTAGTACAGCATTAATGCAATCCTATTTATGTTATACTGAAGAATTGAATAGACTCGCATTTATCTGGATGCATTTTTTCAGAGTAATGTACTTAAAGTAGAAGCACGCATAGTCAAGGTTATTCTAAATATATCATGCTGACTTAATTTATCTTTCTCCTTTTTCTCTTCTGTCTCGTCTTATTTTCTATCTACACCAACAAGCTTCTCCTCCTCTCCTCTTTGCCTTTAAATCGTGCCTCACTAGTCTGTCATTGTTCCCTGCTCTCAGTATCCCTGTGTAAACAAGGATAATATACTGCTGGTCACTGCTCCAGTCTGTCCTAAGCCAATAAAAGCAGCTCTTCTGACAACAAGTGAAAGAGCAAGTAAAAAAAAAAACATGCTACAAACTCAACAAACAGATGACAATTGTTTGGTGTGTTGTTTGAAGTGGCATCAAGTGCAGTTTCCAGTCCAAACATTCAACACTGCTGCTCATACAGATGCTCAGAATGACCTTGGTTTGTCTGTGTATCTTCACAGAACAATGTTTGTGTGTGGCTGAGCTTTTTTATATTCTGTGTTTTTGCTGGATGTAGCTCAGGCTGGCATGATAATGAGGGAAGATGAAGCTCTGATCAAATTAAGTTGGATGTATGTTTGTATGGGAGAGCATCCAGTGAAGTAATGAAACGTAAATACTCATTATATCCATTTTTATGAACCTACCATGAATTACATTCTAAGAGTCCTATACTAAATCGCAATAAACATGACTAGTTAACTGTTTCATTAAGCCATCCACTGTACGAAACATATTAAGCCACACAATGTTCTCTAAAGCATCAGTGCACAACTGCCTACACCACCCATGCCTCCGTTTATGTGATGAATATTTATAACTTGGGCTGCAGTCAGCCTTTAACTGACCCCCGAACCTCCGCACATGGGATGGTGCATGGTGTAGTCATGGCAAAACTGCAAAATGGGCTGCCACAGAGAACGTTCATCAGCTATGTACTGTTATTTATTTTTACATAAAACCTGAAAGGAGAGCACAAATTTCACAATGATCCACTGAATTTTGTCATTCAGGGCTGAATAGGTGCTACAACTGCCATTAACAATGGCTCACAGATGTGTTAAGAAATTATCACAGCCAATAAAAGCAGTTTGAGGCAGAAATCCTGTATGTCTGAATGAAATATACTTCTTGTTACATGGCGATACATCAAACTTTGAGTAGCCGCCAGAACCAACCCATTAAGTGTTGGGGCCTTTGTCTAAAGTATTTGCACCCTTGTCTAAGTTTTTCCTTAACAGTCATTTCTCTTCTGCAAATTGTAGTAAGTTAAATGCAATTTTTGGGGGGGATTTCTATTATTTCTGACCGGGCCCCTAAGAAAAACCCAGACAATGGGCCCTCCTCAGATGTGATTAATTGATTATTTTCTATGGATGTGTGTTGGATCAGTAGCATTGGCCCTGGCTAACAGCTCCCTCATTTGGAGCTGAAAAGTGTGCCAAACTGTTACTGAGTGCTGATGTTTAAATTCTTTATTTTTGCCATGTTAGAGCCCCCTTCCATCACTGTTTTCCCTGCCTACTTTTTGCCACTTGAAACATGTTTTTGCCACTTTTAACCCATTGTTCTACATTTGAAACCTCATTTCTCTCCTTTATCTGTCCACTTTTACCACTTTTAACCAAATTTTTCGCATTTTTTTTAAACTGTTTCTACCCCTTTGACAAATCTTTGACACTTTGTGCATATTTTTGCCATCATTCAATCATTCTTGCCCCTTTAAAACTATTTCCCCTCTTTTAATCCTATGCCATCTACTTTCTGCCCATTTTAGCCACTTCTAAGCCATTTTGCTAATTTCTGCCTACACAGGAAATTCTGGGAAGTAATTTTTCCAGAGTAAAAACATTTTACTCAAATATAGTCAAACATACTCTGTTTTGAGTGTATTTATCACCAGCTACTGCCAGAACTAGGAGGAAATAGGAAATTCTGCTGGAGTAAAACTTTAACCACACCCACTTAAGTTTTAATCCAGCTGTCATCATTCATGGACAGACGCAGATGCAACACGTTAGCTGTCCCAGCTGCAGATAATCCTTGGCAATCAAGATCTACACACCTGGTGTTGAACTTTCATTTCGAACACATCGTGTATGCTACAACTTCAGGTAACCTGGCTCCTCTTCATCCCTTAAAGACCCTATAAAGTGAAAATAAATCTGCATTTAGGTTTGTTTTATGACAGCTCACTGTGTTATGAACCCCCAGGTCAAATTTCAGTCAAATGAAACATCTCTAAGTTTATAAAATTAAACTTCAAAATCATAAAAAATGAGGCAGTAAAAACAGTTAGAGTTAAATAAAAACAATTTTTGGAGTAAAAACAGTAAATTTACTCCAAATAGACTGGGATCAAATGTTAGATTTTTCAGCATAAAATTTTATTCAATTTGAGTAAAATTTACACAGGTAAATTTACAGTATACCTTTGAC
The DNA here is from genome assembly GCF_018320785.1 of Cheilinus undulatus. Lineage (NCBI taxonomy): Eukaryota > Metazoa > Chordata > Actinopteri > Labriformes > Labridae > Cheilinus > Cheilinus undulatus. The sequence goes on along the minus strand of NC_054884.1, from coordinate 29,729,945 downwards.
CCTTTTGTAACCCATTTCCACCAGCTTCCTGTGCCTGTTATGCCCATTTTAACCAGATTTCACACCAATTTTTGCCACTTTCAATGCATTTTTTACCACGTTAAACCCCTTTAAATCACTTTTCCTGGCTAGTTTTGCCACTTTAAATTGACACATTTTGTCATTCTTGCAAACTTTTTACCCATTTTGACAACATTTGAACCTCTGTTCATCGTTTTCCCTGCCTTTTTTTGCCACTTTGAATATATTTTTTACCACTTCTGACCTTTTCGTTTTATACTAAAAACTAATTTTTCTGCCTTTTCTGCCAATTTTTGCCACTTGTAACCAATTTCTGCTATCTTTGTGATCTGTTTTCACCTACTTTTTACCCATTTTAGCCACTTTTACACCATTTCACCACTTTTCTATGCCAGTTTTAGCCCATTTAACTAGAAGCCACATCTATTTTGCCACTGTAAACCCGTTTTCCCACTTTCCGCCAATTCCTGTTTATCTATGTTTACCAATTTTACCCACTTTTAACCAGTTTTAACCTTTTTTAAGAAAAGGGGTTTACATCATTTAAAAGCATATATACTATTAGATAAATAAAAAATGTCACGTTGATAGTAATGGTTATTATTGCAGATTATATCAAAGCTTGCTCAAATTATCCTTTGTTCACCAAAGAGCTGTTATACAGTCCTTGTGAAGTGTTTTGAGTTTGTTTTTGGGCTCAAACTTTTTGAAACTGTGTTCACTAGTGATATGCTTAAACAAATAAGTGAAAAATAAGACCCTGTGAATCATTTTCAAAAAGAAAATGTTTATTTTGTTGTCTCATTGACTAATGTACTGTTTTAAAAGTACCATGAATTAAAAGCTGGATTTTAAACTCGGTCAGTTGTTCTTGGCCAAACCTTGAGGGTAGTTTCTCTTCAGCTCTCCATATAGGTGGCGATACGCCTCAAGGCTGTTCCTATATACAGCTCTTAATCTTAATTCCTCCACATACACACTGGACCTGTGTAAATGGTGTGTCCATAATGACAGCCATTAGTTATCAGCATCTGTCTCCTTGCTGTATCCCTCCTTAGATCCCAGAACAGCAGCCCTACGCTGACATTGAGGCCAGCTGTTTTCGTGGCGCTCTCATGTGATTAAGACTAAAGGAGGAGGGTCGCAACAGCATTTCCTGGAAGAAGGAAATATGAGAGGAGAAGCAACGTCTGTCTGTCCTCGTGAGGCCGACACAGTACTTTAATCACCTCGCACCTACCCTCCATTTCATCCTCCCATCCCAGATGCCCACAGCAGCCAGCCAAAATCTGAGGAATCATTTTTTACGTCTCTGGTTTTCACAGATCCTTCATATTTTCTCTCGTCCTTCTGTGTCCTATTTCTCCACCTGTTTCTTCATTGTCCACAACTCTCCTTCAATCTTCCTGTCCTCTCTATTTATTACTTATTGACCATCTCTATGCCACTTTCTGTTGCTCTCACCCTCTCTCTTTCTCCGTCTCAAAATGGAATCTATGAAGACAAATGTGACCCCACGGATAGAGGGTATCTATTTCCCAGCCAAAGTCAATCTGCCACCGTGTAACAAGGATAGATCCTCACTCAAAAGGACAGAGAGGTGGAGATAGAGAGCAGGGAAAGAAAAAACTGAATGTCAGAAATATTTCCAACAGATGACACCTTCTCCAATAATAATAACATCATCAAACATTTTCAGACAGGTTTTTGGACTCTGGATTGTTGAGGGCCCCATCTAAACCTCCTCATAAAAGCTGATGATGACTTCACCTTATTTTTGGTCCTCTGAGATTTCAGCACATCCTCCGTATCAGTTAACTGACTTCAGTCCTACAAGAGATGCCTAACTCCTCCTTTACCCTGTTTACTTCTTACGTGTGGACTTCTTTTTTTAATCTCTATGCTTATATTTGTAAAACTGCTCTGAACAACAGTTTTTTACTATACTGTTACACAGATGGATGTGTGAAACAAATCCATCTGGTGTGTCAGGTTACCTATTTGGACCATTTATTAAACCAATGTTGCCACTTTTAACATATTTTTGCCACTCTTTAACCACTTTTCACCACTTCTATCCACCCATTTTGTGCACTTTTGTTTATTTTGACCATTAATTAACCAATTTTTACTACTTTTTAACACTTTTTCCCCCACTTCTGTCCACACATTTTTGCCACTTTTTACCATTCGTATGACACTTTTTTACTGCTTTTCACCATTTTCCCACCCATTTTTGGCCTGTTAGCCTTTCTTAGCCCATTATTGCCCCTGTTGGAAAATTTTTCTCTGTTAACCCATTTTTGCTACTTTTAACCATTTTGTGTGCAAAATTTCAGCTTTCCCTCCCTCTTTTAGCAGCTATTATTATTATTATCATTATTATTATTATTATTATTATTATTATTATTATTATTATTATCATTATTATTATTTTTAACCTTATAGTTGTAAAAGTCAAAAGGCCTCCATTTAGCTGGGCCCCAGAAAGCTCTCCCCTTGATCCCCCCTTATGGGCGGCCTTGGTTCCTGCTGCTGTGGGAGATCGTATTCGTTATTCTAGTCACAGGGTCAGTACACTGTTAAAACTATATTGTAGACAAAAACTGAAGCCTATAATGAGCCTTGTCTTCCTGTGTTGTTCTTTCAGTCATTTAGCTGTTTTGTTGTTCAATAAAATGAAATGCTACAAAGACAAAATGTAAGGGCATGCTGCTTGGTTTAATGAACTGAAAATGGTAACGTGTGTTGTGGGAGTGAGGAGCATACAGCAGTTGTGTCCATCCATGTGTGTGTTTGTGTGTATTCAGTGCATGACAGGCTAATCCATTCTGTTGTGACAGTAATTCTGAGGGATTGTATTGATTGGTCCTGATGGGGGCAGAGATATCAAGCAGAAGGACACTTGTCTCTGTCTGTCGGTGGCTCTCTCTCCCTCCCACACACCCACCCACACACATTCAAACACATGTCTAGAGAGAGACCACATGGCTGGATAAGAATGGAGAGTAATCACATAGTTAAGTGATTAGATGAGCGTTTCAGCCTGAGAACTTCTCTTCTCCGTGCCCTCATGAAGTCCGTCGAGTTTAAATGACTGAAAGGGGAATTCAGTGGCAGTTCACTTCATCACTGCACTGCTGGAAACAGATGTGCTCCGCTGAAAATGGGCTCCATTAGATGTCAAAATGGGTCATTTCATAAACCGCCTTGAAAGCATCTGGAAATTTGACTTGAAGTAGTAGAAATATGATTTCAAGAATCTCACTGATCATCCAATACAGTACAAGTGAAAATGTTAGATACAAACCAAATACATGGATTACATAAACAGCTCCTCAAGCCATCTTGACAGACTGTGTTGGTGTGCCCTTTGTGCAGCAATGGTACATGGGACAGCAAATCATAGCCTCATGAGTATTGTGGGGTCATTTAATGCCACATCTACGTCACAATTTAGGCAGAAATGGTCCCATCAGTTGTGTCTTGACTTTATAGATCATTATAGTTATGAAAACTGCCATTAAGAATTACTCTGAAAATGGAGAGGTTTTTTGTTTGTATTGTATGTCTCAAGCACAGAGAATCTTTCTACTATAATTGGCTGCATGTCTATGTGTCTGTGTTGATTTGCACACCACACTGTTGCTCCAATTGTCCTTGAAAGCTCTCAGAAGATATCTGGGGTGTACTGGTTTGAAACTGGCACCATGAAAAAATCATAAAAATGTACACACTTTCTATAAAATCCCAACATGTTGCGCCAAGTCATCACTCAGGAACTTCTGCAGCGTTCCATTTATCTTGAATGTCAGAGCTGGGAATGATGTCACACCTGAGTCAAATGTGTTTAATTTGCTATGAGATCAAAAGAATAAGTGACAGCCGGTGTTTTGTGCCACCTATAGAGATGCGCTCATTTGCCTTTGTACTAATTGAGTGAATGGTTAGGGTGAGAGTTAGGGATAGACTCTTCTATCATGTCGCGCTGTGGAAGCAATTTTCTACAAAGCAGCAGAAATATTCAGAACACTGGAAAAAAAAAACATACTTTTTTTTAAACACTATGAGATGATACACCTTCTCCACGATCCCTAATCAAAGTAAACTCTCTTTAAAGCACTTTTTTCTTGCTCATATTGAGCAAGATCATACAGGAGATGTACCACACGTTGCTGTTTTGTCAGCAGTTTCCGGTGCTGCATAAACATGTTTGAATATGGGTCTGTTTTCACGTAGCCAGCATCCACACAGCAGGTGGGCTGTGGGGTGCTTTGTTAAAGCTCCACAAAAAAGTGCATGTACTAAAACTTTGTAAATAAATCAAAAGCGCAGCTTTTTTGCTCCTCTTTATTGTGTTGTTAGTCTATCACAGCACATGCACACTGGTGTGCAGAGATGCTGAGCCATTCTGCAGTTTTTTCGGGAAGAACATCCCACTCCATGCAAATTGGCCTTATTGCATTAAGCATCTATTGATGAGGATGGAGTGAAGATTAGTCTAATGTCTGCAAGAACTTATGGAATTGGACTGCAGTTTCTATGGCGCAAAACTTTCCAGAAATTTCGGAAATGATTTCACCTCTGTATGACTTTAAAATACATGGCATACAAATAAGGTTGGAAAATATTATTTGCTTTGCTTTTACTAAGCAATACCCAGGAGTTAAATTAATCTGAGACTCCCAGCTGCCTGTTTATCTGTGAGTGGCACCGTTATGCATGAAAAGGACGTGGTTGTTTTCTTAGGGTTTCCTTCACTTAGAGAGGAAACTTAACCAGGGTGGTGCTTAAGTGAACATATCAATATTGCCTTTAACTAAACAAACTGTCTATTATTCTGAATATTTAGCACTGATTGTCAGAATCCATGCAGGATTGAACATCTCTTGCAGGTGCCAGCATGAGTTGACAGCATGCACAGCGGGAGCAAGCAGTAATGGTCAGAAATCCAGTGGGAGCAGGTGGGAGGCAGGGCTCTAGTCTAGAGAAAAGAAGGCTCCTAATTTTTCCACCAGCTGTACTCATCTTTGGCTAAAACAGGCAGGATAATTTTTACTTTAGTTTAGTAGGTATGTAGGCCTATGTCTACAAGCCAAAATGCATTGTCCTATTAAAGGTGCCCTCTAAATTTCAACTGTTTCCACATGGGTAGAGTGTCACTTCGGGTTTGTGATTTTTCAAAGTAAAAGCCCAGTTTAGCATTGCTGTGGAGAAACTCTTTGTGCAGAAAGCTTTTTTTTTTTCTTTTTTTTTTTTTACCAGCTAAGTTAGGCTATAAAAAATCAAGTCACTTGTAGGGAGATTTATTGAGGTCAAACTTGAATGGCTGGACAGTGACAGCAAGGAGATGCAGCCAACATGTAGTACACATGCGCCTCATATGAAAGCTGTGGCAGTGCAAGCCAGAGTGGACAAACAGGCTGAAATGTGACTAACTCATCAGCCTAAAAACAATATAAAAGATGGGAACCATCTCTTTCCAATATGCTCAAATTCTGACTGAACTGGACAGAGGCATGCAGCTTTACACACAGCCTGTGTGTAATGCTGCATGCTGAATGGAAAAAACACAATATAAGCTTTTAAACTTACATTTTCCTAAGTCCTTGTCCCTGTCAACCAAAATTTCTCAATAAAAATGATTTTTTTTTCTCTTTTGTGATGATGAATAGGAAAGTAAAGAGCAGTTTGTTTTCAGTCACATTTTACTTTTATTAGAAACTAATAATAGATTACTTTGATTGCAAAAACAGCTTGTTATGACAAAAAGGAATGAGTTCTCTAAGCGATCACATTTTAACATGTTACCCCCAACACTGTTTTATCAGTATACTCCAAAGTCTGCTATTACATAATTGGCCGATACAGTTCAGATTACAAATGTATTACAAACAGAAACCAAGACACTTAAAATCCTAACCCCTGTGTGTAGATTATATGCCTTTTACAGTAGATACTAGACTTCATCTAGCTCTAGGGGATTTTTGTAGAGACTGTTCTGATTCTTGGATTAACCATCTTTACCTGCCATGCTCTGAAAAGGGAACAGGTATGACTGAATGTGATGTCATGGGTCAATGACATGATAAGCTTGGCTGTCCATCATGTCAGCTCAGCTGTCACCTCAGCTGACTGCAGAGTCTTCATGTGGTTGTCCAATAAATCTTCTCCGTTCAGGTGTGTAGTCTTTTGTATTCAGAGCAAACAGGTACCATTCCTCTCATTATTTTCTAATCGTGCTTTAATTGGTCCTTTAATGGAGCTTTTTATCGAGGTCTTAATTGGTGTTTTGTAGCGTCGCCAGCAGTCCCGTCCGCCTGCCAGTGAGAGCTGGGGTCCTCGGGGCGCTCTCAGGTGTCTGAGCTGATTGCCTGTCTGCCTGTTTGCTCTCAATCTGTCAGCTCTGCAGCCACGCTGGCAAGAAAGGTAGTGAAATTGAATGAGAGCATTGTGTGTGTGTGTGTTACCTCATTGGCGTTGCATGCCATCCTTCAGGCGGCCACACGACAGGACCCATCTGCCAGCCAAAACAGAGGCGCTGGTCGGAGAAAGTCTGGCACATAGTGGTCCAAAACGCTGCTCACCTCAGTTGTTGACCTTGTTTTAACAATGTTTTCTCATCTTTCTGACACCCTCCTCTCCATTCATTCAATCATTTATCTCATTTTCTGCTTCTTGCATCTCTTTCAGACTCATCCAGCTCTTTTCACAAAGCCTCTCTCCTTTTTCCACTGTACACAGATGAGCCTGCCAAGCGTAATGCAAAAAATATATCACAAACACAGAAACACATCTATTTTGGCCTCAAGATGATCCAAGGTATATCTTATCTTTGCACTAAATCCTATCTTGTACTTTTGTCTTTATCCCTCCCACTCACTCTTTAAAGCAGGTGGGTGGGTTATCACGGCATTCCCATTGATTTTTCTAACTGAATGTATGGACTGCAGTGGTTGTTTTGCATGCAATTAGAGCTTAAAGACACATGCTTATAGACTTATCTTCTTTGTATTCTTTACCAAGGCAGTGTTTGCAGGTTTGACCTCTTGAATATCAATCAATAAGTCAATCAATCTTTGTCTGTATAGCTCAAATTCATCACCAAAGTTATCTCAAGACAATTAACAAAGTGGGCAGGTCTAGACTGTACTCTCTGTTTTGGCCTATTATAACAGACCAATGTTAACCATTAATATTATAATGCACCAGTTACTACAGCCTGGCTTCACAGTCAAACAAGTACAAGACTGACCTGTAGTCCAGAAATGTCTCCCATGAAAAACGTATGGCACATTATGAAGTTCAAAATATGGCAAAGGAAACCTTGCAGCATTGAGCAACGCAAGATGTACATCAAATAGTAGTCATTTTTTAAACTGTGAAATTGTATGACCGGCTGTTACAGCTTTTTTTGTTGCTATAAAGAAGACTATTTCACACGGTATGGCATCAGCCAGCTAAAGCATGCATGTCATCATCGCTTAGGCTGTTGAGAGCTGAGGGTCATGGTTTAACTCAGCTCAGACTCAGACCCAGGTACTGTGGACTCATCTAGGACCTGAACACAGGTAGTTTGGACTCAACTCAGACTAGAACACTGGGGACTCAAAGTTTGGTGACTCCACCTACAATGCTAAATTCCACTTTCAATACTAAACTAATTAGTGCCTTCAGTCCTCAGACACTTACAGGGTGTAACACAGCAGTAAACAGGCCCCTGTCCCAACTTTTCTGGCAAGTGTTGCAGCCATCAAATTAAGAATGTGCATATAAAAACAGTTTAAACTTCAAATATTAATTTAATATGGTTGAAAATCATTTGAAAATCTCTGTACTTTGTGTCTTTCACGTTCCATGCACCCTGATTTTTTTGATTGGTCTGCTGGGTAGCACTGCATCATTGACCTTTAGGCATATTGTGTGAAATAAATGGCTGCAGATGGCGATATAGTCAGTCAAATTTACTTGCCAGCACTTGAAATAATCATTGGTGCATTTCTTCATCCATACCTTGTTAAAAGTTGCCATGGTTTCGTAAACACAAGCAAGCAGGAAATGTGCCAGCAAGACCAGGAACTGGCAAAAAATCACACTGTTAATTAGCATTTAGCAACCAAGCTAAACCAAGACCCCTTATCTTTAGTGTTTATACCTGTTCTTCATTACTAGATTCTGGAGGGAAAACAGTGTGAACCAAATGCATCTGCAGATGCAGACACCGTACAGCTGGGTGACACTCAAGTTTGACAAAGATTTCTAAAAAGTGTCTTGTAGCCGTGAAATCTCCATGAAATCGGAGTGTGTCCGTCTCAGCTTGTCAGGCTCCACACTGGCTAATTGTTTGGTGATTATCAGCCCGTCACTGTTGGAGCGGGAGTGACAGACTCGCTCTTCAGGTGGCGGTGAGCCGCTCACACAGCGTCACACAAACAGATGATAACAGCAAACACATGCAGGTGCTTGTCCATAAATACTCAGTGTTGAATCATAGTCAAAACAAATAAAAACAAGGCTGTACACAAATTTACAAGGACATACACACGTTTTACTGCTCGTTCATCCTGCTCTGTCCACGTTTAGCCATGCAGAAGGTAAATGTTTAACCATGAGCTTACTGAGGGTGAGCAGCTTTCACCTTTACTGAACATGCTGACAACAGCTGCAGGGGCCAATGTACACCATAGAAAAAACATGCTTTTAGTAAGACTGGTCAGAAACACAGTGGAGTTTTGACTGACTTAATGTAGCTGCTGTGATGCTTTGCCACTAAAAATTGACTGGAGTGGAAAGTGAGGTCCAACTAAAGTGAGGAACATGCTGTTAAAGAGGCAGACAGTTAGGACAGAGGTGCCAACGTGAAGCTGCAAGATTCACAAAACTGTTGACATCTCCTTTCCAAATCTGGAATGGTTGATTCAGCAGCTGAAGCAAGAATAGAATATAGATTAATTCATACTCTCAAAATAAAACAGAAAATTAAAGCTGATTAAACTCATATGTGAACCAGATCTTATGACTCTGAAGTTTTTTTGCATCACGCTGCTAAGGTCAGAGGTAGGAGTAAGAAGTGGATTTTATCTTTTCTTCTTTATCTGATCAAACTCCAGCCCATTCTTTAAACTCCTCTCTTTTCAAAGTGCCACTGAATGCACAGAACACAAAAAAGTATAGTAGTAGATTGTTAGTTATATTTCAATAAAATATTCCTACACAATCAGAAATGATCAAAAAAAGACGTGAACATTTCTGGAACTCATTACTCATTAAAATCTCAGACACAGACAGGATTGGACAGGATTTATGTTGGTTAATCTCCCATGAGTTGAGCATTAAATGAACAGCAGCTGTAAACATTAATTCACTTATTTTATTCAGGAATACTCTCATCATATATTATACCATTATATTGCAAAATGGATAGACAGTTTTACTCGGCGGAGAAGGCTCTGCTCCAAAGATGCTCCCTGGATTAATCAAGCAAGATAGATACATTCATGACAATGCATACTGAATACAATAATAAAATAATAATATTAGTTAATAATAAAATTAGTTCAAAAGCAACTCATCCATGGTGGCATGAATCTGAATATGAGGGTGCAACACACTTTATGCTATAAAGGAGGAGGATGGGGTGGAGGAGTCTAAGCTTTGCCAGCAGCAGCAACATGGTGCATCAACATTTATGCAAGGAGGGATTAGTGATATAAATACATGGCTGTGTTGAGAGGAAGAGCTGTGAGCTGTGATTGGCTGTGGGAGATAGGAGGCGATAAATAGGGTAAGCTGGCCATCAGCTGATCACTGCTGGGGTATGACTACAGTGGCCTGCATGAATTCAGTCCAATTCCTTGGCTGTATTTTGTAATTTATGTGTAAAGCACTGGTGGACTCAGAGGGCGGCAGTGGAGGCGATCACCCCTCTTGGTACCCTAAAGTTTGAAAAATTGCCAAAGATGTGTTGTCTTGTATGCCACTATGCCAGATAAGCACAATAAAGGTGCCCTCTTTAGTGCCCTCTAAGTAAACTGAAATTGACAAATTGCCCTTCTCTGTGCCCCCAAAGTGGACAAATTTGGAAAAAAGGGCCTTTTTAATAGAAAAAATGTGCCTTTAAGCTCACTGGTGTAAAGCTTATTTTCACTGACATCCTCTTGTGTATCTGTTAAATCAGGGGTTAAATGGTTCATAACTCCTTGTCTGTTTTTTACAGAGGTGTAGTAGGTATAATTTAATTAATTAAATCTTAACCAGGATTTCTAACTATTTTACAATAAACTTTTTGAACCATGCTGCCCTACCCCATACAGCCGGTGCACTTTTTATCATTATCGCCCTGCCCCAAGAACATCCAGAGTCCACCACTGGTGTTGAGGGCGTGAGACAGTTTCTATTAATATCTATGGGCTAAGCTATCAGCAGCACTCATGTGAGTGACAGTTGTGTTTCAGATCTATTAGAAATCCAACAATCTGCTGCACAAAGCATGTCTGTGTGCTTCTGTTGTTAGACAAAATCTGATTTAGAACAAATGCACTCAGAGAAAAGCTTGTAAGCAAACAGAAACAAAAGCTATCACTTTCTTGGTTCCATTAAAACATTTGTTAGAAAATGCACTGATAGTTAACTGAGAAGAATTTCTGATGTTGTGAATCCTGCAAGCTCCATACAGCACTGCTATACATCCATCTTTCTAAAGCTTCCTCTAAATATTATACAGAGCCACAGACTTGAGAACTGCCTGTTTTGCTCCTCATTTTAAGATAAACACCCATGGGCATAAACAGGAGCATATTCATTTGCCATTTCATCCATGTGAAAACTAAAAATGTGTATTAGGTAGAAAACAACGATTCGGAGTTGTCCATTCATCCTTCCCTCTGGGCCAATCCTGTGAACTCACTGTCTCAAAAAGCTTCGACAGATCTTCAAACTTTGCCCAAATACCCACTTTGACCCAAGGATGAATTACTTTGAATTTTCAGGTCAAAGGTTAAGGTCAGACGCTTTCAAGACCTTCTTTTTAACATTATTTAAATCAGAAGAGACTTGAAATTAGTTTACCAATAATTTATTTTACAAATTTTGATGAAAGAGAAATGTGCTGGATAGCAACCCCCCATGGAATTTAGACACTGGTTGTGGTCTTGATGAGGGATGCAGGATTAGGTGAGGAGGAGACTTCTGAGAAGCTGGACTGGGACACCAATGAGGTGACTTGGAGGAGGAGAACGAGGTATGCAAAATGAGAAGAGCAGAAGACCTGTGAGGATCTGGATTGGATGCAGATGAACTGAATGGAGGTGGCTGGGTTGGAGGAGGGTTGCAACATCCGCACTGAAACAGACTGACGGTGAAAGAGAGGACAACAGATTTAAAATATGACAGCTGCATGATGATTGGACAAACCAGGTTGCGGCAGAATTAGATTAGCTTGGGAGAGAACGGCCACAATCAGAGAGAGAATGAAAGGAAGAAGGGAGAGATATGAAAGAGTGGTGACAAATTAACGAGTCTTCCTGCTCAGGCTTCCACTGAGCTCCGCAGGTTAGAAAGTTTGCCGTTTGAAATTGACTACTGATGCTTATAACCATTTCAGCTGTCATGATTAGTGATCACCTGGGGGCGGCAATTGTGCAGTCTGTTGGGAACCTGGTGGAAGCCTTTTTATGGACTAAGGTTTACAGGTTTTGGAGAGATCACTGCTGAGGCCTTCTTTATTGTATGCTCTGACATTTCTTCAATGCTGGGGATGCACATGATCATTTGTATGTGTGCATCCCCAGCATTTGCACACTGCATGTTTGAAAAACAATGTAAAAACTACATTTCCCCCAGGGTTAATAAAGTATATCTTCTTTTCCAGTGTGAAGAACTGCAAACTTAGTTCCAGTATGCTGTATTGTGTTCTTAGGCTACATGACATGTTAAAAATATAATATGCATGCTCCACATGCACACAAAAACACGTCTCTCCACACAGGTCCAGCTGCAGGTAATGAAGCGGCTGTCATCATTACAAAGACACCATCCATAAATCATCAGCCATATGTTTCTATGACATACAGTGCATGTATTGTATATATAAGGGCTAATTTGTCCTGCAAATGGAGGTTGACATAAGAGAGATGCATGGTTGTATACAGACCACACAAGCAGGAGGTGTTACTGGAATCATAGGAGACAGAGAAGATGAATTATCTCCACAACATTCATTGTTTTAAGTGTTATATATGAACAAGCCTACATAGATGTAGTGTTATTCTGCAGTTATTAGATTAAGTGAGAAATGAAATATCTTTACTGACTGGATATTTAAAGGATATGTTGCTGTAAGGACTAAAGCTGCAGATTCTTCTTTAAGCATTCAGGTATTAAAAGTTGTGTAATTATCATTAGTGTCATTACACCTCTTCCTTCGCTCTCTTCCTTCCCTCTCTCCCATCAGCGCGGTGTAATCAGCAGGGTTATCAATCACGGCGTTTACTGCCAGAGGCTCGCCACTGTAATACCTGCGATGACGGAAATGATTCATGTCCGCGGTTCGCTCATTATATCAACACAGACAGAGCGCTGGATGAAACGTTTATTCTCTCATGCAAAGCTGGCTGGTCTTGATTTAGTACATAAACACTTTGTTTTATTTATCTAGATCAGAGTTCATGATGGGAATAAAAGGTAATTTAATAATGTTTATACAAATGAATAATGGCTTTTACAAGTGCAGTGTCCTTTTCTATGGAAGCCTAAAAGAACCATGTATTTTATTTTAATGTTTTCTCATCATAAATTATGGTTGTTTTCTGGAGATTTTCCATTTTGTCTCTCATATACTCAGGACAATAAAGGTTGACTTCACCTGGTGCTTGAACCATATTATAAATATTTGACCAAAGCAAAGCATAAATGTTTCCCTTCGACCAGGGCCAGGACCACCCAGGAAATGGCTTGACCCCTGAAAAACCCAGAGAATGGGCCCCCCCCCAGGTGTTATCTATTTATGATTTATTAACCCCTTTTGCCACTTAATACTCCTTTTCAACACTCTTTAACCCTTTTCAACACATTTCCTGCCAGGTTTTGTCCCTTTCTGCCACTCTCAAACTCCGTTTAATCAATTTTCCTGCCATTTTTTGCCCATTAATGCCTCTCTTAAACCAATTTCTACTACCTTTAAACCCCTCTTTTGATACTTTTGCTCCTTTTTGTCTCTTTTAACCCAATTTGTTTTTGCCACTTTTCACCAAATTGGCACTCTTTAACCAATTTTTGCAACTCTTTAACCTCTGTTCACCACTTTATCTGGCCATTTCTGTAACATCTTTGTCACTTGTAACCTATTTTTGGAACTTTTTGGCACCTTTTAAACCCATTTTGACAATTTATCCAGCCATTTTTGCAACATTTTTGCCCCTTTTAACCAATTTTTAAAAATGCTTTTCCCCTTTAGTCCTCTTGTAACACTTTTTTTTTTTTTTTTTTTAAACCAGGGACCAGTGACCCCCATTGTCCCTGAGGTGGTTTAAGTATTTGATATTGCACAAAGCAAATTAATTATTTAAGCAAAAGTTTCACCCAACTATGGTTCACTTTGATTTAACTTTAAGAATAAATAATGTTTTTAAGAACAAAATTTAGTTTAATCATTTTAAATTTCAAATATTTTTTTGAAAGCATCCTGCGACCCCTGTGTGTGTTCTTGCAGCTGCTACAAGATTTCAAACATATTCTACCACTGTGGATGGACATACACTGCCTGGCCAAAAAAAAAGTCGCCACCACAAAAGGTCACACACTCTTATATTTCATTGGACCGCCTTTAGCTTTGATTACAGCACGCATTCGCTGTGGCACTGTTTCGATAAGCTTCTGCAATGTCACAAGATTTATTTCCATCCAGTGTGGCATTAATTTTAATATTGTGCGCAAAGCCTTCTCCAGCAAATCCCAAAGATTCTCAATGTGGTTAAGGTCTGGACTCTGTGGTGGCCAATCCATATGTGAAGATGATGTCTCATGCTCTCTGAACCACTCTTTCACAATTTGAGCCCCATGAATCCTGGCGTTGTCATCTTGGAATATGCCCGTGCCATTAGGGAAGAAAAAAATCCATTGTTTAAGAAATAAGAAGTTACTCATTGCATCAGCTGGGGTTAAATAACTTGTTGCCAGCTGAAAGATAATCGCCCATGCAGTAATTATCCAATAGGAGGCTCGTACCTATTCGCTTAGTTAAATCCAGGTGGCGACTTTTTTTTTGTCATATTTACCTTCTTTGCTACAAGAAGGTAAATAAGACTCTGTATTTACCATTTTCCTGTCTATTCTGACCAATAATCACCCGTGGTGCATGGAAATAACAGACGAGACCTCAAATCTCAAAATTAGCTGTGTATTAGGCATACCTGTTTTAGTGTGAGAGATGCAGCCCTCACATTAGAATAGTCACACCCACATAACCTGCTGTGGCAGAAATCAAAATGAGATGGGTACAAACAACAGCTGGTACAACTTTTACCCAGCACTGTCTAATATGCTATCATATCATCTAATCATATAATATAATCATGATATATTACTCATCCAGCTTTACTCTGATGCCATTAAATCATGATGACATATTTACGGTGGAAACGGGCATTTAAAAGTGTATTAAGCCCTCAAGGATCCAGCTTCCTCCTTTTATCGTGCTATTATTATATTTTTTATTTTATTAAAGAGAGGAGGAAAATGATGGGCATTAGATTGTGGGTAATTCCCAGGATACACATGTATATTCTTGAAAATTCTCTGTTCAAAGGACTCAGTCCTTGGAAAAGTTTTGAGGATCCCCAACATTGTAACAGTCCTATGACAGCAGTCAATAACGCAGTGGCCGTTCCAGGATCCTTCCTCAGCTTTGAGAAACAGCTGATGAGTCAGGACAGAGCACTGGAGCTAAACATAAGCTTCCTTCACCTGGTCCTGATCAAGGCCAATCAGCCACACACACCTGGATCTGAACTGAGCTGATTCACTCAGCAGCTTCAATGAGCAGCAGTGATCACTATCAGCTCTAAAGCATGCAAATTGCATGTGACTGAACCAATCAAGAGATTTGTCATTTTAATCTGTATGCAGGGATACACCTTACCATGAACCTGAGGTTTCTGGGGAGCTTTGACCTTGCTGGTTCCAGGGATACTCCCTAGTGACTTTTTTGAATAATTGTGCCACTAAAAACAAAAATTTAAAACAAAAACTTGCACTAATTACGGACCTTTATCAATCATGATGAGGATCTTTGAATGTGTTTTTTTTCCCTAGACATTTGTTGCACAAATCAGAACTCCTGGGGTTTTATGAGAGTCAATATGGACAACTTTTTGCCACTGTTTTAAAGATTCAACCTAAGCCAGAGCTCATCTGAAGCAGGTGGAAATCCTCAAAAACAGCATATTATTAATGGTAAAGTGGGACAATATCCCTTTGTGCAGTCTTAAGCATATGTTGTGTGTAGAATATTCATGTCCAAACACTTTTATAAACGAGCATCATGTCCTGAGGTGGTGCCGGAGCCATATGCAGATCACTGTAGGGTATGTGCAGCCGACACAGCAGCAGCTTGTGTTCAGCTAAGATCCACTTTACAGTGCGACTTCTGTTCTCAGTCTTTGATGTCGAAGAGTTTGGCAAAAACAAAAATCTCTGCAAAAATAAAAGTGGTGGGGAGTTTGCATGTTGTCCCATAGCAGTGAGAGGTAAACAGCATTTTAAATATCTGTAGCATGCAGCCATGGAAGAACTATTTGGGTCAGTAAGTTAAGGCCGTATTAGATGATGTGCCTGAGGGTAGAAACTAGCTGTAAACATATGGTGACATATCACAACCTTAGGCTAATATAGAGGTAAAAGGAGAAGAAGAAGGGTGGTAACCTAGTTTTAAAATGTTGATGCATGCTTACCTTTCTTGGTGTATAATTACATAACCAATCAGATAGCAAAGTTAACTCTGAGGGCATAAGAGCAGAAGCTAAAGGCTAATTGGATGAATCTTCTGTCTAACAACAAAAGTCCAGCACTCTAGAATCAGCCAGGCTTTTTTGGTGGTAAATAACTGTAAAAAACACCCTTTGCAGCTCCTTGTGCATGACCTACTACCCTATTACCTCACTCTACTTAACTCTGTCACTTTGATCAACACCTCGTCTCCAGCTGTCACACTCTGACCTTCACTGAGCCTGTTTGTGTGACGGATGTTTGTGGGACAGCGGTATGAATGGATGGAGAGCTGTGTAATGGAGGCAGCAGAGGTGTTGTAGCTAACAGAGCAGAGGCTTATTTCCTGCTCACTTTTAGGATGAATTGACAGCCCCGGCTCATCTGTGTGAGTAAACGAACACACATATAGAGATGCACCTTTTGCCTTCATGAATGGCTACGGTGAGTCATCGTTCTCCTTGATGACCTATTCGACAACAAGTGTCTGTAATGCATGATCCCCCCTCCAACCTCACTCATCAAGGCCCACCGTTATTGCTCTTTTGTTTTATTTTCCTCTCTTCTTCACAAACACTCTCCTGTTCTGGATTCCATGTGTAAAACACTAAGTTTCTTCTACCGGCGACTGCTACTGTGATGGCATATTGAATATCTTATGCAAACATCATCACTTGTAGTTCCAAAAACCAAGATTAAAGCTGCATGCAGCACCTTAGCATATCAGGGTGTTGCAAATATGGGAAGCAAAGTTGTGATCATACCTGTGAACTTATATGCAAATCAAATGCTGCATGTCAGAGTTGTAACAACTTCCTGTTTCATGGTGAGAAATCAAACTCTTCATCACCAGCAAGGTGTCAATCAATGAAAACCCTCAATTCTATGTGCAGTTGATGCAAAGTTCTTTGGGAGTATCTATTGAAATTTTGACTGTATTTGTTCGACTCAGTTATAAGTGTGACTTGTGTAAATTGTGTGACTTCCTGTTTTCAGTAGGGGCCACTACCCTGAGAAATTTTCATGCATGTTCAGTCCAAGACTGTTGATGTGCCTGATTTGAAAAAAAAAAAGAAGTAAATAACAATATTCAGTCATACAGCACAAAAACATGGGTGTTATTTTGAATCGAAAAAAAAAAAGATGGTGGACTTCCTGTTGGGATATGGTCACAGTCCAAGAGGCTCTGTTTATTTATTTATTTATTGTAGGTGTAGCCATAATGAATTGGCAGTCTAAAAATTAAAAGTGTATGTTGAAGGCTGTGCTGAGGCTTGATATTTGAATTTTTTAGATGGAAATTTATACCCCAGAAGAAGAAACTTGCAGAAGGTTGGCTGTGAAAAAAATCACATGTAAATGTCTTCAAGGAGAGGTTGTGATCACACCGGTGAAGTTTGGTTATTATTGACAAATGCACTGCGAAGTTATATTGAATTACACATTCTGGGCACACTGCAAAAATGTTAATATGGCCACACCCTACGGTTAAAATTTAAGGTTTAAATAACTTCTGAAGTCAATCAACAGAATTTGTTCTGACGAGTTTGTTCAAATGTGAAACTTTACCTTTAACTGTCAATTACTTACATCCTGTGCATGTCGGAGCATAAACTTTTCAGTTTGTGTGGTGATGATACATATTTTATCTTTGAAATTTGAAGCAAACCAAATGTAACATAGAGTTCTACCAACTTCCTGTCTCATGGTGAGAAATCAGAATGCTCACTCTCACTTGCAAGGCTTCCAGTAAATGAAACCGCTCAGTGCAGGAAGCCAGTCTATTGTGACTTTATATGATCAACAGAATCCAAATCCAGTTTAGAATGACCAAAACAAATTTGGAGCCAAATCGATGAAATTCTTTTGACTACTTAGTTCATGTATTGAACCTGAGACTCATCCAAAAGTGCAAAAATAGTACCTTTAACTGTCAATTATTCATATTCTATGCATTTTGGAGCATGAACATAATAGACGTATTTGTCTATGTGATCATGATACATATGCATACCAATTTTCATGTATGTCGCTCTTGAGTCATTCTCCAGCTAAATTTTGAAGGCGCTATGAAGTCTTTTTTTTCTGATAAAATTGCACAAAAATTGGCACAAAAATTCCACAGAGGCTGAATTTTTTAGCAAAGTTTGGGGGAACTCTTGAGCATGTAAAAGTCTCCAGATTCATAATTGATGTGATGGGAGAAAACTATTCCTCGATCCAGAGATGATATCTGTGATGTTAATACATGTGTGTCATCAGTGTAAAAGCATATGTGGGACCTAAATATCTATGAAATACAATGGAGCTTTTGCTAACTGGTAAACAATGTATATTCCACAGGTTTCAGTTGGGAGTGACATCTCTTGATGTAAAAATGTATTATTTTCTTCAAACAAGAGTGTCATAAAAATGTAGGCTTAAGGGATAATTTCTTTGTCAGTCAGATCATTTAGACTTTTTTTTTCAGGCCCTCAAGTGGCCAAAAATCAAATAAGCCAGCTTTATATATACACTGTTGGGCTTTGGTGAAAACAGCAATAAGTAAGAGTTATGAAAACAGCCCTTGGACACAAATGGATTACCTTATACCAAACACATGAAAAACAAAATAATAAGTCCCTTTGAAACTTGACCTTTGCAGTTGTTTTTAGGTCTCTGGGCTTCGGATCTCTCTCCATCCTGTGTGACCATGAACACTAAGCCTGACTCGTAGATAAATATCAAATGTTCCTTTTTTTACACTGTTGTGCTAAAATATGAGCTGGCAGGGTGGTTGCTTTAACCTTCCTCCCTCCTCTCCTTGCCCTCAGTGGTCTCATGTAGTCACTCATCAGCCTTGTGGTGAGCTCCAGGTTGCAGGTTGCATATCAGGACAGGTGGGGGGAGACAGGAGATGCTGTTTCTGGAAGACCCCCCTCAATGGATTCCCATCTGTCTGACAGTGGGGCCGAACCTTTAATCTCCAGGTGTAGACTGCAGAGCAGGAAGAATACTGATTAAGATCACACCATGTGGATAATCAGGAGTCCAGACTGTGGACACGAGGACAGAGTGTCTTCAGTGGTCACATTATGTCTGCTAGTCAAAGTTCAGAGAACTCATTTGTGTTTCACTGACAGGTGTTCAACAATTATCTATGTACTTTTATGAAACCCTTTTACAGAGCAAAGTGAATTTTTTTCACAGACTTTGATGGAGAATGTTATCTTTCCTGGTACTTTATAGTATTGTATCATATTATAGTGAATTTTATAGTATTGTATCATATTGTATCCTGTTGCATTGCATCCTATCATATCGTATCACATTGTACTGTATCGTACCGCATTTCATCATATTGTTGTCGACCAGGTGTACTGTATGATTTTATACACTTTTCCTACCTCATATTATCTTATGTTAATGCCCACTCCCATATTTCCCATTGAAATATATCAAAATCAACAACAAATACACACAAGAAAGTTCAAATTGAAATTTTAAATAAAGCAATTTAAGGCAATGAAACAACCTCTCTAACAGTTGTTTCAGTGAATTGTTTATTTTGACTAAATATTTTGGCCTAAATTTAATATTTTTTGTTGTTCAGGTGAAATCAAAAGGTAATAATTCATTTGGAAAATTAGAAAACACAATTCTTTTTTTAAATGATGGCACGTGGACTTTAAGTACAGATAAATGTGCTTTAATTCACTAGTACACTGGTTCCCAACCTTGGATCTGGGACTCCCTTTGGGGGCGTGAGTTGCTTTCTGCCGTAAGCTAGACAAATCTAGATTTGCATACATTTGTAAAACCACGCTTACTGAATAGGTCTGTTTTTAAAAGCAAGCATATGTGGGCATTTTCCATAATGTGTGCTATGCATGAAAATAATGACGACTATTAAAATTTGACAGAAATATTTCACTTTTTTTGGTGTGGGTCTAAGGGGACCTCAGCTTTTTTTAGATACAAGCAGGGGGGCTCTATGGAAAAATGTAATAGACCACTGTGCTGATACATGGATTAAAGAGCTACTCACCTGGGCAACAATTTAAAGTTTAGTTTTATGTATTTCTGTCTTTTTGGAAGAGCAGCCTTGCACTGAAAGGAAATTAACTGTTGTTTTTCCATCATAACTGTATATAGTGGGTTTTGTGTTTTGTGTCGTGTCTATTGCTTTGTCCTGCACATGAAACAATAATTCTCACCTTATCTGACAGTGTGTTTTGCTGTCATCATGTGTCTAACTACATGTGTGAGCTAATGTGTAGGTGTGTTGTTCCATCACTGGGGAATCTGAGACGTGGTGTCTTGAAGTTGACATGAATCTCTCCATGGTGTCATGTATGAAAGGACAAGAAGGAGAAAGTGAGAGATTTACTGCATCAGCGTCTGTCCTCTTCATTGTCTCGGGGGTAGCGGAATGATCGACATATTTTTGCCCTTTTGCCTTTGGGTCACACCAGGTAAACCCTCCAGTAAATGACACAAGATGGAAGGATAACGTCAGAAAAAGTCATACTGGAGGACAAAATAGAAGCTTAAACCATAAATAACCACATGATAATATAGCATTATAGCTAAGCATGTCATTCATGGTTACTGGGCTGGAACATGCTAAATCATCATGGTCACTGAAAGCTCTCCCATCTGCTTCCATCAGTCACTGGCTGTTGTGCTCAGGGTTGGAGGTCATGTATAAGGACAGTCAGGAGGGGGGTACTGTTTCTTGAGGACCTCCTTATGGGTTTCCATCTGTTTTCCAGGGTAGTGTCTGACTGTGTGTCCTATAATGTAAACATAATCTGCAGTATGACCTGGCCCAAAGCCTTTAAAAGTCTGACAAAGGTGGAAATACATCAAGTGACAACAACAGTGTTGAAACATAAAGCCAGAAAAAAAGTTCCTTGGGCGTCCCTTTTAGGCAGGCTCTAAAAGTCCCATACGACAACCTTGTTAAACGTCTGTTTTGAAACATGCTAACAGCCTGGTTTAAAAGGCTACATTGGTCTAAATGGTTTGTTTCTTTACGGGCAAAAACTTTAAGGAGATTTTTTAAACTCATCAATATTTACAAGGACTGGGGGTGATCCATTTTGAGGTGTGGCTGATTTGACAGACACGTGGGCATGTTGAAGCCTTTGCTAGGAGGCTTAAGGCCACCTCTACTCCATCTCTTTTACAAGGCTGACTGGAAGTTGTTTTGAGACAGCATTTCCAGTGGACTGCTATAGGTTTGTTGCGGATGATGCCACACAGCAGAGGAGAACTCCCCTTGTGGGGCGAGAAGTGAATTTATGCAAAGAGAAATGCTACTAAAAGGTTACGTTTTCTGTTGATGACTATGCAAGTGTTCAAAGTGTGAAAATATAAACATTCTTAATTCTTACACAACTTTTAGGCCATGAAAGTAGGGAAATATTTGGGCAGAAAATGAAGAAAAGGTTTTAAAAAGTCACTGGTCCGGTTTGGTTCAGTACATTTTGTCAGCTCAGCTGATGTCCGTCCCACCAACCTCCAGCCTCGCTTGTTGTGACAGGAAATCCGTCTCTTTCTAGAGATCTGGATCATTTGGCTCAGCTCAGTATAGCTAGTTGTTTGACTTCAAGATGGCTCTTTATTTGGTAACAGTTTGGCTTTTTTAATGTAGATTAAGAAAGGACAGAGGATGGAGGAAAGGAAACTGGCCACAAAAGGGGTCTAGCTAACATGGCTATCATAAAAGAGCAGTTTTGTTGCAAAGGCTTGTTCGTGAACAGTTCACTATCACTCTGTCTCTAAGCCCACAAGGTTTATTCAGTTGAAAGCACATCGCCATTTTAATCAAAAGCACGTTTATGAAAAAAATAAGATTTTTTTTTTCTAAGTTTAAAGGGCTCAGCTAGCCTCTTAGTACAAGACTCCTCTTGACTCTTATCTCCCTTCATCTGGCTAAATGGTGCTAGATGCTGTGAAGCCTGCAGGACTGAGTAAATTGTGATATTGTTCAACTCCATACCCAGTAAAAACACCTATTTGTAAAGTGTAGGAATCGTATTCAACGTATATAGAAGTTTTGTAATGATAACTGCAGCTTAGAGGTCCATTCAGAGCTGTTAAGTACAAACTTTCCTCCATCCCTGTTTATGCCTTATGGCCGTCCTCCACTACCTGATCACGTGATTGAAAACAACCTACTGAATGGCTTCAAAATTTCAATTCAGAAACCAGTAGGAGACATCACCGATACTAGATGTAAGTTTTACATCTCTATTATTCAGGAAGGGGTGTTGGGTCCTGAGGCAACACCAGGTGAGAATCACCGCTCTAGAGCATCATTTCCCGTAGATTTTAATGGCAGAAATCATCCTCTATGGAGGGTAAAGTGTGTACATGTGTGTCTCTCAGCAGCCAAGGTCAAGCTCAAAGGCATCTATTTTGTCCAGGCCGTTTAACACCCAGACACTGCTGGTGGTTTTTGGGCCACTGACAAACATCCACAGCACAACCAGGGGCTTGTGGCACCCTACTACTACTCTGCGTACTCTGGACAGTACTTGTGGCCATGCTTACTCACCACATCCACCCCTAACCCTGCCCTGCAGGTGTGGACTTTGCTATTTTTCCAACAGATCCCATGCCCCTGGTAATATGCAAGGATATCCAGAGCCCTATCAGGGTTGTGTCAATCCTCCTTCCCACCCAATGCTCCCCTCAGGTGGCTTACTTACCACATCTACGCCTTACTTCAGCCTCATTTTCTCAACCAAACATGCATAAAAGTTCTGGAAAGCACTGGATATGCCCACAGTGACAAGGACAGACCTAAAAACCTTTAAATTTTGGTAGTTTTGGGCGCATGACTTAACATTTCTTTTTATGAGATAGAAAAGAGACACTATTAGTGTTTGCATGATCTAGCAAGAGAAGAGAAGGGCAGCATGTTGTCAAAACTTTCACAAGAACGAAAAGAAAGAGAAGTAAAACCTCAACAAATTTGTTTCCTCCCAGTTGATTTTTCAGAAAAATACACACCCATCTGTCCAAATGTTCAGGGGATTAGTGGCTGGTGAAAATGGGCCCAGTGTGTATTTTCCTACCAACAGGGTGTAAGAAATGGTCCTAACTGTGCTCATACTTTCTCCTTCTTTTAGTTAACAGACACTGCCAAATAAATCCAAGAAATACAATCTGCTGTCTTTTTTCTGGAATAACACCCTTTAAATTTTGGATAACCCATTAGTTTTCCCCTAGTGTCACCTCTGGAGGGTTCTCAATTTTCACACAGGATATTTAATCTAATACTCAGCTTGTCATGACATTTGCTGAGCTTAACAATCTTCCCAAGAGGTTACAACCTTTTGATATTAACAATCCCAACGCCTCTCCTCCAGCGACACTCACAGCTTGGTTTTCTGGACACACTACAGGCAAGAAAAACTCAAGAGACTGACTCTAATGTGTAGCCTGAAAATTGAAAGTTACAAACCTGCTGTTGGACCATTTCACTTTTATTTACACAGCGGTGAGAAGCCACACTAAGGAGAAGCTCTGTAGAGAATCTGTTACCTAGAAGCCCAGCTGACATCTCCTTTGAAACTCATTCTTAACCTTTTTGAGCTACTGTCTGCCAATACCAGTGCCATGCCTGTAATATCAAGCATCCCTAATGCTGTGCATTTAAAAAGTAACAAGAAAAGCTGAACAAAACAATCTGATCCACGCTCTAAGGCTTGTAATTTGAGCTTTGTCTAAAAGTAGAACTCTGGATTCATCATATTAAATTAATTTGTTAATTTTAACAGCATATCATAACTGTACAGCCCATGATCATGTTTATTTTAGCCAGAGAAAAACAGCTCTCCAACTGAGACATGAAGCCTAGCATTTTTTCATGCTAGGATCAGCTGACGGCCAGCTGATCCTGATTATCGCCTCCCAGCTCCCACAGCCAATCACAGCTCTTTCTCTCAACACAGCGATGCATTCAAATACGATGCACTTCTCACAAATCCCTGCTTGCATTAATGCTGATGCACCATGCCGCTGCTGCTGCTGGCAAAGCTTAACCTCCTCCACCCCAGCCTCCTCCTTTATAGCTTAAAGCTTGTTACACCCTCACATTCAGATTCATGCTACAACTGATTGATTGCTTTGAAATAATTTTATATTTTTCAGTAAAATGGTTAAATGTATGACGAGAGTGTTCCTGACTGAAGTGAGCTCTTTTGTCTTTGGAGTTCCACAGGGATGTTGTCTGAAGCCATTTCATTTCTAAAAGTGTCACTGATTTTCCCCCTTGCATTGGGACAGAAAATGAAATCCTTTTTAAATGGATTTGGAAGCTTATAAATGAAAACATGCTTTTTAAACTATCTACTGTCTCTTCTTTAGGTTGTGCTAATGGCAACCTTGTGCTAATGATAACCTTTTATGTTACTTTAGACCATTTATTCACTACAAACTCCTCAGGGTTCCTTTTTTTCATCAGCTACTACACGTCTGCTGCCTAGAGCAGGCACGGCAGGTGGTCTGCAGTTGGTAACTGTGAAACACAACCCATCATCATCTCCAGTCTCCACTTCTTCCACCCCACAGCTTCTTTTCATGTCGTCCTCTGATCATCATCCACATCGACCTGCCAGCCCATGATCCCTTTATGATCTCACTTATATCCTGTTCCTACAAACATCGCTGCTGTCCCTGTAGTGCTGCACTGTGGCAGCTCATCCACACGTAACAAATGTGCTTGACCCTCTCTGGTGCTTTAGATAACACCCTTCTTTACAGTACTGATGCTCTTTTTAACTGAAGTCTGATTCAAGCATTTTTAGTGTGTTTTTTTTGTATAGGGCCAATACTCTTTGCTTCTTTGTTTCATAATTGTAGAGATATACAGAATATTTTCACAAGTGATCTTTCAGGCTCTTTATCATTATCGCATCAACACCAACCCTCACTCACAGACAGAAGTTGACATCTGGCAGATTTTGCAAACAAACCTAAAAGTCACACTTTCACCAGAAACAGCACAGTGATGCACTTCAGCCAAGAACCAAGACACAGAGTTAACAACTGGCAAAGAAACTCAACACCCCAAACCTGCCAATTTGTGGTCAAATCTTTGGCTGTTGCTGCATCTGTTACCACAACAAGAAGATTTCTGCAGGTGCAATTCCCAGTTTAATTACCACTCTGATCAAACGACATTCTCATATAATTGTCAGTTTTTAGTATAACTTTTGGACATGATTGCTCAGGCAATGGAAATTCAAAATATTTAGTCTAAGTGTACAGTTCTCTCTGCAGACTTTTAAAGTTATGAAAAGGTCCTGAGGATAATCTAGATGCTTTATCTGGACAAAATTCTGATTTCTTCCATTTTAAAACTACAGTGGCTATACAAAGTATTCATCCCAATCATGGTCAATATGATTTAGCATCTTGAAAAAAAAAACCCTCTTTAATGTCAAGGTGAAAACAGATTCCTACAAAGTAATGTCAATTTAAGAAAATGTAATGTAAAATAAGTGACTGCATGAATATTCACCCCCTATAAGGTGACTGACCTAATTCAACACAGGTCCAGCCATGGTGCTAGTAGTCACACAGTTAATGTACTGGGGATCACCTGAGAGCAGTGAATGTGAGAGATTGTAGAATAGACACCTGTGTCTGGAAGGTCAAGTCAGTGGTTAACCAATAATCCTGGCGACCATTACACCATGAAGACAAAAGAACACTCCAAGCCACTCAGAGGAAAAGGCTATTGAAAAGTAGAAGTCAGGAGACTGATACAAAAAATTCCAAGGCACTGAACATCCGCCAGTGTTCACTTAAATCCAACATCAAGAAATGGAAAGAATATGGCACGTGTGTAAATCTACCTAGATCAGGCCGTCACATACTGAGTGACCATGCAAGAAGCAGACTGAGAGAGTCCACCAAGACACCTATGACTACTCTGAAGAAGTTAAAAGCTTTAGCTAAGATGGGAGAGACTCTAATTACAACAACTGCTGCCTGGATTCGTCACCAATGAGTACTGGAGTTCGCCAAAAGGCATGTGGGAGACTCCATGGTCAAGAGAAAGAAAGTTCTTTGGTCTGATGTGACCAAATTGGTGCTTTTTAGCCATCAGACAAAACGCTATGGTTAGCAGACATCAATGACTGCATATCACCACAAACACACCATCTAAGCACAGTGGTGGCACCATCATGCTGTGGGGATACTTCTCAGTAGCTGGCCCTGGAAGGCTTGTAAAGGTAGAAGGTAAAGAAAGAAAAAAAAAATCCTAGAAGACAATCTTATTCAGTCTGCAAGAGGATTATGGCTTCAGAGAAGATTTACTTTCCAGCAAGCAATGGCGGAAAAATACAGTGAAAGCCGCACAGAAATGGTTTAAAGACAACAAGGTGAATGTTCTGGAATGGCAGAGTCAAAGTCCAGACCTCAATCCAAGAGACTTTGTGGCTTGACTTGAAAGGGCTGTTCACGCCTGATCCCCTTACATTTTTTTTTTTTTTATATTCTCACAGGTTTTTTGTTTTTTTTTTTTGTCAAGAAAACCCACATTATAACGATCATTACTGATTTCTAAAATCATTAAAAGGGTAAAACATCCACAGAGGTGAATACTTTTGATAGGCAACATGTTTAAGTGTGAACTTAAGAATGGGACAATCAGCAAAACCAAAATACCAACGTCTGAGTGACCATTTGGTGTTCTTCTATAGGAGCTTAAACTTTTTGTCTTCCTCTTTTAGGATTTTGTTCTTCCTTCATCTTCTGCAAAGTTAGAGAGAACAATGAAGAACAGAAGAGGAGGAGAAGAAGGATGTAGGACTGATGTTCCCATTACTGCTCTGTTCATTTGAGCCCGGGAGGAGCATAACATAGGAGACCAAGCTGTAATAGACCACTGTATGTTTGTGGGCAGACGAGAGCCTACTATTAGTCTGGGTCTGCCCAGAGGAGGAAACGTTTGAAAATAGGAGCAACACTTCATGTACAGTACGCTTCATGTCTTAAAGCAGGGGTAGGAATTTATAGTTTTCTTATGTTATGAGTCTGCTAGAAAAACGTGATCCACATCTCCTGCGGGTGAGAAATTAATTGCCTTTTTCTCACATCTCTGATATCATGTTCAGAGACAAGACACGACTGGAAGACAGATGAAAGGCGACTTGAAGGACGACGATTCAAGAAATACTGTCAAACCTTTCTGATTGACTTGACACGTGGCTCTTCAGAGGCCATGTACACCTGAGAGTGGATCGCTTTCATGAAAAAAAAAAAAACGTATTTCATGTCAGTCAGTCAGTGTGAAGACAGCACTTTTAAAGTGGGTGTTGTCAAGGTCAAACAGCTTCAAACAGCTGATTATTTTTAGAGGCAATTATGCAGAAATGTTTATCTCCATTTGTAGTGTGTAGATCTGTTGAATGGCTGGCTTTTATGGCCTTGTCAAAGCAGAAATTTAAAACAATGTAGACATAAAGGCTTGTTCAGATGAAACCAAAGGGAGATCATCAGAAATAGTTCAGCATGTGTGATAAGCTATCACAAAATTTACACTGAAAACAATGTGGGGCAAATAAACTGTCTTATCATTAAATCACAGATGAGTATGGGTCAAGAACACATCAGGTTTATAAATACGTAGGTTTACACTCAGAAGGAAATGTAATGCATAGTATACGCAGCAACCTCCTGTGTTAAAAAATAGAGCCAATGCAGAAAATGTGCAAAAAAGCCTGCAGTTCATCAAGTGTCCACTTTAAGCAGGCTGCAGATGCCAAGGGATCCCCATCAGATCCCATATAAGAGCAACAGTTAGTAACTTTTCCACTGTGAAATTTACAGTCAATGAAGACCAGCATTTTCAGCTGATATAGTCCAAAACTTACAGCTGATATAGGCGAATATTTACAGTCCATACACTAGGCCAGTATTTTTAAATGATACATGTATTTAACAAAAAGACCAGTATAGATGATTTGACCACAACTTTCTAGTTATAGGGGATATTTACAGACAAGAAGGCCAATATTTACAGCTCATACAGACTGATATTTAAAGTAGATACAGGCCATTTTTACAGCTGATATAGGCTGATATTTACAGGTGACTATGACCATTTTTACAACAGCTATATTCCAATATTTTGGGTAATTCTAGGCTGAAATATACAGCAGATATAGGTTATTGTTTGCAGTTGATAAAAGCCAGTATTCATGGGAAATATTGTCAAATATTTACAGGCAATATACACTGCAATTTACTGTTAATATAGGTCAATATCCACAGCCAATATAGCCAACACTTGTAGTCAATTAAAGCAGATCTTTACAGCAGATACTGGCCAATGTTCACAGCAGATATAAGCCAATATTTGCAGTCAATATCGCCAATATTTCACTAATTAAGGCCAACATTTATGGCAGCTTTTGACCAATGTTTACAGCAGATATAGGCTAATAGTATCAGGCAATGAAGGCCAATATTTACAGCAGACATTTAAACTATTATATTATTATTTTAATATTTTTTATGCTGACATTTATGGCAAATATAGGCTGACATTAAGAGCCAATAAAGAAAGATATTTTAATCTGATATAGACCAAAATTTACTATGATTTTGAGTAAGTGAACTGATAAGTACAGCATATATAGGCTGTTATTTGCAGTTGATTTAGACCAATATTGACAGGAAATATTGGCAGATATTAACAGACAATATATGTTGGTATTTACAGTCATGCGAGCCAATATCTACAGCTAATACGACCAATATTTTCAGTAGATTAAGGCAAACCTTCACAGCAGATATTGGCCAATATTTACAGCCAATATATTCAGTCAACTAAAGCCAATATTTACAGCAGATTAAAACCAATATTTACCGGTAATATAGGCTGCAAGTTACAGCAGATAAAGTATGATATTTAAAGCCCTTAAAGGCCAGAACTCTTACCAATAAAGACCAATATTTACAGCTGATTTAGGCCAGAACTTACAGCAGATACAGGCTGATATTTATTGGTGAGAAAAGCCAATATTTACAGCAGATATAGGTGAGATGATTTTGCTTTACACTTATCTTATTTTGAAAGACTGGTTTCCTGTGTTGGCTGCTTGGTGCTATCTTTGCTTTTCCCTGAGGCTTCTCCTATCCCTTGGCGCTGAGGCTGAGCGACCGTACCTACTGCTGATCTGCAATCAAGCCCACTATTTCACTGCAGCAGACTGATGCCTCAGCGCCAGAGTATTGTTTGTCACGCACAGTGGTACAAAGGCTCACCTGCTACTATCAGTGACACTCTTTTCATTATTGAAAGATTTTCTTGTGCTTTTTGTGAACTCATTTTTGACCATTTCCTTTGTCTCTTTTTTCCAGTGCCTCGCTCCACGCCTCACGCCAGCCCAAACCCAGCACTCTCTCCTGAAGCCTCACTCTCACTCTCACTCTCACTCCTCCTGCGGATCTCCTCACTCCCCTGGACCTGTGGATTCCCCCCTCTAAACTGCACATTAACCAATAAATCTGTTAAACCGTTGCAAACTCTGGTCTGCCTTCTGGGTCCACCACACCACCACATAACAATAGGCTGATATTTATTGGTGAGAAAGGCCAATATTTACAGAAGATGTAGACTGATATTTTCAGTAGGTCTCAGTAGATCAGAGTCAGTTATTGCAGCCAATTAAGGCCAATATTTACAGGAAATACTGTCAGATATGAAAAGCCTCTATACGCTGGTATTTACAGTCAATACAAGTCAATATCTACAGCCACTATGGAAAACATTTTCAGTAGATTAAGGGAGATTTACAGCAGATACTGGCCAATATTCACAGCAGATTCTGGCTAATATTTACCACTGATTAAGCCCAATATTTACAGAGAATATGGGCTTAAAGTTACAGTAAATAAAGGCTAATATTCACAACAAATTCAGGCCAATTTTTACAGGTAACATAAGCCTATATTGACAGCCAACATAGACCAACATTTTCAGCCGATTAAGGCAAATATTTAAAGAAAATAAAGGCCTGTATTCATAGCAGATATGGGCTGATATTAACCACTGATTAGGGCCAATGGTTAGTATTTATACCACATAGGGTCTGATATTTAAAGCTGATGGCTGGTTGTCAGTATCTGCAGAAATGGTCACATCTGCTAGTACCAGTATTTACCTTTTGTCAAAGTTCTCTTTTCCCACAGCAGTCAAATATGACCCTAGTTTCTCTTATTTGTGCACTTTATTGTCTGCATAAAGTTTATAAAGGCACAAAGTTTAAACAAAGTATCTAGATTGGAACCCTTGATCTAAATCTTAGGGAGGCCACACACAACATGGTGTTAAACCTGACTTTAGGCCAGTGTGCTCCCCTCCCTCAACTAGTGGTGGTGTGTCCCAGGATGAGGTTAGTTGCATACAATTATTTGTTCAAATAATCTTCAAGTTGTGGTGTCCACACAATTATTGTGATGCCTCCTATTGTGTCAATGCCTCTGACCTAGAATCATACAAATCAAACTTGGCTGATATTCATGATTCCAGGTCTTACTGTCTCCGGTGGAATACCCACACCAGCCAATGAGACTGGGTTGTGTCACCAACTGGATGTGAATTGGCCTGAATTGCTTATTATTTGTACAAAAAAATTATTTCAGTGCAGAGAGAAATATGTCTTTCGAAGGGAACCCCCCCCCCCCCCCCCAACAAACATTACATCTCATTTGACTCTAGAAGCTGGACAAAAACTAAAACATTTATGATTGTCTGCAGTGTAACAAAGTGCAATACGATATAAATGCCCTCTCTGTTACTTCCCAGTGCTTTCTTATGCTAATATTGGACTAATATGTGAATAAATTCAACATTTGTCTCTAAAACCTTCTTGCCGAATGTAGGGTTTTGTTTTAAAGTGCCACATTGGACTTCATTCATCATCAGATTTTAGGAATGACTTAAAAAAAAATCACAGCAAAGCTCCTACTGCTTTTCCTCTTTGGTTTTTAAATGTCTAAAAACCATTACAAACAGGAACACTTTGGTCTCAGCATACTTTTAAGGCACTGACGTAAATCTTTTCCCTGGACGGTTAACCGGGACTCAACCCCAATTACTAACCTTAACCTGGCAATTAAGACAGAGACCACTTTACATTGTGCTGAATGCAGCTGCAGTAAAATTCAAATGGGGACACAGATTTTGTCCCCAATTAGACATGCTGTCCCCAGTTAACTGGTTAAGAGCACCCTAAAAACTACACACTCATACATCTACACACACTCATACAGAAATGTCCAGGTGTATCATGAGAAACCTCCTGGGCAGGGTTTAGTTTGACTTTCATTTTCTAGCTATTGCACAGACCTATTTTTTTTTCTCTTTTTGTTCCTGAGGTTGGAGGGCACATGAGATGGGGAGGGATGTAGAGCGTGAAGCCATTAAAGTGGGTTTGGGAGTCTCACTGACAGTCTACAAAGCTCACAAAGATATTCATTACCTTTTCTTTGACCATCGACACTCTCACTGAAACATCCTGAGTCCCTGCTGTTTGTGCAGGACATGCTGAAAACATTTAACACAGTACCATCCGTCTGGGTTTGAGTATTTCGTTTTAAAAAGCTTTGAAACATGATGCATGTGTTTTAAATCAATTAAGCCAGGACGGGCCTGAGTCATTAATACAAGTTTTCTGTGACCTTTATAACTTTTTTCATGATTGATGATGAGGAATTAGTCACAAGATTACTTTGAACTCTGCTTCAGCCTTTTGCCTTTCTACTTATCTTTCTGGCACTTTAATCTGGGGTTGTTGAGGTGGATCAAGTTTTTTATAGGTATGACTGTCTTTTAAATGGTTATAGATTTTATTGGTCTGACATGATTTGGTTTTCTTTTGTGCTTTTGGTGGATATTTTAAAATATACAGAACAAATACCATTATCAAGTTATGACAACACCAAGACTTTAAAGTAGTGTTGTCTAGAATATGAATTATTCTGACCTCTATGTGAAGCTTTGACACTGGGAATTTTAATTCTCGATCTTCACAACGATGCATGTTACATCACCTGTCAACTGAAGAAAAACTGAGACATTAATTTAAGTGTAGGCTTTTGTCACTTGGACACTTACACAGCACAGTTTTCATAGCCAAAATCAGAAAAACTCCAACCAGGACTTAGCTTCGGGGATGTTTACATCAGGTTATCAGCCACTGTGGAGAATCCTTCCTCTTACACAACCGCCAAGATGAAAGTCTACACATGTACGGACAATTTTATGTACTAACAATGTGTTTGGACCAACAGTGCTGTTGTTTAGAGCGGAGTCTGCAGTCTAACTCTACAGACTAAGCAACATTTCAAAAAAGAAAAGAGGTCTAATCTGGGATTATGTATGGACCCATGTTTAGAAGTAGTTACGCAAACAATGGCTTGCTTTAGCATTGTTAGCTCTCGCGAAAACTTACATAGCTTTGCTAGCTACGTAATTTATGCTACTACATAAGCCAATGTAGCTACAATAGCTTTAACTTTGTTAGCTTTAGCAAAATCTAGCTTTGCTAGCGATGTAATTTATTACTAGATAAGCCAATGTAGACGACATAGCTAACAGGGCTTTGTTAGATTTAGATTTACCTACGTAGCTTTTTTATGTGAATAAAATATGGGTTCATGAGATTTACAAGTGTCAAAGTATGTACACTCTTAAACTACATTATCTACGTTGCTAATGGGAATAATAATACATTTTATTTATAAAGCGCTTTTCAAAAACTCAAAGACACTCTTCAATAGTTACAAGACATTATATACCAAAAACAAACGAACAAGACAGACCTGTAAGACGGGTTAAAATATTCTATGGCAGGATTTGAACCTGTGCCACCAACATACATGGTTGTGACCTAGCCGCTAGGTCATCTGCACCCCAGACACATCTTTTTTGGATATCCATCACTGATATGAATATGACACTTTATGAGTAGGTAAGTGATGAACTGGGATCAAAAAAGTATTTTACATGCGTAATGACTCAACTGAAAGTTCCTTACAGGAGCTTTAAATCTGAAAGTTTAGTATTATTGGACCATTTGCAAAACATTTGATCACTTTTGGTATACATGGGACAGATTTTAGGCATATTCTCAGCACTCTTTTGAGACCTCTGAAGACTACCCCTCTGAAGTTTAGCCTTCACTATGAATGTCATAGTGAAGGTAGTAAGAGGCATTACAAGGATGAGACAGGATCAGTGGAGCCAGCAGAGCTCAGCACTGTTAGTGCATGTGCCATGCTCTCTCATGCTTGTGCAACACCATAACATACTAAATCAACAGACGGGGACTACGATAGTACATAGAATAGGGATCAGGTAATGTCTTGTAAGATGTAATGATAGTGGAGCTTGGTTGTTACAGAAACGCTATTAAAAAGGGGCTTTTACACTCACCTTTGACGCCTTTATGTGTAGAGTGTAGTCGTTCCTTTGCCCAGTTCTTCTAAAATAAACTAAGAAAGCCATGAAATAAACAAGAAGAGGGCCTCCAGAACAGAGCCAGACATAGCTTCAGTGAATAATGGGATTACAGTGAATTAGAGTATTAAACACTGTGCTGCAATTACTCCCTTACTGTGTGAGCTTTTGTAATAGATGAATATATCAGGATTTATTTAAACGGCAGTGAAGCAAATGGCTCCCTCATCAGAAATAAAATCAGCATGAATAAATAAGGTGACAAAGACGAAGAGCTTGGCTGCGTTGCAGCGAGAAAAGACTGCTCATTGGGTGTTAATCGATTGAAGCTGCTTCCATTTTTCGATCCACTGTTGTTAAACGAGAGATGAGCAGCAGGCGATGAGCGATTTTGCGCTTTTGTCTGGTTGGATTTTAAGTCTTGCTCACTCTCAGTTGCTCCCTGCCATTATTCATTCATTTTTTCTTCTCCTTACTTTCTTTACCTAGTTTGACCCATTTAAAGTCCCCCTCTGTCTCCCCTCTCTCTTTCTTTCTCTCCCTGTTATCAGTGTGGTGTTGTATCAGGTTAGCAGTCAATGGCGTGAGGTGACAGCAGACAGGTAGGGATAAATGGAGTCCTGGCGGAGGCGGTGATTCGCGTACGGATCACTGGCACTGCTAATTCAGGCATAAACAGATTCAAACAGCACACAAAGAGACTAATGAAGCGAGGCTGATTGGACAGTGCAGACACATTCCAACACAAACACCCACATGGTAGTGACTCTAGAAAGAGGGACATGCATGCAGAATGCAGCATAAAGTGTGTAGATCAGCCAAAACAGTGTGTTAGCGTGTTTATTCCTGAACACCAGCAATAGAGAGGGTCAGAGGTATTATGTTTTTTGGGCCTCATGTTCATCCCTTTCTTGTAAACACCATGTCTCAGGAATGGAGGGACTGTCTTTAAAGTTTCAACAAATGTCCACTCTGACTCGAGGATGATTGGTTGGGTATTTGGGGATCATAGGTAAAACGTTAAGGTCATCCCTCACCACAACTGTCTCAAGAATGCTTTGGAGTTTATTTTTTTCAAATTCTGCAAAAATGTCCACTCTGACTCAAGGATGGTTTAACTAGATTTAGGGGTCATAGTCAAAGTTCAATGTAAGTGGGACTCATGTTCATACACTGCTTCTGAACACAATGTCTAAAGACTACTGTGACATATTTTCTCTTATATATGTCTCAGATGTCCACTCTGACTCAAGAATGATCTGATTAGATTTTTGGGGTAATCAATCAAAGCTCAGTGTAACTGGGCCTCATGTTCAACCTTGCAACACAATCTATGTAGAGGGCTTCGAGGAATTTTCTTTGAAACTTTGAACATACGTCTACTTTTGACTCAAAGATGATTTGGTGGACTTTGGGGATCATAGCTCAAAAGATAAAGTTGTCAGGCCTCATGTTCATCCCTTGCTTGCAAACAATATAAAACACGCTTATTTTAAATACGAACAAACGCCCACTCTGTCTCAAGGACACTTTGATTAAGTTTTGGCATCACAGATCAATAGTTGAGGTTATTGGGTCTCATAATCAACCTTTGCTTGTGCACACAAAGTCTCAATAATATCTTGAGGAATATTGTTAAAATTTGGCAAAAATGTCCACTCTGACCTAAGGACAAACTGAATATGTGTCAAGAGTAATAGGTGAAAAACTGAGAATATTGGCCCTCATGTTCATCCTTTGCTTGCAAGCAGTAAATCCAAATAATCTTTCTTCAAACTTTATACAAACATCCACTCTGACTCAAGGATGATGAAGTTCAATGTAAGTGGGCCTCATGTTTAACCTTTGCTATCACAATCTTTGACGAATGCTTTGAGGTGCTTTCCTCAAACTTTGCACAAATATCCACTCTAACTAAAGGATAATCTAATAGGATTTTGAGGCTCATAGGTCGAAGGTCAAGCTTATGGGCCTCATATTCATCCCTTGCTTGTGAACACAAAGTCTCAAAAAAAGCTTTGAAGTAGTTTCTTCAAACTTAGAGCAAATGTCCACTCTGACTTGAGGATGACCTGACTGGATTTAAGGGATCATAGGTCGAAAGTTGAATTTTTAAAGACCCTGTAAAGTGAAATCCAAAGTTTTTGTCTTAACACACTAGATATGTTGGAATATGGTTGCTGTAAACATGTGAAAACACTGAGATCTACATGTGACTGAATACTGGTTTTAGTCCATTAGAAAGTTTTTCTCCTCTTTCCTGGCTTGGTTTAATGTGGGCGGGGCAAATATGCGGGCTCATGATGTCACGAGCCCACAGTGGGGAATGACCACGCCCCTCTATCACTACAATATAAAATCACAGAGCAGTTCATCTCAGTCCAGTCTGTTGTTAGCTGATGTCACTGCCTTCATTGAAAGTTAACAGTCAGTTAAATGCTGTTTTTTTGTTCATTGTGAGGTAAATTTTCCAAATCTATGAGCTACAGTGGCCTATGGATCATTTAAAGTATCATAACAGAGATTTGAGCCAGAAAATAGAGTTGTCTGGCTCAGAGCCAGGTAGCTGCACTCTGATCATAAGGTCAAGGGGCAGGATAATGTCGTGAGAGCCCTTCTCCATCCAGTTTGTAACATTTTTTTTCATTTAAGAGGATCATATTCCTCCTGAGTGGGCGTGGCTTCAGCTCAATTAACAGACATGCCCACGCCATCGTGGAGCAGATTTTACTGCCTCATTTTTCATGATGTTGAAGCTTCATTTTATAAACTTAGACATGGCTCATTTGACTGAATTTTGAACTAGGGGGTTCATAACACAGTGACCTGTCATACAAAAAAATCTAAATACAGATTTATTGTCACTTTACAAGGTCTTCAAGGCCTTATTTTCTTCCTTTGCTTGGGAACAAAATATGTCTAGAATGCTTTAAACAAGCTTCTTGAAACACAGCAAAATTGTTCGCTCTTTCTCAAGGATTGTTAGCTAGATTTGGAGGGTCATAGGTGCTACTCTGCCTCATGTTCATTCTTTGCTTATTAACACAATGTCATTAGAATGCTTTTAGGAATTTTCTAGAAATTTTGAACAAAATACTCACTCTGACAGGATGGTTTTACTAGATCTTGGGGGTTATCAGTAAGAGGTCAATATTGCTGGACTTTAAGGTCATAATTTGCTATTCAACATAAAGTCTTAAGAAGATTTACAGGAATTTTCTTCTAACTTTGCATAAATGTCCACTCTGACTTAGGGATAAACTGATTTAATTTCCATGGTCATAGGTGATGTTCAAGGTTATTGGACCTCATTTCCATTCCTTGCTTGTGACTGCAGCATCTCAAAGAATGTTTTAGAGGATTTTATCTTACCACAAGGCTAAATTCTTGGATCCCCATATTTTTTTAAATGCATTTTAATGTCCTAAATGTCTCCGGTCAGTTGTCCAAAATCCTAAATGCTGAGGACAAAAGTATTGTTTGTAGAATAGAATTTACTCCACTTCTCCATTACTCCATATCTCCCTTTCCCATGTTTTCTCTCCAAATGTCTCTTCCTGCCTGAGCTTTCCCCCCCTTTCTGTCCTTGTTTCCTCTCCTCTGATTACATCTAAACCACTAAGTCTTCTCCTGATGGTGATCTCCCTTCCCGGGCCCTGACAGGTACTTCGGGCCTCACATCCTCCACTTGATGACTCAGGAAAAGTGATCAGAAAGTGCAGTCTCTTCTGTAAATGAACATGCTCAGATATATTAAGAGAGAAAACTAAATAAGCAAATGACTGTGTGAAAACAGGAGGGAATGAGTGAAAGGGGAGTAAAAAAACACTTTTGCATGCCTGTATGTGTTAGAAAGAGAGATTAAAGCCTAACCAGCCGAGACAAAGACAAAATTACTTCAGTCCACGTCTCTCTCGGTGAGTCAGGCCATAATGAGTTCCAGTCTGTTTTCACACATCAGTCTGAATCTTTATCTCACAACAGAAACTTTGCATTTATGCAGTAACCTGTTGAATCTGCTCTCTCTGTGCTGGTTAAATCTAAAAATCTGGCTGTGTTTTGGTTGTTGTTTCACAGTAAGCCTGTCAATATCACTGTATGAGAACCCACAGTTTCCTCATTTATTTGTATGCGGCCTCTGTATTTGCACAGCAGGGACACTGATACACAAGCTCCCAGGACAAAATAATAACTCACAACACAGAAATGCAACATCCTTCAGAGAGATGCCATGCTGACCAATCAAATACGTGCAAGTTTGAGGCTGTTCATTTTCCATTTACGCAATGACCCATTCTTCTACCACTGTAACCTGTGGTCTCTGTCTACTAGAGAGCAGTTCTATGAATGTTTTATTGTTATTATCAAAATGTTCTAACACACTTTAATTACTTGATAAACATAATTAATATATCTTTATTTTTCTGGTTTTGAAAGTTGCTGTTAAAAATTAAATTACACGTGTTGAAGATGAGTGTAGCTATTCTTGTCTTGACAAGATGGATGTATGTGCAAGAACATGGACCCACAAATGAAGCTTAGCGTTAGTTCATGCCGGACATGGTAGTCATACGCCCAGCTGTGATCAGCTGACAGCCAGCACCTCCCAGCTCCCACAGCTAATCACACCTCTTTCTCTCAACACAGCGGTGTATTTAAATATGACGTACCTCTCACTAATCCCTGCTTGCATTAATGCTGATACACCACGCTGCTGCTGGCAAAGCTTGACCTCCTCCACCCCAGCCTCCTCCTTTATAACACAAAGCTTGTTGCACCCTCATATTCAGATTCATGCTACTATGCATTAATTACTTCTCAGCTAATTTTATGGTATTCAATGCGCATTTTCATAAATGTATCTATCTATATTGGGGTTTGTAGCTATGCGATATTACAACCTTTGAGCATTACAAAGTTAATGCATGTAATTGAACAACATAGGTTGGTGCTATGGTTAAAAAAATAAAGTTCTAAAGGGGGCTAACATTTTTTGTACATGGTAGTTTTGGGTTTTGGCTAACAATCTTATCCTCATCTGTATATTGTGAAATTTTGTTTTTGAGGCCAGTCCCCATGTCATGTGTCCTATTTACCTCAGAAGTCAGCTGGCAATGGCATCACACCTGACTTCACCACATTCCAGCTACAATGAGTTTGTAACGAAGGGTCCAGTGGTCCTCTAAGTCAGGTTTGACTTCAGGGAGTATCCAGGATGACTTGTCTGACTAGCATCTCAGAGTTTTAAATGTCTGAGATCAACTATACGCTCTATAATAACAACTTTAGATCAGTTACAATTAACTATGTCCTAGTGTTCCTTAAATCCATATTATATATGCAGGAGTTTGTATCAACTATAATTTCTTCATACTGCATGGACTGCATGTTTTAAATGTGCTAAAAGTGACCTCACATTGCAAATACAGGCCTGTTTTTGGGTAAACAGGCCACCTTTTAACTAGAACCAAAATCAAACCATTTTTCTTGACTACACTAACCTAAATATCACTGAGTAGATGCCAACTGCTTTTATTTGTTTTCAGATTCAGCCGGCTCAGTGTGGACGCAGTCAGGCTGACCTGATTTAAGATGAAGTTGCAGGAGTGTGTTTGTGTGAGGTAGAGAGAAAAATAGAGAGAGAGAGAGATGATGTTCATCGAGTTCTGCACCCCACGCCTGAAACTCACTGGAGAAATAGGTCTTGTCTGTAAAAGCAGGGATACTATCTCACCTATCTTCACACGGGCTGGAACCTCTATCAGTGCTGTCAGAGGTGGTTTGTGCTGACTCAGATAAGGTACAACCATCTTATCGTCTCCCTTTAAGTGCAAACTTGTCCCCATTCATCGGGTCTGCTCTGATATCTCTCTCTCGCACAGTCAAGCACACACATATTCGGCAAACACTTGTGTAAGCCTTGCCCTTTACTTCTCACCTTTGTGCACAGATAGCTGTCATGTGCAGTGTCATTCAACATCAGAGGGTAGATTTTGACCTTGAGATCCACTGATCAACACATAGGATGAAAATATTGTTTTGCTTGATAAAAAAGGGGAAAATAAGTCAGAAAAATTCCAGGATAAGTACTACCTTTAAAGCCGTCTTTTCTTCATTTAAATGAGCCCACTCTGTAGTGTTACTAAAGCCAACGCCACCAGGATTCTGGACCCACTCTATACTGTTCATTTGACACATTTTTATGTGTGGATTTCCATTTCCATTCTGTCCACAGATGTCCTGAAATGATGTCAGTCGATTTTTGAATGCATATGGCACATTTAAATGACATAATGATTCCTGGCATTACTTCATGCAGGACACAGTAGTCATATGCCCCTAATCACAGCAGTGTATCTAAATATGACGTACCTCTCACTAATCCTTGCTTACATTGATGTTGATGCACCATGCCGCTGCTTCTGCAGCTGGCAAAGCTTAACCTCCTCCACCCCAGCCTCCTCCTTTATAGCACAAAGCCTGTTGCACCCTTTGTCCTCCATGAAAACACTAAAGCTAACATAGCTAACATAGCTCCACTAGCTTTGTAGTCAACTTCATTAGAGTAGCCAATATACCTGTGTTAGCTATAGCTAAAACTATAACCAAGCTAAAGTGAGTCACTGCTTGCATACCTACTCCTAAATCAGGTTAGCTTTAACAAACGTAGCACAATCTTAAGTAGTTAATGTAGCTTTGCTTGCTTTAGATTTAGCTATGTTAGTTATAGAGCTACATTACCGATGTAGTTTACCTAGCTAACTCAGCTTCATTAGCTTTAAATTTAGCTCCATAGCTATGTAACTTACAAAGCTTATCTAGCTTTGTTAGTTTTAGATTAAGCTATGTGGCTATGTAACCTATGTAGCCCACATAGCTTGGCTAGCTTTAGATTTAACTATGTAGAGGTGTAGTCTACGTAGCTAAGATAGCATCATAACCTTTAGCCTTAGCTACGTTAGCTGTGTTTAAGTGTTTCCATGGAGGACAAGGTTTTTTCCTGTAAGCAGACTGTTTATTCGGCTTTATTAGATGCAGTAATTTGGTTGTACAGGTCAGAGTTTCTTTTACTTTTGGCAGCCTAACCTTTACCATAACCCGTACTGAAGATTTATCGGGGGGGGGGGGGGCTGTGGCAATAGGAAGCTGCTTTGTTGGAAAACAAAATCAAACAAATAAAAATTAAAAAGGGATCCAGACATGTCTGCGATCACTTCAACAGAATATCCAGGGGGGTTACACCAATCCGTGCTGTAATCTTGAGGCTTGAAATATCCCACCTTTTGTCAAATTCTCCCAGTTATTCTCAATGCAGTTTGATCATTTGGAGGAAGGGGTGTCACCTCTGATAAGCAGAGGGAATCCTTACAATACAAACTGTATTGAAGGTAACTTTATAACTGGTGTGACCAGCTCACTTCCTCTCTTTGTTCCATTGCTAAAACACATGACGTGCCTTATGTTCTGAAACTATGGTGACTTGACAAACTTATGCAGGCAACTTAATCACCTGGCCTGATTCAAGTTTCAACAGCTCCTTTCAATATTCTAAAACAATGTTGTGTCAGGAATCCTTCATCTGAACTGGGCTTTGGACGTCATAACCAGGAAGCTGTAAATGAGGGGAGTGGGAGGTTTTTATTTTCACAGGATAGTTTCACACATTTACAGTATCTACGTCAAACATTAGAGGGGGTACAGGGTGAGAATGTTGTGGAAGTTCACGAGTTTCTGCTGCTGAGAATTTGTCCTTGTGCTCTACTGTTCGTTCCTTGAGGTGAACTGTGTACTCTTAGCATTGCTACATGAGGGTAGAATTTCTTAATCACTGTTTGGGGTGCATTTTTGAGAATTTGTACCCTGGTATCCTGAGGAAACATGTCAACTGTTGTGTAACTGAAGATCAGTGTCAAACCTGGAGGTAAAAAGTGATCTAGGTTGATTTCAGACTCGCTGGGATGGAGGAGTTTGTATTTTTAGCTGCTGTGTCTGTTTCAGCTGCAAAACAAACTAATAAATTCCCCCTGCTTTTTATTGATTGATACCTAAAAAAAAAAACACTTCCACTCAAGAATGAGGATGAGTAAGGAGAGTGTGTGCCAACGTGTGATGAAGGTCGATGTGTCCCTGTACCCACTGGGTTGGAATCATCGTTCCAAATTTCTAATAGTCGCTGCCTCCTCGCTGATTTCCTCAGGGGTACAAACTGAAATGGACTTTGCTCAAGTCAGGATGTATCATATGTCTTTTTTCCTTATTTTCCTCTCTGATCTATCGGTGCTCTTTAAGTGCCGCCTCACCAGACTCATATGGTTTGTCTGCAAACACAATTTATCATCTGCTTGTTGACTGCACACCAACAATGTTATTTAACAGGGTCAATGTGTTTTTTCCAACACTGGTTTATATATATTTCAAAACTCCTGTTCCCTGAAAGTTGGGAGCAGAATGTGAATAAAAACAGAACGATCTGCAAAACCTTACAGGAACAAACTCTCTAAGAATTGCATCAAAAGCAGGCAAAAATAGAGGGAAAATGAATCCGTCTTAACCATCTACTGGAGGGGCAAGTAAGAAGGCAAGGAGTATCCAGTCAAACAATTCTCATCCTCTTTACTTTCAGTTTGAGCCTCCTAACTAAGAGTGGTGTTATATGGTGATGGACCAGCCAGATTCTTTGAATTTAATCAGACAGATCAATCTTGTAATGCTCCAATCTGAAATATTTGTGCCTGGTCTGAGAATGCAGACCCTTTAACCACTCGTTTCACTCATCAGTTAGTAAGATGGCCTACAGCCATAGTACATCTACCTCTAAATGTGCTGACGTGTCTAATCTGTCACTATGCACCCTGATAACATCACAAACAGAGGTTAACAACTTAACAACTCCTTAATTTTCTTACAGTCTGATAACACACAGAATAGGGGCATCCAGTATTAACATAGACTGCTTCATATGTCCTTTGCATGGATATATCTCCCATTCATCCAGGAATCCTCCTGTACATACATTTGGGAAGGGCAGGACACAAAAAATCTCTGAAAGCAAGTGGACAAACATTCTGTCTGTCTAATGATGGGCCAATCAGAACGACAAGACAGAATGAGGTAGTAGACATGTGCAGTTCCAGTGCTAATCTGAGCTCAACAGGCTAGCACTGCTGGAGTTTATGAATGACTGAGATTTTCGGTGGTAAAAATTCATACTTAAATCTATCAGGAAAAGTGCAAAATCATCTTCTCTGCCAAAAGAAGCTTTCAGTGTGATGCTTTGCTTTTGTCATAACAAAAAAAAAAAGAAATGTGGTCAAGGTCTGATTAAACTGCCACTTTTCTACAGCTACATCTGAGTTACAGCAGTGGCATTCATTGCTATTGGCTCCCATTACAACTGAACCTCACCTGTAGCTATCACCTTGTTCTCCTTAAATGATGCTGATTGGTCCAAACTGTTTCAGGTCTAACATGCATTGTAAATTAGAGCTTTGCAAGATCGATTTGCCAGATGATAGAGATGGGGTCTGGCAAATCCATCTGCTTTGCAAGGTTTTGAAGTTGACTGGATGCTTGAGCATTTATTTGGCTGTTTGAATTGATGTTCATGGATTGATGCGTTTAGGCAGCAGCTGGTGCTGAAAACAGACCTCAAGTGTGTGTGCGGTGTAAAGTGTTTGCAAGCAAGTTGCAGTGCATGTGGAGTATGTGGACTTCT
Source organism: Cheilinus undulatus (assembly GCF_018320785.1). NCBI lineage: Eukaryota > Metazoa > Chordata > Actinopteri > Labriformes > Labridae > Cheilinus > Cheilinus undulatus. The sequence continues at coordinate 29,686,755 of NC_054884.1, read as the reverse complement.
GAGGTTATGAATTACTTTTTAATCGTTAACCCTGACGTATCTCCTGTAGCTGATACACCTACTATTGATGAATGGCTCATACAACTCCACTTAAAAAGCCTCACACCCTGACGCTGCCCCATGTCTGACTGAAGCATCCATTAAACACTGATGAGCTAAAATGGGCCAACAACACTGGAAACCACAGGTCTGGCTTCAAAACACCCTAAATATCTTTCTTTTGTTGTTGTTTTTCTGCCCATTTGGCATTCCTCCATTAGGATATCAGAGAAGCAAATCTCATTTTTGCTCAGCAGGAAAAGACTCAGGAAGAGGTAAAGCTCTGGCTAATAATAAGGCTGCTCTTGGCTACTGGGTCAGGAGGGTGGGTCTGGTTTATTAGAGAGCTATGGTTTGGTGTCTGTAGCCTGCAGTGTGCTTGCATGCATGTGTCTATGTGTCTTTTTGGCAGGCTTGAGGATGTCTGCTCACACTCTGGGGTGATATGGCTCCAAGTGTGTGTGTTTGTGGCCTGGTTCCTTGGCTTGGCCCTCAGTGGCTCATCGTGTGGTTCTGTTAATTTGTCAAGGTAATCGCTGCCAAAACTCTCCAGGAGCCATCACCTTGGAAGGACAAGACGAGAGGCGACAGGATGAGCTTTATGGTGTCATTCGCAGGACGTCAGCGGGAAGACACATGCTAATCACAGCTGTGGCTTTCATCTAATGACCTACAGCATCGGCTAACACAGAAATCAAGACCCTTTAAAACATGGCAAAGAGTCAGATGACTTGTTGTTCCTCTCTGTGTTTCTGGTTGCCACTGCCTTCTTAAACTGATGATATAAAAGCTGTGCACGCACAACTAAGACCCCACTGTGCCACACTGAAATTGCACCCTATAAAACTCACTAAGAGACTGGTGTGCCTCAGGATTGGAGGCTGTGGTTTAATAAAGATCTGTGGTGGTCTGGAAGGAAAGAAAAATCAGGCCTCTCAACATGAAGCTGAGGGAAATGTCACATGGGGGGAATGACGTAAAACCAAACCACATTTTTTTCACCTCCTTCTCTGCCAGAAAGTACTTTAATGCCCAACATCTTTCTAAAAAAGGCAAGACAGCACACTCTTTTAGGACAAAAAGGCTTAAAATAATTTTTGCCAGACTACCTAATCATATTTAAGCATTGCCATTTACGGCTTTAAACACTGTTGAGTCTCACCACATGATGGTCTACCACAGCCTGCTGAAATATCATTGGTTGATTACTTGAACTTTTTACCAGTTGAAAGGCTTCCATTACCAAAAACATTGTCTCCTAATTTAAGATTTAGCATTTTTTCAAGTGTTAACCTCTGGTGTTGGAAGTGAAGTGCAAAAAAAACTGCAGTTCCTTCAGTGTCCACTTGAGGCTGACTGAAAAAGCCTATCAGTCCCATTGACACCCATTCTAAAATTCCAAATTTGACAGCAGAAATAAACATGTTCACAGCCTTTTCAAAAACTTTTTTTTTTTAATATCTTCTTTCCTTGATCATTACACACTGTACAAAGAGTGAACGTTTTTATTACTCATCATTTTTGATGATATAAAGGCCAAGAATTATTCATATTTTGGGGTGCAGCTGATAGGGGCGGTGGTGGCATGCTAAAGCAGAAGGCCTCTTTCCCAGTTAACTAAAAAGTAGTGAGCGACAGCTTTTCCAAAATGGTACACACCATTGATGGACTTCAAAACCACAGTCCTGAAACAGGTTGGTGGTATTGCTAACACTTTTAAATTATGTTTTAGGGGTTTTGCCTTTATTCTGATTGGACAGCTGAAGAGTGACAGGAAAAATAGAGAGAGAGAGAGAGCGGGGTAAACATGCATGAAACAATGCCAAGACTGGGAATAGATCCTGTGACTAGTGTGTTGATGACTAAAGCCTCTGCTCTACCAACTGAGCTACACCAGCGCCTCACACCCCTAATTAATACAGTTTATGGCATTAATAACAGTTGTATTTAAAGGAAAGCTCCTTAACATATTCTTATGCTGTCAGACAATAGTTAAGAACCATGGTTTTGGACCTCGAGGAGCTGATGCTCACCCCAATCACATTACACTTTACTGCAAACAACCCCAGAGTCCACTGGATGTCACAGAATCACATCATCTGCATAAAGAGATGATGCAATTCTGTGGTTTCTAGGCCAGAATCTGGGTACCATCCTTCCAAACATGCTGTTAACTATGATGGCTGCCATATGTCCACTGCATTGATCTGACGGGTTGGCTGTACACATCCCCAAAAATTTATGTGACACCGACATGAGGTGTGGTAACCAAATATGTGGTGGAGGCAGGGTGGCAGGCGGAGGAGGTTTGATAGCTGACAGCATCGGAAACAATAATGGCTAAAAGTTTTTAAGACAACCTGATGAACCAAGTCCACAATTCTCAACATGAACAATTTTTTATAATCATTGCAAAGTCTGTGTTTAAACCTGTTAAAATAATGCAAATCAGATTGGTGATTTAGTTCACAAAGCGACTGTGTGAACTTATAACTTTTAGCCAAATGTGTCAGTGACAGTTTGTTTAAGTTTAGTTTCTCTTTGACTACATATCTGATGATGAAATTAGATGATTAAATTAACTTAATAATGAAAAACTAAACAAAGAGACCTTCACAAAGTCTTCTTTTGTTTTCATCAGCTGCTATTACGACACCATGTTAAACAGTCGGCTGAAAGACATTGTTTCACACCGCCACTAATTTAACCGATACACCAGGACTGTCTGTGCACAGAGAAAACTGTGGTAGAAACGAAGTGAAGATGTTGTGTCCTGACCATCAGACATCAGTCTGAGCTGATCTGATGTTACTATTGATTATTGATGTTACTGTGCAGTGAGCTTTGGTCCACATTATGGTAACCTCCTCGAGTGTCCTAAAGTTGTTTACATCCCACAGATCCGGCAGTTGTATATGGCCTGAGCTCTCTTGGACTTAAGTGTTGTGTACAAGCAAGTATATTTGCACTTAAATGCCATAAATGAAAGCAAGCTGAACCAGCAAGTGTATTTGTATTAGGGATCGTGTCTGTGAAAATCACAAACAGAATTGGTGATAATGGACCACCATGGCAGAAGCCAACTCCCACTGGGAGTGCAGCCACAGCTCTCATTTAGATATACAAGGACCAGATGGCTTACAGTAATGGCCCATTTACCCCCAAATCCCTGCCGTACCTGCAACACAAATCTGTGGAGGAGGTTGTAGGCCTTCTCTCCAGGTCGCCCATAAGGGGAGAAAAAGGGGAAAGATTTTGGGGCCAAGCCACATGGGGGGGCAAAAACATAGTTCATGTAAAGCCATGTGGTGTGATGTCAAGCTCTAAATGTCCTTTTTTTTTCGGGACGACCTGGGAATGTCATCTGAATTTTATAAAAGTTATGGGATTATAAAGACAATAGTAAAAACTACATTATGTGTAACACAACAACATAACAATAATGCCTAATGCTACCCCTACATCAGAAGACTTGGAAAAGATTTGGAAAAGACTCTTGGAAAACTATCAGCTCACACCCGCTCACATCTAAAGACAAGTTTTTAGAGGTTTTAGTCACAGTCTAGTCTCAGACTGAGATTTTACAAAGACTGTGAATCTTGCAGGGTCACTATTTACAAGACTACTACTAGATTCTTTTAGCAATTTTTTCCCATCATGCTCTTAGTAGAAACCATATTGGTTGGGACCTTTGACGTTTCACTGCTGGTGTTTCTTGTTCGTCCATGCCGCATTTTTGTTATTGTTTTGACCGGCAGGTTTCCCGTTTCCGGTTTTGTCAGAGCTCATCTATTGGTTGTTGATAGTGTTACGTCACTGCAACTTGCGATGATAAGATAAGATAAGATAAGATAAGATAAGATATTCCTTTATTAGTCCCACAAGGGGAAATTCCAGAATAATATTATCAAACACGCTTGATATGATCGCAAGTCCAAGACTAGGAAAAGACTGATATAAAATAGTGCAGATTACCACCTTAAACTTAACGATAGAGATGACGGGAGCACGCCGTGACTCCAGTAAGACTCCTAAAATTTACTAAGGACTTTCAGTTTTTAGTCTGTGACTGTGAAAATCTTTTGGTGTAAGCCCAGCATAAAACTTTTTTTTTGTTTTGTTTTTGCAAAGACCTGTTCTCCCATCTCCCGGGGACCAAAAAGTGAACACAGATCACTCTGTGACAAAAAGTCTTTGCACTTCTTTGTTTTAGCTATATTTGTGCCGTTATTCAAACTAGTTCCTGTCTGCAAAAGCACAGAGGGTCACATCACAGGCGCTCTGTCTCTCTTTCTCTCCTTCATGAGCCATTCTTGCTCTCTCCTGCATAAAATGCCCAGTTAGACATGTGCAGCTTCAGAAAGTATGACGTGACATTGGAACAGCCAATGTGGCGAAACAATATGGTGGCTAATGCTATGCTAGTGGCAGAAATGGATATGAAAAGACATACAAGTTGTCACTGGTGTGAATTTAATCTGAAATAAACTTTAATTTAAAAATAAATAGATAGAAATAAATATTTAATGCACTTTTTTGTACTTTTTGTAAGGTGACCTTGAGTGTCATGAAAGGCGCCCTTAAATAAAATGTATTATTATTATTATTATTAAACTGGAAAGTCACCCAAGTTCCAGGCTTACAAGAAAGGTGGCTTATTTTACAGGTCAAAGTTACTGAACTAACTTAAAATCTGTGTATCTTTCTTTCGTATTCCATAACGTCGGTCCCAGAGGCTTGATTTGCTAAAGCAGAGTGTCTCAAAGTGTAGGTCACAGCTCCTGGTGTGCCCTGGAGGCCCTGCAGTGGGCTGTGAGAGGTCATTTAGAATAAAAAAAAATTGTGACATAATTTTGAAAATAGAAATTAGATTTTCAAAAATTCCCAGAAAAATTCCAGATGATTAAATGTCTATGCTACCTTTCTATCATATATATTATCTGATGTACAGAAGCACTGTCATGGTTTAACTGGTGCTTGAAGAACTGGTGACACTAAAACACTTTACGATGCAACTCACTTCCCATTTATAAGAATTTATTAGTGCCTTTGAAGACAGTAACATAACTAAGAGTCTGCTGTTGCAAAGTATATTTAAAGAACTGAATACTACAAAAGAAAATAAAGGTGACCATGCAGATACCTGGTAAAATTTATAAATAATGGTGGTATGTACTTTCTGACTGTGCAGCCCCTCCACTAATAATAGTAATTTCCCTGAAACTACTACAAAATATTTTGAATGGTAATCAAGCAGCAAAAAGACATGTTTGAAGTTATTCTGATGGGCGAAACGAAAGGTTCACATTGAAATTCTCCGTTTATGAAGTAAAATTATAGAGGTAAATGGTTCAAGTATCATGTTATGGTTGTATGAGGGTTTTGGTGGGCCCCTGGAGAAGTTCAGGTTTCACACGTAAGTGTGGGAAAGGTTTTGCTAAAGAATTTGGGATAGGATGAGTAAACTCTACGGTAAATAAAGTAAATAAACACATTGTTCCTCCTGTATCAGAGGCCTCCAGTCCAGCACCTTGGATAAAAATCTTCCAAGGAGGCTACTGTGACGCCTTAAAAAAAATTACATTTACTATTTTAAATGGAAAACATTGTCAAAGCAATGCAATGGCAGCTTGATTCTAAATGAACTGCATAAACAAGGAATGAAATGTTTAATTTTTCTAAATGAAAAAGCATTGATTTGTTAATTAAGATACAATCTGTCTCATTAAGTCACTTAGATTGTGGTTAAAAATGCTGACAGCCAAATTATTCACTTTGCACCAAGCACTGATGATTCACATGAAAGCCTTTATTATCCACCATTGTCCCAGCTGTTTGAGAAAGATGAGAAAATTTCATTTTTTAAGAGAAGAACTCTTCCAAAGCGGACCGGCTCTAGACTCCATCCGTATTGTTCTATTTATTTGATTTCCTTTCTTTCCCCTGAAACTGATTTGAATCGGCGCCTCGGTCTGGATCTGGGCTTCCTGAATGGCCGAGCTCATTCCCTTCCCAGAGATGGAAGTGATTGTGGGAAGTGAGCCTGAAGATTGGCGAAGTAATTAACGTTCCTGCTGGCTGGCAGATCCAATCGTCTGCTCTCGGATAGGAAAGGAAGTTGCATGCACACAGCGCGCGCTCCGCCACAAACTTGGCAACACACACGACAGATTCTCAAATTCAAAGTTTAATTGCGTACAATGAAATGTGTCCTCGTATGCACAGACAGCTGTCACGCTCAGGATGCTGCGCTGCTTTGATGATTTTGTTAATGTGATAATAGAAGTCAAAACAAGTAGAGCGGCTGTCATTTACGTCACGTTTCTGCATGTATGTCGGTGAAATAGTAATGATGTTGTCTTTTGGTTTGTGTTTCTCCCTTTAATAAGGCTTTCAATCAGGAAATGAGTCATCGGGCTTTACGGGCACCTATTTTTCCCTGATATTTTCCTGCTTTTGTACACATGAAACCTGCTCTTGTATCAGCTGCTATTTCCACTCTCCTCTTATTCTATCTCTCCTCATCTGCATTCCTCCTCCTCTCCTCCTCTAACAATACACAGCCTTCACTATCTCCTCCTCCACCATTATCCCAAATATTTCCCTCCCTCTCTTGATTTCTCCACACATTTTCTCTCTTCTTATCTCCTCCTCCTCTTTCATCGCTCTCTCACCTATCGGGGAGGGCAGGCGGGCCGGCCTTTTGTCTCAAGGTGACTCAGAGCATCTGGAGCTGTTGCCACGATATGTGAACCAATTTATTCGCAGGCGGGAGGTGTGAGGAGACTGGACTCTGGCCCTCTGGTGACTCCAGACATTGTTGTCGATCGTCGACCCTGTGAAGGTTGTTGTTTACACCCGTACCAACAGCATCTGCAACCAACTGGAGCACTAGTTTGGATAATTCTTCAGCATTAATCTTATTAAAAGTTCACAAATGGGCAGATGCACACCTTGGATGAAAGAGTTGAATACCCCTGGTGGGAAATTATAGAGGGACGTGTGTCTGAGTGAATAAATGAATAATGTTTCAGCTTGGAGGGTGGTCCTCATAGACTCTTGTGTCCTCCTGACATGAATATTAAATCCCCACATTGCTAAAGGGGTCTAATTGTTCTTCATCTCATTTGCTTCCACCTCCTTTGTCTTTGTCTGAGTTTCAGTTTGTTTCAAGTGTGTTTTAAAAGTTAGGGAATAAACGTTTTTATGTCAACATTGATTTTCTGTTTGTAAAGTTTACAACCTGTGGCAGGTGTAACACTGAGGGTTAGTTTCCTGCAATGCTTATAGGATTTTTTGCACATACCATGTTATATATAAATATTTCAGTATTTTTGAAGTTTGGCTATACAAGAAACTTGGCAAAAGTGATGGCATTTGCCTGCAGATATTTTAGTGTGCATTGTCCCTTTAAGGAGAACCCACTGGGGGCCCCGGTGAGGAAGCTGAGTTTCCTCAGTGCAATTAAGGTAAAAATGTATCTAAAATATTGAAGTGTTTTCTTTTTTACCCAGAAAGCTCCTTTTATGGCACTATTTTATGATTCAGTTTTTCGATGTGTTCTTCAATCTCAGCATATTACTCTCTCCCGTCTGGGTCTGTGGCTTCAACAGGGACAGCAAACTACACAAAAACAAAACAAAAAATGAGCGGTTTCACCTCCAACCACGATAATGTGCTGTTTACTGATACTTTTATGACCTGGAGTACACAGAGGAACAGCTTCTGTAGCTGGAGACTGAGCGGGAAGCTTAGACTGGTTAGCAGGAGAGATCCCAGATGCGTAAACTCTAAGTCCATGTCCAGGAACACGGAGAGCTGCTGCTGTCATGAGAGGGATTTAGTAACGACACAACTTCAGGCAATGCTGATCAGAGGATACTGGCTCATTGACATCTGTAGCCTGCATCACTGCCTGTCCAGAGTTCCCTGCCTTACTGAAAACTGGTGTTTTACAGGCCTTCTTCAACTCTCTGGTGAAAGATTGGAAAACACTGACCTCGATTAGAAGAGCTTAATGAAAATTTGTCATACAAGTAAGTTTATGACTGTCACAGTATTCTTCTAGACAAGCTGCAGGGGGCACGATATGTTTACTTTATGAAATCATATGTCAGCGGTAGAGGAGGAAAATGGGTACATAACTAGTTTAACTTTAGTTTGTTGTTGGATATGCTGAGGCAGAAGAACATGTAACCAGAAGTAGTCCAAAACATAGTGGCTTACTGAAGGAAAATGAAAACGCTTCAGAAGTTTTTGGCACAGCATACATTTAAACCAGCACTGTTTCTTGGACTAACTGTACCTATCTTTAGTGCTGTATAGCCTAGCTTTCTTGCTGGTAGCCTAAGTGTAATCTGCATAAAGGGGTGACACACACTGAAATCTCTACAGGCTAATGCTACTACTATTGCCAAATACCTTTAACAACCCCATAACAAAAACACTGAAATATCCCTTTAACTTGTCACCTTGTTATCATTACGACTAGACGCTTGGTTTTCATGACAGCTAGATGCCAGGTTTTGACATAACTTGGGTTGTAAACTTGGATTTAGACATCAACAGGATGGTTTGTTTTACATAATCTATGCTTGACCAAGTGGAACAACCGCAGGGTTGTGACAGTTAGTTGTGAGCATGCACTTTATGTCAGGATGACAAGAATAAAAAGTTAGGTTTCAACACTGACAAGACAGAATGTTGCCTTATAGAGTAGACGTTGTGATTTGATGTCTTGATGTTGAGTTTTCTAGAGTGTCTAGAGGTCATCTAGACACGAGGTTGGACATCAAATTTATACTGTTTTGATACTAAATGGTGTTTAGGGAGTACTTTTTACTCTTACTCTCTTACATTTGTGATGAAAAAACTATACTTTTACTCCGTTACATTGAGAAATACACTGGTCGCTACTTTTACTTGTCTATAATTTATTTTCATTAAGTTTTTTTTTTTACACTTAGCTGAGCTCTCACAGAAGCGTAAGGTAAAATCCTCAGCACCACAGAGTAAACGGAGGAGTGACCCCTCCCCCTTAACTATCAACAGTTGGAGATGATGGCTGAAATGTAATACCTGCATCCAGACCCGGCTGCAGAAACAAATTAGAGGGGGGGCATTACATTTTTTTTGGCGGGGGGGTTACGCTGCTTGGCACTGCTCCTTTTGCTCCCTAGCAGCCATAGCTAACTCTCCTAGCATGAATGTTTACTCCAGTGTGGCTGTTGACTTCGGTGCTTATGTTTCCAATAGAAGTGAAGTTGTTTGGCGCTGCTTCCTGCTTGCTTTGTCCGCGTCGTCACTTGTCCTCAGTACTTTTGTATTTTTTTGAAATAATTCCGGATATCCATGTTTAGTGCTGCGCACTAGCAACAGTGAACGCCATAAACGTATGACTTGGTACGACTCAGTGACCTGCCCCCCTTTATTTGTAATTGGCTAGCACGTTGCTGTCGTTCGTTGGTTGGATTGGTTGAATTGTAGGATCAACAAATCAAGATAGAAATAATAGAAGATGGCTACTCCAACAAAAAAGACAAAGCCCGAATATGTACAGCCTCAAGTCCCAGGGCAGGCACCGCTGACTCTGCGGGCAGGCACGGCCCCCCAGTGCTCGCCCATGCTGCCGGGTCTGCCTGCGTCTCCTTCAGAGGAGCATGTTCATCCCTGGCCCAACATCAAGACTCTTTAACTTTCAAATGATGAGGAACAACAGCCACATAATGCTCTGCCTACTGTGTTTACCTAAAGCGGTGAAAATGTTAAGCTTCAAAATTAGCACGTCAAATCTAAGAAAGCATGTTATGGTGAGTAAGCTAAACAAGCTAATGACTACACTGCTAGTTAGCTAAAAGTTTTTTTGCCAATTTCAACACGGACTTCAGCACGTGACTACTTTTTTAACCAATGGGACCTACTACAAAGTTTGGAAGAACTTTTCACAACCCATCTTGGTGGATAAAGAGGTTAAAGACGTGTGAAATCTGAGGATAACTTTACCTATGACACAGCTGCAGAGTCCCTCTCTCACTCCTCCGAGGCTGAAGGTAAAGTCAGTATGATTCATAGAGCCAGAGCACCATTGCTATACAGGTGATTTAAATCAACCTTCTTCTTCTTAACTCTACACGCGCCATCACTCTTCTTCGTTTGTTTATTTAACTGCTCCTTCTTCTGTAATGATGGTTGCCGGCAGCTTTTATTGCTGTCACCTGGATTGAAGTGAGAACTCAACTTTTTTTTTTTTAATACTCAGACGTATTTGTCATATTACTGCATGCACCGAACCATGACAGCCGTACTGTGACGGCACGGGACGCATACAAATACCGTTACACCCCTAGTGATTATACCTAACATGGTTATAACATAAGGGCTAGTAGGTCAAAGTTGTCTTTGGTTTTAATAAGTTTCAGTTTGGCTCGCCAAACTTGTTGAGTGATAATCAGGATAAAAAATCATAAATTGGAGCTTAAAAGTAAAAATGAAAAAAAAAGGGCCAAAAGTCAGAAATGAGGTCATAAGATTGATTTTTATAAATATGAGCCAAAAATTATTAACACATGATAAAATAAATGTGTAATTAAAAACTAAGATATGCAAGGTACAAATTTATGTATGAGAGATTAAAATCATCTTGCAGAAATAAACGTAACTATAATGAGAGAAAGAGTCTGTTTTTTCTCATTATATTGAATTTTTCATCTCATAATTTTGATTAACAAACATAACTTGACTGCTTCTTGTTAGTTATGTCACTTTGTTATGACAATGTATGGTTTACATTACTACCCCTGAATAATATGTTGTAATGCAATACATTTTAATAAATTGCACAAAATGAAGTTACTCAATACTTGAGTAGTTTTTTAACAAGGTACTTATTTACTCTTACTCAAGTACTTATTTTTATAAATACTTTTACTTCTACTTGAGTAATTATTATTGTTAAATAACAGTACTTTTACTTGAGTAGTGTAACTGTGTACTCTACCCACCACTGTTTAGCAACCAACTAGACTTTTTTTTAGGTCAATCAGATGATATTTTTTGACGTTGACTAGGCCTTTTTTGACAGACTGTAGAAGTTCTTCTTTCATGTAAATCTTTAGCGCCTAACGAATGGTTATGAAGTGATAAACAAACATTAGATCATTACAAGACATTAGCTCTTGTTACCTGCAAGATGTTGAGGTTTGATGCCAGTCAAAAGTTGAGGGTGTTTAGAAGTAAAATACATGCCAGGTTTATTTTAGATATATAGTTTTAGGCTTTTTATGCCTTTATTAAAAGTGGAAGACAGGGGATAGGGTTGGAAAAAGGGATGTGAGACTCAGGGAGAGACAGGCGGGAAAGGAGCTTTTGGGTCGCCCGAGTAAATGGGGCATGTCCAAACCACTACGTCATCTGTGCCCCACATATCGGGTTTTGATGTTCAGCTATGAATCTGGGTTTATGCATCCACATGACATTTTCATTTTCAGCTTGATGTTGGGTTTTGTAACATATCAGTGTAGTTTAAACTGTAAAACATTACTGTCACAGGTAATAGTTCTTGAGCTGAATGCTAATGTCTCAGTGCCAAAAACTTACCATGAACAGGCTGATCTGTTGGATTACAGAAGCTCTGCCACAGTCATCCTCTTGGTTATAAGAGAATCACACCAACATTTGCTAATAAGCACAAAAAAGGAACTTAAATTTAGGAATTACTTTAATTTAGATACCCTTATTTGTTAGAGTATTGTCAAAGCTGTTGGGCAAACTGCAGTTTTGATTTTACAATGCTATTTGAACAGTGGGGGATGGTAAAGGTGATTAGAGCTCATCATAAGGGAGATATGGCTTTAAAACAGTATCATGGCAATTGATCTAGTTACTCCTGTGGCTTGGGCATGACAGTGAACAAGTAAAGTCTGTCTTATAATGGCACTGCTGGAGAAGTCAGAGGATAATAGTATTCGAACTCTTTGGACAATGTTCAACTGTTCAATGTCATCCAACAGTTGTTGGACGGATGATCACAGTAATCTTATTAACAGCGCCATGTCTGAAACCATGCCACTTCAGAGGGCTAAACATTAAGAACAAGGTTAGACAGTCAAAACAAAGCATGAAATATAAGAAATGTGAAGGGATTGAACTGGTTTACAGATGTATGACAAGGTGAAAATATGTGACTCTTGAGAAAATGGGCCCCAGCTGGCCCCTGAGTGATGCTGATAAACTGATAGCTGCTGAAATGAATGACTTCCTGTCTAAGCAGGAGAATCTCTGGGTGATTAGTACATAATGGAGTGCAATCATGAATGCCACTTTGAACAGCATCCTGCCAAAGTGCAACCTGAATTTCTTTTAGATTTTCTCATAACAAGGGACATTTAGATCAAACATTTAAGAAGATCAAGCTACACTGACAGCTTCTAGTAATGGTTGGATAACAGTAACACATGTTATTATGTCACCTATAAATAAATAAGATGCTATTAAACGAAAACATTGTATTAATAAATGTCACAGTTTTAAATAAATGTGAACTTGTTTTGTTAAAATAGCCTTACTCATGAATTATGAGGTTGTAAAATTGAATTTGACATTTGAGCATGAAAGCGTGGTTATTTTAGAAAATAAATAGTTCTAAAAATACAACATTAAGTCCATCATCAGTCTTGTAGCATTAAGTTTGTCATATTTATTTGTAGCGCTCTAAAAATAGCAGGTTTTAAAACATTTTCAGCTGAATTGCTTTGTTTCTTAACTCTTAAAAAAGGGGACGTCAATAACAATGACCCAGTTATCTTCCTTGAAAAACAGCTTTGTGATGTAGATGGAGACAGCTACGTCTCGCTGGCCTTCTGTCCATTCTCACAGATATTTGTACCAAAAAACCTGGAAATAGTCCGCCTTTACCTGCACAAAACCAGGCAATATGCTAGGCCAACAAGTGTGTCTTCATTACATAACTAGAGAAGCATGCTCAGCCTCTTTTTTGTTCTTCAGGGTTGAAATGAAGTCAAATTACCTTGAACTGAGAAAGTATGTGATCTGTAGCGGCGCTGAGGATTCAATCAATATTAAGGTCCAATCAGAGGCGACGCTCTACTTACAAAGCTGAGAGTAATGGAAAAATCAAAGCTCTCAATGTTTGGACTCACCAACATTACTCATCTGGCCTCCTGAATGGAGCCTTATCTGGTCATGACAACAGCATAGAGAGAGAGAGAGTAATTGCCATGGCAACAGGTCACCTTCAGTGAGAGTAGTTTATCACCACCTAAAGTTGTTTCAGGCGAACATTGCTGGAAATTTAAAGACTTGTCATGACTGAAGCTCTTATCAAAACTTTAAGGGTGTGACAGCACATTTGAAATAAGGAGAATTAAATGATTTCCACTTGACACAGTCTCTCGTCTGCAGCGTATTTGTGTCAGTCACCAGCTGACATGTGACCCAGCCACCAGAAAGATATTCCTGCAGGATTCTGTAGCAGATGACTGGCCTCCATATGACAAGATCAGAGAGGGAGGTTTTGATCAGGAACCAAATTGTCATCTTCATCTCCTGTGCTGCCCCATCCTCTCTTTTCCATCCCCTTTTTCATTCCATGTAAGAAAAGTAAAGCTTAATAGGCTGAAATATGCTGTCTTTGTCTTGTTAGGAGATTAATACCACTCTCTCGTGTAAAACTACAGACAACAAGTGACTATGGATTAACAAACTACTAGTAGATTTTCATCCAAACTGAAAGACACCACGCTCATAAAGAGGTATTCTAGAGATTTTCAAGGTTCCTTGATAGTAAAACACATAACAGAAAACAATCAAACTGAGCAAAATCTATCTAAAATTGTCTGTTGGTATTCAATGTAACTTGTTTTGCCAAGTGTGGCTAGCATTAGCAGTGTTTGCACTACATGTCCATTCCAAATGTAGTTAAGCTTTGCTCTGGCTGATATGTTAGTTTAACCCCTTGGAGCCTACGCAGATTTTTAACTTAGTTTTCTAGATTAAAATACTGCCAGACATGCTGCTCCTATAGACTGTTATCCATCCACTGTGCTTGTTTACATCTGTGGAATGGAGTGAGAAGACAAGACCCATCAGCTGAGCGACAGCCCCTCTTGGTTTGCAGCCTCAGCTTCTGGCTGCATTACATTTTGAGCACATAATATGACTGGCATTGTAGGCAAATATGTTTAATTGTTAATTATTTGTTAAACAACTAAGTGCAAACTAGCAGGGGTACATTTAGTTGGATAAGTAACCAAACTTAGCATTGCAGAAGATGTATGTCAAATTCACCAGGAAAACCTCCCATTCAAAGGGTTTGGAAAGGGCCAGGACTTGGTGACTGGATGAATGTTCTCCCCATTGCATGCATAAAGGGCCAATCAGAGTGACAAGACAAAATGAAGTCGTAAGCATACAGCTCTGGTTGTAACCTGAGCTCAACAGACACGTGCTGCAGTAGTTTATAAATGGTGGAGCTTGTTGGGGGATAAAACTCATGCCGAGGCTGGTAGCAAGAAGTGCAAAAACATCTCTGCCAAGAGAAGCTTTCAGAGTTGTGCTTCCCTCTTGTTTTGGTAAAAAAAACTGTGTCCCAGTTCAGATAAAACTGCTGCTATACTACAGCTACATCAGAGCTATAACAGCAATAGCTTTACCAGCAGTAGCCATTGTATACACTGGCTTACAGTGCAACTAAACTCCACTTGTAACTCTTGCAAACTCATGCCGAAGCAGTTTGGGAGTAGAGTGAAAACATCCTTTCCATTATGAAAAGCTTTCAGTGATGTTATGCTCTTTAGAGAAAATTCTGATAAAAATTCTACATCTGAGCTAAATGCTACACTGGTGGCACCCTAACCCAGTCCAACTAAATTCCACCCATAGCTACCGCCTCATTCTCCTTAAATGACACTGGTTGGTTAGGTCAATTTTCAGACCTGGCACAATTGTTTCAGATTGGAGCTTTGCAAGATGGATTTTCCTTATGACAGACATGGAATCTGGCTAATCGATCAGCTTTGCAAGGTAACTTACAACCAATCACAGGAAATTCTCTCAATAAGCCAGTCCATTTAAATATGATGTTCCTTTCACTGCTGCCAAAACAAAACTACTGCTGGCCAAGTTTTTCCTCCACCCAAGCCTCCTCCTTTGTAGCCCAAAGCTTTAGTTGTATCTTCCATTCACCTTTATGCCGCTTAGGAGAGTAATGTTGCTAAAACAGATATAATATAATTTGAGATGACAAAATAGCCATCTATTTATCTCTTTGGGGGGTTCTTGCACTGTGCTCCTTGCTCCATGCTGCTTGGCTAACTTAGGGAGTATGTTTTGAGCAATGCTTTCATTGCTGAGCAATTTTTGGACGCAAGTGTTTCTGGCTGATTATTCATTTTTTAATTAACACAAGCACAATACTTTTTTTTTCTCAATTTGGGACTTTGTAAAATTTTAAACAATGCAATCAAGTAGAGCTGAAACTTTTGAACAAAAAACAAAATCAATATGAATGTGCACAAACTGCAGTTCCTTGGGTGGCCACTTGGGACAGACCAAAAGCGAGTCAATCTCCATTGAAGCCCATATTAAAATACCCAAC
Organism: Cheilinus undulatus; assembly: GCF_018320785.1. Lineage (NCBI taxonomy): Eukaryota > Metazoa > Chordata > Actinopteri > Labriformes > Labridae > Cheilinus > Cheilinus undulatus. The sequence continues at coordinate 29,671,103 of NC_054884.1, read as the reverse complement.
TTTTAGCAGAGAAATAATATAGCCAAGGCCTGGTGAGTTTTCTAAACTAATGGACTGCCTCAGTTATGACCCAGCTACTTTCTGAGCTGTAACTTAGTGTTTGCCACTCTTCTAACTGAAAAAAGCCAAAGGAGTGGCCATAAAGCTTCAAAACTGCAGTTGGTGAACTTGTTAATGATGACAAAGCGGCAACATTCATTATTTTACACAGTATATTGACTGAATGTTTCGTATAAAGAGCTGAGAGAGGCTTGTTTTGGAAATTTTGTTAACTCTGGCCAAAGCTAGCTTTCCTCTATTTTAATGCCATGCTAACTGGCTAATCAGGTAGTCGTTGCTCCATATTTAGTTTAGTCATGACAGCAGAATCAACTTGTTGGTCAAATGACAACAGCACATTTCTCACAATGCTAAACTTTTCATTTTGGACCTGAATAAATACACAAAAGTTTAATTGCTACAAAGAATATTATGACATGAAATACAGAGACCTTATGGGAAAAAAGGCACATATCCATGTTCATCCAAAAAGGCTCTTTAATTGATCTAAGTGATTCATTACAGGGTGAGGGAGTCAGGTCATATAGATACTAGAATAGCTTTCAATTACCTCATTTAGTTTTGATCATTTAACAGTTAGAAGGAATGGGGAGGGAATATAAAAGAGTGGAAAAGAGAAAGTGATGAAAATTTTAAATAGGCCAACTGAATATAGGCCAATCTTTCTGAGTTTATAGAGTAATAACACATATTTCAATAAATCCGCAACAGCTTAACAGAAAAAAAAATTGTGCCAGAAGTGTGATTAGAAAATTTTAAGAGTGACTATAAATTCCTATCATATGCAGAATACATGAATATGACACTAACCAGCCTGAAATAACACATTTTCTTTATATTGATATAGTATTAAGATGCAGAATTGATTTAATGAGAGGCCCTGCGTGATGTTTGTGCTGTACTGTGGCCTCATACTGAGACCAGGGGAGGAATCCATGAATTAAGACACCTTGTGCTGGACAGTGCTGTTCAAATACTTTCATCATTTTGCAGATTGTGTTCATATGGACTCCTTTCAGAAAGTCTCTACTTCCTCATCACTAAATCACCAAGACTGGAAGGGTTTAGCTCCAAAACATTGTAAATCTTTAAAGCAAATACCTGAAAATCATTAACAGATGTCGCAAGATGATTATTTCATCCTAAAAAACTGCTGCTCTTCTGTGTCTGGGGACAAAGTGTTTCAATATTAAATACCTTATTTTGGAATTAAACTCTTCACGTGTACGTCACAGCTGTCTTTACAAATCTTGCTACAGTTGCTACTTATTTTTGGTGGCTGTATTTAAGGAAACAATCCCATATTCCTTCACTGTTTCTCCCAAGCTGTAAACATTTTCAACGACACTCAAGACTGAATCCCGACCATCCACAATTAAATATACACGACAAACACAGCATGAAAACCCTGGTTATAGTTTAACCATGTGGCAACACCGTGGACTGCTGTAAACCGTTGTGCAGAATTATAGCACAGAAAACAGACAAGCGTTGTCGTAGGAAAGTAGCAAGTGAGTAAAACCTGCCAACTCCAGCTTTCCACAGCTTAACAGAGGATAACAGTGCAGTCTCAATTTCTTGCTGTAGTGTACATCAAATAAGTCCTAAGTTGGCGGACCAAAACCTCTTATCTTTACCGCACAAAGTCACATAGAAAATCCACAAACACTTCAAGTCATAACTTATCCTTAACTTAACCACGAATCCCTGTCAGTCTTCTTTCTGTTTACACCACAGTATTTGTCCTACAAGGTCCTTTTGGCTTCTGTCAGACCTCAGACTCAAGGCTGGACACCCGTCGCCAGGGACGGAGTACACAAGGGCTCCCTGTTGGCTGTACCCCTGCTCCCTGACCTGCCTGGGCCTCTGATCCAGTCTGGGATCCCTGATAGACCCCATAGGCCCCATAAACACTGTCCTGGTACAACAAAGCCCGCTGACTTCCACATCCCCCTCCACCACAGGCCAGCAGCTGGCACACTGGGTTGTTGGAGGCCTGACTGTGGTGCTGCAGGTCCAAGGGACCGTGGTAGAAGGGTAGTCCAGGGTATGAGTTCAGGTAGTGGGCATACTGTCTGCTGAGCAAGCTTGTGGCTCTACGTACCATCCCCCGTCCCAACCCAGTCCCCTGTCGCACTGCTTCTCCATATGTGGGGAGGTGAGTGGAGTGGGAGTAGCGCAGCCTCTGGCCCTTACGCCCATTGGGCCTCCTCTGGTCCTCCCGTATGTGGAGGTAGGCCTGGTTCCGTGGGAGGCACAGGTTGTTTCGGAGGTGGGCTGGGTTGTAGGGCTTTGTAGCTGTGGTTGGTGTAACTATGCATGGGAACAGGTCTGGCAGGGTGGATGGTGACTGGCTAGACAAGGATGACTGGGATTCATCGAGCTGGCGCATCTGCTCGCTGCCCCAGGTAGCTTTAAGAAAAGAGGGGCGGCGGTGCCTGCGTCTCCCTCGCAGCACAAGATCCTCAGGAGGCCACGAACCGTAGTTCTCTACCCGAGGACTCACCCCATCTCCAGGGTAAATGCTCTCAACGCTTGGAGCGGAGATGTGGTTTTCTTGGAGATTATTGGCTTTGAGCTCACTCAGAAAGACTGGGCTTCTGTCACTCTTGTCCTGCTCTCTTTGTGACCTCCTCTCTGGATCCCCCTCATCATACTGGAAACTCTTGGACCTCCTTTTCCGCCTGGAGAATCCTGCCTGGACGTTTGGGTTCTGAGGTGAGGAGACTTGGTGAGATGGGTAGATGTCAGGGAGTTGTAGGTCAGTGTAAGGGATGAAGGGCGAGTGAGTGTCCACATAGAGCCTCCCGGTGGTCTGGTAGTTATGTGGGTGCTGATGTGGAAGCGGTTCACTTACAGCGAGGTGAGGACTGCTCAGACTGGACACGGGAAGCTGCCGATCATACAGACATGAGGAGGAGTGAGTTGGTAGCGTGTAGCGCAGTGGTGTTGGCCTGGTCATCCCTCGCTGCAGTTTCAAAGAATTAACAGCAGTCAGAGGAGGGGTGAGGGAGCGCTGGGGGAGGGTGCAGTGATTCTCTGTGATGTATGCGAATCCTCCAGGAACAGTTTCTACTTGCGGAACCCGAACAGGTAAACTGCCACCGTGTCGACTCAGCTGCTCTATGGTCTTGGTAGCATTGTCCAGAGAGCTTTCGACATTGGCGGTGGAGACTAAGTCCTTGGCAGTGCGAAGCATCTTAAGCATGTTGGCTTGAGCGTAGTTTGAGGTCAGATCAGGTTTTGCTAAATTAGTTTTATGTCCAGTGTCTTCTACTCCGTTAAAGCAACTGTAAATACCCTGAAAGGTGGAAGGGAAAGACAAAGGAAGGGAAAGATAAAGAAAGGATGAATAGAAATGATAGAAGAGAAGAGTATAAAGCTTTTGTAATCAAGTCACTTGTTTTTCCACAAACTGTTTAACCTGGAATCAACCTTGCATGGTCCTTAAGGGACAATTTCACAGACGAGACTGCAACCTATTTGTGAATCTCAAAGAGACGATCTACCTCCACACTAATAAAAAACCCTACTGGCAGTTAAGTAAGAAACTGATTTCATTAATATCTCATTTTATCACTGAGGCAAGACTTAGTCACAAATTCATTATGCATTCTCCCGGGACTCAAAGAAAAACTGTTTAAGCTGAGAGGATTGCCCCAATAAACGGACACACAGATGCCTCAAGTTCCCTGCAGATGAGAAACCGTCTCTAACTGCTTGGACAAACACAGAGCCAAATCCCAAGACTGTTCTCTCCTTACAGTTGGCTGAGAGATCCTGAAAGAGCCAAATTTAATTTGGCCCTTGGGGCCGTCCCACACGGATTAATGATTAGATAGTCATTTAGCCCTTAATCTGATAAAACCCACATCCAGGCACAGTGGTGTAATTACCCAGCAGAAGTGCACTGATGCTGCAGTCCATGGACATTTCTCTGGCTGTTTAACTTCAGCCAGTTTCTTGCCTCAATAATCACAATTCTAAACAACAGCATCAACAAGGCGGGTACTGATTTAGGCTAATTGCAAATGAACATTAAGCAATCAGAGTTAAATGCAGAGTAAACACAAGAATTAGTGCTGCTTTTCTTCCTCTTTAATCTCGCCTTTCTCCTCTCTTTTCACTCTTAATAAGAATGCAGAGCCATTAAGGGCAATATTTTAACAAGGCCCTTTAATGATGCCATTTAATGACATGCAAATACACACCAATTTGCACTAATTTCTCATCACATTAAGCATCTTCATGTAAAACTGCACATTAAACTGAAAATGAACCAACCAAACACTTAGAGTCAAAATAATCAGCCAGTGCTGTTATCATTTAACCAAGCTGTATCTTAACTAATCCAATTACAGCCAGCCAATTAGTCATGTAGCTTAAAAATCGATGTAATCAATGTAAAAATCAGTGAACCAAAGCCCAATCAGTTATCAAATAAATGATCTAATGGGCTTTACAAAATAAGAAACAATTCAATCATGTAAATTCATTAGTGAATCTCACCCTGCTGATGGCCAACATGAAGTCGAGTTTGTGGGACTTGTGGGCGTAGTGGCGTAGCTTCCAGTACAGCAGATGCTCCCAGGCAAAGACCAGCAGGCTGAGGCCCATCGCCACCAGCAGCATGTAGAAGACACCCGCCATGTTGTCAATATCCAGCTTACTGCTCATCACTTCGTTTTTCTCATTCTGGCAGATCCCCGACAGCCACACTGTCTCCAACCGCTGGGTGTCCCCTGCACGAATGGTGTGAAGGAACAAGAAATGATTTGATGCTTGATTCAGGATATTTACCACTTGTACCTCTTATGGCAACCTGCAAGTCATAATTTTGTGTTCAAGGCATTTTAATCTAATGGATAGGCTGCTATGCTGACTGAGCACATTATAATGAACCCATCTTCAGTATATATTAAATTCATGTAGTTTAGTCAAACCTTCCATCTACTACTATCTGTGCATTAACATCTAAGCAACATTTTTTGGTGTACATAGGGCGCATGGTCTTTATTGTCATTTCTTTTTGGTCTCTTAGCCTCTGTATTTTATAAAACATTTTACAGTTTTTTGCCATGTCTAATTGTTCTCTTTTGTGAGCTGCTTTAAGAAGCAAAATCCACATTTCAAAGCCCGATAGAGCTCGTTTTTGGTTATCTCATTTAGTTTGCTTCATCTTTCAGACACATGACAAGGAAGATCCAGGTCAGGTAAAGGGCTGGCTAAAAGTGGCAGCTTGTATGTTTCTTATCTCTTTTTGCTAACATATTTCCCATAAAAATTGGGGAATAAGTATGAAAAAAGTGGCACATTTCTCAAAATCAAGCAGAAATTGACCAATCTGGCGAACAGTGGTAGTTCAGTCTGGCCACGGAATCAAGTGCTGCCATATAATTGAGATCAGCTGATCTCATGCAAGCCCTTGTCAGCTGATGCCCAGCTGATTCAACCTAAGCGTGCCATTGGTTAATCACACTTATGCTACCATATTTAAAGACCCTGTAAAGTGAAATTCAAAGTTTTTGTCTTAACACTCTAGATATGTTGGAATATGGTTGCTGTAAACACTGAGCTCTACATGTGACTGAATTTTTGATTTAGACTGTTTTTCACCTCTTTCCTGGCTTGGTTAAATGTGGGCGGGGAGAATATGTGGGCTCATGACATCATGAGCCCACAATGGGAAATGACCCCGCCCCTCTAACACTACAATATAAAATCACAGAGCAGTTCATCTCAGTCCAGTCTGTTGTTAGCTGATGTCACTGCCTTCATTGAAAGTTAACAGTCAGTTAAATGCTGTTTTTCTGTTCATTGTGAGGTAAATTTCTCAAATCTATCAGCCAATTGGCCTATTGATCATTTCAAGCATCATAACAGAGATGTGAGCCAGAGAACGGACTTTGTCTCTTATTCTAAGGTCAACAAAAGGTCCAGAGGCAGGATAATGGCATTAGATCTTAACCCAATTCAGATTGTAGCATTTGTTTGATTGAGAGGATCGTATTTCTCCTGAGTGGGTGTGGCTTAATCTCATTCAACAGACACGCCCACATTATCATGGAGCAGATTTTACTGCCTCATTTTTCATGATTTCAAAGCTTAATTTTATAAACATAGAGAAGTTTTATTTGACTGAAATTTGACCTGGAGGGTCACAACACAGTGACCTGTCATACAACAAACCAAAATACAAATCTATTTTCACTTTACAGGGTCTTTAAACTGCTCTAGCTTGGCTAAGCTTAGCTGCTCCCTCTACAACCCTCCTCCACCCCAGCTCCTCCTTTATGCTGCTTCTGACTTAATCAGTGGCATGCTGTTATCATTGATGCCTGCTCTGCTCTGTTTTTTGCTGCTTCTCTCTGGCTTTTCTCTCCTTGTAGCCACAGGAGAGGCAGAAATGTGCGCTCTCAAAGTATTTGTGGAGACAGAAATATCAGAGACAGAAATATAACTTCTGTAACAGACTGATTTACACAAAGTCCACTTTTGTTCTGTTTAAAGTTTATTTCCTTTACAGCTTCTGTCCTACATCAGTCAGACAGAAAAGTACAGGAATTCACCATCTTCTGTCCCAGAATCTGTTTTAAAAGTGTGTCTGTTTCAAAGGTCACAACTAAACTGGGGAAAAGATGCTTAAGTTCATTACTTCCTTTACTTGGTACAAATTACAAAGTGACCTAAAACTAAAAAACCTGCTTTTATGGTGCTGCTTTAGCTCAGTGTGTATAGTAGCACCACAGAAAGAGGCTATAGTTCTTGACACACTGGTCTTGACACACTGGATGGAATCCTGGTCTTGGCACATGTCTTCCCACCACTTTCTCTCCCCATGTTTCTTGTCTCTCTTCAGCTGTCCTATCTAAATGAAGGCAAAAAGCCAACAAAATAATCTTAACAAAAGAGTGCCTTTTTTCAGAGGATTTTAAGGAGATGTTTAATGGTTTGGAAGTGGACACATCTGACAGTAGATGCTTTACCTGAATGATTGTGGGTGATTTTAAGATAAAAAATGCTTTTGAAATTCACTGCACAATGTATCATTGTTTGCATATGTCTGCTCATTGTGACAAACCTTGTCAATTGGGATACTGCTCGGGAATCTCTTGAAAGTTTTCTAATTTCAATGAGGTCTTCCTGGTTAAATAAAAGTTAAATATAAATAAATAAATTTTGCATGCTACAATATTCCATTTCAAACAGAGAGTAAGTTGAGAAAAAAACCTTCAGAGGGCTGGATTGAGGGCAAAAACTCCTCTGCTTTTAGGTGATACCTTTATTTAAACCGAAAAGGTCATTACAGACCTCATTTTCAGTTTGCTGGTCAAATCCTGAAAACACAATGAACTATTTCCCCCTTAAGACTTAATTTTGCTGTTTCTACTGTGTCTAATTGCGTTACATACATGCATCTATAGTTGATGTTATATTTAGCATTATGCCAAGAGAGCATCATTTGACCGAGAATAATTTACAGGTCTTAAAGACCTCCCTCTGCCATCATTACCACATAAGCTCTGCCTGCAGGCCTCTGAACAGGTGGCCACCTCTTGAGCTGCGTTATCCCCAGTGGCCTCCAGGGAGCTCGGCCCATTTTATCACTCAGTTACCGTATGTTGCCCACAAACACACTATTTATTACATCATCATGGAGAGCTCAGTGTGTATGAGCGTATGTCGGTGTGGGGCATGCTCTTAAGCCCTCAGCGGAGGGAGGATATTAACTCCACACCGTTGGGCGTCATGGTGAGTGTGTTAGTGTGTATATATAGGTGGCCTGGATATGTGTGTGTTTGTGTGTGATGGAGATAATCATATCCTTAACACTCCCTGCTGTTCTGCAGGATATTAACTCTTCCCTGTAAGCCCACTTCCCTGTTGATACAGCACACACTGAACTGGACTGAGGCCAGTTTCATCTTCCACATGCCATGTGCCATCAACACAGATAAAAATGTAGAAAGTTGAACAGCATGTGTTCAGGTATGAACTGTATGTTTTTAAAACAGGCTTTAGGTCGATGCGTACCGTCTCCAAGGAATTGCAGCAGAGCGAGGTCTATGAGGCGTTTCCAGCGGGAGTCTTTCTGCAGAGCGATGCCATATCCTGTAGTAGCAAACACTTTCCCGCTGCCGATGGTCACCAGCTTGCATCCCTCGTCCTTCCCGGCCATGTAGTTCAAAACGGCAGCATCATAGATGAAGGCATCCAGCTTCCTACATGCAATATATTAGAAAATATTATTCCTTTTAAGGAAGAACGTTCATATGAGTTTAAAAAGTCCCCAAGGTGCCTTAACCAAATCAGGAACTGTTTTGTTATTGGTTCTTTGAGATGTTTAATATCTTCTCTTGGTGTAACATTCCAATAAGCTAACATCTTCTTGCATGTTTGATCATAAATACAGATCAGATTTTGCCCAATAGGTTACTTCCTTTTCCTAGTAAATAATCTCTCATTTGATTCAGCATTTAGATGTCAGCATTGATTTAAAATAAAAGATAAACAATGTTTAGTGATATCTGTGCATGCCACATTAACTGCCAGTCACATCTGCCCCAGATGTCAACAGGGCAGATGTTGGTCATTGCAAATGCTAAACTGATGCATAGTGACTCTCTGGATACTCTAGTTTGTTGTTTATCTCTTTCTACATCATGCAGGCAGTTTTAAGATTCTTTTGACCCCGGAGACTGTTCTGAAGGGTTATACACCTTCTGCTTACTTCTGCTAACCCCAAAACTTGGCTGAAAATGGTAATCTGTCACAGAGCTGGCTCAGATTTTGAGAAATTTCTTGTCAAAATTAGACATCATGTTATAATGCAAGTTGTAAATGCAGACTCATGTGTAATCCCACAGAAAGAGGCATGAAAAGTTTCCCAGTACAGCTGGGATTTGAGCTTTTTTAAAAGATCTATTTCTGGGCTTTCATGCCTGTTTTGATAGAGACAGCACAGTGAATAGAGTTGAAAACAGGGATGAAAGAGTGGGAAATGATGTGGGAAAGGAGCCACAGACCGGACTTGAACCCTGCCTGCAAGCATGGAGCATGACCTAACTGCTAGGCCATCTGTGCCCTGATTTTAGCTTCTTTGAGTCTACTGGCAGGCCAGCATGATAAAAATGACAATTATTTACAATGCAAGCTCACTTGAAAAACTTCCAAAAGAACAGCTGATTGTAGATCTATGCAACAGAACAAAAATGCGACCTGCTTAATATGCTCATGGGGCCATTTGTGCATGTGTTCACTAACGGCTTGCGGCACCCATGACCTCGATTTCAGAGCTGTCTCTGCTGGTAGGTTGCAAAGTTGTACAGCATCTTAATTGCTCCATTAAAAAGTAAAAGCCTCAATGGACACAAATCTTGAATAATGCACAAATCTATATAGCAAAGACGAGATATTTTAATGGAGGACTGGAAGTTAAAACTCAAACAGCTGGTTAGCAAAATCTGTAGAATTAATCTTCTGATGACAATCATCAACTAATTTGATTTCCATCCATCCATTATCTATACTGCTTATCCCGTATGGTGTCCCATGAGGGCTCGAGCCAATCCCAGCTGCCACTGGAAGAGAGGCGGGGTAAACCCTTAACTGGTCACCAGTCAAACATAGATTTTTATTTATTTATTCATTGAAAAAGTATATGTTAATTACTGATCTAATTTTACAGAATGCTTTTCAGTCTGATCCAACTAACACCTTTTGGGCCATGTTGCTGATGTAGCTTAAATCAAAGGTCACAAATTTTCCTTCCACACTGGCATAAGGGAGTCAGCCCAGAAATATAGCTTGTACAAAGTTTAGTTTGAAAATGTGCAACATCACCTCAGGTATTTTGGGCTTAATCTTTTCAAAGACGGGATGTCTGACAGTCTTTTTCTTTACAAAAGAAGCTACTACAGACATGTTTTCATCTAAAAATACTCCCATCATTTTGACCTAATTCACAAATAGAAGCTACAACACAAAGAGCATCAAATCTTTGCTTCATCACCTAAAATATGATCACTGTTACTGTGTTGTTTTATGCCTCCACTGACAGCAGGATCTGTTAAATATAACTGTTATATAATCATGCAATAAAGTTTAAATGTCAGTAAAACTGTACCCGAGTTTGAGGCTTTCTAGCGCTTCTTCCACCCCCTTCTGGTTGTATTTCATCATGTGTGTATGCATGTCCGGGTAGTTGCTGCGGATGTTCCTCTCTGTGCTCCCATTTGGGACCGTCCCAAAGCGGAAAGGGGGGTAATGCTCGTGGGGTTTCTGGAACTGTAGAGGGAAAGCAGAAGAGAGTAAAGAAAAAGGAGGGAGAAGATATAAGAGATGAGAAAAGGACAAACCGATAAGTAAAGGTTTGTTAAACAGGAGAGGAAGGGACAGGAGGTTTACAGAAAGCAGAAATAAAAGGAAAAAACATGTGAGCGGATGAGGGTGGAAGACAAGGAAAAAAGGAAACAAGAGAGTAAAGCAAAGTAGAACGTAAAGATAAAAGTAAAGGAGAAGAAATGGGGGAAAGGAAAGAAAGGGAAACTAAGCAAAAGGAAAGGAAAGGGAAATGGGAGTGGGAATGGAAAAGGAAAGAAGAAAATGAAAGGTAAGGAAAGGAGGGGAAAGGATAAATGAGGGGAGAAGGTAAACATGAGACCACAAAATATTGAATAAAAAGGGAGAGGAAAAGAAAATAGACAACAAAACTGCTGAGAAAAGACAGAGCGATGAGGAGAAGTGACTTTAAATTAGGGAAAAAATATTAAATTGAATAAGAAAGGGAGGAGAAAAGGCATGAGTGAAGGCAGAAAAGAAAGAGAAAAGAAAAATGAAATGAAAGTGCAAATACAGGAGAAGAAAGAGACAGATGAGCAGAAATAATTAGAGACAGAGGGACCAGAATGAAGGATTGAGGATAAAAAGAGTAAAGAGGACTAAGAGATGTGCAATTAAATTGACAATTAAATGAAATCCATTTTACAGTCATTACATTTTCAGTCCATAAATGACTTCATCAGCACTTCCCACTGTGTAAGCCGACCACTCCACTCACCTCAATCTATTCAATCAGAAATCAGTCTATAAACATGAAATATTTCACTAGCCACAGATGATCCTAATCCAGTCCAATCTGTGCACATTTCACACACTGACATAGTAATACAGGATGAAGCAGAAATATGTCTTTTAGAGCTCAATTAGACTGTAAATAAGAAAGATCCATTCATCTTGGTTATGGCATTGACCTTTATGAGCCGGGCGCAAATGAATGGGCCAATCAAAATGGGAGCATGTGAGTGTGTAAATATAATCTCTCTTCAGCTGCAAACAAAATGGATTCAGTTTGGAATACAACACGTTTGCTTTTCTTATCAGTCAGCTGAGAGCAGAGTGAAAATAAACTGATAAGTCTGTCTTAATACAGTAATAACATGGCTGTTTGTGCAATGGAATAGAAGCAAGTCACTGAAGTTTTTGCTTTTCTATGTACTGGTATATATTCCTTTCAAAAAACTGTCTCTAGAGGTGATGAAGAACTAAAGCCAAAGACATTTGGCATCCAGGTAAATCGGAGTCATTTCAATCGCAAAGACAGGATATGATTTTGTTGCATAGTCTAACATGGTGCCATCTAGGGATAAGGCAAGTTTTGGTGTCATGATTAACTGCAGTGTAAAAAGTCAGGATTAATCAATCTTAAAGTCTCCTCAAAGCTCCTTGGAACTTTATTTTGGATGCAAGCTGCATGGAAACAAAACAATGTGGCGCCAGTTGGGTTGCTTGCATGAGCAGCCTGGCGACCTGGAGCTGAATAGCTTCTGACTTTACCACAGAAGCTTTACTATGGCAGTGAAACTAAAAAGTAAGAGTTTGTATCCACTAATGAAACAAATGAAAGTGGAGGAATTACGGTGCAGCAACAATTAACAACGGGTAAGTAAAGATGACAGAGCCCCCATCTGCAAAACCCTGTGGAAAAAAGCTGCAGCTAAAGTGTCAAAACCCTACACACCAACACAGTGATTGAGGGATATGAAGCTCAGTGTTAGTTCATGCAGGACATGGTAGTCATATGCCCAGCTGTGATCAGCTGACGGCCAGCTGATCCCAATAATTGCCCCTAAGCTCCCACAGCCAATCTCTTTCTCCAACACAGTGGTGTATTTAAATAAGATGTTCTTCTTACTAATCCCTGCTTGCACTAATGCTGATGCACCATGCTGCTGCTGCTGGCAAAGCTTCACATCCTCCACCCCAGCCTCCTCCTTTATAGCATAAAGGTGTTATTTCTGTTTCAAAGAAGGTCACTGTTGATCAGGAGGTAGAGTCGGACATCTCACAACTGAAAGGTCATGGGTTCATTGGTCATGGGCAAGACACTTAAACCCAGATTTCTAATTTGATTTTTCCCAGATTTTCCACTGCTTTATTGGTAGATTGCACATGGGTATGGATGTGTTTGAATGGGATTAGGTAACACAGATGACCAATTCTTTCTCTGCCGTCAGTATGTGAATATGAGGTGAGTGGAGTGAAAGGGTGTGAGCCCACCAGGTCCTGGGTACCCAGTGTGTGGTAAACTGAATCAGGCTCAGGGAATCAGGGAAAGTGTGCCAGGTGCCCACAGAAGTGAAGCTGCTATTCCTGTATCAAGCAGCTGAATACAGATACAGCTTTTCATTCCAGCTCTCTCGAGAAGGGTTGGGTATCATATAGGTTTTTTCCGAAACCAGTGCTAAATCAATATTGTTTAAAAGTGCCTAAATGGTGCCTGGTCGATACTTTAAAGAGGGAAAAAGTGTATTAGAAGTTGGCAGCTGAATAAAAGGTGTTTCAATAATTCAGAAATAAGATGCCAATAGAACACACAGGTAAAGGACATGGGTGTAACTTCACATAATGGATTTTGTGCCTTTTAATTTTGGGGTGATGGGGTGACAAGGCGCCAAAATGAAGCACTGAAATCTGTCTTATAATTCAGTACAGTAGGTACCGGATGTGTTGGTACTGGATTTTGCAGAGAGAAGCTGTCACAAAAGAGTCCAGCCAGTGCCTCTGACCATCAGTCAATGTCCAGGCCTCACAAGAGTATAGTGAGACTGGGAAGACCAAGGACCAAAAGACTTTGACTTTCATCTGTATACTCAGATACTGAGAACACCATACTGGCTTGCTCAGCAAACCCATCACCCCATGCACGAGTCCAAGTCTACAATTGACCTTGAACCTTGCAATCAGCAGCTCAATGGATTACACTGCTAAGGTAGGTGAACTGTGACAAGTTCCACATTCTCACAGTTCACAGACACAGATTCTATGGCAGCATCAAAGGCATCCCCAACTGCCTGGATCTTTGCAGGTGTTTATGTTCAATGTGGTTGCAAACCCCTTGCACCGAGGTTCTGGAGGAAAGGGACATCAACCTCTTTTTCAGTTGCTTTCACAACTTCTGTTACCTCAAGTCGAGCTTCAGTACTGCAAAGAAATTTCCTTTTTCTCCTGAAGAAATACAACATGACAAAGAGCTCCTCCATAAAACAAAGCATAAACGGCGTGAAGTGGATCGAATGCTCATTAAACTGCCATGCGTCAAGCTGCTGCCAGCATTGGCCTTTTTCTCGGTTTAGATCTGTGTTGGTCGATTGCTTCTACCTCTGGGCTACTTTTCCTTTGTTTTTTTTAGGTTCTGATTGTCTTTAGGCTGATTAAGGGTCTGTTTTTTAATTAGAAAAAACTTACTTATGCTTGTCAGGTTTGGTAGTTTTTAACACCTTATGTCACAATGACAGCTATAAGCTGGGTGATGCACTGAAAGACTGACTTAAAGTTTGCTTTTGTTATCTAATGGCATCTATTAACAAAGAAGAAAATATTGAATAACACTGGCCTTATCCTTTAAACCAGTGAGGTGTGACCTCAGCCTGCCTGCATCCTAAACCCACCTAATCCTCTGTCAAAGCTTAGAATTAAGGCCCAGCTGAGGCTATGCAGGCTAATTTATATTGGTAGGACATAATGCTTCTGCATAAGTTAATATAATCAGTTAATTCAAGCATAGATCTCTGAAGTGGCTCCGCTGATCCCCTGCCGGGGAGTTGTATCTGTGAAGAATGAATGCTTCTGTTAAAGCACCTCTGAGGCCGTGTTTGCAGGTTGCATGAGTGTTTGTGTGTGTGAGGAAGTGCGTGGGTGCTGTTTTCTTCTGCGGCTTGACTGTTTTTAATCGTTTGACATTTGGCGATCTTGTTTTAACAGTGTGAGTGAGACGAGAGACGGAGACGGCGCAGGGGGAATATTGATGGACAGACTGAAATACTGACAGATGAAGTCAAGACTCAGACACCATCTGTATCGACGGAGCGAAAGAATCGATCAGTCATTCATGCAACCAGGCTCCACGCTGATAGGAAAAGGACAAGGATGTTCACAGCAAAGTCCTTTTACTTGACTTCTCTTTGAAAGCTTTCTGCAAGTCTTTTGTCCCTCTTCTGTTCAGGGTTTATTAGTCGATGGAGGGGGAAAAGGGGAGATGATGTGAGCTGGATTTGAACACAAAGATGTTTTTTCCTCTATATCTCACAACACCACACAACAGCCTGCTTTCTTTAGGTCTCTGAATAACTGTCACCTCATAATTACCTTATTTTTTCTCAGTACAAAGTGTTTTGCAGTCTTTTACCTTCTTGTCAGAGAGCCCTGACACCGTGTCGATGTATTGCTCCTGGATCATGAAGGCGGCCAGGTTTGCAGTGTAAGAAGCCAGAAAGATGACAGCGAAGAAAGCCCAGATAAGAACCATGATCTTACTAGTCGTCCCCTTTGGGTTTTCAATGGGGACTGAGTTGTTGAAGACGATGCCCCACAGCAGCCACACTGACTTCCCGATGGTGAACGTGGGCCCACCAGGAGCTGAGAAACACAAAGGAGACAGTCAGACAGGCTGCTTCTGTGAAGAAAATGGAGATGTCTCTATTATCACGGGGCTCTGTCTGTAATTACTTTAAAGGAGTGGTTCAAAGTAACTCCAAGCCTCATGTCTGAGGAGATAGTGCTGGAGGGATAAATAAGGACAGATAAACTCCAGAAACAAACACCGATTATCATGGGGCTTTTATAGATGATAGAAAAAGTAGAAAGTGGTATTGACAAACGCAGATTCTGTGGTTTAATTTGCCTGGCTTTAAAGATTTAAGCATCAATCCAAGAACAAAACTTACATTAAATTTGTTTGTGGTGCTTGAAGCATACAAATTTAATTTATAAAGCTAACAAAAACATGGTTTCCAAGAAACAATATCTCTGCTTCTGTAAATGTCAGCAAAAAATTAAGGCAAAGGAATGTAGAATTATTATATTCTTATTTATAACAGCTATTGATAATGTTAGGCTAGGTTTAGGTGCCACGTAACACCACTGAGGTTAAGGAAAGATCCAGACTTGATGTAAACTATGGTTTGTTTGAGGTCATTGCACAACAACTGTCACAGAATTATGAAAGAAATGTCGATACAAGTTAACATTAGTATTATTAGTATTAGTACTATAGACCAGTGGTTCTCAACTGGTCAGGCATGAGGTTTGAAAATATAATGGGAGAAAACATGATTAAACAAAAAGAAAGGCCAAAAAATGTGTTTGAAAAATACATCATGCCAAAAGCCCTGGAAGAACACACATGCATTTTCCTAATAGAGCATCGACATTCTGGTAATATCTTGAGGAATTGTCTTGTTATTTTGGGAAAGCTAGCTTTGTTATCCTGAGAAAAGGAGATGAATATATTAAAATCTTGAGAAAATGACCAAAATTAGCTTGTTATCATAAGAAAATCAGACTTTTCCCCAGACATTTTTTTCTAGGCACACCTTCATGACCCACTGGAAACAGCTCTGCAACCCACTTTTGGGTTCGACCCACCAGTCTAGAACCACTGCTGTAGACTGTATTAAGTATGGACATAATCTCAGTGACATTATGTATTTGTTTCTGAAGATGTGTTATGAAGCCAAGTGACGATGGTCTCCATACTGGAAACTCTGTGTCAGCTTTACTTTCAGTCAATGTAGAAAGAAGCAAAGAAGCAAAGATTTGGAGTTGAGGCAGGTCTTAAGCCTGAAACAGATACAGGGTGTCTGCCAGCAGTCAGTCAACTCAGCCATGCCAACATGTACAGTGGTGTGAAAAAGTATTTTCCCCCTTTCTGATTCCTGAGGTTTTTGCATATTTATCATATTTAAATGTTTCAGATCATCAAACCAATTTTTATATTTCACAAAGACAACCCAACTAAATAGAAAATGCAGTGTTTGGATGATTATCTAATTTTTTAAGGGGAAAAAAATCCAAACCTATCTGGCCCTGTGTAAGAAAGTACTTGCCCCCTGAACCTAATAACTAGTTGTGCCAAAATTGGCAGCAATAACTGAAATCAAGCATTTGTGATAACGGGTGATGAGTGTTTCTCATCACTGTGGAGGAATTTTGACCCACTCTTCTTCACAGAATTGCTTTAACTCAGCCATATTGGAGGGTTTTCCAGCATAAACTGCTTTTTAAGGTCACACCACAGCATCTTAGTTGGATTTAAGTCCGGACCCCTTAATTTAGTTTTTCTTGAGCCATTAAGAGGTGGACTGCAGGTGTATTTTGGGTCATTGTCCTGCTGCATAACCCAAGAGCGCTTGAGGGCACATATTGATGGCCAGACATTGGCCTTCAGGATTTTCTGGTAGACAGCAGAATTCATTGTTCCATCAATCACAGCAAGCGGTCCAGGTCCTGAAGCAGTAAAGCAGCCCCAGACCATCACACTGACACCACCATGTTTGACTGTTGGCATGATGTTCTTTTTATCAAATGCTGTGTTATTTTTATGCCTGATGTAACGGGACTCAAACCTTCCAAAAAGTTCAACTTTTGTCTCGTCAGTCCAAAGAATATTTCTCCAAAAGTCTTGGAAAATGTGAGATGAGCCTTTGTGCTCTTTTTGGTCACCAGTGGTTTTGGCCTTGGTACTCTCCCATGGGTGCCATTTTTGCCCAGTGTCTTTCTTATGGTTGAGTCATGAACACTGACCTTAACTGAGGCCATTGAGGCCTGCAAGTTTTCGGATGTCGTTCTAGGTTCTTTTGTGACCTACTGGATGAGTCGTGGTTGCACTCTCAGAGTGATTTTTGTTGGCCGACCACTCCTGGGAAGGTTCACCACTGTTCCTTGTTTTCTCCATTTGTGGATAATGGCTCTGGCTGTGGTTTGCTGGAGTCCCATAGCCTTAGAAATGGCTTTGTAACCTTTTCCAGACTGATAGATTCCACTCACTTTGTATTTTTATTTGTTCTTGAATTTCTTTGGCTTGTGGCATGATTTTTTTTCTTTTTGAGATCTTGTAGCCTACTTCATTTTGTCTGACAGTTTCTATTTAAGTGATTTTTTGATTCAACATATCTGGCAGTAATCAGGCCTGGGTGTGGCCAGTGAAACTGAACTCAGCTTTCCAAAAACTGTGGTTAATCACAGTTAACTCATGATTTAACAAGGGGGGAAATTACTTTTTCACACAGGGCCAGATAGGTTTGGATCCCCCCCCCCCTTAAAAATTAGATAATCTTTCAAACACTACATTTTCCATTTACTTGGGTTGTCTTTGTGAAATATAAAATGATGATCCGAAACATTCAAGTGTGATAAATATGCAAAAACCTCAGGAATCAGAAAGGGGGCAAATACTTTTTCACACCACCGTATATTTTCCGCTTGCTATCAGAGGTTACAGTAAGTGGCTGTTTTACACAACAGCAACATTTTATGAATAAAAATCAAAAGTTGACTGAGGGGGATGAATTTAAACTCACACACCACAAACTGAGGAAAAACCAAACAAGGTTAAGAACATAACTTCCCGTCCCACGGTCAAGGTCACCCCATTGTAGAGGTCTTTAACTGATGAGTCCAAAATGCCCCACCATAGAGGTTTGCAGTCAGATGCCTCTCCACTGGAAGTGTGTCTAGAGCACTGTGCAACACCATGAAGCCTTGAGCAGTTGTTTCGAGAGGGCACAACATCAACAGGAGAACTACAAGTTCATGCTGAAACTGTTTGAAAACAGTGGATTATTTTACCTTTCTGGGGTTGATTTGCCGTTCAATTTCAACATGATTTCATGATTTATTTCTACTGCCATGGGTGGGTACATTATGAAGCTAAAAGGTTAAAGATTGCTCCAACTGATGTGTGGTATCATGTAAAATTCTGTGGTTTTCCACCTCAAAAGTTAACTTCTCATCAACAGTGCCGTAGAAGCTCTGCGACCCACTGACCGACCAGTGACTGCTCCTGCAGGATCAGTAGCAATATTGATTTAGTGATGATTTATGATCAGGAGTTTGTGTATTGTGTTGAATTTTGAAGTTGACCAGATACTTTGCATGTTTAACAGCTGTTTGGATCGATCTGCTCTGTTTACTGATGTGGTTTGACAGTGGCCCACGCTAAAAATAGACAGGAGATTTGCTCCATATTGCACTTTGTGGATGGATCACGGTGCAGCTTGTGTGTGGAAACTGGAGATTAACCTAAATATATTTCTTTACAAAGTTATGGTAAAATTAAGAAAGGATATGGCCAATTAATATACCAGATTTGTCAAAAAGCAAGCGTTTAAGGGGAACTGATCTCCCTTGTCTTTTCAACTGTGAAGTTTCTTGGTCTACAGCTGCTGCTAATACCTTTACATTTTCTTTAATTTCCTTGATGTTTCCATAAAACTGAAATTCTTAGGCATACCACACTACTCAAAAATATTTCATGGATACTATCAAGGAAAGCAGATAACCTAGCATCAACAAATACTGGTGAGAGGTGCTCTGACACTTGAGGTTGTGTGCACCGCCAGCCAGAGTGTCTGCTTTGGGCATAGGCCTTACTATGGAGATATGGACATAATGCTTACATGAGGCTACTTTTTCAGAAGATATTGTAGCTCTACTCCTCAGGTAATACCTCTTGTTTAATATATACTGATTGTTTTAAAAAATTCCAAATCAAGTGAAATAAGTTCGCCATGAGTGTATTCATGAGCCATTTCTTTCCATTCTGCAAACTTCCAAACAACTGAACAGTTTCACACCTTCACCCTGTTTCCATCGCTCTCTGCCACCATTGCTCATGTGAAGCAACGGAGGGTGCCGCCATCATCAATCACACTTCGATTAGCGTGGCGACGACCGCTAATTAAAACAGGAAAATGACCTTTCGGACCTGGAGACGAGGCACGCTCTGTCAGCACCAGCATTCTGGGATTGATTAGCCCTCTCCCCAAAATCCTGTTGAGGAACTTGAAACGTTACAGAACGTGCAGCCTGGGGTGGATTTAGCAGGCTGAACACAGGCTTAATGTGCAGCGCTTTACACAATGCTAATTAAGGACATATCATGGATTTTCAGTTCAAATGTTCTGGTTACTAAGTTAGACAAATATTTAAACTTATTTTGTTTTGTAACCCCCATAAATCAGGAAACGTAAAAAAAAAAATTATAAGGATGACAAAATCTATTCATTTGAGAAAATTTGGATGAATATAGAAAGTGTTTTCTGACAATCAAGTTTTACTTTGTTGGGAATACAAATAATATCATTATCCTGATATGTTGTGTGTTTTTATTACAGTAGATTGGGCTGTATGTTAATATAAGGTTTGCATATCTATTAATTAGGGCCCAAGCACCAAGGGTGTGAAACTGAAGTCATTATTATTATACTTATTATTATTATTATCATTATTATTATTATTATTATTATGTCCAAAGAAACACTCTTTTGGGGCTTTAACATGCCCCAAAACTCACCAAACTTTCCTCAAAA
Organism: Cheilinus undulatus; assembly: GCF_018320785.1. Classification (NCBI taxonomy): domain Eukaryota; kingdom Metazoa; phylum Chordata; class Actinopteri; order Labriformes; family Labridae; genus Cheilinus; species Cheilinus undulatus. Next base: position 29,651,175 of record NC_054884.1, on the reverse strand, counting down.
TTTATCCCCAGTGGAAATTTTGGTATTCTGGTGCTTGCAGGCTAGTCCATCACCCAAGGGCCCTATGGTGGCCCCAAACGTGAGATGTGGGACTAGGTAGGAGCTACATGCATGAAAATGGGTACACATATGTATCAGGTCAAGAAAAAAAAAGTCTCCAGAGCCCATCCTCTAAATTTTACAGAAAACACACTACAAACAGCTAAAGGTCAAATTTTGGCCTTTTTTCGCCAGTGGATAGGTTGCACATAATAACAAACTTGTTCGAGAAATTTTATCACATTTACTCCATAATTATTTTGCTTATTCTAGACAAGCCTCTGGCCTTCATTAGGGCCATAAAGGAACAAATTGCAAAAATAGTCTACTGATTTGAAAACAGATATCTTAAAAATTAAGCCCTCTATTCTGTAGATTCTATGCACGTGAGACGCAGAGGTGGTCATGCAGGCAGTATGAAAGCCTTGACATGTTAGCATTAAAGTCAAAATAAAACTGCTATGCATCCAGATTGAAAAAAGCACAAGAGGGCAGAGTAACATCAGCAGCAAAGAAACTGAAACATAAGAAACAAAGGCGCAGTGGTGGGGGGTAAACTGGCACCAATACTGTCTCTGGTAAATTCTGCATTGAGCTGTAGAGCCAGCAAGAGGCATAACTGATGCTGCCGTTAGTGTAGCAGAGTGATATGTGACAGACAGCAGCTAAGGGTGAGCCTAGTCATCAGAATCTTTTGCTTTAGCATTACAAGCAGCTGGGTAACTACCCAAACTAGACTCACATGTGCCATTATAAATATCATGCTGGCAACAGGTGGTGTTGCAGCCTTTGTTGGGACACAAAAGGCCAGCCTCATTTCCACCTCTTTGTTCTTGTCTGTTTGAAAGTAAGGTGGAGATAATATTTCAAGTAAGGCAATCATCATCATTTGGTATCATCAAAAATAACACAACTTCCTACATGAGAAATTTCATGATGCAAGTTTTTGTACATGAACATTTCAATGGAAAGAGCTGAGAAATATGGGTATTACTGGAATATCTGTACTTTCTTGCCAACATTCCCTTTCTTTTCTCAACCCTCCCAGTAAAAGTAAATCAAGAGTTTAAAAACTCACATTTAGCGCTGACCAGGCTGCGGTTGTAGCCGACTGGACTGAAGTACTCAAACACAAACACTGTCACCGCCACCACAGTCAGGCACATCACAAACATCATGACCCACACTGCTGGGCTGTAGGGCTCTGCAGGAGGAGGAGGAGAAGAGGAGGAAACAAACATAAAGGATTAAAGTTAGTCCCTTTTATGCTTTCTGCCTCTAAACCCCAGCCTGTGATGAGAGTCACCATATGTAACAGGAGGATAACTGGACAAAAAAGAGGCGACTGGTGAGAAAATGCAAAGACAGAAAATTCACTGTTTGGGATTTTGTGCTGAATTTTCTTGTTTGGGGTTTGGGAAAGGAGATTTAGGTGTGTGTGCGGCAAGTAAGGGGATTTTGTTGTAGGCTACAGTTATCGACAGGATGAAAGCTTAATGGGAAGTTTCCTGAAGTGTCTGCAGAGATGGAACTTGTTTAAGTAGGCCATTCTAGGAAACAGGAGATGGTGCCATGGCCGACATGTACTGTACATCAAACTCAAGCATAATGGATGTTATTATGAGGTAAGATTGAATCAGAATGGAAGGAAAAGAAGCTGTTTGTTTTTTCTCACCAAGAAAGGCAGATGGGGAAACAGTCCCATTGCTGCGGGCAACCATGACGCTGATGCCTGTCTCTACAAACGGCACAGAGAAGTCGATGATTTCTGAGCGCTCCTCATTGATAGTGAGAGAGCCGATGGCCATATCGGCTCGTCTATACACAACCTGAGGGATAAAAGACAGATAATAGAGTCAAACACAGTACAAGCTCAATGACGCATCGATTGTAAAGAAGTGTAAAATCATCCTGTCATGCGTTTATCCTACATCTGTACCCAAATATTTTTGGTGTCTGTTGAATTCTGTAAAACAGATCTGAACTAGTGGATTTTAGCACTACAAAATCTGCTTCCCAGCCTCCCAAAGGACAGGCTGCTGGTTTAAAGAGAAAAAAAAATCTGAATTTCATGAGCAATTCTTTTTGAAAATTGATGTCACAATGCTGCAAACACTCCAAAGTAAGGCGTGACTCTAATAAAAGCTGTCAGCAGAGATATGAAAATTATTTTCCTCATCATTAGAGCATCCGGTGAGAAAGAATGCTGCATCTCAGGAGTGCTCACATCCAAGCATGCTTTTCTGAAAAGCAGGAATTTTGCAGAGAGGAATGTGCTTTTTTTTTCTTAATAAATGGAGAGCACACACACACACACACACATATCCGATACAGGCAAAGAAAAGCGCCTACAGGCACAGAAACACAAGCTAGAAGGCCTCTCCTGAGGAACACCTGTTCAGGGCGTTTTACTTTGAGATGCATCTGTGTTTGATGTGGCTCTGTGTGAGGGAGATAATTGTGTATTAGTGCCATATGTATATGCATGGCCCCACACCAATGACCTAGATAAAACCCATCAAAGAAACTCTATCTGCCATGCAATTTAGTCTCACTAAAGACAATAAGCATAAAAAGTATTTGAGTGAAGAGGATGGGAGTCTGGTGTAAAGTCCTTAAGATCAGGAGACGTTACATCTCTGTGTGTGAAAACTGGAACATGAATTTTCATTTCACACTTAAAAATGAGATTGTATGATAAAAAAAAAGTTGGATACAAAGCTTATTTTACAACTATTTCAACTATTGAGGAGCAAAACAGAGAAAACACTTGAGTCTTGACTTGATAACACAGCGTGTTTTAGCCATTAGTTGAAGTGTTACTTAAGGAGTTTGAGAACAAGGTGGAGAGAGGAACACATAATCCTCTGACTGGCCTGAAAAAGAAAAAAAAAATACAAACTAGTTTTCACACTTTTCCTCTTAATGAGGCTTGATTTGAAGGTAATTTGAAAGATGCTCTCATTGTGAGATCAAACCCAAGATTTTGCTGTTGGCAGTTTTGTTGCTTTTCTGTTTCTGTTTTGTTGGGGGTTTCTGTTGGACTCTAAACCAGAATTTGAATCAGCATGTCCACAAAAATTCAAAAAAAAATCTGTAGAAATGGTTTCTCTTTTTGGCGCTAGTGGCCTAGCAGTGAGGTCGCACTCCACATACAAGCTACAATCCTTTAAGCAAACTGCCTAGCTCCAGTCTGATTGCATTCTCTTTCTTCCCCTTTTTCAAAATTGAACAAATCCACCTTTCTGTCCATAAAAGTCATACAAAGCTAAAGATAAGACATAGAAAACAAAGCTTCCAGAATCAAATCTTAAAATTCTTATTTGTTATTTTTTCTCTTGTGCTTAACCTGCAGTTTTTCTCATAGTCCGTGTACACAGCGTTCAGTCCCTGCCATGGACTCCAGGTCTTTGAGGTGGTCAAAATGCTCTACAAAATCACAGGCACTGCTCAAAGTTAACTGATTGATTTGTTTAAATTTAGGACTTTTAAAAGGCTCAGTCAATTCTGGATTAACCTAGCCATCCACATTTCAAGGAATTCTTGTTCCTCCCATGTGACTTTTTTGTGTCAATTTACTGCTATTGTTTTTCTTTCTGATGTCTTTCTCATTCAATTCTTTTTATTCCAATAATTTGTGGGATTCTTTGTGTGGTACTGCTCGCTATGAAGCTAATCACCCCTTAGAGATAGCTAAGACATCTTTGATCCTTGTATTTCCACAGAACGCGCTATGATTCGTCCCCAGCACATGCCAGAGGCTCCACTCTCTCTGGTCCACTCAAGTTTATGTTTGCCAGCACATATCAATCTGTGCAGAGCTGATCAATCCAACTAGAAAGTCAGACACAAGAACACACAGAGCACACAGTGTACAGGCTGCTGGTTGATCATCCTGTTTACCAACATTATGCCAAAACAGGAAGCCAATGAACAGTAACTCAGCCTTGGAATGTCAAAGTCAAAGTTATGTGCATTTTTTATGTTGTTTTCTTTACAGGTTCTTTGCAGATGATGTCACAGAGCAGCCAAGAACACATGTTGGGGGCCAAGTAGTGATTTCACACTTAAGTACACTTCTTTTTGACCTGGCTTAATAGCCAAGTAAATCAGTTAACCTGTGGAAAAAAATTTTTTTTTTGTAAAGCGTGACAGTCATACTCAATTTAAGTGGATATCTTCTGATGATAATTGCAGCATACAGGTCTATTTATTGCTGTAAAGCACTGGCTTTCCACCATTCCCATTAATTTCTACAGGCTGCCCCACTTTCTGACTCCAAACAGACATTCCGGATCATGTGACTGCAAACAACCTATTCCCATGTGAGCTTGCAAACTCGTAACCCAGCTGCCCTTGAACTGCACTGTGCTGAACATCAGAAATGGATCCTGTGGAAATTGCAGGTAATTCACAATGAAAGTAAGTTTCTCTTTAAAAGTAGTTCTTTGATTTCCTCGTTTTTAATTTATTCTCTTGTGGCATGTTTTTGTTTAACAAACTGAGCAGAAGATAAAGAAGAACGCAGTGTTACTAAATACAAATTACAGCAGCCTGCTTAACAAAAATAACCATTAATTTAATTGTGGGCCCAAAGCTACACTTATTCCTGGTAGATCTGTGGATAAACATTTTACGAGAACTTGCTCAATAAATTTTCTGGAGTTGGACAACATGAAACACAAGCTGCTGCATTCAGGGACTCGGTCTCACCTCCCCGATCATGCCATTCCACCTCCCCCCAACCAGCTTTCCATGTTTCCCGTTGGTGACCAGGTAGAGGTCGTAGGAGAACTTGATGGTGCGGGAAAGCTTCTTCAGGATGTCAATGCAGAAGCCTTTGCAGCAGAGTTTGGTGTAGGACTCTGAGTGGCCAATGATGCTGTCAAAAAGAGAGGAAAAGAAGAGACATAAGGAAATTTAGAATTGTTTAAACCTTTTCTGGCAGCTAAGTTTGTTTTTATTTTTGGACTTAAGTGCTTGTTGTTTTAACGGTGAGTGATAAACATTTTTACGCTCTCAGTGGCCATTGTCTACAGCAGAGAAGTGAAGGGCAGGCTATGGCTGGTTCATTAGCTAAAATCAATGTGTGTTAACAAGGCGTCTGTCAGAGAGACGGCGGAGACGCCTGGAAATTTCCGTACACACAAAGAGACTGTGTGAGAGTGGATGGTTGAGCGACTGTGATGGCCTCTAATCAAAGGCCATTAAGGTGTGTAGCATGTGAGGGACGTTTACTTCCTCTACGTGGCCTCGCTGACTAATGGGGTGAAGAAGAGGAAGTGAGCGAGAGGACAGGAAGCGTTAAAAAAAGATGGTGCAATAGAGGACAACGAAGGCGAAAGCAAACAGATTGAAAATGGAGTTGCAAACTTTTTTTTTCATTTTTCTATTAATGCAGCTGGAGGCCGGAAATCTACAGGGTCTGAATCATGCTGCGTATGTGTGATTGAGATAACTGCAGCATGTCAATGAGTCAGCATAAGAGCTGCCACGTGATGAAATAAGAGCATGTGAGGGAATAAATGAGCAGAGGATTGAATGAGAAGAAGTCAAGGGAGTAATTAACATTCAGGTTGAGTGTTTTCAACAGATCTTTTTAGACAAATTTTAAGTGTTTTTGAAGGCCTCACTTCTTTCATAGGAGTCAATAGCGCTGATAAATGCAGCCTTAATTAATTGCTGCAGGAGCTGGCCACCTGTCGCCATTATACACACTCCGCTGACAATACGCACACACACTCAAACACACCTAAATTGGGCCGTCTCCCTCCGCCACTCACACAAACACACGTCGTACAGTATCCTTAGAGGATTAGCAGCAGTTGTGTTGTGTGTTGTTCTTCACAAAATGCCCAGAAACTAGTGCAGCGTGGAGGGAAGCACCATAAGGGATTTAGACCAGAGAGAGTGAGTTAGTGAGAGAGAGATAGAGCAACAGAGAGAGAGAGGAGGATTCTCAGGTGAACGGCAGACAGGAGACACGGGCGAAACAACAAGACAAGGCCTGACAGGGCTGCAGCTTTAGATTGGAGGGAAAGGAGGGCAGGAGCAGAGCTGAACAGATGGAGGAGGAGGACAGAGAAGAGGAGGAGGAAATTTGAAATTACCACCACTGTGATCATACGCACACGGATGTTAATGTTAGTCATTGGGCTACGTTCAAGGTTCAAGGTTATGGTATAATCATTATAACCTAAAAAGGTACATTTGCTGTGCAAACAGGAGTTTCAGCGCAGCAAATAACACAACACTGATTCACAATTCAGGACACACTCAGATAAAATACAATTAAAATTAACATTAGAATTTTTAAAACAAACATTGATGATTAAAACCAAGTCATGATAAAGTGCTTCTGAAGACACCTATTCCAAGGAATACATATTCAGTTAAAGTGAATCCTCTTGAACTAGTTAAGAAGTGATACAGCTGCAGGTACAAAAGAGTTCCCTTTAGGAGCAACAAAGAGACGGCCAGAGCCAAGAAGTTCAAACTGAGAATTTAAAGGGCAAAGACAGTCAGAACAGAGCTGGCCTTACATTGCAGCTGTGAAGTTTAAAGAGCTGATAGGTTGAGTCTGTTTGGCTCACATGTAAGCTTACATGGCCGCTAAACAATAGTTAAGAGCATGTCTGCTATGTTTGATGTCATGAACAATTTCGTCCCTATAAACAGAAAAAAACATAGACAAGAGACGACTGCAGAAATATGTTTATCTCTTGCTCTCCTGTTTAAAGCTTTGTGCTTAAACTGTTTTATTGTATTCAGCATGTCTCCCTGCTTCACAACTTGAAATATGAATTTATTTATTTGATTTTGAATGACAACAAGCAAAAGAATGAAATGATGCAGGACACGGTAAACTGCAAAATATGCAATGAAAACAGTGTTATATTAGTTTTTGATTGGCACAATATACATTTTATGGACAAAAGTATTTGGCCACACCTTTTCACAGGTGTATAAAATCAAGCAACTAGCAATGCAATCTCCATTTGCAAACGTGATACAAAATGGGTCATTCTGAAGAGCACAGTGACTTCAAGCATGATATTATGGATGCCACCTTTGCAATAAGATGTTTCATGAAATTTCATCCCTTGTGGATATTCTATAGTCAAATATATGTGATTATATAAGATAGTGGAAGCATTTAGGAACAACAGCAACTCAGCCATGAAGCAGAAGACTACGTAAAATCGCAGAGGTGTGTAAAGTAATTTACATCAACATTTATCTAAGCACAGAAACAGTGCAGTGAAAGCGTCATGGAATGGGTTGCCCACAGCCGAGCCGCTGCGTCCAAGCCTCACATCACTAATTTCAATGCCAAACTTTGGATAAAGCAGTGTAAAGAACACTGACACTGGACTGTGACTCTGATTCTACTCGCTCTGTTCAATATAATCGGCACCTCACAGGGCATTTTTACTCAAGAGAAACCCAACATTCTGTTTCCATTCATATATTTCTCCTAATAAAGGGAAATGCACTTAAAAAGGCACTTCTACATTAATGCTACAAGCAGTCCAAGAATGTGCATGCGCTCTCGTGTCACTTCCAGCACTCATATATATTCTGAGAAGTAAAAAGCAGAGATGGACTGAGCTGGGCAGTCTGTTCTCGTCATATTGTTTTATTGTTTTGGTTTAAAGTCTACTGGAGTCAGAATTTTACGTACTGTTTATTCAAGGTTGGTAACCACTGCCCTACTTAATAAGGTTGAAAACAAGCCAAGCCACTTAAAAGCTGAGAGTTAAAAAGACTCAGGACTATTATAGCAGGCACACATTTCTGAACTCTTCCCGAGGTAAAACAACAATATTCTGTATCAAAGAAAAATACATAATTAACCTTTTTTGCTAGTTTGGCAAATACTGCATCTTCTATTCCCTTAGTTGCTGGGCTCTGCAAACAAATCAATTTGTTTAGAAGGTGGGATAAGTGCACACACTAAAACAAAAAGTGTTCCTTTAACTCAAAGTCCAACCCACAAACAGAAGAGGTGTAAAACATATTTTTGCAGTGCTATGGTAAGTATTTCATTGAAATGTCATCATGTTCCCAATCCAAATGTTAAGCTATATTGTATACATGATGCCCCAAGTATGTTACCATGCAAATATTACAGCATTATGAACATGTAGTTCAAGTCATTCCAAAACCTTGCAAACAGTAAGCTGCTGGAAGGCTAAAATGGAAGTAAAACACACTTTCTTTTGTGTAAAAACAATTATGATTTTTAAACAAAATACCATTAAGTCATTCGGCAAGTTTGTGATTTAATTGCCTTAAAACTCCAGTTCCCATAATGCTAAAAACTTTGCAGGACTTTGCAAGGGGAAAACATGTGACAAAGACTGTGCTTGTGGGAAGCATTTTTTAATTTGATTACAGTAAGTCAAGATGATTACAAGTACGTACTCTACAGTTCTCAGGGGAGCTGCAGTTTTTCTGAGCACTCTAATTGTTGTGTGACTTTTTTGTAATCCAAAAGCTTTTCATTTTGTATTCTATGGTCTGTAGATGATACTGATTTATCTTCAAATATGCAGGGCAAACCCACAGATGTGCTGTTTTTTCCCTAAATAAAGATCAATGGGTGAAATGGTGGATAAGAAATAGAGAAATAGTACCGAGTTAAAGGAGCTATCTGCTCTAAGGCTGGCAGAGACATGACGTCACAACCTCAGCAATTTTCTTACAGCCTCTGATCTTGTGGTTTCAGGCTTTCCAACAGATTTTAGACCCAAGTGGGAGGTATTTCCTCCTGTTCAGCAACAGAAGCATTACTGCAGTCTGCCACTGATCTTGGGCGATCAGGCCTGACTCATAGTTCAATCTTAAGTACTGAAAAGGCTGAGGTCAGGACTCTGTGTAGTCCACTCAGGGAAACTCTCAAATCTCAGGGTCTATGTGAAAAAATACACAACCACTGCTAAAGCTTCGAGTAATACTCAGGAGCTGAAACTTAACATTTTACTTTAATTAGTCCTAAAGGACCCAGACCTTTCGAAACAGCTCCAGACTGTGGAGCATACTAAAGTACTTTCAGCCTGGTATCCCTCTGAATGATCCTAATACTCAACAGGTCTCCAGTACACAGTCTTAACAGATTTGTGAAGGAACTTGTGAAAAAAAGTAGGTCAAGGAGTTATATTGGCATGTAGCTAACTTTCCTTTACAAATATACAGTAGGTGCGTCTAAACTATACCCAAACTGCATGCTATGCCCCAATTCAGGAGCTGCATCTTTAGAAGTCGCATTTGAATACTGATAGAGAAGACCATTCAAGAGCTGAGCCAAGCTGGTCCAAAGCTAAGAGCAGGGACAGTTGATGGTGCAAACTGGGAATCCTGAGACCACCAGACTATCTTACAGGCAATGAAACCTTGGACCTTTCAACAATGCTATCCCTGAATTAAGACACAGCTACAGACTATTGCCAAAACCAAGATATTTTCATTACTGTAACTTTAGTAACTATGCAGATATCGTAAATAATAATATTACCACCTTGAATGCTAAAAAACACTTTTAAAACACAGGGCTCTGAAAATATCGACATGCTGCTAATGGGTTTAAGACACTGAAAGCTTCAACATACTCTCTGCCTTAGCTTTGGTTCCATAACTGAGGGTTCAGGGTCTCTCAACAACACACACAATGGATCTATCTGATGACAAACGGTAAATCCATCTGCTTTGCAAAAAAAAAATGATATGTTTTCATGTCTTTTTGAACAAAACATGTAAACATTCACAGAGCAGGGTGGAAAAAGTGTGTGAACCTTTGGATTTAATAACTGGTTGACCCTCCTTTGGCAGCAGTAACCTCAACCAAACGATTCCTGTAGTTGCAGATCAGACCTGCACAACGGTCAGGAGGATTTTTGGACCATTCCTCTTTACAAAACTGTTTCATTTCAGCGATATTCTTGGGATGTCTGGTGTGAATCGCTCTCTAGAGGTCATGCCACAGCATCTCAATCGGGTTGAGGTCAGGACTCTGTCTAGGCCGCTCCAGAAGGCGTATTTTCTTCTGTTGAAGCTATTCTGTTGTTGATTTACTTCTACGCTGTGGGTCGTTGTCCTGTTGCATCACCCATCCTCTGTTGAGCTTCAGTTGGAGGACAGATAGTCTTAAGTTTTCCTGCAAAATGTCTTGATAAACTTAGGAATTCAGTTTTCTGTCAATGACAGCAATCCGTCCAGGCCCTGAGGCAGCAAAGCAGCCCCAAATCATGACGGCCCCTTTACCATATTTCACAGTTGGGATGAGGTTTTGATGTTGGTGTGCTGTGCCTTTTTTCCTCCACACATAGCGTTGTGTGTTCCTTCCAAAAAAATCAACTTTGGTTTCATCTGTCCACAGAATATTTTGCCAGTAGTGCTGTGGAACATCCTGGAGCTCTTTTGCAAACTTCAAACGGGCAGCAATGTTTTTTTTTTGACAGCAGTGGCTTCCTCCGTGGTGTCCTCCCATGGACTCCATTCTTGTCTAATGTTTTACATATTGTAGATTTGTCAACACAAATGTTGGCATGTGCCAGAGACTTCTGTAAGTCTTTAGCCCACACTCTAGGATTCTTCTTCACCTCATTGAGCATTCTGCGCTGTGCTCTCGCAGTCATCTTTACAGGATGACCATGCCTAGGGAGAGCAGCAACAGTGCTGAACCTTCTCCATTTGTAGACAGTCTGTCTTACCGTGGCCACATGAACAACAAGGCTTTTGGAGATACTTTTGTAACCCTTTCCAGCTTCATGCAACTCAACAATTCTTCATTGTAGGTCTTCTGAGAGCTCTTTGTGCCAGGCATGGTTCACATCAGGCAATGCTTCTTTAGAACAGCAAACTCAAAACTGGTGTGTGTTTTTTTTTATAGGGCAGGACAGCTTTAACCAACACATCCAATCTCATCACATTGATTGGACTCCATGTTGGCTGACTCCTGGCTCAAATTAGCTCTTGGAGAAATCATTAGCCTAGGGGTTCACATACTTTTTCCACCCTGAACTGTGAATGTTTACATGTTTTGTTCAAGAAAAACATGAAAACATATCATTTTTTGTGCAGTATTTGTTTAAGCAGACTGTTTATCCATTGTTGTAACTTAGATGAAGATCAGAACACATTTTATAACCAATTTATGCATAAATCCAAGAAATCCCAAAGGGTTCACATACTTTTTCTTGCAACTGTATTTACAATCAGTCAATCCTGATTTGTATAGTAACAATTTATAGAACATGTTATGCCAATAAAAACTTCTCCTCCATGTGCAATGTTTTCTCATGAGTTTTTACTTTACACATGAGCTTGTTGTGCATGTGCAAAGCTAGTGAGTTAGCAGCATTAAAATCGTCATTATGTTTAATTTTTGGACATGAGGGACGAGAACATCATAGTGAAATGTAGTGTTCATTTGAACGAGGTATGCCACATTACCTACAGCCTGTGCGTAATACTGCATACCTATATATGTTGGTTGGCAGATTGTTATTCTATAAAAGAGCCATAAAGGTTATTATGTGTTATTCTTTATCAGGCTGCAGAGTTATAGATTATTGGTCTTAAACCTGGCTGTAGAAATATGTGTCCACACATTCACAAGCAGGTACAGCAGCGAGTGCTCCATTAGTTACATAACAATGTAAAGAATTACGTTTCCAATTATGTAGCTAAGTGAATTAACAAGTTACTTTAAATGTTACACTACCCAATGCTGATTGTACGGTATCGTATGTTTAACCATCACCATCTGGCCTATGTGTTTTGTACCATTAAATCGGTTAACCAACATTATAAAACTGGGATTCTGTGTGTAAATTCTTGGTGTAGACAGGCTCACTTAGAGTAAGTCATCATCCGTCTAAAGAAAGGGTTTTTAATGAGCCACGCAAGAAGTTTTAATCACACTAAACATCTGCTCTGCAAGGAAGCTGTTCTGACCGCACGAGATTAACTGATTTATACAGCAGCGGTCTTCTCTCTCTCTTTATGTCTTCCCATTTGTTGGTCAGCGTCCAAATAATGGGACATGCCAGCCGGTGAGAGACATTGTTAAAGAGGAACAGAGGGAGGGTAGGACAGGATAACACTGTGCCATGCTATGACAGATGTCCTCATGTCCGAGAGATAAATCTTCTTTACTGGCAATCAATGTGCCATCGCACCCAACAACGGCTGCTACATATCTCCCTAATTAACGTGCCAACCATGGTCAGCTCTGCAATCTGCATAACAGATACATACCACGGACAAACACTCACTCACACAAACACAAACACACAATCGAGTGAGTGTGAGCATGGTATTAACAGGCTTTATTGTTTGTTTTCTCTTCTCTCCATAATGAAAGGGTGATTAATTTGAGCATATTATCCTGTAATTAATGTCTAATAATTCAAAACTGGGAACAGTGGTAAATGTGCCACATACAACATATTTCCACCAAGTAGTCCAGTGTAGTTCAGTTGAACTGGGCTTATTGCACCAAACCATACCAAGCTGTACTGAACCAAGTCAGACCGACTAGTGGAAACACACCTGTGATTGGTATCAAAATATAACACTCTTGGATAGAAGTAGCTGTCCAGCAGTCCTGGAGTGATTTTTTATTTGCTTTTATTGCCTTGAAATTTTAGATGCAAACAATGAAGCAGTCAGTTAGCCTTGCTGAGCATTCAGATTGTAAACGAGGGAAGAACAGGAAGCAAACCAGTACGTCTTGTGGTTGAACAAATCAAACAAGTTAGGATGATTTATGTTCGCATAGAGTCAGGCTCATTTTCTGTGTTTTTCAACATATATAAGCAAGAAATAATACTAATTATATCATAACAAGCACAGAAATAGATAAGTTAAACTAGGGATACACAATTTAGAAAAAAATATCTTACTGCAATTTTGGCTCGTATAGCAAATTTGACATCAATTGCTATATTGATGGGGCTGATCATTCCTCATACTATTCTCATTTTGATGAAGAAAAATAAATACATGAGCAAGAAAAGTAGGATTTTTAAAAAAGATAAAAAATAAAACACACTTGAAAGTTTGAATAATGTGTAAAGCATGAAAAAGGGCAAAAATGTATTAAACTGTTTTTTACACTTTTCAAGTTAAAGAAATATTGCACTGTCTGCGATTTTAAAATTGCAGCATGCCTTATTGGGATTCAATCTAATTTGCGATTAATTTCCCAGCCCTAATACTTAGACCTTTTTTGCCCACACATTGCTACTCTTTCCCTCACTCTACTGTCATAGCACTTATATTTGAATACTCTTAGCTAAAAAAAAATGAAATTAAACACTTAACCACCACAAAACCTACCATACTTCCCTGGTAGTTATATGTCTCCACAAGCTATGGCTACCTTGCCAAACAGTTAAAGTACTATGGGAGGTCAGGAAGGTCTAGGTCCAAAGAAGCTACACTATGATGAGTCACTGTGATCTCACACGAAAAGTGCCAGTGACCTTTGACCTCCAAAATCTAATAAGTTCACCCTCAAGTCCAAGTGCAGGTTTGTACCAAATTTGACAAAAATCCCTTCAAGCAATTTGGAAACATTGTGATCATAGGCACAGAAACCTTTGACCTCCAAACCACAGAATCTAATTACCTAGTTTTTCCTTGCATTAAAATAGAAATTTGTACAAAGTTTAAATAAAAAAACTCAAAGCATTCCCAAGATAATGCATTTACAAGCAAGGGATGAACATGAGGTCCAAAACTTGCTCTCTGATCCATGACTCCAAAAATTGAATCCAATTATCCTTGAGTAAGAGTTGACATTTGTTAACGTCTGAAGGAAATTCCACAAAGCATTCTTGAGATATCACATTCAAAAGGCCTGGATGGACTGATACATATACAAATGTATGCCTCTTCTTCTGGCTGGCAAAAAAAACACCCTTTGATCGGCTGCATATGGTCACATTTTTCCACCAAATATGTGGAAATAAACTTGAATTATCTCAGACCTATATCTCTGTAAACAAAAAGGTATTGTGTGGCCTTTTAGGGAAACAGCAAAACGTCTTCAAAACATGTTTTGTTCCCTTTAGAATGAAGTGAGACTGGAGCACTTTTTCCAAAGTAAAGGGATCCGTGTATCGATGTGTTACACCAATTTGTCTGTAATAAAGTCAGGGGGTTCTTCTGTGGCTTTACAGTTGATATGGTTTCACACTTGACCAAGTTCCTCACTGCAGGTCGCTGACATAACAGCATGAATTCATAGTCAGATAATCAATAACAGGCAGAGAGGAAATCCTCCAGAGAGAATTCAGTTAAAAAATAACAAACCTCCAGAGTGCAGAGAGGAGCAACTGCAGGTGAAAACTGAGGTGAAAGAGTCTTTTGCCAACAGCAACAACATGAAAACCCCCAGCATACGAAACAAATGTGAGCCTTAGGCCATAAAATAAATGACAAAGTCAGCGCAGCAAGGTGTGGTGGGTGTGGTAGGTTAGCTGTCAGGCGCTGACTGACTGTGCTGTCAGCCAAAACATCACAACATGATGTCTGACTTCCTGACAAAACTAGTGAAACAGGTGCAGAACAGGGGGGTAAATGGCTAACAGACAGGCTACAGTCCTCTAAGATGACAGTCTGGGTTCAAGCCCAACGTGTGGCTCCCCTCCAGGAGTGTCGTTCCCTGCTCTCTCCCTGACTTTCTGAGCTATCAACCGCTGTGTCAAATTAGGCAAAAGCCAAAAATTAAAGCCCCAGTAGCCTGACTGTTGTGTCCATGAACTCCAAGTGCAGAGGCTGCTATAATTGAGGCGGACTGTTAAAGTTTAGATCTGGCCCATGGCTCCTTTTCTGCATACCTCTCCATTCTGTCTCCCTACTTTAGGATTCTACCCACAGCCATGTCTCTCAAAGTTCATTTAATGAGAAGCTCTGGAATAAGATGCTGGCCTTTAGTTCATATAGATTTATGTGCTCCTTTTCTATCAAGTGTTCAAGCTCAGGTGTTTTTCTTCCTCCAAAGATGTTTAAATAGGCCAATTTCAGACAAATTTGTTGCAGGGAAGTTGGTTTCCTGCTGTTTATGGGACATTCTCAGAGTTTGTCTGCTGTTGATAAGCAAGCAAATGTCAACAAGTTTCTTTTAACTTTGTTAATACCATATCATTATTCTTTATAATTATGACAAGGCAACATTTTGGTATAGGTATGAAAACTTTGCTTTTGGGAAGCTGTGAAATGATTTTCAGTCCTGCACACAGACCCCTCCTTCTCTGTTTCTCTGCCCTAGTTTAGATCCGAGTAGTCCCTGCAAACCTCCACACTTCATTAAACACGGCGTAATTGTGTGTGCTCAGTGTCTAAGCACTTTAAAAACACACCTCCGGTGTCAAACACAGATCACAGCACGGCAGAAAACAGCCATTAAACAGCCATTAATTCTGTCTACCTGCAACTGGTGCTCATCAGACATGTACAACGTCTTTATTAAACAACCACTGACAACAGTAACACAAGACAGACCTGCCTGAAATCATGGTTTAGCTGATAAAGGTACCACAAGTGTAATTTACAAAAGGCACCTAAACTACATCCGTTTTATGAACAGCACGATAGCAATAATTAGCTTAAGAGTAAAGGCTAGTGTATGTATTTTGAAAAAAAAACAAACAAAAACAAAACAAAAATAACAAAACAGGGGAGCATATTATTACTGGAACACTTTAAAAAGCTAGCTCAATTAGCTTCTATTTGTGCTGTTAAAGATAAACCCGTGCTAGCTTGAAATATCACTCCTTTCTGAGTAATTTCTGAGTAGAATGGGGTAGTATAAGAGGTTTACAAGTGGCAAAAAAATAACAACAGTGTTGGGAAAGTTTCAGATTTCCATCTAAGGAGCCATGGGGAACATGAAATTGCCATAGATTTAGTTGAACCAGCATTGATTTTTGGCTTGCTAGATGACTTTGCAATTTTAGGCTAGAAAAGCAATAAAGTAAACAGTGGCATAACAGCAATGTTTGATCAGTTGGCTGTCATGTTTAACCATACACAGTCCCCTCCAAAAGTACTGGAACTGTGGGCCCAATTCCTTTATTTTTTTTGTAGACTGAAAACATTTGGGTTTGACACAAAAAGATGAATATGAGACAAGAGATCAACATTTCAACTTACACAACTTAGGAGATAGCTTTATTTGTAACGGAACACCAAATTTTTAGGTGATCAAAGTATTGGAACGGAGAGACTTAAAATAGATGAAAGTGAATAAGACTTAATACTCTGTTGCAAATCATTTGCTTGCAATACCTGCATCAACCCTGTGACCCACTGACGTCACTAAACTTTTGCATTGTGACGCTTTCCAGGCTTTCACCACAGCCTCTTTCAGTTATTGTTTGTTTTGGGGGGTTTTCCCCTTCAGTTTCCTCTTTAGCAGGTTAAATTCATGCTCTATAGGGTTTAAGTCTGGAGGTTGACTTTGCTAGTCTAAAATCTTCCACTTCTTGCCTCTGATGAACTCTTGATCAGCTTGGTTGCATCTTTCCTTAAATTGGTAAACAAAATGTTTCTATAGACTTCTGAGCTCATTTTGCTGCTACCACCATGTGTTACATCATCAACGAAGATTAATGAGCCCGTCCCAGAAGAAGCCATGCAAGCCCAAGCCATGGCATGACCTCCACTGTTTCACAGATAAGCTTGTATGTTTGGGATCGAGAGGAGATCCTTTCTTTCTCCAAACTTAAGTCTTTCCATCACTTTGGTAAAGGTTCATCTTTGTCTCATCAGAACATTAATCTTTGTCCCAGAATTTTTTAGGCCTGTCCCTGTACTTTTTGGCAAATTCCAGCCTGGCCTTTCTGTTCTTCTTGCTAATGAGTGGTTTGCATCTTCTGGTGTAGCCTCTGTGCTTTAGTGCATGAATTCTTCTGTGAACAGTAGATGGTGATACCTTCAATCCTGCCCTCTGGAGGTTGTTGCTGATGTCACTAACAGTTGTTTGAGGATCTTTCTTTACAGCTCTCACCTTGTTTCTGTCATCAACGGTTGATGTTTCCTTGGTCTAACCGTTCGACATCCGTTACTGAGTACACCAGTGGTTTCTTGGTTACACCTCTAAATATAAATGCAGTCTGCATAGGCAAAACTCAAATCTGAAACTGAGCGTTCACATTCAGCACTATTACGTGAACAATCAATGTGATAGGACACACCTGGGCAACAAAACACACCTAAATAGGTAGGTTTGAATAAAAGGTGCTCTCTTCTAAGTTGTGTATCAACCCAGATGTAAATACTTGGAAATAAAGCTGACATGTTGATCTCATATTCATCTTTTGATGTAAAAACCAAATGTTTTTAGTCTACAGCAAAAATACAGGAAATGGCCTCACTGTTCCAATCCTTTGGAGGGGACTGTACATTTAGATTCTATAGTTAAAAATTAAATGACCACAGATATGAGAAGTTTGTCAAAAAATATAGGCTTCCCTTTCTTAGTTGTTGAACTGGTAGGGTCTGTTGTTGTTAGCATGCTATCACTATGTGTAAGAACAGGCGCTATATTTTTTCTGACTTGTAATTTGTTCAATTGTCAATAACTAAATAAGATCACAAAACTGTGATTATCTTAGGCAAACAATTTCCAAACCAGTTAAACTCAAATATTATTGCATTTAGTTGACAAGACAAATGTTATTGAGCACTACAACGGCATCACAAACGGCAGCCTTCAATCTTCTTTCCAGGTTAACATCCACATTTCTGTGCTGAATGTTGTTACTCATTGCTGTGGCTGTATAAAAGTTACATGTGACAAAGTCTACAGTACATACAACTTCATCTACATTTTCTAGATCAAATAGTGCTAAATAGTTCCTACAAAATGCTATTGGTGCTATCAATTTATTATTGTTTACATTCTGGTCAGTAAGCCTTATGTCAGCAAGGCTTTGGGAATTAACTCCAGCTACAGTTGCTACTAACTGTGGGTGGCTGCATTATAGAATATAATTTTTTAATGTTTCATTTGTATAACAGGTGTGGATTTAAAAAGCCATTAATCCTGCCATCTGTACCTCTCCGTCTGATTGGACTGCCGTCTGCATGGCACAGTGTTTCGCACACACGTGCCGGTGCCCGGATCCACATTCTCCACCATGACGAACGGATGCTCCTCCAGCGTGGCCACGGTCAGGTGACGGTCATCTGATACTTGTTCTAAGAAGTTGCCATAGCGGGGCCAGACCGGGTAACGAACCTGGAGGATCCCTCGAGCATAGGTACCAACCTGAGGAGAAAAGGTGAAGTTATACGTGGCATATTAAGTTTTTTATAGTTTTAGAAAGTAAATAACCAACCTATGGCTCAGGGATGTTATGATGTCTTGCGACACAATAAAAAGTCAGTACAAGTAGAGACTGGCCAGCCACTTTTTTCAGTCCCAATCTGATTCTGATACTCGTGTACCGCTACCTGATAGACCATTGTTTTTTGGGAGTATTTTTTGCAAGGTTACACAAAGCTCTAGTAAACTTGAAACAGTATATCTTATTCAAACAGGAATGCTTTTAAATGCATAAAACTTAATATTTCCAATTGATTTATTAAAACTTTGTGCTGGCTTCAAATAAAAACAAGTAGCAGCAATTAATGTAATGTTTTAAAATTAAGAATCTAAAACTGCAGTGCACCGTAAAAGTAGCAGTAGCAACTATAAACAACCAACAGCACCACAAGGCTACTGCAACAAACTAAAAGTCTAGAATAACAATGTAACACTGAATTAAAAGTCAATATGTAAAAATAACATGAAAAAACTAAACTAAACCAAAAAACTCTACTAGAATAACTTAAAAAACAATGATTTAACTAAACATGATAATAGGATATATCTAGGGACTCTTGCAGCAGGAAGCAACAGATGTTTTAAGGTTTTAAAACTAAAAATTGACATGACAAAGAAAGTTGCTGCTACATTTAGCGGCATTGTGCAATGCAACGATGGAAATGTTGGAATTTGGACCAGTAATGTAGATCAGCACCATCAGTTTGATCTCTGATGTAAAAACAATCTAAACCGATACCAATATTGGATCTGATATGGCCCATCTCTGAAGTGTACCATTACTGTCCTGCCACTGTTACTTTAGTTTTAGTTTTAAGCCACTTAAAACTAGGGCAGTCAAGATCGATAGGAAAAAATTACAGTCCACAATTAGCTAACTAATTACTTTCAATTGCGATTAATCTCATGCTTTACTGTCCCTTTCGACACACTTTTGTTAAGCCACTGCAGCTTCTCTCTGCAGCCACAGTGATATAGAATAAGTCCACTAACATTTCACTTTAATTACAGACAGCTCAGTGGAACAGCAAAACGTTATCTAAACCTTATTACCAAATATTTACCTTTCTTTCTGTTCACTAATTTCCTTTTCTATCCATATTAAGTTCTTTTTTCTGTAGTTAGGTTTATGTCATAATCTTAAACCTACCAATAAAAGCATGTCTGTACCCAAACAGGAAACCAGTTATCCTTAGTTTAAGATCGTAGAAAAATACAAAATAACACAAGAACAATTTTGAATGGAGGATAGTGGAATTTCAAATGCTATAAAAGAGTGTGATTACTCGCGATTAACTACAGAATCCTGGTTTTAATCCTGAGATTAATCTGTCTTTTGATAGCCCTACTTTAAACTCTCCTGAAACTTTTTTCATGTCAATAATGTACTTTTTAATCAACTTTATAAATAATACACTTATTTACAACTTCTTTTAAAGATAATGATTACCAAATTTAAAAACCAGTCTAAAGTATGGTGAGTTATCATGGATTAGGATGCTTGCTGCTATGAAAAGCATCTTAGTTTATCTTCTCTTTTAGTGCAGCTTCAAGTATAAAAGTGAATTAAAGTAATGTTTTACTACTATCAGTGAAGGCTTTTAATCCTAACACTTTTCTCTGTGGCAGACTATTTTGACTTGGTGGTTATACTACTTTTAGCTCAGTAAAACATCTGAATACTTCTTCAAATATGGCAATTACATCTGAATCACAGCTCTAACATTCCCTGCATGTCAGCCGCTCCTCTCTTCACCTGTCTTGTCTGTACCTACTTCACAGGAAGAACTTTTTTAATTGTACGAAGGAAAAATTAGCATGTGCTGACCTGGATGAAGAGGATTAGAAGATCAAAGAGGAGCAGAGTTGATTTATGCGTGCTGAGAAGACTTTAAAGTCTTTGAGTAAGACAAAAAAAGACAGGAGCTAAACAAAGAAGGAAACTGACTGCATCGCTTAAATTATACATCCAAGCATGTGTAAGCTTCAATCCGTGTTTGTTTTGTAGTCTGATTATTCAATTTTTCATTTTCTCTTTCAACCGAACAGACAAATTGGAATGTCACTTTTCATAAATGAGAACACTGGTGTGATTAGTGCTCTTTAATTCCCTTTCTGTGTGCATTTAAAACATATGCTGCCCAATAATTTCAGAAACGTGAGGGAAAAAGCTTCTTAGCTGAGCAAACGGAGATACCTACTGAATAAAAGTTAGTATATTGACTTTATTCATGTCAGAACGAGCTACTCCGGATAAGAATTGCTAAGTAATGTCTCTTAACACAATGAGTAATCCCATCAGTGTTGCCACTGTAAGCTCAGTGAAACCCTCACTGTGAAAGCTAGCATGTTTGTCACATCACCCAAACCTAATGAGGCGCACTGAGCCCAGCCAGCGCCGACTTACTGCAGGTGAAACTCACTCTCTCACAGTTTTATGAGACCTCTTTTTTATATCAACTCATGATTTGTTCTTTTGCTCGCTCACACTTGCTGTATAGTTTGTCATACTTGGATAATTCTCAAATTTGCGTGAAGGTACAGTATGCAGTTTCAGTTGGTGGTTTGTTTTTGTTGTACCATCTGTGACTGAGTGAATAACAGAGATGCCTCATATGAATCATCATTCATTACAATCTGTCTTCTATGGGACTCTCATATGTTTTCTCCCTTGTTATTCATAATCAGGCATGGTGTGCCTTAAATTACCATCATGACAGAAATCTGCTGAGTAATGTGTGCATGATTATATTCAGCAGCAGGATCACTGCCTGACTGTTTGAAAATGCCAAAAAGTAATGACAGAACTCCTGTAACATATATGGACCTAATTTGTCATATCTTGAACATGTCAAAAAAGTACTAACTGTTTAAACTTGCCCGCACTTATGGAACCATGTTTTGCTCTTCTCTTAAGCCAAACAAGAAAGTGCTCTGCTCAGTTAAGCAGGATCTGTGGCAATTAACAGTCTAGCTTTAATTTTCCTTCCTGTGGGTAAAAAAAGTAATGAGAGAAGATCTGAAATTTATTATCAATAAACCATTGAGGCTGGATGGCAGGAAAGCAGAGAACAATTGGACCAGTGGTTCAAGAAATGTGATTTGATCATCAGTCCTAATGTAACTCAGTTTACAAGTGAAGTGTGTGAACAACACTGCGACTA
Source organism: Cheilinus undulatus (assembly GCF_018320785.1). NCBI lineage: Eukaryota > Metazoa > Chordata > Actinopteri > Labriformes > Labridae > Cheilinus > Cheilinus undulatus. The sequence continues at coordinate 29,629,632 of NC_054884.1, read as the reverse complement.
AAAATCTGTTCTACTGTTCTTGTAATGAATGCTGAGCTTCCTTTACGGTCCTTTTTTTTTTTTTTGGACTCAGTTAAAGCCGTTTTTTAAAGGAGGAATGAAAGATGTACAAAGGTACACACTTCTTCTGCTTCACGGCAAATGAACACCTTGTTGTGTAATGTGATTTTTAACCACTAAGTGATATACCGGGGGAAATTTGGTTAAGGTTAAATAATACTGCATGTATGAAACTTCCCAAAGCTATTGTCTTCTTTAAAGAGCACATTAAGTAGATGCTCTGTCATCTATGTATCAGTCTTTACCTTCACATATTATTAGTAGGCGTCAAATTGTTATGGATTAAAGCAGTGGTTCCCTACCTTCTTCCTTGGAGCCCCACACAGAAGAAGTGGTTCAGTGTCAAACAGTTACTATAGTTTAAAAGGAAGCTGTCGAATGAGAATAGACACACACATGAATGGCCGGCTAAACAGTTAAATCTTTTTCGCCTGCGCTAGATATACGCAGCTCAGATGTAGGTGAGATAAATCAACTTTTTTTTTTTTTTTTTTTTACTAGTTCAGGCCCAGAATCCTCTTCAAACACTCCTTTTAAACTGTAACATAGCCACTCACCACTAGTAGCCACTGCAAATGTTCTTATGGCAACTACCTTGCAGTCACAGTGCTCTTCAAATCAATATAAACATCTGCTGACTGCTTTAGCCTCTCGTAGGAACGGCACAGTTAAGCTCTGTTATGAATAAAGTTGCCAGTAAGCTGTGTCCAATTATAATCACATATAACCAAAGCAATAAGTGATGATGCTCAGCTAAGGTGTGTTGACATTAACCTACACAAAGGATTGAAGGCTGGTAGTGCAAGCACTGCAGACACTAGCCAAATTATGCTAGAAATTATAAAGAGAAAAAAGTGAACTTTGTTGGATTCTGTTGGTCATGTTAAAGGCAGTTCTTTTATTGAATTTATCCTATTACTGATGAGAAACTATCTCCAAACAGTGCCGATTTACAACTATGCAGGACAGACCCTTTAGACATGAAGCCACTGTTCTTTGAAGTGTGACAAATATATGTTTAATAACATGAGAAACATTAACTCAAGCATGAATACGTGGCCTAGGATGCATCTGTTTGTTTTTATATCCAAGGCACTTCACATCATATTCCTGCTGTTAATGCTACTGGTTTTATCACAATAAACACTCCTGTGCTTAAATACACTGCTATGAAAATGAACCCTCTTTAACCTCTAAGTCATGATCAACCCCACACACCCCAGCTACAAACAATGAGCTCTTCTGCCCTCAGACATTTTCCTGTCAAGTTACTCATACGACCCTGTGGGTGCTCCTCCAGGGCAATGCTCTTCTCAGCAAAATCACTGCCAAAGGGTAAAAACACACCTGTTGAGACTACATCCTAGCGTGCTTTCCAAGCCAGCTTGTGTTGTAAAAATGACCTGCTTTAAGAGATTTTTAGGGAAAAATAGAAACTTTCCCATTCTCTGACTGTGTCATGGTCTTACTCTACATGCGCTAAATGCCCCTGTTGAAACTGTTATCTTTGGAATAAAGTATCTGCAAAATGAATATAGAGTGAAATGTCAAGCCTGATGAAGCACTAATGAAATTGGTCACAGTTTGGGTAGAAAGCCCATCAACACAAACCCATCATTCAATCACTCCTCTCTTTGAAGGTGGCAATAATAGCAAATCAAGCAGCTCTAGAAAAACAACCAAAATAGCTTCGAATAGCTGAACCTGCCTCTGTATTTTCCCTAAAATGTGCAGCACAGCCAGAGCTCTTTCTTGGTGGATAACAGTGATTAGATTAGATTAGCCTTAAGTGCCTCCCTTGGGAGAAATTTGTCTTGGTCATTGGAGAGGCCATGGCTGATTTAGCAGCACACGCATACAATCAGAGTGCAGTTGCAGTATCACACAAAACCAGAAAAACTGAAGTAATAAACACCAAGAATGCCTCACAGATGCCCCTCACCAAATATATCACAATGGACAAAATGACTGTCATGATTATAAATGCAAAATCCTCCCTATCAAACAGCAATGCCTGAAAAACTTCCAAACTCTGGAATTTACAACTTATTTCCATTCAATTCCATCATCTAAGCATCTCCTTATGCAACTTCATACCAACCCTGCAGTCCATGATATTTTCTATACTTTAAAGACAGCCTTGACAGCGCACATGAGGTTTTAGGCTTAAGAAATAACAAGAATTAAGAAAATAGTCAAAGTTGCACAAAAATCTTAACTTCTCCAGCCACAGTGCATACATTATTTATTATTGTGCTCTGTTGTTTGTCATGTGTGAATCTTCTTGTGCCACACTTCTTGTGGCAAGACTCTCTTGTAAAAGAGATTTTGGTATGGGATAAGTCCTAGTTGAATAAAGGTTAAATATTCTATAAATGTATGTTCATACTAATGTTAAATCATACCAACTTTTGAAAAGTTGACACAAGGTCTCATACCCATTTTCAATTAGGAAACATTCATTTGCAACATTCTAAAGAAGTTTGATTTAACATGAGCATTGGAAGTAGTATTGTAGTGTTTTCTGGCCAATCAAATCTAAATCAAGCTCTTCTTTTGTGTCTACTTTTGGTCCTCGCCAAAAGAGACAAATATTTGGCTCTCCAGCTCCTAAATGGTCCACTATGTTCACAGGCAAGCCATTAATTCTGTCTGTCTGCTGTTTGGTGCCGGGCAGTCAGCATGAAGACACTTTATTAGAGTCGTTTTTATCTGCTGCTGTGAGCGCCAGCTGGAAATGAGGTTAATCAGAGTGTTGAGAGTGCATCTAAAAAGTAAAGTAGGAAAAGCTAAACAACTAAATACTTGAACACTTGTGCTCTGATTCTTTGGCAGAGTTATTTGGATTCAACTTTCCAGGCAAATGTGCCACAGAGTTTAACTGGATCGGTGGGCTGTGGAGTTGAACAGAACCGAACAGAGCAACAGAATCTTTGTGACACCTTTACAACGAACACACTGTAGACTACCATCTGATCTACTGACATTTTAAAAAAATAATGTGGTTAATTGAAGCTTTATTCATCCAAAAGCATTCTTATTCTTTATGTTGATTCTACAGGTGGAAGAGTAGAGGTATCAGATCATCAAACACATTTTAATATTAGATGAAGACAACCCGAGTAAATACATGATGCCGTTTTTTGATGATGATTTTCATTTAGTAATGCATTCTCAGAGTTTTCTTCTTAGGCTGGCAACTCCTGGGAAGGTTCACCACAGTTCCAGTTTTTCTCCATTTGTGGATAATGGCTCTCACAGGAGTCAAAAACACTTAGAAAAGGCTTTGTAACACTTTCCAGACTGATAGATGTCAAGGACTTTGTTCTTGATTTTTTTTTAGCACACAGCATGATGTGTTGATTTTAAGACCTTTTGGCCCAGTGGTTCTAAACGTTGGTGAGTGGACACTGGGTTATCTTTGTCTAGTAGTAAAAAAAAAAATTTTTTACTATGTTCTAAATATTTCAGTGTGACAAAAATGTAAATATATAGGAAATCTGGAGGGAGCAAATACTTTCTTACAGCACTGTAGATGTAAAAAAAGGAGAAAAAGTCAAAGGGTCCCAGCAGAGAAAGTGAACTTCACTTCTATAATGCCACCCAAAAACTACCTGACTGATGAAGAACTACTTCATGTTAATCTGTCAGATTCACAGTGAATGAGAGACGCTTTAAAAGAGCAGATGCACTATTGCCTGATGTTAGCAGGGATGAGAAACATGGTAGGAAGAGAAGACGAACAATGATGAAAGAAGAAGCTGTAATGAGCGGAAAAGAGCTATTCTTGCACAGCTTCATTCTTTAAGTGGTGTCTTATTGTTGAGAGCGTGTAAACATCCGCAATACATCCAAACAACGTCAGAAATTCATGAATTCATAATATGTGGATTAGTTGCTGTTGGTTACACAAGTGGGACTATAAGCTCAATGCACACATCCAAACTGAACCCCACTTCAGCACAATTACATGTCCACATTCATACCCACATACATACATACACAGCAGCCAGGAGCTGACAGTGATAAAGTGGGTTGGTCTTTGCAGGGTAGAAATAAATGAGTTCAACTGTAGCTGTGAGATTACATTCAGGTCTCTCTGTTTAGGCCCACTTTTTCAATACAGCCTCAGGCTTGAGAAGTGCATGCGTGTGAGTGTGTGTGAAATAGGGACTGAAAATACTCAAGAAAATTGCAAGGCACCCTGACGATGAAATGGAACTAAGAGAAAGCTATAGCCTCAGTGGGAAACCCACAGAGACACACAGTGTTATTGATCTGGAATTATGTCTACACTTGTACCTTCAAATATCCCCTATTATTGATGCTCAGAGGATGTAAGGTTTACTTATGGTCAGTTATTCAATTTTAATTCACTTTGTTTCAACCAGCCTTTCATTTCCCACTTTTTCCTAAATGAATCTTGACATGTCCAATGCAACAGACACAAGCTTGTTGAATCCAGAGTAAAGGTGTGAGACAAAGGTAATATGTAAGGTAAAAGAGAGACAAGGATGTGCTGTGATCTAAACACAGCAGGGACTTAGTTATTGTGGTTTTTAACACTGATCTTGGCCACTCACCAACACAGACTGCACAGCTGGAGCTGCAGCTGATGTTGTGACTCACAGCTAAAGGAGGCACTTAACTCCATAAGCTAACATACTCCTTCTCAAAGGCACTACTTTGTTTTATCTAAACATGTAGGGATCTTACACATATTGTTAGATATTGTGATACTTGCACTATCAGATGATCATGCTACCTCCTGTTTATCTGGAGTAAAGTCTACAGGGTTGTATTGAAATAACACCATAAAGGTGCTCTTTGCAGCTGAAGAAAAACACTAGAATTCATCAGGTTTTCTTCTTTAGTGTCAAAGAACTTCATAAATATAGAGTGGCAACCATAGGAGTGGAAAAAGAAGCTGATATATTTGTGCAAAAAAATGCAGTTCCTCTAATGGCAACTTGAGAGTTGTTCCAGAAGCGAGATAATTAGATGCTAAACTGTGAAACTTTTTAAGCAGAAACACATGTTCACAGCCTGGTAGGGAAAAAACAGTTTTTTCCCGTCTCATCCCTACCCTGCACATTTTGTTAAAGGGAAGTTAAGAAAGCTTGGAATGTCTGTATCATATGCTTACAAATCATTCAAAAAGAAGAAACTGCATTTCCAAACTCATGTACAACAAAAGTAACTAAAGAGGGTAATGCTAACACCAGCACATTGTAGTATTATGGTGACTTTCAACCTAATAAGATGTTGGAAACAGATACTATTTGCAAAGGTCTCTTTGTGTAGTCTCTTAAGCATATTTGGAATTTTAATGAAATGCACAAAAAGAGAAATTCATGCAGACAGCTACTATGTATCAAAGCTTTCTTATGCTTTAAAATCACTGCCTGTTTATGGAGAAATGCCACTTAATCTGCTCTTCAAATTTTGTTTGTGAGCATCCTCAAGGTGAATCATTTCATTTGATAGAGTCACTGATATTTGTGTGAAGTAGGCAAATTCAATTTTCGTACTTTCTCCAACTTTAATTGTTTGTTTGTTTGTTTATTTATTTCAAGGATAGCCCCTTGAGATGCATCATCTCATTTTCAAGGGGGTCCTTACAAAACATAAATACAATCATCAGTAATACAAAATCATAATTAGAGATAAATCCAAAACACAATACAGAAACATTTAAACATAAAGACACCCACTCCACACACACACACTCACAATCACTCACACTTAATGCTCCCCCAAGCCTAGCCACCCACCCACCAAATACACAATATGCATGTACATATATATTCATACGTACCATACCGTTCATATACACATAGGGTACTCAACATCAAGACACACACTAAAGCACAGTTAATGCATCCCAAATATACCTAGAACATATTTGTTGACTAAATGCACAGTAGCTTAATAACAACAGTGGCATTTCCGCTGTCTGCTGCAGTAAGAGAAACAACATAGAGATGTAACGGTTTTATAAATTTTATGGTATTGTGGTGACAAAAGCATCTCAATGTCATTATAGGGTTAGGGTGGCAGTTTCAGATTATAGGTCTTTTAGTTTTTTAGTGGAGCAGCGCAAAGGGAAGTGTGATTGCTTGCTTTTCAGGGCGACTCTCATGACAAATACGGTTGCTTCTGCCACTCCCAAAATGAAAAAAAACAAAACAAACAAAGATTTAAATGACCAGAACAATGATTCAAGAGAACTTTAACCCAAGGGTTGTGACTACAATGGCTGTAAAAAATTGAAATAATTGACACGGCAGCTTTACATCAGTTAGAGGCTCTAAATGTTGGTTTCCATTCTTTTTGGATTAACTGCCCAGCTCTACTGTTAAGTTTAAGTGCCTGTTCTCTTTCATTTATGGAAGTATTTTAGGCTGCATTTTCAGATCACCAAGTCTGTGATCATGTTTAAAGGTCGTTACAAATCCAGCTTACATCTACAGAAGCTACGGCCTAATCAAACATACAGTTCAACCATTCATTTTTTTTATAGCTTTGTTTTCTGAGATAAAAAGTAATTCTGTGTTCGTTTTTATAGATCTGGACTTATTATTCTTTGATAACAACATTGGTTTTCCTGTAAGAAGTTCATTTCTTGATATCTTGACAAAACAACTAAAATTTAGTTGCTTGAGGGAAACCAGCATTGTTATTCTAAGACAAGGAGATAAGAAAGTTTAGATCTTATGAATACAACAAACAAAGTTTTTATATTACTGCTGTAAAACAGAGTAAAATGCTATGGTAATCAGTGATTCCATATTTAACTCAATGTTTTTGGATTATTTCTAATACATTATCCTATGCATGATTGTGTCAGGTCAATTCAGTCCTCTGTACAAATGTAACTATTCTGCCGAGCCAAGATATAAGAGATCAAACATTGCATTGTTCCTATGCCATCAGAGCCAGTATACTATTACTATTCTATTCTCAGTTGCTCATTACCTTGTCCCAGAGTCTCTCCCGGTCTAAAGCAACGATGATCATGGATGGGTTGGACAGGAAGCCCTGGTTGTTGAATGACAGATCTCGTCTCTCCCATGTCACATTCAGCATGTGCCTGCATCCCACAGGAACATAAAGTGAAATCAACAGCTTGCATTGCATCTCTTTGAATCTACACCACAAGATAATTTGCATATTCATTTACACAGATAAACACACACAATGATCACCTCCTAATTAAGCCTAAAGCTCCCCTGGGGGTCTAACGCGGGAGACAAGAAGAAACTCATTAGGGGACGATAGAGGCGGCTGATTGGTGGAGCTCTGGGTGTTCCTGCTGAGTGCTTTTCTGGCTGCTGCGTTATACATTCATGACAGATTTGACTGTATAAGATAAATCAAAGTTAATTTGCTTATCAGATCACATGCACTTGGGATGCTGAAAACTTAACTGCATGCTTTGTGCTGTTGAAGTCACATAAGAAGTGCTCCTCTGTCCATGCATCAGTAAGAATCACTAAGAATGAGCTATATGCTATCAGTGTTCAGCCTCACCTGAAAAGAGTGATGTTGTCAGAGTGTTTAGACGGTTTGTTGCAGTCCCCATGTCCCTCAGGAATAAATCCATACTGCTTCTTGAAGCTCTCAGCTGCTTTAGCAACAATGGCAACACCCTCCCTCACCCTCTGCCGCAAACTCTTCCTCCACTGGTCCGTGATGACTCCGATAACACCAACAGGGAAGCTGGCAGGTGGAGGGCTGTCAGGGTTGCCCACGGCCAAGCTGGGGAGGATCCAGATGTAGCCCGGACCCAGCAGACCAACTTCGGCTGCCTGACGGAACAAGTACTGGGCCTCTTCGTAGGAACAATACGCCAAAAGCACCTGAGAGTCCACCTGCAGACATGAAAGTTTTTCAGGGATTTACAGAAAACATGAACATGAAGTGTCATAACAGTTGGGAACAACAGCTGTTCTTGAATTCAGACTCAGCAATACTTATGAAGTGAGCTGGAATTATGCCCAAAAATCAAGTGAAACAATTAAAAAACAAAATCTAACAACTTTTATCCAAATAAACTAAGAATGTTCTTGACACAAGTATTATCACCCAGTAACTGTCAATGTTACTGATGAAAGCAACAATATTTAACTTCCCTCCTTAAAATAGTAGATCCAAAGTTAATCAAACAGGAAAGTAACTTTCTGCAGGGGGGATGGTGTCAATCCCATTTCCACAAAGTGCCCCATCAACTGGTTTGAGCACTATAAAACTTTGAGAGCTAGCCATGGTTCTCTCATGTGCTTTATGTTACGATTAGCAAAAACAAGCCATTTAGCTCATCTTAGTACCATACCATACTGAAGCTGAGAGATGGAAAAGAGACTGATGCTGATGCTAGAAGAGAAAAAGAGAGAGTGGCTGAGCAAGAAACCAGACCAGTAAATTTTGTTGACTGAAATTATGAATAATGTTCATAGACCACCCTTTTTTCAAAAGGGAGACTAGACTAAGACTAGCTAAAAATAGATCTTTGGTGATGAAAACTGACAAAAATTAAGTTTAGATTTCACCAAGGAGGCTAAAGCAAGACTTTCATGTTAGTACTGGACTGTTGGATATTAAAGATACTTTTCTGCTGTGCCTATAAGGTGTGTCAGTTTTTTCATCAGTGTTAAATCAATTAAAGCATTGATAGTGCATTAATATAGATGAATAAAGACTGAAATGTAATGAGTTTTATTAGGGATGCACATGGTTTAACGGTTAAACTCGTTTATCAAATTAGCCGTCAGGAGATATACGAGTCGGTTAAACTAATTACCTATCATTTTTTATAAACAGGTTTGATGAGCTGTGCTAAGCTTGATGACTGTGATTACCCTCCTGTCACTGGAAGCTGCTGTAGCTTCACTAAATAGTCACTGCCTTCCTGTCTGAGATCTCCAACGGCACTTCACTGCCAAAATTAACACTGTGCCAGACTAGTATATATATTTGAAAGGCTCAAACAAGTTGGTGGGAGCCACTCTGAACACATGACTGAAGTCTGTTGTAGACCTGGCTATGTTGCTGTTGGACAGGTGAGTACTATTTATCTATTTTCACTACTATTTCTTTTTTATAGTACAGTTTGCAAGACGTGGAATGTGGTGTTCACTCACCTCGGTGAGTTTGTCTCAACTTATTTGTTAAAAAAAAAAAAAAAAAAAAGTCAAATAACTACCTACAAAGCCAAACATATACACAAATAGATGGCTATAAAAATTACAAAACAATCTGGCTACTATTGATTTAGAATAAAATGAGTTTAAGATTCAGTATGTTTCACCTTTAGCAGTTACAAAGTTATCAGTGTTACAATTCTGATTCCAAAGTTTGAAAGCACAACAGATGTTTCCCTGTAGCTTAAAAATCACAGCAATGAAATTATGAACATTTTAACAGTCAAGCACATTAAAATGAAGAGCTGGTTTTAAACCAGCTATCACAGTGATTGTGTACAAACTAATCAATAGACTGGAGAAAGCTGTCTCTTAAGAGCACTGTACCTGCTGCAGCAACCTCCTTGTTTTTACGTCATTCGCCCCAACTGACATTTCCAGAGACAAAACATCCTGAAAATTCCACATGAAATATGAGGTATCTGTGTAGGACTCAACGATATCCACAAAAGTGTCGTAGCCTGGAAGCAAACTGGTGATCACTGCAAACTCGCCCCAATCGTACTCCTCCATGAGCTGAAACAGGATACAAAGTTGAAGTGATAAGTATACAAGGTAATAATGTAATAAAATTTGTCAAAAAGTATTGAAGATGATAAGACTAACATTATCCCTTATGAAAGGTAAACCTCCTGCTGGAGCATTATAGCATGACAGTAATTAAAATCTTCTTGGAGTAATACTGAATACCTGAACTATTTCTATGAACACTGCACTGGGTATTCAAGAAGAAAGTTTTCTATTTCCAAACATCAGAACAGCCATAGAGTGACGGTGGTGGAGAGCAGAACAGAGACACAAAGATATGGGCAGGAAGGAGTGTGACTTCAGCGGCATTCACTTGAAATCTTGCAACTTTCTGCATGTTTGTGCAGAGGTGTCAACATGTTTGAGTTCTTAAGAGCATAAATGCTTTGATAATCTAATTTGTTCTTTTATCAATAGTTTGTTGTCATCACTGCTACTTGCTGTTTGTACTTCATATTAGTGAAGTGACTACCACCTTTAAAGTGTTGAAAATAGCACTGCATATCTTTTTCCAGTTTATAATTTTTGGTACTGAGATATGGAGAATTTTGTCAACCTTTCTGGTAATGTGTCTTTAAAAACACCTAAAAAAGAAGCATGACATTTCACACTGGTAGTTTCCATACTTACTTACAATAGAAAATGAAGTAAAGTTGGAGTATTATATATCAAACCCCCTTTTCTGAGATGATTTTTTTGTCTATAATCTCTGTTTATGGGACTTGTAATCACACCACTGAGATGCACTGGCACGACAAGACTCCTAAAACATCACTCATGAAAAACCCTCTAATAACATGGGTATTGGTACCATAAGAAAAAACTTTTGTGTTTTTTTTGTGAATTTGGCCAAATCTTCAGATCAGGTATTGCATTCATGGGCTGGATTGCCCTATATGGTGTCAGTCTGCCTGTGAAGTCCCTGTTATCATGACTGACCATAAAATACTGTTTTAATGCAACTCTTCGATGATAATCTAAGCATATTTCTTTACCTTGAACATGCAAATGACCTGCTGCTCTAGAGATGCTCCCATCTGTAGGAAGGACGATCCTTCAGCCTATAAAGAGAAAGAGAGCCATATTTAGGGATTCATGTGAGGAAAAACTTAATGAGGTGAAAGATGGATGATGAAAAACATTGGCAGAACTGATTCAACAGGGTGAATGTTTGTAGTCACAGACTTTTGAAGTAGATACTTGACATTTCAGCGTTTATGTTACATGATTTTGCCTTCTTGCCTGTTCATTTTTGCTTAAAACATATGAAAATGACTAGTCTCATTAAATAACTTTCAAATATGCATTTCTAAAAATACATCATGGGTTCTGGTTAGGTTTCACCGGCACTCAGGCCCCTTTTGCAGAGAAAAGTCACATAAAATATCATGCATAAATCAGATCTTTCTGCCACAATCAAAGCCTAGAGACACAAAGGATTCAAATTATGCTGCACCTTTAACATTGTTGTACGTAACATTTGAATATGAAAAAAACTTTGTCACAACTAGGACAGCATACTTTAGTCATTTGTCCTCTTGTTCAGTAAGTATATTTTCACTTGTAAAAACATTACTGTTAGAAGTCGTGAGGCAACGCAGCGGAACAGTCGCCAATTAAATTGATGAGAAGTGACTCAGGGAAAAAGCAAAGGATGAAACTGTAGTGAACTCTGCTTGGACAATGGCAGCTAAATTGGTTATAAGAAATCTTCAAAGATCCTTCTGAATATCTGCATTGTCTCTAAAAGTGTAGAAAGTTAATAACTGACACAATGTTTACCACAAAAGCACACGTTTCCTGTGAAGATTAATACCACAGATATCACCTTTACTGTCACTCACATCTCACATTATGGCTCTGATTGTCCACATTCATCCTTGGTCTGGTACCAGTGTCTTCAAACTGCAGACACTCACTCCTACTGCTCTCTTTCTGTCAAAAGGGGGAGGTCCAATGTTGCATGTGTGTGTGTTAGAATATATTTGCATACTGTCTCTGTGTGTGTTCTTGTGTTGACAGATAAGATGGAAGTTATCACAGCCTGCTGAACCCGTGTCCTTCAAATAGCATTCAAAAAAGTAGGCTACAAGGAGGAAAGGAGGGGGGCTGCCTGAGAAAGAGAGAGGGGGGCCAGAAGGAGATGCTTTGAGGAAATATTAAAGAAAGAAAAATCTTTTTAGTGATTTAGCCGTAACCATCAACCTTAATTGAGAAGTCAGCAGGCATTAGAAGTAATTTGCATCAAGAGTAACAGGTACTCCAAGCAATGGCTGAGTGATTTACAAGGCAAACAAGGTCCTGTTATGAGTAGCATGTTATGAAACCAGCTAAAATTAATTCTGGTGCCTTTATATAACTTCCAAAAGCAAAACAGACCATCAGGGACATGACAAATCATTGCTATATAGTCATTTTAGATGCCTGAATTTGCTGCCACTCAGTAGCTGTCAGACAAAGTGAATAACTTGACGCCATCAAAACAGCATTTTTAACATTTTCTACTGCAAAGATGTTAAATGCACCAAACATTTGGCTACATATTTGGCCAGGGGAAATACAGTACTGTGCAGAACTGGCATGTTTGGGTCAAAAACTGAGGTTGAATTAAGGTGTAGATGTAAGCTGCCTGAGGGTAATATCGTGCAGGACAAGTAACACAACCCCAGCTGTGCTCTGGATATCCTTGTATATCACCAGGGTTATGGGAAAATAATCAGTTATAGAAATAACTCATCACACCTTTAAGGCAGAGTAAGGGGTGGATGTAGATGTCCCAAGGGCTTGAAAACCACTGGTAGTCTCCGGGCGTATTATCAGGGGTGAAAAAGCCCAGACAAAATAGATGCCATCATGCTGCTGAGGGACACACACGTATCGACATGTGGAGCATGAGTGGCTGGGCCACTCTAGGACATTCATAGAGTTGGCCCTTAGCCACTCCTGTGTTGTCTTGGCTGTGTGCTTAGTGTCATTGTCATGTTGGGAGGGGAACATTCGGCCCAATCTGGGGTTATGAGGGCTGTGGAATAGATTTTCAGTGAGGATATCTGTACTTTCTTCTAGGGGTGGGTGATATGGAAAAAAAAAAAAAAATCATATCACTATTTTTTTACAGCCAGATCACGATCTCGATTTTATCATGACTTTTTCATTAAATGTTTAAGACAAATCTGTAAGTAATTGACCAGAAAAACAACCTTTTTCTCAAGTCAGGTTTTTCTCTTTCTCTTCTGCAACAACCTGTTGGCCGATGCATTAACTCTAAATATATTTATATAAAATTAAAATATACCCCCTGAATATGGAGGTCTTATCTCACAATATATTTAAGTTCCAAACATTCATTTTTCTGCTTTCTGATCTATTTTCTGGAACTAATTTCTGCATGTTCTGCTCCACTTTAGAATTATAATGTGTGTCCTCTTCTGTGTTTTTAAATCCACTTTAGTGTTTATTAGGCACATTTTAACCCTTTAAAGCCTGAATACACAAATTATAGCCAGAAATTTCTCATTTTTTGAAACTGAAATGTTTATTTCACTTTCTACTGAAATCCAAAAAAATCCAAATTTCCATAAAATTTAACATTTATATTTTTTGTATCTCATTTGATACATTAGGTGTTTTTGGTAACTGATAATCCACCTGAGGGCATTTTTATCTTTTATCAGATTGTATTTAGAATTAGTTTTAGTAATTTATTGATCATATTGATTAGATAGAGGTATCACAGAAGTATGTATCAAACATGATACAACAGGCTTTAAGGGGTTAACACTTCAATTTTCATTTTAAAGCATGTGGACTTTAAATAGAATCTCTACAGCTGAAGCTTTAAACAAGCAGAGTGTTCATATGCAATTTAATATCATATTTACTTCAGCCTTGTTTTCAGACTGCCAAAGAAAGAAAATATAAATGTAACAAAGAATTTGGTCAATATCTGAGGCACGTGGTTATGCTGTAAAGTAGTGACTGTATGCTTTTTTAACACAATCTTGATTTTTATTTGAAAAATGCTCGCGCATACATTAATTCACAGCGGTGAATTGGGCTGTGATGAGCAGTGACGTATACGTGTCACACGTACCTGCCTGCTGCTCACAATGAACGAGACAGAAGGAGAAAAGGCAAGATTAAGTGCTGCAGCCTTCATAAATATAGGCTGAAGAAATGCATGTAAATCAGTGTTTTTACTGTTTAAAACATTTTCTAATAATGATCAATGTCTGGACCTCGTGGACATCGCCGCCTCCCTCTCTGACGTTGATATTATAAAGTTTCACTCATGATTCAGTTACCTGTCAGGTGGAAAGGGTTGTAAATAAAATGGGAAAACAATGGAAAGCAAAACAACGTATGCTGTAACTGTTACAAAAACAGTAGGCTATCTGCCTCTGCCATGCTTTACTCTGCTGACTGCGGTATGCTTCATCTCTCTTCCCTGTTCGAACCCCGGCAGACAGAGGACGCCGTCTTTAGAGCTCATCAAAAAACATTATAAGCTTTGTACTGATTGTGCAAATAAAGATTTTTTGCACATTAATGGTTCAGAAAACCAAGACACAGCTTTGTATAAGACAGTTAGAAAGAACTTTCACTTTCACTTGCAGCGTGAGTCTCCGCTGCATCAGGGAGCAGAAAGGGAGGGGGAGAGGGAGCAAAGAGCGAGAAGTAGTAGAGCTGATCCTACAATAAAACAGATTAAGCAGATCGCCAGTACATTCTATTTCTTCATGATCTGAGATTGTCTTATCGCGCACTCCTACTTCCTTCCATTCTTCCCCTCAACCTTGACCTTGTCTCCCAGCTCCTGCTGTTGGAAATAACACCCCACAGCATGATGTTGCCACCACCATGCTTCACTGTTGGGATGGTAGTGGGCAGGCGATGAGCAGCGCCTGGTTTCCTCCAGCCATAATGTTTAGAATTGAGGCCTAACAGTTCAATCTTGGTTTCATCAAACCAGACAATTCTGTTTCTCACAGTCTGAGATTCCTTCAGGTGCTTTCTCTGTGAACTCCAAGCAGGCTTTCATGTGTTTTTATACTGAGGAGAGGCTTTCCATCTAGCCACTCTGACATAAAACCCTGACTGGTGGAGGGCTGCAGTGTGGGTTGTTCTTCTGGAACTATGTCCCACCTCCACACAGGATCTCTGGAGCTCAGCTAGAGTGACAACTGGGTTCCTGGTCCCCTCTCTTACAAAGACCTTTCTCTCCAACTGCTCAGTTTGGACAGGCAACCAGCTCTTGGAAGAGTCCTGGTTGTGCAAAAACGTCTTCCATTTGAGAAATATGGAGGCCACCGTGCTCCTGGAAACCTTCATTGCAGCAGAAATTTTTGTGGCCTTCCCCAGATCTGTGCCTTGCAACAATCCTGTCTTTGAGCTCTGCAGGCAGTTCCTTTGACCTCATGGCTTGGATTTTACTCTGATATGCATTGTCAGCTCTAAGGTTTTCAACAGGATCATTTCCAGTGTTGTTGCAAAGGGTCTAAAGACTAATGTCAATTTGATATTTCAGTTTTTAATGAGACTAATACGAGAAAAAAGGGAATTAGAATGATTCTAACATCATCCTGCAACATAAGACAATTTAAAAGGGGGTCTGAATACATTTTGAATGCACTTTACATCTTTTTTACAGATAATAAAAACATCATAGGCTATATTGAGATGTTTCCAACAGCAAAACCAGAAAACTATTTTAAAGAGTCAGCAAAAACTGTTGCCATCAGGATTTCAAGTCCCAGACCTTTAAAGATGGAATTGTGTAATAATGTATGTGTGGATGGGAAATGTAAAGAGTCTGTATTCCTGGATGAGTGATGTAAGCTGATGCAAGACCATGAGGGCTTCCAACAGATGAAGAAATATTTTAATTCCATCGATAATGGACATAAGCTGGTGCAAGAGGTTGAAGATCAGGGCAAGAGGAGCTTTTTAAAGCATTTTTCACTAAGTGGAGTCAGAAAATGTGTGAAATCTTGATAACCACACATGTATGAACATGGAGGAGTCATGCAAGATAGATGAGAGTGTGTGAGAGAGGAAAGGAGATAGTGTTAAACTGTCAGGAGCCACTTGGGACTAGGTCTCGGATCCTCTTGTCTCTGAGGTGACTGACTGTCATCCCTCCTTCCTGTTGCTCAGACTCTCTGCAAAGCCCCAGAGAGACGATCAGCCCGCGGAGTACCACAGGAATATCACAGCTAGTTCTCTCCTGCACTCATTTTAACCAGCTTTATCTTCGTCGGAGCCTGTTTGAGAGAGACTCACCTCCGCAGGCTCAAACTCTAATAGACCACTGACTGGGCTGTGCACCAGAATAGCTATAAAAATAGCAGTACAAAAGCATGTCAGGCTGACACTGAATAAATAAAATATGGCTCTGGATTGGCAGCACTGGCTGGGTATATTGTTGTACTTTGTCTGATATTGTTTTGTTGAAGCTCAAGCTGAAATCTGGTTTACTACAGAGTCCCAACCCCAAAATAAA
Organism: Cheilinus undulatus; assembly: GCF_018320785.1. Classification (NCBI taxonomy): domain Eukaryota; kingdom Metazoa; phylum Chordata; class Actinopteri; order Labriformes; family Labridae; genus Cheilinus; species Cheilinus undulatus. The sequence goes on along the minus strand of NC_054884.1, from coordinate 29,613,339 downwards.
CATTTCAGTGATTTAATTGCAATAAACAACCTGAAAAGAAGCTGAAATAATGAAATCATGATCCAGATTTTTTAAAAGTCAATTAGCAGCTGCTTAACTTGTGAAAAATCATACCGAATCAGGATAACAGATTATGAAAGATGTATATTTCTACAGTCAAATCGAGCATGACTTGCGCTACAATTACATAAGAGAAGACAGACTTAACCCCTCCCCCGTCCTTTCCCTTCCCGATTGTCGAGTTCGCACCACCTTGGCAGTGCGTCTGTCACACACAGACGTAATTAGCAGTCCTGCTGCAGGAGCGTATGGTAATGTGACAGCGAGGCGATGGACACGCTGGTTGCTCGCACACTCCTTTGCTCCCACGGGGGGAGAACCGTACTGCACCCCCCCCCCCCCCCCCTCGGTGCAGAGAGAAAGTGTGGGTCAAACAGGAAGCAGGTCGCACACACAGATGCTCACTCACAAATGGAATCAAATTTATCTTCATGTACAGAGCGTGTCATTTTAAGTCGACAAATAGGAGCCCGGTCTCATGTGGAGGAAGGTAAATTACCCTTGAGCACCATTTTAAAGGGTTTCTATTTAATTATTACCACTTTCTGCTACTTAATACTTCAACCCCATTACATATCAGTCACTGTATTGCACATTTAATTAACCTAGAGATTTCTAAAGGCTTTAGTTAATGTTGCTGTGACATTAAGATCTGCATGCAAAGCCACCACTCACCAATGTATAAACACCTATTTTTGCCTCCAAGGACAACAACATCAAAATACTGTTTGCAAGTTAATTAATCAGAGATAATAGAAAAAGATAAATAATGTACAGCACGTCCTTCACAATGAGCTGATTAATTTTACCCTTCTCTATCCTTTGGTACTTTTAATAAAGAATGTTGATGTTTTGTGTATCACTATTTCTCCACAGTGCAACGATAAAATTTCAGATCAGTAGACTGTGTTCACAATGCATTTTTCACTTCAATGATGCAACTCAAAAGATCTGTTCTGCCTGTCAGACAACCCAATGTTCAAGTAAAAATGTTTTTTTTTTTTTCTTTTCCCAATCCAGGTCGTGGGTACTGAAGAGATGTCACAAACATTTCTTAGCAAAACTGTTTTCACATGCTGAGTGGCAAGTTAAGTGCCTTCATCCTGTCAAACTGGTGGAGTGAATGATTGGAATCAGAAATGCACTGTTTGGGAAAAATTAGAGCCAATACTGATTTCTGAGTTAAAAATATCAATTTATGGACAAAAACACTGATGTTTTTTGATCTTCTTTTGATATAAGTCTCCCATTGAAGAAGTATTTTCTCTCATTTGATTAGAAAACAAATCAAAGTTGGCCAAGCAGGTCATTTCTTCTGCTTAGTAAAAAATGCCTTCTGATCTAATCCAATCCACTTTATGTATATAGCACATTTTAAAAAACATTACGTTTACCAAAGTGCTGCACAGTGAGTAAAACAAGTAAAAAAAAAAAAAAAAAACACACAAAAAAACACGGTGAACATAAAAAACATCATAAAATACATAAAAACTTCCCAGGGACTAAAAACAAGCTTAAAAAGAAACACACATAGTAGGGCAAATAAAAACACATAAAAAACACACAGTAGATCACACAACTCTCATGCTGAGTTAAAAGCCAAGAAATAAAAATAAGTTTTAAGACGTGATTTAAAAGTAGGTAAGGTGGGGGACGTTCTGATTTCAAGAGGTAGCTCATTCCACAATTTAGGTGCGACAACAGAGAAAGCTCGATCACCACGGGTTTTTAATCTAGACTTTGGAACAACAAGACAGACACATCAGCTGATCGCAGAGACCTAGATGGGGTGTAAACCTCTAAAAGGTCAGAGATGTATTCGGGAGCAGATCCATTTAATGACTTAAAAACAAAATTTTAAAATGAATTCTAAAATTAACAGGGAGCCAGTGAAGGGAAGCGAGAATGGGGGTGATGTGTTCGTGTTAAAAGACGAGCTGCTGCATTTTGGACCAACTGTAAACGTGCAATGGAAGCTTGGTTTAAGCCAATATAATGTGCATTGCAATAGTCCAATCATGTAGAAATAAAAGCGTTCAAAATCGCTAAAAGATAAAACAGATATAATCTTGGATAAAAGCCTTCATTTATTCAACAGTTAGTTCTACTAGATGCTAGGGCTGAAGGATACAGTACTGATAATTGTAATTGCAATGTGAGCATGTGCAATAGTCAGTAGGGATGTGATTTGATAGTATTTTCAACGCTCATTATTGCAAGGCCTAAAAAACGAGTACTTGCAAATCATAATTACCTTTAAAAAGATCTTACATGGGGCTAGGGGGTGGCCCGTTATGTTATTATTCTCCACTTCTGCCCATCAGCGCTTTAAATCACAGCTCAGCACAGACATGATCATGTCACAGAGGACCATTAAGTGTATAATTATATATGAAGAACATCCCTGTAGTACGAACGAGACGGACCAAACATCATCCTGCCATTGCTGTCAACTCCTTCACAGACCAAAACATGCTACTCAGAGAGAAAATAGCTAACAGTGACATCTGACACTGTCAATGAGTCTGTTGTACCTGTCACTCTAGCGATGCGCTGCTCTTTCCTCATACATTTGTTTCATTTTGTAGCTGTTTATAGCCATGACAGTGGCTTTTTCTTTGGCCCAACAAATGCAAAAGACTTGCTGAAGCCTCCTCCTTCCACAAAACTTGATGTGGGCATATCTCCAGTCACCAGTTTTGTTATTAGCAGGTTAATCCTCTTCACTCTGGTATCATGCCAACCAGCACTCATGGCTGTTGTTATTATTACAGTTACAGTAGCGTTACAGTAGCTGCCTTAAAACAGCTTTTGCTTCTGTAATCCAGCTCTCTTTGCTAACAAAGCTCGCTGGGAAGGATTTACTTCTGTATACCATTTATTATATACAATTGAGAGTGGCATGTAAATGTGTCTGGCTGCGTATGAACAAGTAAGCTAAAACTGATCTTCACATAGTAACTTTCACCAGTGTGTGAATGTGTAAATGTGACCTTCAGTGTAAACACACTACAAAAGCTCAAACCAATCTACTGTAGTGTTTGAGAGTCACAGCAGGCAGATCAAAAATGGTAACCTGTTTTTTAAATTACAAGTTACACTTGTGGAGGCAACACATCAGCAAGCAAAAGGTGTATTTGTAGAGTATAATGTATGAAGAAATGTGTTAGTCTTGGTTTGTTTTAACTGTTCACTTTGGTAATCAAACACCACTGTAAATGAGGATTTCAAAGGATTTCACAGACTATAGTACGGTGAAATAAAAGTTCTAACTCTTCTCTAATTAAATGGTAAAAGTATTTTAACTCATTTTCTTCCATTTTGTATTTTTTCACATTTTCAGCAACTGCTAAATTTGATGGTGATAAACACTTTCTGGATCTCCATCAAGATGTAGATATCTACATAAATGATCCACTTCTTTTTGATTTTGTTTCACACAGCGTTCAACCTTGGTCTCCTGGGTGAAAGTCCTGCACCATTTCACCCATAAATCAACTGGACTGCCATCCTAAGGGACTCTATTGCTCTTTAAACCATGTCAATAAGGGCAGATGCTCTGACATGTAATAGTTCTTTGCATGGATTTACAATGGAGACCGTTGACCCAGTGGGTCTCTGGACACAGTGGGTACTAAAGCGTGTCTTGTGTCTCTGGATGCTGAGGTTTGTAACAAAGCAATAGAGGCATCTTTAAAAAGAAAAGTGGCTGAGCAAAACACGAGGGGTTAACATGCCGACATAAAAATACAGACACAGATGTTTCTGTTTTTAAATCACTATAGAAGGTTTCAGGGTTTCAGTAACATAAAGAGGGTTTAATCTGTATTATGCAGACATGACTGTGTGAGTCTTTGCGTGAGAGTTGTACATTAGTGATGGTTTGACTTTGGACAAAACAAAACAACAAACCCCACTACACTAGCGCTGCACAATTAATCACAATTGCATTGTGATTTCCTGCAAAATTGTAATTTATTGCAATAAAACCAATACTGTCTCCTTCAGAATGAGTACATTTATCTGCTGGATTGAAGCCTGGATACTGTAAACAGTTTGTATGTAATGATCTTGCTTTGACACCTTTGTCAAACTGTAGGCTTCAGCCACAATGCATTTAATGGTTTTTGGGTTTTTTTATACACTTTATATCGTTACTGCAATCTTGTACAATGCTACTGCACATCATATTTATTAATAAGTTGACACAGGCCTATAACAATATCTAATATAGGCCTGCAACTGACAATTTAATAACCAATTTAACAGCCAATTATTTTCTTAATTCATTGAAATATCTCATATTTTTTAAAATTCGATCACTTTATTAAAAACAGAACAGACATCTTTTTCAAAAACTAAAAGAAAAAAGTTCATATGATGGGCTTTGCAACATCAAATAGTTTTAACAGGCCACAGAACAACACACAAAAGTATAATTTTATACTTAATAATGTGTAACAACATTCATTTTTACCTCCCCTCTCCTTACCCACACACATACTTTACGTATGTCAAACCATACAGGTGCCTACTGATATGCTTTAGATAAAAGACTTAACTCATAATGACATACTAACCAAGTGTATTAATGCTTTTATTGCTACACCTGGCAAACATTTAATCACAGAAAAGCAACGGATTAAACCAAACAGCTTTTTTTCACACAGTCATGAAGGTAAGCCTCAGCTGTCAAAGGTTATTGAAGTTATGATACCTAAAGCGGGGTCCACCTTCCTGACCAAGGACGGCAAATGCCCGATCATCTTATGTTTTATAAGATTATCCTATAAGATTATCCTGTGGTCTGAGGTGTGTTAAGAGTGAATTTGTCCCGATAATTGGCGCCGAAAATGGTCGGGGCTGACAATCGTAAATATTAAACTCTGTTCAATATTTACTACCAAAAATCTTAATGTGTGTGGGAAAGCCGACGACTCCCGAGTCACGACTCCGTGAATTGTGACGTGGAATGGAATGTAGCCAATCAAGAAGCGAGCTGACTGAGGAACAAGGAAGCAGGCGTAAATAAAAACAAGCATGACTGACCTACTGAAGAATAGTTTGGGATTTTTCTGTTAAAAATAGTCCCAAGAACACCATCATTTCCTCTTCTTGTATGTCCTCTTCAATGTCGCATGTTGTGTTTTCCGGTTGTTGCTGTTTCCTTTTCCTTTTCGTTTTTGTTAGATCACATGTGATCATGCAGGATTTCTGGCTTGGAGGACGAGATTCTAGATCGGTGGTGGGACAGAATCATGGTGTGTGTGGTGTGCTGTGTTGACATTATTGGAGCACACCACACACAGTGCGATCAAAACTGTTCAATGCCTGATTTTTTATCTTCATGTGTGGGGTCTCTGACAGATAAAAAAATCTCTTAAGATTTAGAAAATCCTTATGTGTGTACCCCGCTTTACAGAGCTTTGTTACTCACTGTGGCTAAGTTATTGTTAGCACCCTAATGCTTGTTGTTGCATCAGTCCCCATTCACTGATGGACACAAAAACACACAAAAAAAATTACCTTCCCTCACCCTGTGCGTGCAGCACGCATCTCACATTTCTCCAGCTTAAAATGTGACAGACAGGTAAGACACAGTGGGGAATATATTAACTTATAAAGGTTAATTATCATCATGGGCAGATATGAACATTCCTGCATATATTTACATCCATTATATCTGCTGTGTATTAGCCTCTGTTGGCTGAAAATATTGAAATTTTAATTCAAAATAAGTCCGTCATTTAGGACAGAACCAACAGATCGACATCAGCTGAAGACTTTTTCTTCGCTGATCCTCATTCCTACAACTTTTCAGTAGTAATCATAGTAGTAGTCATAGGTGTCTTGGTGGCCTCTCTCACTAGTCTCCTTCTTGCACTCTGTGAGGACAGCCTGATCCAGGCAGATTTACACATGTACTATATTCCTTCCATTTCTTGAATTGACGTCAGGGTGATGTTCAGTGCCTTGGATTGTTTTTGTATCCATCCCCTGACTTATACTTTTCAATAACCTTTTCTCTGAGTTGGAGTGTTCTTTTGTCCTCATGATGTAATGGTAGCCAGGAATACTGATTAACCAGTTACTAGACCTTCCAGACACAGGAGACTTTATACTACAGTCATTTGAGACACATTCACTGCACTGCAGGGGATTCCATTTTTAGTAACTGTGAGACTACTAGCATGAATTAGCTGGACCTCTGTTGAATTAAATCAGCCACTTTAAAGGGGGTGAAAATTTATACATTACATATTTTTTATCGAATTGACATTACTTTTAAGAAATCTGTTTTCACTTTGACTTTAAAGATATTTGTCAAAAAAGCCACATTTTGTTGACCATGATTTATTTATAAAAACAATAAAAGGGTAAATAATCCAAGGGGGTGAACACCTTTCATAGGCACTGTAGGTAAAAATCCAATATCCTGCATTACTCCTTCCAACCTTATTATACTTGCTGTCCATTGTCCACAATGAATTTAAGAAATTTTTGCAAGATGGGGCTCCCAACAGTGGCTAATGCTGTACAGTGATCCTTGGCATTGCAAAGTTTGGGACCTCTTAGTTAACACACTATATTCACAACTATGTCACCCATACACATTGCTGTCCTCAGTGTAGGCTGCAGCCCTGAATGGGACGATTTTGTCAGGAGAAGGAAGTTTGTAAGAATCACTGCACTGAAGCAAATTACAACCCTGGAGATAACAGGATGGGAAATTACTATTCAAGTACTTATAGAAATGCACTCATAAAAAAAAAAAAAAAAAAAAAAAAGAGAGGACGCATTCTTTTAAAAGAGGGACTTTCAGGTGTATTTGATGAGTAAAGATGAATGTTGAGTAAAAATGTCTCTTTGAAAAGTGAGGTTTTCACCTGACTCCTTCAGGAACGTTTGTGTCCTCATTATGTTGGCAGAACTATTACACTGATTAATTTTCAGCCCTGGAGGAGAACCTTCCAGCCTCTCCAACTTCAGGCTACAGGTATTTACTCTTTCTTATTTTAACATAAATTGTCACATTAATGACAAAGTGTTTAGTATTTTGACCAGCTGCCTTAATTATTTGGCCATACTGTGAGGCTGTGAGACTGTGAGGCCATAAACGTGCCTCCATTCCCAGTGATCATGACCTGTTTATGAAGTTTCTGGATCACGAGGCCATGCACTCGACAGACGTAAGGGGGACGTAAGAGAACAGACACAAGTACAGAAGGACAAACTGAGAAATCAGGTCAGACAGATGGAGAATAAAAGCCAAGAAAAGAAACCTGCACTGAGTTTATGTAAAGACACGTCTGGCTTGTTGCATCAAAAATTTCATTAAGTCTGACTGTAACTCCTGAAACAAAATCTTCCTCTGACAGCATAAAATTGTAATAAATGATGTTGTGTGCTTGAATATTCAAGGCTCTCATTTTCTATGCTTCAGAAATCCATCATGTGCACATTTAAAAAGTTACTCTTTTGCTCCTTTTTTTCTTGTAAACACGTAAATCTGTCAGCTTTGTTTATTCCAGACTTTACCATCATCTACAATCACAGCCACTCATTATTCAGTGTTTGCAACTGTAATGAGTTGAAACAGGCGCATGAGTGACCATTAAACACATATTACATCAAAGGGACAGTTTCAATAGTAGATTTGCATCTGTACTTAATCATTGGGGGGATTTTTTAGCCTTCATTATTTTTGCTTTGTGTTGTCAGAATACAATTATGTACTTTAAAATGTCATGTTGAGTTTATTCCTCTCCAAACTGCCATCTGTTAAACACTCAGCCATGTTTCTAACTTGGTGACATTATAACTCAAGAAGAGAAGTGTGTTTCGAAATGCTTTTTGAAAGCTTGGGGGTCTGTGAATTTTCACAGCACTATATAGTCACTGGTGCCACTTTCAACGATCTTCGCCACTTCTCTCAAGACAGAGTCACACAAAGTTATTACTGGACTCCTTTCAGACTGAACACAGTGAGTTCAATTTTCAGGTTTTAGCTCAAAAGAAGGGGCACTAAGAGCTGTGAGAGGCCTTTTGAAAAAGAAAGAAGGCTGGTTTCCAAGAGGTGTGAAGAGCAACTGTCAACCCAAACGCAACCCCCTGCCACTCCAAATGAAAGGCAGTGCAAAAATTGTGCAAAAACCTCGATGGTGTCAATCAATTTGACGATGTTTCAGAAAATTCACTCTTTTTGATGATCTGGATGAGTCAATATTGGTTTGTATTCAAAGTGAAGGGAGGGAGAGATCATCAATAAGCGATGGCTTTTAAAGCAGGGTGCTGCAGTGATTCCCAACCCGTGGGCCGAAGTGGGCCGCCAAATCATTTCCAAAATAGTATGATTTTTGTCTGTGTTGGGGGGGAGTGTAATTACATAAAAATAAAAATATACAGAATAGTGTTTTAAATGTTAAAACTCAGTTATGTTTAAAAGGATATTAAAAATGTTCAAAGATTCTCTTCATTATTTTGTTTTGTTTTTCCTTCAAGTATTAGACATGCAGTGTTTCCCATACATTCATTTATTTGGGGCGGACCACCACAAATAAATTAGGCCCGCCACAAATAGATACTGGTGCTACCTGGTCGCCCTCGCTCTTTGTATGTAGCATGTCGTTATAATGACTATATCGCGAATTTTGGAGTATAAATGATGTGGAAGTTTTGAACCGCCAGCGTGCATTTCTCACCGGAGTTTCGCTTCTCCCATTGTCCCTGAATGCATCTCTCACAGCAGAGCACTCACTCTCTCTCCTGCGCCTCCGTCCGTCCAGAAAACTCCTCTGCACATACGCATCAGTGGCGAGAAGCAAGGGAGAGGAAGGTAAACACAGCAGCGTGGCTAGTTAGAGGGGAGCTAGCTGGCTTTTGAGACAGCAAGAAACAGCGCTGGATCTGCAGCGTTGAGCAGTCTTTCAACTTTGAAAAGGAAGAGGTCTAACTCACGCGGTATTCGTTAAAATACGCCGCAAGATGACTCCGAGATCATGGCGGCAGTAACACAACACGTCACTAAAGACATGAGCCCAGTGTTGTTGAAAAGCAAGAATTTAAAAAACTTCATAAAGACACTTAACCCAGAATACAAGATTTGCCATGGATGCAAACATTTTGCTGAAAACTCCCTGCCAGAGTCGTACATGTCAGAGAGAAGTCGGCTCAGCAGCGGACAAATGTGATCCACATCTCCACAACAATGGAGACTTATCTCAGCCTAACAGTTCAAAACAGTGACAACGAGAGGTTAAAATGTTCCTGCCTCCAGACAAGCTTTTTCCCCCATGATCACGCAGGACAGTTTCTTGAATAAGGTCTAAAGACGCTCTCGTCTCATGAACTTGTCAGAAACTGGTCCAGCGTTCATCAGCACAAATAGCAGACTAATATAATCACAGCTGTGAGCCTGAATAGTGGACTAGACTGCAGGGTTTTGGTCTTCATGCATAATTGGTGAGTTTTGTCTAGGTTTGCTTCACCCTTAATGATGAAAATAATCATTTTATAATCAGCAATAGTAAACATAACTTATAACACATTTCAGGACTTTCCATACACTGTAAAAGACCGAGTGTTCCATAATTTATGCATTTTTGATTTATTAGAAAAAGATTGAATGAAGTCCCTTCAAAATAAAACTGCTAAATTTGACTTTATATTGATTTTTAATTTCTGGATACAATTTTATTAAAAATCCAATAGAACAGTCTATTTTTATCACCAAACTTGTGCCATTTGGGGTTGAATTAAATACAGCTGCTGAGAGGCCATTTCAAAATATCGCGATATATATCGTGTATCAGGATATAGCAAAAATATATATACCAACCCCCCACCCCCCGCAACCCACCACCACAAATAGATTCCGGTCCTGTGGGAAACACAGACATGTGACAAGCAAATGAGAGATAGGAACTTTTGTTGTTATCTAAAGGTTATTGTGGGGACAGCTCCTTGAAAACTGTAATACTGAAGGTGTTGCAACATGTTACAGATGCTGTGTTAGCAACCGTGGAGCTTCCAACATGTTTCTTCTGGATTCAGTTCAGTCTTTTATGTTCAATCTTCCAAAAAAAAAAAAATGCTCTAAGAACACATTATATGGCCTCCATATTTATGGGGTCGGAGGTGGGCCGCGAAAAGTTTTGGGACCTTAAAGTGGGCCCTGAGATGGAAAAGGTTGGGAACCACTAGTCTATTGGCAAGTGCATCTTGTCAGTAGAAAAGATAATTCATTAATGATCAAATAATAGCAAGATGTGCATGCATTCTAGCATTAATTTCAGTGCACATGCCCATTCTGGGTAGAGATTATGGGTGTAAAGGTACGTGTATTCAGTATGGGCCTCTCGGTACGGTACAGACATGTACCGAACAGATACATGTTGAACGAAGCTCACACACAGATGGAAACCAGAGAACAACTCACTGTCACACTGTCACACAACCACAGCAAACGACAGCAACAGCCTGAATACTCCCAGATAAAAGTGTCCTATTTAGGAACACTTTGTTTCCCAGTAAAATACAACAGTGGACAAAGACAACAACAGTAGCGCTGACATTATTCAGCAGGTGTGTCACTGACAGCATGTGGTCCAGCAGATCAATCAAAGCATTTGAAAAGGCACCACTCAAACAAGAACGTCACTGTAATGAGGAGGAACAACAAAAAGTCTCACCAGCTGGTTATGAATTTCCCATGATTTGAGATCTTTTTGTTATAACAATGGTGCTCTGGTTTTGTGAATCAAGAGAGGGGAAGAGGGGACTCTGTCATGTCTGCAGCTGTGTCAAAGGTATAGTTATCCTCAGATTTCACACGGCTCTAACCTCTGTATCTGCCAAGATGGGCTGTGAAAATTTCTCCCAAACTTTGTAGTAGGTCACACTGGTGAAAAAAGTAATCCAGAAAAAAAAAATGAGCACCTTCTACACAAAATTATTAAGTTACACTTATCTGTATTATTCATCTGCGTTTACTTAAAAATGTTAAGTTCAGTCAACACAAAAAAATATCTAGATCTAGATAAACATATTGTGTGCAATCTGTTGCCTCAATTTTATTGATTAGTTATGGTGTATCTTTTTTTACAGTGTAATCTAGTAATTAAAAAATGTATTTACTTATCAATATTTTTATTCATTGAACACCTTTTGGAAAGAGGTTGCAGCATTATTAATAATTTAAATGTAATTTATTCAGCCTATATATTTTAACATCATTTAATTTAAAAAAAATCTGTTATCTATTAGCTTTAATTACTGTACCAAAAACCTACCGAACCGTGACTTCAAAACCAATGTACGTATCAAACAGAACTTTTCCCATACCTTTACACCCCTAGTAGAGATGTTACCATTTTTTCCTTCCTGATACTGATTTCAATACCAGGGTACTTAGTACCGACAGCTACCAAGTAGACAATCCAATTCCAGTGTTTACCACCTGGACAGACATTCTTTATGGTTAAATTTAAAAATAACAGTGACAACACAGAGGGCCAGATCACAGGCTCTCTGTCCGTCTTTCTTTCAGTTAAGATAAGACAAACTTTATTGTCCCACAAATTAGTCTTGGGCTCTTCATCTATACAGCAGCTTTAAATACACATTACAAACAAAAAACACTTTGACATAAGACTCTGAGTTTTAATAAACAATTCCCCTAACAGCTTTTGAATTTAAACACTAGAGGTGTCTTCGACTAAGGATTTTCATAGTCAAATCTGATTAGTCAGATTTTGCCTTTAGTCGACTAATCGTCGAACAGCTTTTCCGCTAGACTTTTTCTGTCCCCAGTCAAAATGACCAGCAGTCCTCAAGGCCATTTAGAACAACGACCGGACATTTGCTTTAGGAAGTACAATTTTTGTAGAGTATTCTAAAAAAAAAAGGCACTTGACTTATTGGATGCAAAAAAAAGTTTTAAACTTGTATTTTGACACAAATTTGAAGTTAAAGAAATATTGCATATTCTGCGATTTGAAAATTGCAGCAGTCCATATCGGGATTTAATCTAATTTGCGATTAATAGCCCAGCTTAGTTTCGATCCAAGTGCATAAACCAGTGCAGATCAACACAGATGATCAGAGCATCCATGGAGAAGCCGGAGTATGGGGCCAGGTACTGCAGAGGAGCAGCATGAGAGTTTTGTTTAACTTTATATTTGGCTTCATTTAGCCATGCTTCATGCTACAACACATGCTATAATGCAGTAATCAGACTCTTCAACACAGCAAGTGAACCAATTAGATATATTTAACATGTATAGTTAATGAAAAATAGGGCAGTGTGGACCTCAGACAGAGATGACAGAATAGAAACAGAATGAATGAAACATATCTCAGGATAACCTCACAATATTTTCTCTGGTCACACATTCAAAACTGACTGAAAACAGCTCCTTGGCCCACTTTTGGGTCCATACCCTTTAGTTGAGAACCACAGCTTCAGGCCTTGTGAAGTTTCTGCATGTGTAAGAAATTACAAACATAATCATTTCTTGTTATCACTGCAGGGAAAGTCATTCATCAGATAGTAAAATATTGTGCAGCATAATTTAAAGTTCTGTTATCAGTAAAGCTTCTTGTTGTTTCTGTGGAGAGCTCCCTCCCTCCCTTGCCTCCTCTCTTCCTCCTCTGCCTTCTTCCTCCTGCTCTACTACTCCCATGACTCAACATCTGGATGCAGCACCCTCTAATGATCACCCAGCACACTGCAGTGACTCACAACCAGCCAGCCAAGAACACACACACAGATCGGCACACTTAAACATTAAGACAAAACACACTGAACCTCTGATTTCCAGCTCCTCTGAGAGACACTGCAATATTTTTCCTTTTTCCCTCGCAGGCCCTATTGAACAGTCTTTATGCCTTTTTGTCTCCACCGTTCTCTCTCTCTCTCTCATTTCCTTCTCGTCGCCTTCGCTTGATGTGTGTTCTGCCTGACAAAAGACACACTTTCTCTCCTCCCTTCGGTCTTTTCATCTTTGTCTCGTTCCCTCCTTCCGTGTTGTTTGCCACTGAGAGATCACTGAGACAGGAACCAGAAATAGGCGGCCCAGGCGGGTGCTGCTTCTTTTTAAAAACCCGCCATCAAAGATTCTCATCATCAGGCTATTGATAATCAAGCACTATTGAGCTCTTTTATCCCCTAAAAGAATTACACATATATCTTTTTTTCCATCCAATCCACCTGTCCCATTGTGCCAGGCACCTCTGACAAGCTTTTTTTTCTCCTGGCTGACAACAAAGAGGGCATGAGCGAGGAAGAGGCCAAGGGGGAGTGTGAAGAGGAGGGCTGAGTGAGGCCTTCGACAGGCAGACCTCTGAGGGGAGTGCTTCACTCTTTATATAATACAGAGAACTGTCAATCAATGCTTTGGGCTCGTAAAACAAGCAGTCACATTTTGTGATAGGTAACCACTGATCTGTGCATTTTGCTGTCAGGCAGAAAGGTTAAAGAACTTTAAACAGGTCCTGATCTGGTCTGCAACTCACAAACTAGTGACTGATGAGAAACAGGGCTGTCAGCATTAATTGCAATAAAATTCCACAATAAGTGCACCAGTCTAAACCAAATTAATTGTATGCCCATTGGTCAAGCCACTGCAGCATCTCCTTGCAGCTCTAGTGATGTGAAGTTAGACCACCACTATGTCTTAATTTCTTATTTCACAAAAAAAAAAAAATCACAAACAGCTCTGAAAAAGTCAATTCACCTGAACCTTGTGTTATCAAATATTTACCTTTTTACTACTGCCTTATGTCCTTTTTAATCCATAACAAGTTCCTTTTTTTCTGTGGTTGAGTTCATGCCACAATGTTAAATCTCCCCAAAGATTCTGATTTCATTTCAAAATAAAGCAGCTCTGTATCCACACAGGACATCAGTTACCCTTAAAGACCCTGTAAAATGAAAATAAATCTGTATTTAGTTTTGTTGTATGACAGGTCACTGTGTTATGAACCCCCAGGTCAAATTTTAGTCAAATAAACCATCACTACTATCTCTCTACTAGATGACTTTTGTCCTGTTAGTTTTAGCACAGCGTTTCAACATCGGATTATTAATTTTTACAAATGGGACTTGCTACGAAGTTTGGGAGAACTTTTCAGCTCTGATCTGAGAAGATGAAGAAAAACAGTTTTTCTTCGAAACAATAGTTGAAAGTACTGCATTTTGGGGTAATTTGACAAACCTTGTTGTATATATTTTGTTTCAGAATATAGAAAGCATATGACTTGTGCTTGCAGTTCATGTTAGATATATCCCGGATACTGCAATGCTATATTTCAGAAGTGAAATTTGCCATAGTCGTAGTGTTCAAAATCATGAGCACACCCCACAAAATATCCGCCATAGCTTCCTGTAAACTGGCTGCAATAGCTTCTGCATCACCAGTCAGAAAAGTACCTGAAAGGATTATGAAAAAGCACATCTGGAGTAAATAGGAGCTCTTTCTTATTAATCTGAGGTGAAAAAGAAACTGGTAAAGAAAAGAAGAAGGTTATAAAAGGTAGAGGCACTGAAATAGAGTGAGAAAAAGAGTGAGAGGTTTTGATTTCAGGATGAAAGATAAGAGCTGTGGGGGGTGTCAGACTCCTGAAGGATCTAATTAACAGTTTAATGGGGTCCTGGAGCTCTGGGAGAGCAGAAAGGAGTGCAGGCCTCTCGCTTCAAGCCACAACCTTTAATGGATTCAGCTGGAGCACAAGGCCCAAAAAACTGGATTCAAATGTGTCAAAGAATAAAGGTGAAAGAGGCAACGATGGAAGGGGAAACAAGACGAGATGAGAAGATGAGGGAAAGTCAAAAAGAAGCAAAATTGAAATGGAAATGAAAAGAAAGAAGTGAGAAAACAAGAATAACTATCTTGCTTTAAAGGAAGGAAAGGAAACAGTAAAACATCGCCTTCAGGCAGCTGTCAGCCGAGCCTCATGGAAGCATCTTTTCTCCTCTCTGTCTCTCACTAACTCACTCTGCCTTTTTCAAAACACAGCAAATCAATCACCCTCCTGCAGCTACAACTCCTTCAGTTAAAAAACTCATCTATGACGAGACATCTGTAGATATCTTTTGATTAGCAGGGAGCTGATAAATACAACATGCTATGGTTTAAAAAACATTCCTTGTAGGAGAAATGTGCAACTCACAGACATACTTTTCTGCATGCTTTGGATGCTTCTTGTAGTGGGGAATGGGTAGCAATGTGTATTCTGTAATGTGTGAGAGTGTTCATTTGCATGTGTGTTTCTATGTGTGAGAGTTGCTTCTATAAATATAAGGTGTTGATGATGGCAGATAAGCTATTAAAAGAAAAAGGAGAAGACGAGCACAGAGCGTAAGGGGAAAAAAGGATGGAGCCATTTTGCAACTAAGTGGAGAAAAATTATAGATTAAGAATCCCACTGCTGTCATCAATCTCTTTACAATCTAACCACACAGCTCACTGCTCTTCATCTCGATTCATCAATGAGATACATGCTAAATCATAGCAGGAAAAACCTGCAGCTTTAAGTGCTCAGGGGATGATTGATTAAGATGCAGATCGCCTGTAGCAGAGTTTTCCTCCTCGTAACGCTGACTTTTCCCAGCCCAGGATTAGGGGAGCTGATTAGGGTCGATGGCTGATAATTCACCCATCTGCATGGCTCATTTCCAAATATTTGCATGCAGAGTTGCTTGCCGGAGTAGGTTTCACCGCTCTGACCTACTTAAGTTGTTTTAAGCTGAATGACGCCGGTGAGGAAGAGTTCTGACTAAGACAGGAGACTGAGAAGAGGAGCTGCTGCTGCTGACAGGGTTTACATTACAAGTTCATCTTATTACTACACTGTTTTCTTTTGCTTCTTTATTTATTAAAACCCACATAGGAAATAATATATCAACACATATGAAACATACTTGTGCATCATGACTATGGAAAAGCAAGAAGGCAGATAACTCCAGTCCTAGTCAATGTTACAGAGATAGAGAGGGGTCTGCGCTCATTATTTTGACAGTACCTTGAATGGTATGACAACTGCAGAGCCGCCACTGATGCCTACGATGGGCAGCGCTGTCTGAGTGGAGAGGAAGTCCAGAATCTGTGCCACTTCTGCCACCTGAAGATGAGAAGATGAAACAGACAGAATCAGTGTACGCATGGAAGAACTTTCACAAGTTAAATATGACAGTTTTGATCAGGAGGAACATTTTAGCTGCCCAGAAAGTTGAACTCAGATTTAATCCTGCCGTACAGCAGTTGGTTCTTACCAAGCAACTGCAAAGTACAATCCAATTAGCTGACCTTACTTAAAAAATGAAACTGACTGCCTTGAAAAGAAACATTAATTTTTGACCCCAGTAAAGTAAAATTGATATTTGTTGCAACATCACTTACACTTGAATTTAAGTGAATATAAGCCCTTGCATAAAAGAAATAACAAAACAAGTCAGATTTACTCTAACCTAGCACACTCTTGATCCATGAATGCTGATATGGAGTATAAAAGCATGAAAGTCTTGCCAACTGTATCAATCCACATTAAGCCTGATTTCTGCTTCTACTGTGAGTCTACACCATTCTGAGCACCCCATACTTCTGCCTTGGTGTATCCACGTCTCACTGCAATACTCAAATGTGCCATTTTTATGCCAGTTCCTAGTCCCGTCACCACATTTCCTGCTTGTTTGTGTACTGGAAACCACTGCAACTGAGACTGAGTATGTTATGTTTGAGTTGGAGCGAATTAATTGTTGGTACAAGTTGATAAACTACAGTTCTATCAAAGAAGAATGAAGAGACGCTAGAGGGGATTGAGAGTGCGGCTGCTGAATCAGCTGAGGCGGATGACAAGGGAATTTTTTATGTTTGTTCAGCCATTCAGAGACATGGATGAGGAAATGTACATCTGATATTTTCAGACATCGGCAAATATTTGTGTGTCTTTTTTGTGGGGCTCAAAATGAGTTGTCAGAATTTCTTTGCTACAGCATTTAATGGGACATACATGTCTGCAGTACACGTAGCTACACAGGGGAGCTCCACCCTAACACTCACCCTCTCCACCATGATAAAAGAAAAAACAAGGCTCTATCGGTCACTGGATGCCAGAAAGGCACAGTTATGGGAGCTTGGCTAATAAAAATGAACTAATTGTTCCAGCTACTGAAGGCCCAATTCGCCAGGCATTCAAAGAAAGCCTATGTGGTGGAGGTAAAGTGGCCCTTTTCGGGCTCGTAAAATGAAAGGTGCCAGGTCAGGACCAGATTGGGTCCAGAATTAACGCTGTCCAAGCTAGCACTGGCCATCAGCTCAATCAACCAGCCAAGGATGGCACAGGATGTCAGCTGCATGTGTAGACCTCTGCATAGGATTCAGAGTTATGTGGACCTACTAAATCAGCTATATGAGCTTCAACACAGATGCATAAATCAGGCTTTAGCAAGGTGATACATTTTCTGCTAATAAACATCAAAATGGAAAATGTTCATCTTGATTATTCATGCTCATACCTCAGAATCAAGGATGAGATTTTTCATTAATTCTATAATCTCATTAAAAATATAGAATTATTTTTATCATCTGGAGCATTATTTGAGGTATTAATTTGCCTCTGAGTTGGCTGGAGGTAGAGGGGACATGTTTAGGAAGTATGGGTGAAAAAAAGCCCAAAAGAAAGTTACATGACTGAGTGCGAAGAGCCAGAATAATGACAAATGTTTGGATTGAAGGGTCACACACAAATACAAAACCTTTTAACCAACACTGCTATTACAGCCCCCGAGGTTTGATCCAGCTTAATAAAAGGGTGTCACTGATGGGGCTTTGACTTCAATTATCGATGATTTTATTTATCTTAAAGGCTACCATGTTTTCTGCCGTCATACTTGATCATTTGTGTGCCTCATTAAGAGGGTCTGGTCTGCCTCGTATGTCTATCATTTGTGAGTGTATTTGACCCAACCTCAAACGTTCTAAAAGTGTTTTTGATAACTGAGATGAGCCACTAGACATTGGATATTGGATTTAACCATCTTACTTTCTCCAACAGAAGCAGGGAAGATTTTAGACAGGTTTTACACCATTTAAACCAAAAACTCTTCTTTGCAGTCAAATGAACAAACATTAACAAGATGCTAAAGCTTATTTTTATTTCAGTTTATTTTTATGCTCTGCCATGTTTTTTCTTGCAAAGTAATTACTGTCTTTGTCAAATCAATTGCTCAATGCCAAACTTTGCCGGGGTAAAGTTTATAGCGGGCACTTTAAGCCTGGGTGCTGTAAATAGCTTAAAAAGACACATTTAAGAAGCAGAATAAAATGATAAGTGATAGATGATAAATGAAAAGTTAATTTAAGAGAAATGATTCTTCTTCTTGTGTTCTAAAAAAAAACAGAATAAAAATGGATGGCAGTTACTAAGTCTGTAGGGATTTGGATTGAGAATCTAGGGTCTTTGGCTGAAGTCAAAGTATGTAATTTGGGCCTGGTTGCAGGGAGCATGCCATAACACTTTCTGGATACTACCAGCTGAGGTTCAGTTGAGCAATGCACTCAACTCCCAACAGCTAAGGCTCTTTCTGCATGCAGCCCCTTCATCCTGGCCCCATTTACATTTTGCATAAAAGCTTTCAGCATTTGGATACCAAGTGATTGCACTTTAGTACATGCATCCACACTATGCATTGAGAAAACATCTTCAGTGACAAGCTGACAATCAAGCTCACTTGGCCACCTTGTTATGCAGTGAACAGTCCAACATCATTTTTGTAGCTCTCTGGCTGTGGCTTGGTATCCCTACAGGCTGTGTGCAGTGATGCTGTGGGCAATATAAAGGAAGGGGGGCAAATGAGCCACAAGCTAAGAGCTAGCGGTGCCTCTTTAACAGCTTTTCTCCCTCATTTTATCAGAAAACATTCTTTTAAAGGACATGGTTATATTCTATGTGGAAAATAAATCTTGTGGGGTACTACCTAGATTGGAATGGGGTGGGTATCAAAATCTGGAACTGGTACCAACGCATCCAATACCAGCTGTGCCGCATTACATCACAGATTTCTGTATTTTATTTTGCTATCCCAGCACACCCAACACAACCAGCTGCCACTCCAAATAAAAGGCCAGAAATATGGCATGTGATTTATTTGGACTTGTTTTACTACAGCGGAACATGGACTGCTTTTGATTGTTTTGCTGTCCAGAAATATGCCTCTGCTCTGTTTGTCTACCTAACAAGGACACAGTCACACTGACTGACACATTTACTTGATTGTTTGTCTCTGATGCAACAACCAACCATACTGAAATAACAACTCTGTTACGAGTAGGGATGCACAATGTTGGATTTTTGCCAATATCCGATATGCCAATATTTAAAGATTCATTTTAGCCAATACCGATATCAATACCAATATTTAAATATGCTTTTGGGACAAAAAATTTCAGTCCTCAGGACACACTTTAAGGTTTGAGGATGACCAAGGAAACAAACTTTTGTCCTTAAAAACACTTTTAAGTTTAAAGAATGAGAATAAATAAAGAAAAAGACCTCAACTGACATAGGTTTGCTGGTTCAGACTAAAACTCAACTAATTTATCAGTGTATATAGACAAAGTTTTCAGTCCATATATGCTGAAATAGACAGGGAAAACACTGAATGTGAATAACGGCAGAAATTTTGATATCTGCCGATATTTACCTTTTTAAGCTAATATCTGGCGATACCAATACTAGACTGAGATTACCGTGCATCCTTAGTTACAAGGAAGTTATGATGCATTGTTCGCTGACAAAGCACTTTCAAGAGTTGGCTCTTTTTGTGAACGATGGGGACCAGCCCCTATTTGAGAAGAGGTATTCATTTTTTCTCTGTTTGTTGTTGATTTAAAGACATTATTAATGAGCAGAGGCAAACATCTGGATCTCTAAAAGGGGCCATTATTCCAATGCCCATTCCCAGTCCCAGTCCACGCATCATTTTAACTGTGTGCCAGTACGTGTTGCATCAACAAAATTAATCCAATTTGGATGAAGGCATCCCAGACCACCTTCATATGCCGTCTTAGCTATTGCATATCAAACCATGTAGGGGCATCCACACAAAGCATTAGGATTATCACTCAGGGTCTGAATGCCCCAAACACTTATAAATCCCTGTTAATATACTTTCTAAATGGGGTGTCTGATATCTTTCCACTAGTGAATACTGTTTATGGGTGTGTTTTTGTGTTTTATTTGAAGTAAAAAAGGGTGTCTTCATCATCTATCCACCCCGTAGTAGCTTGGTTTGCTTTGGTAGGTTGTAAGGAAACTGAAGTTTCACCTGGAGCTGTTTGATTACAACTAAAAACCTTCTAAATGTAGCTTTAAGTAAAGTCTATGTGAGAACTCCTTCCTCTGGTAGAAGCAATGCTTCCAGTGCTATTTATTTACTTTTCATAATTTGATGTGTGTTGTGCTCCCTGTATAATCAAGCATCCTAATTTAATTTGAGCAGAGACAGGACATGCCTTCCATCTTCATCAGTTCTTCTTGCCTTTTACAGGCCCACTTTGTGACTAAGGCAAATTGACGGTGGCTTGTTTCACACAAAATGTAACCATGTGCTGCTTTTAGCAAACAAAGATGTAGGTGATTGAGCAGCATGACACTTCAGTGGAGGTCTCAGAAAAAAATAAATGAAATAAAACAATGCATGGTTGATTTTTTACCTGTGCACCAGCGCCGGAGCCCACATCATCCTCAAACACCACGCCATGCAGCTTCTCTGTTGCCATGGTATCACAGAGGTGTGTAAGCAGGTCACGGGGGTTGGTGTCATTTACTAGCACGGTCACCGGGCTGACCACTATGGGCAGGTCGACAAAGTTTTCCCCGCTGAGACGACCTCGGACCTCATTCCGGTAGCTGGAACCGCTGAACACCACCGCCACGTTGATGGACGGGTGGAGGAGGAGCGGTCGGGCCTGCAGAGGCAGCGGGGAGGAGATGAGCAGGAGGAGGAAGAGGAGGAGGAAGAGGAGAGGAGGCCAAGGGGAGGGAGGAGGATGTCCCCTGGGAATGGCCATGTTGGCAACCTACGGCCTGGAAAAGATGGATGGAAAGGGGGCAGAGGATGAAGGGAGAAAGAAAGAGGGCAGAAGTCAAAAATACAGTTCGCTTGTCTTTATGATGTTTTTGACATAATTTATCATAATCTGTTTGTAAATTCATCCCTTATCAGTGTGTTTTCTGTGTGGCTCTTTTGTTTAGAGTATTAGCCCTGCTTTTAGCCTCTTGTGTCATGAGGCAAACTGTGTGTGTATGTCAGTGTGTGCAAGCGTGCATGCATGTAATCCTCTATAATCCAACCCCCCAGTGTGATGAGTGTAATCACCTCTCCATCTCTGCACAACTACGGTTTAACACACAAGCACACAGAATAGAGACAAGGAAGCCCAAACTTTCACACAGATCCTACTCTATTAAAAGAGAAATTATACTTTATTACTTAAGACAGCCTTTTCACTGATGGTCAGTAATGTCACTGACCAGTAGAAAAGCCAGAGATTTAAAGTTTCCCCTCAATTTTTTAACCCTCCCATCAAAACTTCTCAGGAGTTGTATGGTAATGGGCACATGTGCAATCTTCTCATTTAAGGATAAGAAATACCAAACATTAAACCTGAAACACATAATGCTGTATCTTTCTGTTGCTTGTTGCAAAACTAGAACTCACCATTTGCTCTTTTCCATAACTAATCTGCAGGAAAAAGACCATCTGATATCACATTAGTGCAGCTTTTTATCAGAGCACAGAGGGAACTGACCACTGAGCTGCAGAGCCTGTGTGTCATATGACTAAAATGTAAACACAATGCAACGCTGCTGTTGTCACAGAAACACTGGCATATAGCTGGGGCAGAATATGAGTTGCACAAGAGAGTGCTGGTTAACAGGCCAATACTGCCACACATGCAGACTATTAATGTGACAGACATACTGCAAAGTTGTAACTTTCAGAGAATATACCTGCAGCTTATACATGTTGTAGGGACACGAAAATCACATGCGGTGAGGCACCTAGAGTGGGGTTGGGAACCTTGAGTCACATTCCCCTCTCCATTGGCTCTCTGCAGCTGTCCAAAAAAACAACTAAAGGAAAACTTTTTTACAGCATTTTTTACTCATGTTATTTTAGATAGCTCTGCTTATTTTTCTGTAAAATATGCAGCTTTTTCGTTTAATTATTATTACTTTATCTAATTTTGAAATATTTTATCAACTTAAATCATGCTGTGGGTCTACAGCACAGCATAAACTATTAAAAGTGAAGAGGTCAGTATGTGGTCATGTATGAAGTGGCACCTGAAACAGGAGTTTTGTGCACTGATGTTGATAGCTGCTGCAGGAGGAGTGTTGCTCGTTAGCTGCGCTGTTAGTTTTAGCAATGCTAGCTCTCAGCGTTACTAATGTTTACATAGCCATGATATACTGACTTAGCAATGATGCCTGCAGCTGTGGGACACAGCTGAATAAAAGTGAAGTACTTTAGGAAAGAGTCAAAAGCCTGAACTCACATCATAAGTCAACACCAAGAGTTAAAATAAGCACAACAGCCACGAACTGCTGAGCATCATTTTAGGGATCTATCTCCTGATACTGCAAGAACAACAAAATAGCACAAACCATCATCATTTTCATCTAATAATCTCTAATTTCCACATACACCAACTGCACCATAATCCAGCGCACAGCGGTTCTGCTCTTGTTAAAGGCTGGCAACTTACAGACTGGACATGTGTCAAGAGCATGTGTCTTAATTCAACTGTCTGTTTGTAAAGCACTTTGTGCTACATTTTATTGTATGAAAAGTGCTATATAAATAAAGTTTGATTTGATTTGATTTGATTTGATTTGATTAAGAGCGCTGCTTAATGCAGCGCAGCCCTGAGCAGCTTGAAGGCACAAAGTCTCAGGAGAGTTACAAATTCACACAGGAATATTATGCCAGTAGTGGATTCTTTTGCCTTTATGGGGTTAATTTGCCTTTCAATTTGACATGATTCCATGATTTTATTGCTTCCACAATGGGCAAGTACATTATGAAGTTAAAAGGTTTATGTTTAGCACAAAGAATCAGTGGATTCATATAAAATTCTATGGTTTTCCAGCTAAAGTTAACTTTCCCTTATCAATGGCACTGTAGTTATTCTGACCTCTGAATGACCTTTTGCTTGTGCCACAAGAAGAGATGTAATGTTGATATAGTGTTGACTTACAAACATGAGTCCATGCATTGTGTTGTATTTTGAAGTTGACAGGATACTTTGTACGTTTGTCCTGCTGTTTGGATTGATCTGCTCTGGATAGGTGGACTCAGTACGGCAGTGGCATCTACTGGAACTAGCTTCTGGGACACATCAGAGCTGGACCAAAGCGCAGGAAGTGAAATAGTTACAATTGACTAGAAGGGGAGCAATTTGCTCTGCAGTGGACTTTGTGGGCAGATTGTGGTGCACTGCTGAGCAGTGGAAATTGGAGGTAAGATCAACTGTTCAGTATATTTTTTTATGCAAAATTTTCTGATATATATATTAAGTTGTCTGGCATAGCTCACACATCTTTTTATATCAAAATATTTTGCAAATTAAGTACAAATAAATCTTATCTTTGTTTTGTGGTTTTCCTCTGTGTATCTACACTGCTTAAATCAGCAAATCAACAAATGTAGGCCAAGAGCTGCATTATCTTGAACACATTTTAACAAGCTTTAAAATGTCAAATAATGTTATAAAGCTCTATTGTTCACAGCAGACTGTAGCAGATCATAAAATAAGCTCCCCTTCATAACAAACAGAAAAACAGGAATCGGGAACTGATTAATTGAAAACCGATGTCAAATTGAATTGTGCATCTAGAAGATAAACTTCAGATTCTTAAATCATTCAAACATAACTGCATAATCCAAAATTTAACTATGTAAATGTGAATTCAAATGCACTTCATTTTCCTGGTTAGAATTTCAATTTTTCACATTGCAATAAAATTTAAAAAGATATGAAAAAGTCTGTTTTTCTCCAAAAGTGTTCAGCCCTATTGATGGTATCAGTTAATTATAACATCATCCACATTTTCTTTGTTGGTCATCATAAACCATGATATTACAAGGATTATTAGAGAGTAAAGCCTGCAGAGAATAAATTCTTGGATTAAAAGTAAAGACTAAAATGTGAGCACTTTTATGGACTAAAACTAGACTAAAATGTTTTAAGTTTTCGTCGACTAAAACTAGACTAAAACTGAAAAGGACAGAAATGACTGAAATGTGACTAAAACTAAAATGCATTTCATTTGAAGACTAAAACTAAGACTAAAATAAAAATACCTGCCAAAATTAACACTAAAAAAGAAGAACAAAAAGTAAAAGGAGAAATTATTTTGCCATTAAAAACAACCATACTCGTTAAAGTTTTGAATTACAGTGACTGCTGATATGAGTGTACAACAATTTAATCTTGATCTTACAAAGTTGGATCTTACTTTTCTATTTAATCTAAGGAGTGGTAGCTTGCTCAACTTCACACGGGATCAATACTTCATTTGAAACAGTAAATCAGAATGAATGCATTGATTGTTTTTGTGTTGTGAAACTTTAATATTCTGTCTAACTTTATCAATGTGCAGACAGTGAAACTTTGCAAGGGGTGATCAACAGACCCTTAAATCAAGCTTTAATCATCGTTTGCCCCTGCCCTCCAGAACAGCACATATAACTCAACTGTGATCTCCATTAAGGTTCAGTCACTACAGAAGCCTTGTTAGAAAAAATAAATAAATAAAAAAATCAGGTTGGATGTCAGCTGAAAGCCATAAACAAACAGATGTGGCCAATGTCAATGTTCAAGTCTGATGTTCTGTTGTCCCATCCATCCAACATAATCTCCTCTTTATGTGGACTCTGTGGCTTACTTTATTCTCTTTCACTGCTGGAGAGCTTTGTCACTTAAGTTTACATTTTGTTGTTTCTCCATTTGTATTTGTTTTGTCAGATGACACCCTCTAGCAGGTTGGTCAGTAGTTGGTCGATAAGCTCTTGTCTACTAGGGGTGGCCCCATGATACAATATATCATGATACTTGGGGCACGATTAGATTTTAATGCGATTTTAAACATTTTGCAATACAGTAAATATTGCAATACCACATATTGCGATATATTGCAATCCATACCATTTTCTTCAGCTGTTTAGCTGATTTAGCACAAGTCTTGCCCTCATGATTATCGTATTTCTGCAGCATTTTAGCATTTTATTTCCATGTAGCACTTATTGCAAACTTTCCCCTGGTGCTAACATGTTTTCTTTACTAACTTTCTCCTGCTCTATAACGTCACCTCTGCTGGCCTAACTGGACAAACAATTGTCCAAGCAAATGATTTTATTTTTCCATTACCACAGACTTCAATTCATATTAGCAAAAAATTTGAAAAAAATCAATACTTGGTGGACGAGATGATATGATATATCAGCAGACAAAATATCACGATACTATGCTGTATCGATTTTTTTCTCCCACCCCTATTGTCTACCCAAAATCTTATTGGTCAGACACTGGTGCAGCAGAGGTAGAGAGAGAAAGGTGAGTAGCAGTGAAGGATCAAGAAAAAATGAAAGCTGGTAGACAAAGCAGTGTATGCGGATACATCAGGCATTATGACTGTTTTACAGCGGTAACGCTCTGACAAACTTAAAAACACGTTCACAAAATGTGCAGGGAGGAACAAGATTAAGTCTGATAAAGCTGCTGACATAGCGATGGGAAAGCTGCTCCACACCTTTTCATAGCTTCTTCCTCCTTAACTGTTGGCAAATACGTTTTATTGTGTCACTAAGCGGTCTCATTAAAAAGCACGTTAACATTAATGCTTGTCACAGACAGATAGAAAGCATAGGTTGGAAAAACAACTGCCACCCTTGAGTGTCCCTTGAATGTTTTGTTTATGTCCCAGTCTGCAAACTTACAGTCCTGTTCAGTAAAAATACTCTGCATGCTGACTGTTAAAGTATTTATGTCCATAAATTACACATTTCAGCCTGAAAGTCTTTATTATCAATGTAGGATAACAACAGATACTACAAGTAATTATGCAATTTTATAAAGCTATTGTGCCGTGATCACCAGTTCCTTTAGCAAAGCTACAGTTTATAGAGCCTATATTTTCTATAAATGCTTGTTTTGTTTTTTAGACTACTAGGAGAACACAAGAAAGGCACTGTGACTGATTTAACTGCTCTTAATATAAAAAGGATTTTCTTTGTTTGCTGAGCAATCAGTTGGTCAGTGCAATTTTAGATGTCCAAGTTGTTCTTTGGTTGACTACAGCCCTGGTCACATCACCAGTGGCTGGATGGTGCAGTGGTTGGTAACCCACCTCACAGCCAAAATGTTTCTTGCGATATAGTGTTGAGTAGTAGCAGACCTTGAAGTAGAACAGAAGCTACTGGTGAGCAGTAGTGACAAGCGGAGGTGGACTGCTCAACCATACTTCAGAAACTATCACTGTAGGCTGAGATCTCAACCACCATACTGGTAGCTTGCAGCAAACTCCACATACTGAAAACAGATGGTACTAAAGGAGCTACACAGCTGCACAGAAGCCGCATGTTGTGGATGTTGCTTGAAGCAATGGAAATCGTATGCATAAGACATTTGAATATTTCCCCCCTCTGGCAAACCCCCAAAAACTGACAGTTTTACTCACTAGTGCAACTTATATTCTGAATAGTACGGTCACTATTGGTGTACAAACAACATTCATCTTAAATCAGTGAGTAAACCAACATTTCCATCTGAACCAAACATCTTTGATCAAGCCTTGGCTGTTTGAAGATGTCATCTTATTTAATCAGTACCTTTGAACCTTTAATAAAGCCAGGTGAGCTTTCTTATAATGAATAAAGATCCCCACATACACGCATGCATTCGATGGGAGGTTTTATATGAAGTGTCAGTTTCATCTGTAGCCATCAGAGACGCCCTGGTAATTAACAGCACCTCCAAGCTTTGATTCAAAGCTCCTTTCAAAGAAATATGAGGTTCACTGTGTCCCTCCCCTTTTCAATGTTCATGCTTCAGGCGTGTCAATCATTTGTCTTCATAAGGTTTAAAGCTCCTGGGTTTTATATGCCTATAGCAATAAAAATACATTTGAAACCTTTAAAAGACAATAAATCCTTATTATTAGATGCTGTTGATCAACCTTGGTCAATGCAGGTCAAAGAATGATGGAAATGGAGCGCCTGTTATTATTAAGGGTTACTTCACAGATATCTCTTTGGTTTTTTTTTTTATTTATTTATTTATGTCATACAGGTGGTATTGATTGTTTTCTCCATGTTCAGATTTGTTAATCCCGAATTATGTTTTACAGTTAACCTTCTTACAAATAATTTATGCATTGAGTGGTGTCGTCAGCGTATAGTCACATTTTAGACATCTGGCCCTGTTAGTTTTGAATTCAAATCCATATGAAAAAATGATTTATTGTAAAGTAAAAGCACATCTTAACATCTGATTTATGCAGATCCCCCAGAGAATATATATGCAGATTTCATACACTGAAGCCAGCTGTCTTGGATTTTTTTCTTATGTTAATCCTTTTATTGCTTGTTTTGACACACTAATATTATTTAGCTCAAATGTATCATTAAATCTGGATGTAAGCACCGAGCAGCTGTTAACCCACCACCCACTTGTGCTTGGCAAAGATTAAAATAAACAAACCCCCACACAGAAGAACTTTATAAGGGTTCCAAGTGGAAGACATAAGACGAAGATCATCTAGTAGTATTTATAAAATATGTAGAATTAAAGACAAATAAAAAAGGTGACGTTCTGAATAAAATATGGCAAACATTTATAAAGATCCCTTATATCTTTGGAGTAATGACTCTAAAAAAAAAGTAAAACCAAACTCACTCTGGAGGAGGGTTAAACCCACATAATTATGCACGAATGTTCTATGAATGTTTGAACCAGCTGAGCTAAGCTAACTAGTTTAGCCAGTCTTTGGTTTGTATGTTAACAAACCTGTTTCCAATCTAAGTATGACTTCTACCTTTTCAATAAAATCTATCATTATATTTCCAAAAGCCAAGACTATCTTACATTTCATATTGACTGATAAATCCTCACATCAAGCTGATAAATAAATGACTTATAGTAGAGCTAGTAATTTTGGGCTCGATATGGCCAAAAATTAATATGGAGATATTAACACTATAGATATTAGACTATAGGATATGCATTGCGATGTTTTGATATCTCCTCTAAACTACTGTGTGTTAAATTCAGCCACATGATGCATAGAACGACACCAGTGTGATGATTAAAGCAGACCCATCTAGAGCTTCTCTACAGTCTTAAATTGTGAATGAAAATTTTACGTATTTCCTCTGTTATTCACTGTTGTTGATTAAAATAAAAGATTATTTACTCGTTAAGGGTGACACCTACACAAAACTCACCAATCACAAGATGCAACACTGTAGTCTTGTTCACCCATTCAGGCTCACAGCTTTGATTACATTAGTCCTGCTATCTTTGCTGATGCACACTGGACGAGTTTCTGACAAGTTCTCTGACATGAGAGCGTCTTGCAGACCTTGAGCAAGGAGCTCTCCTTTGTGATCATCGAGAAAATAAAACTTGTTTGGAGGCACAAACTTTATAACTCCCAGTTGTGGGTGTAATGTAGAGTTCTGCTGGATCGTAGATCCCTACTTGTAAAGAAGTGGGTCCCATTTGTTAGCTGGCAGGGAGTCTTCAGCAAAAAACAAACAAACAAACAATGCCAAGGCAAATCATACTGTAGGTGGAGTGTTTTATTGAGATTTTTTTAATCATGACTTTTCAACGACACTCACTGGGACCATGTCTTTGGCCATGTGTTGTGTTACTGCCGTTGTCATCTTGTGGCTTATTTGATTTGTGTTTTTAATCATTTCTCAGTTCATTGTCTGTAACTCAGTTCATTGTGCTGCTGCCTGTCTTGGCAAGGACACTCTTGTAACTAACTCACTCTGGCTGTTTATCTGCTCTCTCTGCACATCACACAGATACAAAAATCCACATGCATGGAGGAAAGTTGTTGGATGGGCAGGGGAGCGTGCTGTCTGCTTCATGAGAGAGGCATTTGGAGACAGTGGGAGAAGCAAAACTGCAGCAAGAACTGCTTATAACTTCAGCATAATCTATACTGATTGTGGCAATATAGTCATTTTATGCATCTAACCTGGCAGAAGCAGCAATACGTACTCGATATATACTGGATATATCACCCACCCCTAACTCGTAGTAGCCACAGCCTGTAAGCTAGTCAGCAGCTTGTTCACTAAACCACTACACTGCAGTATGGTCTCCACCGCAAAGTTCAGTTTTTATAACATTTCTGTGACACATTCTTCTTATTATTATTGTTTTAAGAACTGGTGACTTACAAAGTTGGCAGATGATGCTACAGATATATATTTGACAACAACAATCATCTAAAACATCCAGACTGGCGCAGAAACAGGATGAAGGCTGCAAAACACAGAAACAGTAAGTGGGTCCTGACTTGTTCAAGCTTCTGACTGGAGAGCCGGTCAAGTGTTCATTTAACTGTGTAATCTCTGGGTAAAGGCAGGATAATGGGGTTTCAGATTAGCAGTGTGTGTGTGTGGATGTGTGTGTGTGTGGTGGGGGTGGTGGTAGGGAAGTTGAGAGGGTGGGTGTGTCTGCTCCAGATTAGCAGCAATACAACAGCATGTCATTACGCCAGAGAAAGGATGAGAACAACAAGGGTTTGACAACAATGTGAGGCATCTGAATTTCAATCACACACAAACACCGAGCAGCTCAAAGCAACAATCAGCTGACTGTCTTCTTATCTTTAAATAAATGGAAACAGATGATTGTTGCAGACAGAGAGAGATTAATAGGATAACATCTGTCCTTATCATCCCTAAATCCTGTTTTGTTTGTGCACTTATTTTCCCAAAATTACGCTATGCATGCAAGCAGCTTTTCTATTATTATGGAGATTGCTTGGTGGAGTGCAGCTCTGCTGTGTGTGATAAACTGATTGGGACCAACACAGGACTTCACCTGCACATACATCAGACTGGCTGCATCCATTCAAATTAATCTTACTTTTATGTAAGCTACCTGTGCACCAACAGAGTTAAATTTCAGAGGGCAAGGGTGAAAAACACAACAAAAACTGCATGAAAGCCCTCCTAAACTGATACAAAATGAGCAAGAAGAGAAAAGAAGGCCTATTCTCTCAAAAGACTGAATGCCAGCATGTGTGGGCTAAAACTTGCAGTTCTTGATGTGGCCACCTCAGGCTGGCTCCAAGATTAAGTCGACCCCTATTAGGTCTCATGTTAAAATGCTCAACTTAACAGCATTATTTAACATGTTTACAACCTGATGTGACTATTTTGGTAAGTGAAGATAATTTCTCTAAACAGGACAATTGCACAGGTAGAGAACACTAAAATAATTCAGCCACAGACTGTATAAATAGTGATACAGTCTGTGTGACATCACCCACAGACCAAAGCTCGGTACTCTGAGACAAAAGGCGAACAATAACATGGTTCCTTGCAGTCCTTCCTGACTGCAAGAGAGTGGAAGAGTAGTCAATTTTCTATGCCAGACACAAACGCAGCATTGCATGCACATGTGTAATGACGTCGGTAGCAGCTAACTGAATCAACGAAACAAGCATGGCTGATAGGAAGCCCTCCACTTTTCAAAATACCATGCAGGTTACGCTGCAATATTTGTGACGTGAAGTTCAAGGTTTACCACGGCAAAACTTCTAACCTGAGGATGCAGTGTGACGGTTTATGATTCAGATTGATGATCGGTTCCCACTGCCTCCTGCTCGTTCAGCCATCTCTCGCTCTTGCTCTCATACCGTATCCTTACTTTAAACACCATGATTTGCCTGTTTATCATGTGAGTGCAGTGTGAGTGCATCCTAAAATTTGCTCTCCATCTCTCCAACTTGGCGCAGCTGGTGCCGTAAGAAGCTCTCTGTCAGGATGGATGGATTCAGAGTGATTTTGAAGGAGTAACAGAGCCACAGGCTCATCCTCACTGCTTATTTTCATCACAGAATGAAACAGTTTGCCACTTTCTGTTAACTTTTTACAGTGAATACAAATATAACATAACAGACCCTGTGTGCGACGTTTATGCTTCTGCGTGGATGGTCACATGATTGATTGATGAGTGAGGAGCAGACTCTGCCTTACCAGAGAAAGATGACATCTTAGTTCTGTTGGAAAAAGAACTGCACGAGGAAAGAAGATATGCAGTACACGTAGTTCATGGAAGAGGAAGTAGTTTGTTTACTTTCATTTGTAATACTTTAATTGGTAAAACTGTATACCTTAATTTATTAATTTAGTTAATTTGATTCAATACGCTATTGATCATTTGTTTTAAAGTTATTCTCCCTCCATGGACCCCAACGCACATTTTTCCAACAGGGGGAATTGGAGGAATAGGAGGTAGTGGGCTGGGTTTTCATTCATGCAATATAAAGAAAACACTCTGGGTAGCTATAGTAGTTTAGGTTTTCCATGTTGGATTAATTTTTTTAAAACATGTGATGTTACATTACAAATGGTGTTTGATGTTATTTTGATATATTTGATATTTGATAGTGTTTTGATATAGAAAATTCAGAAGTTTTGAGGTTATAGAACATTTATTATAGCATATTATAGCATATTCATACTCAAAAGTACTGAAAATGGGTACCGCTGTGTACCAGTACCGGTTCACAGGTACCGTACCAGTTTAAATGTGAAAGGTACCCATCCCTAGTGTTGAGTGTAACGAGGTACAAAGTAATGTGTTGCTGTAATCTCTTTACATTTGTCAGTAACACAGAAGTGTAACATGCTACTGATTCTAACTTGGTTATCACATAATCTTTACTATAAAATAATTATCTTGTTACTTGCATTACTGTAAATCCTCCACCTAAGGGTAGCACAGAGAAAACAAATGAAGCTACCCATTAATGTGCGCTCGTGCAGCACTCACTGATCCAGGTGACGAACACGTTTAGCTCGAGTGCATGGAGGAAGGAGAGAGAAATAGAGAAGCAGTTCAAATACAGGCATGCTTATCAATGGATATATGCACGCTACCTTGAATTTGTTGCTTAATACAAGAATGTGTCAATGACGTTTAAACTGTGACCAGTTCAAAAGCACCTCTCCACTGCCATGAAGCCTGCGTCAAATCTTTTTGAGCACCTGCAAAAGCAGTATGCTAACGCAACGCTAGTAAAGGCCCTGCCAGCCCAAGTGATGCTCAAGATAACAGCATGATGCTGATGCCTACCATGCAGCCAGAGCTCAACTTTCAACATTAGCCACAGGCAACCAGAAAAGCTGAGATAAATAGGCTTGTTGCAGTAGGAGATGCAACCTCCTGCGGCTTTGTTTTTGACATTGTTTTGTGAGGTGCTGTTTTTGGTATGATCTTCACAACTTTGCTGTCATCTTTTTGTTTTTTTGTAATTTAAGACCAGAAAGGAGAGTTATTATGTCTGTCGTCCTTATAAGAAGGGGAATCTTTTGCTAATTGTAGTGTTATGTAGAATTATCAAGAGGCTGCGACTGTCTTTTGTTGCCTTTATCAACACAACTTGAGTGAACATGACACATGACAGACATACTTGGCTGATGACTAACTTCTCATGGAGCACATAGACACTAAGTCCAGTCTGGTAACATTACTTCTTGTGTTGATATCACTAACATGTCCTAACTACTCATGCCATCCTTACCACGTTTACTGCATGACATAGTTCTATTATATTAGATTACACCACTGTAGGAATTTGTAAGGTTTAGGATTGTATTTTTAATTGGCAGTTAAGTTACTGAAGATCTCAGGTGACAAGGCGAAATGCAAAAGTAATGTAACTAGCAGTGTAACTAATGATGTGTAACGGATTACTTTTTCTGAGTAACTACCCCAACACTGGTCATGTTAGTGGCTTTCACTGTGGCATAATAAACACCATGAACTCAGTAAAGCCTTCTCTTTTCACAAAACTGAATGTGGGAATATTTCAAGTCCCCAGTTTCATTATATGCCAGCTATAAGGGCTGGGCGATTATGGCAAAAATCAAAACCACGATTAATTGGCCTTTTTACCTCGATTACGATTAATGAACGATTATTCTACCCCCGACCTCCGGCTCTGTTTGTTCTGTAAATATTTGTATAAATTTTAAAACAAATAACTGAGAGGAACATGCAGAGATTAAAAATTCATTACTTATTGAGACAACTGAAAACAAAATACACAGCTGATGTGAAACTACCTGGCTGCCTATCACGTGTCTACACAGCTAGTAGTTTGTTTTTAAGGGGGTGGTTCATTTGTAGAGCAAGAGATTACAAGGGAAAAAAATTTGAAATAATTGACATGGCAAGTTTTTGTTGGTTATAGGCTCTAAATGTCGGTTTTGATTATCTTTTTGATTAATTGCCCAGCTCTACCAGCTATTATTTTCCATTCTGGAATCATCACAAACACCTGTGCTGAAAGGACAACTGCTCATTTGCCTTTTGAGTCATGTGACCCTTAAGAGTTACCATAGCTGTTATAAAGCTGCTGTTGATGCTAAATAATGCATATTCAAAAGGAAGAGTTTGGAGGAAAAAAATGCCCTCCATACAGAGTGTACAAACAAAGAATTGAGCTAGTCATACAACAATCCTGTTCTGAACCAGACTGTAAACATGTTTTTTTTTTTCCACTCAAGCCTCAAGTGGACACTCCAGGAAATGCATGTTGTTTCACCTTTAAACCCTTTATATGATGTTGGGGCTTAAAAAGGCAAAATTAGAAGAATGGTCCCTTCAAGTGACAGGTGGCTGCTACTTGTTGTGTGCTGTGTCACCTCACCTAATCCCATCCATCCATCCATCCATCCATCCATTATCTATACTGCTTATCCACAGGGGTCAGATGGGTCTAGAGGCAACCAAAGCTGTCAACATAAGAGAGGCAGGATACACTCTGCACTGGTAGCCAGTCAATCACAGAGCTGACAAATGGAGACAAAACCATTTTTCAGAGTCTTCAATCAACCTAGCAGACATGGCTTTGGGCTGAGTGAGAAAGCTGACGGGAACCTGTTCATTCAAAAGACAAACATGCAAACTCCATGACAAAAGCTCCTGTCTTGTTGTACCAGGAACTACCTTACTGTGAGGCATCAGCATCAACACTACAACCTTCAACTATGCCCAGTGACAGAAATTAAAACCCAAATTCCAAAAAAGTTGGGGCGAAGGCTGCACTACATCTAAAAAAGTAGGGACAGGGCAACAAAAAGCTAGAAAGGCAAGTTGTACTAAAAAAAAGCTGACAGCCGATGGTGCATTTTGCAACTTGTTAGGTTAACTGACAAGTCAGTGACATGACTACGTATAAATGAGCATTTTAGAAAGGAAAATCATTCAGAAGTAAAGACGGGCAAAGGTGCATCAATCTGGAAAACTTAGTCTAAAAATTGTGGAACAATTACCGGAAAGTGTTCCTCAACCTAAAATTGTGAAGACTTTGATAATTCTGCCGTCTACATGATACCATCAAAACATTTAGAGAATCTTAAGAAATCTCTGTGCAAAAGGGTCAAGGCCAAAGGTCAATATTGGATGCTCATGATCTTCAGGTCCTCACTGCGTTAAAAACAGGCATGATTCTAAGGAATTCATTGCATTGGCCCAGGAACACCTGACACTGAGAAGCTGTTAATATTTTCAGCCCAGGTTTAGATTGAAAATGTATCAAATAAAACAGCCCGAAAACCTTTGCTACTCTGCTTTCTAATAGGAAATCTTAAACTAAAGCACATACTATTTCATGTGTTAAAGCTTGAGTTACCATAATAATACAAGGCACAGTGATACACAAAACACTGTCTGTTTTGGAGGGTTGTGTATTCATTTTCAGTTCTGCATTCAAAGAAGTCTACAGTGTGCTTTTTCTGTGTTCCTCTATTTCTAGTACCATCTTTTGTCTTCATGTAGAGTTTGTAATGCTGCTAGCTACCTGTGTGGGATTTCAGCTTCACCCTACAGTGGCATTGATAGTTGTGAAGTACAGACCCACAGCACACAAGTCACACAGCACACTGTAACTGTTCACTTGTTGCCTTAATCACAATTATACCAGCGCTCCCCAAGGGTTCATTTATTTAAGTCTACCGCTGTTTCCTTTAAATGCAGGGTTGCGACCTGATGAGGGAGAAAAGTTGTTAAAATGGGCACTGCAAGCCACGTCTGTAGCTCTATCTACCCTCACATTTTTTGACAGCAATGCAGCTATTATAGTATAGTAGTATTTTGAATGAATGGAAGTGAATGTTTTCAGGCCAAATTGTATGCTGTGTGTGATGATATTTACACCCATACCTGAGCAGTAAACCTTGTTTTGAAGTATAATTTCTGAAAGGACAATGATGTTTTATTTCTGCTGCACATATGAGCTCAGAATAAACAGTATAATTATGTATATCAGGGGATAACTTGTTGGCCCACATGTTCAGCTGATGCTCAAACCTGTCCCTTGGTAAAGATCCACAAATCTCCTGGGAAATAGAGTATATTTACAGTGGGGAACTTTCAGTCATTTATCGACTTAGCTTGGCTATGACGGAGTTGCTACACTGAGTCCCCAGGGGGTGGAGAGGAAATGAGCAGAGAGGATCTAGTTGATGGGATGAGCATCATCACCAGAGACTTATCAACATGTCTGCCTCGAACCTTGTTTTTTTTTGCTGCACCTTTGAAACTGATTTGATTGCATTAATTAGGATGCCTGAATTAGTGGGCCAGTATTAATGTAGGAGACGGCCTTCCTCTCATCAACATACTGCAGGCACAGCGCTCTGACAGCTGTATAAAACATCAGGATCCTCTAGAGCCTCATTTATGCAGACTTGAGATCAGTCCGAGAAATTACAGCATGAAAATTTATTCTGCAGCAATTACTTTATTTTAGGATACTGGTATTTTAACTATTTCTAACTGATAGTGGAAATGCCTGACTGTAAGCCTTTCATCATCAAGATGCAACACTTTGATGGCTGTAGGATAAAGCCAGTGATGTAAGAGGTATCTAGACCTTATCAGCTATAAAATATCCTTAAATCTATTCTGTTTTTAAACTGAAAGTACCAAAAATAGAGGCAGAGAAATTATGGTCCATTTTATAATAATGTAATAATTCTGTTTCACTGAAATTATTAGGGCATTCATGTAGGATACTGTTAATTTAACAGCTGATTAAGGCTGATCAAATTTTAATTACTTAATGGCTTTGTAGCCATCGAGTTTCCCCTGGGAAGAGTTTAAAAATTGTCCTAACCTAATGTAAAACATCATCATTATTGTTCATTAAACTATGTATTATTCATTGGAATCAGCAAAGTCAATTATAAGTGAAGTTAAAGGCACAACATCGTCTTTAGTAGAGAACTAATAAAAATGCTCAAACTCAAGTGCCTAAAGTAGTACAGAACAGATCCTGAGTAAATATATATAGTCACTACAGACTACACTATAGCCATACTGCTGAAAGAGGAATGATCTGTATTACAGCCTTAAGCCACCAGTGGCAGCACTGAGCATAATGCAAAAAAGGGTAGAAAATGTAATGAGTTAAATGTTGAAAGTGAGGTGAAAGGTATAAATACAGCAGCATGTTTAATGGACTGATCTGACAGTCTATCTACTGCCCATGCATCAGTATAACATGCAATATGGTTGTCAGCAAATAGTGTAACAATCAGCATGGAATCTCTGGCTTGACATTGAAATTAAAGCAGTCTAGAAAGCATTAACAAATCACAAAGATTTTTTGAATTAAGCTGCTTGGAAAAAAAAAAAAACATTTTATATGTTCAGCTTTGAGTACATACAACAAGTATCATATGATTAAAGCTGAAAACTCTCAGTCTGGCTTTATCTGGCTTCAGAATCAGGAAAGCTGCACAATATTACTGGCATGATATTGATATCAGTAGATATTTGCCTTAAAGTTATTTTCCACATCAGCAAACAAAAAAAATGTCTTCTAATATTTATCATATGTACGTTTAAGTTTGAGGGGTTTTAGGAAGGCCAAACAGACCTACATTAGCTAAAATAATTTAACCTAGGGATGCGCGATAAGACGATCTGAGATCGTGAAGAAATAGAATGTACTGGCGATCTGCTTAATCTGTTTTATTGTAGGATCAGCCCTACTACTTCTCGCTCTTTGCTCCCTTTCTGCTCCCTGATGCAGCGGAGACTCACGCTGCGAGTGAAAGTGAAACTTAAGATTTAGTTCTCATGACGCTTTCTAACTCTTATACGAAGCTTCGTCTTGGTTTTCTGAACCATCAGTGTGCAAAAAAATATTTATTTGCACAATCTGCACAAAGCTTATCAAAGTTTTTTTGATGAGCTCTGAAGACAGTGTCCTCTGGTCTGCCGAGGTTCAAACAGGGAAGAGAGATGAAGCAAACTGTGGTCAGCGGGGTAAAGTGCGTCTATGGCAGGTAGCCTATGTAACTGTTACAGCCGACATTGTTTTGCTTTCAATTATTATTTTCAGAGTTATTTACAAGCCTTTCCACCTGGCAAGTAAACATCAGTTTAACGCAGTCACGGGTTAAACGTTATAACATCAGCGTCTTTTTACGAAGGAAAGCAGTGATGTCCGCGACATCCAGACATGGATTATTATTAGAAAATGTTTTAAACAGTAAAATCATTGATTTACATGCATTTCTCTGGCCTGCATTTATACTGCTGCAGCACCTAACCCTTCCTTTCCTCCTCTTCTCTCCTTCATTGTAAGCAGCAGACAGGTGCCAGTGTGACATGTTTATGTCACTGCTTATCACAGCCTTATTCAGAGCAGTAAATCAACGTATACAAAACCTTTCTTAAATAAAAATCAAAAGTGCGTTAAAATAACACACAGTCACTACTTAACTGCATAACCACATGTCTCAAAAATTCATCAAATGTGTGTCATATTTATATTTTCTTT
Organism: Cheilinus undulatus; assembly: GCF_018320785.1. Lineage (NCBI taxonomy): Eukaryota > Metazoa > Chordata > Actinopteri > Labriformes > Labridae > Cheilinus > Cheilinus undulatus. The sequence continues at coordinate 29,575,164 of NC_054884.1, read as the reverse complement.
ATTTGGCAGTCTGTAAACAAGGCTGAAGTAAATGTGATGTTAAATTGCATACTGTATGAACAGGCTAGTTGTTTAAAGCTTCAGCTGCAGGAATTCTTTTTAAGGACCATATACTTTAAAATGCAAATCAGAGTCAAAATGGGCTTAATAAACAGTAAAGTAGATTTTAAAACACAGACGAAGACACATATAATAATTCTAAAGTGCAGCAGAAAATTTAGAAATTGGTTCCAGAAGACAGAATAGATCAGAATGCAGGAAAATAAATGTTTGGAACTACGTGCTATCAGTGCTATCAGTTTGTTGTTGTTTACTTTAGGGTTAAAGAAAAGGATGCATGATATTATCAGCACGATTATAGCAGATATTGGTATCAAAAGGGGATTACCTGAACCGGCGTGAGAAAATTTAATTTACAACAGTTTTATTTACATTATTATTTTATTTACAACTGTTATTTTGGCTATAAAAATCTGCCTATATCTACTGTAAACTTTGGCCGTACAGACAAACAAGTTAGTGGAGTTTTAGGATGAACCAACAGACCTACTTTAGCTGAAGTCTTTTTCTTTATCTATCATCCTTCCTTACACTTTAAAGTTTATTTTGAGGACTGTAATGTGTGAATTTGTTCATCTTCAAACTTTAAATTTTGTGTTTTAGGTCTGAATTTTCATGTAAACACTGTAAATGTTTGTAAATATCGGCTTATTAGCCACAATCTAGTTGTGGCATCCCTAGTTAAAGAGAATTATGGCAGTAGAAAACACAGTATTTGACTCAGATTGTGGGTCTGAAATGATACAAATATTTAGAACCTAGTAATTCTGGTGCCATCTACCAAGGGTCTGGGCATTTAGCTGGCTAATCCTGTGCAACCCAAGTCAGAAGACCTTTAAAAAAGTGAACCGTGATTGATCAAAAGATTGGTTTCACCAGTGAATTCAACACTGATCTCTTAGACGGAAGACCTTTGATTCTTATCAAATGTCTCCTAGTTTTTGGTACCACATCAAGACAACTACTAGAGGCCAGCATGTAGAGATGACACAATATGGAAGAGAATGTGCTTGATTATGAGGCTATAGGTCCATCATAAAATTATGATTTTAAATGTTAATGTAGCCAAACACCAAACATACCAAAAAGTAGCTCAAACTGAACAAATACCCTAGCAATGTTTCAGCAAATGCTCTGTTCAAGTTAGGTCACAGCAGTTTTTGGTTAAAAAACAAGTTAAGATCTTTCTTTAAGTTTTGGTAGTTTTCCATACAACCAATCATGAATGTAATGGAGATTTTACATTAAAATCACACTGTTTCAAGAAAAAAAAAACGAAAAAAAAAAAAAAAACCTATGGAAACAGATTTGAATTTATGCAAGTTTTGACAACCCTTAATGACTTACCATTGGTGAATAAAGTTTTAAACTTCTTCAACTCAAAACTTTTTGGGTATCAAAAAAATCAGAAATAGATGGTTTCTGCACTCTAGTGCCACCACACGCATCCATAAGAGCTACATAAACCTGTCTATGATGTCAAAACTCTGACCAATTCATTTGAAACTTTAAACATCCTGATATACTAGAAATGGGGGAAAAATTCGATACAGCATAGTATCACAATATTTTGTCTAGTGATACATCGTATTGTCTCATCCACCAAGTATCGATTTCTTCAAATTAATTGCTAATATGAGGTGAAGTCTATGATAATGAAGAATAAACTCAATTGTTTGTCCAGTGAAGTCGGCGGATGTGATGGTCATAGAGCAGGAGAAAGTTAGTTCAACAAACATGGCAGCACCAGGGAAAGGACATTAGTACACATGAGGTTTGCAATAAGTGCTACATGAAAATAATATACTGCAGAAATAAGACAAACATGAGGGCAACCTAATGCTAAATCAGCTAAATGGTTGAAAAAATGGTATAGAACACAATATATCGCAATATATGGTATCGCAATACTCACTGTACTGCAAAATTTTTAAAATCACAATAATATCAAATCGTGACCCAAGTATCATGATAATATCGTATCTATCATGGGGCCACCCGTGATTCCCACACCTATGAGATTCCATGTGAAAACTCCTGACCTCAAGATTGAGGACACTCCATGTAATGAAGCATTAGTGACACACTTTCCTGAAGTCACCAGTTACTTATACATTCCAGAGAGCGTAAACGAGTGAAGTCCACTCCATCCCTCCATCCCTCTACCTTCTGAATGAATTGTGAGACAAGTTGATACGTGAGGGTTACACATGCAGCTCTCACAAGCTCAAGCATGCAGCTAATAAACATACAAATTAAACTCTGGATATGAATAAATGAGCGTGTCATGCTTATTATGAAACATATCACACAACGTCTGCCTCATAAATTTATCATAATTAGGGTTTTAACCACCAACAGTTGCCGTCCAGTCTCTCTGTGGGCTCCTGCTCCCACACATAAAGATTTGACAGCTTTACAGGAAATCGTTGCAGGCTGAACGCACCAGCCGAGATGAGTGACGGTGACGGGACGGGGGCGTTTTTACACCGGCTTGGCCCCCTGCCAATCAAACGTAAAGCAATCAAAATGTCGGTGACACCCGATCTGCTGCCACACCTGCTAAAACAGATATGAGGCCCCTGCAGAGTCATACATGAAACTGTGAAACTACACATACATTCACTTTGAGCACACCCAATTTTTCACATATTCCTTATTGTGTTATTACTTTGTACAACTTACATTTGACACAAATCACTGCAATTTTGAACTTGCTGTATCGTATACATGAGCTCTGAACAGATAATTTGAACCTCTTTCTTTCCATTCAAAAAAATCCTAATTTGTGAGTTTTAAGGTATCAGGAAATAGATTACATTTGTTTTGTGTCTTGCCTCAAAGAAAAAACTAGATTAAATTTGAAATTCATTCTAGTTTTTGGATTTTAGCAGATTAGCAGTCCAGTATGTCGATATTTGCACTCATTTTAGCGGAAAACAATACTTAAATTACAAGAAGTTTTTGTTATTTTAAAGAACATGAAGTCGCTGCTGGGATTACCTAGGGATAAAACAATTATGGATTTTAACAACACATTTACAGTCAGAGAAATAATCTTGGTTTCACAATTATCAGGATAATTTTGCATTCATTTTTGATAATTTAATGTATAAATTCACAGAAACCTTCTACAGAAATTTAAATATTCTCTAGTTCTGAATTCTTTAAGATTTATTTTTTCGGGTTTTGCCCTTATAGAAAGATAGGAGAGTGGAAAGAGCTGGAAACAAGGAACAGAGATTGGGGAATGACATGCAGTGACAGAGTGCATATGTACTAACTACACTACACTACTACACTACACTACTAACCACCACACCATCTGCACCCCAAACATGTTGATCAAATACTCTGTTCAAAAAAAAAAAAAAAAATCAAAATTAAAAATTAGAAGTTCATATTCCTTTTGAATTAGAGCCATTGTTTTTGCAATAACTAGTTGGCTTTTTTCTTTATGTATTTCATAAATAGATATTTGAGAGTGAGAAGTTTTCTGCTGACTACATGGCATATAACTTGTTTGTTTACATTATACTAAATCCTAAATGGTAACCACTAAACTGCTAGCTGACAGCGACACATGTATGTGTACGAAACAATACAACATCTACTACTGCACTGACAAATAAACCTGTTTAATGAATAGTTAGATTTAATAAAGCATCAATGATTCAGTCAAACTGATGCAGAAACGATGGTTTCCTTAAATTTCCCAGATGTGAGCTTAACAACAACTTCCGGAGCATCTGGAGTGACCGAGCCATCACTCAAAAACTCGTGGGCCAATAGGGATACGCCCCAGAAAAGCCCGCCCACACGTGACATTTGTGTCAAAACTGAGACCAAAAACTCAAGAAACGCAAACAAAGCAACAGGCAGCACAAATGCTAAACTGCGAAGCGAGAGCAAAAGTCTGATCACTGAGAGAGAAAAACAGGGACTGTAAACAAAAAGATAGATGTTCAAAATTCAAAGACTAATAATGTGGTTGCTATTTCAAATTTGTTCTCTTGATGTGAACATTTTTTTTTGCTTGGATCACATTTTTTTGTTTTCAAATGCCAATTTTTGTTTGATAATGAAAAAGTATGTTTGAATCTTTTTAACATAAATCTCATTCCATAGGGAGCAGCAGAGGCAATGACACAGCACACAGCTCTGGGAAATAGAGGTAGGGAAAGGGGCACAAACACAGCAGTGATGGAGAATGTTATTTTCAACTTCAATTTTTCAATTCCTATTTTTTTTTTTATTTCAATCCAATTCAATTCTAATTGTTTCACAGCAGTTACATTCTAAAGAACTTGAAAAAAGAAACCACATCTCCAACCTAGACAAACTGATGCAGGATTTCGGTTGTATTTAAGTGGCACTGAGTGCACTGCTTCACCCTCTGTCATAGCCTGTTGTATTCACTAGTTTGAAAATACATTTATTTAGTCCCTTTATCATTGTCTGAAAATGCAAATTTCCAGCAACGTCTCCTGGTCCCTAAAAAGTTTTTGTTACATCCTGACCTGCGGACTTGATTTCATTTCATCTCTGTGAATATACGCTCCTACATGTTAATAAATTAACAGCACAGGCTGGAACAAGTGGGTCCTGTTTATAGTTAGAACAGAAAAGCCATTTATCTGAATTTATTTTTATATAAATTTAAGTGGTTATGGTGTTGTGACCATGGATATATGAATAATCAGGCGCACTCTGCTACTCTCTGAGATAGTTGTTATTTCTGTAGTCATAATGCCCTTAAAAATAATTCATTATGCTGCATTAATCTCAATGTGTTTATAAGGTCATTAGAACCAACATGAGGGTCCGATGAGGACACTGCCACAGATTACAGATGAATTGCAGGGAGGGAGGGGGGGGTCTAGTGTATTATAGTCAAAATTTCACAAAAAAAGAATAAAGTAAAGAATGTTAAATAAAAACAAGGTTCAGAGCCAGTGGTCTATTTTGAAACTGTGTTGTATAAAAAAAAATCGAGCGTATGATGTTGCTGTGCATTGTATATTAATACAAGACATCTGTAGACTCATTGAGGATTTCCAAAAACCATTAGAGGGAGAAGAAGTGAACATTTTTTTCCCCAAAAAAGAAGACTTCACTAAAGTTTGTAAAAAAAAAACATTATCTATAAATGTGTCCAAATTTTTTTCCCTCTATAATTACTTCTTTAAAGCTTTGTTGCTTTATCTTTGGGCAAGCAACCTCGTGATAAGAGTAGCTAATCTCTGTACATAAAAATGTGATGCTAAACAAACCTACAGGGCATGATGAAGAAACCTTGTTTTTTTGTCTAAAGTAGTAATTTGTAGCTTCAATTGGACTTTTCAAAAGTCTAAAGTGAAATCAGATGCAGGATTTCACATAAATATATGTTTTTCCCCTTTTTGCTCTTCTAACCCATTTTAACCTGCTTTGTCATATCATGGGATCCCTAAGAGGGCCACTAACCTGATACTGAGAACCTCTGGACAATGAAACTGAATTGCACGACTAAAGGAATCTGTCCATGAAGCTGCAACCTTATCTGTGTAAACTGAAGCTGAAAGCTTTTGTCACTAATGGAGAAAAATGAGCTCTGCTAGATTCAGTTTATGGGACAAATCAATGAGCATCACCAGATAACTGATACAACATTAAAACATGCCAAGTTCAACATCCATAAATAAAAGTGTGAGGTGCGCTCACATGCATGCACTCACTCCAGACCTGAGAGTGAAGATGCTAATACGCTGTGTTACAGTGGTTCCAGTTTTAGAAACAACTGGCTGCTCTGTTTGTGTCAGCGACAGCAGCAGATGGGATCTTTCTCTCGAGGAAACTCTTCACTTATAAAAACTGAAAGAATGACTGCTCTCATACTGTGTGGCTTCACTCACATTCCCCCTGAGCTTCTTAGCCTGGTATCTATTCTGTCTCCATTTCTCCAAATCTGTCGCGCTCACTTCTACATAATTCCTGACAGATTAAGTGACAAAAAAGCAGTGTGAGCGTCTGTGTGCGAGTGCTGTAGACCTACCTGTGCTTTCTGCCGTCATCCAACTTGAACTCCTGCTGCTCCATCATTTCTCCAAATGTGTCTCTTTCGTCCTTTTTTAACCACTTTTCACCTGCTTCCTTCCCCTCGCAGCACCTGTAGGAGTATGCATTTAGACCGAGTCTCTGTGTGTGAGTTATCAGTGACTCTGTGGCAGCTTTTGGATGTCTGCACACTTCCCTGAAGGACTTCACAACGTGACAGCGAGCATATGTGATCTCTCCCAAAAAAAATCCAGCTCCTCACTTTCTCTTTTTCTGCATTTGCCAAGGTGAAGAAATTTACAAGTGGTCCTGGAGGTGAAGACGGGACATCAAAAAGGGAGTGAAGAAGAGAGGAAAGTGCTGGGAAAAAGGAGGGTGACAGAAGATGAGCATCCAGGCGATGTGTAGCTCTCTGTCTCTCTGGCTCCCCGCTGCTCAGATGAGGAGAGGAGTGAAGGAGGGGGGTGGGGGTGGGGTGGGGGGGATAGTGATAAAATGCCTCTTCAGCGGAGGAGCACTAACGCCGGTAACACTTCAGCAGCAGCGGAGGCAGCGGTGGTGACGGCGGCGGCTCTGACGCTTCCCCGCCGTCTCCTCCTTTCTCCCCCTCTCCACCTCCTCTGCCTCCTTTTCCCTGCTCCTGCTTGAGGGTGATAGACACAACAGATCCATGGGAAGTTGGAAACATCTCATGGATGCTTCTGCATGTTTGGAGCAAAAGTTTTCCCCTTCTTTTGGTCCAGTTATAAGTGATGATGATACTCCACAGGAAGGGATCCCCGGTGATGGTGATGATCTCCTGTGTGAAGAGAAAGGATAAAATAAGTGGGAAAAATTGGGTTCTCTCGTCCCCTTGACCCTTTTTTTCCAAATGGATGCAAGTGATCCAGATGTTTGTGGATGGTCAGAGCGTATGGAAACAGAGCAGGACAGATGGCAGGTCTGTGGGGTCGGCAGACTGTGCACTAGCAGGTCCTCATCCTGTTGCTCTGATTTTTTCTCCTAACAGTTTCTCTCTCTCTCGCTCTCTCTCTCTCCCTCACCGCTCTGTCACACCAGTAATCCTGCTTTCCATTTCCTCTTTAACTCCATCTTTTCTTTATCTCTTTCTATCTCCTCTCACTCCATCACAGGAGGGGCTGCATGTGCGTCCCGATAATAATGGTGTGAGGATTTAGCCTGCCTCCCCTCCTCTCCCTCTCCTCCCTCTCGCTCACTTCAGTGCGACCCCTCCTCCTCCTCCTCCTCATCCCAGCCCACTTTTGCTCCTGTTTTCTAGTTATTATTCACCTTCTTCTTGTCACATATCCTGCCTACTTTTCCTTAAACCACCTCACTTTACGGCTCGACTGTTTAACTCTCTATCTCTGCCTTTTTTTTTTTTCTTCTCTGTTCAGAAATGAATCCCATTAATATTATTGCTTTTCCAGTCTGGGTCCCTCAGGCTCTGTCCAGTGTTTATCAGTGTGAATACATTTCTGCAAAGTCAATAACTCAACAAACATCCCGTTTATCTTGGATTGTTGACAGGAAACACACAAGGCAGCATAACCAAAACACAAGGCAAATATGGCATTGAACTTAATAATGTGGAAACAAATTTGTCTATTAAAGGGGAATTTCACCAGTTTCACACATTAACCCAAGCGTCATCATTGTACAATTACTCAAAAAATAGCCCCACTAGCTTTGGATAAGGAGTCTAAATTCCCAGGATACATAAAAAGCATCTGTGTTTTACATTGCACTTGTCTGACAGATGTTTCCATGTGAGGTTTGATAACTGTGCATACTCTTGTGCCCCTACCCTGTGGAGTTCCTCAAGGTTCCATTCTTAGACCTGTCCTCTTTACTCAATGTTATCCCTCTTGGGTTGATCTTAAACCCATGGTGTATCATACCATAGCTATGCAGATGACCTTCAAATTTACCTGTCTTAAAGAAAATGATGCAGCACAGTTAGCCTAGTGGTTAGGCTGCGCCCCGTGTACGGTGGCCCAGGTTTAAGTCAGCGGTGTGGCCCTTCCCCCGCATGTCATTCCCCACTTTCTCATCCCTGTTTCTGGCGCTATCCACTGTCCTGTCTCCCTCTAATAAAGTCAAAAAAGCCCCAAATTAAACAAAAAAAAAAAAAAGAAAAAATGATGGCAGCTTTTAAAAACATATGTAATGCACTTTACAGTTAACCAGATCTCTTTTTCATGTAGATGTTGTGTTCACAACAGACGCCAACAATAGCAAATTCGTGCATATCTAAACATGCTTATGTAGGGAGTTTGAATGTTTTACGTGAGTGCCCAAAAGACACGAGACAAGGGGCTTACTTCTGCAATATCCAACATTTCAGTCAGTTGTCAACAAACATGGCTGAGCTACCATTAGAACAGGCATGTTGTGTCATATAGCTTGGGGTAGCCACGGACAGACACCACAAATTTCTCCTCAGTCTTCCAGTTGAATGTACGTTTCCTCAAATTACAACTGGAAAAGCAACGTGCAACTCATGCTGGCTTGCAGCTGCCTATTTACTGTAGCATTTGCAACCTGAAGGCACACAATACATGACAAAAGTGTAGTTTAGCTTTAACTTTTCCCTCTTCTTTAACATTTTGCTTCTTTAGCTTAAGTCTAGCTTGCTTTTAGTATTAAAAGCAAACCATTTTCTTCAAATTCTTCATTATCCTTGCTCATTGGCATTATGCTGCCCTTTGCCAATTTAGCTGCTAGCATTTATATTTCTTAATGGCTATAAACTACACCACAAATTTTTTCCTTCTCTTGGAGTCACAACATGAGTAAAGCATTACAGTTTTAGCTAGTTAACAATCTAAACTAACTTGTGCTTTAAGTTCAAAACACATGTAGATATGGATGGAGTACTCTAAGTACTCTAAGTGGGTGATATATTGAGTATACTCAATGTATCGCAGCTTTTGTCACGCACTATGTGTAAAATGACTATTTCACGAACATCAAGTATAAATTATGTGGAATTTTTGAGCCGTCAGCGTGAATTTCTCACTGGAGTTTCGCTTCTTTCTATTGTCCCTGAATGCATCCCTTAAAGCACATGCCGTTTTTCTATCAGCAGCAAGAGAAGCAATGAAGAAGAAGGTAAACAGAGCAGCATGGCGAGTTAGCAGAGAGTTAGCTGTGTTCAGAGACGGACAACGAGAAACAGCGCTGGATCTACAGCATTGAGCTAATTTATTAATAAAAGATTGAATGAAGTCCTTTTCAAAATAAAACTGCTTAATCTGACTTAAAATTGATTTTAACCCTTTCTGCATACAATTTTATTAAAAATCCAATAGAACAGTCTATTTTAATCACCAAACTAGTGTCATTTGGGGCTGAATTAAACATTATATAGCTGCTGAGAGGACACTTCAAAATATTGTGATATATATCGTGTATCAGGATATAGCAAAAATATTAAGTCAGAGCAGCAAAACGCAATGAAAAAAAATTATGTGGAAAAGTGGCAGGACTTTGGAGAAAGTCATATAAGAAGGGACTTTCTGAGGTTATACTGCGGAATATTGTGAGAGTTGCTCCAAAGACAAACACATTAGCTTACCTGGGCACAGCTAGAGATTTGGATGGATGTATGGAATCTGTTAATGTACATAAAAAGATCTTAAATGAGCCTTAAAATGCACAAACCTAGTGTTTTTAACAGTAAGTTTAGACAATTGTTGTGGCTCCATGACAGGAACCTTTAAGGCTGTTTTCTCTATCTTTAAATCGAATTTGCAGACATGTGGACTAACTTAATTAACTGCGTAATAACGTCGAAGCGTAAGGGCCGTTATCACTGAAGTCACTGATAAACTCTCAAATTAGTTCAAATTATTTTTTATTTTTACTTAAACTGCTACTACTATCACTTGTTTCATAAATACTATTACTTAAAATTACTGCTGAGACAGCGAGGCAGGTAGAGCTTGGCTGTTAAGGAGCTTTCCATTAAAGTTGTCATTTGCGACCGTTAGCTAGCTAAATTTGCACCTGTTGTTTTATGTGGTAGCACGTAGCCAAACGGTTTCAAAACTCACCTCTCTTCTGTCTACGGAGCCTGTGAGAACGGCCAAAGGCGTTCATTTTTACTGTAAAAAAAACATTCCTTTGTCTCAAATAAAAAAATGCCATGTGCCCTGCGTTTTTAAGCCTTAATATTTACTTTGCCTGTTAAAAAAAAAAAAAAAAAAACGCTTCAGATTTTGCCTGAACACATCTTTCTGCTGACTACTGCATCATGGGAAATGTAGTATTCTTAATGTAGGAACCACCTGAGCTCTAAAGACAGGCCAAACTGATTAAAAAACACACTTTTTTAAATTGTAAGACATTAAATTAACAGTTTGATAACTATTTGCTAAAATGTGCTTCAGTCGTTGCCAGTGTCTTCCTATGTCATTATCAAATTTAAGGGTCTGTACTAGGCCTAATGGCATTGATTTCCTTTAAATTAAGCAAATTCATTTGAAAAAAAAAGCAGATTTGTTTATCACAAAAGAAAATGTAATTTTACCCTTTTTAACATGTTGACTTTTTATGAAGATTTGACTAAGATATTTCATCCTTGACAAAGTAGCAAAAACTTTAAAATGGTTGCTATATGCAAAAATACCAGGTAAAGTTAATAAAGCATAACAAATATAAACAGCTAATACAAAAAGGAATTTCTAAGATAAATTAGAAATTGCTCATTAGAAATTGGGGCACTTGTAGCCTAATTCAGTGGTTCTCAAATAGTGTGGCAAGTGCCAGGAGGCAAGTCTAGGTGTGCCCTGGGAATCAGTACAACTACACGGTTTTACTACAACTATACAAAAACTTAGGTCACTGTAATAGGTTTCAAGAGGCTATTTTACATGAATGTGGATTTGGTGTGCTTTGAGATTTTGTCTTGATCTTAGGTGGGCCCTTGGCAAAAACACAGGTTGAAAACCACTGGCCTAGTTCATTGGTTCCCAAACTTTTCACCCCATGACCCACCTAATAACAGCACCAGAGACCAGGGCCCCAAACATCCCTGAGGGTGGTTGAAGCATGTGCCAGTTTTAGAACTCTGATTGTATTGTCCTGATATAAATGGTGATATATGAATTATACACTGCAAGTTGAGCATTAACTTCAAATCATTTCATAGAATGTTTATTGATTTTTATGTGTTCTTGAAACATGTCCATCTTTCCATGTTATGTACATTTGCAGCAGGTTTTTCTGAACAGAATCGTTAAAGAAAAAAAGATCATTGTCTACAAATACAAACCTACAAACGGCACATTTACCTTGGATTATCGACAGGGTAAACACACCAGCCGGTAAAACCAAAGAGACAAAACAAATATGACAATGAACCTGGAAGAGCTGCAGAGATAAATGTGTTTCTCAGTAGGCTATTGAGTGCTGTCTGTCTCATTCATGGATCAAAGTGCTCTTTGTTAAGGCAATCTGACTGAGAGAAAGTAGCACTTTTCATATTTTTTCAGTCAACAGAAAGTAAACACAAGATTCTTCGGATGATGTTGACTCAAAAGAATCTGAGAAAGGAAGAAATAGTGAGTAATGCTGAGTGTGTGAGAGAGGAAATATCTGATTACCTCACACATTTTTCATCTCTTCTTGGCTTACTTGTGACAGTTACTTCGCAGGGAAGAAACAAACTATTTTGCTTTCACTCACATTGTGGGACAGGCGTTTGATCGTTTTAAAGAGAGCTGTCTCTCGCAGGTTAGCGTCACTCCTAATAAAAGCTGTTCTCTTCCTTTTTCTCGGTCAGGTGACAGGCCTTTTAACACAGTGCTATAAATACAGACGGGTGTTAAAATAGAGCGTTTGAGATTTGAGACGTGTGACTGAGGCGTCTTTATCAGTACAAGGTGCGTATAGTAGCTACCTCTGAAGAATGGAAACAGACAATAGAGGACAGATGTTTTAAGTGTTCTCTCTCTCTCAGCAGCTGGTCAGCCCGCGTAGAACATATGTTCTCTGGCCAGCAGCTCGATCACATCCACAGATTAACTCTGATTGATTCAGTGAGAAACAACATTATGTTCACTGGGAAGGGCTTGCTGGCTGACAGGCAAATAATTAAATCTACAATTTTGAGTGTTGTCAAGCAGGATTTATGTTTAATATATGACTTGTAAGATGTGGATTTGTTGCAAACCAATACAGTGTTTCAATACAGGGTTGGTTCTTTGAGATTGGCGACAAATCCATCACAATACATGTGCAGATCCTGGCAGGAACATCTGCAGCTCAGAAACACTGCATTTACATCTGAGAATGCCACAGCTAGTAATGGATCAGTTGTAGCTAAAAGAAAGAACATTTTTTACATTGCAAGCCAAAAGATGAAACAATACTTCTTAATTTGTGCCATTTATTCATCTTTTCTTTTTTCTGTATTGCATTATATCGACTGGAAAAAACCCACTGCATGCCTGTGTTTTCTTTGGGATAATGAAAAGTAACTTTTTTTTTTCCACTATTTTTGGCATATTCAGGCTTCCATCCCAAGTAATATGAAACATCAATACAGCTGAGAAATAATACATTCTCTTAAGAAGACTAGTTCTCAAATTTCATAAGGGTTTGATTTATATTCTCTCTGTTAAAATGCTACTAAGAGGCTCCAGATCCAGTCTAAAGATTTTACCTCACAGTTACCTCAACCAGTCACCATTAAAGCCTCAGTGACATGCATGCCTACAGTCACTGCTAAATCCTTATTAACTCAAAGGAAATTCTGTTGTTGATGATATCATGAACTTTATATTCTGCAAACATACACCAACACATTACCTAGCTTTGACAATCAACTTCTGTTGCTGCCCTCTGCTACCATTGAATCAGTGGTTTCAGCACCATGGACAGCGCTCCTCATTGCAACAAGGACTTAAGATGGGCAATGTGTATAGAAGTCTTTGCATGTTTGGTTAATCCTCCCATAAGCTGGCACCTTTTTTAGTGAGCCAGGGGTTGCGCAGTGTTTAAGGTTATATGCACATCTCATCTTCGAAAGGCTGCCCTTAAGATTAAGTAGAATTTGGTAACAGAGCCAGGCTCATGGGCCAGTTGACTGTAGTATTTTGCATCTTATAGAGCAGTTATAGCCGGCTACATTTCTGAAATGCACATTCAGTTTGTCTTATCTTTCCACATTTAAAAAATTAGGGGGTTTTTTTAGATTTGGAGTTGATGTTAGGTTGCCTTGGTTGCTTTTGGAAGAAGAGGTAGGCCAACTGTTGCATACCCAAACCTTTGCATTTACCTCCATTATTTCCCAAAATGTCTAAGTATTCCTAAGATTTTAAACACTGAATATTAAGTCACACAAACTTCCCAAAATAACAAAAAAAGGTTTGTTGGGGGCCTGAAATACACCATGTGGACAAAAGTATTCAGCCACCTGACCATTACGCTATAAGGGACTGTAATCTCATTGCATACAAATACATATACTTTAATATGGAGTTGCCTCTCCTCAATCCACAAGATTTTGAAATGTTGTGGAAATTTGTGTCCAATTATCTGTAACGCATTTATGAAGTCAGGCACTGATGCTGGACAAGAAGGCCTAGCTCACAAGCTCTATTCCAGTTCATCTCAAAAGTGCTCAGTGGGGTTGAGGTCAGGGCTCTTTGTGGGCCAGTTAAGTTCTTCCACACCAAACTCACCAAACTGTCTTATAGTCCTTGCTATGTGCACTGAGGTACAGTCATGTTGGAATAGAAAATCGCTTTTCCCAAACTGTTGCCACACAGTTGGGAGCATAGCATTGTCCAAAGTGTCTTGGTCTGCTGAAGCATTAAGACTGCCCTTAACTGGAGATAAGGGGCCCAGCCCAACCCTGAAAAACAGCCCCATACCATTATTCCTCCTCCACCAAACTGCACAGTTGGCACAGTAATGTTCTTCCAGCATCCGCCAAACCCAGACTCGTCCATCAGACTGCCAAATAGAGATGCATGATTTGTCACTCAACAAAATACGTTCCCACTGCTCCACAGTCCAGTGTCGTGGTGCTTTATGTCACTCCATCTGACATTGGACTTGGTGATGTGAGGCTTGCATGCAGCTGCCCGACAATGAAAACCCATTCCATGAAGCTCCCACTGCACCGTTTTTGTGCTTGCATTAATTCCAGTGGAAGTATGGAACTCTTCAACTTTGTAATCAGCAATGTTGGCAATTTTTACACACCATGCGCCTTCGCAGTTGTTGACCCCGCACTGTGATTTTATGTCACCTGTGGCTGAGTTGTGGTTGTTCCTAAATGCCTCCACTTTCTAATAATATCACTTACAGTTGACAGTGGAATATTAGTAGGGATGAAATCTCATGAATCATCTTATTGCAAAGGAGGCATCCATGACAGTACCACACTTGTAGCCACTGAGCTCTTCAGAACGACACGTTTTGTATCACAAAGGTTTGCAAATGGAGACTGTATCTCTAGGTGCTTGATTTTATACACCTGTGGCAACGGGTCTGATCGAAACACCTGAATTCAATAATTAGAAGGTGTGGCTGAATATTTTTGTCCACATAGTGTAGCAGGTTGTGATCTTAAACCTGCATGATGAATTGTCAAATTATAATTGAAAACCAAAAAGTAAAGAGAGAAATAAGTAAAAAAGAACAGTGGAAATAATAAAACAGGACAAATAAAGATTATTGAAAGATGGGGACATTTTTTATTATTTTTTGTTCTGAATACAAATGTGCTTTTGAAAAAATACTGTAAAGATGGTACATTTGTGATCATCTATGAGATACATAAAAGCCCTGCAGATATATTATGGCCTTAATAGTATACATTGCTGGGAGTTAGAATAGTGTATGATGAAAGGTTAAAGTGTTGATAACCCTAAAAGTGCAGCCAAAAAAGATCTCAAGTGAAATAAGATCATTAACAGTTGACTTGTCTATTTTCGAGTGAAGAGTCACAGTGGTGTTCAAAGTAACAACCCAGTCTTTGATTTGATGTCACTGAGTTGGAAAAAGTTTTGAAGACATCCAAGCATAATATCTGAGAAACAACAAGTCAAAGTGGGGCTGAGGTTTCCAGCTCCACTGCATTTTAGTTAGACACAGAGTTGTGTCATCTGCATAGCAATTAAAAACAATTTTATGCTTACAAATTATGAGCCCTAAAGGAGGAATACAAATTAAAAACAATGCATCCAGAATCAAGCCCAGGGGAACCGCGACAAGTGAAGAGAGACAGAGATGAGCCAGCATTTCCAAAAGTGAGTCATTACAGCATCTTATTGACTAGAAGTTAAACTGTGTGGCCAACTGTGTTTTAAACTGTTGACTGGGATTGTTTTAGCTGTTTGCCAGCAGAGCTGGTGTCAAGTGGAGTTAAAATGTAAGGGGCTTCTTCAGTGATCAATCAATCATTCAGGGCCAAGTTGCTCAAAAAGATCAATCCTTATGGTGTTATCATTTTCACTTATTTATATGTGGGAATGTGGGTCTTGCAGTACAATATGTGATATATCCAGTTTGAAGATGATTTATATTCCTTTGTTTACATTTGGATTGCTATCTGTTTCTTTGTTTTTTATCTTTAAGCACTGAAGCAGCAAAATATTCACCCACTACAGTCCAAGATGAGTTTCCCTCAAGGGACAGTGAAGTTTTTTATCCAATGATACTGTACTGCATCACCTTATACTATCCTTAAGATCACATATTTCACCCTTTTAAGACAAGTTTATGTTGGTCTCAGAGATCCCCAAAACATGTCTGTGAAGTCTGTTGCTGAAGAAACACTCCAGTATAGGATTTTCCAAAGATCTTATGGGGGTTATGAGGCTTTGTCTGCTGAGGCTGCCAAAATTAGATTTACAAATATTGACTAAAACCATGATAAAGCAGTTATAAAGTAATTTATACAAAGGTCTTGTATAAGGTCTTGTCAAAGCATGTATAGGCCTTTTTCAGCTTATTTTCAGTGAAACAGTTGAAATCTATGTTGATTTTTGGCGGCAGTGTGTCACTTTTTCCTCTCTCTTGGGTCCTGGGGGATACTACGTATATATTTTACATATGTCATGTCTTGGCTTAGCTTTGAACGTTTTTGTGTAGAAATTAGATTTGGTCATTGCTTTGTTTTTTTTTTTTTTTTATAAAATTTTATTTTAAAGGTAGTGAAGTTTCAAAGTTGTAAGCAGCCATTCCTGCTTATTTAATCTAATGACTGTCTCAACATATGTAGATTGAAAATCCAACAACTAAAACTTAAAGTGTCTCGTTTGAGGCAAACTACAGCTGCAACCAATTCTTATTTAATTCAGGTTTGAATGTGATCAAACCCAGTTTTTCAGTACAATATTGAAGGGTTAATAGTAAATGTGATTGAGCAGATCATCCTGGTTTCTCACATTCAGGTAGACATTGATGTCTCTGGCTGTCTGGGATGTTATCAGACACGGAGCTGTGTTTGTGTATTGTGTACACTGGTGTGGACAGATGTTTAAACAGGCAATCATCACTCAATGAGTAAACAGCTCTGCTGATTGGACTGATGTGAGTGGAGGTGAATACTAAGAGAGGAGGACGGAGAGTGAAAATGAAAAGACAAAAGCAGAAGACTGAAGGGAAAGTAAATAAACTCTGTCGGCTTATATCAGAGCAGCCATCAGGCCTGAATGCAGATTTATGATTAGCCCACATTTGGGATATTTTTATCTCCAGATGCAACTCTTTGATCACGGCCATGTGTCAGAAACTCAAGAATAATCCAGAGGGACATTTTATCCCAACTGTGGGTTAAAACACCAACTCTTCAGGGCTTTAGAGGCTGATCTCTTTAGCTGCAGGCACACACACCTTTCGCAGCATTCGGTCAGTCTGTCATCTTCATCTCCATCCCCCGTCCCTCCTCCTCTTCCTCCTCCTCCTCCTCCTCCTCTTCTTTGTTGTCCTTCTTAAGACACACTTTGAAAGCAAAAAATAGCTCAAGAGCAGAACGACACGAGAAGTGTCAGATCCATAAATAAATTGGCTCTTTGTGCACATTGTTTGAGACTCGCTGACATTTCAAAGCCAGCAAAGGTATTAATACCGTTCCTCCTGAGACAAAGATTGTACGCGTGGGCGTGCATAAATCTAACCGTGTGCATGTGCATACATGCGCAACACATGTGCATGTTGGTGCGTATCTTGGTGTGCATATGTGTGAGTCTCACGGACAGAAACAGGTTCATATTTTATTTAGTTGGCAAACTTTACCCTCGAGTGAAGTTGACATTGATTTTACTTTTTCATTCCACCTGAAATTCACCTGACGCACTAGTCAATTTTAAAATATGCACAAATATTCAAGAAACATTATTACCGAAATGACATGAAATAATATCTACAAGTTTAACTGGGAAAAAAAGAAATAACAAAGGCATGTTAGAAACAAAACACCAACAAAGAGCCAGTTAGAATTTCAGAGCATAGGCTTCATAAAACATGAACATACTTATAATCACCTGCTGGTTTCTGAAGAGGCATTTTAATAACACTAATAACTACACACTCAGAAAAAAACTCTGAAAATGGGCCCACCCTAGTTTGGATTTATTGATGCTATCAATATATTTGTCAGATCAGTAGCAATAGTGCTGGCATCTTTTCTAACAGTTACTTCATTTTGAAGTTGAAAAGTGCATCAAGCTTTGGTTGGGATCTAATGCTGAAAAAAAAGGGTTTCAATGTTTTTCTTTATTACTTCTTTTCAACACCTTTTAACTGTTTTTCACCACTTTCAAGGACAATTTTGCCACTTTTTGGCCCCCTTTCACCATGTTTCCCTGCCTATTTCTGCCTCTTTGCCTTTTTTAATTCCCTTTTTGCAGCAGTTTTTCCAAATTTTTGCCTCAATTTTTGCCCCTTTCGAACTATTTTCGGCACTTTTTGACCTCTTTTCATTATTTTTTCCTGCCCATTTTGCTTCTTTTTGCCACTTTTTTGAGCCTTTAAAGCCGATACCTCAAGTAATAGCCTGAAAATGAGATGTTTTATCAACCTTCTAACAAAATCAAAAAATGAAAACAAAAAAGAAAAAATTGCCATAATATTTCACGTATATATTTTTTGTATCAAATATGATGCACAAGGTCTTTTTGGAAACTGAAAATCTGCTGGAGGGCATTTTTATCATTTATCAGATTGTATACAAAGTATTTTTAGAAAATTATTGATCATGTTGATTATATATAAATAAAAGCCTCACAAAAGTCCGTCCATCTATTTTCTATACAGCTTATTCCTTTTTGGGGTCGCGGGAGCTGGAGCCTATTCTGGCTGTCATTACGCAAGAGGCGAGGTAAACCCTGGACTGGTCGCTAACCAATCACAGGACTGGCAAATAGAGCAAACATGCAAGCTCACACCTATGGCCAATTAAGAGCCACCAATTAACCTAATGAACATGTCTTTGGTGGTGGGAGGAAACCAGACTTTTAACCCTTTATTCCCACTTGTAACCCACTTTTGCCACTATTTGCAATTACTTAATTGCATTTTCCTTAAAGTTGTCTCAGTTTTTTCTGCTTTATTTCTGGAATCCCTGACTATTGTGTGCATTATGGGTTAACTATGAAATCTGACTATCCCTGTTGTCAACATTACCAAAAAGATTACAAAAAAACACTGTTGCTTTGATGAAAGTGGTTACTATTCAGGTTAAAACTGAAACATGGAAAACCCAGCTTAACTTTTCAATGGACTGTGATTTTTGCTGACCACCATGGGCCCCCCATTTGGCTGGCCCCATGAGCTCTCTCCTTTATCCTTCCTTATGGGTGGCCTTGCCCACAACTGGGGAGGTCATGCGGGGCTACTGCAGTGAGCCAACATGTCCCTGTATTACCAAAGTACCTCAGAATTTCAACTCTTTTCCAGATGATGTGGTTCTGTTGGATTCTTCAGCTGGGGGAGCCATCAGCATGTGCTGGAGCGGTTTATAGCTCAACGTTTGTGAGCTTTGGGTCATGACCGAAAGACTGAGATTGCTGATTCAAGCAGAGGATGGTTGGGCTCAGTCTTGGTGATAAGGTGAGGAACTCAGACACCCAGAGGATGCTTAAAGTAGAGCCGTTGCTCCTTTTTCTTGAAAGGAGCCACTTCAGGGGTATGAAATCTGATTAGGATGCTTCCTGGTCGCCTCCCAGTGGAGGTCTTGCGGGTATGTCGAACTGGGAGGAGACTCAGGACTCGCTGGAGGGTTTATACCTCATCTGGCCCGGGACCACCTCGGAATCCCCCATGGAGAGCAGGAAAATGTTGCTGGGGAGAGGGATGTCTGGGCTGACTTGCTTAGCCTGCTGGCACTGTGACCCAGCCCAGGATGGTTGAGAGTCGATAGTCCTCCTTCAGTTCTCGGTGCTTTGCCTCATGTTACTGCCTAATATCTCCTGATTTTCCACTCCATCCACTGTCTTATCTACTTAATAAAAGCATAAAAAGGCTAAAAATAGATATAAAAAGGAATGCAACAACCATGCAAATTAAAAAAAAAGATCTTGCTGAAAAAGCCAACATGCATTATCAGCAAATGTGCTGCTAATTCATAAAGGATGCATAAGTCACAAAAACACATGCAAAAGGAAAACGCGGCAGATCCAGCCCTCCTAATGTAACTGCTCCAGGCCTGTGTTACGTCACCTGTAATAAGATCTTAGAGGATGTGAAACTAATAAAACTCAGCTCCAGATAATGATCAAAGATGCTGAGGTGAAGAGAAGGGGAAGAAGAGTTAAAGGAGGTCAGGGTGAAGTGTGGAGGTGAAAGGCCGACATGGATGGAGAAAAGGAAGCACGTGTTAGGAAAAGAGAAAAAGGTGACACTAAAGTTGTTTGAGTTTCAAGGTCATCCCTTGTCTTTCTCTTCATCGCCTCTCTTACCTCACTGGATTTTTACGATGTGGGGGGTCAGTGGTAATTATCTGCTCAAGTCAAAGCTAGGAGCCTCAGCAGGACTCTGGGTCACCTGTGATCCTGATTGAGGTCCGGGGCGCTCAGACATTCTCACACTCACACAAACACAGGCGTGCATACATGGGGAAGCAGCAGCCGGCGAATGCGCAGCGTTTCATTACGCCTCTGATTTGGTCATTCATCATGTAGCGACGAGGTCACACACAGCAGCCGACACATGTTTATGTCTGCAGAGACTGTGTGTGTGTTTATATGTGTGTATTTGTTCATGTGTGTTTGTTTGTATGTGCTTGGCTTTGTTTTCCTGTTTATCCTTGTCAGGTTTACTATTCAAGGCAGACAAAAAGGAAGTGGCTCCATGATTTCTGTTGTAAAAATGAAAGGAAAAGGCTTAAGACACAAACCCAATTCCAAAAAAGTTGGGATGCTGTGTAAAATGTAGCTTAAAACAGAATGCAATGATTTGAAATTCTGCATATTTCATTTACAGTAAAAAAAGCATATCAGATGTTGAAACTGAGACATTTTTATATTTCATGAAAAATATTAGCTCATTTTGAGTTTGATGCCAGCAACACATCTCAAAAAAGTAGGAACAGGGCAACAAAAGGCTGGAATAGTAAGTGGTACTGATGAAACATAGATGGAAAAGAAATTTGCAACTTACTAGGTTAACTGGTAACAAGGCAGTAACATGACTGGGTATAAAAGGAGCACTTTAGAGAGGCAGAGTCTCTCAGAAGTAAAGATGGGCAGAGGTTCACCAATCTGCGACAAAATAAGTCTAGAAATTGTGGGACAATTTCAGAAAATGTTCCTCAACATAACATTGGAAAGAGTATGAAAATCCCACAGTCTACAGGACTTAGTCATCAAAAGATTCAGAGAATCTGGAGGAATCTCTGTGTGCAAGGAACAAGACTAAGGGCAGTGGAGGCTCCAGATCTTTGGGCCCTCAGTCAGAACTAGTTTAAAAACAAGCATGATTCTGTACTGGAAATCACTGCAGGAACACTTCCAGACATCACTATCTGTCAACACAGCAGGCTGTGCCATCCACAAATGCAAGTTAAAGTTGTATCATACAAAGACGAAGCCATCATCCAGAAGCACCACCAGCTCGTCTGTAGGCCAAAGCTCATTTAAAATGGACTGAGGTAAAATGGAAAACTGTTCTGTGGTCAGATGAATCAAAATTTGAAATTCTTTTTGGAAACCAAGGCTGCCATGTCTTGCAAACTAGAGAGGAGAGGGACCTTTCAGCTTATAAGTGCATAGTTCAAAAGCCTGTATCCCTGATGGTATTGGGTTGCATTGGTGCCCATGGCAGGCCTATTCAATTAGCAGCCCGGGGGCCACATGCAGCCCAGAACCAACCCCAAGTGGCCCAGCCTGTCTGTGGTCATGCCAGAGGTGCAGAGGGAAAACCTGTTTTGCAAGTTTTCATAAATTCCCACAGTATTTCAGACCATGGATGCAACACTCCGTGTAGTGTAGCAACAGTCTACCAACAATGCACCGCGTTGTTTTGATGCGTGGCTAGTGATGCTGAGAGAAGTAGTCCCAAGATACCGAGTATAAAATGTGTCCTTTTCAATTGTAGAAATACCTGCGCAAATTTAGTTTTTATGCACTTTAAGATGTACCTGGGTAGGATGTGACAACAATTATTATTTAAAGAATTTTATTTATTTATTTATTTATTTATTTATTTATTTATTTATTTATTTGATTTTAAAATCTGGCCCTGTTGCATTCGTAATTGAATAGCCCTGGCCTATGGCATGGGCAGCTTACACATCTGGAAAAGAACTATCAATGCTGAAAAGTAGAGGTTACAGCAGCAAGAATGGGACAACATTCCTCTCCCAAAACTCCAGACTTCCAACATGTTTACAGACTGCTGTTTAAAGAAGAAGGGATGCTACATAATGGTAAATGTGAATTCGAAATGAGCTTATATGTTTCATGAAATGGTAAAATGTCTCAGTTTGTTGTTTATGCTCTTTTATGAACAAATATGGGTTTATGCAATTTGCAAATCAATGCATTCTATTTTTATTTATATTTTATACAGCGCCCCAACTTTTTTGGAATTGGGGTTGTAAACACATGCAAGGTAAACGTAGAAAAAGTATAACTGTTTAGTTTAAAAGCTTGACAAGCTATCCTTAAGGGATGTGCAACAAATGTGGGATACATAGTTCCTTCACCTGTGTAAGAACATATGTCTGCAGTCTCGCACCTTCCCTCTTTCCTCCATCTTTGAATGCTGTTTTTGTACAGAATCAAATGTTTCATAGTTGTGAGAACAGATAGCCGTCTGGGTTGGTTTCTGGACGAAAAACGTTGATATCAGGATTTTGCAAAATATCAACAGAAGGATATAGTGGAGAAATTTCTCCCAAGCCATGGAAAAAGAGGGCAGGTGCTATGCTCCTTAGTATTTTGACTTCAGTTATGTACAGCTGAAGAAAATAGAGACACACTGTCCATACTTACATGCTGTCATTGAATACATGGGACAAAGTGTTTGATATGGTGTGTTTTATGTGTTCAAATCAGGTTAGTCTGTGAGAAGCCTGAGTGCTGACATTGAAATGGTTTTGAAGGGTTGCCAGGTTTGATAGAATTTTAGCTTTACATCCTTCAAATGAAGAAGTCAGCTAACTCTGACAAAGGCTGACATGCATGTTTGACTCTTCTTTTAATAAACAATGACTTGATTTGGAAGCTGTTTTGATGTCTCATAAGTCTCTCTCAGCTGCAATCTGGGTCATAAATGTGATATTTTTAAGTTCTGACTGCAATTTCCTGCTTAAAATGCTGATTTATGTCTTTTTCCTTGCAACTTGCAGTCCAATAATTCCAGCCACAGATAACTGAGAAATCAAAGAGTTGAAGGCAGAAAAACAGATAAGGAACAGAATGTGTCCTCAAAGCGGGGCCATGCTTGTGACGGAAAAACTCTGATTTTAACTGAAATTATTAAAGGATGATGAGGATTTGATCTATACGGAAAGCATTCAGGTGTTAAACAAAAACACCAAGGGCTTCATTAAAAGATGCTTCGGCTCAAAATGTATTTTAATATATGCACACCTCAGACAAATGTTGGAGCGGTGCATAAATTCTGTCCTCCTTGCAAAGATAATGTATGAATGGACTCCGTGTGGACGTCCCTGTGTGGGTGTTGTGAGACAGCGATCGCCTGCTTCTGTTCAGGGACTCACACTCACAGAAACACGCACACACAAACACACAGATCAAAGCTCTGCTCCGGCCTGAGTTCACTAACCTCTCCTGCTCTCTTTGTAGTGGCAGAAGTGATGACGACTGCAGGCAGCCATGCTTGTTTTATGGACACAGACTCTGCTGTTTTATGTTGATGGACATCACTTTGTAGCAGGATCTAAACCTTGTTTTATATTAGTTGTAGAAATTATGAAATTAAGTACAAAGGGAGGTGAAAATACTCCAACTTTTTAAGACACATCAAAGCCTATAAGACTGTGATAAATAATATTTCAGAAAATCAAATTAGTATAAATATAAAAGATGTATAAAAAGTCTTGGAATTGTAGTTTGTTTCTGAAAATATCAGGCTAAAGTGAAAGGAAGCATCTGGATCTTTGATGTCCACCAGCCAGTCAAACACACATTGATCCCGTTACTGTTGTTTTGTCGCCATCTTGTGGTGCATAACAGTCATTACTGAACGGTGAGGCTGAAGAGGGGTGTTTTTCACACATTGAGCACTCCCAGGTTCCACACACACACACAAAATTGATGTCAAAATCAGCATTTTAAATTTTTTTGTTGATAAAATCTGTAGATAAAAGGCCAACAAGCACTCGTTCTGTCCCAGCCTTTTATTATAAACTATGCACTTGTTATGTTCACCATAAATCTACTGGGAAATTCTTCAGAATTTTGCAGGAATATTCTGAAAGTTTTCCTGGAGACTTAAGGAAACTATCTGGTCTCCTTTTTCTTGTTTTTTTTTCAGACATTTTTAGAAATTTCCAGATTTTTTTACAAAGAATTTTCTCAGGTTTAAAAGACAAAAAAATCTAAGGAAGTTTAGAACTGACATGAATATTCAGAGGTTTTTTTCTTGAAAAGTGAAGTGATGACATGGAATAGCGTGGTATTTTGAGCAGGTGTTTATTAAAAAAAATATAGGGAATTTCATTGGAATGATTTAAAGTCCTTCCTGGAAACTTTTGGAAATCATATTGAAATACTGGAGAATTTTCATCAGAAGTTTCCTTTATGATCTGTTGAGGTATTTACCAATGAATGTTTAGGAAATGTAGTGGGAAAATTTCACAGGAATGTTATGATATTCTTCATCGGAATTTAAAGAAAATATCTGGAAATTGGGAATTTTAACAAAAGTGTTTAGGTTTTCAAAATTTTCAAGAAAGTTTTGGATTCACAGGATTTTTTCCCCTGGAAACTTAAAGAAATGACCTGGAATTACTTGGTTATTTTTTAGCAGGAGTTTAAGGGATATTTCTAACAATGCTTTTAGTTATTTTCTCAAGATTTGAAAAAAATACGGTATATGATTTTTTGGAAATTAACTTCTACTCTGAAATGGAGTGAAGGAAACTTTGGAAAAAGAATGTGGAATTAGTTGGAAAATTTAAGTAGGAGTATTTTCAAATGTTGGGGTCCTGTTTTTTATATAGTTTTTGAGGAATTTTCTCTAGAAATTTACAAAAGAAAATTTTCAGAAAATGTAAGAAAATTACATTTCTTCAAAAATATATATTTTTTAATATTTTAATAATTTTGAGACAAATATTTCAAAATTATCACTCAAGACTTTAAGAAATTATCTAGAAATAATACGGTTTTTTAAGGAGTTTTTCTTTTTTGTATTTTTCAGAAAATTTAAGAAAAAAATGACATTTCTTTAAAAAGTATAATATTTGAATCTTATCATCAGGAAAGATTTTTTTTTTTTTTTTAATTCTTTGGGGGGTCTTTCCTAGGATTTTATAAGAGGTTTCTCTAAAAAACAAGGAAATTTGAGATGAATATTCCAAAATTCTCACTCAAGACTTTGAAATGATCTAGAAATATTTAGGTGTTTTAAGGAACTTTTCAATGGGGTTTTGTCTTTTTTGTGTGTTTTTAGGAATTTCAAAATTTTCCAGTTGATTTGAGCTCATTTCACAGATGCTCCTTTATTTTTTGCAATTCTTTCCCAAAACTCCAGGAAATACCCTCGATTAATCAGTTTTTGTAATTACATGATTTTTCCAGGAATTTCCATAGGAGTTATTAAAGAATTTTTCCATGAATTTGGGAAATATTTCACAGTAAGTTTAGGATAATTACCACAAATACCACATGCAAAAAACTGCTGTCACCAATGCTGCAATCAAAAAGGAAAACTATCAGATCAAAAGTTTAGAGTTTAAAGTAGCTGTCTTACCTACCAGGCTTATCTGGGGTTGTTTCTGGGATGGAGTCTTTCCACTTTGAAATCAAGACTTAAGCTGGCGCTCTCATCAGGAACGCAAATATTCCTGTAAGGAGGCGAGACGTTTTAGTTAAGACAGTCATTTATTGAGGCACTTGACACAAGCCATGGAATGTACAAATCAAATACAACAAATTCAAAGAGTTTTCACATTCTTGCATCTGTAAACATGATAAAGGTAATACATTCTGACAGTTAATTCACATTTTACTCCACCTCTCCCCATAAACACCTCACTGAGGATAGTGTACAGTTTACAACCGCTACACAAAGTTTACAAAAACAGCAGTGAAGGCAAATACAAAACTATCACCGGATCCTCATTCCTGTTACTCTTCATTCCTGTAAGTGCACGTCTGTCTAATTCACATCAAAGGTGTCAGAGGTAAACTGTGGATGAGGCATCTACGTCTATGTAGCAGCACATAACACTGTGTTACTCCAATACAGAAAATATAAATACATTATATCTTTAAGCAGGCATGTGCACAGGCAGTCTGAATATATCTGACAACTTTGGCTTTTCTATATAACACACATGTAAACATGAGTTTTTATAACACGGCTGGACCATTTAAAGTTTGAGCTACTGTGGAATAAAACAAAAACATTTTATTATCATTTTTAAGTCTTCAGAGTTTTTCTATCATGTTGTGGCTCTGGTTATTAAAATGTCTGTGCACATGCCGGCGCTGTAGAAACATTTTAGGCCAAAAACATGTTGTATAAGTCGTGTGACTGTGGATATAAGGCTGCCACTGGGCTACTATTCATTTATTCACAATGAGGTTTGAATGTAAAAGCTACAGCTCAAGTTCTCAGAGCTTTAGGACGTTCCTACACCCTGGTATCCTTTTTTCAAGCAGAGCCACTCAAAATAACATCCAAAGTAAACAGCTGGCTCTGCAAATTTATATCAGTAAGGCCGCGTTTAAAGGAATAGTCCACCAAAATCCTAAGTTTTCTAAGTATCAGACACTTGTTTTGGTGCGTTTCTGGCATCAAATGTGAAAAGATGTTTTAGAACAACTCTGTGCATCAGCGTGAGTCATGTCTTTAGTATATTTTGTATTTCAGTTGTATTATTTTTTGCTTAAGCTGCACAGTGGTGCAGTGGTTAGCACTGGTGGGTCACAGTAAGGTCGACAGGGCCTTTCTGTGTGGTTTGTATGTTCACCCCATGCAGGCGTTAGTCCCTCTGGGAGCTCCAGTGTCCTCCAGCAGTCCAAAGACATGGTTTTTAGGCTAACTGGTGACTCTACTAGTCCATAGTTTTGTAAATGTTCATTTGTCTTGTGATTGACTGGCGACCAGCCCAGGGCGTACCCCAGCTCTTGCCTGATGAGAGCTGGGATCAGCTCCAGTCCCCCACAACCCTGCCTAGGATAAGTGGTATAGATTATGGATGGGTGGATCAAGTATTTGATCTGGAATTCAATGTTTTTGTAAAACCTAAGCAGGAGAAAACATTATAAAACTACTTATCTAACAATAAGCATGGGTTTTCTTTATTGGACTTTATACTGTAGGTGTGTTTGAGAGGTTTGGAAACATCCAAAGTAAAAAAAACACTGTCAATTTAAAAGAATAAAGAAAGAGCAAAAACTCTTGCTGCCTTTTTGATGGGTAGTCAAACATTTACAAAAGCTGAGAAGCTGCATTGAAAAATTAAGGACTATTGCCCCCTGTATTACCAAACTCGAGGGCCCAGTAGTTCAAAAGGTTTTACATGGATAAGAATATTCCCTAAAGCCTAGTTCTTACCAAAGAATTGCAACACAAAAGACCATTTTGTCAGCGTGGAGGACAGTTGCAGTAATGTGAGCTTGAATCATGATGGTGTTTCCCTCGGATTTTGCAAAATCACAAACACAAATCTTTTTTCGAAAGGATATAAACACAAAAAAATTGGTTAATTTCGGAAATAGTTGCAGCTGTCCTTTCTTGTAGTGTTTCCAGCCTGATACTTCTTTCCCCTTCGGTAACTGTATACATAAGCCGTGCTACGCTACACTGGCTAATACACAAGAAATTCTGGATTTCAGGAACATCTCTCTGCAGAAAAACGATGGATTGCTCCCTCCAGGTAAGGGAGTGAGTCTCTGCCTCAGGTGAAGGAATTTAAGTATCTCTGGGTCTTGTTCACAAGCAAGGGTAGAATGAACGGTGAGACTGACAGGCAGATTGGAGCAGCATCAGCAGTACTGCGGCCGCTGTGCCAGACTGTTGTGGTTAAGAAGGAGCTGAGTCCGAAGGCAAAGCTTTAGATTTACCAGTAGATTCTCTTGACCCTCACTTATGGCCATGAACTCTGGGTAATAACTGAAAGAATGAGACTGCCCTCAGGTGATAGGGTGAGGAGTTAAAGTATTGAAAGGAGCTGTTTGAGGTGGTTTGGGCATCTGATCCTGGGCACCTTCCTTTGAGGATCTTCTGGGCACGTCCCTTTGGAGGTCTTCCAGGCCTGTCCTTTTGGTGGTCTTCCAGGCACGTTCCTTTGGAGGTCTTCCTGGCACCTCCCTTTGAAGGTCTTGCAGGCATATCCAGGTGGAAGAAGACCTCAGAGAAAACCCAGAATGCACTGAGAGGATTATATATCCTGTCTGGTCTCCCAAGGAATGCCTTGGGACCTGTTCAAGTAGCTGCGAGTTTCAACCCATCTTGTCTTGAATTTTTGGTCTGAACTGGGCTTAAGACTGTTCTGTGCTGTTTTACTATCCAGCATCAGGCAATCTATTTCACTATTGTTCCATTTTTTTAAGAAAACTGGGTAGGACTGACCTGATCCAGACACAAACCAAATCCAGACTGACAGTGCACTAAGTGGGACTACATTCTCCAGACTTGGTCCACAGTGGGTAAGAAATCTGGTGCTTTAATTTTAAAAAAAAACATTCTAGACAAAATGCTCCTTTTAGTCTACCTCATGTGTAGTAGTGTTACTGCAGTGACTTAGTAATTAAAAATGAAATATGGTGCGAAAAAGTCCTTTGTATCAACATCTTTTTAAAAATGTAAATTTGTGTCCGGCACTTTTATCACATTTAGTAATCCTGTAATCCAGCCATCCCTCTGCTTCAGTCAGGACCATCTGGATTCATGGAAAAAATAAGCTCTATTTCAAAGTTTTAGACGGTATAAACTGGATTCTCTATCTTCATACAAACCAAGATTCATTGGAATAACATTATTTCAAGGTTTAATCAATCCAATACCTCAGGGATTGTTTTAGTACAAATGGACCAGGTTACAGCCCAGTTTAGTCAATGCTGTTAAAACACAGTGTGTTTAGAAATATTGATTTGATTTTAAAGTAATATTACGCAGATAAAACCTTTCAGGCTGACTGTCAAGATTGTGTTTGATTGTTAAAAAGATGCTCTTGACTCTGCCAGCATAAAACAACCTCTTGTGTTCCTGCCTGTTTTGTATTTATGTTTCAGACCTGTTTGTGACCTGTTGGGCACATTTTCACATTTAATCTCTGCATGCTCTGTACTGAGAGCATGGGCCAAACCTGCCAGCTCATACATACACCGATTTTAAAACACTTTTGAAAAGGCATTCTATTAGCCTGTCCCGTTCTGTGGTGTCAAGCTCTCCCAGGGGCAAATGATCTCTTTGGCTCCCACTCCTCCTCCCCTGGAGGCGGCCCTGTTCTCCTCCTCTTCGTCCTCAGACTCTATGGGGTAGATCCGACACTCAGGAGGAATGTCCACTTTTATCTGGAAGAAACTGCAAAAAACACATTTTACTAGAGGACAAGAGTGCAGATGCATGACTAGAGGCAAACAGAAATCCACAGACATGTTACTGAGCTACTTCAAGGTGAAGACAAGACATAAACCCCCAACATAAGAAAGAAAAAAACGAGACAGTCAGGCTGCAGACCACAGATCTCAGACACCCCCCTTGCAGACCACGACAGTAACTCCTGCATCTTTCAGAGCAGAACTTCACGCTAAAACTTTAAAAATAAAATCTAATTAAACTGCCAGTTAGGGTTATATAGGGTTATAATAAGGGTTAGGAGACCAGAAGTTGAAAATCCAAAACCTGACCTGCTCAACCTAATTGAAAAAATGTTCAATAAAATCAAGTAAATAATCCGCTTACAGGAAAAAAGCCTTTCCTCAATAAAAACACTCTTAGCGCATCTAACATAGCTAAGGATAAAGCTAATGAAGCTATGTTAGCTATGTAGAAAATGTAGCTACATAAATAACAGGTAAATCTAAAGCTAAGCTACCTTAGCTTTGTATGCTGCATAGGTTACTTAGCTACATGAATAACAGCTAAATCTAAAGCTAAGCTATGTATGCTACATAGGTAATGTAGCTACTTAAATAACAGCTAAACTTAAGATGCACAACATAAGTTAAATAGCTACGTAAATCATAGCTTAGTCTAAGTCTAAGCTACTCAAACTTCATAAGCTACATAGGTAAAGCTAAGCTATGTTACCTTCGTAAGCTCAAGGGTTACTTACCTGCCCAATAACATAGAAAAATCTAAAAATGAACTATGTTAGCTTCATAAGCTACATGATTACGCATCTACAAGACTAACATTGATAAAGCTAAAGCTAAGCTATGTTAGCTTCATAAGCTAGATAGGTTGCATAGCTACATAAAAAAGGTAGATAAATCTAAAGCAAAGCTAAAGTAGGTTATGTAGACGTCTAAATAACATCACAACGGCTAAGCTACATTAGCTTCATAAGCTACTGAAGATATGTAGGTAAGTAGCTAAATCTCAAGCAAAAAAATCTAAACTACATAGGTAACATAGCTACATAACTAACATAGCTTAAGCCAGACCCTTTAAAGAAGTAGTTTTGCAAATGGTGGCTTGCTTTAGCTCCATTAGCTTTAGGACGTTACATTTTAACGTCCACTATGTAGCTAGAAAAGCTATGTTAGCCTTAGCAGACGCTAACAAAGAATAAATGTAATTTAATTTTAGCAGCCTATGTTCAAATTTCTGGTAAATACTGATGTGATTTGGCTTTCTCCAGAATAAACATAATTAGTTATTTTCAATGGTAGTAGGGTTGATAAATCCTAAAAGTCAGCCCTGGCAGGCAGTTCTATGGTGTGATGGTAAAGACTGCTACCAACGGGTGCAGAAGTTCAGGCTTCAACCTAGCTGGGGCTGGAGTGATTTAGCTTTCTCCAGAAATAAACAAAATAGTGATTTTGAGCTACTCCAAGGTAGCAAGGACATAAAGTACCAAAAAGCTTCATTACACTAGTGTAATGGATGAGACCACCACCTGCCAATGCAGAGGTTCAAGGTCTGAATCCAGGCTTTGGCCTTTCTACACGAATCTGGAGTGATCTTGCTGGAAGGGGCAAGAATCCCCCAAAAAAGCCTTACAGTGAGAATGTTCTAGGATCAAATCTGGCCTTGGGCATTTCTGGTGGAACTTGAGTGATGTGACTTCCTCCAGAAGGAGCAAAAATAATGATTTTCAATGAAGCTAATGGCAATGATATAAAGCCCCATCAAGCAAGCACTGGCAGATAGCACAGTGGTGTGATGGTGAAGACTGCTGCCTTACAGTGCCAATGCTCAACCCAGGAAGAGCTTACTGGTATGGAACCAAAGTGGTCTGGCTGTCTTCAGTAGAACGCAGTTTTGAGTTTAAGCTTCTCTTTGGTAATGGAAAGGACATAAACTCCTAAAAGCAAGAAGGCACACTGTGGTGTGATGACAAACACTGATGCCTAACAGTGCATAGTTCTGGGTTTGAACCCCAGCTGTGGCTTTTCTGTGTGGAGCTGGACCTAGCTTTCCCCTTGAAGGAGCAAAAATCATGATTTTCTACAACACTAAGGTGATAAGAAAAAGAGTTTAAAGAGTGAGAGATATTTGTATCTCAGTGGGAATACTCTTGGTGAAGTAAAGGATAATTAAATAAATAAATAAATAAATTGAGAGGGTAGACTGTTTCAAATCTGCATTCTTATTGGTTGTATGATAGCAGCACTTGTACTGACTTTTTTAAAGCATTGACTTACTTGCCAATCCGTCTGGGTGGAGCCTGACTCGGCTGGTCTGGGCTGATTGGCTGAATCCGGCTACTTGTCCCAGCAGCTGAGTGGCATTTTGGTGACAGACTGGCAAATACGTTGGAGGGGGTGCAGCCTCGCTTCAACAGACGCCGCAGGGACAGCGCCATGCGAGACTTGGGCATGTTTCCAACCACCGGGGCCCTGGTCCCAGAGTTCCCCTCACCATCTCCCTCACTGGGCTCTGCTCGCCTCTCAGACGCAGAGTTGCTGTCCAAAGCCAGGCTGATGGGGGACGGGCAGACCGGGGTGTTGGCCACAAAAGGGAGAGAGGGTGAGGCGTTGGAGGAGGGGAAGTCAGTGATGCCAGAGTAGACGGCGAGGTGGGGGACAGGAGTGGTGAAGCGGCACAGCTGTGAGTTCAAGTACAACAGGTACAAGTCAGATAAAATGTCAAAGATGATACGATATTTGCTGCATATTTTCTGTGAACAAGTATAAAAATGTATAAAGAGGATTCCAGCTAAGCAGCTAATATTTTTCATGAAAGCAGCACAATCATTGTACATCTTTGTTTAATCCTTTTAAACAGGAATGCCAACATTTCCAGTTAGCGTTTGGCCACACCTGTTAATCACTGAGTTCAGGTGTTTCAGTCAGATCCGTTGCCACAGGTGTATAAAATCAAGCATCTAGCCATGCAGTCTCCATTTGCAAACATTTGTGATACAAAATGGGTCATTTTAAAAAGCTCAGAGACTTCAAGCATAGTGCTGTGATGGATGCCACCTTTGCAATAAGACAGTTTGTGAAATGTCATCCCTGCTGGATATTCCACAGTCAACTGTAAGTGATATTATTAGAAAGTGGAAGAGTTTAGGAACAACAGCAACTCAGCCACAAAGTGCAAGACCACTTAAAATCAGGGAGCAGGGTCAATGACTGATATGGTGCGTACCTACATGACTGCATTGTACCAACTGTACAGTTTGGTGGAGGAGGGATAATGTTATGGAGCTGTTTTTTCTGAGTTTAGGCCGGGCCCCCATCCCCAGTCAAGAGCAGTCTTAATGCTTCAGAATAACAAGACACTTTAGACAATGCTATGCTTCCAACTGTGTGGCAACAGTTTTGGGAATCCCCTTTTCTATTCCAACATGACTGTGCACCAGTGCACAAAGCAAGGACTAGAAAGACATGGTTTGATGAGTTTGGTGTGGAAGAGCTTGACTGGCCCACACAGAGCCCTGACCTCAACCCTGTTGAGCCCCTTCTGGATAAACTGGGATGAACATTGTGAGCCAGATATTCTCGTCCAACATCAGTGCCTGACTTCAGAAATGCTCTGTGGAATGAATGGGCACAAATTCTCACAGAAACACTCCAAAATGTTGTGTGAAGCCTGAGAAGAGTGTCAGCTGCAAAAGGGTGCCAACTCATATTAAAATATATGGATTTGAACATGTCAGTGATGTTGTCCACATGGTGTACCTGAGACTCAACGATGAATTGCTGCAGTAATAGGAGCATCTATTTTAGTACTCACTAACCCTCACTACATTTGAATAATTATCTGTGTGAGTAACGCATAAAGCTGAATTATTCTAAATTTAATCAGTGACTCGCACTTTATGTTCTCATGAGCTCCAAAATAACTGATTTGCATTTGGTGTTGCCATTTCAGCATAATTACCAGTTTTGGCTTCAACTATGGTGGACTCTGGAAGTTTGAGCGTCAGGGTACGTGCTGTATGCAGGGTCACCAGCACACAAAGAAGTTGTTACTGATATATAGCAAACTTAGAAAAAGAAAGGGGACTTGAGAGAGCACTTCATCGTGTATTGTCCACTGGTAGGGCATCCTGGAGGGCACCGCATCAGGTTGTATCTACTTGGAGGCATCCAAGAGGGTAATGTTTCCGAGATTACATGGCAAAATTGCCTACTATCAGACTATTAGCACCTTACTACTGTGCTTTAGTATGAAGTGCTCTGAATAAAATAAGGCAAACTAGACAACAATGAGGAAAATAAAAACACCTGTACAAAGGAAAGGAATAAGTACAGAGAAGACACAGGACAAAGTGATACAAATAAGGTGATATGATGATGTTTTATTATCTACAGAGGAATACATATAGGACAATAAAGAACAAAGAGTGAAGATGGACAATACAACATAGACTGAAAAACAGAAACATAACAATGGTAACAGATGATACAGTGTGGGTGTTTTCTTTGCTTATTGTCAGCTCAAAGCATCTCTCCTGTATGTCTGTATTCTAGTCTGTATTTAAAAGCTTACATGGCTTAAAAACCACAAACTGCTCACTTTGCTCACAGGTCTAGATTCCTAAATACATGCAAATAAAAAATTGAATGGATAATGAAGTCATTTGTGTTGGTACTGATGTGAGATTCATACATAAAGGTAAACCAAATCTGATCAAAAGTGTCTGAAATATCCCTTTATGAGGATTAGTTTCATTAAAAGTCAAACTAGTAATACTTAGTTTGTGTTTCATTCAAGATTTATTCTTAGGGTTTGTCTTGATTTGATAGGACAGAGGATAGAGCAAGAAATCAGGTATGACAT
This sequence comes from Cheilinus undulatus, assembly GCF_018320785.1. Classification (NCBI taxonomy): domain Eukaryota; kingdom Metazoa; phylum Chordata; class Actinopteri; order Labriformes; family Labridae; genus Cheilinus; species Cheilinus undulatus. The sequence goes on along the minus strand of NC_054884.1, from coordinate 29,541,009 downwards.
GGCTTGTAGGACTATCGCCCCCTAAACAGAGTAGAGTTCTCTTGATGAAAGTGTAGACATATAAGCATCCATATATTTTGTTTACTTTTGGTGTCTCTACTGTGTTTGGATGTTTTCTTGGGATCTCATCTTATTTATCTTATCTCACTTGAATTACTAAAGCAAAAATAGCCATAAAATTGGCTTATTATGTTATTAGAGATGGTAGCGACAGCATGGCATGATGAGATGTGGAACATCCTGGTGACCAGCATGTTGTTTTGTTCTTTAAGAAAACTATCCTGTTAGGATCATCACTATAATTCACCAATAAGGATGGAAATTTTGATAATCACATCTCAAGACAATGAGACAAATGGATCTGCTTAGTAGCCAGATACATCAAGGAAAATACAGAGTAAGCTGTGATCAAGAACTTACAAAAGTAAATTAAAAACTTTATTGAGATAGATAAATCAAGTACTCTAGAAAGCACAACATTGGGTTAATAAAATGTCCATTTAGGGCTTCCATAGAATATCTCTTTGGAGGTTTGTATATTGTTAAACCTGAGAGAGTTCACGTTATGGCCACTTGGGGGCAGTGTTATGTGCTCTCTGGTCTTCCTCCCTCTGGCTGCAGCACACCTGAGTGCTATCTGTAACAGTGTGGAGGCTGGGTATATGTTATCTGCAATAACATGACCCCAAATGTTCCATGGGGGTCAGGAAGTGGAGGACAGCCATAAGGAATGAATGGGAATGGAGGAAATTTTGTACCTGACAGCTCTATAAGATCTGCGTTGCCCTTATTCTCCAAAATTTATCCATATATTGAGTACTATTCCTAGACTTAACAAAAAAGTCCCCCCCCCCCACCACCACAACAGTTTAACTGATTTACCTGGCATGGAGGCAATCAATATCACAATTACTTTCACTTTTTATTATTTTGTCTTTGTGGGCAGAGTGTCAGGAGATGGGCCGGTCCTATACCCTGTTACCCTGACTACTCTTTCTTCATTAGGTTGCCTCTAAATTTCTTTCTGTCTTCCTTCCATTAGTTTAGTAATATGGTAGTGAACAAAGAAAACTGTCTGCAGCTGCCAAACATAAAACTATTAACATAACAATAATGTCCACGCTGAGAGCCAAAACACTGAGCTGAAAGACACTTCAGAGCTATGAGGATTATCATTTTCTCCTGGCTCAGGAAACCCTCTTAAAAATACAAATATTTTAATACAAATATTTTAATTTATTATCTTTTAACTAAACCTGAAATAGTGTTAAAAATGTAAACATAAGAACCAGCAAAAAGCTTCGATTGAAATCACTATGATGATTCAATAATTAGTAGATGCAGCTGCACATCATAAATGCTCATTTCTTATTAGGAGGAGGAATGACCTCCTTGCCCTGCTTGCTAAGTTTGCTCATGACCTGTGTGATGTCAACAGTGGCGGCCATCTTGGCCTTCTGCTCCTGCTCCAGCTGGCGGAGGACGATGGGGCTGAGACTCGGCCGTCTGTTTCTCGCATTCTGCTCCAGCTGGGCATCGCTGAAAAACAAGCACAAAAAGAGAGAAGCAAGATTAAGAAACTGAAGAAATGAGGGGAAGTGCATTGGAGAGAGAAAAAGAAAAGATATAGAAGAGAAAGAAGAATAGAAATGAACAGAAAGAAGAGTAAGGATGAAAATACACAATTCTGTACCCATTGTTACCCCTCACTCATCATTCCCATCTTTTTGTCCCTTAAAAATTAACATTAAAAAAGTCCAAGCTGTGTCCTACCTGAACTTGTGCTCTTCAGGACATATCGCCTTCTTCAGAGTTTCCTTAAACACCAGAGATTTCATGTATCTGCCATATGAGTCCTGCAAATTACACACAAACTCCTCATAAACCAGAGCTGCTCTGTGGGCATTATGGCACTATCATCATCTTTCACGGCAGCCACCTGCTGGTGTGTTTACTGACCTTTTTCATGAGCATGTAAATGTGAGTTTGAGCAGCGTCCAGCACGTATCTGTGGGGGTGTTTCAGGCCTTTCACTGTGATTTCCATTGTCTTTCCATCAATGTTGATCCAGCGAGGAGCGCCACGAGCCAGGAAAGTCCTGAGCTCAGGAGAGTGGGTGATAATAAAGATAGCTGTGTGTCAGATTAAACTTCATAGTAAATATTTTACCTTTTAAATGCACTGCAGATATTACAGAATAATAGTTAGCTTACATGAATTAAGATTTTCAATGGACAGCTGTAGTTGTCCAAAAAATAAAATGAGATTCTCCCATTTAACCACCTACTGGAACTGCAACTGGACAGAAAAATAGATTTTTTCCCCTAAAATTGTTCCTTTACATTTTTATAAGCAAACTTTAAATGCAAAGCTTCACAACCAGAAGGATTTACTTGGTCTAATCTTTGACCTCTTTGTTATTCACATGGTTAACTACATCTATTTCATAAACTCGGTTTGTTGGACATAATAAGCAAACTGCTACACAGTGCTTAAATTGTGCAGAATCATTGGCAACAATTTTTACCCTAAAATGTATGGTTACTAAAAACAAGAAATTCCCCAACATCTGGTGCCTATGACCTCTATTCTTCTGCTGTGGCGTTTTAAGGGGTAATTATATTCGATGAGAATCTTGTAAATTTCTTGTATCTTTACCCTTCCAGAGAAACTGTGAGTATTTGACATGAAGTATGAATTAAAACATTACTTGTAGATCTGCTCTGCTTTCTCTCTCATCGTCGCAGCTGTGCCCCATTTCAGATCTTCACAGCACTCCCAGAAAGCCAAGTTTTCACCTGAAATGGACCAGAGGAGGGGAGAACATTATTAGAGAGCAAGTCATGTAGAAACTCAGAGTTTTCTGTAAGACTTTGTAAAAATAAGTCTTGAAAACAATATTCAAGTGGTTATTCATTTGAATATGGAAACACCTATTACATTTTCACAGTTATTTTTTTCTTCTTGTTTACCTTTTTATTTACTCTTACTTCCTCTAATTTTTAAATTTCATGTCAATGTGTGTGTGTGAACATCACGTATAGGACGATCTTCCCCGGTAATAACATGACTTAGATTGCTATGGACTTAAAGACCCTGTAAAGTGAAATCCAAACTTTGTGTCTTAACGCACTGGATGTGTTGGAATAAGGTTGCTGTAAACATGTGAAAACACTGAGATCTACATGTGGCTGAATTTTGGATTTAGACCATTAGAAAGCTTTTCACCTCTTTTCTGGCTGGGTTTAATCTGGGCGGGGCAAAAATGTGGGCTTGTGATGTCCCTGGCCCACAGTGGGGAATGACCCCACCCCTCTATCACTACAATATAAAATCACAGAGCAGTTCATCTCAGTACAGTCTGTTGTTAGCTGATGTCACGGCCTTTATTGAAAGTTAACAGTTAGTTAAATGCTGTTTTTTGTTCATTGTGGGGTAAATTTGCCAAATCTGTCAGCCACAGTGGTCTATGGATTATTTAAATATCATAACAGATATTTTAGCTAGAAAACGGATTTTGTCTCTGCTCTGGCACAGAGCCAGGAAGCTGCTCTGATCATAAGGTCAACGTAAGGTCAAGGGGCAGGCTAATAATGTGAGTGCTTTCCTCCATTTAGATTGTAGAATTTTTTTAATTGAAGAGGATCGTACTTCTCCTGAGTGGGCGTGGCTTCTGCTCATCCAGCAGACACACCCACACCATCCTGGAGCAGATTTTACTGACTCATTTTTCATGATTTTGAAGCTGAATTTTATAAACTTGGAGATGTTTTATCCTACTTAAATTTGACCTGGGGCTTTATAACACAGTGACCTGTCATACAACAAACATAAATACAGATTCATTTTCACTTTAGAGGGTCTTTAATGTAATCTCCACAAGATAATATGCTTGGGGTATTTATCTTAGCCTCTCTGTCCATACAATAAGGATAGTAACACTTCTAAGAAAACTAAAAGTTTAAAACTGCATTAAATGCGAGATATATTAAAACAGTGACATGAGCTTTATATCACTACATTGCATGGCCTTTCAGTTCAGTTTCAGAAATTGTTCTGTAATTAAAACTTTCAGAGTCGGACAGAAATACAGTGAATTTGAATTTTTTAATTTGCACTTTTTAATCTCACTTGTTGTGCATTCACCAGAGAGAGCTACAAAGACCTTATTCTGTCAAATACAGCGTTTAACAATTTTATACATTAAGAAATATGCAAGAGTGCATGTACAAAATGACTCTCAAACATCCATTATCTTTGTCTGTATTAGTAACCCCAGCTAAAGTTAAAAATGAAGATAAGAGAGTTCTTTGTTAGATGCTAATTTTCTTTCACTTTGAAAGAAAATAAGTAACTTCTACTGGACCCAAAGTACTGACTTTACCTAAACTATGGAAAAAGAGCTTGATACAAATGAAAATAAAGTATGAGGAAAAAGCAATAAGAAACATTCATTTTCTATGACTATGAGAGGAGATGCTAAAGTGAGCAGTGTCCAACTTATCAGCCATGGCTGCTTAACTACGGTGTTTAAACCGGAAAATACCACATTTATTGCAGTTTATAAAACTTGTGTTAAAATAAACTTCTTATCCAGCTGTTTCTTAACATAACTTTACTGTTGGATTTTTTCTTTAGATGAAATAGTCATTTTTTCCTGAGGTGTACTAGTTTTTTTCCCTTTTTGAAATTCTGTTTTCCCACCAAAGTGAACCTGAATAACACGCTGATTATAATTTCAGTCACTCCAGACTCTATTATTTTTGAGTTAACAGCACAGCAAGTTTGCAACAAAATCCTGTAAAACTTAAATAGTAATTTGTATATGATATTCAAAGATTCACCACCATACCGCTGAATTCTTTCTTCAGAAAGAGTCTAAAATCGTTTCGTCCTCGAGGGTCTGACAGCAGCTCTCCGAAGCTGAACGTCCATCTCTCCACACGCTTTCTGGTCGGTATTTCCACACTGTCACACACGCATACGTCAAACACAATTCATCATTTAAACTTTGGTTGAATCTCTGTAAATAAAACATAAACAACACTTCATCCTCAGCTGACTCACTTTGGCATGTTCAAGGCCCAGTACGTGACGTCGTCGGTGAGCCAGGGGTTACTGGGTAAACACTTCGAGAGGAAGGGGTCATGGCTGTTGTAGGTGGCACAGTACTTCACCAACCTGCAAGGAAAGAGGAAAGTGTCTACTGTCTGCAGGAAACAACTTAAAGAAACTAAGGCAGAGAGGAGACTACTCTGTTTCACAAAGCTTTTAAAAACAATTTCAGTTTATACACTTGGATTTAAGCCAGATCGAAATAACAGATTCTGAAGATACATGGATGAAGAACATTTGAACAGTCAGATTTTTTCTTATGTTTTTAAACATATTTAAAGTAAAACAAATTAAACTGATATAAAATAACTTTGAGGTGCACATGAAAAAACAACAAAGAAACAAAAAAAGGTATGGTTGAGGATAAATGGGGGGGGAGTACCTACATAATAACATTTTTACCCTTTTTTTGGCATCAAACTATGATAGCTGTATCTATAACATGACTCTCAACTGTCTAAGAGCATGCTGAGAGTGAAACATTCGTATTCCATTAGAAAAAGAAGAAAGTCTGTGATCTAAATAAGCAAACTGGGAATATGGAGGACTAGCTTACGCTCCGATAGACACCGATGATTTGACTCTGGGCCTCATGATGGACTGCTGTGTAAAGATCATCTTAAAGGAAGCAGAGGAGAGAAGAAAGCCTTAAAAATGTGTCTATGAGTGGACCACACAGCTAGAATACACACAAGATAAGGAAAAAAATACGGAAAAGTCGGAAAAAAGGGTTTATTAAAAGTTGGACTCACAATTCTCTGGTAGTAGTCAGGAGTTTTTACCTGCAGAAGAAATCACATTTAATGTTAATTTACATATGCCATACAAAAAATACATCAAGTAAATCTCCACTAGTATGGGAGGATAATGGGCTTGGCCTTTGTGGGGATTTGCATTTGTATAAGATCCTTTAAAAAAACAACTTTAATGGAAAAATAATAAAATAACTGCAAAAATTGAATAAAGCAGCAAAAATTGAGGAAAAAAATCAAAAAAGACAGTAAAAGGTTTAAAAATTGGTTAAAAAAATATATATATATAAAATTGTTTAAAAAAAGATTAAAAGTTGTTATTCATTTACTTATTTTGTATTATCATCATGTATTAGTATGACTATTATTTCTTTAATGGCATATATTTCAACAAATGGCTCTGTAGCTTTATTTTTATTTTTATAAAAGCTCAATGAAAATTGCAAATTTAAAAAAAGTTGTGTAAAAAATGGGTTAAAAGTGGCAAAATGAGTCAAATGTGGCGAAAGTAGGCCAAGAAAGTGGGGAAAGAAAGGTGGAAGTAGCAAAAATGAGATAAAAAAAACCCCACACAATCATTGGTTACAAAAAGTGGCAAAAATGGGTAAAAATTGCCCAACAATGGGCAACAAAGTAGCATAAATAGTTATAGGAGGCAAAAATGGATTACAATTGGCAGACATTGGCAAGAAAAGTGGTGAATAGAGCTTAAAAATGGCAAAAAAGGTTAATTTGGGCAAAATGGGTTAAAAACAAAACAAAAAAAAAACTATGTGGAAAATAGTGAAAAACCAGTAAATGTGCTTGAAATTGGTTAAAAATAGCAACACTGGGTTAGAAATGCCAAACATGGGTGAATGGGGCAAAAATGGACTACTAGTGGCAAAAGTGAGTTAAAAGTGGTGGAAATAGGCAAAGAAAGTGGTGAAAAGAGGTTAAAAGTAGCAAAAGTGAGATAAAAGATGCAAACATTGGTTACAAAAAGTAGCAAAAATATGTTAAAGAGGAATAATTGGCTCATATGTGGTGAAAATTGGCAAACAAAATGATGAAAAATTGTATGGGGAAGCAAAAATGGGATAAAGTGGCCAAACTTGAGTAACAACAATGTAAAAAGAGGCAGAAAATGGTGAAATGCAGTTTAAAAGTGACAAAGAGGGTTAAAAATGGCAAAAAAGTTATAAAAATGGCTAGTTGAAGTAGTAAAATAGGGTTAAAAAGTGCCAAAAATCAGTTTGAAGTGGGAAAAATGAGCAGAAGCATTGATGAAAAGGGGTTAAAATGTGGTTAAACGGTGGCATGAATTATTTCTACATCAGAACCCAAATTGACACACTTTTCAGCTCCAAAATGAGGGAACTGTCAGGACAACAGCACCAATTCTACTGATCAAACACGCATTCATCGACATAATCAATAAATCACAGCTGGAGATGGTCGATTCTCTGGGTCTTTCAGGGGCTCAGCCAAATCTGTGTGCTGGCCTCTTTGCTACCACTGTTTTCTACTCTACTACCATTTAGTCTCTGGGCTTTTTTCATCCAAATAGTGGTGTGGTCACTCTGGAGAGCACAGAATGACTTTGACCTTACCTGTATCAATCACTACTGACTTTAATGACATCATCTGGTCACACATAAAACAGCGCCCTCTGGAGAGTGTAAAAGGCGGCTATATCTAATGGCAGTAATGCTCTGCAAGATCTGTAAACAGACATTTGTTGTGTGATGCCACTATAATTCCCTTTAAAGGTTGGAAAAAGGTTGATGTTTGGGTTACATTGGGGGCTGAACTTGTAGTTTTTGGTAATCATAGTAAGAGTTATATAAGGGATGTATTCTGTTTAGTAAGAAGGTGTTGACAGTGTTTGTATGTAAGTATTAATAACCAGCTTATATGTATGAACACAAAAAGAGAGCCATGGAAGATGCCTGCAGAAGAGAGGAAAAGAGAAAGAAAAGAAGGAATCAATGTTAGTAAAAGAAGAGTTAGATAATGAAACAGAAGAGAAGAGATAAGCAGCCTGTTCTTCACCTGCATTCATGCATTAAATCCTCTTATTGAATATAAGCTTATTGTCAGGATTTATGTTCATAAAGGTCACGCAGAGACTCACCTGTTACCTCGTCTGCATTAGGATCTATTCGTCGATCAAGTCCATAGTCCATGCCGCTGACTGTCCCCGGCTACACACAAAAAACAAACAACACAAACGTCTCACTGTGTGTTTACCAAAGAGCTGATTAATGAAAGCAGATGGCTGTTTTAAAATGCTAATCGTAGGCTGCTAATGTGTCACACTCTTCCTGAACATCTGACACAACAAGAGTGTTTTTACACGCTCCACTGTGCAAATACAACAACAAATTTTAGTTTCAGCAGAGTTTTTACAAATGCTGTGACTTAAAACCACCTTAACTTAGCATCATTTTGACTTCTGATTCAGACATGGTTTCCAAAACATGCCATCCCAAAGACCTCCTGCTGGGATCCCCCTTCTTGCATTTTTCTTTTAAAAACCTTATGCATTACGATGGCAACTTTTCTGTGGTAAAACAACCTCCTGAGGTATCAGTGTCACTCATAGTGGTTGCTTGATTCTGATTGGCTAAAGTGGTGTGAAAGATTTGCATATAAATTAACACGTTTTTGATATAGAGTGATTTATTCTATCTAAAAAGTCATAATATGTTGTCACGAAGGATCTCACAATCATTTGAATCAATTTTCCTCTGTCTCCGGTCTAAGTTGCCCCTTTAGGATCTTCCACATGAGTAAGCCCCCACACACACACACACACACACCGACACATTAAAAACACTGGATTAAGACATTATCTTAGATTGAAATATAACCTTGTCAGTCTTGATGATGAATTTAAGGCCCCTGCTGTCCCTTACTGTAGATGGTGGCATATTCAGAACCCTCACAATTTTCCTTTGAGGAACATTTTTTTCAGAATATTTTCCACAATTTTTAACTCAGTTTGTCTGCAGATTGGTGAACCTCTGCCCATCTTTACCTCTGAGAGACTCTGCCTCTCTAAAATGATTCTTTTATGTCCAGTCATGTGACTGACCTGTTGCCAATGAACCCAGTTAGATCCAAAACGCTTCTACAGCTGTTTTCATTAATACCACTTACTTTTACAGCTTTTGTTGCCCCGTCCCTACTTTTTTTGAGATATGCTGTTTGCATCAAATTCAAAATCAGCTGATATTTTTCATGAAATGGTAAAATGTCACAGTTTCAAGATCTGATATGTTGTGTTTGGATTTATAAGATTTGCAAATCATTGCATTTTGTTTTTTATTTACAGTTACAAAGCATCCCAACTTTTTTGGAATTGAGGTCGTAACTTGCAGCTAGAAAGGGATCTGACTTTAACTGTCTGGCTGGCTTATCGCGAGCATCCATACTACAGACCGCAGCGATTCCCATCACTACAAACAAGGCTGGATCTTGGTTTCCTGTACCAAACTCAGCCAAACTGCACTGAACTGAACCAGACTGCTTGATGGGAACACATCATGCTGTGTAAACATGATAGTGGAATGTGACCCAGACCAATGTGAAGGGATGAAAATTCCCATGAAGCCAAAAGACCTGAGGTGACCAGGATCTCTCAGGGACCCTGGATGTCTGAGTAATCTCTCAGGAAACAGGGTGTGACTCTGACCACAGTAACGCCAGCACAAGGTGCTAACTGCTGCACCACTTTCTCCTACGCAGTGTGAAATATTAATCAGTCGTGCCCTTTTCCTCTGACTGGACATGTCATGGTAATGAGGCATCATGGGTGGAGATAATTAGATACCCTGGGAAGTAAAGAGGTGGAGTGTAATTTATTTTCAGACCTCTCTGGTTGCAGTCACTTCACTGATAAATACATGAAGCTACATCCTGTGTGCGCGACCCCGGTCTGATAGCTATCTTTGTTGGTGTGTTAGTGAGTGTATTTTTACCGGAGGTCTATGAACCACCCAGTAAGCTCTCTCCTGGCACTCAAACACAACACGGTCTGGTTTCTTCCTCTCCTTTGCAGCCCTAAAAACACACACACAAACAGCATCGTAACACTTTCCTGAACTTTAAAGCGAGTGATGTCTTCGTGTTTGATTTCACACCCACCTGTACTGTTCTTTTGCCTGCATCACGATGAAATCCCATTTATGATTCATCCACTTGTGAAGTCGGTTGTACTGCTCCTGGAGACAAAAAAATAACACCTGAGAGAATGCCAGCAAACATAAAGTCTTACTCACAGCTCCCTCTGTGTCATCCTCACCTGCTCATGTAGCTCTAAGAGTCCTTTTTTACGTATGTTTCTTTTTGCCAGATAGATTGCTTCAATAACAAGAGAAAAGGGGTGTTAAAAAAAGGAAAAAGGAGCAAGAAATAAAGCGTGTTTAACTCTTTTTACTTACCATAATCTGTGTCCTCAACAGGCCACTGCTGTGTCGGCCAAAAATACGGTGTCTGAGAAGGAAAGACAACATTCCTTATGCAAAAAACCCACAGTTTTTGTCTGTGAAATGCCAGAACTAAAAAGAAGGTTGATCATTTCCCAGGAAACAAAGAAAGCTGCAAAGGTTTTAGTTAAAACTGAACATGGAGTAATGAAAACTCTAACTTCTTGTAGTAAAACCCATGCTAACATTACATCTAAATACCAACACCATCACATTACAGATATTCCACTTCTTTTTAATGTATTTCTACAGCCAGACCAGTCTTATATATCCATGCATTACGGCAGCTGTTCCAAAAAAGCTGGGACACTGTGTAAAATGTGAATTCAAACAGAGCATAGTGATCCAATAGAATAATGCCAAAAGACAAGATATCTAATATTCAAACAGATGAATGTTATTATTTTTTAATATGCACACATTCTGAATCAGATACCTGCAACATATTCCAAAATAGTTGTAACATAGGCATCTTTACCACTGTGTTACATAACCTTTTCTTCAAACAACACTCTGAAAGCGTCTAGGGATTGAAGACATTAATAATTGAAGGATCAAAAGGGAAATTCTTTCCCATTCTTGCTTGATGTAGTCAAGCTCGACACAAGTGTGTCACTCGGCAGCCAAGGTCAAGCTCAACGGCATCTCTTTTGTCCAAGCATTTTCAACCCCGGTAATATACTGCCAGTGGTTTTCAGTTCTTGGGACATCCACAGCTTGACCAGGGCTTGTGGCAACCCTACTGAATTACATGCACAGATGGTACCCTAGGCCAGTGTATCCCGAATGTTTTTCCACACTGCCATCAAAAATCAACATAGATTTTATTTGTTTCACTGATAAAACCCTAAAAAAAGCCTATGCATGCTTTTCTTATCAAAAGACCTTTGTATAAATTACTTAATAATTGCTTTATCATGGTTTTAATCGATATTTGAAAATCAAATTTTGGCAGCCTCAGAAAAGACAAAGCCTCACGCAACCTCCCTAGGAGCCCTGATTTATCAATCCTCCACTACATCTTTTCTAAACTGCTCCACCTGTTCACTGTCATTAAGGTCTCCATTATACCATCTCCCTAAGCTCTATACTGGCTTCTCCCTAATCCACGGTATTTCTTCCTCATCTATAAAAAACAATCTTCCCTCTGGATACTGAGATGCTCCTGGACTTACTAGGCTTGCTCTTCAAGCTAGCCCACTTGAGATTCTTATTTAGCCTCTCCAGTGGCCTTCTCGTGCATGGCACTGTCGTGGTCACCAGTGCCATGTCATCCATGCAAGCCCTGATTGGTGGGAAGCGCATCCCATCCTGCCACCTCTCCCCTCCTACCACCCACTTGGAAGCTCTAACAATGACTTCCATCGCCATTGTGAAGACTAGAGGGGAAATTGTGCAACCTGCCGTAATACTTACCTCTAGTCTTTGCCAGCCTGTCATAAAGTTCACAGTACTACTACACATCCTAACATCTCTGAAATACATCTTAACTAAGTTTACCACCATCTCTGGCACTCTAAAGAAATCAAATGCCCTTCAGATAAGACTATGGGTACTGATCAAAATGCATTTGCTAGATCTAGAAAAACAACGTGTAACTCCCTATTCTCTGCCTTAGCTGCCTGGATTTGATGCCAGATCATACTTGTGTGCTCTATGCACCCTGCAAAACCTGGGATCCCTGCTTTCTGCACTGTTGTGTGTATTAGTCTATTTACTTGTAAATAACTGGAAAACCTCTGTGCCATGATACTGAGGAAAATCTTCCCCTCCACATTCAGGAGTGAGATGATACGAAACTGGCTCAGATCGGAGGATTCCTTCTCCTTAGGAATCAGGATCCCCACTGCTCAACACCAAACAAAGCTTATCTGTTTGAGCATTATTTATTTTTTTTTTTTTTTGCTGTATTCAATTTGAAAATGTATTGTAAATCACTGGGCTCTGTTGTTAATCACATTTTACACAGTGTCCCAAGTTTTTTGGAACTGGGGTTAATACAGTCATGCAAAACATAATATTCTCTTCAGGATTCATGTATCCCATTTATTTAGGAAAAAACAGACTTTATTGGTGAACAAATTAGCGTTAACTCCTTAAAAAATGCAGTCTCAAACATCTGCTGTGATTAATGCTTACACTAATTTGAGGAAGAAAAAGGAGCTCCCTCTACTTCTTAATCCAGAATTTTCCTCTTTTCTTCCACATTTTAACACTTACAAATCAATCAATACATCAAAAAAGTTAAAACAAGATTAACTAATGATGGATAAAGTTATATTTCAGCTTTACTGTTTCTCTATAGAAGCTTCTGAGTGCTAAAGTGAAGAGAGGCAGCCCTGAAAGAGAGAAGGTCTTTGTGTTTCCAGTGTATCACAGCAGCACCATGGTTACTAACTGACAAGCATCATTAAGTTAGTCAATATAATTAGAGAGCATTTAAAGCTAATTAGCATTTTCATCAACACCAAGCCCTGACTGGCTCTGATACAACCACACCACACGTAAACGTCGGTTCTTGCAAACACATCTTCTGTTAATGCTTTGAAACACCTGAATTTAATAATTAACAGGGTGGCCAACAGCTGGACACAAGCCTACCTGGAAGTAGTGTGTGGAAGTAGCAGTGTGTCTGATAATGCAGCTAAGGCTTTGTGATGTGTTGTGTTTACCTGAAAGCGATAAAGCGATGCATCTGGTTTGATCACTAAGCGTTTGTGGTCTTGAATGGGGTAGATGTATCCTAACGCCACCAGCATGGACGCAAAATTCCTCGCCTCTGCAGAACAACACACGTAGAGAGGAGCTGGGTTTTAACAGCCTGTGTGACATTTCTGCAGAAATTCACTTCAAAGAAAGGTTCATGGCCAGTACTAATTATTTATAAGGACATCCAGTACGACCTTACACAAAAACAAGACACATAATGCAGAAAAAAATCACATTTTGCAGAAATATTTGGTGTGCCTTATGAAAGACATAGGTTGACTCATCCCTCACCTTGTGCTTCTATTTGAAATCTGTCGGCTAGCCATGCAATTATGTCTTCACCTGAGGAGAAAAGATGGCAATGATGAAGCAGAGGTGACAAAATATGCATCAGCAATTCCAAAAGCAGAAAAACAAGTAACGTTTGCATGCGTGAGTGTCAGTGGGTAGGAGGCTGTGTGAATCTAAATGTCAGACCTCCTGTGACACACCAAGACCGACTGTGTCAAAAGCCTGAGAGAATCTATAGCTAATGTAGGAGGACAGATGGAGGAGATATGAGAAGAGGAGGAGAAGAGGAGCTGTAGAGGAGAAACAGCCAAAAACATGGAAAAGTAAGCTTAGTAATTCAGTGAAGCAGAGGAGAGTAAGGGAGTGGCAGGAGGGAAATAGAAAATGAAGAGAAAGGACATAAAGGGAAAAAGGAGAGGGAAAAGAAATGTAGGAAATCTGAGAGAAAAACAACTAAGTCTTTGAAAAAGATAAATACAAGGTTTCTAAATTAAAGCAACAACTTGGCTCGGTCTACAAACAATAGACCTTTTTTAAAAGAGACGTTAAACTGCATTTCTCAAGTTCTGGAGAAAACAGGAAGTTTGAGGTGCTTTGGGCCATTGCTGATTGGTCAGATAATGTGATCTCACTTCCCGGGACAGTGACTGATCTCCACTGACTAGATGTGAAAAATCCTCCTGTTTCTACTGTATCATAGAGAGTAAGGGAAAGGCCATGAAGGAAGTCAACCGAAGTGACCATATATGGTTCCTTTCCCCATAAAGGGTAAGGATCTATTACGCTAATGTCACATAAAAAAATCATTGTCTTTTTTAATAAGCCAACTCTTTGGATCTTTCTGCTACTTTTAAGAATAATTTACTAAATTATCAGTGTAAATTTTGTTGACTGACAGAAATTAAACAGTGTTCATCAAATGTAATCTAGTTATTGTCAGACATTCAAAATCCACGATATGAGAAAGCACAAGCTGTCAGGTTGGTTGAATCTGTAGCTCTTCTGCCTTTCAGCTGCAGAAAGCAGAGATCACAGGTTTTGCAGGAGCAGAGAACACAGAAGCATTTGCAGCAGATTCAGGCAAAGAGAATAAATATTTTGACTAAAAGTTTTACTAAAATGTAGTCACTTTTTATGGACTCAAACTGGACAAAAATTATTTTTTGTTTTCGTTGATTAAAGCCAGACTAAAACTATTAAAGAGTAGAAATGACTAAAGTGTGACAAAATCGAAAAGCATTTCAATCGAAAGACAAAGACTGCAAAGTGAAATATAAACTTTGTGTTAACATAATAGATACGTTGGAATAAGGTTGCTGTATCCATGGGAGAACACTGAGATCTATGTGTGACTGAATTTTGGATTTAGGCTTTTTGAAAGTTTTTCACCTCTTTTCCTGGCTTGGTTTAATTTGGGCGAGCAATATATATGAGCTAATGACATCACCAGTCTTAATGGGAAATGACCCTGCCCCCTTAATGCAACAATATAAAATCACTGAGCAGTTAATCTCTGCACAGTCTGTTGTTAGCTGATGTTACTGTTTTCATTGAACATTAACAGCCAGCTACATGCTGTGGTTTTGTTCACTGTGAGATAAATTTCACATATCTATTAGCCACAGTGGCCGACGGGTCATTAAAAGCATCACAACTGAGAGATTTGTACCAGAAAACAGTAAATTTAATCCCCAACTTCTGTCTCTCTGCTCTGACAAAGCCAGGCAGCTGCACTTTAATTAGAAGCATTTTTTTAGAATTTGAGAGGATTGTATTTCTCATGGGTGGGTGTGGCTTCAGCTAATTTAACCGACACGCCCACACCATCCTAAAGTGGATTTTACTGTGCCATTTTTCCTGATTTTGAAACTTATTTTATTAAACTTAGAGATGTTTTTATTGCATTTCAAAAATGTATAAAGAATCTAAAAAATAATTTGAATTTAATCTAGCAAATAAATGGCTTTAACCTTATCAAATTAACAACCTTATACTTGTAATATTATGACTTCTTTCATAAATTTATGCTCTAATTGTAATGATATTACTACTTTAATCTTTAAATCTTATTTTTTCTCTTTTTTTCTTTTGTGTGTCAGCTGTAGAGAGTAGAAAAGAAGGGACAGAAAAGAAAAAACTGCAACAAGGACAAGTGATACATGAATGGAGACAATGCAAAAAAGGAAAATAGGAAATAAAAAGAGGGGAAATGGGCAAAAAGAAACATGTAGAAAAGAGCGAGGGGAATACAGAAAGGTCCATAAAGAGACCATAAAGAAAAGAAAGGACATTAAATGCGAAAGGAAAGGATACTTTAATGGAAAAGGGTAAGGATACAAGGCTAGAAAAGATAAAAGCAATGAGAGCAGGGGAGAAGACTTTAAGGGGCCAAGTAAAAACAAAGAATAAGGAAAAAAAAGGCTGGAAGGAAGAAGATACGAGGAAAGGTAAGGAAACACTGAACAGAGTGATTTGAAGGGGAGAAGAAAGAAAGAAGGAAAGGGGTGGGAAACACAGAAAGGGATTGAGAGAATAGGAGAGGACAGAGGAGAGAAGAAAAGTGTGAAAAGGAAAGGTGACAAATATAGCAGGAACTGAAGAGGGGGACAAGACGGAAAAAAAAATTTAATGAGAGAGAACAGAAAAAAAGAAAGGGAAACAAAGGAGACACAACAAAAGAAAGCTGGGGGAATGTGATGAGAAAGTAGAAAACGCAGGAAAAGCAAAAACAATATATGAATGACAAGAAAACAAAGAAAGCGAAGTAAAGAGAGGAGAGAAAACAAAGATGAGACGAGAATAGTGTGAATGTTATCTCTGTTTTATTCACTGAGCTGTTTAAACCTGCCTGGATTCAGAGCTGCAAATGACGTCACATTCTGGGTTTCCTCTCTCTTCATCCTCCTCCTCCTCTGCCTCTTTCTCGCTGTCTCTCATGTTTTCCCTCCTGTTTCTGTCTCTATTTCTTGCTCTTTTCCTCTTCCCGCCCGCTCAATCATCCTCTTCCTCCTCCTCCATCACCTCCTACTTTTCTCTCTCCATGACTCTAAGACCGCGGGGGTTGTCATGGAGATTAAATCTGGAGCTCTCTCCACTTTGAGAATACCACAGCTTCGGTATCTTCCACTGAGACGATGCGGGCACAATCACTCAACCGGCGACTGAATTACATTAAGTGTGTACTCCTATATGTGTGTTTGTGGGTGTCTTTACCAGTGATGGCGTGTGGTATCGTCGTGATAACCAGTCTCTGTGGCTGGGATTTTACTCCTGTTTTAGGGTCCTGCATCTCCAGCACAACCTTTTCAGCCTGTAAAAGGTATATAACAAGGTATGAGTAGAGGTTACCATCACAACTGGCAATAAGTAGAAGAGGAGCAGAGGCTGATCATGTCAACAGACTGCTTCGGCAAAAGGTTTCAATGGCAGACTTTAATGTGGGAAACAAGAGCAGAACATGTTGAAATTTATGAATAAAAACAGTTTCACATCACTGTTATTCTGTTCTCTGATAAATGAAAGCCTCTGAAAAATTAGCACCTTATTTACAAGGCTGCCACCTTCCTCTGATGCCTGACTCACGTTTGGAAGCTAAGTCCGGCATGTACAGTGCCTATAAAAAGTATTCACTCCCTTGGATGTTTTACCCTTTTTTGATTTTATAAATCAATCATGGTCAATACAATTTGGCATTTTTGATCAAAAACACTCAATTTTACTACATTCTTTTTTGCAAAACTGCTCACGCTCTTTCAGGTTGCACAGGGATCAGGTGTGAACGGCCCTTTTCAAGTCCAGCCACAAATTCTCTATTGGACTGAGGTCTGGGCTTTGACTCGGCCACTCCAGAACATTCACCTTGTTCTAACCATTTCTGTGCAGCTTTCACTGTATGCTTTGGGTCATTATCTTGCGGGAAAATAATTCTTCTCCCAAACCATAGTTCTCTTACAGACTCGCAATAAACTCAAAACTCTAATCATTGCTTACAAAGCAGTAACCAAAACTGCTCCTGTTTACCTGGAGTCCCTCATCCAGGTCTACACTCCCTCTTGCCCACTACGCTCAGTCAGCGAAAGGCACATAGTACTTCCAGCACATCAGGCTCCTAAGTCACTAGCCCAACTCTTCTCTTCTGTTGTCCCTAAATGGTGGAAGGAATTACCCAACTCCATTCGATGCACAGAGTCCCTCTCTACTTCCATGGGAAAGCCAAAGACCCAGCTCTTTAGAGAACACCATGCACTTAACTGGACTATTCTCTACTGTTGTCCCCAGTGGTAGAATGAGTTGCTTAACTACAGTTGGCTCGCACTGTCCTGCTCTACTTGTGGGATTTTTCGCCCAGCTCCTTGTGAGTGACCCAGCACTTGGTACTTTGGTCATTAGGGTTGTGAAGACAATTTGATGGATGGTGATGATAGGACCTCATGTTTTGGGTGTTTCATTGTTGATGTTTATAAAAACAAAAAAAACAAACAAACAAACAAAAAAAAACTTGTATACATTATGTGCTTTGCCTTTGACGCTGGGGGGCAGCACCTAGGTCCAGTTGGACTCGAAGCACTATGTGGCACTTACTGATGTTTCTTCTTGTCTAGATCTTTGCTTGTGTTGTTCTTGCTCTCAAATGTACGTCGCTCTGGATAAAAGCATCTGCTAAATGACGTTGTAACATTGTAACAGACTGAATAAGATTGTCCTTGAGGAGTTTCCCATTATTTACCCTCTACCTTTACAAGCCTTCCAGGGCCAGCTGCTGAGAAACATCCCCACAGCACGTTGATGCCACCACCGTGCTTCACAGTTGGGATTGTGTGTTGTGGTGATGTGCGGTGTTTACACCAAACAGTCTTGTCCGATGGCCAAAAACCACCATTTTGGTCCCATCAGACCTGAGAACTTTCTTCCACTTAAACACTGAGTCTCTCACATGCCTTTTGTTGAACTCTAGTTGAGACATAATCTGAGTTTTTCTCTCTGCCACTCTTCCATAAAGCTTTGACTGGCGAAAAACCTGGGCAAAAGTAGTTGAAAGCAGAGTCTCTCCACTCTCAGCTAATGAAACTTGTAACTCCTTCAGAGTAGTCTTAGGTGTCTTGGTTGTCTCTCTCTCTAGTTGCCTTCTTGCAGGTCACTCTCTTTGTGATGACAACCTGATCTAGGCAGATTTACACATGTGCAATATTACTTCCATTTCTTGATGAAAGATTTAACTGAACTCCAGGAAGTGTTTTGTATCCATTCCCTGACTTATACTTTTCAATAACTTTTTCTGAGTTACATGTAGTGTTCTTTTGCCTTTGTGGTGCAATGGTAACCAGTGAATGGACCTTCCAGACACAGCTGTCTTTATACTACAATCACTTTAGAAGCATTCACTGCACTCTGGTGATCTCCATTTCACTATTTGTGAGACTACTAGCACCAAATGACTGGACCTCTCTTGAATAAGGTCAGTCACGTCAAAGGGGGTGAATATTCATGCAATCACTTATTTTACATGATATATTTTTATTTAACTGATATTACTCCAAAAAAAACTTGTCATTAAAGAGGGTTTTTTTTTCATCAAAAAGTCCAAATTATATTGACCATTACTGATTTACAAGGGGTTGAATATTTTTTATAGACACTGCACACTAGCTAGCTAGTATGCCAACAATATGAGTTAGGAATTTAAGGCTTTTAACTACCCTTTGGGAATGCTAATACTAGCATAAAGCACTTTCAATATTAAAAGTTTTTAGTTTTACCTTCTTAAGATTCCTTAAAAGAACTAGTATATTTAAGTAATTCTTTGGTAACATGGCATTTTGAAAGCTAGATAGCCTGTTTAGTTAACTAATTTAGTTATCTGCTTCTAAAAAATAAGAAATTAGGACTTAGCTAGTTTACACAACAGCTAATTCTAGCACTCAAACAGTAGCTGGCTAGTTTCATGATGTTATTTGTTCCAAGGCAGTAAAATAGGTTTGAAATTCAATTATTTTCACTTTTAGCTTCCATTTGACAATTCTAATACCAGCATTAAGCACTTTAAAGATTTAGGTTTAATATTTTACCATTTGACTTTAGACTGCCTTAAAATAATTTATATTTAAGTAGTACCTCCTTGGTAACCTTACATCATGAAAGCTAGATGGCCTATTTGGTAAGTGGTTATTTGTTTCTAGCTAACATAGGAAATAAGACATTAAACTAGTTCATATGACAACTAATTCTGGCATTGATGGAATTAATAATATCAATGAAAAACATTAACGACACTGCACTAGCTAGCTAATATCAGGGTATTTGTTCCAAGCTAACAATATCAGTCAGAATTTTACAATTTTTTTCGCATTTTTTTTATTTTAAAATATACCCTTTTACTTTAAAATTATATGATTAGATTTTTGAGTAATTCCTTGGTAAGCCTACAATGTCAAGCTGGTTAGCTTATTTGGTTAACTAGCTATTTGTTTCCAGCTAATGTAGGAAATTAGGACTTTAGCTAGTTTAAATAATGCTAGTTATAGCAATGAACGAATGACTAAAATTAATGTCATTACATTCTTGAACACTGCATCAGCTAGTTAGACCCATGCGGTTACTTGTTCCAAGCTAGAAATATGAGTTAGGAATTAAATTATCTTGGCCTTCAGCTGCCTTTGACAATGCTAATACTAGCATTAAGCAATGACACTCAGATGGATTTTATCTTTGGCTAATCTACACAACAGCTCATTTCAGCACTTAAACAGTGACGAATATTAATTTAATAATATTAACAAACATATTTTTGAATAGTTTGTATCAGATGGTTTTTTGATCCAAACTAACAGTGTAAGTTAGGATTTTTTAAGCTACCTGTCTATAATGCTAGCATAATGCACTTCTTAGATTTAGCTTAAATTGTGTAAACAGGGTTATTGGACTAGTTATTCGACCCAAGCTGCATCGAGAATATGTTAGCTAGGGATTCAGTTGCCTTTTTTACCCTTACAGCTTGTACTGGCAATCATGCAAACAAGGCTTGCCAGTTAGTTACATTAGCTACGTAGTATGCAAGCTAGTTATTTGTTAAAAGCTCAAATTAAGTTGTCTTAGCAAAGAATTAAATCCTTAATTATCTTTTATAAATTTATGTTTTTTTTACATTAACATAACAGGGATCGCATTTAAGCTGTACCTAGCTTTTAGAAGCACAACTAGTTTTTGTTCCAAGCCAACATTATTTAAGCTAAGAAAACCAAATCACCTTTGGCTATCTTTTGATGAGTCACTGCCATCATTACATTGGTTCTTAAATAGTGTTAACATAAATAAACAAAAATGACATTTTCTTCATTATGTAGTTCAAGTCAAGCTAACATTATACTCCAAAGTCAGCCTTTTTACCTTCAGTCAGCCTACCTTCAGACAGGTGGTAGATTTAAGTAGCCTATGTTATTTCTTTTAAAACAGCATTATGTTAGATTGGAATCTAAATCTTTACAATCACATAGGCTAGTTTAACAAGTTAGCTTTATGGCAAATATCTGCATGCTTACATTGGCTATATCGTCTTACCAGGAGCTTAAGGGTTAAAAAATGTGTAACTTTTAACTTGAAATAGACCAAATAGTGAGGCACCCTAAATCTACGTGACAAACAACCTGGAATTAAGAAGTAATCATTATTGCATCATTTGGGTTTCAACCCTGAGCACAGCAGAAGAAGAAAAGGGCTGAAAAGGTCAATAGATTCTTTAAGGTTTGAAATGTTACATAAAATTCTGCTTGTGTCTTCAGGTTAACCTATCAAACTTTGATTTGACAGTTTGAAAGGCAGGGTAAATATGACTTCAGCTTTTAGGTCCCAAAACTACGTTACAAGTGAGCTTTAGCATCACATTTAACAGGGCGAGGGGTGAGCTGAACCGTTTGCTTCATGTCCTGATCTTTTAGCTTTTGTTCAGCTTGTGTGGGAGGTTGTGGTGAGTCATTGCCCCTGTAAACATTTTTTTGTAGTTATCATATCAGCTGATCCCACAGCCCCTGCAGCAGTATGCACAGCCCAGGTGTGTACTGGAAAGCAAGACAGGACATTAATCCAGTTTGTGTGTTAAAGTGAAAGAGGAGGTTGTGTTGTGCAGATGACTCCCAGGCCTGTTTGAAGTGGCTTTGTGCTTTGAAGTCATACTGGAGAGGCTATAAGCTCCCAGCTGAGATGCTTTCATGGACCGAAACATGAAGTTCTCCTGAAATGAGTCCTAAGTGAGCTTTTCTCTACAGTGCTGCATTAGTAGAGCTGGATCTTGAATGAACAGACTATGAAAGAAAAATACAGGACTGCAGGAGCCTCAGTTATTTTCTGCAATGTAATTTCAAAAGTAACTTTCCAGTGATAAACATGCTCATAAAGCAAATGAATTAAGATGATTGGCTAAATGAGCCCAACTCTATTGTTTGCAATCCACTGTGTCTGGATTAACTTCTCCTCAGCGGCAAATTGATGTGGATGGATGTACTGATACTGAGCCAGGCTTAAGGCTTATCAAACAGAACGACCTTATCACTGTGAAAAGGTTGCAACAAACCTGAATCTAACCTTTACTTTGACAGGCATACATGCAAAATCCAAAATGACACCTGATATGAAGTGTTTTTAAAGCTTCTTGGCATTTATCTCTGACTAATTGCTTGTTATGAAATGTTATTCCTTATAAAATCTGATAACCAAACACTTTTTTTTGCATATGTGAACTCTAGCACAATTTGCTTTTTTCTTTCTAACCACTTTGTGGTCCAAATTGTACCTGTAGCTTAAGCTTTGTTGATATGCAAAAATGTCAATAAATAAAACTGAACATGAAACAGCCAAAACCAGAATTGAAGACTGTTTTATATGCAGATGTCATAAGATCCAAGGGTCGTGAGGTTACACTGAGACCAAGAAGTGGGTTCTATGTAACTGACCTATCCATAGGTGCGTCTGCAGGTATTGTCTGTAAACCTTGGTAGAGCTATTATAAGCACCTCTGATGTAAAAAGGATAACCTACCTTCTTGAGGCAAGCCATTCGTGGACGATACCTCTGTCCATGGTCAAGAAGAGTGTTTCTAATGGTCATATTGTAGGCTCACTCACAAGCATTCATACAATGTTGCTATCGCCTGTGAGCCTTGTGTCGTGTGGAGATGCTGGATGGGAAGTGCAATCATCGATACTGATGCTGCGTTCAGTGTTGCGATTAGACGCCCGTTTCGAGAGTAGGAAATTAGCGCTGCGCGTAACATTCTAGTTTTTCACTGTAGATTACATCGAATGAAAGCATTTTCATGTACGTATTCTTCCAGAACATAAAAACAACATTGACTAATTTATGATGCCTCGGGTAAGTAAGGAGGGGCAACGCACATTATTACTTAATGATAAAAATAACAAAGAAAGAGAAAAGACACGTGAAAATAACAACAAAAACATGGACAACTATATTTTATACTGAGAGTAAAAATATTCAGTACTCTACACTGAAGTGAAAATGTGAGCTTTTCGATCTTAACAGCTAAACTTATTGATTTTTTTGCGGAGTGTTCGCGTAAAAGCTCATATTTCAAACTCCACTTGAACGCAACATAGCCAGAGGAACAGGGATTCTGCCAATCAGAGCGCTGCTTTTTTCTACCAGGCAAACCGTATTACGCAAATAACGAACTAAGCCAGTAGAGGGTGACAGAGTAGCGCCAGTATGGTGTTGTATTATGAGTATTTGACTCTAAATTATTATATTCTTGATTATATTGCCGGTTTGAAGGGCCAAGTGACTAAATTCATTCGCACATGTTTGTAAAACCGCGCGTTGTAGTTTAGTCGTAATGTAATAGCGACGTTAGGACCGTTACAACTGATATTCCTACCTTAACCGCCATATAACTGCTATAAACCGTGTGTGGTTAAGTGTCTTTTGGGCGAGACAAACGTAGAAAAAGTCCTAAATGTCATTCAGTGTTTTAGTGAGTTAATAAGCCAGACACAGCTCTGGTAAAGTCACTAAAGATTGATGGTAAACAGTCATCAGCACTACTTCCTGAGTTTAGGGAAGGGGCTTGGTCGTGTGCCTGCGCCCCGCGAACGCGCATCAAATTAGCATCGATGAAGTTTGTGCGAACATGGCGGATTTCCTGCCGACCAGGTCCGTGTTAAAAGTTTGTCTACCCGTCTGCTTGCTAAATAGCGGCGAGGTCGAACAGCTTCGGAAATCAAAGGAGATCGACAGATGTCTCTCCCGGGAGAAAACGTATGTGAAACGGCTGGTGAAGATCCTGCTGCTCGGCGCTGGCGAGAGCGGCAAGTCGACTTTCCTCAAACAAATGCGGATCATCCACGGTCAGGACTTCGACCAGCAAGCCCGAGAGGAGTTCAGAGCCACAATTTACAGCAATGTTATCAAAGGTAACCTCGCTGTTGACTTCAAGGCCTGTAGGAGATAACGTGTGTTGTTTTTCTGCCTCAGAAAGGCGCTTAAATGGAAGGGAAAGTTTCCACATCTGTTAGGCAGCACAGGGCTGGGTGAGAGGACATACATAAACAGACTACATCTGCTGTCGGCACACCCATATCAGCCGTGTTTCTACTTAATTCTCCCTTTTTAAAGACTTTATAACCGTAAAGAAATAATGTGTGAAATATTTTCAATGTGAATGATAACCAGTGGATACAAGCCAGCACTTTGAAATAGCCACAGGCAAATTTGTTGCTCAATAACTAAGCTAGGGATGTAAGCTAGCTAATGGAGGGTGAACCCACCAGTTCATTATGTTGTAAGGTGTTCCTGTTTGACCACTCTTTGTATGTTCAGGGAGTACAGTAATTACGGGGATTTCTGACAATAAAATACTATTATGTGGGAAAAACTATATATATATATATATATAGAACCCAGTAAAGCTCGTAAAATATCATATAAAGGATATCAAAGCTACCCTAGTGCGTTTATTGCAAGGTCAGGTGTTCCTATAAATGTTACAGCCATTTGTATTGGCTTATTAGTTCCGTTAAAACTGCCTAAGTCTTTGAATATTGTATCAATATTAAATGTATCATGTTTTGATAATTCTAAATGTAAAAAAAAGAAAATATTTCCAAATTCAATGTCTGTATATGATTGGAATTTAAGTCTTAAAGCTCCTGTGAGGAGTTTAGAGTGGTTTATGAAACAAGTCAAAACTAATTTTCATACCTCTTTATAACCTACAAAAGCAAACCAGGTCATCTGGAAGAAGATTGACTATGTTAATATTGTAATTTTTAAGGCTTCTAACCACTGCAGTGGATTAGGTATCAGATGAGCACACAGGAGAGCTGCCTCTTCTTCATTTACATGAAAAACACTTAGGATGGGTGATTTGAGAGTTGAAAGAAAGCTGTTTTTTGAGGAGAAAGTGCCACTATGTGTACATGCACTTAGAAAAAGTTGATTTATTGTGTTTTTCAGACTGAAAAAAATGTAGTTTGTCGAAATGCTCTACACTAGGCTAACCCACCTTGGTTGTATGGCTTGGGATTGATTTACTTATGTGTTTGTACTCCTCAATCTGACCCAAACTGCGTGGGGGTTCAGTAATGCTCAACTTTGTTGACACCAGGTTTTTACCCAGAAGTCAATCAGTGCAGATGCTTAGCTTAAGACCTGTCATCCACCCCAGCAGATTACTTTATGCCGAAGGTATAGCATTCATCGCATTTGTTCCAGAAGTAAAGCTAAGAGTTCCTATGATTTATACATTGCTGTAAAGTTTTCACTGTTGGAAATCCAGTTTGCTGCCCATGAAGTTGTTAGCAAAGTCAACTGGAAGAAGGTCCAGTAGTAAACAGATGAAAGGTTCATGCAAAGTGGAGTTGGACATACTTCTGTCAGTAAACAGTTCTTCCTAGATCAGCCGATCTCAAACTTAAGAGTGCCATGGCCCAATTTGAACCCTGAAAATCTTCTTGGGGACCACCAAAACCCTCCTACAGCCATAACAGAAGACCCAAACCATTTGCCTACATATTTTTATTTCAGAATTTCAATGCCAAAGATTAACTTCCAGAGACACTAATTTTAATAGGCAAATATTTGTAGCGTCACAAAGTTGTTGAGCCATGACCATGCACCTGCAAGGTCACAAATATTTTCTTATCAGATATAGGTCTTTTTAAGGGTACTTTGTGACTCCGCAGAGTTTTTTTTGGTAGCGTTACATTTTATGACGGCACTTATAGAGTCTAATGATTCAGAACCAAGCAGCATAGTTGTTGAATGTTAAATTGTCACCAACTAACACAACGCCAGATTAACTGTGACCCTTATTTTTAAAAATTTAGCTTATGGCTTTAATAACTTCACATGGCACGCCTGTGGTATCTCCGGGGCCCACCAGGGGGCCATAGACCACACTTTGGGAACTACTGTCCTAGATGCTTGTGTACTTGGACGAGTGTAGCCTGACCAAATTTCTCACCATAACCAGTATTTCCCACGTATAGACAATATTTGGGTTGGCCATCCAGGTATGTTTTTTTAGCCACCCAAGTTTTTTTTCTGACCAATTTCTGAAAATTTGTATGTAATCCTCACATGCAAGACAAACTCCTACTTGCACAACCCTCCTGTAAATGCACTGATTGATGTGTCTAATCTCATGTTAAAAATTAAGCATAGTTTCAGAACCTTTTATTAACGTCTTGAATCAAAGACATACATTGCAGCAGCTATACTAATGCAGCAGCTTTATACACATAATGTAATATCTATTTTTTCCCTTAATTTCAGTTTAAAAATGGCACAGATTACTGCGCACATGAAGTGATTGCAAAAAAATCTGTCAGTTTTACATTTTTGTCAGAAGAATAATTACATTTTTTTTGGTGTTATTTTAGTCAGCAGTAGGTTCACATGCACTTCTCTAGTCTCTCTTCCACTTTAGGTTTCATCTCTGACCTCTCTCTCACTCTGATTTTTTCCTCACTTCCTCTCTTTAGGTATACGAGTGTTGGTGGACGCCCGGGAGAAGCTGCACATCCCGTGGGGTGACCAGGACAACCAGCCGCACGGGGATAACCTGATGGCATTCGACACAAGGTCGGCTAAGATGGCGAGTGGGCAGCTGGAGACGTCCGTCTTTTTGCGGTATCTACCGGCCATCAAAGCTCTTTGGGCAGATTCGGGTATACAGAATGCCTATGACCGTCGCAGAGAGTTTCAGCTGGTAGGTGGACTACGGACACATGCTGAAAAATGGTTTTACTGAAGAGTAAGGTCACTTAGTTTTTTTGCACTACCTCACAGTAAAACAAACCTCTCTTCTCTTGAAGATTAATCTCTTCTAGATCACCAAACTCCAGTAAAATACTTGGTGGATTTCTGGCTGCTTTTTTTTTAGTGTTAGAGAATAAAACTGAGGGCAAACTGCACTGAAAATAGAAAGTGAAACTTATGAATTCGTCCTCCCTTTCCTCTCCCTGTATGTCTTGCTCTGGCTCTCTTTCAAGCAGTCAGACATGTGATTGAGTCAGCTTCCTGTTTATACCTCTCCCGCTCCTTATGTCTTGGCTGTCAGCACGCACGTTTTAACACACTGACGTTTACCCCAGAAAAACAGCTGTGGCATTAACATGGCCTTTCTGGGACTTTTCTATGCTCTAACTTTAATTGGTTTTACTTTCACAACCTGCTGAGATTTTAATATTTGGCCTAACTCGAGTCTGTTTTATCCATGTGAGGTGACAGGTCATGTTGTGAAATGTATTTGTAATTTAGCAGTTAAATGACCCCCACTGAGCAGAAAGTCGTGGACACACTTCTCCAAGTCGCTCTCAGTTATGAGACAGAAGTTTTTCTTGAGAGTTGCATAAGGCCGAACTGTTCTCAATGGCGTTTTGTTAGCCTCTAACACACTTGCTGGTGTGAGCAGGTTATGCAGACAGAAAGGGGAATAAAGGGTGATCAGAGCTGGAATGTTGATCTGTAGTTAAACAGCTTTATGCTTACAAACAGAGCCCTGGCTCTCCCACTCAGCGTTGTTGGTGCACAAACACTCACACCTCGAGTTACACAAGTACAGGACACATGGATATATTCTGTAAGCAATTACAGCAGCAAATAACCATTATTTTAATTCAGTTTTCCATAATAACACTTCAGTATAGGGTGTAAACACTATATCTCAACATATCTGATTTGGTTGACAGATTGATGTCTTTATGTTGGACATTTTAAATAAAAACCAAAAGATATGTTATTTAACAAAAAAAAAACAGCATTTGATATATGGAAAATAAACCCTAACAACAATATTGACCACTGTTTTCTTCCCAAAATAAAACACATGCACAAGAAGGAAGGACAAAGTATTCTCAAATTTATATTACCTGTCTCTGTTTTTTTTTTTTTTTTAAACTATGGCACAAAAAGGCTTTTTTTGTAGGAAAAAAGCATAAACTTAAAAAAATCACATCTAAATTCAACATAGACTGTCTCAAATTCTTCTCTATACAGCTCCTTTTTATACAAATACAAATATTCATTACTGCAAGAAAAGGCGTGAAAACAGCAGGTCTTCTCTTCCTGAATAAGAAATTTCAGGGATTTTAATGCCTAACAATTCTGATTAGTAAATACTGTTGGTGATTTCTGCAATACGGTTGCATTTTAACTTGTATATCAAAGGTTCAATGTCATACAAAACGGTAGAAACTCTTTGGGAAATAATAAGATACTTGGTGGAATCACAGTCCTCTGTGATATGATTTACAGATCATTATGAGATATTACGATGTATTTATTACCAGCTTGGTTTGTATTAAATCACAGAAACTAGAAGGCGCATCAGTGTAGCTTCTTCTACTATCAGTGATAAGATAAACTGCTGAGCTTTGCTCAATAAATCTGTCAGCAAAGATTTTACTGATAATCTCTTAGCACTGAAAAAACATTTTACTATCTAGCTGAAAACTACAGATGTTATAAAGCAGCTGAGTATTCATTTGCTCTTTTTTTTCAGTTTTATGTGATCTAATGTTAATGAGTGTATGTAGAGGGGAAAAGAGGCAAGTAGAAAACCTAGCAAGGCAAGATAGTAAATCGTTTGAAATTTTTAAGATAGTTGATTAAGCAAACGTGCAGCCTTAATTCTTTGTTTCAAATATGCATTTTAAGCTAAATTACATCTTTACATTAAGCTTTTTCATGAAACTGACACACAACTACACAAACATACAGATCAGATTCTTGTACACTGCAAACATTTGTAGATTTATCATTCATGCTAAAATTGGGAAATGACTAAAAAGCAGAACAATGAGTCATTTATTGAAAATGCAAACTTTTCATGTTTCTAGGGTCCCAAAAATTGTAACATTTTTTACTTTCAATTAAATTGAAATTTTACATGTTTTCAAATACTTGTCGAAGGATTAATAGTAGGACTTTTTCAAAAAATCTACCATTCAGATTGATTCTCATGTTATAATTATGCTCTCAATTCAGATAATCCAGAGATTGGCCTTTATTTATAGGCCTGCTTCAATTCCTGATGGCTCCTCAGCCTTAGTTCGAAACTTGGCCTGCACTTGCCTCTGAAAGCCTTTAGCCTCAGATTCAAGGATCGAATCTTACACGAAGTCATTTTATTTTAGATATTTGTTGTATGTTATCAACACTAGCTTGATATGCATATGTAAAATGTTCCACATGGTTGTAAAATAGAATGTGATTTCTACTAGGTCTGGGTCATTTTAATGCAGACCTTGATATTTTTAATAATGTGCCTGGTTGGAACATTCTTTGTACTATTTTCAACGTTTGTTCTCTGTGAATCTCTTTAATGTCATAGTAAAATAACGTTACAACTACAATATCCCTACATGAATCGTAAATTGAACCAAATTGTGAATCAAATCGAAATAGGAACGTGTGAAACATAATTAAATCAATTAAGGCAATCAGTGGCAATACCCAGCCCTAATTAATAGAAAAATAACAGATTGATAATTTGATAACAAGAACTAATAGTGGATGGTAAACTGTTTAATTTCTGCCATTGTATGGATTTTTGCAACACCACCATTACCACTTTAAATGCTCGTGTTGTGTTGTGTTGTGTTGTGTTGTGCTGTGTTGTTGTGCACACATGAGACTTAAATGATACTGCTATAAGCATAATGTGACATACAACAGTTCAGTCTGAGTCCTGTAATCATGTGTTGCGCCAACACTGAAAAGCAGCCAAATAACAAGCCAGACATCCCCCATTTGTATCCGAATGATTAATGTGAAGTACTGTAACAAGATTAAAGGTTTGTTCTCTCTCCCCCTGAAGTTTGATGTCAGTAATAATAGAAACATGAAGCAAGTGTCCGCTTCGCATGGCATCTTCGTCAGCCTGTCTGGGGCTTCAATATGTTCAATATGAGCTGAGTTCAAGACAGTTTGTCTTTAGCCCAGCACTGCAGCAACTCGTATTACAATGACTTTAACAATCACTCAAGGTGTGTTTAAACTGATGATTTGCTTGTTTTAAATCCATGATGATTCAAAGAAGCGGGCTATGGTGAGGTCAGAGAAGCAGCTGTAGACTTTGTAACGAGTGAACTCATTTGCACCACTGCTGAAGCTGAGTTAAATTAATGATAAATATGGTAATACCAGCAAATCCGTTGCAATAAGTCTGTGGTTGTTGTTTTCTTTGAAGTCTTTTATCATGAAAGCCAACATCAGGAAATTTGTTTTTTTCAGTGGCAGCTTTACAGAGCTCAGCAAAGAGGAACGAAACTTAAAACTTCTTGTTCAGTTATGAAGAAGTGAACACAAAGACTTAAAAAATCATTTTTCTGTGAGCTTATGCTTAGACATGACTTTGCAAACTTGACTTTGACTAGTATGCCATCATAGGTTTGTTTTAGGGAAAGAATGGGGGGACTGTAACACCGGAATTAAATGTAAATGCATGGTATTGTTTAATTTTGTAATACTGTAGTATAATACTGTTACCACAAAGGGGCAAAAAAAAGAAGTAAAATGAAATATTTTTTTGTAAAAACCAAGGACCGGTATTCAAAGACAGACAGTCAGGCAGGAAGAAAGATTTGATAAAAGGAGGAGTTGATCTACTGAATCTAAGTTTCCCATGCTCTTGTTGACTCTTGTTAGTGTGTTCAGTCACACCTAGCAGACACAAGCCAAAGGATCATTTATGTTCCCTTTTCTGATATTAATAGATCAGTAAACCATAAGGTCATCTCTCCCAGTACACTCCAACATGACCTTTAGGTTGGGGTGGATTATTAGTACTACATACACCACAGGGCACGGTCTCACACACATCTCCATATCTTTTTTTGCTGAAAGCAGAGATCTTGATTAAGAAAACCTTTACAAAAAAAGGAAATAGTTTTTTGTAAACTATTCTCTAAAAAAAAAAACTCATTTGATTTTTGCATGATGTGTATATCATATCATATCCCTGTTGCAGTCATCTGCTATATTGACACACATTTCAGGTTAAAGAAATATCACACCTTGATTTGAAAATTACACTAGGACATATTGTGTTTTCTAAATTCCCAATAATATCGTGCATCACTGGTCTTTTGTTTTGGGTCTCAGGAAGGGAAAACTGCACTGTGAAAGATCCTGGAAGCTGATGTGGAAATCTGCAGCTTTAATCAAGAATGAGCTGATAGGCTTACATGTTTATCATGCTAGGTTACAGCTAGTACTCCTAGCTGACATAATGGCTGACAAGTTCATGAAGCCATTCCTGATGGTTATTTCAGTCTCAGTTGTTATTGGGGTTTGGTAGCTGAAGTGTTTAGAGAAAGAGACACCATATTTTTACTCCTCACATTTTCTGAATCTCTTTGGGGCCTGAATCAGTAGATTTGGGGGGGCCTGATGTAGCTCTTGGGCCACCAGTTGATGATCACTGATGTGTTCTAAAGTAGAATATATGCTAGAAATGTGGAAGTGGATTGCACAGGTGTTCATACGTTTCTATCTGATTATTGTATTACCCATTGTGTTTTGAAGGTGTCCTGTAAGTATTTGCATCAAAAATCAAGAGCACATTCAGACTTTTTTATCAATGTAGTAACAGATGATCCCCAAATGATAAATCACTTTGACTGACATGCTGCCATTATGTAATGTTATGTTTCAGTTTTGCTTTTACATCCTGCTCATTAACTGCAGGCATTGTCATACTTAGAGAATTTCCCTTCTCTCCTCTTCTGCTTTTCACTATCGCTCTAATTTTTCTGTATTTCATAACTGTCCCTCTCAGATCTGAGCTTCTTTACTAAAACAGAGTTAAAATAAGTGTCACAGACAGGTAGTTCCTCTGTCTTTGGCTGTAGTAAAGCGCCGCGCCATTCTACCCCTCCCTTCTGTAATCTTAGCCATACACACACTTCCAACATGCACACAAACACAGGTTTTTCAGGTCAGGTTAGTTTGTTAAAAGATCAAAAGGTGAGTACAGGAGCCTACAGGAGTAGCATGGTGTTAACTTTGACAATACAGCCTACACGATAACTACTACTGGCAAATTTGAATTTTATTGTAAGGGTGTGGCTTTACTGTGTCGTTAATGCAAAGTACATGCAAACAATCCCCATAAAGGTGCAGTGTGGTACAAGAAGAACAGTGGTTTCAGAAATCATCGTACTGAAATCTCGCTCTGGTTTTTGCAGTCAACTTTCAGTTTATGTAGAATACAGGACACTCACACAGATGAAGGAATGCTTCTCACTTCTTGCAGCCTCATGTCTGGGCTTGCACTAAAAGCACATGAACAGCAACTGAGAGGTGTAGAAAAAAACTCTGCAATACACGCAGATGCAGTCACACTTCAGTATACATCAAAGACAGAAGCACGTGTCTCCTGCCGTAACCAATAGTTCGCATCCTGCTTCAGCCACTCAGAGCAGACACGCAAACACTTTTTGGAAGAGAAAACAAACAGATTACAATTGTTAACCTAGAGACAGATTTTGTCCTGCAGGCCTCAGCAACAGCGGCAACAAATGTTTTCAACTAAAAGCAATGAATCTTAACAGTTGAATATGTACTGCTTGTAAATGTTGCTGTGAATGAATAAATGAGTGGATGGTATAAATGTGCAGAATTAACCGAAATTCCTCCTCTGTCCTGTCGCAGGGTGAGTCAGTGAAGTATTTCTTGGATAATCTGGATAAGCTCGGCGAGCTGGTAAGTTGTTTCTGCCTGCACCGATTGTTATTAACAGATATGTACATGCTATAGTTAATGCTGCAACATGTCCAGACAAAAGAGGTTAACAGAAAAGTTAGTACAGTCATTGTTTACTAAAGATTAAGCAACTGTTTTGGTGAAGACATTTCTGTTAGAGCTGGATACACACTCATGGATTTTTAAATCTTATTCAGTTTTAAAAAGGATGAAAGAACAGACAAAAGGAAAGTCTGGACTAATTTTTATCAGTATGATCCTCTGAACACGCGCACTAGATCAGGGGTGTCAAAGTCAGTTTCAACCTTGGCCACATAAGTATTAATTGTGTCTTTAAAAAGATGTTTGCTACTGTAAGCCTATAAAAATCAACAGCCAATATGATTGATTGTCAACAGTTTGAGTAATATAGGAGTTTATATTAATGAAAAGCAGAAGTCTTCGAAAAATAATGGAAAAACTTATTGAAAATGCTTGTATTTATGTATGGAAATGCAAAAAACAATGTATGTGGGCAGACCCACTCACATTTAGCTGTTGTGATGATATACATCCTAGGCGTTTTTAAATTATGAAACTCATCATTATCCCCTTAGATCTTTTAGAAAGTTTTAAAAGTAATTTTTATCACCACAAACACAATATTAAGGACTATTGATTACATTAAGAATGGTCTAAATAAAGTTGACAAGGGCAGAACTATGGCACAACACAGAGATTATGGAGGAAAAGTGATAGTACTGTTATTTGACAGCAACAAAGGTTAGTATGTCATTGATAAACCACATGTCCCACAATGCATGCACAATGCATCAACAATGGATTGTAGGGCATTTAGTTAAAGTTCACTCAGTGGTGTTGAATTGCCTTATAAGAATATCATGTTCTTTGGGAGCTCTTACATGCCACGTAAAATGATGTGCCGGGCCATTTTTGGCCCCTGCACATTTAGTCTGACATTTGTCCATGAGATGAACTGGCCTGCTGTTTGTAGTAACAACTTTACGGTGGTCATTTCAGAGACACAACATCTCACAAAAACATGCTTGATTAGAGAGTCATTCCTGCTGTTGTCCTGATGATTTAAAAAACTGTCTTACAGTTTACAAAGCAATAAATACCACAAGGACGAGAATTCTGCTCATGGTTCTGCTCTCAGTGTTAGAGTGGCTGCAGTCGTACAACCAAAATATCAAACATGCCAGAAATCCCTCCGGCCAGTCCGGAGCAGCGGGTTGGGCTGTAGTCGGGTCATGGCTAGCCATTGTATCCCTCTGTACACAGCACAACAAACAACGCACGATCTGACTAAAAGTCTCAAAATTCAAAACTGGCATCGGATGAAATTTGCTCAGTGCATGCCAGGTTTAAGTCACTGCAGTCACAGTTAAGTAAAATAAGTCCACTGCTCCTTTATGTCTTATTTCACTTTTGAGTTCCTTTTCTTTTTTTAACCATTTTAAATGCAAAATAAGGGAATTTAAAAATAACACAAAAAAGGGAGATTAATCATGATTGATTACAGAAATACTAAGATTAATTGGGATTTGAAATTTTAACCAGTGAAAGACCCACTGGTTTCATTTCTGAATTCTCATATTCATTGGTTCATTCTGTCAGTATCAGGCATTATTATCGTTATCTTGGATAAAAAACCACATTATTTTATGTAAATACGAATTACACACAACATAAAACCTACTTTTTTAAAATCAAATATGAAATGCTTATAGATAGATGATGGGCTGCATTACTCCACAGTAAGTGACAATTATGTCGGGTAATTTAAAAAGACTTTATTATAAATATTACAGGGTATAGATGAGAGGATATTTATGTGTGTGAGTCCAGTATTATGCTGAGGATAAAGCAAAACAAGCAAGTATTTTTCTAACCATAAAAGGGAACTATCTGAATCATTTTGTTCATGATTAATAAAACTCTGAATATGGAAATATTTTAAATAACTTTTCATTGTAATGTAAATGTTGAAGATGATTTCCCCCAAAGCTCATCTGTCACTTGCACAAAGTTTGGTAACTTGGTGCATTATTATTTCCTCAACCCCAAAGCCGACATGAAAGAAACATTGCCCTAAATTTGACAAACAAACAAAGAAAGCAACCATAATGCTTATATAAATTTTCCCCATGTTCTAACTGTATTCTCCATGCTTCTTCCATAAATATCAATATTGATTCTTTGTGTGTCTCTCTCTGGCAGGATTATCTCCCTAGTCAGCAGGACATCCTGCTTGCCCGTAAACCTACAAAGGGCATCCATGAGTATGACTTCGAGATCAAGAATGTTCCCTTTAAGATGGTCGACGTGGGAGGGCAGCGGTCGGAGCGAAGGCGCTGGTTCGAGTGTTTTGACTCGGTCACCTCCATCCTCTTCCTCGTCTCCTCCTCTGAATACGACCAGGTGAGAAACCGACGAGCAAGAGTACACAAACAACATGAGAGCCTACAGTATGTGTGCCATTCATGATGGTATTTTAAAGTACTTAAAAAAACAAACAAATACATTTCCCCTCTAAACAACTTAACTTATTCTTATTTCTCTCCGAAAACTAAATTAACATACCTTGCAGATACATTTGAAGACATCATGATGAATTCTTATTTACCAAAACCTGATGTTTTTTTCCCACCTGCCCTTAAACACACTATAATGTGGTATAATGTTTCACTGACTAAAACTGTGGCTAAAAACCATGGATTGGACGATATTATCAGTAAGACATCGGTATTGGCAGGTATTAAAATTTCAATATTTACCACAAATATTTTGGCCATAAAATTTTCCTCTGTCAGCTGTAAATATTGACAGTAACAAATAAGTTAGTGGATTTTTTTGCTGTATCAACAGACCTATGTCAGCTGAGGTCTGTTACTTTAACTATCATCATTCCTTACACTTAAAAGTCTGTTTAAGGACTGAAATTTGTTGATTTGTCAAAACACAACATATCTGTATCTCTTCTGCCTCTAAGCTGTAGAAATCAGGTTTCCCTAATTTGCCAGGGTGCACAGAGCACACTACCATGGTGTGGTACCAGATTCAGACACGAGAATTTATTTTTGGACTAACAGTAAATGCTAAAATAAAAGGACTTTTTATTGCCTATTTTTATCAACTTTTTTAAGGCCTAAAATATTTTTCCATTGATTAAAACCAACTGTGTGACTTGCACTAAAAGGCATGTAATCTAAAGGTTAAGACTAAAACTAAAAATAGCTGTCAAAATTATCACTGCGCCATCTCCAGCCCTCATTGCTGTGTCTTTGTATGTAATGTAGTTTGTGGAGTTGTTGTGGTTTATCTTAAAGCATGCACTAAAAATAAATCTGTCACTTCATACAGTTGAAGATGTGTGCTGCAATTAGCGATATCTCAGACCTTCTAACATAAAAACACAGAGCCCTCAGTCTGAATCAGTATTGTATTTGTTATCTATGCTATGATAGAGAGATGGTTAATCCCCAGGTTTATATTTTATTTTTGAGGTCATGGTTTTGGTCTGAGAAATAGAGCGTCACAAAGTAAAGCACATTTTTGTTATACTTTGAAATAGATATGAATTGTGTCTTTTTACTCTATGGACTTTTCTTTGGAGATTTTTTGAGAAATGTATGTAAAATTCCAATTAATAGCCTGAGCTTTCATTTACTACAGTCCATTAAATGACACTGTGTTAATCTGGAGCAGGCTTTAGTATGATTCACATTATATTTAGACTTTTATGACGTTTCACCCCCACTATGAATGCCACAGAGGCGTAATGGGGAGACAGAGGAATCCCCCCTCTGTGCTGGCTTCAGAGGAAGTAGCAGAGGTGTTGCATGGTTGAGAACAGGATCAGCAGAATCAGTGAGGGAGTGCAGTGCTGTGTGTGTGTGCTTAATTTTGTGTCTACGTAGAGCTCCTGCTGTGTTGTTCTCTCGCTTTCCCTCAATGCCTTAACACAACATAAATTAACAAACAGGGACGACTGATGTCATGCCATCTCAGAATTACTATGAACATCTTGAGTCATAATTACAGCAGAGCTTCGTTAAAGTGCTGTCACAGAAATGCTCAGTGAAAGCACCTACTTCCCATCTTATTCTCACTTTTTGTATATCTTGCTTCTTTTCTTCCTTATTTCTGATCTGGTAACTGTTTGACACTAAATTCACAGGGGCCTCTAACTGAGATCCCAGTTTGTCAAAACATGCAGCAACGCCGAGCTAGTGAAAGTTGATAAGGACATGCGTCTCCTTTATTATGAGACAGAATCCTTGCTGGGGAAGGAAAAAAACAGGACGGACCAGCATGTAAATTGTACTTTTTTGTGACGGTCTGGCCTCTTGCTGGTTTAGCTGGTGACACGACATAGTTTAGCTGCAAAGCTTGCAGAGTTAAGCAAAAGACGGTGGTCTGCTAGCTTCATTAGCAATACACTGCTGAGATCACGGGGAGTACTAAATCCTTAAAAAGATGCTGTATGCTGTACCAAATGGCTAGTAAGATTAGAATAAGAATGTCTTTGCAAGCAGAAAACTTTGAAAGGGAGCATGATCACATTTCCCTGAATATTTAGTGGACTGACCACTTAATCAGGTTTTTTGTCAACTTTAATTAAAGAGTGTTTTTTTTTGACAAGCCAGCAGTCCACTGGTTTTACTTACTGAAAGAGTAACTAAACCCAAGAGTTTCATCTGAGGTGCATCTGCCTTGGAATTAAAAAAAAAATGCCTTTAGAACGTCATGGACAGCCCTAGGTGGGAGGGGATAAGACGTGCTTTGACACCCTTTTCTTACTTTCCCCATCAGCCAACAAATTACTCAGTCCTTACTGCTTTTTAGATTTTATTTTTAGTCACAATGTCATAACCATTCAAGGTAGAGTTACACGAACTACCAGAGTGTGAAATGTAAATTAAAATTATAGTCATTTGGTGAGATGAATGCTGAAATCAAAGAAATGTTTTTAAAAAGTCCTTAAAATGTTAGTCTGCATACAACTGTTCTTGAATGTGCATGACTGTGTTCAACTATACTTCAACCACCTTCAGGCATGGTAGGAGTCCTTGGACTCAGGCACCTTTATTTTGGGAGTTGTGGGCTGAAAACATTGTTTATTTGGCATCTCAGGCAACAGCCCTACTTTAATCACAATCCTAGCTGTCTCTATTTGGTTGACCCCACCTTTAACTTCAAATCCTCCGTGTTCTGCCACTATTTAAAAGTTGTTTTTGGTTTGTTTTAAAAAAAAAAAAAGACATTTAGAATAGGCGAATGATCACATTTAGTCATGTAATGGACACAAGCTTGTATATTATTGACCTAGTTTTAAGGAAAACTTTGTTTATCTGCTTGCTTGAGAGAACATCACTAAATCACAATCATAGTGTCAAAGCAACGTCTCTGATTGATTAATCCCATGTTTGCACACAAAAATAATGCATTTTGGGCATGCAGATGGCAAATTTCAAAATGTTGATCTTATCTGATCAACAATACTACTTATTTGCCATATGAACTGTTTTTTTTAATCAGAAAAATGGTCTGAGGGTTAATTACTCTTTAACAAAATGCACATTAGGGAGAAAAGTGGTTAAGAAAACACTAGCCTGGCCTGTGTTTCTGTGGATCCCTGCAAAGCTGATGTTTGCAGCGCACAATGAATAGGGGCAAGTTTTTATCCATGTCAGGCTGCTGGCACTGGATGATGGTGGTGGCTGCACTTGTAGTCATGTCGGCACATGTCCATAACATGGCTTCTTTAATTGTGTTTGAGTGTGTAAGATGTAGAACACTTTTTGGATGGGGTTAAAGGTATTAAAAGTGCTTCCTATATACTGGATTTTCTGGTGAACCTTGTAGATCTTAGAGTAAATGTATGATTAATCCCTCTGTTGTCTTCATCAGGTGCTGATGGAGGACAGGCAGACCAACCGGCTGCGTGAATCACTAGACATCTTTGAGACCATTGTCAACAACCGTGTCTTCGTCAACGTCTCCATCATCCTCTTCCTCAACAAGACGGACCTGCTGGAGGAGAAGGTGAAGAACGTTGCAATCAAGGACTACTTTCCCGAATACTCCGGGCCAGAGCACAGCCTGCCCGACATCCAGGCGTTCATGGTGGAGTGCTTCCGGGCTAAGAGACGAGACGCCACCCAGAAGCCCCTGTACCACCACTTCACCACAGCCATCAACACGGAGAACATCCGACTGGTGTTCCGGGACGTCAAGGACACCATCCTGCACGACAACCTCAAACAGCTCATGCTCCAATGACCCCTGTCCACCTGTGAACGTAGAGGACCTAAACGGGGACAAACCACCCCCTTGCTCCTGACAAGGACTTGGGAGAGACCAGCCTCAGAAGAATCCGATAGACGTCAGCATTCTTCTCCAGCCGTTTTTATATTTGTTTTTACTCTCCTCTTTGAAGAGTTGGCCTTCTTGTTAGTCCAGGGTTTGGTAGGGGGACGAGTCAGTAGGACAGGCTGTCTGCTGTTAAAAAACAAGACGAGAAGCAGTTTGGAAGTTAAATAACATCTGATCTCTGCTGTCTCGGCTTAAGACTCTCCTCCAGCCTGAGCGCTGAGACCCACCGAGGCATTTCGACTTCACAAGGTGCCGGTGCTGACATCAACATCAGTACCTGGCTGTGGAAACCAGCAGAACATTTTCAGACGGGGCATATGGTTTCTAAACCAGATCTACAACAAATAAAGGAATGCTGCAGTGAGGATTTTGTTTATGTTCTCAAACAACAGTCATATGGTCAAAATGGCCAAAAGATGCCAGTCTCTGTCCAAGCACTGAATTGATTTAGTCCAAAATCACTCCATTATTTCTGCACGCTGCAGTGCTGCTTTGTGAGCCTCTTTTAAAAGCCCCTGTACTTTGTAGAAGGGCTCTTCATCTTATTGATTATCCAGAGACTGCACTAGTGTGTTTTTCTTTCCTACTGCACACAGTTTCTCCTTTTTGCTGTTAAAGTCATCATTTTTCCTGGTTCAAGATCAGCAGGGAGAAAGTGTTGCACAGAAACTGTATATCTGGGACTATGAGCAGGTTATGATGCTGATCCTGCTCATAAAAGATTTGGTGCGGAGATCAGCTCCAGCACTGGCACCTTGTCTGTGGTTAAAAATGCTAGAAATAAGCGTCAGACTGAACCCACAATGCCTTTCCATATAATGTCTTAAGGAGACCTAATCACTGTTTCTATCCTACGTTTGTGCCTGTGTCAATCTTGGCTGCCTTTAACCGTAAATTATGCAATTTGTCCTGTATATTATTTTTGTTTAGAGGAAATACTTAACCTTTGTTGGCACATTTAGGCAGGTGTGCTCACACGTGAACATGCAGTCCATTGTTTTCTCAGGGTTGAATCCAAAATGGCGTTGATGCTGATTTCATTGTTGGTGAAATAACTGAATAATCTGATCTTTCTCTGGGTGGCAGAGCGGTCAGACTCAGTCAGGCCTGAGTACAGTTAGCTGGGCGGTGTTTGGTACTGTATCCTCCTGGCTTTGACCCTCAACATGGACCCAGAATCCCCTTCTTTTCTCTTTATGGTGCATTTCCATATGTGATATTGGCTTAACTCAGCTCAACCGCTCTCGGTTTTGGTACCAGGTACTTGAGTGCATACTTTGTACCATCATAGCTAAGCAAAACTGCCATATTGTCAAAGACATTAGGATGATAGTGCTTCTGGTTCTTAATCTGTGGGTCTTTCTCACAGAAAGGAGACGAGTTTTGTTCCAGAGATGATTGCAAGAATCTAGACTCCGTACAGGAGAGTTTGGGAATTTCAACAGCTGTACAAAGCAAACAGAAGTCCCCATGTCAGACAACCCCTTATACTCCTAGTGGCAATACTCTGACTGTTTTGTGGTCGTCAGTGTCACATTTTAGTGTCCACTCAGCTGGCTTGGAACCTTCTATAGGTAATAACAAAAATAAAAAAGAACCAAATACAGTGCCCAACAAAAAAGTAGTGCATTTGAGATGAGTTGAACCAGCATCACATAAAGAAAAAGCACAGTTTGTTTTCATCTCTGATTAGATGCCTTGTAAAGGGACGCACCTCCCCTGTTTGCCTGAATAATGAATGTTTGTTAATATATGTACAGAGATTTTCTCTAGATTGTCTAAATATACTGTAACCCTCATTGTTTATGGTGACTTGTAACCTATCCTGTGAGAATATGCTTGTCAGCACTGAGTTATGGCTGCAGGTGTCTCTGAAAATGCATGTGCTGTTAGGAGGAGTTCCCTTAAAAAAAAAAAGAATTTCTTAGAAAAAGTAGACCAAAAAGCCACTGGAGTTGAATACTTTTGCGTATCCTGTCGGGGCTTCCAGGCACTGTTAAAATCTGCGTCTCTCTGCCAGATCAGCCCATGCTTTCTTGGAACTGTTCACATTGACGGTCTGTATGTTTTTTTCTCTAAAATAAAGTTCCTGTGAGCTTCACTTTGCTTCCAGCCCTGGCTTTGTACATACTGTAATCTGTTGTCATGTAAATAATATTCAGGTTTAACTCCATATATGTAAATGGTTGTAGAAACATCATTTTTCCCCCAAATTTTGAATGTGTTTTCAAATCAGTGCTTTTCCAATGAAGATGACTTTTTGATGTAGATGTGTTTTGTGTAATTTTTTCCATCACCTTGTTGAAATTCATTCCTGTGCCAAGTGTCATGCCACTCTAACCCTATCAATAAAATACACTTTTCTAATGAAAACAGACTTTATTCTTATTGTATCCTCATTCCCTCATAAACTCTATAAAACAACACTAAGCATGGTTACATTTCACTACCAAAAAAAACCACAGATTACTTATAAATAAAAGTCAAAACTGGCTAAAAAAAAAAAAAAATGGTATATCCTTATTTTTCATTCAAGGTACAACTATTGTTTCTTTTCTAAAGAAATATAAAAACCTTTGTGTAGTGTTGCGGTACGGAGATGTGTGTACCCACCTGACTCATATTTGGGGAACTCCTAAGCATTGTTCCTATAAGAATCAGCTGTCATTACTATCAGTGACAGGATCATATTCTGAGAAAAGATGAAAATACATTGTTGACATTGACTTTTCAAATAAATTTCTATTTCAAGTCATTTCAAAATCGTTTATTATTCAAAATATTTAATACTTGATTTAGTAAATCCGTGTACATACAGGTAAATTATCCCCTTTATTAATATCAAAGGCAAGGGTGGGATTTTTTAAACCAAAAGTACTCGAAAGTAAATTTTGCGGTTCTTTCGTCTTGGTTTGGATTTTTTGCGAAAACGGAAGTTTCCGAGAGTGAATCATCTCGATTACGTCAGTCGAAGCGCTACACCTCTTAAACGGTTTATGTTAGCACAAAAGGCATAGACTGCGTAATTAACTGTTTGTGTGTTTCACTCAGCCCCGTTATTTTCTATTTCTAAAGAATTAAGTAAAAAAACAAAAAAAACAGCGACAACTTCACTGAGAATAATTCCGCGTGTTAAAACTCGCTAGCGAACCTTTATAGCCTTTTACGTTCAGGCTTCACCCTCGCCACCTAAAGGGTCTTTCCTTTTACAGTTACAGTTGTTTTCTTACGCCTGTCATGGTGAAAACGTGTTAAACTCAACGTATGATGAAGTTTTATCAATTTGTGCTATGAAATCATTAATGTCACTCCTTAAACGTTTATGTTTTAACTTTCGGAGCATGATTCACTCTGATTGGCTGTCTTCGCGTGCAAAATGAGCACTGGTAAGTGTAGAAGTGTTTGACTTGATACAACCATATTATGAGTGTCTGTACTTCTATATCAGGCAAACTACTTGGCTAAAATAATAAAATGCAACAGGACAGACATATATTAGTTGTTAAAGTTGTGTCAATTCAATGACAAGGTCAGCCTATTTAAAGCAAAGAACATTATGTAACACTCAGTAAACAGTGTTGCTCGGTGGTTCTGCTTTTTACATGTCGGGGTTCACATAAAATGCACATTTTGGTTGTAGTGTAGGCAACATGCCAACTCCTAACTTCAAAATAAAATGTCTTTATTTAGGGTTTTTATTGGCGGAAAATAATAGCAGGATAAAATAGTAAAAATGTGCAGTATCTTTGTGCATCAGTAAACAAGTTTAAAGAAAAAAATTAAGTCAGGGAGCGTTCAGAAATCAATATTTTGAGGTATAATCCCAAGCCTTCATCAATCCCTGCTTCACTGAGTAAAATAGGTGGGCCAGAGCAGAAAATCAACAGACACAGCAAGAGAACGGCTTCCATGCATATAGAAATTCTGATTTCAGTCATATTTTGAGTGGTGTGTACTTTTATTTACTTGCTTACTGAATTTCTTGCAAAATTACGTATTTTTCTGGGAGGTATAAATTTTGTGCCTGGGTCAGCATTCTGTAAACAGAGATTACTCTGCAACCATTTTTGGTCAGTACCTTGATGTTT
Source organism: Cheilinus undulatus (assembly GCF_018320785.1). Taxonomy (NCBI): domain Eukaryota; kingdom Metazoa; phylum Chordata; class Actinopteri; order Labriformes; family Labridae; genus Cheilinus; species Cheilinus undulatus. The sequence continues at coordinate 29,497,986 of NC_054884.1, read as the reverse complement.
AACCTGTTTTTAGGCACAAAATAGAAATAATGTATGATTAAATGCTATCACATGCATTGCTTTTGTGCTGTTTGGCAAATATTTCTTAGTTATTTGTTATTTATGGGCATTGAGAAGCATGTTACACAGTTTCCTAAAATATCTGACCTCCCAAAAAAACAGACTGAAAACTGATTGATTGATTAGTAACATCAATAAATTCTAAATGCAGTCATATGTCGCCCACATTACACTTAACTCAGAATATTATATGTATCATGATAATGGTTACACAGTAGGATTTTATCATCATTTTCAACTTTTTGTTTTATTTTCATACGGACAAAGTACATTTTGTAAAAAATGTATTGTCTCAAATTTTGTCAAGAAGAATGTTAAATGTATCTGCAAAATCTTTTTTTTTTAATTTTAAGGTTATACAGTAACATTTATCCGTTTTATATGTGTTGCTACCCCTCTGTTTTTCAAGGGAACCCTGAATATTACACCATAACATCTGTTTAGATTGACATGAGTGTCTTTTACATGTTTGTAGCACAAAGAAACACTAGATTTCTACATCTTTGGAAATTTTAAAATAAGACCACATGCATGTTGGAATTATTGTGCAATGCACTCTGGGTAGTGATGTCAAATGATAGCATTGTTCCTCCTCCCACCTCTTTTCCTATGGTAAATGCAACTGAGGTGAGTATAAACAGAAAGATGTAGGAGGAAGAACGATGCAATCATATGACATCACTACCCGGAGTGCATTACACAACAGTGGCAGCCTATGTCTGAATTTATTTTTCTTTTTTCCCCAAAATGTAGAAGTCAAGTATGCTCTTTGTACAAGTCATATAATGGCCATATGTGTTTATTAAGTAAATCAAATATGTCTTAATATACAGAGTTCCTTCTCCTTAATCCTGAGTTCATCATAGTCGGACGTCATTGGCCTCTAAGGCATAGCTACAGAGGTACAAAACAGACTTTACTGAAAGCAACAAGACAAGTCAAACACAGATACTGCCCTCTGCTGGTTAAAATAATGTTGCAGTATATATGTTAGATTGATTTAAATTGTGCATATTTGTATTGGTTTGTAATTGTATTGTGAAGCACGTTTTACAGTTTCCTTCTGTTTTATTTATCCCCCCACAGAGGTCTGTCCATTCTGCGGGAAGGCTTTCAAAAGGCTTAAAAGTCACCTGCCGCATTGTAAGGCAGCATCGAGCTCCAAAAAACTTCCAACCAAACATGAAGTCACAGCAAATCAGACACAATCATCCTCACAGCTGGCCGCAGCCTCGTCTGAATCAACAGCAGTGGAGAAAAAGTCGACTCAGACATTGCAAGTAGCAAGTCCACAATCAAAGAAGAGCAAAAAGATGTCAGAGGTATCATCAGCACCTGTGAATTCATCATCTGTATCACAGTCATCGTCCCTGAGCTCTGCATTACCTTTATCATCATCCAAGAAGAAACAAAAGCTGTCAGAGCAAATCAAGATGGCTACGTCTACCTTGCCCATCTCTCCATCACTATCCCCATCCTCTAAAAACTCAGAGCCTAAAAAGAAGAGTCTCCGGGCTTTGATCGAAGCTGCAAAGTCCAACCAAGTTCCTACAGCATCACTGGAAGGGACAACTCCCTCTGATCTTTTGGGTGTAACTCCAGCTGTGACGGATCCTCCAAGCTCCAGGACCAAAACAGACAAACAGACTGACAAAGACAGAATAAAAGAAAACTCAAATCTTGAGTATTTTTCTGCAGACTCCAAGCCAAAAGTTTCATATAAAATGAAGGCAACAAAGACAAAGAAGGCCTCACAATCACCTTCTACATCCAAAGAAACCTCTTATTTGAATCAAAGTACTGCAAAACCATGTATAAAGGACAACTTCGGGCTAGAAGATGAGGAGGAAGTTGCAGATTTATCTGTGAATAAGATGTTCTCAAAATCAGGAAGTGGTCAGCAGACCAGGATTACACTCCAGGATGTTAAAACCACATTAGGCAGAGCTAAGAGCAACCGTCAGAGCATCCTGAGCCAGATTCAAACTGAAGATCTAGGCAGCAAAATCAGCCCTGAAGTCTCAAAAAGAAATCAAGAAAGCAGTCTGGTGTCAGCTGCAACTCTCGCAGAGAAGTCTTTAAGTGTCATTTCACAAAATACAGAGCTGAAATCAGTTATGAGGAAAAGCTCAAAGCCTAAACAAGCAGCTTTAATCCTTCTGAAACATGAAGGCGCACCTCAGCCTGGACTAAACTCTCCGAAAGCTCCCGTCCTTCCTGGTTACCTGTCCTCGCAAGTGAACCAAACAATGCCCCCTTCGCACACCGTCAGTGTTAATGAGGGGTTGAAGGTGGAGCCAAGCAAGACAGGACTCCTCACCATATCTCCGTCACTCATCCAGTTGTCGAGTCCTCACATTTCTCGTCCTTCACTGCAGACTCTTGAAGCATTCAGAGCTGAGGATGGGTCACAGCTGGAGGCTAGGAGGCAAATCACAGCTCAAAATGGAGCAAAAGGTTAGTATGTGATGGTAAAAGTGAGCCTGGTGGGGTCTTTTGCCCACAATAAAGACCTTAGAAAAGTTTTTTTTTTTTTTAAATAAAATTAGAATAAGAAAGGGTGTCTGGGAGTCATGCATCAAGAAATTTAGAGCATTCAACACTTAATGTCCTATATTCTGGTAAATATTTAGGCTATAATTTGAGGTGGGAATTAAATTATGTAGGGGTGCAACGGTTCACAGAGCTCATGGTTCGGTTTGTGGATCAGTATGAGTTCAGTTCATTGATTGGAAAAAAAAAAAACATTCATAATTATAGATGTCCCTCATTTATTTTTTTCTTTTATTTGCATTAGTGCAGCTTATACTTAAAAAACATGTTAATATGCATTGAATCAGTCAGTTCATCTGGTGATAGTTGGTACAGCCTGTGACAAAAAAGAAGTAAACAAAAATTAGCAAAATGAAAAAACAAAACAAAATAGAAAACAGCCTAATATCTCATGATTTGAAAAATTGAAGATAAATACAACATAATATGCAAATTAAAATACGTGCCTTTTAAAGCAATGTATCATATTTGTGATGTATGAAGAATCCTGTAACATTCAAAGATGAATTAATTAAAAAAGCAAAAGCACACTAACCTTTTTATGAGAAATCAGGGTTTCTCCAGAGGACAAGGAGCTTCAACCTACTGCTAACATTGGCTAAAGCAAACATTAAAGATCCTGTAAAGTAAAAATAAATCTGCATTTAGTTTAGCTGTATGATAGGTCACTGTGTTATGAACCCCCAGGTAAAATTTCAGTCAGATAAAACATCTACGAAATTAAGCTTTGAAATCATGAGAAATGAGGCAGTGAAATCTACTCCAGGATGGTGTGGGCATGTGTGCTGAATGAGATAAAGCCACGCCCACTCAGGGACCTTATGATCAGAGTGCACCTGCCTGGCTCTGTGCCAGAGAAGAGACAAAGTCAGTTTTCTGGCTCAAATCTCTGTTATGATGCTTTAAATGATCCATAGACCCCTGTGGCTGACAGATTTGGAAAATTTACCTCACAATGAAAAGAAACAGCATTTAGCTGACTGTTCTATTTTGACGAAGGCAGTGACATCAGCTGACAACAGACTGTACTGAGATGAACTGCTCTGTGATTTTATATTGTAGTGTGAAAAGGGGCAGGGTAATTCCACACTGGGCAGGTGACATCACCAGCCCACATATTTGGCCTGCCCACATTAAACCCAGCCAGGAAAGGAGTGAATAATTTTCTAACGGTCTCAATTTGAAAATTCAGTCACATGTAAATCTCAGTGTTCTCACATGTTTACAGTAACCATATTCCAACATACTGTATCTAGAATGTTAAGACACAAATTTTGGATTACTTTACAGGGTCATTAAGCAAACTACCATTGTAAGTAGTAAGAAAGAAGAATAAGAAGACACCTTTTGCTAATCCCTCGAGAGGAAATCAGATTTTTTTTTTACTCTCTTGCTGAATGCAGGCTGAATTACATGCACATGCTCAGTGATGGAAATATGTCAGAGTGATGCAGATGAAAGAGTGCTCCAGTGGTTGGGGGTTCTGTACCTTGTTCAATAGCACATCTGCAGTCCTCAGGAAACAAAGTGGCACCTCTACACCTACCAGACCCAGCTCTTGATTTGGTTGGGCTAGGTTCTGAGCTGGTGGCAAACCCAGGCTGCTATAGACTGAGCTTCTGCAATAATATTTTTACTGGTGACTGCTGTTTCAGTGATTATACAGAAACTGATTATCTTTTCCTTTTTTTTTTTTTATGTGAATCTTTATGTGGGTCACCGCATTGATTGTTTGTCTTCCATTGTAGGTACTCTGACTGATAAAAGTCTCGGACAGGTGAGACTCAGGGAGTTACCTGAGTGGCTAACCTACAAAACTCCCACCCATCCAAGAGAAGTGATGGAAATGTGTCAAAGAGGTGAATCTCGTACACGACACACATATTCAGAGCACCCTCTGAAACAACATGCCTGATTTTATAATGTTTCTTTTTGAAAAAAAAATAACACATATGACATGTTAATGATGATTGTCTGCTTTTTCCCCTACCTGTGTTCTTACACACACCTGTTCTGCCCTGGTTTCTTTCACTGTGATATGCTAAGCTAACGGTTCCTCTGTAATCTCCTGTATAATGCCCTTTGTCTGTGTCTCTCTCAGGCTGGCAGTGGTATTATAAGAGATATATTGATGTGAAGAAAGGTGGTGTGGGTGGAGTGGGCATGTTGTTAGCAGGATACTGTGTGCTCAGCTACATCTGGAGTTACCCTCATATAAGTAAGTGTGTGGATTACCATGAGTGCTGCTTTGTACCATGTTCTGCAAAGATTTAGAGACAAACCACAGTATTTCTGTTTTTTTTCCAGAGCGTGATCGTTGGAGGAAGTACCACTAAAGCCACAAGAGGATGAATGTACGAGAGAGAGAGACTCTGAATGAGCGGACGTTTTCTAGGCTTTTAGGTTATTGGACTATATAAATATCAAAATAACAGATTGAATGAGCAAGAAACTGGTTTCTCATCAACAATCTGTCACATCAAATTAATAGCAAAGGCACATATTTTGAAATATAAACTAACAGATTTGTTAAACATAAAAACTGAAAACAGGGAAGCAGCTTGGCTGGCTCTGCCATGTGCTGACAGAATCCTTCATTAAGACCCAGAACATATAACTTCTTTAACTTTTATCAACAAAAACTGCTCTCTATATGGTATATTTCCGAAACTCAACCACTGTTTAATGGATGAATTTCACATCATGAGGGAGAAAAGTTGCTGCATTCTGCAACTGATCTAAGAATACTTTGGGAGTTGCTTACAGTGAGAACTTTTAGCAGCTTTTCTTCCTCAAAAATGGCAATCTACTTTTAAAACTACACCATAAGGATTGACAGAGAATAGACCCTAATAGAGTCCTCGATTTAAAATGACAAGCTAGTACACTAGTGTTTATACGGCTTGGAAATGTCTAGTGGGGCCTCACCGTAACATTTGTCAGGGGTTGGGGACATAATGCAAAGCTGATAATCATAAGCAGAACAAAACAAGGAGATACAGAAAAAACAGCAGCTTCTGGTAGCAGTTCCAACTGCCTAATGTAGCATCTAGCATTTCCATAGCAACAAAAAAATGTGCCTGTCATGATGGACCAGCTTGGTCTCAATACAAGTATAAAAATGAAGAATTTATCTGCCTTAGAAATACTGGCCTTGGAAATATTTAAAATACTGTCAGCACTCAACTAAAAATACATAAATATGACAAACAAGTGGGTTTTTTTGGTAAATGGGGGCATTTCTGGGCAAAAACTCCACACATTGTACCTTTAAAAGTTAGTTATCTGAATCTTTGCTTCTAGACTGATAGGTCAACACCCCAAAGTTACACAATTTTGTCTTAACTGAGTTATGCAGTAAAATAAACCCACTATCCACATATGAGGACATCAGAATGTTTGAAAACTACTTGGCAAAATTCAAAGTTTAGTTTTTATATTTTTTAGATCAACCTTATCCCAAATAAAATAGAGATATCAAAAAATCCATAACAAATCAAAGGTTTGGTCGTAGGAGTTCAAGCATGATTGCTTTGTCCTTTCTTAATTCATGTTTTGTTCCAGCTAAGATCCAAACTGCAACATTTTGATAAAATAAATTTTATTGGTTGAGAATTTTTCTTTAAATTTGGCTCAAAATTTCTTTTTAAAGAGGTAGATGTGGATTCTGAGGCTCGACCAGTTGAAAATCACTGATTTAAGTAAGAAAAGGAAAGGCTTTGATGTAAAAGTGGAACTTTACTTTTTGCAGGAATCCTGCCAATGGCGAACTCGTGGAGTTTAACTTGTTTGTCAAGAAACTGCACAGTTCCCCCTCCCACCCACAAGACAGCCTGGCTGCACACAGTAGCTCTCAGATGGCCTCTCCCACAGATCGTTACTATGCCACGCCTGTCTGTCAGATCGGGAGTGCCATAATTTGCCAGTACAACATATTTTCTGTATTATATTTTCTGTTAAATTCAACTCTGTTCATAAACAAATGGTGTGTTCCATTTAATCTCAGAAGTCAGAATTTCCAAGTTTGCGCCCTGAACTCGTAAGTCGAAGCAACTCCCAGTTACCAGCTTTTAGCAAAGGAAATGCATTCATCTCAGATGTAACGTCATTCCCAGTTCCAACATCTGAGATAAATGGAACACAAAAAAGTCTGGCAGTTACTTTTGTGAAATAGCCCCATGGCAAACATTATGGACCAAGAAACATTTCATGAATATAACAAAAATGTCAGATAGCCTTGTTACATTTGGTTAAAGCTAACAAAGCTACACTAGCTACATAGTTAGCCTTACTACATAAGCCAATGTAGCTAAATTAGTTTCAGCAGTGTGAGCTTTACATAGCTTAAGATCACTTATCTGCATTGGTTTGCATATATAACGCAGCTATGTAGCTTACTTGGCTAAAGTAAGGTTCATATCTTGGTTTGTATAGATGTCAATGAGCTCCTTGAGCTTTAGCTATGTTAGCCATGTAGCACAGCAGCCTATGTAGCTTGCGCAGCTAACAGAGCTACATAATCTACGTGAAACGTAGATTATGTAATCAGGTTTTTAACTTTTGATATTTGGTATCCCAACCCTAACCCTAACCTCACTGAATCCGATTTAATCTGGAAAGTTTTAGCGTGTTTACCTGCTCTCAAAGATGTGACGTCTCACAGTAACTGTCTGCAAGAAGGGGCACCTAAGATCCATGGTCTACATCCAGCCCCCTCTCTAAAACTACTCAAATAGGCAGATAATTTTCATAGCAACCATATAAGTGAGTTTATGAGAGACAGATTTGGTTGTGCAGAGCCAGGCACACTGTGTCCCCCCTCTATATTTTCTATTTCAAGCTAAACTAACCTGCTTCATAGTGTAACTTCCTTTGAAAGATTTTGTGTACAGCTCTGATCTTTTTAGTTTGCTCCTTAACAGAATGTGAACTGACAATTCCCTTAGAAGTTGGGAAACTATTCCTTTAACAGCTGTAATATCTGTGACGCTGATACTAGCAGTTTACTGATCTGCACCTTCTGGGCATTTACATTGAAAGTTTGTAGTCACTGCAGTGTATCTTGTATAGATAACTTTCATTTAAAATTATTTATTCATTTGTTATTTGATTTTATTATTGTTCTACTTTATGTTATGACGGGATTGTGTTCACAAGGGACTGCTAAAATGATTTTAAGGATTACATGACCTTTACTTGTGTTTTAATGTCCTGCTGTGTCCCATGAGCTCCACCAGATGTCATTGTTTTGCTATGTAACTGAACTCAGATGGGTTGGGCAGTCTGATGTTTGCTATGCAGAGTTTTCTTTGCTCTTTTGTGCTGGAGCTCTGCTGCCGGGGTCCATGAAGGGATTAAAGTGAAAGCCAAAGATTTTTAACTCGATAAAAGTCAAACTCCGGCAGCTTTTATGTAAAGAAACATGACATTTAAAAATCTCAAACACCAGAAAGAGTGTTAGAAGATTGTATCTGTGTAGCAGAGGGCTTCAAATCCTGATATCTTACACAAATGCTTCCTCTGTCACATGATGTTATTATGCATGCTTAGTCAGTCAGTGCCAGTATGTGAGCACTCACAGAATAGTAATGGAGGGACGCTGAAGGAGCTTTTTCAGCTGGACTGGACCCGTTTGTGATTGTATTCCAAATGAATTTATTGTTGACTCCTCTCGCTGCTGTAGTGAACACACATTAGCTACAAATGAAGAAATGACAGTATTTTTGTAACAGCTTCATCCTGATGCTGCTCCTCAGCCAACACAATAAAAAATAATTTGCATTTTCTTTTACATTCTTCTATTTTTTTCTCCATACAAAATTATAAATATTTTTGTGTTTCACTTCATTTTTATACAAAAACAACAAACTATACAAATCAAGTGAGAACAAAACAACAGTGAAAATGTAGGCAGAAAGGACACATCTCTGCATTGAAAACAGAAGAGAGAAAGCACAGTTTGTTCCTACCAGGCCTTCAGACGCTGATATGCATCAAGATAACACAAAGCTGAACATGTCCCTACTTTGTGCGAGTCTAAAACGAACTTTCTCGTGGATATAAGTGCTATAGAGGCACGACGTCTTGCAGCAACGACTTGAAGGAGCAAAAACAAATCTTCCTTGGCCTTAACATGTCATTTGTTATCAAAGCCCAGTTTCTCCCTGTGCACTGGTACGTAGAAGAGGTCTATAGGCAGAGATGCTGGCAGTCAAACACAGAACTGATCATCACATATAAAAGGCCTTTAGTCTGCCCTGTAGCCTATTGGCAAGCATATTTCACAGATACATTTATAGGAGAAAGGTGACACCGTCCAGAATCCTCTAAGCTTTAGTCCTGTGTTGAATTTAGAAGAAATTGCCCTCTCTAGCTTGAACTATAGGACTGATTTCTGTTTTATTTGCACTAATTTAAATCCAAAAACAGAAATACACGGCTAATATTTAGGTTCTATTAATGCATCTCACAGTTTGTTACATTTTGCCTCTTGAAAACTGAATGAAAGCTCAATAAACAGACCACAGTGAAGTCATTGTAGTTGCACAGCTGCAGAGGAAACAAGCTCCTTTTAAATTGGCCGCACATCTGCTGTATGCAATGCAAAGACATAAAAATAAGATTCTGGACAAGATCACGCTCTCTCCTATTTTGAAATTTGGTTGCGCTGCTGAGAGAGGAAATGTGAGAGAAGGAACACTGGAACGTGAACACTTGGGAACAAAATAATTGCAATAAAACAACCAAAAGAACATGACAACAAAGATGGACAAGTCAAGGTAGTAAAGCATAGATAACTGATAGATATGTTCATATATCATTGTATACAGAAGGCAGACAAACGTACAATCAGACCCCAAAGACATTGTTCACAGAGGCGGGGGACAAAAACAGTAATTTTCTCATGTCATTTCTAAAAATGAGGAAATAAAAACTCTAAATAAAAAAGATGTTGTAACATATCTTCCTCAATCTGAGGACTGGGCGCCTGTGACACAAACTCACTGTGAAATGATAAAAAGTGGTTGCCCGGCGTCTGTGTCGGGGCTTGCATACCTTTAAGGTACAAAAAGAAAAATGCCAAAGAAAATGTGACTAAAGCACAAGAAAAGAAGCGTTATTGATCAGTGTAGATAACAGCCAATAGATTTTTTTTTTAGAAATGACAAATCCAATATCAAGAAGCAGGCTGTTTCCAAATTACCAATTAGAAATAAAGCGTAACACAGAAAGAACATGCCCATGACTCTTTAAGCAGTTTGATATTAAACTGAGGATCAAAAATAAGTGAAACATTTTATATCTCTCGTTTTTCATTTCTTATTTTTTGTTTTCGGTAAAGAAATAAATAAATGAAAAATGGTTTGTTTCTCCATTTCCTCTTTTTTATGTGCTGATCAACAAAATCAAAAAGGAGATCACTTCAGCTGTTTGGTCAGTGTACTTTACGGGCAACAGATTTTTAATTTGAAGTGAGAAATCCAAATCAAGAAACAAGCCATTTCCTAAATGCTGTATAGGAATAGAAAAGAAAACGTGAGAAAACCTGCCTCTGGCCCAGGCAGCTTTTATAAAATTGGGATTAAAAAATGGAAAGTTGGAAACATAATACAAACTTTTTTTTGTTTTCTGTATCTCTTTTTTTGTTTTTGTTTTCAAAAAATAAATTTTTTGAAAGTGAAAAATGTTTTATTCTTCGTCTTGTTTTTTTGTTCTAAAAAAAAAAGGAAGATCAAAGAACGAAACAATTGTGATGCAACATTATTTTCTTGTACATGTGACCTGCTGCAGTTGTTGGGGAAAAAAAGAATGTTATAACACAAAACAATAAAATGGCAGTTTTTCATTTATTCATTTCCTTTTGGGAAAACAAAAAAACAGAAAACCACAGATGGTTGATTTTTGTTTTGTTTCTTTTTCTCGTTTTCAAAAAGAACTGAAAAAAAATGAAAATATTTCATGTTTCATCTGACTGTTTTTGTGCATTAATTAAAAAGGAAAATCAAAGAAAGGAATGCTAGAAATGTAACATTCTTTTTTTTCCTTAATGTGACCTGCTGCAGTTGAAAAAAAAATGTTACATTGTCAGTGCTCTGTTCTTTGATCTTTCTTTTTTTATCTGAACACAAATGCAATAAAATTAAAAACAGTTTTTAATTTATTCTTTTCTTTTTAGAAAATAAAAAAGTTTTTTTTCTGTTTTTGATTCCAAATTTATGATGAACTGCCTGAAAAAGCAGTTGTTTTTCTATTTTTTCATAGTAATTGGTCAACAGCTTGTTTCTTGATTTTGGATTTCTTTTTTAATATTAAAAATCTGTGCGTTGTTAAACACACAGACCATACTTGTTTTATGTCCTGTTTTTGTGACGTGGAGGTGTTGCCCTCAGAAAAGCATGCTAACAAACGTACCAACTGTTTTTCCACATACCATAGAATCCAGTGTATTAGCCTCACTTTTAATAACTATTTTTCACCTAAAAGCTCACACACAGGGGTGACTTATATGCCAGTAAGAAGTGCCAAGACATGCTAGTGCATGCAGCTGTCACAACATCTCACAATCAAATGTGATCGAAAATTCATCCCATTCAATGTGAACTACAAACAGACCAGGCCATCCATGTTTGTCACCACTTTTTCACTGCTTTCCTTCCTTGTTAGGTCATAATCATGAATCTAAAGAAAACAGGAAGTATACTATTAGTGTTACCACTACCATTGAATGCTGGTTTGGTTGGAACAATCCTCAGTAAGGACAAGTGGCAGGCAGAGAGGGGCAGAGCAAATCCGAGGCTGAGTCAGTTTCATCACTAGTTTGATTACTGTATTGTAGCTAGAAGTTGTGCAAACTCCATACAGGGCAAACACATGGTACTGAAAGAGTGACATGGCTGCAAAAACTCACTACATTGTGGACTTTGCTGACTGGAAATCGTCAAACAGGCTGTAGCTTGCATACCACAACAATTTATACTTTGGATTTTATGGTAAAAAGGTGCTGGCCTGTGTGTCTGTATTTATTACCGCAAGAGTTGCAAGTTCTGCTCAATGATACAACCCTATTTTATGATTTTCCTTTTTGTCCGATCCGAACATAAAAATGCTAAGATGAATTTAAAACCGCTTCTCATTTACTGATTACATTTTGGGAAACAAAATAAGAGAAATAGAAAATGAAAAATCAGAGACAGAAAATGAAAAACTGTTTTTAGTTTCAGAACTTCCTGAAAGGGCCACGGGCACAGCTTTCAGTTGCTTCCCCAGCTTGTTTTTTTCTTTATTTTGGATTGCTCATTCCAAAATAAAAATCCACTGCCTGTAAACTACACTGATGTTACAGTAAAACTCTAAATGTGACTGGTTTCTAGTGTAAGAGGTTATCCCGTTGCAGGCAGCTGAAAGCAGGCGAATAGATTTTGGTTCACATTCTGTTAAGCCTTGCGTACACTTTATATCGACGTGTAGTTCCTGAAATGAGTGACGGTACGATTAGTGCAATTTGCCTCTACTTATCCATCTTAAAGAAACTTACCTCAGATCTATCGAACATGTAAAGCACGTTTGTGTGCACTGTGCATGTATGTAAAGCAGGAAGGAGCTGAAAGGAAGGGCATTTTTAGAAAAGAGCTTCTTCATGTAAACACTTCAAAATAAAAACCTAATATTAGGCACAGAGTTGTCATTTTGTTCCTCCTCCTCATCCCTGTTTTTAGCATAGGTAGTGAGGTTAATCAACTGGCACAAAATATTAAGGGTGTGTGTTTTTTGTGTGAAGAGAGGGGTTATAATTCAAGCTACTGAAACCCCTTTAAAAATACTAAAATAAAACAACATTTTCCATCTTTTTTAAGTGTTGCATTGCACACATTCCCGGATCTTTATAGGTCTTTTTAAGTGCACATTTGACTCCTACATCATTACTTAACCCCCCAAAATGATACAGAAAATACACTCTACATGGCCGGAGATGGTAACACAAAGAAAATCCCTCTCTTCACACTGGGTTACCAAGAAGAAAGTTGACCCAAAATAAAAAAAAAAAAAACAGACACACTCTCACATAAAAGAAGTGAAATCATACATCAGGGATGAATCGGAGCATCAGTCTTAACATTCAAGGATGCTGTTAACCGCCGCTTCCAAAGCAGAGTCCGTGTCAGGGTGAGCGGGTGAGTCGAGCTGAGACGGGTACTGCGACTGAATCGAGTGTTGGGACGCCTGAAAGTGCGTCTGTCCTGTTGTTGCTGTGAAATGTGACGGGTTACCTTGATAACTGTTAGCTGGAAGGCTGTTGTTGTCATTGCCGCTCGGCTCGTAGTGTTGCTGGGATCTCTTCAGTTCTATGACTCTTTTGTTGTCTAAGTGTGGAGGGTGGAGTTTATCTGCTGCACCTGAACATGCAGCTCTTTCCCCTCCTGGGTCTCCATACGCAGGCTGGGAGTCTGTCCTGTATGGCGGCTCTGTAGAGCCTCTATCTGACTGACTTTTAACACAACTCAACGACTGAGAGGGGAGGGGATCTTGGAAACGTTTCGATTTCATGCCACAGCAGAAATCCTCAAAGAAAGTATCTACAAGAAAGCAGAATCTGCATTATTTTCCTCAACAACAGGCACTTTTTTGTATCTTCTGGCATTATTTCCTCACTTCTTACCTGTATCCACTAGTACCATGCGCTTATCTTGCGTCAGGTTGCCGCGCTCCTCCTGGTTGAACGTCCTGTCAATCATCACCATTTCTGATGACGGGCTGAAACGCTGCAGGGCAGGGAGAAGCAACCTGTTAACCCTGTGCATGTTGTAACAAATAACACATGCATGTGTGCAAAACCTGTGTCACTACCTCGGCTTCCACCATGAGCAGCCGTCTGTATTTGTTCACCATGGACTGAGTCCTCATCAACACCTGAGTTGCAACTACCTCAAATTCTTCATCCACTGTGAACAAAACAAAACAAAGTTTAACTTCCTTCAAAAAGGTGAAAACATGTTGCAGATTTAGAATAAAGAATTCAAAGCTGTACCTTGTGAAAACTCCTCCTGGCTGGGTGGTGACCCCTGAAACACATGGTATGGGAGGAGTCTTTGCAGGGCATCTTCAATTGACGTAAATCGGCGCAGATCAGGGGTCTGGACTCCTGCATGATCCTTCCTCAGCTGCTGTAAAACCCTACGGAACAGACAGGAAATGAGAAAAATACCCAAAATGGCTAAATGATAGTCTCCTTAAGCACAAGATAACAAAATTAATTTCTAAATTATGCACAGAAAAAAAAAGAAAACAGAAACTCACATTCCTCCTCTTGTAAGTGGCTGAAGGGCAGGTCTCTTCTGAGCACTGACCTACAAAGATAAAGCATACCTAAACTTGTGATAGCGCTTCTGATATCCCTATCAGGTTTTAGACATCTTTAATGAACAGCAACAGCAGCAAATGAGGTGAAGAGTGAATTAAATACCTGAGGGTTTAGATTTGAATCTTGCGCCATGGTTGCAATGCCTAAAAGAAAGAGAGTAAAACATACATACATACTTCATTAGGATATGTGGACTTAAAATTCGATGTTTTCCCCCGCGAATGACTAAAGCTGGGTACACACTACAAGATAATCATGCTGATTTTAGGCCAGAGTTCCCCCTTTCAACCAAGGTCAGCAAAGGCCTGTTTATCAGACAGTTCAAAAGATTTTTTGATACTCAGCATTTTGTATCTGTATTTCACTGATCGCCAATAAAATAAAGTTGTTAGAAAGTGTGCTACTTTGGGCCCACTGTGAGTGGTATCTTTCCATCTGGCAGTGTTTTCATTCTTCACAGTCTCCTTAATGTCCTGCCAACAAAACCATCTGATTGACAAGATGCTTTAGGAGTAACAGCCATATTCATCATTACTAATTAGTCATAAAGTAGTCTAGTTTTTGGTTCATCTTTCCTTTAAAATCATATTAGCTCCAAATATCTGTATTATAAACAACTATTAACAACTAGTACAAAAGCCAATCAAGAAGCAAGCTGACTTATGAAGGGAGCACATTGAACAGCCAAGGTGGCATTGTACACTCAAAGCATACAATTAGATTGATGACAAAAATAAAGGACCAACTTCTTGATTTTTTGGCGAAGCATAAAATTTGATTGATGTCACAAATAAAGATCCAACTTCTTGATTTGTGGCAAAGCATAAAATCAGATTGATGTCAGGAATAATCAATCAACTTCTTGATTTGTTGCAAAGCATACAATTAGACTGATGTCACAAATAAAGAACCCACTTCTTCATTTGTGGCGAAGCATAAACATAGATGAATTCAGAAATAAAGGACCAACTTCTTGATTTGTGACGAAGCATAAACATGGATTGATATCAGAAATAAAGGACCAACTTCTTGATCTGTGGCAAAGCATAAAATTAGATTGATGTCACAAATAAAGGACCAGTTTCTTGCTTTGTGGCAAAACATAAATTAGAATGTCACAACTAAAGGACCAACATCTTGATTTGTGGCAAAGCATAAAATTAAAATATAACAAATAAAGGACCAACTTCTTGATTTGTGACGAGGCATACAGCAAGATTGATGTCAGAAACAAACAATCAACTTCTTGATTTGTGGCAGCAATACAATGAGATCGATGTGACAAATAAAGGACCAACTTCTAGATTTGTGGCAAAGCATAAAATGAGATTGATGTCACAATTAAAGGACCAACTTCTTGATTTGTGGCAAAGCATAAAATTAGATTGTCACAAATAAAGGACCAATTTCTTGATTTGTGGCAAAGCATAAAATTAGATTGATATCAGAAATAAAGGACCAATTTCTTAATTTGTGGTGAAGCATAAAATTACATTGATGTCTCAAATAAAGGACCAGCTTCTTGATTTTTGGCGTCAACAAAAGTGTTCACACAACATGCCCTGTAAAACATACCACAATCAACCTGACGAGGTGAGGAGCTGGACTGAAATTGCCACTCAACGGATGCTCCAGGTAGTTTACGGCAAGCCACATTTAGCTTGTTTGCTTTAAAGTCTCTTTTAACCACTGTGATGGCCTGACCTCTCTGCCTGGATGGGTTTGGTTGGTTCAGTTTCCTCGTTCAGCAGCCAATAAGCAGACTTGAGATGGACATCAGTGTGTTGAGCTGTAAACTTTGCACACCTGTGTTAATCAGACCTCAGCTTATTTAAGTAGCTTCCACTCTCTCTCTCTCCTTCCCAGGGCTCCTCAATCTGGTTTGGTTTTACTTACACTCCACAACACTTGACACTAATCAATACATTGCATTCATGGCTGATCAAGATGACCTACACAATTATGATTATTCTAACTTTTATTTGTAATAAGTACACTTCCTGTAAAACTTGCTCCATGTCTGACTTCTTTGTCACCTACTCTGAGAAGGAGCTTGGAGTTTGAATCCAATAATGAATACAATTGCAATAATAATTTAGGTTATAAAGCTAGTTAAGGCAGTCAATCTCTAATCCCAATATTAACTGTCAGAGGTTTGTCAACACCATTAAA
Organism: Cheilinus undulatus; assembly: GCF_018320785.1. NCBI lineage: Eukaryota > Metazoa > Chordata > Actinopteri > Labriformes > Labridae > Cheilinus > Cheilinus undulatus. The sequence goes on along the minus strand of NC_054884.1, from coordinate 29,481,842 downwards.
TGATTGTTTGGTTCATTTTACAAAAAATGCATGTTTCTCAGTTCATTTTATTCTGCTTATTTGTTAACATTCAAGCTAATATACTAGCTAAGGTATTAAAGCCATGCTTTCACCATGGTGTGAAAGCATGGCTTTAATACCTGGGCCTCCATCAGACAGGTAAAATGCTCACATACTGAGTGAAAATGTCCTTCTTTTAATATTACAATGTTCTCATTTATGGCACTGAAGTCTGACTTCTGTGATGTGTTAATTGCAAATTTTCATATTGCAATAAACTATTGCAATTTATTGTGCAGCCATACTGGACATGTAGTTCACTACATACCATACAGATAATAACTGAGTATAAGAACAATAAATGTTACAATTTGCTTTAGTTACCTTGGATGCTGTTGAGCTGTGCCTGTTTGAGGGCAGGTGATGAAGAATTCTGAAACATAATGAAAATGATGTCAGTCCGATAGCTAAAAGAGATGAAAATCTGGAGAGGAAACTGTATCCTACACACGTACCTGTCTGTAGTCCTGCTGTTCTGTAGATCCAGGTAAGGGTGACAGAGAAGTGCAATTCTGGGTCTGAGTCACTAGCAGGCGCTGCACAGGACTTGCCGTCACTTGTCCTAGACCACCAATCCCCGCCGTTGCTGGACCAACCAGAGTAAGCCGCCCAGGAGCGCATGACGTCTGCACAGGAGTGGAACTAGCACAAGAAACACCTGTCCATGTTTGGGCTGCTCCCCCTCCAACCTGACCCCCACTGACTACGCCCTGATTCAAAATGAGCTGGCCTCCGGGTTGTGCAGTGAAGTTCTGCCCTGCGATAATCTGCACCGTGTTCTGGCTGGTAATGAGGGCATTTGGGTTGGGGTCAGCAGGGCCATTGTGGATAGTGCTTGCTGGCGTAAGCGCTAAAGAGTTGGGAAGCAGGAACTGTCCAGGTGTGATGTTTGTCTGGGGCTGTGTCTGTTGCTGCTCCATGGGCGGCTGCTGCACCACTATGGAGCCATTAGCTGTGAACTGTCCTACAGGTGCAGAGGCATTAGGATTAACTACGTTAGCCATGGTGGTGGGACCAAGGCTGTAGACTGTCTGAGAACCAGCTTGGAGGGGTTTGGGCTGGATGGGCCTGACAAGAGTCTGGGCCCCTCCTGGGCCTCTCTGGATTATGATGTTTTGAAGGGGGATGTTTTTGAAAGGTAGGCCCACCTGGCCTACTTGTCCTTGTGTTTGGGTGAAGACCTGCCCCCCTGGTGTGGCCCCTGCTGCCGCTACAGGGGTCCCCTGCCTCAACACAATCTGAGGAGTCCTCTCCAAGCTACTCAGAGTCATCACACCACTGCCTGTACCAAATGAGCCCAACACCTGGATGTGCTGGGTGGACCCATTGGGCAACTGTGACACCCCTTGCAGAAACTGGCCTGCAGGGAACGCAGCTGTCGCGGTGGTTACAACGCCCACTCCCCCTCCGTAACTCCCAGGAACCAGCTGGGACTGGAAGGGAATGGGGGCCTGCACCAGAGTGGGAGCTGGCTGGGAGTCCAGTAAGGCCTCCTGGGCCAAAGTCTGCTCCGTGATGTCGGCCTCCATGAGAGACTTCTGCAGGATGTCAAAGGGCTGGTCCTCACCCCCGAGGTCCACCCCTCCAGGAGACGTCTCCGGACCCAATTCATCCTCGATAAATGAAAGGCTGCTGGAAAGCTGGAGGCCTGCCCCTGCTGAATCCTCTCCAAACTCAGCCATTGAAGAGGAACCATCCTTGAGGCCAGAGTTGGAGCCAGCCTAAAAGAAGCATTTAGAGAAAATGAGCAAAAAGGGGGGAGCTGTTTGCATGTGACCAGCATACAAGACATCCTTCCCTGTAGGTCTGTCTCATACAGCCATGAACCTTTTTACCACCAGTGCAAAATAGGAACTATGACTTAAGTACCTCGGCACAAAGTAAACTCTTTTTCTACTCAAATCTCACTAAAAGCCAAAGGAAATTCTCTCTGTAAAGACCCTGATAATTTGTTGGCCCAATGTAATGACATCTACACTCACCGTGTCACTGGCAAAGAAGGATCCATCCGACCCATAAGCTGCATTTGTTACATCATCTTCTTCGATCTACAGGAACAGAACAAGGAACGTAACAGAGAAAAAGGGGATTTTCTTGATGCATTAAATGGGTGAGGAAACTATTCAGGCGCACTTTGTAAGGAATGACTGTGAACACATTCTTAAAGAGTCACTCACAGACTTGCTGTTGCTGCCATGGAGATAGTCATTCAATGCATCCACATCTCTGGAAGGGAAAAAGACACATTTGGGAGCTTTACAAACCTTAGATACAGTGCTGTGAAGCAGTACTTCCTGCTTTTTGTTGCACATTTGTCACACTGAAATCCTTCAGATCATCAAACAATTTTAGACATTAGACAAAAATAACCTAAGTAAAACCAAAATGTACTTTATAAATGGTGATCATTTATTAAGAAAAAGTCACCCCTTTGTGAAAAAGTAGTTGCCCCCTCTTGTTAATTCCTGAATTGAACCTTTTTTGGAAAACTGAGTTCATTTTAACAAGCTACACCCAGGCCTCATTACTGTCAGACCTGCTGAATCAAGAAATCACTTAAATCAAACCTGTCTGACAAAGTGAAGTAGACCCAAAGATCTCAAAAAGCAGCACACCATGATGCCATTTTAAGAAATTAAAAAACAGATTGGAAACAAAGTCAATGACATCAGTCTGGAAAGGCTTACAAAGCTCATCTAAGTCCATGAGTGCCATTATTATTATTATTATTATTATTATTATTATTATTATCCACAAATGGAGAAAACTTGGAACAGTGGTGAACCTTCTCAGGGGTGGCTGGCCCTCCAAAATTACTCCAAGTGTACATCGACAATTCATCCAGTAGGTCCCAAAAGAACCCAGAACAATATCTAAAGACCTGCAGGCCTCACTTGACTCAGTTAAGGTCTGTTCATAATTAAACAACAAAAAGAGACTGAGCAAAAATGGCATCCAAAGAAGAGTTCAAAGGACAAAACCATTGCTGACCAAAAAGAACACAAAGGCTCTTCTCACATTTACTAAAAAACATCTTGATGATGCCCGAGACTTTAGGGAAAATATTCTGTGGACTGATGAGACAAAAGTTGAACTTTTTGGGAAGTCACTTCATCTGGAGTAAAACTATCACAGCATTTCATGAAGGGAACATGACATGATCTTAAACACACCAGCAAGTCCATCTCTGAATGGCTTAAAAAAAAACAAAAAACAAAATGAAAGTTCTGGAGTGGCCTAGTCAGGGTGTGGACACATTCGACTGAGATGCTGTGGCATGACCTTAAACACATCATGCTGGAAAAACCTTCCAGTGCGGCTGAATGGAAACAATTCTGCAAAGAGGGTGGGCAAAAATTCTTCCACAATGATGTGAAAGACTCATTGACAGTTATTGCAAACACTTGACTGTAGTTGTTGCGCCAAGGATGGCACCACCAGTTATGGGGTTTAGGGGGCAGTTACCTTTCAACATAGGGTTTGGATGGCTTTTAACCTAGTAAATGAAATGAAATCACCATTTAAAAACTGCATTTGGTATTACATTAACTGTCTTTGTCTGATATTAAAATGTGTTTGGTGACCTGAAACATATGTGTGACATTATGCATAAATAAGAAATCAGGAATGGGGCAAATAATATTTCACAGCACCGTAAACTTCCCTGATTCACTGTAAGAGGAAAAATTGTATTTTGGCTTTGGCTATAAAGAAGAAAGCCTTTAATAATGGTAAACTATAGCAGTTGTGCTTAGGGATGCATTTTAAAATGTGTGAACCCACTGAGATTTATAAGGAGGTTCATACCCTAAAATATCCAGAAGACGGCGATCGTCCTCATCATCCATGACACCTGAAAGAATGTAGAGTAATATAAGGATGGTTTGAAATAGTCAAGCTGGCATGAATTTAAAAAATCATGAGCCATGTCTTTATTGCATGGAGGTGCTAGGTAAACAGTTAATTGTGATAATAAAGCTTCATTTAGCACTTGTGTTTGGCTTTATTGTGAGGTACAAGTATATGCACTCCAGTGGTTTTGCATATACTATATTCCAGTGTTAGTAGTAAGGACATCTCACTCACAGATCTCCTGCAGGAAGCATGGATTCAGTCATTTAACACCTTTGTTTTCTGGGCTGTAGGGCGAGATACTGCTTTTAGTAAGATTACAAATTAAACATGTGAGATACAGGGTGTGGGAGTTCTGTAGAATGAAGTAGGTGAGATAGAAACAAAGAGATGGGTGTGTGAAATGTGGGTTTGAGAGGAAGAGGGGGACAGATATGTCATTCAGCACTATGGGAGAACTGTATACAAGTAGAAAGCAGGATGGCCCTTATCCCCTCCTACAGATGTTTGTCTCTTACAGACTAACTCCCACCCATTACCCTCCTCGGCTGTCCCACATTGGTTGTCTTTAGAGTCTGCACTGAGTGAAAATGGGCATTTGAGTGTAAATAACTCCACCCTGCTCCATTTATACCTTGAATGGTTGTTTGAGTTTCTACATTGAGTGAGGTGTTGGCTTTATGTTGTGTCAGCCTACTGTAGCATGTATCTATCTGGGTGTACTACAACTAAAGGGGGCAAAATAGCCAAGGAGACGTGACTTGGTACAGGAGAGTAATGAGATTTGACTCTTTTTTGGGGTATTTTTTCAAGCACTGTTGTTTTTAATGATGTATTTATTGTATTTAAGAGTCATAAAAATACAAATTTCCATGTCACAAATCAAATATTGACATGATAACACAGTGATTCTTAAATCATATGTTGTGTTGTTTTAAAAAGTCATGAACATAAAGACTGTGCTCCTGGGGATGTGTTAAACATTACAGCTGCAATGCTACAAAATGGCTGTTACCAGGACATAGGCTGTCTTTTCAACTGAGCCACGTTTAGCCTCCATCTTTGGTCAGAGCAGAACAAAGGACGACGGGGCTTCATACAAAATGTTACATGAAAACTGGCCGCAACAACAAGAATATTCATCAAAATGAGCCAAAAGTAAATGTATACCGAATATTTTCTTAAATATGTATTACGAATCGAGGACATTTTAGCGGTAGAAGGAATATGAAGCAGATAGAGGCTCTCCTGTCCTTCAAAAGTAGCCAATGTCAAAAGAGCTGTTACAATTAATTGTCAGAATTCAATACAAAAACGGAAAACAAACGATTATTGTCTTCGTAATTTATTTGATGAATTAACATCCAAGTGAGCGCGGCTTCCACGTCAAATAAGTTAATAAAAAGACGTCTATTTCACTTTTTCGAAATTCAAATATGTTAACCACCCAAAATCAACCGTTAACGGTTTACAAAGTAAAGACGTTACGAGATGGACATGTTACATTCGGATTAAATTCCAACGGTTGTTGTATTTGAGTAACACAGGGCAAGAGTGTAATAAGGCATTGGAAACGAGCATTTCGCGTTTAATGGGAAAAAAACATGTCGATAAAAAATGTTTAATCTCAATCTGAGGTGTTTAATCGCACGTTGATTTCCGGAAAGAACGAACATTTTGGTTAATTTCAGGCTCAATTCATTGTTCGAAATCCGCCCTAGCATGCATGCTTCGAAGCCAGCCAAGCTACCCCCTGCTCCATTCCTGCTACTGGTTCTGCAACGTAACGCCATTGCCCTAGTAAGTCAGCTAATGTACAGCTTGCAAGTTTTATTTCCAAAAATAGACTGAATCGACAGAATGATAATCGCATTCAAGCAGCACAAAAACCCCCGTCGTCCAGCCTGTGGCTGGTCGTCTCTGACGTGATCTTTCTTTCTCTGTTGGGGAGGCTTTCATTTGTCCTCTATGTGGCTCATCTGCCAGCATGAAAAACGTCACATTTGTCTCGATATGTCGAACCGATGCGTTTCAATCGGGGTTTCTGTCCCCATATCCGCAATCTGGTCTGATCTGGAAAGATCCAGGGACTGGACGCTCCGCGGCATTTTAACGATAAACATCGGCCTGTTCTGGTTAGCTAGCCGCGGTGGAGACGACGCCTATTTTGAACACGTCGGCTTGAATCCGTCGAAAAAGCTACAGGACAACACCGTGTCGCGGCATACATATTAATCCCGATTAGCAAAACATAAAGACGACTCAAAGAGGCAAACCCTTTACTCCTGTCTCACTCCTCTTGAAACCCAATATCTCCATTTGGCAACTTTTAATTTGCTCCCCCCTCCTTCTCCTCCTCCTCCTTCTCCCTCTCCCACTCATATATTTTTCTCACTGTCCCTGTTCTGTCTCGGATAGATTTTTCTCTCCGCTCAAACTCTCTTCCCTCCCTGAAGGAAGGGAGGAAGGAGGTTGTGTGTGTTTTTTCCTTGAAATTTTTATCACAAAATTATAATACACTCAAAGGGAAACTCACCGTCATGAAAAAGCAGTGCCTTGTCAACGGGGTTTCCTCGCCATCACCGCACGGGTTGTTGGGGTAGTGCACAGAACTAGGCAGCCCAAATCATCATAACACTACGAGAGTATACGACCAACACATTTTGAATGGGAAACACACTAACTACAATATATTGCTATTAAAGAAACGTTTTTACTCTAATGGAAATTAGAATTGCATGCTTTACTGACCTCATGAATTGCAGATAAATGTTATTAGTAGAATTAATCATCTCTAACGGTAGAGGGCGGGCCTCTGATGTGTCTACCACACCTTGACGTTTCTCAGGTATCACCATAGTTACAGTTTATGAACGTGGCAGCAAATAACCTGATATTTTTTTCTGATTAGGGTCATGAACGAAAGAGCAAGTGAAGCTTTTCCCCAGTTCTTGTGTGATAAATATTTCACTTAGATATAACATTCTGAGTTAAAATATCCACGAGTTTAAATGTCCTATAATGATTATCTTATGCTTGAAAATATCTCTTATTAAAAACAAAGCCACACGTGACTCATTTTTTAGATTTAATTTTATGTTATTCTTTTTTTGTGAAAAAAAAATAAAATATTTATTTCATATTTAATTAAAAAACATTTAAGTGTATCATATTTGGTTTCTGCTTATGACATTATACACATTTATAATATAAATATTAAATATATACACAATTCTGTGTGCTCTTGATTTTTATAATTTCATGGATAGAATAATGTATAGATTGACACCATCCTAGATTGATTAGTAAGGGGACAATCTGTCCTTGGCTTCCACTGCATTATTTATTCTTTTTTGTTTGTTTGTCACTATGATTTCTATCCTTTTTGCTATGATTTACAGCTTTATTTTTTTATATTATTTATTTATTTTTTGTATTTTGCGTCTTATACAACTTCTTTTGTTCTGCACATGCTAAGAGATTTTGATTTTATAGGACCAATTATTATAAATTCAATAAAGATTCGAGTTCTTTGTTGAATTATATCAACTTAATTCTTGTACTTTGGAAATGTTTCGTTTTTCTTTCATATTATAATGTTTTAAATGTTTTTGCTATATTTAATTATAAGAAAAAACAAAATTTGTGAAATATTTTTTTAAAAAAATGAGAACTTTACTAATTAATTTTTCTTTTTATAAGTTTATACTTCATTTTTCACATTGGTGAAGTGTTTGCTGTCATAACAAACTCCAATACAACAGGGGGCGCTGTGAATCCTCAATGTCGCCTTATATTTACGAAGAAGAACGCGTGACGTCACCGCTTCCGCAACAACAGAATGTGTGACAACATGGACGCAACGGCCGAAGTTAGCCAGGAAAACGGGTTTACCGGCGAAAGTAGTGCCGTCAGGATACAAGAGCGTCTCCAGAAGAGGCACCAGGAGAGGATAGAGGATGCCGAGCGGAGGAGAGAAGCTAAAGAGAGCCAGTCCGTGGCGGAAGAGAAGGGAGACTACTTCTTCAGCACTTTCAACAGAGAGCGGGAGTCAATCGAGGAGCTGCTGTCCAGCTGCTCCGGAGCTGACAAAGCTACTTTGACCCAAAAATTAGAGGAGGCTACGGCTAAAACGCTACAGCTACAAAAGTTTCTGAGTGATAGCACTTTGTTTCTGAAGCAGTACGACCTGAGACAAGCCCAGGCTGCTCTGCAGAAACTACAGACCTCTCTTGCTGAGGTTAGAGAGGAGAGGCTGCCTAAGAAGAAGTTTGCATTTAAAGCTCGCACCAAAGCAACAGAAAAAGCCTCTACCCTAGTGACAGACGCCCCTAAACCTGCTGTAGGGTCTGCTAGCACTGAAGTGGATGGATCTGCACTCTCTGTGAAGTGCGGCTTTTCCAACATGAATGATGTGTCTCTCACAAAAACAGCAGAGGAGATCCAGAAACAAGACGTGCTGTTATCTCACCTAACTAACTGCAAAGTTCATCTCTTCGGTTCTCCTAGCACGTTGCACCTGAAGCATATCGACAGGTGTGAGATCCTGTGTGGGCCTGTGTCAAGCTCAGTATTCATTGATGAGTGTAAAAACAGCACCCTGGCCTTTCCGTGTCAGCAGCTGCGGACTCACAACACCACGGACACTCAGGTGTATCTGCATGTCACAAGCCGGGCCATCATTGAGGACTGTCGTGGAGTGAGCTTTGCCCCGTTCTCGTGGTCATATCCCACACTGGAGGAAGATTTTGCGGTGTCTGGACTAGACCAGAACCTCAACAACTGGGACCAGGTGGATGACTTCAACTGGCTTGCTGCTGGAACGCCTTCCCCAAACTGGACTGTAATTCCAGAAGCAGACAGGAAAACCAACTGGGACTCTTAGAATAAAGACTGAAAAACCATCACCCTGGATGATCTCAGCCCAAGCACTGACATATAGAACCATTTCCATTTGCTCTAATGAAAATCCTTCAGTTTCACTTATTAGTAATTTTATGCTGCTTCTGTTGACAGATGTCATTTAATGACCGTTGCACTGCTTCAAGAAGTTTTGTATGACATGGGCAAAGTAACACTACCAAAATTTAAATCCAAATCCCATGATGACTGCGTGGAGAATTCTTAACTTTGCCAAAAATCATACATTTGGTGTATTAAAACCTTTATTCTTCTGCCTATGCTTTGCAAAATACTAAAAAATAAAGTGGACATTGCAAAACTTTTAAACAGTTAAAGACTATAAATAGCAATCAAATTCTTCTTTGCACCATTTGATTGTTGTCATTTTTGGTGGCACAAACAAGCCTAATTGGTAGTTTCTTTGCAATTTTCTGATTGTATTTTATTTTTTGCTTTTTTATTTTTAAGCAAGTTGTATCTAATAAACTGAAAATGGTTCTAACTTAAAAGTAGACTCATTTTTGTTACTCTGCTCTTTATTCTCATCATTTAAAATAACAGAAATTGCTTTTCTGATGGCTATAGCAGTGGCTCTAAACTGGCCAGGCCTTGAGACCCAACAACACCTCATTTACTAAAAAAAAAAGTATCCAAATATCCCAAAATTTTCAACCACTCAAAACAGAGGCCACAGTGTTGGAATTTTGTCAAAATCTCAATTGCCAAGATTTACAAATCAATTTTAGGCTATAGCAATTTGAATAGTGCAGACCTAAAAGTCCTACCTTTTTGGTTCTAACTATAAAGCCACAAATTTGTTGGTAAATTCTGTTGATATTTACTCCCAAGGCTGCCTTTAAGGGGGAAAGAAGGGGAGAGCTTTCAGGGGCCCACTGGGGAGATCAGAAAAAAATCATGGTCTATGAAGTTAATCTGTGATCATTATTTTTGTCAACAACAAAAATTTGTTTCTATGCTGTGGCACAATATGTTTTTTTTTCCAAAATGTAAACCCCTTTTTATAAAACATATTTCCTCTATAAATGATGTTAACAATGTGGATGGTCATTTGAAATGATTAGAAAAGTAATGTCAGACTTCATAAATCAGCAATAATGTGTGTAAAAAGATTTGAAAAAAGGGTGAGTACTTGCATAAATTGGTTACAAACAGCCAAAATGGTTCAAATGCAGTGAAAATGGTCAAAAGATGGCAAAAGGGAGCAAAAATGTGCAAAAAATAAATGGCAAAAAGATATTGCAATAATTGATGAAAAAATTGACTTACAAGTGTCGCAAATCAATAATTTCAACATTAGAACCGAATAAAAGTTGACACCCTTTTCAGCTCTAACATGAAGTAACTGTCACCCTGGATGCTAGCACAAGGCTACAGATCCAGCACACATGCATTTACAGCACCAATAAATCACATCTCTCTGTGTTTTAGGGGCTACCTCTTTGTACAGCTGATTTAAATATCAAATCTGCTGATACAGAAAACCTAACTTTGCAAAGCAGATGGATACACCCATTTCCTTATTTCTCACTGGTGAATCCATCTTGCAAAGCTCTCATATGAACCGTTTGGGCCTGGTTAGAAAGTGACAGGACCAATCAGCACTGAGGGGCAGTATTTTAAGGCGCGGTAGAGTCATGACGTAAACAAGCAGCAGCAAGCGCTGGTGCAGTTATGGTGGAAGAGCTTAGCGTGGATGCTGCTAAAGCGCCAGTTTTATCAGAACTTGAAACATTTCTTTGTTAAAAGATGAACAAAGAACAGCATTGAGTTGTTTTCTTTTCAAAAACAAAGGCTGAGTACTTACATGTCACAATGTTTTGCATTACTCCTCAGTGGCTGCACACACGCAGCTCGATAGCGGCTGCGTCACGTGTTTTGTTGCTCTGATTGGCCCGTAGAGATGTGACGGACAGAACGTTCATCCAATCACACTATGAGTTTTTTCAAAGCCTCTGCCTTTTCCCAAACGTTTCCTATAGAAGCTTTCCCAGATGGATGGGGGAAACAAATCCATCTGGTGTGTCAGGTTACAGAAAAACAGGATCGGCCAAAACATAATGCTTATAATATTGTGCATCACCAACTCACATTTAGGTAATGAAAAATTTTGCAGTTTGTGGTTTAGATGAAACAAAAATGACTGAACAGTGACAGGAACACACCTAGAGGCGTCATCACTGAGCACATGGATGCATAGATTTTATTTACACATCAATTTGGTTAAATTCAGCAAGCCTAAATTAAATTCAAGTAAATTAATCTATTATTGCATGTTATACAAAACAGCAAAACAAATTTCAGTATAGTATTGTTGTTAAAATTGGTATTTTTGATCAAAAATCCAGGTTTAACCTTTCAAGGTAGAAATATAAATTGAATGTTTTTACTTCAAGTATTTAAGTTAGAAAGCTCACTGTGGTAAAATGCCTCTCCTTAAGACATACTTGCACAAAGTAATGTAACTTACCTCATCTACCTGTCACTCTGCCACATCATTGCATATTCTATACTTTTGATAACGTCTATTCAGCATCCCTGCAGCCATTGCACTGCTTGCAGCCAAACCCTTTATGCACATGGACTTGTATATAAAAGGTAAAATAAGCAGTAAAAGCTTGGATATATTCAATTTTTTTTTCTTTTTTTTGGGGGGGGGGTTTATATTTGATTTTTAATTCCTGCACACTGAGAGCAATGCTAACCAGAGCCAGATTCCTTTTTACGTAAGCAGACTAACAAAAGAATCATCTTTTCAATAATGTCATGTCATGTGTATACATTTTAGGCATGTAGGGCTCCCTGGATTCACTGCAGGGCATGGTGTGCCACAACCCCAGGCTGGGAAGGGGGGACAGCAAGGGTCAAGACTGATACATAGCAACACAGGTGTCGTTCAAGAGTCAAGCTCAACAGCATCTCTTTGGTCCAGGGCTTTTCACCCCTGTTAGCCTCTGTCCTAAAGGTGTGGACTTTGTTATTTTGCCACTGCTCATTTTCCTGTGCCTGTGGTAGTATGCAAGGACATCCAGAGCATGACTTGGGTTGTGTCAATCTTCTTTCCCACCCGATGGTGCCCTCAGGTGGGCTTACTTGCCCTTACACGCCATACTTCAGCCTAATTTTTTAGCACAAATATGCACAGTACTGTATACAGAAACTTCAATAAATAAGATAGCAATAGAGGCAAAACTGAAAAGCTGACAAGACCCCTAGAGTTCATTCTGTGGTTTTATTCAAAAATTCCTTTGCAATACAGCTCATAAGTAGACAGCAAATCAGCCGGTGCAGAGCTGAAGGTTGTGCTGATGCACTGTTATTATACTCTCTCAGAATAAAGAAACTGCTGATTGCGTAGATTTAAATGTCACACAACTGTACAGTCACTTTGTATGAGTGGCTGTGATTTGTGGGGTCAGTTGTCTCTCAACTAGAAGGCTGGGTTTTGATCACCAGCTCCGACAGCCCCACGTCCATGTAACTTTGGGCAAGACTGCATAGCATACACAGTAATCTTCACCATCAGGGTGTGAATGCGGTCTGTATGGGTAAGAGTGATCTGCAATGAAAAATACTCTCTGAGTAGTCAGACAACTATAAAAGTGAAATAAAAGCTCAGATCTATTGCACGGACATTAATGCAGACACAACAGGCACAGCAGGCGTTGACACCCGTGGTAGTTGCAGAGGACTGGTGCGTGTTTGTTCAGGACTGGTTCATCTGTTGAGCCATTCTGGCTCAGAGCCAGTGACCATGCCAGCCATCCTGGCTCAGAGTCATTACAAGTGTGTGCACATAGTTTCGTCTCACTCCTGGTGTGCTGGTCTCTATTTCTGTATGTGGGAGTCTGCTGGATCTAGTAACCCCTATGGAGGAGTGTATTCTAAAGAGTTAATCCTTGCAAGCTAGAACTTTTCCACAAAGTGTATAAATTGTTACAGGTTTAACACAAATTATGCATTGACATTGTAAAAGCAATCAAATAGAACTGAGATTGCTGTTTATTCACAACCAATAATGCATTCCTATTTAAGTAAATTAAAGCATAAAGGGGGGCAGATGGTCCAGTGTTTAGGCCACATCCCATGTACAAAGGCTGTAGTCCTTGAAGTGAGTGACCTGGGCTCAAGTCTGACCTGTAGCTCCTTTCCCTGTAATACCATGCTCCCTTCCTGATTTCTACTTTGAAGCCTCCCACCTCAAGTAATTAAATACAGTCTTTCTGTTCTTAGAAGAGGGAGGGGTTTAGACGGTTTGCAATAAATGACAGGTTGTCTCTTCCTGTAAAATAGATCTGGGGTTCAAAATTCTGTTATTTTAAAAGCTTCATGAAGGCAGATCATTTTTGACCCTTCGGACAACGGGAGTATACCAAATGTTAAGACAACACAAGGGCTAAAAGAGATTAAATAAAAGCTATTCAGTGAGTAAGTGAGCTAATGTTCAGACGAGAAGCCGTGTTGATTCTAATCTCCACAACCACAAAAGACAATAACACAATTTCACAGTGTTGATAAGGATGCAAACAAAGCTAAATTTGATTCAGGTGCATGTGTTTTTGTGCAGTTCTAAATCACATTTTCAGTCCCAGTGCAGCAATTGTATTGTGAGCCTGGGAGCTCTTTTGTTTCTTGTGAATGGGTTACTGGGGCTTGATTAGCACTGCCGGGAGGACATCCTGTTTGTGCTGAACTTGTGGACCCCTACCTGTGAATGGATATGCACCGTTATTAGCTCCACTGTCTTGTGCATGGTCTTTGTTAGCCTTCAACTCATGCTTCCAGTGCTCCCTGTTCGTTTGATCAAGGCAACCATGACCACGTGAACGCTCAAACCAATTATGGCCCCTGGCAGAGGCTTACGATCAGGCTCATCTTGTGTAGAGGGATTTCTGCAAATTGGATCAGGCTGCTTACAGGGGCTTACCATGACGTACTGCAACTTTGAGTTTAATCATGAGGATCCTCGGCAATCCTCCACCTCTCAAGGAGAACAGAACATCGCAATTAGCCTCACCTGTGTGTTAAGGGAGGAAAACCAGTAAAAGTTAGGAAAACAAAGCCTTGAGAAAGTGGAAGTTTTCGCCACGATGGGAGAGGAGATATCTTCCGAGAAATAACCCAAAAGTGCTGCCCCTGGGTCATCCTGGGTTCTTCTTCTCTGCTCTTTCGCTGTGGGATGGATTACAGGTTGAACTGATTCTCCTGTCCGCTTGGACCAGCCAAAGGAGACCCTGACTGCAAACAGACCTGCAGGTTGGCGAATTCACGAACATTGACTGAACTTAGGAGCTATCTGGAAGTCTATCTGGAGCTCCTGCTGTTCTAGATTATCATTTGACTCTTCTTTGCAGGTAGGGACACACCACCGGTTGAACAATGGCGTTGATGTTGGTAAAATTTGATCTGAAGAAGCGAGTAAAGCTCGCCCAGACTGTCTGGTTCATGTACTGGTTTGCTGTAATGGCCGGCGTGCTGATCTTCAGCATGGGCCTTTTCTTTAAGATTGAGCTACGGAAAAGATCAGAACTCATGGACAACAACGAGAGTCACTTCTTGCCCAATCTGCTCATATTGATGGGTCTAATAGCCTGTGGAATCAACGCCTTTGGAGGCAAAATCTGTTATGACTCATTGGACCCTTCCAAGTTTATCAAGTGGAAGCCCATGTTGAAGAACTTCTTGATGTTCTGCGTGGGTTTCAATGCCCTTTTATTTCTGACGGCCCTGCTGTGTTTCGTGATGAGGATCCCTTTTCAGTTCACCCTGGCAGAAGGGCTAAGGAATGGCATGAAGTTCTACAAAGACACGGATACACCGGGACGCTGCTACATGAAGAGGACCCTGGACCAGATGCAGATGGAGTTTCGCTGCTGTGGAAATGACAACTACAGAGATTGGTTTGAGATTCAGTGGGTTAGCAACCGCTACTTGGACTTCAGCGCGAAGGAAGTCAAAGAGTAAGTAACAAATATTCAATATAAAATCCCTATTGAAAGTTAGAAATCATAGATCTGCCTGGTGATAGGGAACTGGATGTTTTTTGGCTCAGAGAGATTGTCATTGACCCTGAGAGTATCAAGGTGAGAGTGTAAGTGGATTTAAGGTGAAGGTAGGTCACCCCAGGTGTATTATTCACTTTCGTTTACTGAGGATTAACATCACAGAAATGGTGGCATTTGGGGCTGCCAGGGTGGAAGAGGTTACTAGGCAGTTTTATGGATAAGGTAAAAGGGAGGGGCTTGAGTGATTAGGTACAGAAAAAGATATGAGGTCAAAAAGGCACAAGTGGGATAAGAAGAGCGATGTTCCGCCCTGTGAAATGTGACAACCATACTTGCTAACACAAACATACTTAACAAGACTTGAACAATCTAGAAAACAAATGTTTGAGAGTACTATTGGAAGGAAGTTCAAGCATTGGCACCTTATTAGTGTTTAATCTCAGGGATTACAGCGTCCATGTTCAGTAAGTGTCTGAGTCTTTTCCAATCAGCGGGATACCTGGAGACATTCCAGGACATCATGGCTAAGTAAAATTTCTTGGCTGGGACTTTTAAGTCAAAACACTGGCTAACTGATATCAGTACAACTTGACTGTATTATGGTATTGCAGACATAAGTCACAGATAAGACCTTTTAAAAAGACCAAAGATAGTTGATAAAGTTCTTTGTCATCCAGGTAGGTTTAAGGTTTGACTAAAAAAAGGCGGTAGACTTTTACTTTGAAGTAATACTTTTCAATAGCCTTACTAAACTCTCCCTTGATATCAGCAGCGGCAATATTTTATGCCTCGATTGATATCAAAAGTAGTACACATGGTGGCGTTTCTACATTCTGTCCCCCAGACCAAAAAGTTTTCTGGGACGTCTGATGGCCCTGACCGGATGTTGAAATCGCTTATCCATATCTGACCTCTAGTGCCACAGATCCAATTACAAAGGCCTTTCCATTGACCTACAACTACTAGTCATTCTCAGTCACTAGCACTAGTATCCTTATTGTCATGGAAACTTTCTTTTTACTTAGTTGTAACAGTTTAGGCAATTGAAAAGGTTTGGAATCAAAAAATAGTCCAACCTTTAGAGTGCAGTAAATATTTCCAATGATTTTGCCAAGCAAAAAGAAAATAATTCCCAATTTAAAAGTGCAAAATACTCAAAAAAGCTCATAAAGATGTTCAGTTTATATGCGGCCTCTCCAGGAGTACCATTCATAGAATTTTGGTTGAGTTGAAAGATTAAATTGTTCTCTTTTAAGTATGAGATTTGAAAGAATAACGCCACTTACTATGGCCCAATAGAAAAGGCTTGACCTACATGTAGCAGCAAAACTGATGAATTGTATTGTATAGCTATAAAGTTAGCTCTGTAAAGCCTGATACCTCAAATAATAGTCCAAAAATTCTCATTTTTTGGAATGGAGATCTTCATTTAACCTACTTCTGAATTTGAAAAAAATGAAATATTGCCTTTTATGGTATCACATTTGATGCATTAGGCATTTCTGGCAACTGACAATCCACTTTAGGGCATTTTTCCTAACCATTTATCAGATTGTATACAAAAGGTTTTTAAAGAAATTATTGATAATGTTGATTGGACATGGGTCTCACAAAAAATTGATACATTTGATGTTGAAAGGTTAAGATGCAATAAACTCTACAAAGAACATAGTACACCCTTGAGTTATTTTGGTTGAAGTCATGCTTCGTCCAGCTAATTTTAGTCCTCACACCTTACAAATATAATCTGTCAAGTTCTTGACCTTTAATCTCACCTTCAACTTGTCATAATGTGACATTGACTCTGCTTCATCCTCTTAGCCGAATTGGGAGCAACGTGGACGGACAGTACCTGATGGATGGAGTCCCATTCAGCTGCTGTAACCCCAGCTCCCCAAGACCCTGCATCCAGCACCAGATGACCAACAACTCGGCCCATTACAGCTACGACCACTACACAGAGGAGCTCAATGTGTGGAGCCGCGGCTGTCGTGAAGCTCTGCTGTCCTACTATGGAGGCATGATGAACACCATTGGAGCGCTGGTGCTACTGATCTTTATACTGGAGGTCAGAGCATCAACACAGATACACAAACATTCATTAAAATATGGAGTATGGCAACACTACTGCTATGCAAAATTAGTCACGTATGTTTTGATCTGGCCAAAATGCATCTAAGACTGTCTGGCCTTAAACGGCAGATCTCAGACACCCCCCTCCCTTGCAGACCACTACTGTGAGATGCCACCACTGTCAGGATGGAAATCTATGCTAAACTTGCAGTAAACCTGCAAAAACCTGTCTTCCTATAGGAAAAAAGCTTTTCTTCCATGAAAACGCTCTAACATAACCCTTGTAGCTAAGGCTAAAGCTAACAAAACTTCATAAGATACATAGGTAACGTAACCCTTGTAGCTAAGGCTAAAGGTACTAAAACTACGTTAGCAACTTAAGATATGTAGATAATTTAAATACATAGCTAAAGCTAATTAAACTATGTTAGCTAGGTTGGTTTATGCAACTTTTGCTAAAGCAGAACCCTTTTTAGAAGTAGTTACAGGAGTGGTGGCTTGTTTTAGCTTCATTAAGGCTAAGCTAACATAGCTGCATTGGCTTACGTAGTAACACTAACTATGTAGTTAAGTTAGCTATGTTAGCTTTCGGATTAAGCTGACGGAGCTAAAGCAAGCCGCATAACTGCCTCCAAAACATAATTTGATTACGCATTAGACCTCTGACCTTTTTCTGTTTTCTTTATGAAATCGTGCTAAGTCTGTAATATTTGCAATGTAGTTATTTCATGTACATAGCGGCCAGACTTTGTTTATGAATAAAATTTAATTCAAGAAAAAACATCTAGAACCAGACATACGTTAAACCGGCAAATTACTTTACTTTCA
Source organism: Cheilinus undulatus (assembly GCF_018320785.1). Taxonomy (NCBI): domain Eukaryota; kingdom Metazoa; phylum Chordata; class Actinopteri; order Labriformes; family Labridae; genus Cheilinus; species Cheilinus undulatus. The sequence continues at coordinate 29,464,104 of NC_054884.1, read as the reverse complement.
TCCTGACAGAGGCTGGGTCTCACAGTAGTGGTCTACAAGAGAATCCACAAGAGTCTGAGATCTCCCGTCTGTAGCCAGACCCCTCTAAATGCTTTAAACCTATTAAAAGCATCAAAACTCGGTTTATGCACTTGTTTTATGTACTGTAGTTTTAGGTTTTGGGCGATGTAGCCGAGTAGCCTATACTAATTGGCTCTAGTTCAGCGATCTTAACAAACTCCTCACGGCATTAGTTGGCTGTCAATGCTTATCATTTCACTTAAATTGCCCTACAGTCCAGTTTAACCTTTGCATTGATCATATGGAGAATTCAAAGTGTTTAACATCAGGGGCATCTGTCTTAGTTGTGTTCAAATGGCTTCAGTAGCATTCCTATGTACAATGAGTGATTTTTTTCAGCTCTTCCACATTCAAAAAGAGCATTTCCAAGCTGTCTGTCCTGAAATAGGTCAAAAGGAAATCTACCTGAGCTGAAAGGGAATTTGTTCCCGTGCAAGCCAATGGTATTATGTCTAACAAGCTTAAAAAGTCTAGATACAGTTAGCAGAAAGGGCCGACAACATCAAAGAGCCTTCTTCATTACTTTACTACCAGATTAAGATATTAGATACCCCGATACTGTTTCTTCTTCACCAATGAAGCCTTTCTCTTTTAAAACAAACATCTTAACATTTGTGCAGCAGGTTTGCTCTTGCTGAGCTCAGTAATGAAAAAGGGGGTAAAACACCTCCTCATCCCTTATGATTGACTTGAACCATAAATTGTAGTCTCTGTGATTTCATCTATTTCGTGGCATTATTTATAGCATTTCATTTTAAACCAGATGTTGCCTCTATACTGAAGCTTTAGTTGTAACAAGTTTTATTTTTCTGCAGTACCCACAGAAGGCAACAATGGGCCTGTTCAAAGTCAAAGATGAGACAATTAGTACTTTTTCAAAGTTGTTAGGTAACTTATTGGTTTGGGAGATGATTGATGAAATTATATAGGAGGATGGGCAGGTGTTAGCCATCCCTTACCGATCAAGTTTGACAGTTAAATTCATAAAATAAGCTAAGAGACTTATAGAAACTTTGTGGATTTAATATTTTTCTACTATGTTTTTTAAAAATAAGAAAATGAGTTGATCTACAAAAGAGATTTTCTTCGTTATCAACCTTTTTGTGCAGTAGTGTCTTGGTTTAATTCCCTAATTGACTGTCTTATTTAATGTGATCAAATCGAGTTGAGACGATCCCCGTGTGAAAACAGCCTCCTTGTGTCAACTCAGCACATCCATCATTTTGCATGGTTCAAACCTCCAGATTATTCTTAAGTCGGGTGAGGACACCGATGGCCTGGTGGAATTAAGTGAGAGGAAGACTCACTGTATAAACACGAGAGATAAAGACTTGACCCAGTTGGCACCTCTCCTCCACTCTTCACCCCCATCATCATCAGTGCAATTAATCCTTACCAAACAAGTCAATCCTCCTCCTGAAGCACTGCCACGTATCCCTGTGCCACCTTCGCCATGCAGCTTACCTGGAGCATCTCACCTATGCCTAAATGTTAATCCTAGGACAGCCAAGTGGCATCTTGCCTCAACCTCGACTCTCTCAAATCTGTTGTTGTTGTTGTTGTTGTTAGGGGCCAGGAATTTGCAATCCATTTCCAAGAATCGGGACATGAACGGATAAATCCGTATAAGTCAGTGACCTTGGTGATGAGTGTCTCATTATCCACTCACTGACAGTAAATTGTTTAATTTAGGTGGAATCCGTGAAATCCAAAAGAGAAACCCATCCTCTAAAAACTGGTTTTTAATCAGTCCTCTTAGAGACGCCCCGTCTGCACGAGAAGATTTAAGAGCAGTTATGCAAGCTGCTCTGACACAGATAGTGAGTGATGGGTTAATAAGGGAGGTGAAGAGGACAGTCCCACTTCCTGAAGCTTGAGCTCCCAATCTGATCTGGGATCAATGTTCACTTTCTTAAATTATCCCCTTAATGTTCAAACAAGAGAGGACATTTCTAGGCTTTACTTTGAGGATCCTGTGCCATTTTTCCATTTTTATGTCCACATTTGTCTTCTTTTCTAGCTCTTTAAAACTACCACACATTTCCCTTTCAACACTCTCACATACACACCACATTTAGGTCAAACACTTTCACACATGCACAGAAACTTCAACGAGGTTAATTAAGTTTTCAGTTGTAGTCCCTTAGCTAACATTAACTTATGGTTCTCAGCTGGGTGAGCTTACACAACAGTCAGTACTGACTCCCAGTTGTCAAGGGGCAAAAATACCAAGTTAAAAAGATGATATAACAAGCTAATGTTATGAAGCTGAAGATGACCATAACATAAGCAGCAATTAGCTGACTTATGGTAACATTATGTAACAGAGTTTGCTACAAGGTGACGTTATACATATCTCATACAGACATAATGTTTGAGGTTATATACTTGTCATTCTGCTGCTAACTTTGCAACAGATTGTTGCCTTAACTGTGGACAAATGTAGACATATTTGTTGATCATCTTTGTGCTAAGCTGACTCTGTGCTTAATCCAAAGGAGGTCTAGGGAATGGGTAAAGTACACTTCATTCTCTAGACCATTTTTATAGGTTATAACTGCATACATTTATTTAAACCTGCAGAAAAATAAAAAATTCTAATGCGAATGAACAGGGGAGTATCATCAGCGTACAGTTTAACCTAATGTTTTGCTATGGAGGTCTACAAGCCAGAATGCATTATAGCTGCAGGACATATATGTGTTTTTGAAGTACTTATTTAAACTGTAACTAGCCAAATTATTGTAATTCAAGCAACTTTTATTAACTTATTCTTTGCTAATCCTGATAGTAGCATTTTTATTTGGTCTAAAACTTTTTAAAAGCCCCTATCTGCAGTTTTTAGTTGGGAGTGAATCATTTCAAAATGATAGTAACACCTATTTATGGCCTTTTAAGTTGCAGTGTGTAATATTTAGCCTAGTAGCATTTAGCTGAACAAACTTGGTTAAATAAAGCAAAACATTTCTAAGACAGTCTATCTAAATAAGTGTTTAGTCATCTAAATTCAAAAATAGCTATTTTGAAAAAAAAAAAACAAAAACTCAGAATAAACCTTTAATTCATACATAGGGAGGGTCCCCTCTATGGATGCTGCCATCTTGGATTTTTACATGTTTCCATGGTAACATAGAAGAAAAAAGGAAAAAAGGATAAATAAAGTTATTGTATTGTATTGTATTCACATTACAGATACACATTAAATTCAACTGGTTGCCACAGTTTCCAGCAGAGAAATGCAATCTAGAACCCACTGTTAGATGTTGATATTCAGTTTTACACACCACACCTTTAAAGGGAAGCTGTTGAAAGAAAGCAGGACAAGTTATTTTTCCACCTATCAGTTTCAAGTGTTGGCAAAACCATTTTAAGGTTATTTTGGTTGTTCTAATAACTCAACAATAACTTTATTTGTATGGTACTTTTAAAATAAGGGTTTACAAAGTGCTTTGACATGTGAGGAAGTCAGGAGAACAAAGCAACAAAACCCAAACAAAACAAAACAAAAAAAGACAGCAGAACAGTAACTGCTACTATATCAGCAGAACACAAACAGTTGAAGAACCATGACAAAATCTGATCAAGGTAGTAACCCAACAGCATCATAAGACATCAAGAACCCAGACGTCATGAGAATCCATGCAAACTAAGACATCACAGGGCATCAATTAGAGCAGTGTAACTCATCCCTGCTCAACCAAAGAGCCAAATTGTTGGAAATTACTTTTGCAAGAGCCACAATCTAAGTTGCGTAAAGTGGCAAAAAGGGGTTGAAGTAGGAATAAAAATAAATTAAAGGTGGCAAAAATTACCAGTAAGAGGCACAAATTGATGAAAAGTGGCAAAATAGCCATAAAATGGCTAAAACTGAGTATAAAGTGGCAAAAATATGGAATGAAAGTTGCAATAAAGGGCAGAAAGTGGCAAAAATGGGTGAGAAGTGACAAAAGAAGCAAGCTGCAGGTGGCAAAATGGTCCAAAACCAGCTAAATAGTAGTGAAAATTGACTAAAATGGGCAAAATGTAGCAAAACATTGGGAAAATCAGCAAAGAGGGGCATTTAATGGCAAAAGGCAGCTTTAAATGTGTGAAAAGTGGCAGAAAATGGCAAAAACATAAAAAAATTGCAACTATAGAGATGGGCAAAAAGCAGCAAAAATTGATTAAAAGTGGTAGAAATGGGTGAGAAGTGGCAGAAATTGATTAAAAGTGGCAAAAATGGGCGAAAGGTGGCAGAAATTGATTAAAAGTGGCAAAAAATTGCAAAAAGGGGCCAAAAACGGCAAATTAAGGCAATCAAAATATACTGACAAAAAATAAATATTGAAAAATAAGTTTGTCAATTAAAGCCCACTGTATAAGTATGGTAAATAAACTGACTTGAGACTTTCAATAGACAATTTCTGAGGTCAAGGTTTCCCCTTTTCAAGGTTTTTCAAATTAAGACCCAAAAGAGCCACAAATCATCACAGAAGAGCCACATGTGACTTAAGAGCCATGCATTGAGTAACTCTGAATTGGAATATAAGAATCATATGGTACCATGTAGACTAAGACATCATAGACATAATCAGACATCCCATTGACAACATAAGTACCACAGAAACAATAGGAACCCAGCTACACAGGCTGAGATCAAGAGGGCCGAAATGTAAGAAGATGGAAGAAGTTAAAGGAGAACAAACAAAATGAAAACAAAATGAGAGATAAACAAAGGCAATTAAAGGCAGTAAAATGTGCTAAGAGAAAGACAGCTGGTAAAAAAAAAAAACAACAACAAAGAAAATGTAAAATATGACTCAAGATAAAATCAAGATAATTATTTCAAGTTAGAAAAACTCCATAAGAAATAGGGGCAGTAAAACTGATAAATGAGAAAGCAAAGAAGAGAAGCAATAAAAGTGATACAAGCTTTAAAGAGAGGAAGCAGTAATGATTAAAAACAACCAAAGGGACAATGAAATAAACTGAGGAAATAAAATATGCTAACAAATTAAAAAGAAAGTAAAACTATATTTGAGAAGATAAAACCAAAAAAGAAGTATGTAAAAGTTAGTCCTGTGAGTTCAGCCAATGCTCAGTCACTTTCAGTTTTATGTCTCAACTTTGGAATGACCGGGAGCCCCCCACCTGAGGATCTAAGGCTGTGTGCTGGATCATAGGGGTTTATTAATTTGAATATAATTCTGATATATTAATTGGTTCTGATGTATTTATTCATTCCAATATATAGCTTGGAGCCAGACCCAGCTATATATCAGAGTAGTTTTTATCTTCAACTTTGGAACGACCAGGAGAGCCCCACCCCAGAATCTAAGACTGCAGGCTAGCTTATAGGGGGTTCATTACTCTGATATGTAACTTGAAGCCAGACCCATACGTGCTTTAAAAGTAAAGAGTAAAATTAATTCTAAAACTAACAGGAAGCCACTGTAAAGAGGGGTGATGTGATGTTATATGTCCAAACCAATGAGAAGCCTAGCAGCTGCATTCTGAACAAGTCGGACAAGTTTTTTGTATTTTTGTTGTATAGTAACAGAGGGTGCCCATATTTTCAGTGACCATCTCTGCTCCTGAAAATACCTTTATGAGCTCAGCGTCATCATACATCTCTTCCATTTCAGATGGGCGTGACCATCGGCCTGCAGTATGTGAACTCTTCTTTGTCCACCCTGGCTAACCCAGATGACCCCGAGAGTGAGAGCGAAGGCTGGATCCTGGAGAAGACGGTGAAGGAAACGTTCACAGACATCATGGCCAAAATGAAGGCGATGGGCAAAGGCGGCAAAGTGGAGGAGGGGGGCGAGGCGGCGGTTGCCACAGTGAGCTGAGCTAACCCCCGTTTTACATTAAAAAACTGACACCACTCCCACCTGAAGAGGAGAGGACTGGGGCGTGTGAGAATGCTACATTTTTCTACCAACATTTCTATGTAGATGCCACACACATACTCTGCTATGACGCCCTTTTTAAATGGACTCCTTCTTTACAAATGGACTCATTGCATTGCTAATTCTAAACTGTGTATTCACACATAGAGAGAGAGATTATAGGATGTCATGGTTTTACCTTCTGGTTTTTCCCATCCAAAAAAAATCCATCTAACAATTTTAAGAGATTTACTGCTTTTGTTTCACAAATATCGGGTTTAAGTCTTTCTTCACTTTGCAAAAAGTCAAATTTAGTTTGCAGCTGATGGTTAAATGAAGGCAAACAAACATTGATCCTCCTGAATTCCCCTTATCTTCATACTCCAGTCCAACTTTGCACACAGTGATGGCTGACTAAGCTCCTGAGATGGAGTAAAAATATGATTTGAATGAGTTAGTATGACTTTTGAATGAATGTAACTGCACATAGAAGACAAGTTTGGCGTTTTTAACTGAATGTGAGAGCAGGATCTACTCCAAACCTGCAAAGACGACTGAAATTGGCAGCTAAATATCAGCTCCGGACCCCTGTACTCTCATCAGATCATCTTTTACGTGTCCCTTTTGCATTCAGTCTCTGTATATTGACACACATGTATGTATATTATAAGAGCTGTCTTTGTACATAGTGTAGAAATGCAAAAAATATTTTTTAAATCATGTAATTAAGCTAAATCTTTTATTTAAATCCATGTAAAGTTTGTTTTCCATATGTTTTTCCGGCTTTGTGCGTCTGTGTAGAGAAAGAAAAGATATTCCTGATTGTAAAAAACAACAAATAAAGGATTTTAGAAGACGTGGTCCGACAGTGACATGAAGATGTGGTGTTGCCTTGACCTTGAGTAGCACAAACCTGAGATCAAGACGTGAAGGCATGCTGTGAGTGCCACAGGGTTCCTGATTAAGTCAATAGGATAAGGGCTTTTACAGCATTACTGCTTTCACATGGACATGGGATGACTCTTCACATGTCCGCATGGATGTGTGTGTCTGCAGGAGTGTGATGCATTAATCAAGTCTGGTAAAAGTTTTTCTTAGTTGCATTTTTTTAATCTATAACCTGATTTCTCATGTTTTAACCAGCTCTGCAGTGACGTTTGACATCATAAATCCACTGATCCCCTCAGCTCATGTATCGATGAATACAAACAACTAAAGTACTATGATCCATTCTCTTCACATAAAAAATCCACAATTTCACGAGCATTGTAAAATAAAAGGCCAGTGTATTTTGGTCAATGCAGAAGAGGGGCGTTAAAGAATCAGCATGAAAAGTAAAGAGGCCAACTCTGCGTGGTATTTTTGTTGGACCAAAGCACATAACCTGCGCTGAGCAGATAAGAAGTCTAAGCGGCTTTAGATTAGCATGAGCCCCTCAACCAGGTGAGCAGGTGATGTCCTGCTGCAGCGCTCACGTCACAGGTGAGCAGAGACCGAGACAGACATGAAAGACAAACAAGAGAAAGTAAAGAGCCAGGCGAAAATGCCTACAAGCAAAACAAACAGGTTAGTTTTAGGTGGAATAGATATAGGTGGATAAATGTGTATTAAAAGAAGTGGGAGTTTAGGTCATAATACCTCAAGTACAACCAGTTTTTGTTACAGACATGTAAGTAGACAATTTTTACATCAGTAGCATTACAGACAATCAGTGATCATTTTATTAGGTATACCTGTTCTCCTGCTCATTAACACAAATATCTAATCAACCAATCAGTGGAGCCCCCCCACTCATATTTGAGAAGAGCTGAGCCCAACCCAAGATTTAACCTTTATTTATCCAGGAGTATTCCCAAGTAAATACAAAAATCTCTTTAACAAGGGAGTCCTGGCCAAGACAGCAGCATAGGTTCCAAACATGTGACAAAAACAGAGCAACAAGGTTACATCAATCAACAAAACAGCAGCTTTCAGTAGAAAGCTGGTCGAATGTCCCCTAACTCAGGCTTTAAAATCTCCTAAACTAGATCATCACTCAAGCTTAAGATGAACCTGTAGCTCAGACCAAGATGACAGTGCAAAAACATTAAAACTTTGATACCAAATACAGAGCGTGTTTGAGGAATGTCATCCATGAGAACAAAAGTTACAGCGACTAACAGTTTTTTGAGTCAGTAGAGAACAAATGGGTGCATCGTGACAGATTGGAATATCACAAAAAAGTTTGTTTTCCCATGATTTAATTCAAAAAGTGAGACTTTTTCAAAATACTGTAGATTTGTCTCATACAAAGTGAAATATTTCAAGACTATTTTAATTTAAAAAAAAAAAAACACTGACTACAAATGTTAGAATAATGTATAAAAGGCCAAGCTTTAGTTAGCGAAATAACTCCAAACACTTGCAAGGGTTTCCTGAGCTTTTATTCTCTCCCTCTGGTTCAGTATACACAACCACAAACATGGGGAAGACTGCAGACTTGACTGTTGTCCAGAAGACAATCATTGACACCCTCCAAAAGGAGGGTAAGCCACAGAAGGTCACTGTTGAAAGGGCAGGCTGTTCTCAGAGTCTGCATCAAAGCATATTCAGTTGTGTTCCTAGTGTTGAGCCACTCCTGAACCACAGACAGTGCCATGAGCGTCTCACCTGGGCTAAGGAGATGAAGAACTGGACCAAAGTCCTGTTATCAGTTTTTGGAAATCAAGGTCTCAGAGTCTGGAGGAAGATCAGAAAGGCACAGAATCCAAGGCACCTAAAGTCCATTGTTTTCAGTCTCCATGGGTGCCATATCATCTGCTGCTGTTGGTCCACTCTGCTTTATCAAGTCCAGAGTCAACACTGTCAGCCGTCTACCAAGAAGTTTTAGAGCACAAGAGCCAATAACTACCAGAAACTGGTTTACTGACCATGGAATTTCTGTGATTGGTCAGGTCTGACCTGAACCCCGTAGAGGATCTCTGGGGTATTGTGGAGACAAAGAAGAAGGACACCAGACTCAACAATACAGATGAGCTGAAGGCTGCTGTCAGAGCAACCTGGGCTTCATAACAACCCAGCAGTGCCACGGACTGACTGGCTCCATTCCACGTCACGAAGAGGCAGTAACTTGTGCAAAAGAAGCTAAATGAGAATGATTTTCCAGAAGGTCAACATTTCAGTATTCTAAATAACTTTTTGGACAGGTGTTTGTGATATTTTAATATTTGGGTTTTTGTGCATTTTTGATTGGTTTGTAAGATGTACACCGTAATCATCAAGATTTTACAAAGTCTTGAAATATTTCACTTTGTCATGATGAATCTAAAAAACAAAAGAAAAGGCACCTCCCTCCCCCAAAATGTATTAGAGTCTTTCACTTAAGCAAAAGTTGCACATTCTAAAGTAGCTTATTGCAAGTGAAAACATTCAAAGTACCACTAGTGTAAAAGTGCATACTAGGTTGATGAACTGATATGAACATGCTATTGTCATATTTAGTGTTAAAGGCTTTAAGTAACCTGCTGCCTCTTACACACTTTTTCACTACTGAAAGCCTCCTTCATGTTTTCTGTATTCTGCTGCCCTCTGTTTGTGACAACAGGTAAACAAACTACACTGGCTGAGAGTAAATGTGCTTCATTAAAGAGGTTTAATGTGTGGTTTTAGGGTTTCCAGCTATTATATTTGTGGTTTTCTTCATTGTTTGCTGCCCGCTTCGTACAACAGAAGTCATTTGTTTGAACTCCATGTGTCTCCAACACTTCCTGTCTTCTCATTGAAAAAAAATTTTCAGCATGTGCCAACACTTTGGTCCTCTTTATTCAGTTACACAACAAGCTCACAAGAGGGCGTCTTTCCACCACTGATCATGGAGCAGTCTGCAGGGAGCAGGCCACCCTGAAGAAAGGGACACCATGAAGGTGAAGAAAACGAATCACTCTGACCTGAAGCCAATAAGAGAAACATAGTACATCTAGAGTTAAGTTAATAGGCTCTAATGTAAACAGCTTAACAAGGCCAGCTGACAGTGGTAATGGAAGTAGACTTCACTTTCGAATGGACAGACTCAGACAACTCTATTGTCTTTTGTAACTGAAAATTGTCTCAGAAGTGGCCCAACATGAAGGCCAAAATAAAACCATCAACAATTTACATAAAAACAATGCACACCTGAAACAAAGTAAACATACATTTGAGTTTTTTGGAATAAGGATTAAACAAGAAATAGCATGATTTTAATCATTAATTAATTTTCTGGTTTATGAAATAATATCTTGTAATCCAAGTTGGCTCATGGTAAAGTTATATTTGAGTATTTATATTGCACATTTGGGTGTGTCCTGTTGCTGTAGTAGCTGGCTTTCTTACATGAAAAGAGAAGCTTCAAAATATTGTATTCCCTTGCTGTGATTGTTTTAGCTAAATTGGGAGGAGCAACATATTAGCCTTGGCCTAGGGCCTCCAAATGACTAAAACTGCCCTTGTCTAGACTACTAAATGAAGCTCTAAGAAATCCTATCAATCAATTATTTATTATATAAAGCATTTATGCTTTGCAACAATGGTTCTCAATTGGTTGAGTGTTCCAAAAGAGCAAAAACAGCTGAAACTGTGTGTATTTGACCAGTTTGCATGAGCAAAGTATTTGCAAAATGAATGTACTTCAAAATAATTTCAAATACAGTGCCGTGTGACCTCTTGCATGATTTGTCCATGCACGTTTGGAGTAATTTCAGTAGGCCTGCTACCCCTAGGAAGGATCACCACTGTTCCAAGTTTTCTCCATTTGTGAATAATGGCTCTCAGCGTTGTTCACTAGAGTCCTAACACCTTAAAAAATGACTGAATGGTTAATAAATAAATATGCTTGATTAATAATCTCAACTTTTACATGAACATCAAAAAAACTGTGCATTAATCTTGATTAACCAACTAACATGTCGATTAGCTCATCAAATTAAAGGTTCACCACTGTTCCAAGTTCTCTCCATTTTTTTAAAAAGATGTCTTTAGATGTTCTTTTGGGATCTTTTGTGACCTCCTGGGTTAGTGGTTAATACACTCCTGGAGTTATTTTATTTGGCTGGCCAGTCCTGAGATGGTTCACAACTTTTCCAAATTTTCTCCATTTGTGGATAATGGCTCTCACTGTGGTTCACTAAATCCTTAGAGATGGCTTTGTAACCCTTTCTAGACTGATATATGTGAAATCAAACCTGTGCTTGTGTTTCTTTGGGACACTATGTGTTGCTTCATGAGATCTTTTAGAATACTTCACTTTGTCAGACAGGTTCTACTGAAGGGATTTTTTGATGCGACTGGTCTGGCCATTATCAAATCTGGGTGTGGCTGGTGGAATTGAACTCAGATTTAAAAAAAAAAGTGGTTCATCACAGTTATATCACAATTTAACAAGAGGGCAAATAGTTTTTAACATAGAGTCAGGCAGGATTGGATGGCGTTTTTCCCTTAATAAATGAAATCATCATTTATAAGTTGCATTTTGTATTCACTAGGATTATCTTTGTCTAATATTAAAATTTGTTTGAGGATCTGAAACATTTAAGTGTGACAAATATGCAAAAAATAAGACCTAAAACTACTCAATTGATTATAAAATTTCTCCGTCTTGTTGCTTATTATCTAATCAATGAAACTGTTTCAGAATGATTGATGATTCCCCTTATGGAGGACTGATTAATTTAAACAGCTATGCATACAGGCTGAGGCTAATTAACTGGTGCAAACTATAAATTATGCATGATAGAACTGCAGTAGCAATTTTATGCATCATTTATGAATCATTTAAAGTGATAATGAACATTTGAATAGTGATGTCTTTACAGTGTCGACATGATTGACACCTGCTCTGATTTTCACCGAGGTTTGACCCTGACGTTTGATGCAGAGGTCGAGGCGGACATTATACCATCACATCTCACTTCACTGTGAGCTGAATAAATATGGCAGACAGAAAGAAAAGCAGAGACAGAGGGAGAGAGAGAAAGAGAGAGAGAGAGAGAGAGATAGAGAGAGATAGAGAGAGAGAGAGAGAGAGAGAGAGAGAGAGGCCCGTGACTGGTAGATGTGTGGCCTGCTCAGAGGGGCATTGTTGGAGCTATGAGAGGACAATGCACTGCCCCCGCCCTGAATACTCGCCATACCAGCTGACCAGCCATTACCGACACCGCTGCTGCTGTCCTGTTACAATCCCTGCTGCCCTGACACACACTCACAAGGACACACACACTTTCAATCATAAGTTTGGTCTCACAAGGAGATAACACAGGACAGAGGAGAGAAACCAGGTGGGCGGTCAACAGAAGGCTTAAGTCAAGGCATGCATGAGCGACCTCTGCTCGTGCACATGTGTGTGATTTACAGCGGGTTAAGTTTAGACACTAGCACCTATCTGTTCCTGCAGCAATAACATTTCAGCAGCCACCCAGAAAGGAGCAACGCACACATCACACCTTCTTATTATTTCAGGATCCCTGACAAAAGTCCTGAACGTGGAGGGTGTGGCCCAGAGGACGAAAGGATCATGAGGTGTGACAGGCAGTAATTTCAAGTGTGATTGGAGTCATGTACTTAATTCAAAGCAGGAAGAAAACACTTAATCATGAGGAAAAGTCTTGTGTTTAAAATGTAAAGCAAAAATCTACAGATTCACTGAAAAAAATGCACTCAAGAGGCCATAAGTATAAATTTAATGGGATTTAGACAAGCTCCTGCTTGTTTATTCATAGTAAAGTAATAAAAACGTCAACACTGCTGCTTATTTTAACCACTGAACAACTGGAAGTCATCACAAGTCAATAAACAAAATATTTTTTATTTGTTTAGTACATTTACATGGTCTAGGAAGACTTTAAGTTAAAATAAAATCATGTTTCATACTTAAAAATCAAATTAAAGTTGTATTAATACCAAATTTTAAACTTCAGTAGCATTTAAAAAGAGATTTAATGACACTGAGACCTGTTTTGATACCAAAGTGACACAAAATATAAGAGTTATACATTTTTATATACATTTGAATAAATTAGGATGACTTTAAGTTAAAAATAAAACCCTTTTTAAGACTTGAAATACACATACAAGTTGTCAAGATACCAGATTTTAAGGGTTAATATGATACTGATCAAAAACTATCTAATATTGATACCTGTTTTAATGCCACAGCTACAAACATGTATAAATAAATGAAAGTTAAAAAGGAACTACAGCACATGATACTGAGTGATTTCTTGTTTTAAATGATCAAAAATTGCATGGAGATATATGCAGAAGAGAAATAAATCCAACAAATATTGCAGGCAGACTCAGTTTTCAGTAGTCTGCATGCAATATTTTATGGATTAATTTCTGTCATATGTACTGAAATATATGTATTTAAAACTTTTATATACCAATAATAAATGACAGAAATTGCATTGTTTTTTTTTAAAAAAGTGTGGAAAAAGCATTTAAGTATCTTAAAATTATGATGACTGTAACTCAAATTAGGTGCAAGACAATAAGCAACTTTTTTGGCTTCTATTCCCAATATTTTGACCCTGCAGGTAGTATTCTTTGGAGAGACCTTGACACCCAGGTTGGGAAGCATAAACCATATAAAACTACAAATCATACTAACTCCAGGTTCTCTACAAGACTTCCTCGATCTATCAGTGACAGCCCATCATTCCAACCATTACTAGTGCCACTACATATTTTCAGTGGGAGTAATGATCGATTGACATGGATTTATCGGATGAGTGAAAAAGGTTTCCATGGCAGTGGCACGTTCTAAAAAATATCAATCCATATCAGCTTGACAAAAACAAGATGTAACATACTGTAAAATATTGTACTCATAATTTAGCTACACAGTGAGGTAATTTAATAGAAACTGATTGAATGAGCCTCATATTGATTACATGTCTTTGAGATTAATTCTATCAAAATTGTTTCCTGGCAGCATGGTATCAGCAACCTTTCTATCATCATTCATATAATCAATATAATTTGATTTCTCATTAAGAAAGAACATAGAACAACATACAAAGTACTTTTCTTTGATATGAAAAAGATTTAGAATTATGGCCTCTTACTAGTGATGAAGTATTTCTACATTATTGTGGTAGTGGTCCTGTGTAATAGACATCAGGTAAAATGCTTTGAATTATACAAAAATTGCCAGACTCAGGCACAGGCACACATATGTGTCCATTCATATTCACATATATTTCATAGTATATTTTTGTCAGGGCTTTAAGATTTGTTAAACCAAAACTTTTCACACTGGAGATTTTTGCACACTGGAAGCTTAAAAATATATTAACATCATATTCATGTGCTTGAATTAACATTGTTCTTTCCCTCTTATATTAAAGCTCATATGAAGGACTCTGGTTCTCATTGATTATCTTATCTCGTTGCTTTTTGCCCTTTATGTGTGAGTTCAGTTTTTCGACAAAATATCTCACCTCGTCCCATTTCATTACTCAGATATACCTCTTACCCTATATTTGTCATGGAAAATACAAAAACCCACACTAATTCTTCATATGCAGGTAATCATTAAGTACAAATAGTACACAGTAAAGTTTAATCATGGTTATAGCTTATTTAGGCTATTCTACTGGACTACTGTCCTTTCCCAGGATACAACCAGGAGAAAGCAGATTTATTGACTGAAGTATGTCTGATGTTGCTACTCTAGGTTGCTACATGCATTTCCCCTTTAAGTTAGTTACTATCTGACATAGTTCTGGTTGACCTTGTTTACAATTTAGTAAGCAGCTAACCGGTAATTGGTCAAAAAAGCAACACCAGTTTTACAGCTCAGACAGTAATTACTTTTGGTAAAAACCCGATGCATATTACTACTCTAGTCTAACTTCTGTTGATAAGCAGATGACAACACAACTTGGGATTTAGAATTATTAGCATTATTCTGATTGCTGCTTCCAAGTGGAATCATGGTGGGCAGGCAGCATATGCAGATGTTTAGACTAGTCCATGTTGGCTCTATTTAGATGCATGTAAGAGCTACATGGACCTCCGTGCTAACCCAACCTTGAGAAATTCCAGTTACAACTCGGTTGAACTAGCATGTAAACAAAGCATTAAAGTGCAGTTTTAGCAAAACTAGTTGGACTTTTACCCTCATGTAAATGTAGCACCTGACGTTTTTGAAACCAGCTAGCTTGTTTCAGTGGTTTCTGACAGAAAATAACTTTCATTTGATTTCTTACTGTATGTAAATGTGGCTATTGACTATGTTTAAAACCAGCTACATTGTAGCAGGGGTTTCTGTAATAAAATAGCTTTAATTTGATTTCTAACTGCGTGTAAAAGTAGCTATTGACTTTGTTTGAAACCAGCTAGCTTGTAGTAGTGGTCTGTGACACAAAAAATATCTTTCATTTGACCTCTTACTGTATGTAAATATAGCTACTGGCTATGTTTGAAACCAGCTAGCTTGTTTCAGTGGTTTCTGTAAAAAAAACAACTTCAATTTGATTTCTACCTGCGTGTAAAAGTAGCTTTTGACTTGGTTTGAAGCCAGCCAGCTTGTAGTAGTGGTCTGTGACACAAAATAACTTTAATTTGACTTCTTGCTGTATGTAAATACTGACTATGTTTGAAACCAGCTAGCTTGTAGTAGTGGTTTCTGACATAGAATGATTGTGATTTGACTTCTACTGCACGCAGACATAGGCTATCTATTGGTTTTATGCCAAACCAGCTTGCTTGCACCATTGGTTTCTGACCTTAAATAACCGTTAACTGACCTCAACTGCATCTATACATTTTGACTTTGTCTGAAACCAGCTTGCTTGTTTTGGTGTTTTCTGACATGAAATGGTCTTGTTTGTTTTTCCAGGTCATAAAGTAACATCAATATTGCTTTCAGTTTGTTTCATAACAGGATAAACAGTCCTAACAGGGGCTTTAGGTGACATTAAACTGAATCACTAAAAGTGTAATTACTTTAAAGCTGAAGAGGCTCAGTGGTATTTAAAGTGACCTGGACACACTAACAGACTTCACAGGACAAGTGATGGACAGTGACTGTTGCTGAACAGGTGTGCATACCTATGTAGAGCTGTTATATTGTTATACAGCGGGGCGTAGAGTGTGTGCGTGCGTGCCTTGGAGTGTGATTGTGCGCGTGAGAGAAAGGCGGGGGCTGTGAGGGGCTGGACGAGCTCGAGCACCCCCTCCCCTCTGATAGCGGCGTCGCGCGGCGCGCTCACGACAACCCACTCGTGCTGCCGCTGTACTGTAATCATATGATAGGGAGTCGATCCCCGCTGCAGAATACCGACACACCGGGCGGAGGAGCCGGGGCGGAGGAGACGAGCTAACGGTCGAGCTGATACCGGAGAAGTAGTGTTGGTGAAAGTGTCGCGTGAGGTGTGAAACAGAGCCACTGAAGAGGAACTTTTTAAAACTCTGGAGACAGTTGGAGAGAGGGGGGACCCGCTTCAAAGAGGAGAGGGCACACAAACGAAACGTCGACCGAAGGACAGACGGTTTATGCAGCGCTGAGATTTGACTTTATCAGCCGAAAAAGAGAGGCGGTGAGCGGGTCACAGCCGGTGGAATCCCCTCTGGGTCCTCGCATCGCTTCTCGGGGCGTGTCTTTTTTTTTGGTAAAAGATTCCCCTTTAGAAAAGTTTAAGCTATCTATAGTCACTTTTATTGTTGAAACATAAGCCATGGTCGGGGAGACAGAGGTGAAGGAGAGACCCAAGTCCAACCCGGACTATTTAATGCAGCTGATGAACGACAGGAAGGTGATGAGCTCCCTGCCTAACTTCAGCGGCATCTTCACGCATCTGGAGCGGCTGCTGGATGAAGGTAACCCGGCTTCTCTTTATCCTCTGGAGGCTTTAACCACTTGTCACACTACAGAGAAAATTACCTCATTTGTTTTTTATTACCAGGGACATTAAACTTGATGGTCTTGAAATTAACAGTCATTGACTCCCAGTATTGGAAAGTCATTAACTGCAGAAATTCCTGCCTGACTCCTAGGAAACGTCACTAATGTCTTTTACCCATCTCTGAAACATGCCTTATATTAATTTTAAACACATATATTATTGTCTTACCTCTCATTAAAATCCCCTGGAAGACTTCCATAATGTATTTACTCAAACAAACTTAAATAAGGCATGTAAATGCGTTCCCTACTTTATTCTAGTCACATTTTGATTTTGTTGGAAGCAGCAGATGAGCTCTCCCTGTCACACACACTTACATGGACACACACACTGGGGCAGTTGGTGATGGGAACAAACAGACAGTTGTTAGTCTTTCTCAGTGACCTAATGCGCAGGCTTATGTGAATGCTGCAGCCCATCCCTGAGCAGGAGCGACAGCATGTCACAGTGTAAAATACTTGATTACAGACATACTTTCTGTGTGATCAATCAGTGCACCTAACCATGTTAACAAAAACTCACAACAATGCAACAAGTGACTCATTTCATTTGGGGCCAGAATCACCAGAGACATGACGTATAAGATTTAATCATAAAATCAGAGTTACGGTGTGATATAATCACATTACTTGAGACACTTTTTGTCTCTATTAGACAGGAAAGCTGAGGAGAAGCAGGAAATATGGGGGGAGAGAGTAGGGGAAGACATACTCTAAACAGGGCCAGGATCAGGATTCAAACCTGCGCACTGTGCCTCTGGTCTGCCAGCTGAGCTGAACAGTCGCCCCAAGTTACAATACAGAGGTGGTAAAAGTACAACACTATTGCACTCAAGTAAAAGTACACTTTAGTTTAAAATTACTCGAGTAAAAGTAGAATTACTGGCTGATAAATCTACTCAAGTTAAAGAATCTGATTTAAAGTTTTCGAGGAGTTACACAGGAAAATATGATCTTTCCTTATCGGCAATAACAACCTGAGCATATGAATCTCCAACCAGATTGTTCCAGCAAAACCACACCTTTATGATAAAGTGAAATGCAACAGATGTTTAGGGATTTAATGTGGACTTATTCTCTCCCTATGGGCTACTAGCCGTTATGAACTCAGAGTCAAACTCCCACCAAGTTTCATGTCCTTGTCAGAGAGCAATAACCTCCTCAGTTCGACTGTTTTTTCCTCAGCACTTGACCCTTTTTAAAATCTAATGGAGTACAACACTTACCCCAAAATAAACTTGAGTAAAAGTAAAGTTACTGATTTCAAAATGTATGCAAAAGTACGCAGAAATGCTACTCAATTACAGTAATCTGAGTAAAAGTCATTAGTCATTTTCCACCCCTGGTACAATAGTAGAAGTGATATCAACACTTAGCTTCTGCTCATTATTCCCGTTACATGTTTCAAAGGAAAAATTTGTCAACAAATTCTTTATTTAAGTTTTCAGTTCAGTTATGTTTTGATCTCTGACTAATGAAATCAGTGATCAGACAAACTTATAGGCTTTATACAGAGTTGTAACAGCATAATTTTTACTTTTTTTTGCTGCCCCTTTCCCTCCTTAAAATTAGACTCATTCTTGTCTAATTGAAATAAACAGGAGCACTGAGGATAAAGCCAATGGAAAAGTGCCAAAAATTGCAGTTCCTTGTGTGGCCACTTGAGGCTGACTCCAAAAGCGAGTCAATCACCATTTAGCCCCATGCTGAAATGCCGAACTTTACCATGGAAATAGAGAACAAAAATGCTTATGGCAACTGCAGCTAGTTCAGCTCGTTATAACAAAATGAGGAGGATGCATTTTTATTTATAACTCTCTAATCACAAAGCCAGGTGGGAAAGCCATGAGTCAGACATGTTTTTTAAAGATTTGAGCCAGGGACAACAACATCTGTATGGGTGTAACCACAAGGCTGCTGGTGCACCAAGTCAGCTATTTTCTACAATCTCTGTCAGCTTCTTTAGTCTGATAAATAAATAACCCCAGTCAGGAACAACCACAGATGAATCCTCATTCTGATAACTTGCTTATTTGCAAGTGAATCAATTAGCCCCAGAATCAGGCTGTCCTAAACCGCATACTCAATACTGTTCTTACTAAGTGTCATGTGACAAATAATGTAGGTTTGTTGACAGGAAAAATGCTTTTAACTGCACTTGATTTTCCATTTTTTAAAGTATAATGTGGGAGCTCCCTTATTCTTTACCATCCCAGCTTCTTCAGACGAGCTCGTCAGCAAACAAGGTGCATACAAATAAAACTGGACCAGAAATACACGTTTGATGACGGCATGATATGGATAGGACATGCATTAGTGTGTTGCTTACACCATACCAGCTCTCTGGATGGTAGCCAGTATGCCAAACACACTGTTTGAGTATGTAGCAGGCTGTACATTAGTATGTAGTATGGACACAGGGACAATCCTACCCATCGTTTTTCCAAACATTTCATCCAAGTTTGATCACTTCTCATTGAAGAAAACCAATATGGCAGCTTCTGAAGGACCATGGATGACTTCACTGTGGCTACTTCCATTTTCTATATCATCTGTGGTTTTAAACAAACACAAACTGTCTCACCAGAACTAAACAAAACACCTTCTAGTAAATAAAAAGTTTCATTTCTACTTTAAATGGGCATTAATGGACATTTCCCGGTGTCCTTGCAGAGATAGATAATACATCCATTGAAAACTTGAGAGGTTCCTGCACCGTTTTCTACTTCCCATTTGATTTGATACCTATTCATGGGTAACTGGGTGATACCGAGTAACTTTATAATACTGGTATAGGTATAAAAGAAACAAAATATTAGCGAAAAAGCATTGATTACTGACTTTTTATCACTTATGTCAAATTTTAGACTCCCCTCCATACTTTATTGTCTCAAAATTCAGCAATACTAGGTCAGACTTGCTCCCAAATTAGGAATGTATACTGGTATTGATACTGGAAAAACTGTTGTTTTAGTCCAAAAAATGAATTCACAAGAATAATATTTATCATATTTTAATATTGCCATTAGATTTTCTATGGCAAAAGTTTTATTTTGGACTATTGTGTAAAAATCAAGAAGCAAACTTTCAACTTTTGGAAAAAAAAAAAAGTTGAATATAGAAACTGCAGTTCCTTAATTGTCCTCTTGAGGGTGGCTCCAAAAGCAAAACACTGCCAATACAGTCCATATTAAAATGATAATTTGACTTAAGAAGTGAAATATTTATGGGCTGACAGAAATTATATCTCAACATCCATCCATCCATTTTCTATACCGCTTATCCCGTTGGGGGTTGTGGGGGGCTGAAGCCTATCCCAGCTGTCATTGGGCAAGAGGCAGGGTACACCCTGGACTGGTTGCCAGTTAATCGCGGGGCTGACATACAGAGACAAACAATCAGGCATGCTCACACTCACACCTATGGCCAATTTGGAGACACCAGTTAAGCTAACTCGCGTGTCTTAGGTGGTGGGAGGAAACCGGAGTTTATATCTCAACAGTTATGGTCTTAATAGTTCATCTTTGAGTCATAGAAACAGGACAACGTTTTAATTACTCATCCATTTGAGTTAGGTAGAATAAGGGGTGTGGCTGATTTGACTGACAGGTGGGCATATTATAATTGTTTTTCAAGGGTTAGGCTTCATAGTAGCTAAATCAGAGCTTCCCAAAGTGTATGCCAGGGCCCTCTGGTAGGCCCCAGAGGTACTGCAGGTGGGCCATGACAGGCCATTTACAATAAATGAAAACCATAGAAATGGTTGAAAAAGAAAATTTACATTATCATGAAATACTTCATCACGTTATTAATTTAAGTCTCAGAAGTAACGAAACAGCCAGAGGTTTTAACTAATGCCACATTTTTATGACTTACTCTGTCTGATGTATACAGTTGGTGTCATGGTTTAGCTGGTGTTGGATTAACTGGTGACGTTCCTTTAACCATTCTACTCTGCCACTCACTTCCCAGTTTCAGGGATTTATCATTGTATATTGATGCTACTAGAACAGAGTTTGCTGGGCCTCAATCATATTTAAAGAGACAAAAATTACAGAAGAAAATCTGTATTTAAGTGACTTACAGATGTCTTATAAATTAATGGAAGTGACTTACTGATTTTGCTTTGTGACCCCATGAACACTTTCCGAGTAACGTTAATGTGTTCAAAGGCAAGCATTTATATGACACAAAAATATTTTAAATAAAGGGCAAATATTGGCATCTCAGGTTATGGTTGTACAAGGGTCCTTTCAGGGGCCCCTAGAGGATTTTCAGGTCTCTAATTGGACTGCAGGATACTGAACATTGGGAAAGGCTGAGCTAAATTATGTCAGGAGTCATGATTCATTTTACACGAATCAATTCCACATCTCTGTCTGTTTTAGATCAGTCAAAATTCTAGTTGGAACTGGTATTTCAAACATGGCCGCCAACATTTTTGAGCTTCAAAATTCCTCTTCAGACACTGTCACTGAGAATATATCCATATTTCATATCAGTGATTCATGATACAATGTCTATGCAAACAGATGTGATACTGCTTTATTAAGCTTTCTTCCTAACCCAAGCCTTTGCCTGGTTTTAGATTAGCCATAAAGCTAGCTGGAGCTAGCTTTTCCAATATGGCTACCACCACTGTTGAGCTTCATAATGCCTCCTAAGAAACCACAGTGTGATGTCACTAAGAATACGTCCGTATTTATTATCAACAGTAACACACCATGTTTACACGCAAAATAAGGTGATACTATGCTTTACTGAGCTTGTTACACACCTTTTTTTCCCAACAGTAGTCACTAGCTGCCAAGGCCTGTTGTTGTTTTTGCTACAGTTGATGCACATCAGGATCACTGAGGTCCTGACTTTGTGACAAGTCTCATGACGCAGCAAGGTTGTCCACATATGGGCCGACCTCTAGAGCCTGACAAATAGGTCAACTTAAAGTCTCTAGCCGTGTTAATGTTGAGGACTTGACAGCTGAACGCTCTCATCCCTCACACATGATAAAGTGACACCCACGGTTAGAATGAAAGGCATTGTACCGTGCCCATTTCCAGCCTGGCGGTGTCTTCTGCCTGAGGTATGTGGACAGCGACAGAGGACCAAAAAGTTTGTGAAGCTAATAGGAAAGCCTGCCAGTCACTTTTGGCCAGGTTGCATGTTCGTGGCATATTTAGAAACACTGTGGTCTCGTCTCGTCTATATATAAACCAATGACAGGTTGAAGTGTTAGGAAAAGGCTGCTACAGCTCCCCCTCTTTATCTTTCACTCGTTCAGCTCTCTTGTTCTTCTTTCACTTCTCGTTTTCCTCCAGTGAGTTGCTCCATGTCTCTGCTGAACGGTGACCAAAGCTTTGCTTGTCTGTGCAGATTTGTTTGTGCATGTATGTGCGTCTAATAGTCGCTTTTGGTGTGTAACAGGTCAGAATAGGTTATTAGAGGATCATCATTGTCACCGTAGCTGTAGCTGTAATTATAGTGTCCTACTGTAGTTATTACGGTCAGACTTATCACTCTGAGCGTAGGGAGACATGCCTGTCAGCCTGCTTAGGTCAGATGATATTTGTGCCTCAAGGCAGTTATTCTGCCGTGTCTGTCTGTCTGAGTGAGTTCAAGCAGGGAGGGGGGGGATCTGTGAGTGCATGTGCTGCGTATGTGTTTGTGTGGTGCTGCAGTCGGTTATTATTGTGCTAGCGTGTCATTACAACGGCATCAGAGGCTAGCATCGGTCATTGAGACAACAAGCAGACAGGCAGACAAAGTCTCATTTATGATGGTGTTTCTGCACTGAACCTGGGCAAAGTTTCACACTTGCAGTACTATTAAAAGCTGAAATTTCACAAAAAATAACAACAACTAGAGAGTTTATTACTTTTTGATACTATTGTAGAGCTTATATTGTGGGTTTTCCTGATGTTTTTACACCAAAAAAGAGGAAAGGGCACTGGCATTTTATGCAGTTTTTCAGATCAGATAAATGAATCCTGGATTGGTCTCAGACTATCGCGTGCTTCAGTCAACTTCTATTGCCAATTTATGTTTTTATAATTTTTCATGAATCAACAATTCATGTTTTTTTTTTTTTTAAATGATAGAAAATGTTAAATTGTTAAAGTAGTATTGAATGAGTTTTTCCCTTAAGATGACATATTCAAGTGACTTGTTTTGTGCCAAGAATAAAAACTCATAGGGAGTAAAGAAACTACTAAATATTGACATTAACAAGCAGGAATCAGAGACTTAAGATAACAAACAACAATTGGTTTTATTGTAATAGTTGACTACTTAGCTTTCAATTGCACAGCTCTATTATCAATGTCAATTTTACGCATAAATGACCACATAGTTAAAATCTGCTTCTTTCAAACTCTTTAAAGAGCTCCAGTGGCCTTTTTCTGAATTTCTTGGGTATTGAGCGGTAGGAATGTGAGGATTTTAAAATTATTTGCATCAGTGCGATACCTGTAAAGTCAAACGATAGCGATTTATGATACATGGGATCAACTGGCTAAACAATTAAATACCTGGCCCCTCGATATTCAGCACCAGAATTGCTCATTTGTTAACCCCGTTCTTAGTATTTTCGATCATTTCAATCCACCAAGCCCTGCCAAATGCTCTGTCTAAACTGTAATGTAGCTTCCCCTCACTAGTAGCCACTGTAGCTCCAGCTAACGGCTACTGCTATTCTGCCATAATGCTCTTCAACCAGACGTAAACAACGATGGATAGACAGAATTGATAGCATCTCATAGCACAGTTAAGAACTATTTTGATCCAGAAAACTGGGATAAATTAAACACAGGCTGTGAGGTTATATACAGATGTTATTGAAGCAGTGAGTGACACTGACATTTAGCACAGGAATGTGAACTCTGACCTTCAAGGATGATCGAATGACAGTGGTCCTGCAGCTGCGAACTGTAGCCACTCTCTACAAACAATCTTCACATCATGTCTTGGATAAATAGTGCTTGATTTGGACTGTTTCCTTAACTGTAGATTAGTCTAACTAAATGCAAGTATAATTCACATTTATCTTCATTGACCTAGGAACATCACTAATGTCAATACCTGCTTTGATACCACAGTAACAAAAATGGAATCCTAGGTACCCAATATTGGGGGATTTTACATTTTTAGCAGTGAAGAATTGCAGACAAACTTCCACTCTGTCTAAAACTTTTCTCTGTCTGTCCCAAATAAATTGGCAACAACACTGAAACATTAAGAGTGTCCTGTACCATTTCAGCTGTGCTCTTTCACTAAGCTCATTGCAGCTTTTTGTTAAAGTCAAGCAGCAGCCTCCACTGTAAGCCAATGTGGAAGTGCAAAAAAGCTGCAAATCCATGAGTGTCCACTAGAAGCCGGCTGCAGAAGTAACAAGAGTCACATACGAGTTAGTACTGCAAGATTTGGATATAATGTTCAATTACAATTATACTGGACAATTTTGCAAAGTGCAATTGCGATTACAATATAATACATACATGGTATCATGACTCTACTTGCTTGATAATAAAAGGAAAATGCATAAAAAATGATAATTCCTAAGTGTGTATTTCCCAGATCAAACATACAAATATTAAGTAGCATTAAAAATGAAAAACCTGAAGTTTTTTCAGTACTGCTTCTAAAATAACATAATATTATATAAAGGTTTTTTTTCTCCTTTTTTTGAACAAGGGTTCTTCTAAAAAGTGCAATAATGGCACTTTTGTAAACTTAAAGACCCTTACTGAAAGGCGTTTTGTAAATCTTTCAAATTAATACTAGCACCAAATAATTTGGGAAAATCATCTATTTGCAATTTTTCCCCCCAACGTTGCAATTGCGATATGATATGCAATTTTTTCTTAAGTTATGTTTTTTGCAACAAACACAAGCGATAAATCATTCTATTTTACAACCAACAAGATATTAGATAAAACTAGGGCTGAACAATTTAGACAAATATCTAATTGTGATATAATTAACTCGTATTGAAAATTGGATAAGAATTGTATTGAAGGGAGTCATCATTTTTATGTCATTCTCATATTTAGTAGGAAAAACGTACAAAAATGTAGTACTATTCTAAAAAACTACTTGGATGATTGCATGATAAGTAATCTCTGCAGCAAAAAAAGTTTTAAAATTGGTATTTTGACTCAAATTTCAGGTAAAAAATGCAATATTTTGCCTTCTGCGATTTGAAAATTGCACCAGGCCATATTGTGATTTAATCTAATTTTCCATTAATTGCCCAGCCCAAATAATACAAAACATAATTGCAGTCTTTTATGAGATTATCTTATTGCACAGTCTGACATTGCAATTGTGATTGTTAAAGGGCCCTTTTTTACAGCAGAAATGCACACGTTTAAAGCCGGTATTGAATAGTGATTCAGTTTTGCCAGGTTTGGTTTGAAGAAGGATATGAGTTACTGTATGCTGAACTTGGGGCACGACTGATGTGACTGTAAGCCAGCATGTCATAGCTGTCGGTCAAGAGGCTTAAAGCTCATCTCAGCTCCACATCTTTGTCAGTTACTAGGCTGATGTAAAGTTATTTTGAAACAGCATTTTCAATATGGTCTCTGCCACTGATTGGCTTTAAAAGATGGCTGCAGTAAGCAAACAGGTGATGTCACTCAGTCTTTGTCCAATTTTACTTGATATATACAAATAAAAGTCCTGAAAACTTTGACAGCCATATTGCATAGACCTTACAATTTATCATGTGTTTGAGAGAATATAGAGATTACTTAATGGGCGTTTTCATAGTGCATTTCCCTCACAGATTTGCCTTACATTCCACCTTGAAGCAGCCATATTGATACCCTAACGGTGAGATATTCAGTGCCCCCATAAGATTGCACCACACAGCAGGAACTCCATACATCCACACAGCATTGTGCTCCTGTACTGGCTCCGCTGATCCTGTTCTTGCTTCTGTTCCTAAATCTGAAGGCATCACAGTGAGGGGATCACTATCCCTCCATTAAGGCTTCTGTGACATTCATAGTGAAGGTGAAACATCACAGAGGCGTAAATATCATGCCTTGAAATGGCAGTGTGAATCAACCTAATATCTAAAGCAAGTGCTCTTTGCAAACTTTCTAAGAGTTTAGTTGTTGAATAACTGGCCTGCAGCTGAACTTTACAAACACAGGTGTTGAAAGTACGAGGCCACTGTGACCCCCAAACAACATGCATGCTTATTTTTGAAAGGATTGGGATGATGTGCGTACGTGCCAAGCACTGTAGGAGAAAGAGGCTGAAAAGAGAGAAATTATGTGTATTAGAGGAGCCCTGATTGCTAAGCATTCAGTGGTTAGATTCTACATTGTAGTGCAGAATGTTTGTGACCGCCTCCCTCTCTCTCTGCCTGTCTGTCTGATTGTCTAACTCTCCGCTGTCACATTCAGCGCCTCCTGAAATTCTGTGACAGTGAGTCATCATCCCTAAAAAACGGTCGCTCTAAAGGAACATGACACTTGTTGACCCTTGATGACACTGCTTGGTTAAACGGACTCTCTCTCTCTTTCTGTCTCCCAGAGATCGGCCGGGTACGCAAAGACATGTACAACGACACGGTGAACGGCGGCATGTTCAACGGGCGGGACATGGAAGAGCTTCCTGAAGCCATCGGGCCAGTGGCTCAGCTGCAGGAGAAGCTCTATGTGCCTGTCAAAGAGTACCCCGACGTGAGTGGCCAAGTCCATGAAATTTGACCTTTTCGAGGGGTTGACTGTTTACTTTTCACTGTTGTCACTCTATCTCCTCTTATGCTGCCCGAGAGTCATTAAGGCTTTTAATCACACTGATTTCTTTTGCTTTATATTTTCTCCAAAAGCTGATTTCATTCTGAGATCATCTCTGCTCACACCCAGTGATGTAACCCAGACTTTAAATAGATCAATAATGAACCCTGGACAGTGTACCTAATGAGTTAATTAATAATTTTGCGGTTTTTAATCCTAAAAGGCAGATTTAACCTCCCTCATTAGTACTGGATTTTAGACGCAGGTTTAATATATAAATATTTATAAAAGCTTAAAGTCTTTACCCCAAATATAAAAGACAAATGCACTTCAGTGAAAAGACTTAACCATCCAGTACATCTCTGCTCCCGCCAAGTACAGTTAAGCACTTCAATATGAGTTGCGTTGATCCAGATTGAGAGGCTCACATGATTTTTCGCCGTGCATCAGCTCGCCAATCAGCGGATACAATGACAGGCTGTCCTCACTCACATGACAGAGGACTAACAGGGCACACAAGCAGACGGGCGAGCGCTGGAAAACGGTTGAGATCAAGGTTAAATTTAGAGAGCAGTTCCTCTATCTCGGCTTGTCCGTGTGTTTGTGAGAGGCCAGAGAGAGAGTGTCGCAACTCTTACTGAAGTGGACATTAGGTTAAAAGTAGGAAGAAGGCCGGACAGCAGAAAGACAGAGTTGTAGTGGAAGAAACACACAAACACAGACACACAGGCGGAGGGGCAGCTGTCTAGTTAATCACTCAGTCTTAGTGACAGATAAGGTTAAGAGAACGGCGCTGTCCTGCCATGCCACCAGCACCACCAGCACCCCTATAATGTGCTATTTTTATCCCTGTTAGTGACACAGACACATCACACATGCACAAACCACAAACCACAAAAATACACTTGCACACACATTGTAATAAGATTTTGTGAGTCTGTGCTGTCAAAATACCTCTGCTTTTCTTTAAGAACCTTTGCTTTTTGCTCTTTATTGTAGTTTAACTTTGTAGGGAGGATCCTGGGCCCACGTGGGCTGACGGCCAAACAACTGGAGGCAGAGACCGGCTGCAAGATTATGGTGCGAGGAAAGGGCTCTATGAGAGACAAGAAGAAGGTAAACACTCATAAACACATAAAAAACACAATAAATGTAATCACTTTTATTTCCTATGTAAGTCCTTTTCATTTGTTTAGCTCTGTTTTAGAAGAAGATGATGTTTTTGAATGCTTGGTAAGATTTTTTTAAATGAATTGTTGGGAAATTTGTGAAATACACTTTCTTACTTTAATGCAATCTCATATGTGGATGCTTAATATGAATCTGGCACCAGGAGACATTTAGCCCAGCTTAGCATAAAGACGCAAAGCAGGGGGAAACAGATAGTCCTAGATCTTAGTTGGAATTGCAAAGTCCTCAAAGTGGACTAGCCAGATTTTGGAGTTCACTTTAACCAGCCAAGAAAATAGCACCCCATATAACCTCTGTTAAACTGCAACAGGACATTTCTAGGCTGCTTTTCTTTGTAGGAAATAAAACAAAAAGAGGTGTTAATTTGTGGGGCCTTGTGGGTAATGGCCTGGGCCCTCTTGAAAACTGAATCCTTAACGGTGATTAGCTTTGCCTTATCAGAGGCGATACTTTTGTGTAGGTCAACTATCTTGGCTGGGTAGAAGCTATCGCTGCATTTAACGCCCTTGTGTTGCTTTTATTTCCTAACATTAAGGCCTGCAAGGACAAGCATCCTAAACATTTTTTTTTTAAAGTATTGTTTATGAATGCTTTTTTCAAACCTTTTTGAGTTGAATATTTTAATCAGATTTAGTCTCAAAGCGAACAAATGTTTAAACATTGCCAGGATCTTAACCTTCATAAATGCCTGTTTGATTACATAATTTCACAGTTTTTTTATTTATTATTTTTTAAAAATCTTTTCTTTCTTTTACCTTAATGAAGAAACAATGGCAGCATGTAATCAAACAGGTATTTGACTGGTTAAAGTCCTTAAAATATTTAAGTATGTATTAATTTTGATCAGGACTGACATTTATTTAAAGATCTAGCCCAAAAAATTGGTGAAAAAGTTATACGTGATCATTTTTAATGGCTTTAATGTTTTGTATGTAAGTTTGTGTATCATGCATTGTAGATGTATTAAAAAAATTGAAATCACAAATTTCAGAATTTATCAAGAACACCCGTCTTACCAAAACATGCCATTTGCTGTAACACAGCCTGAAATGAATGCAAAATAAAAATTAAAAATTGACAAATTTAGTCAAAATTGTCCATAATGATACCAAAGGTTTAAAGGTACTTCATATTCTTTTGTTGGTACTTTAGTTGTAGACTTTGCACATCTTTTTGTCAGAAAGACAGGAGAGAAGTGAATCCATTGTAAATTGCAAACTCCTGTACATCATCTAACTTTTGCTTGTGAGACTAGAGATTAGTCTCCTTTTTAAGTCCTTTAAAGTAATTTTTTTTTTGTTGTTTTTTTTTATATGTAGCAACTTTTTGTGTTGCAACTTAATGGTAAAAAATGTGTCTGGGAGCACTGAAGTCAGTGTTGATTTTGTCAACTAAAACTATGACTAAAAATGTTAGTAGACAGAAAGACTAGACTAGGACTAGCCAAAAATAGATCTTTGATGACTAAAACTGACAAAAAGTAAGTTTAGTTTTTGTCAAGATGACTAAATCCTGTCTAAAATGTAATTTAGTTTTCGTTAGACATTCAAAATCCATGATATTTCTCCACTGTGGATAATTCTGTCAAAATACAATGCATCTGTATCTATTCTGCCTCTCAGCTGTAGAAAGCAGGGACCCCAGGTTTAGCAGAGTGCTTAGAACACACTACCATTATTTGGTACCAGATTTAGGCAAGAGAATAAATAAGTCCTCTAAAAGTAAAGACTTAAATGTAAGGATGACTACAGCTATACTAAAATGTTTTTGAGTCTTCGTCAACTAAACTATAAAGGGTTGAAATGACTAAAATGTGACTAGAACTAAAATGCATTTAATATTAAGACTAAGACTAAAATTAAAAATAGCTGTCAATATTAACACTGGCTGAAGTTGGCTGCCCACATCCAACTCTGACCCTCAGGCTTTTTTCCCATCCCACATTACTGGTTTCCTACTCTATCCTTGTTAAAAAAAGGCAGAAAATGGTGCCAGTTCAGCTCAGAAGCCACCATGTACAGAGGCTTCAGTCCTAATTTCACTGATCACAGGATCAAATCCTGAACCTGGGGCATATTTGGTGCACGTCTTTCCAGCTCTCTCCTTTTATTTCCTGTCTATCATCAGCTGTCCTATCTTACCAAGGCAAAAAGCCTACAAAATAATCTTTGGAAACAGATAAAGGCATAGAACCTCAAAAAATTAAAAAAGAAAACTATACAGAGGATGTAACATTTGTAAATACTTAAAATATTAGTAGTTAAAGCAGATATGAGGTGGAGACATAGAGGGTAGTGTATGCTTTTTATTCTTGTGTGTAATCGTGCAGACTTCATGCCTGAGGTGCATAAGTTGGTGCTCCAGTCGGGCATCTGGTAACATGGAGGAAGGAGAGTTTGTAGCCTGTGCCACAAAGTCTAGACACGCCCCTGTTGTTAATCAGTGCCTGTATGTAATATGGACTGTGTATCTGGCTCCTTTTGCTATCTAAAGTAAAGGCAGAAGGACCTCATCAGTGCCAACATATTGTGCTGGTGACACAATTTGGGCCAGGACGTGCAGAGATTGTACTTGGCTGGTGGAACCACAAGACTACCGCCACACTGGACTGACGCACACATTTAACTCGCTAATGAAATGTTTAAAACATTACAGAACAGATCCTTAAATCAGAAGCAGACATGTGTCAGTGAACTTTCCACAGACATGGAAAGTTCAATGACCAGCTTGTTAGCTTCCGTTACATTTTCTCTCACCTTTCCTCCTCTTCTCTGCTAATCTGACTGAGAGTGCTGGGAGGAGCGGCATTTGTCAACAGAGCTGTTAATTATGACATTACAGCAGCTCTTTTTTGCACCAAATCAAACTCATAGCAAAATAAAGACTTGGACATAAATCGATATGATAGCAAAAAACAACCACAACAGAATCTAAGTTTGATAAAAACGTATGTGATGTGTACTTAAACCATATAGTTTGCATGTGTCCCATCTGTTAACATGGAGGAAGCATTTGTACTGGTTTATACTGCAGCTAGTTTGCAGAAATTATATTTATATGTGGTCTAATTTCTTAACATTGCAAGCTTTAGACGTGCTGTTAGTCACATTTTGCCACATTCAGACATTGTCAAGCTAGCAGTTTACCCCTTTGTCCAGTCTTTATGCTAAGTTAAGCTAACAAGCTGTAGCCTCATTCACTTAAAGCATAAAAAAGAGAGTTATTAGTCTTCATACTGTCCACAAAAAGACGTGAAGCATTACATAAAATGTATGTGCAGCCTTTAAAGATCTCTGTTTGCTTCACCAAACATCCAGCCAATGATTTTTATTAATTTCAGCAGAGTTAAAACTAAAAACTTGCAGAAACTTTGGTTGAGACATGTTATTTTGAATACTGTTTGCTTTTTACTATAATTCTCTCAATATGCCTCAAATTGCTCTCATTTTGACACACATTAAAACTCAACAATAACAACACAAATAAATGAGGTCAAGGTGTTCATGGTTTTCAGAGCCTTATTATTAAATGGATGAAACAGTTTGATATATTTTGTTTCCATTTGACTGAGAAATTATTGGAGCTTGAGTGATCCGAACACTTGGAACTGAACCAGTGCACCAGTATCTATCTCGGTATCCATCTCTATGTCCGTCTATCTGTGTTGAAAACAAGTTTTTGGTGCAGTTTTTCTCTCCTGGTGTTTGCTCCATCTGTTCTCCCTTCCTCTCCCCTGGTGTTTGCTGTTGGATGGAGTCGGCTCAAGCTTTCCAAACGGCAGGTGGAGACAGTCCAGCATTCCAGCCCACCCTCTCTCTCTCTCTCCAGAACATTCCCTACCCCGCACACCCCTCAGAGAAAGAGAGAGAGACACACACAGAGAGTCAGAGAGGAAGGAAAACAGAGACACAGTGGGAGGCAACAGGGGGAGACGAGAGAAAGATGTTGACTTTTGGTGTTTTTCAAAATGATACATCTCACTTGACAAAACATTCCCAGAGGATACAATCTCCTTGCACACGAGACTTCAACATTTCAGCTTTAACCAGGGCTTTCAACTCACTTTGATTTTCATTACAGCTCATTCAGTGAGGTTTGTTTGATTAACTGACTGTTTGGGATATAAAACATTTTTTACAATCATGCTAGTTGCTCTGTACAGATGGTGTATCATTCAGAAATAAAACTACTTTCTTACTGTGCAAAAACAAAGCTAATAAATTACTCCTACTCTTTAAAATAGGAAATGTGGACTGTATGAAGCATGGATATAGCTTCCATGATGTCACCCGCTGGTTTCTAAAGATGAATTTTGAAGCTACAAACAGGCAAAGTGATGAAACTGAGAGGGACCTTGAGCTTCCTTGCAAACAAATACAACACAAACATCTGTCAGCCAGATCTATGCATAACTACAAGCCTCAATATCATCAATAAAAGTGAGTTGAAAAATGTTATCATTAAAAAGTACCAGAGTAGACAGATTTTGTTAACCTAAAACTTGGCTGGTACATTTACAGCTGCATTAAGTCAGTAATTACAGCTGATAAAGGCTCATATTTATAGTCATATAGGTTGGTATTCACTGCCAATATTAGCTGGTATTTACACCTGATGTAGGCCAATATTTACATCTGATATAAGCCAGAAATTACAGCTGTTAAGGGCTCATAGTTACGATCATATTTGCCAGTATTTATAGCTGATATTGGCTAGTATTTACAGTTGATGTAGACCAATATTTACAGCAGATTTAGGTCAGTAACTACAGCTGATCAAGGCCCATATTATCAGTCATATAGGCCGGTATACACGGCCAGTATTGGCTGGTATTAACACTTGATATTGGCCAATATTTTCAGGTGATATGGCAGTATATATATATAGCTTAAAAAGACAGATATTTACAGTTGATATGGGCCTGTAGTGATAGCCAATATTTGCCAATATTTACATTTGATATAAGCCAAGAATCACAGCTGATGAAAGCTCATATTTATAGTCATATAGGCCAGTATTTACAGCCAATATTGGCTGGTATGTATAGTCGATATAGGCCAATATTTACAGCTGATTTAAGTCAGTAATAACAGCTGATAAAGGCTCATATTAACAGTCATATAGGCTGTATTCAAGGCCAATATTGGCTTGTATTTGCAGCTGATATCAGCAAATATTTACATCTGATATGTCAGTATTTACCGCTGATAATGGCCAATATTTACAGCCAATAAAGCCTAATATTTACAGTTGATATTATCCAGCATTTAAGATCTTTATAGCAGCACAGTCCAATATATGTTTCTTATATGGGCTAAGATTGACAGCTGATATAGGCCCACATCGGCTGATATAGGTTGGGATTTACAGCTGATATATTATTTGTCAATATAGGCAGAAATTTTCATACATGCTGATATCAGTATCTTGCCGATGTCATGCATCCCTTGTTAAACTGAAACTGTTTTTGCTGTAAATGCAAATCAGTTCCAAATATCAGATATCTGTCTTATTAACTGACTTATAATCCATTTTAAAATCTTCCCTGAGAAACCAGTAACAGTTGACCCCTAGTTTAAAGTCCAATAATCTTGAAGTATCTTAGTCCTAAAGCATTTCATACTGTGTCATAAATCACTTCACCCACTTTCAACTGGAATATGTGAAGACGATTTTGAGAAAAGCATGACAAAAATGCCTCCTCGATGAACTCAACACTGCTTTTTTGAAGCACTGAAACAGCACAGAGTATTACAATACTCTAAAAGATGAGAAAACCAGACTTATGTGTATGTTTTCCAAATCGGACTTTGTGCACCTGTTTTGTTGAATTGACAACAGGGAAGAGGAGCAACAAGTTAAGGAACAGTGTGAGTGTTTTGTACTTTTACTGGATATTGACTTTTGTCATGATTCATCCATTCATGCTACTTTTCTTATAAACATCTTTTTTTTTTTGATAAAGTGAGAGAGATGAGATAAGAACCAATGGGAAAAAATGTCTGATTCATGCAAAAGTTACTGGAAGAATCTGCTTGCTTTCAGTAAAACGCTACACCACATATGTGTAACAACTGAGGAGCAACATGGGTTAGCTAACACTTACGAAGCAGCATTGAACGACCTTGAGCTTTGTGAGTGTTTGTGTGTTCAGCTTGAGACCAGTCCAACAAACCCAGAGCCAAACAAGAAGACATCCTGTTCCCTCTCTGCAGTGATGGCCCGAGCATGTGTGCTGCATTCAAACGGACCCTTTAAAATGTGTTTTGTGTTTCAGGAGGAGATGAACCGAGGGAAGCCCAACTGGGAGCACCTCAGCGAGGATCTCCACGTCCTGATCACGGTGGAGGACACACACAACCGCGCCAAGATCAAGCTCCAGCGGGCCATCAACGAGGTCAAGAAACTTCTCGTGCCCGCTGTGAGTACGAGTCCGAACCTGTCAGAAATAACGGAGTGGGCTTGATGGAAAGCTGTGTGACTGGATGAGGGTTCACTGTGTTGGTATGCATGGAAGGGGGAAGGGGATTGTCAGTCCAAAAAGTGTGTGTTTGTGTCTTTTTTGTGTTTTTGTGTGTGTGAGAGAGTATGTGTAAGGGGTTAGGGTAATTAGGGAACACGCATAAAGGGGTTTCCATGGTAACCCCGGGTTGTTTGAAAGGCTGCGGGAATGAATGGAGAGTCTGTTCACTTGTTCTCCCCACTCCATCACTCCTTTCACTCGTTCACAACTCACTTCATTCCCAAACTACTGGCTACAGTATTCCTTTTTCTCTCCTCTTTTTTTGTTGTCCGCACAAGAGGACATTTTGATTGCACTCCTCAACATTTCTCACATTCTCCGGCCCACCTACGTCCCCCCCTACGGACACACATGCACGCATAACCATACACCACCAAACAGAAACACGAGCACATTGCACAAACACGGGCTTACACATTCTTTAAATTGTCCTGTTTGACACGCAATCACAAAAGCACATATTTTAAAAATCACAATCCTCCTTCTTTCTTCTTCTTTGGCATTATTCACAACAATAGAAACAGGCTGAAAAGACCAGCAGGGGGATTTCTATTGCAGCAATCAGCCGCTACTTCCGCTCCAATCACAGCACGGTATCAGCCAACTCCAAAAGTAAAAAGATGTGAGAACAACTGAAGGCAATCAGGAGCTGAACACCTGTTAATCTGTGTTTGTGGATGTATGTGTGAGCGAGGAGGGTGATGTTAATGATAGGTGTTGGTTTAACCCGGTCGACCTTGCTGTCGGACTGTAAATCAGTCAGGCTTTTCACCACGCTGTAACTGGAGCTAAGAAGCTAGCATGTTTGACACTGAATATATCCTCTGTGTGGTGTGTTCAAGGTCTGATGATGGAGTCCATTTCAGACAATGCAAACAACGACAAAAACAGACTTTATCTTCAAAAAGTGATCAGAACCATGATTTGTATCTGTAAAGTGTAGCATCTGCCAACAAAGGCTGCACTTTACTTTGATCATTTTTGACCCTACATGCATTTGATGATACAATCTCTGTCATAATGATTATAATGACAGTAATGATGATAACTTTATTTGTAAAGCACCTTTTAAAACAGAGGTTTACAAAGTGCTTTGACAGTAAGCAGAGGCACAAATTAAACAAAGCATTATAGCACAACACAGGCATAAAAACCAATCCAATCCACTTTATTTATATAGCACATTTTATAAACTGAACGTTTCCAAAGTGCTGCAGAAAACATCATTAAAAAACAAAACAATTGGTATACCAGAGCTCAAGATAAAACCAATAAAACACAACAATTGTTCTACCCGTGCTCAAGATAAACCCAATAATCAGACACAACAAGAGAGACGAAAACAACACCCAAAGAGCCCTGAAAAATGCAGTAATATTTTAACCCAAACATCATAACAATCAAAGAGACAAATTATGAGAACCCAAGAACATTTCATTTGAAGCTAAGGAAAAAAAATTTAAAAACTCAAAATAACCTAGACGAATTAAGGCAACACAGGAACCCAACTACAGAAGACTTAAGGACTAGAGAGATGCAGGAGCATTTAAGATATTGAAGGATAGAATAAAGTTTTAAACAATAAATAAAAAAAATAAAAAAAAGGGGTAGAGATTATAAAATCAGAATACAAAAATTAGGAGTGATCAATTGTATAAAAAAAAAAACCCCAAAAGTTTGAAAAAAACTATGTCTGATTTGCAAGACTGGTGTTTAGGAGAGGAGAAAATGGTCAAAAGTTGTAGGAAAACTCATGAAACCTGTCTAAATTTAAAGAATATTAAACATAATAAAGATCTGGACAATATGCAGAAGTTTGTCTGCAATTGTCATTCACTAAAAAGAAGAAATTATGTTGTCGCTTTGGTAATGATATTGTCTGATTTGCTAGTATTTTATCAAAGTTTAAATCCTTGAATCATTACAAGCCTACTTCAATTTGAGCAAACATTATATAGAGTGCTGGTGTAGCTCAGCTGTCAGAGCACGCCCCCCATGATCAGAGGATACAGCAGTGTTTTTCAAAGTGGGAGTCTAGACCCCCTGGGGAGTCGCCTTGATGCACAGAGAGGAGGGGGGGGTGTCACAGAAACGTAGGAAAAGGGAACCAAATGGAACAAAGCTAAAAATATCAATTGCATTATCTGTGAAAGAGATTTTAAGATTCACAGATTTACTTCTATGTTTGTCCATACCAAATGTCAATTTATAAAAAAAATATTTTATTGCCTTTATTATGATAGGACAGCTGACAAGAGACAGGAAACATGGGGAGAGAGAGTGGGGGGAAACATGCACCAAACAGCATGGAGACTGGGAATTAAACCTACAACCAGTGCACTGAAGACTACAGCCTGTGTATATGGACTCCTGTTCTACCCATGAGCTAAACCGACACCTTTACAGTATGATTTTATCGAAGAATTCATGGCATTGCATTGGATATTGCAGGTATTCAATATGCTGATATTTAAATGTAGGTTGGACCTAATACTTCAGGCCTTAAAGCAACCAATTTAAAGTTGTAGGATGAGTAGATCAGCTGACTTTGGTCTGTTGGTCTAGCCTAAAACTCCACTAACTTCTTTACTCGTACAGGCAATACTTACAGCTGGAACAGGCGGATTTTACAGCTAAAATATCAGTTGTAAATGTTAAATTTACCTCAGGCAAAATTTTCTGCTTCAAACAACTTTTTGTTGGCATTTATAGTCCGTAAAAGAAGATTTCCAGTTCCCATGTACGATATATTTGTTTGTAATGCCCACAAACCAGCTGTTGAAGATTTGACAGTCTGAAACACAGACAACAGTATCAGCTGGTCTGATTCGGCTAAGTTCATACAGCTAGAACTGTATTTACAATCTTTTACGATGGTCTCTTTTCTTTGGTCTTTACTAGACCGAAGACTACAACTTCACAAAAAAGGGTGCTGAATTAATGAAATGTAAAACAAGACTGATAATGGCAATAAAATTAGGAAATATTATAACAAATTGTAGGTTTAATTTGTGACATTTGCCACCATTATGTAAGAAAAATACAAACATTTTGTGAGAAGGGTATTCCTGCCAGAGGGGGGTCCTTGGCATGGTCAAATTTGGGAAACTCTGGACTAAAGCCCTGAACACACTCTCCTAACTCTCACCAGTGAAACTATTTGGTGCGTTTCACTCTCTACTCTCTCTTCTTTATAAAGCCCACAAAATAGTTTTTAATAAAAGAAAGGAAAGAGCATTTTATACATTTACAAGACAAGATCAGCAAAGAGGGTGCCAAAGTTGACACAAATTGAAAGTTCTGCAGTGGAGCGTAAATCAAATCATGTTTTATTTCTGCATACTGTAACCTTTGCTGACTAAATAAGCTGATTGTGTTTCTCTCTTTGTGTTTGTGGCGTAGGCTGAGGGGGAGGACAACCTGAAGAAAATGCAGCTGATGGAGCTGGCCATTCTCAATGGGACCTACAGAGACGCCAATGTCAAGACGCGTAAGGCTGACATCATAATGCATGTGGAGGAGGGTTGGTGGGTGACAGAGGAGGGGTCTGGGTACAGGACTCCACTGTATATATGAACAATGCCTCTGTTTCTGCTGTTAAATGGTCTGTTTGTCTTCTTCTTCTTCCCTGTCTATTGTACTTGTGTGCCCGCGGATGTGTGGGTGTGCGCATACTTGCATTATCGTATGTTCGTGTGCTGCGCAGCCACCGCCGCCTTCCCTCTAGCGACCCCTCAGGCCCCTCGGATCATCACAGGCCCGACGCCCGTCCTGCCTCCCACCCTGCGTAACCCCGCCCCAGTCACCACGCCGACCATCATGCCACTGATTCGTCAGATTCAGAGCTCGGCCCTTGTGCCGGGAGGAAACCCGCACCCGGCGCTTGTGCAGCAAGGGCCCGAGTCTGGGATCATCTACACACCCTACGAGTACCCCTACACACTCACGCCCTCCATATTGGAATATCCGATTGACTCAACTGGAGTATTAGGTATTTACAAATCAAAAGTTCATCACTTACATACCTGGTCAATGGATGTATTATGAGAACTGGATACTGACTCCAGTAGATGCCTCTACACAAATTAATCTCTAACTTTTGATTCCCTCATAAAAAGCTCAGAATCTCAATTTGAATGTTGAATTTTCTGTTTAATAACAAAGCAGTGACTTAATAAAACAACCAAACCAGAAGATTTTATTTAATTTGAATGTCAAAAACAACAAAAACGAGTCACAGAATCTCTGCTCAAGTGTAGGATTTAATTTGAACCTTTAAGCCAGTGATCATCAACTGCTGGCCCAGGGTCCACATTAGGCCCCCCCAGATCTTCCTATTCAGCCCCCAGGACATTATCAAATTCAAAGGAAAAAATATACTGTGGAATACTGTTTTTTAAAACTCAATACAGCCATTAAAATGACACCAAAAACAACTGAGATTGAAACAGTTTAATCAGGAATGTTTTAATGTTTCATCCAATCCACCTGTCAGCCATTATGAGCAAATGTAATGCATGTTAAACACGTATTTATCAGTCCATTCTGGATGAAAAATGATATTTTCTGTAGTATCTTTTGGCTTCAGGTGTTTTTACGCAGCATATTAGCATAAAACCAAACAATAACATAACAGCCATAGAAATATTCAGCTAAAATATCTCAATCGCCCCCTTGTGGCTGGCTGCACTATAGGGACTGATCTCACTGTTAGAGCTTAGAAATTACATAAATTTGAAAGAAAATAAAAATATTTAAACAAAAATATATAAATTAGACCAGGAAAAGCTGGCACTTGACCACTGCTTTAGATGATATCTATCCATCTTTATTTCCCTTACACTTCACATGAAGAAGAACGACATCAGGGTGACAGAAGCATCTCTAGAGTCTAAGGAAGAACACGTCTCAAACATTCATCAAGCATTTATTTTCAACTTCTTCTAAACTTGCAGCCAACAGAATTGTAAATAAAGGTGCATTAGGACAAGAAGCAAAACACAACTCTTGAAAATTCAACCATTTATGCCATCTTTCAAAGAGGGCATAACAGGAAAAAACTACTTTTTTCAGTATTTTTTCACATATATTTAGGTATCTGGAGTATCTACCAACCCACAAAAGTAAAACAGGCCAACTCGGTCCTTTGTCCATGGTCCGCCAATGTTTAAAAACATGAAACCTGATGATTTTGGTGCTCCTTGTGATGTCTCCGTGAGTCATTATAATATAAGCTCCCCCTCACCTGCACCTCCATCCACAGCCATGGAAGCTTACAGCTGTACTTGTGTCAGCACAGCCCATGGAAAAGAGGGGCGTGGCAAGAGGAAGCTCATTTCCAATTAAAGAGACATACACCAAAGCCAGTTGTCCTGAGACAGGCTGTTTGGAGCTGGTTTATACAGGGTCAAAAACCTCCTCTGGTGCTTGGTCCATGTTATCATTTGACAAAAACATGTCACAGATGATCACTTAGACCACAGGGGATTGTGTTAAAGGTGGGAAAGTGGTAGAACATTTTGCCTTTAACCTCCTGAGACCTGAGCCTTTGATTGGAACACTTTTTTAGTTTCTCCCACTTATTTTGGATCAGTAGGACCTGACAAGTCAAAAAGCTCAGCCTAGTCTTTGAACGGCAATTAGTTTTGACCGTAAAGGATGTCCATAAATCTCCTGATGATCCTGTGTCTGCAGAAAATACAAAACTGGATCAGTTCTACAGCATCTGATTTGGCAGTGTGTTGGCCAGCCAGTCAGATGTGAGGAGGTCTTCAGTCAGTCAGAAATGGAGTCAGTCACTGACAGAGGAATGGGGGAGTTACTTTGATGATGGACCACAAGGACATGTTAAGGCCAAGCATGAACAACTTCAACGCTAAAAGTTCTTAATTTTTTGGAAAATTTCCTTTCCTAAATACACAAAAAAATCTCCAAGATTTGGAAGAAATGGCCTGAAATTTCTGTGAAAATTCTTAAACATGTAAGTATCCCAT
Source organism: Cheilinus undulatus (assembly GCF_018320785.1). Lineage (NCBI taxonomy): Eukaryota > Metazoa > Chordata > Actinopteri > Labriformes > Labridae > Cheilinus > Cheilinus undulatus. Next base: position 29,423,797 of record NC_054884.1, on the reverse strand, counting down.
AAAAGTAGCCCATAATTTTTTTAAAATATTCCATAAAAATTTCCCGAAAAATTCCATGTTGAATTTTAAAATTTGAGGTAAATTCCCCAAATGTCAAAGAAAATTAACCTGCAAATTCCCTGAAATTTCCATGAAAATTCTTGAAAATTTCACAGGACCCTCCCCCCAAGTTCCCATTCAAATTTACAAAAAATATTTCCAAATCTCATGAATAAAAAACTCAGCAAATTTCCCCCAAAACTTCCAAGAAAATTTAAAAATATACAAACATGTCCTCAAAATTTCCATGAATGTTCTTAAAAAATCCAAGCAAATACCCAAAAATGTCCATGAAAATTCCTGAAAATGCCTTAGCAAATTTCCCTAATATTTCAAGCAAAGTACGCAAACTATATATCTTATATCTTAAAAAGTCTAAAAGTAAAAACTATGATGTCGTAGGAAGGTAATGTCCTCATATGTACATGCAGGGTCTAAGGGGTTATATCTCCCAACTACAGACCTTAGCTTATAGCTAGTCAGCCACCCACAAACCAACGGCATGTGTAAATATCTCTTTGTCTGTGTGCTGTTTTATGTTGACACAAGCCTCTGGCTGAACTCAGAAATCCCCCAAAACTCCTAATCTTTATTTCCCTACCTGCCCACTCATCTGTATTTTTATAAAGCTCATTCATAAAGCACCAACAAATAGAGCAAGCACTCAGGTTGAAAGGTTTTGAGGTGAAAGGCACTTTTGCATCATAATGCATCACTGCATGTGAATGAGTTTGTGTCTTTGACTTGCACGCTCTCTAAAATGTGCCTCTCTTTCTGTCTTAGCTAACACTACGCGCTGATTTAACTGAGTGGCATAGTTTACAAACTGAACCCAACAAATACAGCTGAACTTTACTGCAAAAATTCAACCATTACTCATTATAAGCTTGTTTAAGGGACACAATGACTACTGTCTAAGGTGGTCAACATTTTTGATATGAATACAGTCTCTGTTATTTTGATAGATAATAGTATAAAAATTTGAGACATTGTCAAGGTAATTGTGTGATTTAAATGACCAAATATTTGGTGCATACAGGCAGAGGTGGAAAAGTACACAGCTGTTATCCTCAAGTAAACATTAAAATTTGATCTTTCCTCATTGGAAAGAATAACAAGAGTAGATCTCCAGGTTGTTCAGGTAAAGTTAAAATTTAACAGTGTTAATTAAGCTCATATAGAGTTAACTGAAATTTTTAAAAAAGGTTTTATTGGTCAACTCTACATATAGTTAAACTACACTTTTGAAAGTGTTCAATATTTTCTCTGTGACAGAGCTGCTGTAACTTTTGAACACCTGTGGCAAGGTGAGTCTCCTCTGGCAAGAACAAAGCAGAGAATCAACCTCACAGTAAGGTAATGCATACTGATGCAATCTGCATCTTTTAGGAGAACCTAAAGTCACAGGTGCTCTAACACAGTGGATAACTTCACTCATGGTGTAAATTTGTTTCACACCGAAAACAACAACAATCCTCCAGAAACATGAGCAAAGCAGGGCTCACTGTACAACCGACAACATCCAAACTTAACTAAACAAATACAAACACTGTTCAAGTCATGATAGAGAATTACGCCCACACATCCCCCTAGATATTGTAAAAGTATTGCTCTAAAAACGTACTAAAAAAAAAGTACAAGTACCCAAAAAAAAACCCAACTGGATTACAGTACTGTGAGTCAATGCACTTAGTTACTTTCCACCCCTTGCATATAGGACCTTGGTATCAAAGTAGGTATCTCACTCCAATTTTAATAAAATAGTAGATATTCAAGTTAAAAAATCTGATACCATAACAACCGTACTACACTCTATTCACTTTTCTTTCTGATTAATCTCACCTCGAGTCATTACTCATTTATACTATATTTACCTACAACAGCAGTGTGGGGTATCTGACAATGACAAGAAGCACACACAGTTACTTTACACCTTTTTCTGATTATTATTTTCATTTTCGTGAGAGCACAGTGAGACCTCAGAGCTGTTAAAAGGAGGAAAAGTATCACCATTTCTCAGAGTTGCTTCTCTACACAAGTACTCAGACACAGTGGATACAAAAATAGACTCTGGTGGGGATGCTTAAAAAGTGATTTACTTTATTCAGGTCAAAGTCAGTGCAAAATAAGGCAAAATACACATAATACAAACACTCGAGCAGGAGACAAAAGACTGGGTCAAAGGGCAGGCAAGAAGTCATACATGAGGGTCAGGACATGAGGGAATGCAAGAACGAGTACCAGAAGGAAAGACTAGGAACTGGCACAGGTGTGAGTAATCAGGGTCAGGGCTTATACAAAAGGTGGAAAACACAAGTAGCAGGAACTGGATATAGAGGCCAGGGTGAATGACTTCAAAATAAAACAGGAAGTAGACATGAAAAACTGCAAGACCTGCAGAATCATGACCTAAATATCTTAAAGGGTTGCACCCCTCTACTTTAAAGCTCCTCTGGGTATTTTTTTATCTACTTATGAAACACATTGAAAGGAACTTTGTTGCCTCTTTATGACCTGCAAAAGCAAACTAGATGAAAGGAAAAAGGGTAGATTATTTTTATGTAGTCATTTTTAATGGCTGAAACTGCTGCTGGCGGGGGGTAGGCATCAGATGGAGTACTTAGGAGCACGCTGCAGAAACAGACATAGAAATCACTTACATTAAGAGACACATTTTATTAATAAAAGGAAGCAGGATGTTTTTTGTGATACAACAGTCATCTTTTATAGATAAAGAATAAGCAGAAATTTCAAATTCCTCAGGAGCTTTAAAAATAGCATGTATTGATTCTGAATAATAATAATACAGAGAAATTTCTTTGCAAATTACTTTTAAAAACAGCTCAATTAAAAGGTAATTGCGTTACACTTCTGGACTTAAATATTTTACATTTATGCGCTTACTTAACTCTCATCAAGATTCAAGAATATCTTGGCCAAGACAGGCAACACTACTGTAAAAAAAGTTTCCAACAAACAGTGAGCAGTGCATATACAAGCAAAATGCCATTGATCCACTTTAAAGCTCCTGTGCATATTTTTTCCCTGACTGTGAAACACATTGAAACTAATGTTGATGCCTCTTTATGACATGCAACAGCAAACTAGATGATAGGAAAAAGGGCTGATTACTTTTTTGTAGTTATCTTTAATGCCTGAAACTGCTGCTGGCAGGGGGTAGATGTCTGATGAAGAACTTAAAAGCACGCCACACAAACAATCGCAATAGCAAAGACTTACACTGAGAGGTGTATTCGATTGATAAAAGAAAGCAGATGATTTTAGAGATTTAAAAATAATAATTTAAAGATATCAATAAGGCACTTACTTTAAATTCCAAACATGAGCTTTAAAAATGGCATGCACTGATGCCAAATACTAGCAGTGCAGAGACTAGAATAGCTTTGATTTTTACATTAATGTTCTTCTATTTTAACTCTCATTGAGATTCAAGAATATGTTGGCCTTGATAGGCAGCACTACAGTAAACAAAGTTGCACCTGCACAAATAGACATAATTTGCAGAACATAGATACATAAAAAAGCATGCATAAATTTCTGCTTTGAGTGCTATTGGTATAAACTGGCAGGCATATCCAGCTCTTGTAATACATCCTCGACTTGTGCACGTGCATGCTGAGGCTCATCGCTGGGCTAACAGTCCCCTCTCCCTGTGTTTTTGCAGGTATGGCTTTCCCAACCAAAGGCTAAAAGCGATAGCAACCCCCCCTCCTAGCACACACATACACGGACTGGCTTGCAGAGACCCTCCCCTCCCTTTCCCCTCTCCCCCTTTCTCTCTTACCCCCTCCCTTACATACTTGTCCCACAGAGCAAACACTCAAAGTTTGCTCATACTTTAGGATGACAGATTCCTCGACAGTCATTCTGTAGTCAAGTGTCCATTCCTGTTTAATTTCCTCTTTGTATTAGCAGACTAGCGTTGTGGTGTGACAGCTATTTAACTTTTTATAATAGATCAGCTTCTGCTTTTAACTTTTAACACTTTTGTTAGTGAACCCGTAGATATTTTAGCGCCGCTGTTTGTGATTTAATATATGTTAAAGCTTATTTTAATCACAGAGCTATAGAGTGACTTTGCTTACAGCTGATGTTGAATCTACTAGTGAAGCTTAGAGATAAAGTAGCCATTTGGAATAATACTTTCTTTAGAGTACAGAAGACCACAAAACAACAAAAAATTCTGTCTCTTAGACTTATTTTCACCCTCAGCCTTGACTTATTGTTTTTAAATTCCTGGTTTCACTGATGTTGGTGCCATGGGTGGACTGTTTGATGTCTTTCTGATGAGTAACCTTCTGTGTTCTGTTTTGGCGAACGTCAAATGGCTGTAAGCAGGTGCCATGACCACTAAGGTACGACGCCACGACAAGAGAATCCATCCTTACCAAAGGGTAGTGACCCCAGACAGAGGTTAGTTAGCTCACCAGCCACTTTATGTGTACGTGTGTGCGTGTGAGTGAATGTTTGCAAGTGTGCGTGCATGCAGACCTATGGACCAATCTCAGTTTATGTGTCTGTAATGCGGCATGCCTTAAAAAAAGAAAATAACTGTATCAGGCGGAGCAGCGTCAGTGTAAAATGTGAATAAACAGTGTTTGTTGCAGTGAAAGTGAAATAAGTGAGCAGATTGGGAGGAACCATGATAAGGGTGACAGCTGCAGCGGTTATCTTTCACTCGCCTGTTAGATAAACTGGACGGCTTGCAGGCCGGGACCCTCTTAGTTAAAATGGAACACTCCGTTCATGTGACTCGCTCCTTGTGACTCTGGATTCAGTGTCCTTCCTCTCTCAGAAACTTCTCTTTTTTTGTTGTTGTTGTTTATCTCTTCACTTTTGACCCTGCAAATATCTGTGGGAATTTTTTTATTTATACCCGACGTCATTCCAGTAGAATTCCACAAATGTTATTTTTTATTATTATAATTCAATCCTGTGATGTTCCCAATGACTATATGACATTTAAAGTAACAGTGAATGCTTTTTATTCAATACAAACATGGTCTACTACTAAAACACAGCGTGTGATAACTACTGAAGTCTGTGTTACAAGCTCTTTTGTATGAAATACTGTTGTTTGTGGTCTTATCAGTCGCCCACTGGACTTTTATCATTGGGGCTGTTTACATCTTTCATATATTTCCTAGCCAGAGTGGTGCTGTTGCCATGTATTTAGCTGCAAAATAAATTTGTATATAGGGATTTTAAAGTGCTTATATGAAGCTTATGGAACAAGATCGCTTTGAAATACTTGTAGTTTTTTTGTTTTAGTTTTTTTAGTTTGTAAATTTTTATTTTATGTTTCTATGATATGCTTTTTATAGATGAAGTGTCTCCATGTAAACTTCAGACTTTATTCAAGGTGTGTAGCTACTACTGTTTAAGTCACCGCAACAAAAAGAAAACAAGGTGGCAATGAAGGCAGTGTGTTTTTTTGCTCTGTCTATTTAAGATGAGGTGACCTTCTCGATTCACAGGCCTCGTGACTGTTTTATGCAATAGAAATGGATTAGCTAGCTACAATTTATGTGTGTATGTGAGCGGTGGAGCTCTTGTTGTACGCGATGGACAAAAAAACACTAAAAGGCAATAAAGATGATTATTGAAAAACATCTCCAAAGGAAACCAAAGCCTCTAAATTCTTGTAGTTAGTCTGTCTATTGATAAATTGTTTCTTAAGTCCTTCTAAAATCACCATCTCTTAACCTCTCATCACTATCTCTTTGCTTACTGTAGTCATTAGGAGCTCTTCTAATCAAAATCAAACCATAATCAATAATCACGACTGTTAATCTTTATAATTCTTACGCCTGCTGCTAAAAAAAAATTCTACTTGTCAGTCATTGGACAAATCTGTGAGGCCCGGACACTTTTCTGTGGACATAAAGGTCACTCTCTCACCCACATGAAACCATGCCGTCTCCCTCTCTGTCCATGGTTTCACTGTCTGTCTGTGCTAGTCGTAGCCCAGCTAGCATGAGTAGTATCACTATAGCAGCAGTCACACAGCAGGAGGGCCTTCTTCTTCCTGCAAAACACCTTCATGAGCACTTATGAGCATTGCTAACCAGCCATTCCTTATGTCACCACCCAGTGGTTGGTGTAAGTCACTCTGAATGGTCATGCCAGGCTCATGAAGGTGTTGTGCAGCTCTTGTGTGGCGCCCCTCCTGCTGCGCGACTGCAGTAGATCTGCCTTGTTGTCATCCTGACGCCACTAGCTGACACTAATCTCTCTTCTATCTTTTTTTCTTTTTATGTCCCCTTCTATGTGCCCTTTTTGTTTCCTTTTCCTCGTCCGTCCGTCTCTGTCTGTCTAACTCTAGCTGCCACGGCAACTAACCCATGACCCCTTGACCTTCTGACCTTTCCGCCCACTGATGACCCACCCATCTCTGCCCCGCTGGCGTGCTCATTGGCCCGCGGCCCCGCCACTTCCCCGCAGCTCAGCCAACCAGACCAGCACATTGGGAACAACCCCCGGCTGCTTCTGTCTAACCAGCCAACCAGACGACAGCGATCCCGGGAATAAAGCTCAGGACCCCGCCCACCACAGAGTCCTAACATTAACTTTACCGAACGTGCCTTCCTTTTACAAGTTCAAAGCCAGTCTAAGAATGTTTTTAAACCATTCGATCATCTGTAGCTTCCATTACATTACCAGTAAACGTTACTGGGGATGGACTCCAAACTGGTGAAGGGCTTCAACCATCCCTGACCGTGCCAAACTGTCTCTGAGCTGCCCTGCCCTCAGTCCATGTGATGCAATAATAATGACTTTATTAATGCTATTCTTATAATGATGGTAACGGTCACTTATCCAGAAACCCTCCATAAACTCGGAAGCCCTAAGAGAACACATCTAAACATTTTACTTTAATCAAATGTCCTGCGATAACAAATTATTTTGCTTGTTTTGTTGAGATTTCAACTTTTTTAAGTCGAGTTCATGATATCTGGTTTTCCCGAGGTTACCATTCCTTAATATCTCAAGAAAAATTTTTATACACTACGGCAGCCCTAAGTGAACACATCCATACATTATATCTCAGTTGACTTTCCTGCCATAACAAGTCATGTTTGTTTTCTTGAGAATTCAACTGAAGTCGATTTCACGATCGCTCGTTTTGCTGTGATAACAACTTCTTGATATTTTAAGCTATTGAAGCCCTAAGTGGACACATCCATACATTATATCTTAGTTGACTTTCCTGCCATAACAAGTCATGTTTGTTTTCCTGAGAGTTCAACTGAAGTCGATTTCACGATAGCTAGTTTTGCTGTGATAACAACTTCTTGATATTTTAAGCTGTTGAAGCCCTAAGTGGACACATCCATACATTTTGTTTTGACCAATTTTTGACGATAACAAGTAATTTCTACTTTTTAAGATTTTGACTTTTCTAAGTCTATTTTATTATAGCTGGTTTTCCAGTTGTACCCATTTCTTGGTATCTTTAGAAAACAACTAAAATTAACATAAACTGTGGACGCCCCAACTAGACACAGCTAGGCATTTTATTTTAATCGACTTACTGTCAATAGAAAATATTTCTGCTTGTTTTTATTTTTATAAGTCAAATCAAGATAGGTATTTTTCCCAAAGTTACAATTTTTTGATATCTCAAGAAAACAACTGATCTACGGAAGCCCTAAGTGGACACAACCATGCATTTTATCTTAATCAACTTTCCTGCGGTAATTAGTGCTTTCTGCTCGTTTTCTTGCAATTTTGACCTACCTTTTATGAGAACTGATTTTCCAGTTGAAACCGTTTCTTGGTATCTTCAGAAATCAAATAAAACTAACAAACTACTGAAGCTGCAATTGGACACATCTAGTTTTATCGTCATCGACTTTCCTGCAAGAACAAATGATTCCCGCTTGTTTAGCTAGCTGTTTTCTTCTGGGAACCATTTCTTGATATATTAAGAAAAAACGACTAAATTGTCAAACTATGGCAGTGGACGCATTTGTACATTTTTCTATTTGATTTTCCTGTAATAAGGAGTAATTTTGGCTTATTTTCATTAGATTTCATCTGAAGTCGATATCCAGATACGTGGCTGGTTTTGCCGTGGTAATCGTGTCTTGATATCTTATGAAAACAACTAAAAGTAACAAACAGTGGAGGCCCTAAGTGGGCACATCTAGTTGTTTAATTTTAATCAATTTTCCTGCAATAACAAGGAATTTTCAGTCTTCATGAGATTTTAGCTTCTCTAAGTTGATAACAAGATAGCTGGTTTTCATGTGGTAACCATTTCTTGATATCTCAAGAAAACAAAATTGTCAAAAACTAGCACAGCCACAGGTGGAAACATTCACACATTTTAGTTTAATTTACTTTCCTGTGATACTGATTAATGTACGGTTGTTTTCTTGAGATTTCAACTTATCGAAGTAGATATAAATTTAAAAATATAATAAAAAATATCTGTTGAAACCATTTCATGAATTCTTTAGAAAACAGTTAGAAGCAACTTAGGCTATGGCAGCCCTAAAGGGACACATCAAGGCATTTTATTTGAATCGACTTGCTATCAATATTGAGCAGTTTCCTTTAGTTTTCATTAGATTTCAGCTTCTTGAAGTCTAAATCAAGATAGCTAGTTTTCCAGTGATAACTGTTTCTTGATATCTCAAGAAAAAAAACAAATTGTCTGAAACTATGGCAGCCATAGGGGGAGGCATTTATACATTTTTGCTTGATTGACTTTCCTGCAATAACAAGTGATTTTGGGTTGTTTTCACTAGATTTTAACTTATTTTAGATGGCATTAAGAAAGCTAGTTTTCCTCTGATAACCATTTCTTGATATCTTAAAAAAAAATGACTAAACTTTACATAAACTACAGCAGTCATGAGAGGACATATGTAGGCATTTTAATTCAATGGACTTTCCTTCGACACTGAGTACTTTCCACTTGTTTTCTTGAGATTTCGACCAATTTAAGTCAGCTGGTTTTCCCGAGGTAACCACTTCATGATTTCTTAAGAAAACAACTGTAATAAACACATCATGGCAAAACTTGCATTATTTTTCAAAAATAAGGAAATAACTACACTTTAGATTTTAGGAAAACAACCAAAATGATTTTTTTTTTACAGGAAATTGAGTAAATCAAATGCAAGGATGCTTTTCCTCTTAGGGCTTCCATAATTTACACTCAGCTTGAAGAGGTATTATGTTTCTCAATGCATTTTTCCTCATCGGGCACCTCTCCTGTCCTTATAAATTGTGATTGCATTCATCACCCTCACTATAACACATCATACTCGGTGTTAAATCATTAATATATTAACATGCCTTTCCTTGAAAATGTAACACCAAAATGTGGTTGACGTCATGTGTTTAAAATGTCACTTTTTTCAAGGTTGCCGCTGAGAAATTTCCACTTTGCTGTGACATATTTGCAACAAAGAAAAACAAGAAATAACGCTGTTGATCTAGGAAGTAAAATGCCAGCACAGATCCTTTTGTTCACTGTAAAGAAACAGGTGCTCAGTACGGAAAAACAACACAACTGGAATCCAAAATGCCAAAGTATCTTTTTTAATAAGAAGAAAATCATCACGGTACCTTTATAGGATAAATGTCAAGCCTGTGCACTAAGCATACAAACCCACACAGAGGGGAGGTTGCACTTCTTTTGTCTAAATCTAGCAGACTTACACAACGATGCCTTTTTCTCACACTACAGTATTGTGCGAGCTTGAACAGCAGTGCCTTTATTTATTGAAAGCAATCGAACGATGTCACACCTTAATCTTTTATTACCACAGCGTCAAATGTCATTTTGATTTAATGCAGATTAATTAATGCAGCAGCAAAAGGTGTCACAGCATAATTATCATCTACCATAGTTCTGGATTTTAGTGCAAAAACATGAAATAGAAGTGCAAATGCAGTATTAAAGCAGCAGCTATGAGTCTGAGATGTTTATGTGAGGTTTAAACGCCTCAGGAGAACAGTGTTTTACTTTATTTTTTGTTTGTGTTGTTGGAGATGAAGTCGTCCATATATATATTTTTGCATGTGTACTCGCATTTTTTAGAGGGTACAGTTTTACACAAACACAAAAACCAACTGATGCCTTGAGGTATTAGAGTGCTGCAGGAGTGATGAAGTTTGAAGGCCAGATTGGAAGTTAGCATCGCACAGGTTCCATCGACACAAAGCCTATGGTTTTTTTTGTGGTAATTGGATTATTTGTGAAAAAAGCTCTGTTTTGGAAAAAGTGTGACTTGCATGGTTATTCAGCCAGCAAATATTCACAAATGAACACTAATTTCATTGTTTTTAAGCATAAACTCAATTGGTGGAATTAAAATGCTGACGTAAGACCATAAAGGAACGACACCACTGTCAACTAACTTCTACGTCACAACCATTAAGCTTCCAACTTTTATTTCATGCTTCAGTAGTGCAAGAAAAGTGCAAAAAACTGCAGTTCCTTGAGTGCCCACTAGGGGTTGGCTGCAGAAATACCGGAGGTCCCATACACACCCATGTTAAAATGCAGATTTTCACAGCAGAAATAAACATGTTTACAGTGTCATTCAAAAAAAAATTTGTCGAGATAGTTCATGTATTTATGAGAACACTGCACAAGGGTGGATTTTTTAATAACTCTTCTGTTTTGGTTAAATTTGGGATAATAAATGATGCATAAGTTGGAGGTTGCTGATATAACTGTTTGTCAGGAGGTTTAGGACTAGCCTCAACTCCAGCTCTTTGCCTTGTTACCAGGTCAGTCTAAAGACGGTTTGAGACAGGGTTTGCAATATGGCGGACGCTACAGATTGGACTCATTACCAAAATTCTGATTTCACCCTTGTGTCATCTTTTACAAATCCTACAGTCTTGTGGATGAGTTTACATGTCTCATGTGATGATGTGTAACGTCCCTGACAAAATATAGTCTGAGTTAGCCACTTGTTAGCAACTGGCTTTCATACTGTACCTCCTCATGTGTCTATGTTATAGAAAAACCTAAAGATGTACGACACTCTCTGCACATTTTTTGGCACTGGTTGATAATAGCTCGTGGCTGTCATCATGCCAGAATGTTATATCTCCATTTTTCATGATTTCTTTGTTTTCATAAATCAGTGCTATTGGTCATCCTTTACATCTGTCATTGGGTTTTATAAATTATAGACCAAAAAATTTAAAAAAGATGCTGACTCTCACCTGTCAGTGTTAAAATTAATCGTAACTTGTTTCTTTTTCCATTCTCTGAAAAGTGGTGATTTTGAACAATTGCTAAATATCGATATCAGCATATATAAAAACTTACGATATTTTCAAGTGATGTAGTGGCCAAACATATCAACAGTAAGGGATGTGCATTTTAAATAAAATAAACATTTAAAAATCACTTACTAAAATTTGAAGAGTTTAAAAGATGGACAGGGATGCTATTGTTAGGTTGATCATAACACAAAATAAAAATTGCCATTAAAGGGCTAACAGATCTAGATTAGCATGGTGATTATATTAACATAAATGATCCATTTACTTAAAAACAATAAGATAAACAGGTCATGTTACAACTTTTATCAAATAGTTTAAACAAAGTTCTTTTGCTTAGAAAAATGTGCAGACCACTTTTCTTAGGTTTAATAAATGAAACGCTTAAAATAGACATTTGTGTTTCTTGACAGAAATGTATCACCTATTTGTTCATGTGGATGTTGGTTGGGGGTTTCAGCATTTCTTAGTTAAAATTAGAGGGAGCTTAGAGGAAAAAACGATGAAAACTACTGCACTGTAAAACCAAACAAGTTGAAAATACTATAATAATACAGATACTTGTTGTAACAGATTGCATACATTTTTTTAAGTAGTGTTTAATTTTGAACAGTGATGCCACCCAGAGTAAGAAAATCTGATTTACTGCTACACTGTGAAATTTACTTAAGTTTACTTGTTCTAAACAAATGAAGCATCTAGAACTTTTTTTCACTAAAAACAAAGACTGAGAGTTGCACTTTGACCCAGAGAGTGCTCTTCTATAGGACTTCTCCAACTCAGTGGGTAACTTCACTCATGGTGCAAAACTGTCTGATGAACAAAGGCATTTTTGGGAATCTGTGCATATTAAGGGATGACTGTCAAATAATATAAGTGCGATGACAACAAACACTTGGGTGATTGAGTACTGTTTACTAAAACTAAAAATGTGTTCCATCTTTCAGAAAAATAGAGCTGAAATAAATAACCTCCTACTGTTCCATTTAACAGTCTATGATTGGAAGATTGGAAATATTGGATACGAGCAGAAATGTACCTTCCTCACAAATCATTAAAAACTTGTTTAAAACATTTCATAGACTTTGAGACGATGGAACCAGAAGTGCTAAAATGCTGACACACTTCTGGGTCTTAGGACTCATTCTTGCAGGACTCTATAACAGAAAAAGAACCATGAACCAACGTGTGTAACAAATGTATTTTTATATTCTATTTTGTATGTGAAAATAACATTAAATGACCTTTTCAGATAAGAATATTATGCCTTATCATGGGGAATAATTTGACTTTACTGATCATTCATGTGTCAAAGTAATCATGTCCTGATAAACTGGAGGTTTTTTTCTGTTTTAACTTGAGCCTTTTGAGATCAGCATTGCTTGCCCTCTGTGCCTTTTTGTATCCTATGAGTGTGACAATTAACAGTGTAGTACAACATTAATCTACTCTTCAGTGCCAAGTGTAGGTTACTAACTGTTACCACTTCTTCTGTGATTATTAACCACTTTAATGGTATCTGTCTCAGCTTTTGGATTCCTTTAAAAACAAGAAAAACGTGTGTCTAAAAAATGGAGATATGTGTTGAACAATGAACGTTTAACTTTTAAAGTTTTCTGAGCAGAAATAACTCTTTGTACACGATTAAACTCATAGCTGTTTAAAACTAACCAAACTTTGTTGCTTTTTCTCTGTAGCTCTTAATTATGCAAATCAGCTTCCTTTCTGCATACTAATCACCAAACACTCCTTAGAAACCCGTCGAGGGGCGGAAAAAGCCGGCAAACACTTCAGACAAAATGCAGGGAAAAGGCCACCACATTGTTTTTCCTCACTTCTCTTTTTCCCCCCAGTGTTGTTCTCTTTCTACATACATGGATGTGTGTAATAGGAGAGAAGAAATCACACCCTGCTCACCATGGTTTCTCTGAGGCATGCACATGTATAACAAGAAAAAAAATGAGAGGGGGTGCAGGTTTTCTTAAGGTCTGGGTGGACTACACTGCAAGAACTCACATCTAACTCGGTGCATTTGTGTAATTTCTGGGCAAAAGTTTCTCTTTATACTTGTTTTAAACAACATTCAACTCACAAGTCCAGATAAGTATCATACTTCAAGATGCTGAAGTAAAAAATAAGTACGAAAGAGTCTGTCAAAGCCTTAAAATCAATGGCATTGGCTGGACAGTGCATCCTAGTTTAACACACTCAAGTGACCTTTGCTCAGCTCATTTACAAACTGCATGCCTATTACAAGCAATTTAGGTCATATTTTTGCTCTTTAAAAGAAAAATGACAGGATTATGCAGTTTTTCTTAAGGGTTTTTAAAGACTACACTGCAAAAACTCCAATCAAAGCAGTGTATTAGTTTAATTTCTTGTTGAACAGATGTTATAATTTTTTAGAGCCTCACAGGTCATGACAAAGATCCTATCTGAAGAAATAGAGGCCTGCATTGCTTCTAGTAAGTAAACTAGAACTACTGTCTATCTTGGTTGGTCAAGAAGAAGGGCGGGGTGGTAACTGTGGTAGGGCGATTCATAGAAATCTTTCAAGCAAGTTAAAGCATTAGGCCCAGTGACCTTGATCTTTGACTCTCCAGTGTTTCTGAGTCAGATTAAACATCTGTGCCAAGTCTGAAAAAGATCCCTTCAAGAGTTCTTTAGATTTTGCACTCACAAATATGTCCCAGAGGGACAACCCCAGAACACATTTCCTCCAGCCTCAGCAGTCTGTTTGTTCAGTGTCTTGACATGGGATGTATTAGCTCAACAAGTGAATTTGCATGCCTAGTTTAGAGTTGATACATTTCACAAGCAATTCTGGGTTATTTCTATGCTTATTAAAAAAAAACGGAAACCCAGTCCTGGCATGCCTCTGCAAGGTTTCAAATTTTCATACAGTTAAGGACAGTGTTGGGGTGTTTTCTGTGGTATAGGTGTCAAAAGCAAGGGCTAACCATGAGGCCTAGTGACCTTTACTTTTGACTTGACCTACAAACTCTAATCTGTTTATCCTTGAATGAAAGGGAGCATGTGTGCAAAATTTAAAGTAAATCCTCCAAAGTGTCCTAAACTTGTGTTCTCAAGAATGGTCTGGGAAACAAGGGATGAACATGAGGCCCAATGACCTTGACTTTTGACCTATAACTTGCAAAATCTAGTCAGTTTATACTTGGGTTTTGGCAAAGATTTTGCTCTAGTTTGAGGAAAATCTGACAAAGCATTCTTGAAATATTGGGTCCACAAGAATGGCCTGGAAAAAATGGTTGGAAAACCAGAGAACATAATGCCTCCAACCTCCACTACTATCAGCACAGATGCATTAATTTGTGTCTGGTGCAGGTTTTCTTATAGCTTTGAGCACTATACTCTAATACAACAACATACTTGTTTGATTTCTAGTCAAAATTATTTATTGCATTTGGTTTAGGCCACCATGTATAGAGGGGTCTGGCTGCAGAACACAGGTCTCAGACACCCCCTCTTAATAAAAACACTACTATGAGACTACTGTCAAGACTCAGGATGGAAGTGATGAAATTTCCCAGTACAACAAATTTCCTGTTTTAGATTTTTTTTTTTAAATTCAACTTTGTTAATAAACAAAGTCTGGCAATCATGAAATAACCACATCGACAACATTACAGACTTAGCAACATTACATAAATAAAACAGAAAGTTCAGAGTAAACAGTCTGCTAACAGGAAAATGGCTTGCCCTCAATGAAAACACTCTAATGCAGCTAACGTAGCTAAGGGTAAAGCTAATGAAGCTACATTATCTGCAAAGCTAAGGGTAAAGCTAAAGAAACTATGTTATCTGCGTACTTAAGACAAAAGCTAAAGTAGCTATAGAAGCCGTGTCACGTGGCTATGCAGCTAATGTTGCAAAATCCAGAGCTAACAAAACTACATAGGTAACGCAGCTATATCTAAAGCTAACAAAACTACATTAGCCACATAGGCTACGTAAGGTACATAGGTAACGTAGATATACAAAAAAGTAAAGCGAAAGCAAACAAAGCTACATTTGCAATGATTTATTATGCTACAATTGCTACTGCTAGAACAGCTTTTATAAGTAGTTTTACGCACAGTGTAGTAATGTTAACAACATAGCTAGCGTAGCTATGTAAGCATTGGCAAGATTCAAGCTATGTATAGACCCGTTTTAGAAGTATATGTGAAAGGTGGCTGGCTTTAGCTTTATTAGCTTTAGCTAAAGCTAATGTAGCAGTATTGGCTTACTCAGTAATGTTAACAATGTAGCTAGCGTAGTATATAAGCTTATGTAAAATGAAAATTATGTATAGACCCGATTTGGTAGTATTTATGTGAATGGTGGCTGGCTTTAGCTTTGTTAGCTTTGGCTTAAGCTAACATAGACTACCTACTCAGCGTTACAATATGAGCGTTACAATGTTGCTTTATCTCTAACAAAGTGAGTTTTAGCAAATGTAGCTAAAGTTCATGTAGCTACGTTAGCATTAGTGAATGTGGGATAAGCGAATGTAGCTAGTGTAGCTTTGTTTTGTTTTATTTTACACCTAGCTTAGTTTGCTTGAGTGTTTTCATGGTAGATAACCTTTTTTCTTGTAAGGGGACTGTTTTAGTAGCCTAACCTTTACCTTAACCCTGACTTTAAGTGGAAGTTTGTATTTTGAAAGTTGTAACATATATTTCTGCTCTGACATAAGCACGGTCTCACGGTAGTTGTCTGCAAGAGCTAGCGGTAAACATAGCTTTGTATTGTGACAAGATATTAGATTCACAGATTTGATAGATTTGAGTTTTTACAGTGTACCTAGCCAAAAAGCTGTATATTGGAGTATAACAGTCACAAAAAGCACAAACTTAACTTAAACCTTCTCAGATCATTATTTATATTATAATTAAAGCACAATAAACCTTGTGCCAAGTTTGGCACCCCCATGGAGGAAGCTTGACATTTTTGTAAAAAAGTTCCTTCCCCTGCTTTCTATTATCAGTTAAGTGTGTGACTCATTGAAAATATTTAGAATGATATCAAAATACCTAATAACAGTTGCTTTAAATCACATCTGCCTGAAAAATCCTAATGAACATGATATTTAAAGATATAAAACATGGAAAATAAGGCCCTACTCACTTTTAATGAGTGAAAATACCTGCCTTGAATGTCCCAACTTGAGGTGCACATACTTATTTTAAGACTCAGCAAGTAAATCTGCTGGTCTCGTCAGATTCTACAGCCATTACTTACAAATCAGGCCTATTTTGGCTTTATAAATATCGTGAAACAAGGTTGTTATCTGGACTTCTGAGGCGACTGTGGCTCAGAATAATTGTAATGAGATATTCTTGACTAAACAGCTTACATTCGAGTTTTTACAGTGTATACAACTGGGGAATTAAAGGGAAATTGATTGTGCAAGCTTGCCTTCAAACATCTGCAGAGTAAATATTGCACTGGATAAAAGCGAGTCCCTGAAGTATCCCAAAACTAACCGCTACATGTGTTAAATTGGCTTCATTTCCAATTAGACTTCCTCTATTTCTCTCTAAGGGTGCACTTATTAAAAAAGACAAAACAAAAGGAGTCATAAAGTGGAAAACCAGCGTTTGATTCTGCCCTTTAAACGCCACACAAAAGGAGGAGAATCACATGTTTCTCACTGTTGTGAATGCAGCAGTGGGTGGCTCATCCGTCCTCTCCCTGCCCTTCCTGCTTTCATTGTGGAGTTGAGGGGCTTGATATTGAACTTGCAGGCTTGGAGTCGAGCCTGCTCTGCGGCCACAACCCCCGGACCCCTGATCACACAGAGAGAGTGAGAGAGAGAGAGAGAGAGAGAGAAAGAAAGAGGGAGAGAGAGGACATAATGTGAGCGCAGACAATCCTCTGGACAGGAAGGAGCAGATAGCAAAGAGTGGGGAATAAAACTCTGGATATGCATGGGTGGGGGTGCATGCATGTATGTAAGTTTGGGTGGGTGTGGGCTCTTTTCTGTCTGTTTTTCCTGTTTTGAGTCAAGCTTGTTTTTCTCCCCCTCTCCTTCTTGTTCTTCCAGTCTGGTATGAAACACTCTTAAAGCATCTGGTAATGTATTCTGCAGTCAGCTCTCAGCATTGCCAACACTGTGGGGCCCAGAGCTCCTTACAATCAAAGTGTGCGTGTGAAAAAAAAGATGGGTGTGTATGGGAGAAAAAGACAGGTTGATTTACATTACTATGTATGCACGGCATTCCCCACATAATGAACAGCTCCAGATTTCGTCTGCTCGGTAAATATTTGATGACTGAATGATTTTAGCGGCGTCCTATAAGCTGCAGGGAGAAAAGTTGTATTTCAAACCCCTCTCTCCTTTTCTCTTTCTAGTCCTCTTCCCATGTAAATAAGGCCAACTCCCCCCGAACTCCACTCACACCCCTCTGAGGCAGTTTAAAGACCCAACACTGTCTCCTTGTCTCCCTGACAACCTGCATACACTGGGGTCCTGTCGTGGCCTCTCTGTCTTTTGTGTTTGGGAGCTCAGAGGGACAGAAAGAAAGAAAGAAAGAAAGAGAGAGAGAGAGAGGAAAAGAGGAAACGAAGGAGAAGAGAGGCTGAAAAAAGATAACAAAGATGACATCACGGCTATTTTTTTATCCCACGAGTGAGAATTTGGTTCGCAGCCCGATGATGGTAATGATGATGATGATGATGATTAGCCAGAGGCACAAAATGGGTGGCAGCTCAGTCTGAGAAAAGAGAGAGAGGAGAGAGGGAGAGAGAGAGAGAGAGAGAGAGAGGCCCAGGGCTGAATGGGGCATTGTGGGAAAGACAGTGGGCACACTGGGCAGTAACACAGAGAGAACACTAACTCACAGATCATGCCAGAGAGTCTGAAAACACCCACACTGGGCGACAATGGCAAACTTCATCGCTCCACTTGGCCCCTTCTGAATACACACATACAATGGCAGAATCCAAATAAGATGCTCTGTTATTCGGGAAATTCAACACACTAAATTCCTTCACTGCCTCTGTCCCTTTGACCGGCAGCAGATGGCCGGGGCCCGAGCTGAGAGAAATGTGCACGTACGTGTGCATGTGTGTGGTCTTGCCTCTCCGTTGCATCATGGGTAAGTGAGAAGAAGTTTTGAAATGTGGGAAATCTTGCTTTAAAGGCCTGAGAGGTGTCATGTGGGAGCCCAGCTTTTCCTTGCCTCTGTAATGAAAGAAACAAATCACACAAATCAGACTTGTTTGTGTCATCACCAGGAGCGTTTTTCACTAAATCAGGGAGATAAATCACGCCTTATTGGAGAGACAACTTTGGAGACGCAAATTCAACAGGTTTGACCTTCTACAGCCGCTTGCTCTTCATCAGCTCTCTGCTGCCCCCCTGTGTCCTGTTTGAAAAACTGCAAGGATTTAGTGCAACAGGTAAGCAGACAATTATGTGAAATGATGTAAAGCTGCAAATAATGAAGCCGGCTTTCAACAAGGGGATTTATAATGGAAATAAACAATGGCAAAAATATGCTTTTAAAGTGCAAAAAAAGCTTTTTCAAATAAAACTCATTTCATCAAGTAATGTTTCACTTTAACAGTACAGACAAACCCACACAAAATAACACCAGTGGCCCAAAAAAATGACAATTTGAATTTAAGATATTCGAAAGACCCAAACAAAGATAAAATAATATATTGTTTTGCTGTGTGTAGAGTCAGTACATCAGGGTTTGCATGGGATTCAACAGGTTTTTAATCCCAATGTCCTCATTTTCATTATTTATTTTGCATACCCATTTCCTGCATTTTTTTAAATCTTCAAGTCAAATTTCCTTAAAATGATTTCCCCATGCCTCCTCTGTCATCAGCATTTGATACTGTAAACTCTACTGCAAATGCTGTGAAATGCAAAGTGAGCAAGCAGATCCCCACTAAAGAAAAGGCCAATTAAAAGTTCACATTGCTGACTAACAGAGGTGGAAAAGTACAACATTGTTGTACTCAAGGCAAAGTTAAGTTACTCTGGTTAAAATTCACTGTAGTAGAAGTAGTATTGGTCTATAAAACTACACAAGTAAAAGTAGAAAGATTTTAATGTACAGTTTACTCTAAGCACTGATTAGAGTAGAGCAGAGAGTTAGACCCAGAGCAAGGCAATGCATACTAATGAAGAATACTGTGCATTCTTTGGGAAACCCCAAAGTAAAGTGCTAATTCAGTGGATATCTTCACATGTGGTGCAAATTTGTCTCACATCAAAACAACAATCCACCAGAAACATGAGCAAAAGAACAACAGGCAACATCCGAACACATCTAAACACATTAAAAAAAAACATTCTGCCCGAGGGCATGATGGGAAACTCTGCCCAGAAACACCCCAGATTTGAAATTGCAGTGGGCAGAGCTTAGATCAGTTGACTCTTCACAGAGTTGAACTAACACTGGTGGATCAAAACTGTTAAATAACTCCAACACTGAAGACCTGCTTACTCAGAATTGAGTAAAAATGACTCTTTTGGAGTGAAAATCAACACTGAAGCGTTTGATCCGAAGACATCAACACTCCAGTTTTGATGTGTCCAACAGCTGTTTTGGAATATGATGTGAAATCATTCTCTCACTATGTGCTACTGTGGTGGAAAAACTACAGGTGCATACTCAAGTAAGTGTACAGTTACTCTGTTTAGAAATTACTTTAGTAGAAGAAATAAAGATTTAAAAATGTACTCAACAAATACCTAATTACAAGTAATTTGTTAAAACGTAAGAAGTTACTTTTCTTAGACTTTTTAAGGATCCACTGTTACCCTTATAAATTATTGCTGTACTGTACTCGATCCAATTTGAACAGCATGACATTGGCCTTAAAGGCAGAGTATTGTGGGGGCCATACCTGCAGTTTGTTGATATTTTAACAAGAATGAGGATGACAAAAGGAGGAGTGATGAACATATAATTGAAAAAAAAAATGTTTGAAATAATTCTTAGAACTGTGGTGGTATTACTGAGCATTTATATTTGTACTTTAGAACAAGTACCCAAATGTATTGGTCCGAAAATGGTGTTGATGCATCCCTTATTGTTAAATCAAAATGGTGGTATACCTTTAAATAATCAGTTCTCTTGGAAAACAAAACGCAACCAAAATATCAAGAAATATTAATGTTGTATCTACAGTACCTGTAAAAAGTAGGTTATTCACCTCCTTGAATGTTTACCCTTTTATTGATTTTCTAAATCAATTATGGCCAATGACTAACTTTTACCACAAATGTAAAAGCTCATTTCTAACAGTAATTTTAATCGTTACTTCTTTAGCTGTTATTTATATTTACGACTGTTTACACGCAAGTGTAGCTCGAAGAGTTTTAAATTGTTTGTTTTAGTTTGAGCCCTTAACAGATGTTGATTTTCCTCGCCTGTAGTCAGTTTTATAATCTGCTGGCTGCTTCAGACCGTTCGTCCTTGGGTTAAATAAACAGATTCCAGATCAGTGGAGGTGTCGCAAAACATTCGGGTACACTTCTGAGTAAAACGCGGATTGTTTGCTTAACCTAACGCTTTTAAATGAGTAATGTTGAGAAACTCGTGAAATTAAATTGGTGTGCATGGCAATAATTGCCTTTTTTGACCTTCCATTTTCAGCTTTGGGTTTTGATTACGTTACGACAGTTTAACGTCACTGCTCGCTTTACGACAGAGCGTGCTGCTGGAGGTCAGGGGCATGACGAGAGCTCGAGCTCTGTAATCTTTAACGGAAAAAAAAACGGTATTTCAACGGGGGAAAAAAATCCACACAGTCACCTTGGGCTCTGGTGGGGCATCGTCTTCTGGTGTCGGTGAATCCAGCCGCTCGTCGCTGAACGTTTTGTCTCGGGGGGGGGGGGTTGAGTTTAGAGACGTAGCTAGTTCTCGCTAACATCAGGCAAGTCGACTCGGCTAGCAGCTCCCACCTGGCCCCGGTTTTCGCCAGGTGACCCCCTCGGATCTTCTACAGCCATGGACAACAACTCACAGAGATCAGGGGGAATGAAAGGAGGTCTCGGGGGTCTCTTTGGAGGCGGTGCTCCTGAATACTCCAACACAGAGCTCGCCGGTGTTCCCTGTAAGCATGATGTAATTTTATCTGAATGCTAGCAAGCTAGCATTAGTTACATCGCTGTAGTTAGCTCTAGAGCTAACTACATCATAACAGCTGTACAGCGAGACAGCTCTTTTATATTAATTGATAGTTATGTTTGAATCGTAATAACAATTCTGTTCTGACGTTTCAGTGACTGGAATGAGTCCCCTGTCCCCCTACCTCAATGTCGACCCTCGTTACCTGGTTCAGGTAGGCTGCAACTAATGCCTTTAAACTGTTGGTGACTGTGTCAGACAGCTTCCAGTTAATATGGCCACTAGTTCAACATAAACACAGGTGGATTAAGGAATTTGTGTTTTATATGTTCTTTTTAATAATAGTAACATTTCTTTTATCAGGACACAGATGAGTTCATCCTACCAACAGGTGCCAATAAAACCCGAGGGAGGTTTGAACTGGCTTTCTTTACTATTGGAGGATCCTGTATGACAGGTAAGTGATGCCCTATAAGAACACTAAAAACTCCCTTTTTTCACTTGTTTACAATTTTGATCATTTTTCTGTAAAATCATGGTGAGGCACGTAAACTATCAGTTCAGAATGGTCAGATATATTTGACACCTGTATACCCCCTTTCTTGTAACTCCACCTGCATGTTACAGTGTGCCTCATTATAGGTGCAACAATAAGAAGAGGCACTTTCACAATTTAACAAGTTTCCTTAAAACATATTAAATTTGATCTATGATACTTAAAGCCACAAAATAGCTTCAGAAGTCTTACGTTTTGCTTGTGAGTGCTTTTAAATTTGAAATGGCACCTGGCTGAGATGTATTGAAATAGTTTATCTAAACTATCAAATCCAGATAAGATTGCATTTTGTGATATTTTTGCTAATAAGTGTTGATTTTCTTGTTCATGTGACAGCATTAATGGCAGCATATTTTGTTAACAAGTTCAAGCTGCAAACAGAAAAGAGAAGGATAGGAACATTTGAAAAACGTGAGCTCAACAAAGTTGAGGTGGTGGTTTGTAGGGGCAAACTTATAAACTTTTGTGAGTCAACAAGATACCCATATGCAAAAAAAGGAAAAAAAATCCTCTGAACTGGAGATGATGTAAATCAAAGCCATTGAACTACTCATGAAATCCCAAAAGCACTGACAGAGCATCTTGGTCTTTAAAAGTCCAAAATTTTATGTTTTAAAGCCAGCAGGAGCCAAGTTTCATATTTTGAATTAGTAGATACTGTGACAGATAAACTGGACCACTAGTTTGTGAGCCAGGCCTTTAAACCTTCAGTCAGGTACTCAGATCTTTCAGAAAGGTATTAAACCTGAGGAGGGAAGACAGAAGGCTCATGTACAACAGTCACAATTGATGGTGCTTTGTTTTCCAGTAGATGAGACTTAAGATTAAATGGCATCACACCGAATACATTTTGGTCTCATGGGTGTCTCTGTGTTCTTTGACTACAGGAGCAACATTTGGGGCTTTGAACGGTCTCAGGATGGGCCTGAAGGAGACCAGAGACATGGCATGGTCCAAACCTCGTAACGTACAGTGAGTATGGAGTCAGAGTTCAGTTTACAAGAAGTGGAAATTACATCTCCACAACTGTCCTTAAGTGTTTGCTTTCTCTTCACAGGATTCTCAACATGGTAACCCGACAAGGTGCTTCATGGGCCAACACTCTGGGCTCCATTGGTAAGACCATTACTCACAATGTCACCATGCAGAAATGAACTTTAAAATTGATATGTTTTTTATGAATTTTGTGCTGCTTTTGCAGCTATACATTTTTAATTTGTATTTTTTTTTCTTTTGAGTAAAGGTAATTTTGAATCAACTCATGTTATAACAGGTTTTGTGGTCTCCTCTAAAGTTTTTCTTTCTTTGTCATTGCAGCCTTGTTATACAGTGCTTTTGGTGTGGCGATAGAGAAGGCCAGGGGAGCAGAGGATGACATCAACACAGTGGCTGCTGGGACGCTAACAGGGATGCTCTTTAAATCAGGCAGTAAGTGTTATTGATGCTTGTATTTTCACCATATACTGTTGTTGAGTTTTTTGGGTTCTATCATTGCCTGTCTCTTTGTGAAAACCTTTGTTTATTTTTGTATCACATATTCTCATTAAAAATGAATTATAATTCTGATAATGCTGATGCAGCAGGCTACACTTTTGTATACTGTAGTCTGTTATTTTAGATGAATATTAGCCTGCAACAACTTAGCATTGCCATTTGTATAAATTTGAAAGTTGTTTAAATGGTTTTGGTTATTATCTGTCAAACATTTTTCTGTAGTTAATGTTTAATGAAAATACTGGATTCTCTCAAGAATGCACCAAGAAATAATTGAATTGGCATAGTTCAAATATTTGTTACCTTTATAAACTTTATCTAACGCACTTGCATGACCTGTATTTTCTTCTGGAAAGAGGGTTGCATCTTATATAAAGATGCAACCGATTACCAGTGTAAAATGCAGATTATGTGCTTCATTACTGCAAGTGAAGCTGCCACCATCACCCACTGCCCATGACTTTACACATTTCAAAAGTCAGCCCTGTTCATTGTGTGGTGCAAGTGGCTGTTGGCTGTGTCACTTTTTGACCGCTTTTCTCCCTCATTTGGTCATAATACTACATTTACAGACAACGTTGGCATACTGTTAACCAAAGAAACTTTACGCAGTACTGGTTGGGTTGAAAAGACTCCAAAATAAAATTCAAGTCACCAGCTGAGGCGGTCAGCACAAGTTTGGAGAAATTGGTCGTGGGTTTTGTGTCTGTACTTCACAACTATTAAAGTAACTTGAGGCTGAGAGTCCAACTACAGCAGTGGTTCTCAACTAGTGAGTTGGGACCCAAAAGTGGGTTGCAAAGCTCTTTCAAGTGGGTCGCGAAATGTGTGCTAGGGAAAAAAATCCAGCAAAAAGTCTATAGTATGGAAGCCCTAAGGGCACACACATGCATGTATTTAAGAGTGTAAATGTTTAATGTATAAATTGTTATTTTGGCCTGCCTCTTTGATTGTGTATATTCCATCTAGGGCCCAAACTGCTAAATTCTTTTAGATAAATTTAAGTGGTTAAAATTTTTCCAAAAATTTGGGTCACAATTTCTCTTTAAGGAGGTGATGGTGGGTCCTGATGTCCAACCAGTTGAGAACCACTGAACTACAGAACAGTAGCTATCAGGATTACAAACTCCACATGGTGAAATCAGATGGTAGTAAATGACCTACACAGCTGAAGAAGAATTGCAAGTTGTGAAATTGTTTTTTCCCTCAGGAAGTCTTCAAAAACAGTCTTACATATGAGTGGGACTTATATTCCAGATTTTAAGGTAGCTTTCCAATTCCAGCGGCAAACCAAAGAGTGCATTTCTAAAATGACAACTTCAAAGTAGCACTTCTTACATTCTTAATGTTTGGTTTGAAAAATGTAACTATGAAGTAGTTAATTAATCAAAGTATTAAACAACAAATTCTCTCTTATGAGAGCAGTCCAATAGCACCTGCATTTTTAAGACTTGAAGACTTGCCCTTTCCAAATTGCTGTGGCTAGCTCAATCCATCTGTAAATTTAAGGATTCAGTCAACAATCTCAGATTGTAGTGTTGGACTGATGGTTGTGAGACATGTCTGTTTTTTTTTTTTTTCTCTTTGTCATTGCTCATCCTATTTTCTCATTCCGCAGGTGGTCTAAAAGGTGTAGCTCGTGGGGGTCTAGCTGGTTTAGCTCTGTCTGGTGCCTACGCTCTCTACAACAACTGGGACCACATCACTGGCTCCTCGACTTCATCGTCTAGGCTGTATTAACCTTCTACCACACACATCTGTTTCCACATTAGGGCCAAACATCTCTCCCAGGACACAGCCTTTAACCACAGCACTGAGAGGAATTAAACTCTGGTCGAATGCAGTGTACTGTAAGGAGAGCACGAGTCTCCTATTCATTACCACCTTACCTTGCTGGAGCATTCTGGGAATTTAAAGAAGATGATGTATAAATTGGGACTTAATTCCACTTCAGATCCAGATGTTTGCTGACCTATAACACCATTTGTTTTTATCCTTTATGGATTTCTTGTTGCTGATGAGATCAGTAATAAGACCCTGTGAGGAT
Source organism: Cheilinus undulatus (assembly GCF_018320785.1). Taxonomy (NCBI): domain Eukaryota; kingdom Metazoa; phylum Chordata; class Actinopteri; order Labriformes; family Labridae; genus Cheilinus; species Cheilinus undulatus. Next base: position 29,398,287 of record NC_054884.1, on the reverse strand, counting down.
CCTGCAAAGAGTTATATGTTTTATCATTGTTTAAAGAAGGCTACTTCAAGTCTTCTTTGATGATTGTTAGGAAGTTATTGAAGCCCTTATATGGGTGAAAATGAGCCGGAGTGGCGTCTGAGGTGCGTCTCCAGATGATTCTGATTGTGGACTGAAAGTCTCTTCTATCATTGTAGAAGAGCAGTGAGATACTCAACTAAACATGGAATGAAGCCTTACGGTCTCTTCTACTCTTGTATTTATTGAAGTGTATTATCAGTGGGTTTTGTTTTACTGTGAAAGAGGAAATCACTGTAAAGCTGTGAGTGATTATCAGCTGTTTATGTATTCCATCAAACCTGCTGTTTAAAAAACTAATAAAAAAAGGAAATGTTGCCAAAGATTTTGCTTTTAACTGTTTTTATTGCATAAATGTTGACTGGTTGTGAAAATAATGATGTGTAAACATTGTAGTCAAAACTTTCTGCTGTTTGGAACCACAGTAGATCATAGTTTAGACTTGACAGTGTTTAGGAAAACAATTGTCACACACTTAGAACACATTTTACATCCTTAAGTTGATGTAAGTTGAAGTTATTGAGAAAATGTCTGGAAAAAACAATAGCTGTGAAAAAAACAGAATGTAGTTGAGTATGAAAACCAAGCAGAGCTTATGTTTACTGTCAGGTGGTCCGTTCAGTGTAGGAAGAAATCCCTGATGCGCGTGGCCTCGATCCAGGGGATGTAGGCAGCGGTGCGGGTGAACACACTGGGCTTGTTCTCCACGGTGCAGCCAATGGGGCCAAAGCTCACCACACCGTGCACCTCCCAGCGATCTCGCCCAAGCTGGCACAGCAGAGGTCCGCCAGAGTCACCCTGAGAGAAACGGAAGTGGTTAAGTGAAAACTATGCATATTTAACCAAGTATAATACCATCTTAACATTTCAGTCATACCTGGCATGCAGCAGGAGGGTCCTCGGTGTCCCTGAACCCAGCACAGATCATCGAGTCTCGAACACGATCACCCCAGAATTTCTTCTGCCTGCAGGTCTTAAAGTCAATGATGGGCAGGCGAGCTTGATTCAGAGCTTCAGCCAGAGACACATTCTCCTTTCCACCTGAAATAATGTTAAGAAAATTATTAAAGTTTAACTACATTCAGCTTGAAAGAATTCTTGACTCTAGCCTCACTAAAGCAGGTTGATAGTACTGTGTTAATTCATTACTTTAGTGCTGGCTGAAACATCCTACCCTTGTAGGTATGCATGCTCTCCCAGACTGACTTAAGAATTTTTCTGCAAAATTTAGACAAAGTGGACATCTAAAGTTCAGAAAACTGTGACTTTTTACCACAGGGCGGCTCCACAATCTGGCCTTAAGTTTGAGTTATGAATTTTTTTTTCTTTAAAAATATATATGAAAAATCAGCCCTTGCAGACCATTCAACCTAGGGTTATGATTTTTCGTCAGCATATGAACCATCATCAGACCTGTTGAAAAGCCTTTTGGACCCACGCCAGAATCCTAACGGGAAGTCTACCAGCTTCACCTTCATTTCAAAATAAAAATGCAAAGTGGTACAACTGGGTGACTTGTTTATTCCTCATACTGTGCTGAAACTATCAAGTTATGATTTTGAACGCAAGAGATAGCCATTCAAGGTAGGGCTAGGCAATGCAACAAGTATTTAAAATATATCAAAATGAGATATGAGGTTAGAGTTTTTCAAAATTGTTAAGCTGTAGTTCACCAAATATTGCGTTCCTTATAATATTAAATTATTTATTGGTTGTTTTTTTAGTAATACATAAGATAAAGAACTTAGATTAGATATTTTCCTAAATTGCCCTACCACTGATCATTAAAATTATGGAGATTTGATACTTTCAAAACAAGTGATTTAAAAATATACAAAAGTTGGACAAAGTCAACATAAGGACATGTTGCTGATGTTTTTGTACAATTTAAACATTATTAAGGAGTTTGTGTGCTATTTTTGATTAAAAAAGAAAAAAATCCCAATATTAGGTGTCAGTAATTTTTTATAATTGCCATGGTATCAAACAGATTTGATTTTGTTTCATTTACTAGACTCATAAAGTACATAATTCTGGTATTGTGATTACCATTTATTTCTATATTGTATGTTGCCACCCTAAATGTGGGTATCTCCTGTATTTTTCTGGTTATATTACCTGAAAAGAGATGCTTGCTTATACTGTATTTTGTTCATTTGCAATGATTACTTTTTGCTAAACAATGAAAGGCCTTATATTGGTCTTTGCTTGGGGCCTCTACATTACTAAAACCATCCCTCAGTCTCAGATATTCATGTTCCTCTCCAGATAGCTTTTATAATGTTCCTGGTTTAAGGTAATAAATAGAAAAGATTTATCACTTTTTCTGTATTTTCTCTGATGACTTTTGGACTTTTACTGCAGCTGCACATGCTAAATTTTAACTGTGTGGGCATTGCCATTGTTAGCATGGCAGTATTTTAAACAAAATCAAAATGAGTAGTTCTATAAAACTGTGACTAAAGTTTAAACATTTCCAGAAATCAAGTGATCAATGTTTTATTTTTGTTGGTTATGTTTGATATTTTTTTAAAAAAAATGTAATTTTACATTTTCTGGTGTTTTAACATTAGAGTTTAAGCTATTCATATCAGAGTTTAGCTAAACTTCAAGTTAAATTATTCAACTAAAACTCCAAAAACCTTCTGCAAAACACCTAAAATGTTTTCTTTTTGTAAGCAAAACCCTTTAAAAAAATACATTCAATTCAAAATATGTAGCTTAGCTGAGGTATTCGGTATTTTGAGACACAATTTTAGCCCTTCTTTGATCTCATACTGTTAGCATAGCCTAGCTTTGCGTGGCTGACGGTGTACCGGTTGAATTCGTGACCATGCTAGCCGACGACTTTCAGCGGAACGGGTCTGTTTTCATAAAGATGATAATGGAGAATTAAAAGACCCCTCGCGAATGAATCTTTGACTTTTTTTCATTAAATTCATATCGGATATGCCTATTTTGTCATTTTAACTTACAACTCAATAAAGAGACATAAGTCAAGTATCTAACCGATTACTCGCTGAAAGTCGGCGGTGAACACGGTCACTAAATACACCCTCTACGCCTGGTAACTTTTGTGACTTAGTGCTTGTTCCATACAGGTAAAGACATCCACATTAGTCTGCCTCTCTGCCCTGCACTCACCGCGGGTGTCTCCCCAGCCGGTCACCCAGCAGTAGTGTCCCGGTTTGAGGCTGGTCTGCTTGCGCGGCAGGCAGGCGTAGCGGATGAAGTTTGAGGGGATGATGTCTGTGCCAGCCTTCACCAGGGCGATGTCGTAGTCCAGCTCGCTGTGGGCAGGGTAACGGAAGTTCTCGTGCCGGTAGATCCTCTTCACGGGGAAAATCCTCTCTGCCGTCTCTGAGCGCTTCAGCTGGTGTTTACCCAAGACGATCCTCCAGCTCCCAGCATCCTCGGCTTTACCCCTTAGACACCCAAAGACAGCTTAAAGTAAGGCGTTCATATTGTTTCTTCTTCAGCTTGGATTTCTGTGTAAACTGACTGTTTTCTTACTTTTGGAAGCAGTGGGCAGCAGTAAGGACCCAGTTCTTGTGGATCAGAGTGCCTCCACAGACATGAATGTAATGTTTGCTTCCCCTGGGACGAACCTACAAGTCAACAAGACAGCCTCCTCGGTGATGTGAGATTATTTTAATTTCTTGGACACCTCTAACACCATAAACACACCAAGCAAAGTGTTTTAATTTGGGGTTATTTAACATTTTGACAGGGGCTCATACACAGCCTAAAACATTGGTTACATACAGGCTTGTCTCAAGTTGTGGATTTATACTTAACTTTTTCGGGGATATTAACCAAAAAGAACTAGAACGAGAACTAGACTTACACTTGAAGATATACACTAGGGAGAGATGTCACAGAAAATTACTAGGGGGTACTTATTGCAGTTCATTGCATTTTCTCCACTGTTGGGTGCTATAAAGGGCAATCGGTCAAGTTTTGTCTATTTTTTCAACTTGCAGGGCAATGAACAAGGCACTTTGTCAAATGATGTCCATTTACATGGCACAGAAGAGCCACTTTGTCAAATTATGTCCATTTACATGGCACAGAAAAGCCACTTTGTCAAATTATGTCAATTTACACAACACAAAAGAGGCACTTTGTCAAATTATGTCCATTTACATGGCACAGAAGAGGCATTTTGTCAAATTATGTCCATTTACACAACACAAAAGAGCCACTTTGTCAAATTATGTCCATTTACATGGCACAAAAGAGCCACTTTGTCAAATTATGTCCATTTACATGGCACAAAAGAGCCACTTTGTCAAATTATGTCCATTTACATGGCACAAAAGTAGGCACTTTGTCAAATGATGTCCATTTACATGGCACAAAAGTAGGCACTTTGTCAAATTATGTCCATTTACACAACACAAAAGAGCCACTTTGTCAAATTATGTCCATTTACACAACACAAAAGAGCCACTTTGTCAAATTATGTCCATTTACATGGCACAAAAGAGGCATTTTGTCAAATTATGTCCACTTCCAGGGCACCTCATCACATATATCTACCATAAAAGCATCCAAGAGGACACTACTGTGGTGTTTTCAAACATCAGGGCACCAGGAGGGGCAATGGCCCCTTTGCCCCCCGTCTGAGTCCAACACTGCTTTTTCACAAGAAGGAAATAAACCAAATGAAATGCTATTACCTTTGTTAAATAAATAATATACAAGTCTATACATGTTGCAAAGGTTTGTTTTTATTTAATATGTTTCATGCAGGGTTGCATGGTGGTGCAGTGGCTTGTGCTGTTACCTTACAGGAAGGGTTTGCATGTTACTCCTGCACAAGTATAGGATCTCTCTTGGTACTCTGGCATGCTAATTATGTTGGTGGGTGACTCTGAATTGATCATAGGCGTGTTTATGAATGTGACTGGTGTTTCCCTCTATGAGTCAGCCTGGTGATTAAGTAGCCACACAATGACAGCTGGGATTGCCTGCTAATAAAGTGGCGAAATTGTTCGGATAAAGTGGCAAATGCAACCCTATATGTGATGGAAGTGTCACCATCAGCAAGTCAGAAACAATAAAACACAGTTATAGTATGCTGAGATACTGAATGGTAACATTGCAAACAGATGGACTGTCCAGATTCCATGTCTGTCATCAGGCAAATCCATCTCTCCAAGCTCCAATCTGAAATGACTGTGCCAGGTCTGTAAACAGATCTGATCAATCGATATAATTTGAGGATAATGAGATGGTAGCTACAGGCAGGGTTTAGTTGTACTGGGATAGGGGACCAAATAGCTGCTGCCAATGTAGCATTTAGCTTGGATGTAGCTAGAGTATAGCAGCAGTTTCATCAGGACTGGGACACATTTCTGGATTAGAATATTAGCAAAGAGCCACCCTGAAAGCCTTTCTTGGCAGAGAAGATGTTTTTTTGCACTTCTCCCAAACAGGCTTGGTATGAGTTTTATCCACCAACAGGCTGCACTGTTCAGAAACTATGGTAGTGCCGGAGACTACTTCTTTAGTTTGCCGTTGCTCTGATTGGCCTTCAATGATTGTGACAGGCAGAATGTTTGTCCAGTCACCTTCTAAGAATTTTTTGAAAAGTCCTGCAATTCTCAAACAGTTTGTATGGGAGATTTCCCAGAGGAATGTGAAATATATCCATGCAGTGGATGTATGAAACAGTCTATCTGGCATGTCAGGTTAACTGAATGGTTCAAGACTATTGTAGCAGCAGAGTGCTACTACATTGATTGTCCAGCAGAGGGCACTAACAATTTGAATATATTAACTCTTGTTTGAGTGTTTTGTGTACAGACAATTTAAACTAAATGACATTTTTATCAATTTTTGTCCTACCAATGTCTGATCTTGTTAGATCAGCCTGATGATTTAAATAAATGCTCTCCTGACATTGAAAATAAACTTAAAATTTGCATCCTTAGCAGAATTCTGACAAAGAAAACGAATAATCAAGTATTTGAACATTATCAGGTTGTAACTGATGAGAGTAATGAGAACTTGTAGTCTTAAAGCAGGTTTGAATATAACATCAAGACTGAGTTACCTGCAGTGAGACCTGCCAGGGCCAGGAGTGAGGTCTTGCCTCATTCCCTGACACAATCCTCTCAGCCATGTTGGGCTTGAAGTGAGCCATGCCGCAATCCTTCGGCCAGTCTTAACAGGACACACAGAAAATAAGATAAACTATAGGAAGACTGAAAAATAAATCAGGCATTTTAAAGTTTGTATTCTGATGTTTGTCCTCACCCAGGTGGAGGATCTTAGGCTGAGGCTGTCGTCCGGTTGTTAGTGTGTACGCAGCTGCAGGCAGAGACGCCTTGCTCAACAGCAGCGGCAGCAGCACAGACAGAAGGAGAAGCAGAGGAGGTCCAGGTACAGCCATCTTCATCCACAGAATCAGCGGCCGGCACGTATCCCTCGCTATTTATACCAGGCAGTGAGCACAAGCAGAAGTACATGCACAGGTACACATACAGTACAAACACATACGCACACGCACAACAGCACACCTCCAGAGACAATGTGCTGTGTCACAACAAAGGCCCAGCGCTGGATTGTTCTCCTGTAGCTGAGTTTCCACTGCCGCTGAGAAAAAGGGGATTTCAGGGAGTCCCATCAGCACTTTCACATACATATAGTATGCTCACCGTACAGCAACATGCACATAGGACAAAGACAGCACTGCACTGTACACCAGCAAACATCACACCAGGACACGTGACCTATAGTAGTGACATAGTGACCTGAGAATGACCCCTCTCTGATATCATAAATCCTCACCATGCATACTTTATCCTGTGTAAACAGCAGTCAAGACAGGTGTTTAATATAAATGTAGCTGCTTTTTAAATGCCTTGAATTACTTCTGAGGATGAAGTTTTGCATCTTGGTGATCAGGAATGGCAGTCTTGTTTGGTTCAGTACAGTTTGGCACAGTAAATCCTGATCTTGCTTGTGTCCTCACTGCGAATGTCAGTCCATGCTCTTGTGAAATGATGGAAATTCCAATTCCTTTTAGATATTCGGGTCTTCAGGTAAGCTCAATAAAAGCAGGTCTTTTGGCTCTCAAACAGCTATTAATTTGTACCGTTTTGGCTTTTTAAGGTCCATTAAACAAGAAGCAAAATGAATGACAAACTCATGAATGAATGAATGCACTAGGTTCTTTAAAAGCATGTAAAGAAGTAAGTCTAGCTCCTCTCTTTAGGGTTAGGTAGGAACACTTGGTTCACCAAAAGAAGGATGCCAACAAATTCAGATACTACAGATCACTTATTTTAAACCAGTCTGAACTAAATCGGACCAGAAGCACAGCTAAAGCCTCCAAAATCTACTAACAGTAAGGGTCTGAGTCCACAGCTGGTGTGCTAACTTTCAATGCAAAAACCAATGTGTTCCAGTGTTTATAGCGCACAGCTCCCTGACTGCGTCAGCTGTTTTTGTGATCACAGCTCTCTCAGTTGAAAATAATTTAGCTTTTGGAACAGTGCCGAGTTGTCAGTGTCACTTCTCCCTCACTGGCCAATCAAAATCAAGAAGAGACTTTATATACCAGCTTTGTCAACTGATCAGACTCATCATTTCTAGGGTAATGGTTGCAAGTGTACAGCTACTGTTAACGCCAGGACAGGATTCTTCTACATTGTTTTCTTGGTCATATTTCCTTATAAAAATGCAAATATTTATTGCATGAAACTGTTTGAAAGTGATGTTTTGGAAACTACCAAGAGTAGCCATTCAACTATCGTAAGCCCAAACCTGCACCATCGCATTGTGTCATGTGACACACCTTAATTGCCATCCCTAGCACACAGCAGCACACCAACAGTCAGGCTTTCCCCCAGCCACTGCTGGGCCCGTTGCTTGATACCAGAACTGAGAGCCCACTTGGGGCTAGCCTCTCCACCTCGCTGAGTAGGTGAAAAAAAAAAAAAAAAAAGGAGCTGTGGTGTTTTGCCAGCAGCTGAGGCCTCCCCCTTATTCTGCACCGCAAACAAAAGATAAGATAGTACTTTATTGATCCCCAGAGGGGAAATTCTGGAAGAATGATGGCTCCAAATGACCTTTTCTGCTCTCTCTAACAGATCTGCTACTACAGCAGCCGAGGTGGAAAAAACAGCTGCTCTCTCAGGAAAAAACTCTGTGTCATGGTGATCCCACGATTGTCTGGTTGCCAGCACTATGGGTTTGTTTAAAGAAAATAATGGGGCCGTTGTTTGGAAAATAGTTAGGATGTGCATCGGACAGTGCTGCTGTGTTTGGGCTTGACATTTTATTTAGGTACATTTTGCTTGGTTAGCTTGATGCTAACACATAATAGAAATTTCCGTTAATGGGCTAATCGAACCAGCATTGCCACTGCTAAAATTATAACTTAAGAAGTATTTTTTTCTAAACAAAGTTGAGTCACTTTGTAAGTTAAGACAGTCCCTACCCCCAAAGAAAAGGTGCCAGAGACTGGGGACCCCCATTCCTGAGGGTGGTTGAAGCATAGTTGAATACAGCCATGTACATTCAAGAACAGTCATGTGCAGACCTACATTCTTAGGATTTTTAAACATTACTTTGATTGGAGCATAAATCCTACCAAATGACCCTGTTTTTATTTTACATTTAACTAATTGTATGCATAGATTTTAGAAAAAGGGGTAAAATATACAATTTGAAATCATTTATAAATTATTTTTGGAAGGTGTCTGGCGGTGCCCTCTAAGTGTCTCGTGACCTATAAGAGGGTCCTGACCCCTATGTTGAGAACCACTGAGCTTGCATCTCTCACATCACCGTCTGCATCTCTGCAGACTGTGGCGCCACATTATGGGTTGATGGCCGGTTATCAGCAACTCTAAGGGGCGTGCCATAACGCCTGTCAATCATTTGTACTCAATGAATGGAGGACAATGCAGCACTGTATCAGCGATACAGATAAGCACATTTAGATTTTTAGAGTCAGACTCCCTTAATGCACACAGCAAACATAATTCTGATTAAAAATATCAGCAGAAGAACACGATCCCTTTTTTCACAACTGTTGACAGATGTTGTTAGGAATGCTTGTTTGAAAGGAAATAGTTTTCCATGAAACTTGGAAAAGTTTATAAGAGCAATAATAAGAAGTGAAACGAGCTCTATAAACAAGCAGATAAAGCTTAAACTGTCTGTATGACTGAATAAAAAAACAGGAGTCTGTTGAAAAAATGTAAGTATATCTTTAAAATTTGTGTGTATTGAACCTTAAAGTCCAGGATAAAATCAATAACATGCAGCAGAGATCCTTCCGCCCGCTCTACATACATCTGTGAAAATATGACAACAATAACTGCAGTGGAAGCCACTGGTGAGTTGAGCTTTTTTCTGCAGTGAATGAGAGAGAATGTGCCCGCTCATCTGAACTCCAACGCCTGAATGGTCAAACCTCACCACTAAAGGTTCACCAAGTTTACATACAACTGTACTTGGCGTGTGTATTTTACCGTGACTGAGCGGGGCGAGGGCAGGAAGGGAGGGAGGGGGACTTTTGTGGCTCTGATTGGTGTTTTTCGGTGAAATTCTGTGAAAAAATTTCACGCCGAATCACATCCTGTATTAAAACCCATTTAAAGTGTTGAGAGCAGGCCTTGAATGTGATCATTTTTCAGCAGTTCTTGAGGTCTTCTCTAGGTTTTTTCTTGTACCCAGAAGAAAATTTCATCTCAGGTTCTGACAGTTTTAAAGATGAACTGCACAAATAAATAAAGTTATTCAAAACAGTGCAAAAGAGATACAAGTTGCTTCTATTATGTACGGAAACATCAAGTGCCCATACATTCGTAATCTTATTTTACTCAATTTTCTTGTGATAACAAGTAATGTCTCTTGCTGCACTTATGATTCATACTTAAATTCGCACTTAAATTCAATCATATTTGAACCAACCTTTGTTTGGAAATGCAAAAGATAAAGAAAGAAAGAGAGAAAGAAAGAAAGAAAGAAAGAAAGAAAGACAGAAAGAAAGAAAGAAATACTAATTAAAAATAATTCAAAACTCTTAAGAATACATGACATTTTTTTCAAGCCTTAAAATAATGCAAGTAAAGTATAAGTCCTTCAAAACTGTGCTCACAACGTTGTTTTTAATCATTTTAATTTCAAAACAAAGCACAACATCTTAGAGTGACAAGATACAAAGAAATGTAAAGATCTACTGTACATTAAAAATAATATACCCTTATTGTTGTGTTGCTTTATAACCAGTATAAATAAACAAGATTTGGGTATTTCAAAATGGAAGTCTATGGGAAATGAGTCATTTTTGGAGCCACCCTCAAGTGGCCATTTGAGGAACTGCAGATTTTGGACATTCTAGCTTCATTTTCCAGCCATTCAGCCAAAAAAGTCTAAAATGAAAAGGCTGTACTGCTCAGCTGATTCCTCATTGGAGCAAACATATTATGAAGTTCAGTGTGTGAATTGTTGTCCCATTTTGACAGAAACAGAAATTAAGCCAAGGATGTTTTAAGATAGCCCTCTATGAGATTTCTACCATAGCAGCATTCCAGTGGGGATGGAGGTACAGGCATGTGCATAAGTTTTAGGCATGTGGGGCACTAAGGATTCATCACAGGGCTCGATGTGCCACAACCTGGGGATGGAAAGGGGAACCTCAACGGCATCTCTTCTCTTTTGTCCCTGGCTATATGCCCGGAGACCGCCAGCAGTTTTCGGGGCCTTGGGACATCCACAGCACAACCAGGGGCTCATGGCAATCCTACTACAGACCCGTACGGTACCCTGGACCAGTGGTTCTCAGTGGTGGGTTGCTTTGAGGCAAATTTAAATGTGGGAATCTGAACAACTATGTATACTACAAAGTTACAACAACCTAAGTTACTGTAACGTTTGTAAGAGGCTATTTTGCATGGATATGGTGTGCCTTAAAGTTTTGGCTTGATCCTTGGGCAAAAAAAGGTTGAAAACCACTGCCCTAGGTCCTTTTTTCATGCCACATCCACCCCTTACTCTGCTCTTAAGGTATGAACCTTGATTATTTTCCCATTCCTCTGGTAATATGCAAGGACATCCAGAGCACTACCGGGGTTGTGTCAATCCTCCTTCCCACACGCTGGTGCCCTCAAGCGACTTATTCGCCACATCTACGCCTTATCAGCCTCAATTTTTGCCCAAACATGCTTAAAAGTTGCACAGTGCTGTAAAATGCTGATTGTCACGGTATCGTCTCTTCCTTCCAAAGCGGGACCTTTAAGATAAGTTTAAAATATCCAGATACAAATTTGAGGCTCTCAAATTGGTGAAAAGTAACCTTTTACAAAATGTCTGCTTATAAAAAAAAAAGCCGCCAGGTGCTGATCACATTTTTCTTTTGCTGAGTCTCTTTCTCATTTCTTTGTATTACTCCTTTTTACACACTTTTCACCTTCCATTTTAGTTCTATCCTCTCTTCTCTTGTCTGATAAACAGTAAGGAGTGTAGTGAAGAAATTAGAGTGCAATCAAAGAAATATGGACAGTAGACGTTTTAAATTTGATTCAGAACTATGCCCATTCTAAACAGTGGATCTTAGTGAGTGTATTTTCATAGCATTGCATCTATTCCCTTTTTGCTATGATGAAAAAGAAAGTCCAAAACTACATGAAAGTGAAAGTTTCTATTGTATGCTTGAGCTTCCTTCAACATTTTATGAATGTGGTTATGTGGAAACTGTGGATTTAATCAGCTATGGATAATTGATATGACATGAAAGTCATTTATTCAGTCTCCCAGATCAGCTGTCTGCCTTTCTCGAGCCCCCACACCACCCAGGCCTCAGCGACCTGATCACACTCTTCTTTCGGCTCTGTCCGCTCACATGTGAGGGAGACTTTGCTTGGCTGGAGCTTTCGTCTCCGTACACCTCCTCCTCCTGTTCTGCATCAGCCGCCTCCGCTCTGCTTGCTCTACGAGGAATTTCTACAGTTTCCTCCTTTCTGCCTGCCCCTTTCTCCACCTCCTCACTCCCTTTCTCTGTCTCTGGTAAATCTTCACTCTCAGGCTCCACCATACAGGCCGATGAAATAATAATCCCTGGAGGGTTAAGCTCTGGGGTCATGGCCTTCACTACGTTGGATATAAGAGGAGGCTTTGGCGCTCTCTTTTTCTTCTTCGATGGACGTTTTGCAGGCTGGGGGCTGTTCTTGAGTTCCAGATGCTTCTGTATAGCCGTGTTCAGCTCCTCCGGGTCCACAGCTGCTCCGTGAATGTCCCACGTCATGCCTTCTTCATCCCACTGCACCTGCTTCATGCTGCTCCTCCTGCATAGCTGGTCCCTCATCTCGCTCTGTGTCTTCAAACACGACCTCCGCCTCTCTGGATTGTGCGTGGAGGGAGAGTCGACTTCCCAAGCCACGTCTTCCTCTTGCCTTTCCCCTTCTTCTTCACTGCTCACTGGGAACATGCTCGAGGACGGGGACACCAGGTTGGAGTTGGATCCTATGGATGATTTCAGGTTAAGCCTCGATCCAGGCGGTGAACCCAAGAGGGAGTGAGAGCCCATGTTGGAGTTGGAAGTGTTCCTCCTGAGGCCCCAAAAGTAGCCAATCGGAGAGATTGTCTGCACGGCTGCATCCACCAGCTGTGGTTTTAACGCGGTTGCACCTCCCTCTTCCTTTAGAGCCTCTGCGATGCCCTCTCTCATGTGGAAGTGGCACCTGCAGCAGTCATCTAACTGCGAGTCACTCAAAGAAGAAACCAGGGGTAACCTCCCGCCTTGGCCTGCTAGAAAGCTCTGCACTGGGAGCCATGGAAGCTCAAGATGGCAAGCTGAAGGTTTGCCTGCTTCCTGTTCTGCCTGAGAAGGCGGCTTCAGGTAGCGTAACATTTGCACTGGGCTTCTCATTTCTCCACTGTCTGATAACTGCATGCATCCAGGACTGCAAAGCTCCGGTGAAAAACAAAAACCAGGCTTCATAGGGCTTCTCACTTCTCCACCTTCTGAGAACTGTGCACTTCCAGGACTTTGTAGCTCCATAGAAGGGCAAAAATCCGGCCTCAGGTAGCTAAACATTTGCACTGGGCTTCTTATTCCTCCACTTTCTGATATCTGTGCACTTCCAGGGCTTTGTGGATCCGGAGAGGGGCAAAAATCCAACTTAAGGTGGCCAAACATTTGTGCCGGGCTTCTCACTTCACTTTCTGACAACTGTGCACTGCCAGGGCTCTGAAGATCCGGAGAGGGGCAAAAATCAGGCTTGAGGTAGCTGCACATGTGCACTGGGCTTCTCGCTTCACCCTCTGATAGCTGCACAGCCCCAGGACTGCTCAACTCTAGAGAATGACAAGAACCGGGCCTCCCAGGGCTTAGCATCTGCACTGGGCTTCTCACACCTCCACTCTCTGATGACTGAGCACCTCCAGGACTGCTTAACTCTGGAGAAGGACAAGAACCAGGCCCCCTAGGGCTTAGCATCTGCACGGGGCTTCTCACTCCTCCACTTTCAGGTAACGGAGCGCCTCCAGGACTTTGCAGCCTTTCTATCACGTCGTCAACAATGCTTCCAACTTCTGATGGTGTGCCTTCTTCTGCTATGCAAACAGATGAAAGGGTCGGCGAAGGGAATTTAAAAGTGAGCTTGTTATTCTCCAGGAAGCCCTCTGAGTTTGTGTCGGGAAGGTGGCAGAGATTTGGGGAGTTTGACGGCAAGGGCGAAAGGGTCTCAGTCTGTGGAAGAGGAGGAGGAGGAGAGGGTGAAAGTAGAATGACTGAAACCTCCTTCTGGTGGTGAGCTTTTGGTGGAAGGAGTGAAGAAGACGAAGGAGTCAAAGTTGGTGTCTGCACAGGGGTGACCGATGGAGAAGGGGAAGGTGTGTTTGGTGAAGAGGCTGATTTCAACATAGGAGATTCCGGCGCTGCAGAGCAGGAAGGTACTTGTATGAGACTAGAAGGCCGCGAGTTCCCGTCTTTCCATACAATTGTGTCGGGAGTGCTGCTGCGGCTATGCGTGCTGGCGCTACACCCGCTCCAGCGCTGCATGTTAGTAATCCAGCGCTCACTGAGGACAGGTGGGCTGTGCATGTCCACGTTTTGGCCTGTCACCGATAACTGGTGGCTGTTGGTTGCATTGATGTGCTGCCACATTTGAGGGTGAAGCTGCTGAAGCGTTACTGAGTTCTGCTCAGAGTGTGTGTTGGTGCTGGAGCTGCGTCTCAGGTCCGTTCTGGCCCAAACTGGGTCACGCTTGTGCGGCAGCCCTGACACCATGACTACGTCCATGGAGCTCTTTGAGAGGGAGAAAATGGGAGCCTGATCATCCTCATCATCCAGTCCCACTATCTCAGTTCCTCCGGTTAAAGAGACTGTGGAGCTTCCTGTGTAGCAGACTGACTGGTAGCTCTCAGATGCAGGGCGACCTTGCCTCGCCATGGCGGCAGCTGGAATCTGTGAAAAAGACACATCTTTCAGTATTCAAAGCTCCTTTAAGCTCCTGTCAAGACTTTTGAGATAGCTTTAACAAGACTGAAATGAATAATGATGGCTCTTTATTAAAAACAACGGCAATCCAAACCATTAAAAAAGGCAATTGTTAATAGTTATGAAGTGTGTAAGATGAATATGAACAGCATACTGCCGCAGTCTTTTTTTAAAAAGTTTTCTAAGCAAAGGGTTCCCATGAGTTATACATTTGGCTTTAACATGAAAGCAGGATAGGACAAGACAGTCTGGCTGCGAACTGCAGCTCTCAGATGCCCCCTCTTGCAGACCACTACTGTGGGACAGTGCCTCTGTCAAAATGGAAATAAATGCTAAAACTTTCAAACTTTTAAGTAAAAACCCGACCTGAAAAACCTAACTACAAAATATTTAAAACCCAAGGTAAAAAGTCAGCTAACAGGAAAAAAGCTTGTTCTCAATGAAAAATACACTAACACAGCTAACGTAGCGTAGCTATATTAGCTATGTAAGATCTATATGCTATATAGCTAGTGTAGCTAAAGCTAACAAAGCTATATTAGCTATGTAAGTCACACAAGCTATACAGCTAATTTAGCCAAAGCTAATGAAGCTATATTAAAGATAAGGAAGCTATGTTAGCTATGTAAGACATATATGCTATATAGCTAATGTAGCTTGAACTAATGAAGCTAGGGTAGCTGTGTAAGACACATATGCATTATAGCTTATGTAGCTAAAGCCATCAAAGCTATATTAGCTATGTAAGACCCACAGCCTACATAGCTAGTGTAACTAAAGCTAATGAAGCTAGGGCAGCTATGTGAGACACATAGGCTAAATAGCTAATGTAGCTAAAACTAAGGAGGATATGTTCATTATGTACAATACATAGGCTGTATAGCTAATGTAGCTTAAGCTAATGAAGCTAGGGTAGCTGTGTGAGACACATATGCATTATAGCTTATGTAGCTAAAGCCATCAAAGCTATATTAGCTATGTAAGACCCACAGCCTATATAGCTAGTGTAACTAAAGCTAATGAAGCTAGGGCAGCTATGTGAGACACATAGGCTAAATAGCTAATGTAGCTAAAACTAAGGAGGATATGTTCGCTATGTACAACACATAGGCTATAAAGCTAATGTAGCTTAAGCTAATGAAGCTAGGGTAGCTGTGTGAGACACATAGGCTATATAGCTAGTGTAGCTAAAGCTAATGAAGCTAGGGTAGCTATGTAAGACACACAGGCTGTATAGCTAGTGTAACAAAAGCTAATAAAGCTGTTAGCTGTGTAAGACACATAGCCTATATAGCTAAGGTAGATAAAGCTAATGAAGCAAGGGCAGCTATTTTATCTTATGCTATGTTTGCTTAAGCTCACCCCAATTTAAAAGTAGTAACAGGAACAATTTCTTTTTGTTTTCTTTGAAGGTGTGTTTTGACATAATGAGGGAGAAAAGCTGTTAAAATGTGGCACTGCCAGCCTGCTCCACTCAGCAAGCACACGGTGAAATAGGGTAGTGAGGAAGGAAGAGCGTAGCATGCAAGTACACCCAGGTGCAGGAAAAAAGACACAAATACTTCAATATGTGCGTGTTTTAATGCAGCACAGTTTACCAGTGAGGTCGCCTGTTGACAGACTGGGGCTCAGATGGCCTGGCGGCTAGGACGCACCCCTGCGGCTCCTTTCCAGCATGTCTCTACCCCACTCTCTCATCTCTATTTCAATCAATCAATCAATCAATCAATCATCAATCATTTCTGGCTCTATCCACTGTCCTCCTCTCCAGAGGCATAGCAAAGGGCGGAAAAAGGGTACTGATTACCCAGCCCCACAGAAGGGAGGGGCCCTTGAGGAGCCTGCAATATAAAGTGTGTTTTTATTTTTTATTTTTTATTTTTTTTAGTAATTAGTGTCATTATTAAATCAAAAGCTAAAAAATAAATTAGTCAACAGACTGAAACTTGTATCATATAGAGTAAAATAAATACTGGGGGGCCTCTTCCCTCCCTTAAAAATGTCCAAATGGTGTAGTCCAGGGCTGCAAAGAAATGCAAATAAATTCCGTTTAACCAATTAAGAACATTGCTCATAAATGGAGAAATAATGCTTCAAAAATACATTAAAATGCATATATATTTACAAAAAATGATGCAACATTTGTTGCTTGGCTAGCCAGTTAAGGGGGGGCCTGATTAATATTCTTTCTGGGGGCCCAAAACCCTTAGCTACACCCCTGCTCCTCTCTTAAAATGAAGGCATAAAAGGCCAACATATATATCTTTTTAAAAAGAGCTCTGTGATTCAGTGCACAGTGACGCCTGTGCGTCTGATTGTCACCCTTACTGCTCTAAATATAATTTTACATACTGAGTTAAATCTGTAATACCTGCTTCCTTGCTGTGCTCAATACAATTTCAACTCAACAGACTTTTGTCATCAATACGAAGAGAGGTGTAGTTTTGAACTTTAATTATAAAGGCCTCTATAAATACAGTTAATAGGCTAGGCCTGGCTTGGAGAGAACATAAAAGAGCTTGATCAGGTCAGGCTGGAATTTTGGGCCCAATCGCTCTCTAATCCAGTGATACAAACAGCCTCGATGGAAGGCCGTCGTACATGTAGTCTTATTATTCGTCTAAAATGTTATGTCAACTATGTTTGCATGTTGACTCTGAAACTTACGTTCATCCTAATTTTTTTTTGGAACAGGTTTGATTTCCTGTGTTTTTCCCCATATGCATCTAAGTCATTTAGGGGGTCATTTAACTTTTCCAAACAATGACTGTAGCTTCCTTTCCCTCTCTCCCTTGCACCAAAACTTCACTTTGAATATTGTGTATTTCCAATTCTGTGGATTTCAACCATGAAAATATATTGGATTAAGACCAAAATTTGTACTCACAACTACATAATGCCAACCAGAACTACTGCTTGGTGGTTACAAGCCTGTCTGAGGTTTCTCGTTGCCAGATAGTAGAAGTACAGTGGTTGGACAAAGACAAGAGCTGGGGTGTTTTCTGTGGTACTTAAGCAAGGGCTGACCATGAGGCCAAGTGATCTTTATCTTTGACCTTTGACCTCCAACATCTAATCTTTTCATCCCTGAGTCTTAGTTAACATTTGTACAAAGTTTAAATAAAGAGACCATGTTTACAAGAATGGTCTGGACGGCCATCACTTAAATTTACCACAGGTGGACTTCAATCAAGATGTAGAAACATCTCAGCAAAAATCAAGACAAATGGGAGGATCATGAGCTACATTACACGTGTTGTTGCAGAGGTTCTGAATACTTATGTCAATGTGATGTTTGAGGATTTTTTTTACTTTTAATTAATTTGCAAAAACTCCCCCCAAAAAACCCTTATTCTCTTTGTCATGATTAAATCAACTGTAGCATCAGGCTACAGCATCATAAAATTGAGGTTTGAATTTTTTCTGAATCCACTGTACATGAAGGACTATGTGACCTGGTGTTTTCTTTTTCTTTTTTTAAGGATTTAAAGATCCACAAACTAATCTTGACAGCTGGTGACTTCATTTTTTGCTCATATTTTTTGCAATGATTGCAATTTTTTTGGAACAAGCCTAAAGTGGACCCTTAAGGATAGCCATAAACCAAATATATGATGTAGATGATGCATCTACAGTATAATGACTATATAGGCCCCTTGGAGCATGAGGCCCTAAGCCATTGCCTACATTTGCCTAATTGTAGAATCACAGAGAGGGGTCTGGCTGCAGACTGTGCATTACTGACTCTCTCACAGACCGTTTGTCTTATATCTCAGAAAGGAGGAGTTTGAGATTTTTTGAAAATTCTACTTTATTTATAAAGTTCAAAAGTCTGGCAGTTCTATTCATCAAATAACCACACTGTAGCTTAAGCTAAAGCTAACATAGCTACACTAGCTGGGGAATTAATGCTACTGGATAAGACAATGTGGCTAAGTTAGCTTTAGCGATGTGGCCTTTAGAAAACATAACTAAAGCTAATGTAGTAAGCAGCATATCAACGTGGCTTATATAGCTGCTATGTGAGCTTAGCTTTAGCTACATTAGCTATGTAGCTGTGTTTTCTAAAGCTAAGTTATCTATAGCAATGCAAGCTTTAGCACCATAAGCTTGAGTAATGTAACCAAGAGCTTTAGCAACATAGCTTTAAAAAATGTAACTATAGCTAAATTAGCTATGTAGATAATGTGGATACATAACTTACATAGCTGCTATGTGAGCTTAGTTTTAGCTACATTAGCTATGTTGTTGCATTAGCTACATAGCTATCTTATCTCTGTAGCTAACATTGCTGTGCCATCTACATATCTATATTAGATAGCTGAGTTAGCTCAAGCTGCATTTCTCAAAGCTCATGTTGCTAAGATCACATTGCTAAAGCTCATATTACAAAAGCTTACAATACAGTAGCTATAGATATTGGAGCTACACTAGCTACGTAGCATTGTTATCGAAGCTATCATAAGTTAGCTTTAGCAATGTGAGCTTTAGTAAAGTGAGCTTTAGCAACATTAGCTTTAACAAATGAGACTAAAGTTAAATTAGCTATGTAGATAATATAGATACGTAGCTTATGTAGCTGCTATGTGAGCTTAGTTTTAGCTACACTAACTATGTAGTTACATCAGTTACATAGCTATGTTAACTACATAGCTTGTGCTACTAACAGAGCTACATAAGCTACGCTTGCTGTGTTCAAATTTTTTAATGGAGAACAAGCTTTTTTCCTGTAAGCAGGCTGTTTTTTTTTAAATTTATTAAATATTTTTGTGATTAGGTTGTGTAGGACAAGTTTTTTTTTTGCCCTAACCCTAAAGGTAAGTTTAATATGATTTTCTAAAGTTTTAGCATGTGTTTTCTGTTCCAAGATATATGGCATCTCAGATGAACCATCTGTGAGAGTAGCCTTCAGAAATGTACTGTCTGCAGCCAGACTGTTTTGTGGAATCCCTGGTGACAGGCAATCTAATTTTAGCATTAACACTGGAAAATGGAAACAGCCAGGCTCTTGTTGTTGCTGTTATGTTGTTTAGTAAACAGGAAAAGAATCAGTAACCCCTGGTGGGCAAGGACTAATAGTCTCACATAACAAAGTCCTTAATAAGATTTATGAGTTATGGCTGATGGATTTGGTTGTTTTTGGACAGAGCTATGCTAGCTGTTTGCCTCTGCTTCCTTTTGTTATACTAAACCAAGTTTACTGGCTGCTAGCTTAAGATTCATATTTACAGCTCTAAGAGTTGAAAAAGTTCTGAAATAAGGCTTTTTCCACAAATGATCATTTAACCTTTTATCTTTTCTTCCTGAGTGTAAAACACCACCCACCCTGTCAGAGCACACACACAAACACATGCCAACACATTCACAGGCACTCCCAGATTAGCCTAATGGGATTACACAATCCAGATTACTTGATCATTGGGACGGAGCGAGATTGATCGAGACACTTTAAGAGAGCATTTGGCCTCCAATTAACGGATGACAAAGAAGCACAAGAGACAAAGAAACAGCAAGAATGGACTTGCAAAGTTGTAATAAACGATATTTAACATGTTTTGTTAGAGTGTCTTCAAACAGATTTAGCTGGCATGTTATGACTTTTATTTTATGCTTTTAATAAACATATATTTTCAGTATTTCTTGTCAGTTAAAATGAGCGCTGATTGGTGTGATTTTGCCACACAAAAATGTGAGGGAATCTTTATTAAGTTTAAAACTAACATCCAAACCTTCAGTTTTCACTTTGTCCCAAACTGACCTAGCAGTGTTTTACAACATCAGACCAGCAGAAACCAAGCCTACCTTACATTTATCTGCTGTAGAAGAATGAATACAAAGTTTGATTGCACAAAATGACATTGCAAAGTCAAATAAGAGTCAAAATCTTACCTTAAAGTTGCACCTTGTTTCCTGTGTTGGCCTCTGCCCTGCCACAGAGCAGCTAGCACTAAATAGGGTCTTTCTTTCTGCCCTCACATCTTAAGAAAATCACCTTTGTTCTCTGATGCCCTCACATCCTCAAACAGTCAGCTTTCCTGTCTTCAGGAGTCACCTGTCTTCAGCTTGATCTCCCCGCTGACTCTTTCCTCATTACTAGACCCAATGTGAACTTGGCGTGAGTGTAAATATGGGGATTTTTTTCTTTCTCAATGTGTGTGCTGAGTGATGTGTGCATGTGCGTGTGTGTCAGAGAGAGGAGCCATTACTCTGCCTTTAGCTCGGAGGATTAGCTGTCATCCCATTAGCTGCTGTCCAATCTCCAAACAGCCTGTGTGCAGCATGTGTAAGTGAAACAAGGGCTGCTGGCTGAAGGGCTAATGAGCCTTTTGATTCTGGTTTAGGAGCAGATCACTTGTCAGGCCAGTCGTTAGACGTTTCTATTAAGTTATTTACATGCACGTTGTTGTTTGTTAGAGAGATCAGACAGGACTATTTAAAGCAGTGGATGGATATAAAACAAGACTGGTGTGAGACTGTGCATGGGCTACCAACTTCAGCTCACTCACAATGACAATTACCATGTTTACAGTCTCAGTAATAAGCTTAATTATCAACAATAAAACAAAGACAATATATTATTATTTTGTTCAAGGGCTTTGAGTCTTCATTCACAGGCAGAGCCAGACTTTTTTGGCTAAACTCAGATCCTGACTTATACAGGGTTGGCATGGTGTTTGTGTGCCAAAGCATACCAGTGTATGAATAGTGATTACTTTAACTTATACACAAATACAATCCCAATTCCAAAATCTGGGGCACTGTGTAAAATGTAAATACTATAGAAGGCAACAATTTCATCAGGGGCTCTTCCACTGAAGTATGCAATGCTTCCCTGAAAGAGACGTCTGAATGGGAGCATATGTTGCTCCAAAACCTCTAGACACTTTCCAACATTGACCGTGCCCTTCCAGATGTATAACATGACCACACCATAGGCACTAGTGTTGGGAGTATTGATACTAAACAAAGTACTCTTTTGGTATCGATTACTCTAACAAAGTATTTATACCAAATGAGCCCTTTAAAATACATCTTGCCACTGCTTCTCCTAGAGTGCTTCCCTGTCTCTATCTCCTCCAGACTGTGTTGCCTTCACTGCTTGTCTGGGTCACGTCACTACCCTGCCATACCATGTGACTTTGGGGACCAATCACGCACAAGTAATAGATCTCAGCAGCACCACTCATGTGTGTGAACTCAGCCATCCTTCTTACTCAATGTGGCCTGAAATTCAACTTAAAATTTGTAAGAAAATATAACAAAAAGTACCCTAAGGCCACATGTGAAGACCTCCAAATGTATAAAGAACAAATTGTAGAAACATTAAAATATAAATAAGAAAATGATGTTTTTTTGACGACTTAAATTCTCTAATTTTATCTGAATTTTAAAAAAGGAAAGAAATTGGCCATTTTTAATTTTGTTGATATGTTCATTTTATTTGTTAATTTTGTGGTATAGTTATTTAATTTTTTTGTATTTTATTTTTTACCTGCTTTCACGAACAGCTTGACTTAATGTAATTTTTAAATGGGAGTTAATTTAAATTTAAGTTATAAAATTTTTAATTTAAATTTGATGGCTTGTATTTCTTAAATTCTCTAATTTACTCTATCTGAATTAAAAAAGAAAAGAAATTGGGCATTTTTTTTATTTTGTTGATATGTTCATTTTATTTTTTAATTTTGTGCTATAATTATACATTTTTTCTATTTCATTTTTTACCTGCTTTCCCGAACATTTTGTTTTATTTAAATTTTTAAATGGAAGTTAATTTTAATTTAAGGTTTTAAATTTAATTTAATGGAAGTACATACATTTTTAAATGAGCTTGATACAGTGTTAATTTCATCTACTAAAACTACGATTAAAAATGTTCATCGACAGTCTTTTTTTCCATGATGAAAACTAGACCAACAAAAATAGATCTGTGATGACTAAAACTGACAAAAAGTAAGGTTAGTTTTTATCAAGATGACTAAAACTAGAGTAAAATGAATTTAGTTTTCTTCAGACATTAAAAATCCATATTTCTCCACTGTGGGTAAATCTCTCAAAAAACAATGCATCTATAGCTCTTCTGTCTCTCAGCTGTAGAAAGCAGGGACCCAGGTTTGGCAGAGTGCATAGAATACACTACCATGATGTGGTACCAGATTTAGGCAAGAAAATGCTTGGCCTAAAACTAGACTAAAATGTTTTTGAGTTTTTGTTGACTAAAACTAGACTGAAATCAAAAAGGGTTGAAATGACAAAATGTGACTAAAACTTAAAGACATGTAATCAAAAAACTAAGACTAAAACTAAAAATAGCTGTCAAGATTAACACTGCCTTGATACATCATTGTATTTGCCTGAAAAGTGTAGCTTTTAATAGACTGATAGTCCAGTATTTTATTCTTTCTTCAAAAGTATCGGTATCAAATTTAATAAAATCGGTATTGCCCATCCCTCATAGGCACTAATGCAACCTCATACCATGGGAGATGCAGGCTTTTGACCTGTGAACTGATAACAAGCTGAATGGTCCCTCTCCTCTGCTGTCTGCAGTACACAAAGGTGGTGAACTATTGACAGACAGTGATTTCTGGAAGTGTTCCTGAGCCCATGCAGTGATTTCCAGTGCAGAATAATGCCTGTTTTTAATGCAGGGTGAGAATCCAATATTGAGACATTTCTCCAGATTCTTTCGATGACATTATGAACTGTTGATCAGGGTTGGAAATGAACTTCTGGTGGATTAAACCAGCCATTCACCTTTTTTTACCAACCACTTTCTGAACAATCAGTGTTATGAGGTATGATATAATAATCAAAGCTAGTAGTATCAGGTTAAAGGCTATCAATGAAGTGGAATGTTTCAGTGGCATTTTTCTGTATTATAAGTGTCAAACTTGCAAAAATTAAATATTTTGTACCCAATTCCTGTAGTCTCATGTCAGTATTCAGGTCTAGTGTAACTATCTTGGACTTAAGATGAGTGAAACATTGGTTCAAAGACACTTTTAGCAGATGAGCCAGCTGTAGTATTACTCATATGAGTGACTGACTATCCCAGCACACAGCCGACTTTAAGCCGGGACTCAACTTATGCCATTTTACTGTCACTAAATCACTTTGTTCTGTTCCATTTATTTACTGCCCCATTGACTGGTAGGCTGAGCAGATTCACCTTACACTGCTCAGAAATACCTGCATCTGACTGATGGTGGACGCTAGTTTCCAACCCTACTGTAGATTGTGGGAAATTTATCTTTACAGTTTTATGATGAAGAATACTTTTCTGAAATTGTTCTACCCAGCCATGTTGACCTGTTGCCATGTAAGCTGATAAATTACAAATGGTTTCTCTAGCCTTTTCCAGCCTTTTACATCCCTGTCCCAACTTTTTTGAGATGTGTTGCTGTCTTCAGAATGAAAATAAGCTATTATTTTTCATGAAAGGGTAAAATGTCTCAGTTCTATTGTGGATGAAATATGGGTTTATAAGAGTTGTTAATCATTGAATTCCGTTATAATTACATTTTACAAAGCGCCCCAACATTTTTAGAAGTGTGGTTGTTATTTACAGTGGTTGCATGGCTTTGAATTAAACTGAATTCACTGCACAGTGAAGAACAAATTTATGAATGAGCAAAACCAGTGTGTGCCTTTAAGCCGCCTACTGCAAGTCAAGATAAGAGTGAGAGGTGAGAATCAGCCACCTGTGCTGTACTTCCAGTTTTCACTCTGCTCTCCTCTGCTAAACATCACAACTGCAAGAATCTCTGATTATACAAACTAAAGCTAAGAAGTGGCTTTAGCTCCAAACTGAGAAAAAGTTAACAATAACTTTCAGCTGGTGTATCTGAATAACAATGACAGGTAGGGTTTTTTTTTTTTTTTGCTGTTTCAGGCTCCATACCTCACATAAATGTTGTTCTTGTTCATGTTTGTGTTTGTTCAGACCAGGTTTACCTGGCTGTCGGTACTGGCGTGGGTCTCCTCCTGCTGCTGCTGCTGATTCTGGTGGTTTTCTGTCTGTGGAGGAGGAAGAAGAGTCAGAGTCAGTATGAAGAGCTGCTCTCATCAGTTCCTGCAGTACCAGCGTGCTCTCCTCCCGTGATCCTGGTCTCTCAGGGCTTCTGGACTACGTTAGTACCACAGAAATATCACACTAAATATGCACATAATCCTACTTAGATCATCTATTCATTTATTTATGTTTTCTTTTATTTCTAGGTGCAAGGTAAGTGACAATGACAAGTTCACAGAGAGCTCTATTTCATACTCAATATGTACCTAAAGTGTCAGTTCACTTTTGTATAAGAATAATTATCTGCATGTCATTGAATCTCAGTAGAATTCAGTTATCATAAGAGGTAACTATTGCTCTTAGATTTAATCAAATTAAGGGAAAATTCAGAGTTTACAGCCATTTAGGCAAAATAACCACTAAGACAAACAAATACATGGCAATATTAAAATAATGTTCTAATAGTATTTTAATAAAAATAGAACCGATTCCATGTCCTAAAAATCTGATCAAGTCTGATAGTTTGAGATAGCTGCTGATGTTTATGAAGTAATGGAAAAAATGAGCTGAAATCAATAAGTTGATGTCTAAAATGCTGCTGATAGTTTTTTTTTTCTTCCAGGCCCAGTGAGATCCCTTTCACTTTACCTCCTCGCTTTACAACACAAGACCAAGCTGATGAGAAAAATGAGGAGGAGAAAGAAGTGGAGGAGCTGAAGATGGAGACCCGGAGGAGCATCTTAGACCATCGAGGATCTCTGTCAGTAAGCAGTAGGTCTTTACCACCTTAAATTGGTAGCTTATTAGGATTATTATGGTATTGTTTTTAATAATCTAGACTTGTAAGCACTGAAATAATGATCATTAATGATCAAACAATGATCATTGGACTTACTAACTCCATATTACATTTTATTTTGAATATTATTTTGGGGCTTTTATGACTTTATTCAGATAGGACAGTGGATAAAGTCAGAAACTAGAGGAAGGGAGAGAGTGGGGAATAACATGTGGAGAAGGAGACATGGACTGGTAACTTGAAAGCTTTGCCTTCTAGCTCCCTCTATGATAATGGGTTTTAAGTCACAAATAGACTAAGGGAGCTAAACTGCAATTTTATCTCTGGATGTGTGATTTAACTCGAGTATTATGAACATAAAAAGTCAAAGTTCCCTTAAAAACAAAGGAAAATATCCATGTTTATTTAAAACTTAAAATTATCAGCCTGGTGGAGGAGTCTTAAATTGTTTGTATGCATGTATGGCTAAAAATTTCAGGTAGGCCGACCTTGAAATTTTCCTGAGTTGCTTGTTTACATATGTATCTGACAGCGTTATGGATGGGGGAGGCTCAGAGGGAGACCAATGGAGATCAGAGTGCACAGAGATCACACCTGCTACATATCAGGTTCAAGCTTATTATTGATAAAAATTTCATCAACTCATCATTCACTCATGGTGAATATTCCTGAAAATTTCCTGCACTGGTCTTGAACAACACCACCCTTTCTGCTCACTAGGGATTTTTCCTAAGCATCTTGTGCTGCATTCTCACATCAGCTCAACACAACTTTTCATGAAGGCTGGCAGGAATAATTTGTGGTAAAGTCTGGGTGAAAAATTTGACTGTTCAAGGTTCACCCTAAAGAACTTCAGTAAGTTTGCAGGGTTTTTGTGCATGAGTGAACAGAGCTAGAGGAACACCAAAGTCAGTAGGACTGACATCTTTTGTACGCTTCTACAGAGTAAACGTGTACAAATAATGTTGCTGAAGTTCAGTTCTGTCATAAAGTTAAGCTTTTTTCTGGGTGCCAGTCTTGCTTAGTGCAGGCACAGAGGCTATAGTCCTCAACCTAGTGGTCTCGGGATTGATTCCCAGTCTCTGCAGTGTTTGGTGCATGTCTTCCCCCCACTCTCTCTCATCATATTTCCTGTCTCTGATCAGCTCTCATAATCAAAGCAAAAGTAATCTTGAAAAATAAAGCTTGTTTCTATTAGGATGGTACCCGGTGGGATCAGTGCTGGCTGGTCTCTACTCTGTCCCTCCCCTGAATGAGGTGGTGGCCCCTCCACCAGGCATGGCCACCCGTCTCTGCTTCTCTGTTGAGTACCGACACGGCAGCGAGCAGCTCATGGTCTCTTTGCTCCGCCTGGGAAACCTCCCTCCACGCTTCCATGGAAATGTAACACTGGTGGAACTCCGGCTCCTCCCAGATGATCGAAGGCCCCGACAGGCGAAGTCTCGAGGCACGGGGCCTGACCCGGAGTTCAACGACTGCTTTGTTTTCCAGGTGAAGACACAAAAGTTAGGTCTTATTCAGACTCCATCACTGTGAATTGGTGCCACACTGTTCTTATGTTTTCCTCTGCAGGTGTCCGGAGTGTGTGTCCCTCAGGGAACTCTGAGTTTGTGCGTGCTGAGTGTGGAGCAGGACGGCAAACGGCATGCAGTAGGCCGGGTGCTGTTTCCTCTGGAGGGGGAGCTTGGTCAGGCTGGCAGGGTGCTGTGGAGGGACCTGGAGACAGAGGATGACATTCAGGTAAGCACTATTGACTGTAATTAAATACGCTGCATCTCCCTCTCCTTCTGTTGTGCTAACAGTGAAGCCAAAATACCCCTGCAAGAGGGGCTGACATATTGAATGTTGGCTTCACTCCTAGGTTGCTGTTGCTCTGTCCATCTTAATATACAGCTTATGGTACACAGTAAGGATGTTCACTTAAACACAAAATGAGAAATAAATGAAATAAAATCCTCATAT
This sequence comes from Cheilinus undulatus, assembly GCF_018320785.1. NCBI lineage: Eukaryota > Metazoa > Chordata > Actinopteri > Labriformes > Labridae > Cheilinus > Cheilinus undulatus. The sequence goes on along the minus strand of NC_054884.1, from coordinate 29,370,993 downwards.
GTCAGTGTTCAGAGCTGGGTGATGTGCAGATTTCTCTCAGCTACAGTCCAGCTCTGCAGCGCCTCTCTGTGGTCGTCCTGAGGGCCCGAGGGCTACAGCTGCTCACAGATGCAGGTACTATGCCCCAGTGATGATGACGATATGAGGCAAGGAGTCAGACAAGTCTCAGAAATATGGACTAAGTGTGTTTTTTCCAGGTGTTTGTGTCCAGGTGAGCTTACAGATTCACACTCAGGTGGTGAAGATAAAACGCAGCTGTGTGGTTAAAGGTGTGAACCCCAGCTTCAACCACAGGATGACCTTTAAACTCCGCTCACAGCACCTGGATGAGGCCTGTCTCAGGTTTGAGCTGCAGGAGCCTAACGATGTCCGCTCAGGTGAAATAATCTCTTAATTTAGACATGATCTTCTACAGTATAAACTGTCCACTTTTAAACTATTCTCTTTGAGGCTCTGAAGAAAGGAGGCCTTGTTGGGGGGGGTTCAAGATTTTTTACTTGAGATGTCTCTCTTGTATATTTATTTGTTGCTCAAAGCCCCCCATGTATATTTATGACAGCAGTCTGAGGAGTTAAAGACTCTTATCTTTGAGACCTTAGATTAAATAAATCATTGTAGTAATAGTTATAAAGAACGGTTTTCAGCTCCATATCAGCTCTGTCTCGTTATTTTTCCTCCAGAGCCTCCGGTTCTTCTGGGCGTGCTGGTGTTGGGCCCCTTCATGTATGCCAGGGGCCAGCAGCTGCAGCACTGGATGGACATGGTGAACTCTCCACAGGAGACCATCAAGCTGTGGCACGGACTGGGCAGAGCCTCTTAACTATATATATATATATATATATATATATATATATATATATATATACACACACAACTCCAGTTGCAAAAAAGTTGGGTCGCTGTGTAAAATGTAAATAAAAACAGAATACGATTTCCAAATCTCATAAACCCATATTTTATTTACAATAGAACATAAACAATGTATCAGATATTGAAAGTCAGACATTTTACTATTTCATTTTAGCTAATTTTGAATTTGATTGCAGAAACACAGCTCAAAAAAGTAGAGACGGGGCCATGTTTACCATTGTGTAGCATTCCCTCTTCAGTCTGTGAATGTCTGGGAAGTGAGGAGACCAGTTGCTGGAGTTTTGGGAGAGAAATGTTGTCCCATTCTTGTCTGATGTCGGATTTTAGCTACTCAGCAGTCCTGGGTTTTCTTGCCAGATTTTTTTTTTGGCCTGTTCAGCACCTGGACTTTTCTGTCTTCTACTGCTCTTGATAGGAGCATATGTTTTTTTAAAACCTGTATATACTTTTTAGCATTGATAGTGCCTCTCCAGATGTGTAAGCTGCCCACGCCACAGACACTAATATAACCCTTTACCATCAGAGATGCAGGCTTTTGAACTTTGCACTGATAACAAGCTTGATGGCCCCTCTCCTTTTTCATCTCGTGGTTTCCAAATAGGATTAGAAATTTTGATTCATATGACCACAGAACGGTTTTCCATGTTGCCTATGTCCATTTTTAATGATCTGCGGCCCAGAGAAGATGGCAGCGTTTCTGGATGGTGTTCCCATATGGCTTCTTCTATGCATGATACAGTTTTGACTTGCATTTTTATGTTACACTCTTATAAACGGTTTCAGATAAATAACTTTACTCATTACCTGCGACTTTACAGGCATCTCTTAACAATGTGTTACAAACCTCTGCCAAAAAATCCTGATTTTAACGTTCATAACAGGTGCTGTGTTAGCCTTAAAATGTTTTTTTTTCTTTTCAATTATGTGAATCTGTGTTTTGTTTTTCATGAAGAATAAAGTCAGAAAAACGGCGTTAAAGTTCAGCAGCTGCTCGGTACTTGTACTATTGATTTCGTCCAGCAGGTGGCGACTTCCGCCTTTCCATCAGCGCGCGCAGCTGCAGTTTGAACAGTCGAGTGAGAATGAGGAAGTGCGTGAGGAGTTTACATCATTTATATACATATTGGCCTGTTTTTAACTTTTTGTCTTTTGTATTTGTTGTTTTTGCTATTTTCCTACAATGAGGATAAACGAAAACACTTTACTGGAGGGAAACAAAGTCGTGCTGGTTCCTTATACAGAGGAGCACGTGCCCAGGTAACGTTAACAACGGTCTGTCCTGTACCAACAGCTGGCTGCAGACATCACTGCACAGCCTCTCTTTCATTTTAAAGCATTACATTTTTACACATTTGCTAAAATTTTAGTGAATATTAGTTTTAGGTACCGTTTTACCTTCATTGCTAGGTTTGCTGTCTTCCCTTTCTAAGAGTGCACTGAGGTTAGTGTCTGATTTGTTCAGATTTATTTGAGGTAATGAATGCAGATACTGTAGACTTTACTGTGGTGTATATTTACTGTAAAATTGTATTTAAGTACAAGCTTAAAACAGGCCTCGCAAATAATTTCTGTTTCCTCCAGGAGATGAATAATACGCTATATTTTTAAGGGAGCTGCTTTATATTTTTTAGCTAATTACCCCAGTTTATCAGGTGTAATGTAATGAGAAATTGATTACATCTGTTAGATTTGGAAGGAGTTAAACAGTCATACAGTAGGCTATGAGCATCTTGCACTGACCCAACCTTCAAAACTGTTCAAACACGTGTACACCATAATGGCAAATACAAAAATGAAGCATACCAATTGGGACTTTATTCCAACTTTTCTTGGAAATCAAAGAGCTGAGAGAGACTTTATCTTTTTAAAAAGTGATTTGATATTGTATTGAAGGGGCAGGACTAGATTGGTACACTGCAGCCCTGGCAAGGGGGTAGAGATGGTGCAGATGACCCCTCTCACCCTGGACATGGGCTCTTTGAGGCCCTCCCCTCTGGCAGGGTGATTAGGTCCATCAGGATAAAAACTTCCTGCCACGAGAACAGTTATTTCCCCTCTGCTGTTAGTCTAATGAGCAGTACTCCAGCCTTCTCCCATCAGACTCTCACTGATCCCCAGAATCAGTAGACAAAAACAGTACACGTCTGTATAGATGTGATTCTGAGATAAGCATTTTTACTTCATTCCGCCCCTTCTTAAACACGTCATGCTTGTCTAAATGTTTTTAAACGTTGTGTTGCACTTCTTGAGAATTATTCTCATCTTTTGGATATGTTTTAAATCAATACAGATCAAATTAAATGTATTTTATTTACATTTAATAACCTCCATATTCATTCAAAGTATCAAACGCATTTTTGTAAACAGCCTTATATTTCTGTAATCAACTGAAAGTAACCTGAAGATTTTTATCTCTTCATTTTTTTAATTTCATATGTCAGGAAAATTTTAGATTTCCAGTGTGCAGTATTGTCCTACAAGTTTCTTTAACCTCCACTTTGAAACTCACTGAGCTTTAAGCTCTGAACCAAAATAAATAAAGACGTTGCCTCATTCTGACACAAGATAATTTTTGGATTTTAATATGATGCCCAGCTTTGTCCAGGAAACATGAATGTTCATGCCTTTTTTTTTTTTTTATCTGTTTCAGGTATCATGAGTGGATGAAGTCTCCAGAGCTGCAGCAGCTGACCGCTTCAGAGCCGCTGACCCTGGAACAGGAGTACGACATGGCGAGAAGCTGGAGGGAAGATGATGACAGTAAGTGGTCATCTGAGTGATGACAGAGGAAAAAAAAAACCTTTTCAGCCTCCTGGGGTGGCAGTAGCATAGACCAGATCAAGTTTGGAAATTGTTTGGTTTAGTAACTTTGAATTCACTTCCTGAGTGAGTACTGCAGTGGTGCACACCCTTAGGAACCTGTTGGTGCAGGTGTTTCAGCCTGCCTGTGTAACATGATCAACAACAGAGAGAAGACTGTATGCCCTCTTAAGGGATTTATAAAGTAGATCTTCTTTCTTTAAACAGCTTTCTCTATGGCTACAGATCAGTTATGTATTAATGGAGATCTTCTGGGTTAGTGAGAGAAAATTATTAGCCTCTCATAGCATCGATAGTAAAAGTTTTTAGATGTCCAGACCACCATCCCTCAGCTCCTTCTGCTCTTAGCTTTTGTAAATTATTGGCCAAAGCTTGATGTGATTTTAAGAAATAACATTGAAATAACCTATGTCATGGCCACTTAAAACATTTTCAGCAAGCTTATTTGTTTTCCTTTTTCATCCCCTTCTTCCCAGAGTGCACCTTCATCATCCTTGACAAGCAGCGGTGGGCAGACAGCAGCGTAGAAGAGGAGCAGTGCATGGTGGGAGATGTCAACATCTTCCTTACTGACCCCACCGACCCGACCTTGGCTGAGTTGGAGATCATGATAGCCGGTGAAGTGAAGACTCGCATGTTTGTGATAAACTTGTCAAATATCAACAATCCACCAGTGCAGTTTGCATTTATTCGTTAAACAGATTAAACACAAGAAAAACCATGTACAAAAAAATGTAAAGACAGGAAAGGGACACCCTGTTTAGCTTTCTGAAGCTCAACAACAAAGAGCAAAAACACTGCAATTAAAAAAAGATGGTTATCAACACAAAGTTTATTTTTCTAAAAATCCACCAATCAAAAACGTTAAAGACTACAACATTTATTACATTTTGAACAGTAAAAGGTTATTTTTGAGTTTTATTTTCTAAAAATCCTTTAAAAGAGTTTATGTCTCTAAAGAGTTTTTTTAGACCTTTCATGTCTTGATTTTTTTTTCTTAAGTTTTGCCTTTGTTTCTGACTTTATTCTCTGCCTGTTGTTATTCAGCTGTCAGTTAACTGTTTTAAACTTTGATTAAAAAATGCCCTTTAATTAAAGGCTATTATGAATATTTTAAATGGTTAATTGACATTCACATTTTTACACAGATTTGGAGCAATGAAGATTTATGGTTCTTGGCCAGTGAAATTTAAAGGAACTTAAGAGCAGGGTAACCAGTGAAGTGCCTAATGATTTAAAAGTAGGAATGCACAATATTATCGGTCAGGTTACAGTATGGGCAGATATAAAAATTTCTGCCAATATTTCCATCCCGTTATTTTGTCTGTGTATTTCAGCATATATCGACTAAATTTTGTCCATATATCCTTGTGAATTAGTGGAGTTTTAGTCTGAACCAACAGATGTATGTCAATTGAGGTTGTTTTCTTTATTTATTCCCATTCTTTAAACTTTAAAGTGTTTTTTAAGGACTAAAGGTTGTTTTCTTGGTCATCCTCAAACCTTTAAGTGTGTCTGAAAGGACTGAAATTTCTTGTCTGAAAAGCTTATTTAAATATCGGCATTGGCTAAAACAAAATTATGGAAAAGGTATTTGAGTTTTGGCTTATTTTAGTTAAACCAGCCACTGTAACATTAATTATTTTCAGTATTTATACTTCTTTTGCAGCTATTTTTTGTTTTGATTCTTTTGCCATTATTAAATAAATTTCTTGTCTTCAGAGCCCGGTTACAGAGGTAAAGGCATCGGGAAAGAGGTGACCCTCATGATGATGTGCTATGGTGAGCAGATTATACCTGGACTCAGTTCTTTTTTTTTTTTCTTTTTTTTTGATGCATTCATTTGAATTTGTAATTATTTTTTAAAGTTCTATTTAGTGATGTGAGAAAGTATAAGACACGTGATATGATTAGTATGTGCATGAAACAAGCAAAACAATGTGTAGTTTGTCATAAGTGCAACAGATTTTCAGTCTTCTTTTTTACTTTATCATGTTTGTTCATTCTGAGTCTGTCAACTATTATTAATGCTTACTTGTACGCAGGGATGGGGAGTAACTAGTACTAGTTCAATACTCTTGTACTTTTTCCACCTCAGTTAACCAAAGAGTAGCACAGTCAGAATGATTCCACATCACATCTCAAAACAACAAAAAACTGGAGGGTAAACATTTCAGAGTTGATTTTAACTCCACATGTAATTTTAACTTAATTCTGAGTGAAATGGTCTTCATTGTTGGAGTTATTTGACAGTGGTGAATTTAGTTTCTGTCAAGACTGAATTAATCTAAGCTTTGCTTACTGCAATTTCAAATCTGGAGGGACATGGGGGTAGTGTTTCCCATCATCCACTTGGGCAGAGTTTTAAGACGTGTGAAGTTGTGTTTGGGTGTTGTCTGTTACACATTGCTAAGGGTTTTTTTTTTTCATGTTCCTGGTGGACTGTTGTTGTTGAGACACATTTGCACTATGAGTGAGGTTACCCACTGAGTTGGAGTTCACGCCTGTAACTTTAGATGCTCCTAAGGCCAGCCACACGATGATTTTAAAATCTGAAATGATTTTAAACCATGGGAGACCACAGACATGAGGACAATTTCAAACAATTTTTCATCTTTAATCCTCTGAATGCACACGCTAGACTACTCAGCCAGACTGTCAGATCACTGGAGACCACACACCTACCTCGGGTGATCACATGACTTAAGAAAAAAAACAAACACGAATGTCTGTTGATACCGTCTTGCTGTCCCTCCACAACAGGCATGTGTTACAGGTGCAGCAAAAATTATAAAACAAGGGAAAGACTCAGGATGAAGTCCTGGCTGGAATGCAGCTACAGTTGTGTTTACAGTTGCAAGCGGTGAATGTACGTACGATCTGGCGGGTGACGCTACCCTGTCTACTCGCTCTCATTGGTTGTTGTGGGTACTCTGTCAAAGAAACTATGACCTAGAATCGTAAATATGAAACGTGTTCAATTTTCTTCCCCAGGAGTCACCAAACTTGGAGTAAAACAATATGAAGTAAAAATTGGGCTGGACAACCAGATCAGCATCGCCATGTTCAAGAAGCTCCACTTCCATGAGGTAAACAGATCACATGACCTCTATGTGTGTGATACCAGAGTATGACGGTGACTCTAACCACCGTTCGTATCTTTCACAGTTGTCTGTGTGCAAAGTGTTCAAAGAGGTGACCCTGGGGATGACAGTGGACGAGTCCGTCCGAGAGAGACTGCTTAATTACACTGCAGACGTGAAGGAGGGAGACTACAGGCACAGTAGAAGTAACAGACAGGAAGTGACATCACACTGAGGAGCTGCTTGATGTGTAAAGACTTCTGGATAAGAAGGAGATGGTTCTGCACACAGAGGATGGAAATCTGGTGTGTGGTTAAGACTTCATGCACATTTAGTGCTATCCCATCTTCACTTGTAGATCTGTTTAATACTCCATTATTGTATCTGTGAGGCAGAGTTAGGGTAAACTGGTTTATAACTGGTTTAGGTGGTATCATCTAGACTCCATACTGACTCTCCAGCCAGTGCTATCTAAATGTACAGAAACTTTATGATTTCAGTCATATTTTAACCAAAAAAGAGAGAAAGCAATGTCTAACTTATATACTTAAAATACGCTGGCAGCTTTTTCAAAAAATTGAAAAAGTGGCAATGAAAGAGGAAATGCTCCCTCATTGATTATTCTTAAATTCTGCATCGTCAAAAGTGAAGAAACTTCATCTTCAGTCATTTTTAAAGAGAAAACAATGTCTAAATCGTGCAAATATGTTGTCAGCATTTTATAAAGATTGTGAAAGTGGCATTGAAAGAGGGGCTCTTACTCTTCATTTGTTCTCAAGTTCTGTTGTGTCAAAAAGTGAAAAAACAAACAAACTTAAACTTCATTTTTTAATCAAAAGAGAGAAAGTAATGCCTCAATTGCACAAACTTTTAGCAACATTTTGAAAAGGCTGACGAAGTCGAGTGAAAAAGTAAATTCTCACACTTCAATTATTTTTAAGGGGTATCAAAAAGTGCAGGAACTAAAAATTTAAACTATAAATTTAATAGTTTATTTTTAACCAAAGACAAAGAGAGAGGTCTGTCTAGATTGCACAAATATGTTGGCAGCATTTTCAGTGTTAGTTTTGAATTTTGGGATGAACTCTTGTGAAAAGCTAAACTTTCTGATGTGGCCTTGATCATAAAGGTTATAAAGAGCGGTTACCATCCCATCTTAGAGCAAGTAAAGTACAATGCTGGTGGAGTTAAACAATTCTGCCTCTTAAAACAGAAGTTTCCATTTGATGGTCCTCATTCATGAAGGCCTAATATGAGGAAGTCATTTCTCTTGCATTAAGAGAAACTTCTTTGTCTCATGTTACATGTAATAGCCTCATTACCCCGTGACATTTCTCATAATATTCTTGTTAACTAATGGAAATAAAAGCCAACAGTGGGAGGTTTATTGTTCGCCTTTCATATCACATCACATAAGCCATATCTCTACTGGCTGTCTCTTCATAAACCACATTGGACTCTTTCCTCCTTTTCTTATCAAGACATTTCATTCTCCAAAAGGAGGGAATTTATTTTTGTTTGTAGTTTTTTGCTTTATTTTTATCTCTGTAATTTGCCCGAGCAAGAAACTGGATAAGAAAATGTGTTTAAGTCCTACCTCTTATCTACAGACTTTTCCAGCAGACAGAACCAAACAAAGATGACCCAAAGTGGAAGTTTATCTTGCTGTGCATAGCCATTTATTGATGCAGTTTGAGAATGAACACAGCTGTACATGAGCCGCAGCTTTTTGTCCACAGAAACCTCAAGGAAGGAAAATAATTTAATCTTAAAGCCAAAAATGTAACTGAAAGAACCTTGGAATAAGTTAGTTGCCTTTTTATGACTGTAGTTGATGTTATAGACAAAATACTGCAGGAAACATTTCAGACTTTGGACAGCCAGGTTGATGGCAGCATCAGGTGACTCAGAGTTGCTACTGCTGCTCTTTTAAAAGGAGAGTTATACTTTTCTCATCTTCCATTCAGTCTAGCTTCTGAAACTGGCACAAGAATTATCCATCCGTTTAACCCAATGTGGATATGATGGTAAAAGTTTAATAGTTCTGGGGTTAAAGCTATTTAGGTGCACATTTAGGGTAAAATCTTCAGATGCAAGAGTCAAGAAGTAACGGGAGATATTGAGGATGGGGTGTGAAACAGCGAAAAGAGGAGTTAATTGGGCATGTAAAGGAAGGATATGGATGAAGCTCGAACATGCAAATACCAGGATGGCCATTTTTTCACATTGTTTTGTTCTTAAGATCAATAAGTACATACATTTTATAGTTTAAATAATGTCTGGTGTAATTTATTGGCCAGTTTTTGTTTGTTTTTTAAGCACACAAGAACTGAAAGTAAGAATATGAATTACTAAATTGACAGGGATAACAGCCAGTAGCACCAAAGTTTGTGGACGAGTTAATGATAACATGACTGTAATGATTAATTCATTTCTTTGGCATAGCTTTTTTTTGCAAAGATTTATTTTTGGGCATTTTTGGGCCTTTATTTGCTAGAGGAGGACAGCGGATAGAGCCAGAAACAAGGACAAGAGTGGGGCAGAGACATGCGGTAAAGGGCCTCACTGTGCAGCAACCTCCTTCTCTGTTGTTAGCCAAAGTATGGAAGCCTGAAGGGGACATGTATCCAAAAATTCTTTTGCACTGTTTCCTGTGATAAGGTAATTTTTGATTTTTTCATAGCCTTAACTTATTCATCCTGCAGCACAAACAAAACAAGCACTAATTTGTTTTCTAGACTGTCAGAAAATTATCATTAAGAGATAATTTTTTTTTTTTTTTTATCTGAGTATGACATCAGTTGGTCAATTGTTATAGAGGAGATTAAGATTTTGTCCACCTGAACCTGATTGTTCAAAAGCAGTAAAACAGAATCAGATTTAACAGATAAGATTGCTTCTAGGAATTGGGGTGTTCAAAGAAGAAGAAAAGATAACGCAGCCAGGTAGGATCGGGACAATCAATCCTGGTTTTTATTTTGACAAAATTGCCATTTTTTGTAAGTAAAAATGTAAATAATTGAGATCAAAAAAACATCAGGATCATCCTAATCCTAGCAGAAGGCTGGACTGAGACTGAGTCATGGAGAAAAACACGAGAAAACTATTAGACTGCTGAAAGATGGCTACATTTTTACAAGGTAGTTGATATTTTAAGACATTTGTTGGCATACATTTTGCACTGGAATGCTGTTTTGCTTCATTGAAAGTACAACTGATAAACATTAGAGCTGTAAAAAATGAAGGATTTTGTCATTAAATAATTAAAGACGGCAACAACATTTATTAGTTTGTGAATTTTGGCACACCCTACGGGCTGACTATGATGTGTGAGGTATTTCATAAAGCTGTGTATCAGCTGGTCTAGCCTTAGGACCCACCAACACCTCCTTTATGAGAAATTGCGGCCAAAAATTTAAACAACCAATCAAAATTACTCAAAAATATTGCGGTTTGGACCTTAGATGAAATATATATTAACTAAGAATAAATCAGTTAAGTGAAAATTAGTGTTAAAAAGTCTTAAATGCAAGAATATAAGGTTTCAGCTGTCCTACTTTTAAGTTTTAACTTGTAAATATCTACCTTTAGATTTTGTTGTGACTGCTTTTTGACTGAAAGAAATCAGAGCTTTCATTACCTGCTGATTTATGGTATCAAACCAGCATCTTTTCTTCTCATAGTATAATCTCCAAATGCTCCAAGAAAGCTTTATTTGCATAATTCAATAAAAGGTACTACCAACATATTCTTTTCTTTGTTTTCAGATTTTTATTTTACAAGCAACACAAAAAAACATGTTAGTGTCTTGTAAATGTAATGACTTTGAAATTAAAGATGTGAAAGGGTCTTCAAATATATGGGGAGTCTTGAAAAAGGTATTCAGAAGTATTAAATTTAATTTTAAGATTTTCTGTATATGCACTGATTTTTCTTTTTTACTGTTGTCCATGACAACATGTACATTTTGGTTGCTATCATAAAAAAAACTGCTATTGCCAGAAAACAAGATAAATAAGTTGGGATTCTGAGGAAACACCTAGAAATGTATTCACAGCAAAATGTGGCAAAACAAATTACATGGATGTTTGTCCACTTAGGGCCTCCATACATTGAAGACTTTTTGCCACTCTTTTTTAATCAAGGCACACTTTTGCATCCTGATTCCCCATCTGAGAAAAACTGCTTTAAAGCACCGGTAATCTGGATTTCTTAATCCATCTGTACTGGAATAATTTGGTCCTATCCTGTTTCTTGTTTAAATAACTGTTACTTAAGTGAGCTGGATTATTTGATCCTTTACAAAGATTACCAAAATCATTTTTTTTAGTAAACCTTTTGAATACCAGAACTGGAATAAACTCCTTATCACAGAAAAACTTGGTAAATAAAATGTGTTTACATGCCCACTTTGAGCTTCCGTATATATATATTACTCTTTTATTCCTATTTAGAAGATTTAAACTTCTCTTTTTTCAGTTGGTGTGGGGTTTGGATGGCTGATGGGTAAATTATCTGCTAAGACTGTAAAGGAGGAGTTCACAGACGAGTGAGCTCTACATTCACTGCACATGCTCAGACCGCCGCATCCTTCAGTGGCTTATGCGACTAACATGTGACTTAACAGCTCCGAGCAGCTCAGACAGGGCAACTTTACAGCTCTTAAATGCTCCCTACACTCCCATGTGATGCACAGAAACAATCTCCAACTTAGAGCGGAGGTCGAAGTGCAAAACATGGTCACAGAGAGACATTTAAGACAGATTTTATTCTTAAAAAACACAGGCTTTAGTACAAAGAGGGTACAAGAGCGACAACAATTCCATAGGAATTTAAGATGATTTTAACACATCTGTCCACCCCCCTTTGTCTTTCTGCACAGACTCCACCTCCCAGCACCACCAACAGGGTGACTGGACGCAGGAATGCCCATCTGCATGAGAATCATGATTTCAGCATATTAAAAAAATCCCAGAATTCACAGGTTAGAGAGGAAACCTGCAGCTCCTGGAGCTGATGCACACAGATGATAGTTTTAATTCTTAGAGGCTTGTGTGGAGTCGAGAAACTCCTTCGCTGCGGAGGACAGATTGGACACCAGCTGTCTGACCACGCCCTCCTGCTCTCTGGCCCAGGATAGGCCGTCGTCTACGGCGACGTTGACTGGAACACACATGGCTTCTTTCTGCAGGTCGGTCAGTCGGCATGCTGCGGCGACTCCGGCCAGTCCGAGGAGCAGCAGGACGAGGAACTTGAACACAAGGCCAATGAGGGAACGGCGAGGTTTGGGAGCTGATTCAACCACCTTTTTATCCGCTGAAACAGAGGGACAATGGCTAATATTAGAAAGACATCGAAAATAAGACAAATTCTTATTTTTTAACCCCCTGGGTCAATGACATGACATGCATAATTTTGTGTCTGTATCTATCATTATCTTTTGAAAAAAAAAAAATGTATGGCTTAAATCAATTTGGCCTATATGATATTGTAAGGAAGAGGCAGGACAGGAATGGTACGCTGCAGTCACGGTGAGGAACAGGAACAGACTGCAGCACATCATCTGCTCTGCAGAGAGGGTGACTGGCTGAAATCTTCCATCTCGCCATGACCTGCACACCTCCAGGGCCGCTGAGGTGTACAGGTAAATTGGAGCTGACCCCCAGACCCAGCCGATCCCTCTGCTCTCAGTCTGATGAACAGTACTCCAGCCCTCCCCCCTCCCACCACTGACTCCCACTGCACCCCAGAATAAGTAGACAAAAACATATAAATAAAATAAAGTGAGGAAAAAAAAGTGAGCACTTTAATAGCAGGAAATTAGCTTAATCACCTATGTCTTTGGTTGTTTTGAAAACAGAAGATAGATTCTAAAATGACTGAACTTTTAGTGACTCTACAAGTGTTAAAAAGGAGTTTTAGTATTTAACGCCCCTGTCTAATTCAGCTTAGTTAAACTGTGGAGCTGGCCGATACTTCATTAGTTTGATTAACTGTTCTGCATTAGAATAATCAAAATGCATCACAGACTGGATCACTGGAAGTTGATGAAATATCCCTTTAAGAGGTGCATAAATGTTGAGAACTTCACCTGCTGCTTGTCCGTTCTTTTTCTTCTTCTCCTCATTTTTCTTCTTCTGTTGTTCCCGCGCAGCCATGGCTGCCATCTGAGCATTGTATTCTTTCCTCCTCTTCTCCTTCTCCTCCGCCTTCTCTCGCTTACGAGCCTCCTTCTCTCTGGCCTCCCTCTCCCGTTGCTTTGCCTCCTTCTTCCTCTCCAGCTCTAGACGGGGCATCAGGTGAAGCGTGTTAAAAAGCCATTTAGATTAAAATAACATTGTTGGATAACAAGATACTCATGTTACAGTGTTTTTGAAAGTTTTGTTTCTCTTTCCAGCAAAAATAAAATCACTTCATCCTCCAGTCCTCAGCAGATAAAACTGGACTTTTAACAGTACAATAGAATCTTTATAAGTTTGAGACTGTATCATTTTAAAACATGGAAGTACTGAAAATAAAGATTTTGACAACCTTTGTACTGAAAAAGTGCAGTAAACACACTCTTGTTTTGGCAGATATACTCCTACCTTTTTCCCTTAAAAGGCGTTTCTCTCGTGCACGATCAACCTCTTCCTGAATAACCCTCATGTGCTGCAGAACCTGCAGAAGAAAAATCTCCTTCAGTGACGGATCCCGTAGACCCCTCCACTTATCTTCTCCTGTCAGTTCTTTCTCTCACCTTTGAGGCACATTGCTTACACTGTTTCTCATCCAGACAGTCTCCAGCTGCTTTGGCTAGGCTGGGCTCCAGCGGGTTATCCTTCAGATCCAACCATTTCAGACTCTAAGAAGGCACACAGAGAATGAGAGTAGGAAAAATACCCAACTGTAGAATCATCTAAATAACTACAAGTTAATTTACTACATTATCTAATATACAAAAGTGTATTTATGTAGGTAAGCAATGCTCTTTTAGTCGGCATGTTCACATTTTACAGGCAATCTTAATTTAGAAGTATTTTTTGATTCATTTATATCTTGTGCTATGCATTTTTTGGTAATCAAATATATTAGCATATGTTTTAAAAATATATTGGAACAGATTTATATTTATAAGAAAGCTCAGCAATGAACAAACTTCATTCATATATATATATATATATATATATTCACAGTATGTGTCTCTCTGAAGTAAAAGATCGCTGTTTTTTCCTTTGTACATGTTTAAAATAAACATTTCAATCAATGCATCTAATGAGGATTATTTTAAGTTAGTATATACAAAATCTTGCACTACATATCGTTACCACAATATTAAACAATGTTACCACAGATCAGACGAAAAATTGATGATTAGCACACAAGAACATCCTAATATAGGGACTTTAAATCTGGACAGTGGCAGCACATAGACCAAGCATTTCAGCTGACAGTACGCTGCCACTCAGGAAATAAAAGCACTTGAACATGGAGAAGAAATTCCCTCTAAGCTTTTCTTCCTGGCTGAAGCGAATAACCTACAAATTATCTTGACAATGCACACCTTTAAACAACACACTTCTGCTATCAGCATAAATGCATGTAGCACAAACAGTTCTTGTGTTTGCGACCCACCCTGAGCTGAGAGAAGCTGACAGGCAGAACCGTTAGCTTGTTGTTGTACAGATCCAGATGCTGAAGGCTGGCCAGGTTCCCCAGGTCATCTGGCAAACAGGTCAGCTGGTTTTTACTCAGATCCACCTTCACTAGGTGGGTCAGGTTGCAGAACTCCGGCTACATTGGAGAAACGGTGTAAAAGAATCAATAATGCAGTCTCTAATTTAGTTTGTCAGTCAGTGACAACGTTTGAAAGTCTGTAGGCAACGACTGAAGTTAGAGGTTTAGGTAAAAGGTAGAAACAAAAGTAATAAATATACAATAGCAGTATCAACCTTTGATAGACTCTACTAAATTATAAACACGAGCATAGCAGGAAACTCCATTAATAATACTGTCACAGAGGATTAAAAACATATCAAACCAAAAGCTAAAATAATGTTAGTGTTGTATTCACATGTCTCTTCTTTCATTTAAGCTTTTCAACAAACCCAGAATAAGTAGCTACTTTAAGTGTCAAACAGATCACTATTTATCATTTAATGTACAATTCATGCTTCTTTGAGTTATCAAACCTTTCCTTTAAATGATAAATTTCGTAAACTTAGTGGTTAACCAGATCTGCTTGATTTCCATGTGAGATAAGAGTGGGACTTTTTCTTGCCTCAGTCAGGACATTTTTTCCTTGATTTAAGGTGTTGTGTTTAGTCCAGTAGGACTGTGTTTTTACTTACAGGAAGGGAGGAAATGTTGTTACAAGACAAGTCCAGAACTGTTGCTTTGGTGAAGAAAGCCTTAAGTGACAAAAAGTAACAATAACAGGAGCTCTACGTTAACATTAAAGTATAGTGTTGTTTAAAGTCGCAGAAAATTGTGCATATAGATATAAACATTTTCACACGTTATGTAGGAAACTGAGCTGAACAAAGTGACTCACCAGCTCTCTGACTGGCACCTCAGTGAGGTTACACAGGCTCAAGTCCACTTCATTCCCACTGATTTTATCCTTCAGGTTCAACACTTTGCTGTTTTTACTCATCCTGAAGTCTTTGTGAAACACACAGCACGGTTAGAAATTAAATAAACACTGAAATGACACAATTTTGAACCAGTTTACAGAGTGAAACTGTGCACTTCTGACACTAAGAGCCATGAAAACCACATCTAACATCAACGTTTGACATCGTTTACTCACCTGTTAAGAAAGCTGTGACACCGCTGAGTTCAAATGGGACGTACGAAGAAAAGAAAATTAGTACTTCGGCTTTTAAATGTGACAGGACTGAGTGAAAAACTACGGACAGGCTAGTAAATCTGTTATTTTTGGAGCTCTGACTGCTCAATGAAAGTCCACGTCACTGATTGAGCGACAGCGCGGTGACGTTACAACAAACAGCGCCACCTGCAGCACCGGAGGACAGAAAAAAAAGCACAGACGAGGAAGGAGTAATACACGGCTTGAACACACTTGCTTCCTTTGGTTGGGTGACGTTTTGTGCTGAATTTTTTTGTTTTATTGTAGTTGTGTTGTACCAGATCTTTTGTTTCCTTGACACATGTGTCATAGTTGAAATATTAAATGTATTTTGAATTTATTCACATATTTTAACTTAACCCTTTATGGGGCAAAAAAACAATACATGGTCATTTTGGTCGACTTCCTTTCTGGGTCTCTTTGACACAGTAGAACAAGAGTGATTTGTCTCAGCCAATCTGTGGAAATCAGTCAATGTCACGGAAAGTGACACTGATTATCAGACCAATCAGCAGTGGCCCAAAGTGTTGCAAACTTCCTGTTACCTCCAGAACTCCAAAAATACAGTTTTACATCTATTTGGTCACAAACAAAAGGCCCTAAAACCCTAACTAGCCATGCTAGGTTGATAAAAAATTAACATTATAGAGGTAAATAGTAGTACTTCATGTCATGATAGGTTTTGTTTGTGTAGGATTTTTAGCATTTACTGGAATTTTAGTGTGAAAAATGGCGGAACCATATTTTCACATATGCCCATTTAGGGTGTAAAATGGTGTTTTTAACAAGTCATTTGATAATTTTTTTTTTTTTTTTTTTTTTTTTTTAGCATAAACATACAAGAAACCATATATGGAGACTTCACTGACCTTGATCTGCACCATATCAATAAAAGATATACCAATGACATTAGTAAAAAAAAAAAAAATGTCCTTGAATTTCCACCAATAATACCTTAGGGCTTAAATTTTGAATTTCTGAACATTTCAAGTGTTAAGTACCCAAATTTATCACAAGGTTTCACATGAATATTTTTGTGAATTAAATGTAAATATTGTTGAGTTTTCTTTTTTGACTCATTTTGTCATAATTATTTACCATTACTGTATTTAGATACAGCATTTTACTTTTCTAAGTGATTTCATTTTTATATTAATTTTTTCATCATCAATTTAGTCAGACAGTGCCCAAACAAATCAGATATTTTGGATTATTTTCAAGGAGCACAGTTAGGAATCTGTCAAACTTCCTGTGATTTCTTGTGCTTTTTTATATGAAAAACACAGATTATTATTTTTTTTTCTTTTAATGAGACTTGTCTTTTTTGTCACTTTTTAAAAATTAGAATTCAGAAACCTTAACTATTATGAATATAACACTCAGATGGTCAGTATGGACTTTGTTAGATGATCTCTCTACATGAAATAATCAGCCATGTTTGGTCTTGATGAAGGGTATCACCTGGAAAGAGCATCCAGGAGGAGAAAGAACTGGTCTTACTGGCGGCGTGTCTGGGTGGCCATCAGTCTGTTATAGATTTGCACTCCACACCGTTGCTCAAATTGTCCTTGATACCTCTCAGAAGCATTTTTTTGGGTGTACTGATTTGAAACAGGTGCCATGAAAAATTCATAACTATGTACAGATTTTCTATAAAATCAAAAAATCTTGCATTGAGTCGAGGATTTCTGCTGCTTTCCATTTACCTTGGGCATCGGATGTCTGAGCTGGGAATGATGTCACACCCAATCTGATTGCGTTTCATTTGCTAATAGCTCATAAGAGTAACTGACAGAGCCAGAAAGCAGCTGGACCTTGTTGAAACACACCCACAAGGAAATCTATTTAGATGAGATAATACAACCGCTCCACGATCCCCGATCAGAGTAAGCTCTCTTTAAAGCACTTCTCTGTGCTCTTATTAAACAACATAATACAGGAGATGAAGAAGAATCATCCCCTTAGAAATCACGGTTTAATTGTTGTTTTGTCAGTTATAGTCACTGGTGCTGCGTAAACATGTTTGACTGACTAGCGGTCAGCATGACACGGCAGGTGGACTGTTTGATGCTTTGTAAAAGCTCCATATAATAGTGTGTGCACTAAAACTTTGCAAATAAGCCGAAAAGCACTGCTTTGATGCTTGTGCGTAGGCCTATCACTGCAGTGGTGTGCAGAGATGCTGAGCCATTATGCAGCCAATACGAGAAAAACACCGCTTTCCATACAAATTGGCCTTATTGCATTAAGCATCTATTGCTGAGGATGGTAACAGCCAAAGTTATAATAGTTTGGGATTTTTCATTTGTTTCTATTTTTATTTCATTTTCACTTTCAGCGTTCCATTTCAGTTTAATTTTTATTAGTTTTGACTGCTGGTTTGTTGGTTTAGTTTAGTTTTTATTTTGCAAAAAATGCTTCGTTTTAGTTTAGTTTTTATTAGTCTTAGTGTTAGTTTTAGTTTTTTATGGATAGATGTCAGGACTGAGTGAGCGTAATACACTTTTAAAAACAGGCTACTCTTCACTTATCATTTTTTTACTTAATGATGATGTTTGAATACAACTCCAGACATAAAACTACCACTGTGTGAAGTCTTAACCAATCAGATCAGGCAATATTACACTCCACAGACTTGTGTGTAGACTAACAAAGACTAAAACTAAGGGTATTTTTTCTCCATTTCTATTTTATTTTGCTTAGTTTTGTAGGAGCTCTATACAGTTTTAGTTAGTTTTCGTTTTTTTGGTAAAGCTTAGTTTTGATTTAGTTTCAGTTAACAAAAATGATTTTTGAATTTTAGTTTGTTATTTAGTTAGTTTTAGATAACTATGATAACCTTGGTAACAGCACGGCATATATAGAGTCAAGATTAGCCTAATGTCTGCTGGAGCTGATGGAAGTGTGTTGCTGTTTCTTGACGCGGAAACTTTCCAGAGATCAGGAAACACTTTCACCTCTGTTTGACTTTAAAAAAAAGATGATAAATGATATGCAAATAACTTTGGTAAATATTACTTTGACATTGATATTACTAAGCCATAGGCAGGAATTAAACCAGATTGAGACTCTGAGCTACCTTTTTTATCCATGTGTGGCAACGCTACACATGACAAGGATGTGGTTGCTTTCTTAGGGTTCTCAGAGAGGAAACTTAATTAGGGTGGTGCTGAAATGAACATATCAATGTTGCCTTTGATTAAATGTGCTGTCAGATATTCTGAATATGTAACATGGATTGGAAAGATCTGTTCCCAGACTAGGCAGTAATGGTCAACATCCAGCAGGAGTGGTCAGGATTAATAAGAGTCCCACACAGGGCACTAGTCAAAATAAATCACAACCACAGTTAACCACTTCATATACACATCCTCTCATGGGCAAGGCTGGCTCTGGACACAGAGCATTTAACTGGCTGTGTAGAAGTGTAAACAGATTAATTTCTATTTGATTTGGACCTTAATGTTCTCACATCCATCTCCTCGGGGTAATTTTAGATTTTCAGGAGTGTAGTGTATGTGTGAAAGGAGCTTATAAAAGGGGCCTACAAGCCTGGCTGTTTGCATGCCATGATTTTAAAATGATACATTTTTTTCTGCATTTAAGAAAGACATTAACAGCAATTATGAACAATCCCTTCATTCTTTGAAAAATCATGAAAACAGTGACTGCTTTCCTTACACATGTTTAATGAGGAGGGAATATATAATCACATCAAACAGCAATGAGAGAGTCCACATGCAAAAAAAAAAGCATCTGACAGCATGCAGAATTCAAGTTTGCCTACACTTTCATGCTATATTCATAAGGGTCTAGTTATCTTTACCTGTTGATTTACCAAGGATTATCATCATGCATATTAAATAACAAAGGTACACAAAGTTAAAACTTGATAGCAAACTAGAATTCCCAGGGCTGAGTTAGATATATAATGGATGCAACCTGGACAGCGAGTATGCAAAGCTGTGTGATGTGACACTACAGTATATCTGATGCTTGTATGCAGTTAGGACATGGAGTAATTAATTACATCAGCACTTTGAGTATAAGTACTCTCACTGTTAAAGCTGATCAGTACTATCAGGAATTCTCTGCTGCAGTTCTGTTGATTTCTTTTTGACAGAGTCATGCAAATGAAGTCCAAGTCAGACTCAACTATTCCTCTGTAGATTTCCAGCAGTGACACATGTAGAACAAAAACAGGCTGGCTATGATGATGTAGAAAATAAAGAAAACTTTGTTGATTATTTTGGTCATTCTGCTCCAGTAGCCGGGTTTCTCCTCATCCTTTTTCTTGCAGAAGAGCAAAGCCAATGATTTCAACACCTCCTTCTCAAATTCACAAGACTCCTCCTTCAGCTGGCTGCTGCTAGCCTGAGGAAAAAAAAGTTGCATCATCTTTAGTTAAAAAAACATCCCTATGCTCTCACACCTGCAGACTAAAGTTACTCGTCATCTTCCAGTTTGTTGCTTTGGATGTCAAAGTTTATGCAAGATTAAAGATGTCTGGATGTGTGGTTTATTCTGTGCAACCATTCAAATCATATCTGGCTGTTTTCAGTTTCAAGACTGAATATTTTCTAAAAAAAAAAAAAATCATCCCAAACCGCCCAATGAAACACTCTCTTGTCTCTACTGATCTCATGAAATGCATGAGTGAAAATGTTAGGGTGTAATCCTGACCTGTTCAGCAACCTGCGGCAGTTCAGATGATGCTCTTCCACAACACAAGCCACCAGCAGGCACGCAGGATTTCAGTTTAACATCTGTAACATCTGTAAGGATTTATTAGATCAATTAGCGCATATTTAAAACAACATATAACAGACATTAAACATTGCTTATTTTAGAGCAGTGATTTCTACATTTTTTGCACTAGTGACCCACTTTTTACGAAGTAGAAGACATCGTGGCTCAACTATTTTTGTTTTCTGTTCATTAGTACTTATCAAGTCTGATTTCTGTGCCATCCTGGGGTGGTTGGGCTAGCTGATGGCTGGGGCTAGCTTGGATAATTTTAATTCTTCACTGCTTTGTTGTTCTGTGCTGTTTTAAAAGCCTAGAAGAAGCCACTTCACCTCCTTAGCATAGGCTTTCTTCATACACTCAAACCATTGAAGTTTCTTGGCTGTCTGGTCTGGAAAAATGGCTCTCTTTTTTTAGCTAAGCATCAATTCCTGTGATCTGTAGCTCTGTTGCCATCCAGTGGCTGGTAGGGCCTTGTTTTTGTGATTTATTATGGTGAAGAGGGTGAGTGCCACAGGGTGGAGCCCCCATGTGGCTCTAATGTGTAATGCAGATATAAATGTCACATTTAAGATGGTTGCTAAGACATTCTGAAAACTCATTTGGCAACCCAGAAAGAGGAAAAAATCTCCTGGGACCCAAACTTTGGAAATGGGGTTGAATCTCACCTATTAAACAGTTATGGAATTTGCCTTTACATGGTTTGTCTTTACAGTCCTCACTCAGACTTTGGTCCTTACCTGGCCTGCTCTCTTGAGATGCAGAATCCTTCTCAATCAGATACATCACCAAGATCGTCTCCAGGAGGCTCAGCATCATCAAACCAAATATCCCAATACAGAACATCGCTAAGAGAAGAGAGAGCAGAATTTAAGTGAAAAAGAAACTATAAACTGAGTGGGTATAAGTTCCAGAAAGAGCTATTGAAAGGTTAAGAATCAAACCTATGAGTGGGATCCTGTCTGAAGAGGATGGCAGGATTTCATTCAGAAGGAGCTGCATCACTGTGACAGCAAGCAGCACAGTGACCTTAAAGCTGAGCTTCTCTCCTCCACTGTCTGAGATCAGGAAGGAGGCCAAGTCCAGACACAAGAAAAACAGGATGGGCAGTATGAAGTTGACAATGTAGAGGACAGAGCGTCTCCTCATGGTGATCTGTGAAGTCATGGTCACGGGTCATTCATCCAACGAAGGTGAACTAAAACAACTACAGCACTTACAGGTATGTTTGCCTTGCAAAGATTAGTAATCACGCCATCTTTCTGCTTTCGATATGGAAGCATCCACGAATGGGCTTCAAAAACCATTTGAGTCCGCCTATTGTAAGCAGACGACTGACGTCACACGGCGTATGTCCAATTCTTTCTGCAGTCTATGGTAGCGTCGTTTGCTTGCAATTCTGGCAGGATCGACCAGAAGAACGGCTGCAACTTTTTTCTGTGTCACAATTTCTTCTGTTTTACAGGTCGGTATTGCATACAAACCCTCAAAATTCATATATAAGCTTAGCTAAGCACTGCAGGTCCCTACTGAAGAGTGTTTTGGCTATTTTCAGTGAAGATTAAAATGTGTTTTGAAATTGTTAGTGTGGGACGCCATGTTGAAGAACTGAAAAGCCTGCGTGGCTAATGGCGGACAATATTAATCTCAAGGAAAGGCTCCTGCTCTAATAAATGGTTAGCTCAAGTTTTTGGTTGTTGACTCCCGTGCACTTAGTTAAATAATAAGATGCAATTTGAATTGTGTTGTTGTAAAAATGTATGCAAATAATTATGTGAGGTGAAAGGCCGTTACTTACCTGCAAACACACAGAGCAGTTAGCTCAGAATAAGCATGGTGAGTCAGCTAAAGAGCTAAAAGACATTTATTCAGGAAAGGATTATTTCCTTCATATAATAGCATGACTGTTATAAGACAACATGGAACTGTTTCCACTGATGTTGTGGACAGATGTTTTAATTTGTATTCTCTTTTGACAGGAAAGCTAAAGAATAAGACTGTAAACATGCAGTGTGACCATAAGAGTGCCAAGCTTTTGAGGATATATGTTGAGAAGAATAAATATGTTCTGGCTGAATCAACCAGAGGAACGGCTGCAACTTTTCTCTGTGTCATCATTTCTTCAGTTTTACAGGATTTCAAATCTGCATACATGCCCCACGCCTGGGGTCTGTTACACACACAAGAGACAGCTTTTTCTCAACAGATGCTGTGGGGGCCAGACACTGAAATATACTAAATTAAAATCAACATATTAGTCTTATTAACATATTCTTGTAAAAATATTGTTTCTTTAAAAAAATGGAACTTTAATCTTTTAACAGTGAGGCAATATCCTTATCACCTATACAGACGCCAGCCACAAGGGGGCGAGTGAGATACTTCAGCTACATGTTTCTGGAGCCCTCTTGATGTCTATCACTGAGTTTGATGCAAATAAGCTGTGTTGTGATTGACCAGTTACACATCCAGGAAACAGATCTTTAATGTGGATTCTCATAGAGGAAAACTGCACTCTCAAAGAGCTGTAAAATATGTAGCTTTAATCAAAACGGGAATGATAAGTATTTCATTACTATGCCAAATTACAGATGTACAAAACCTATTTGCTTCTTGTTTGAAAAGTTAATTTGAAAGATTTCATTTGAACTTTAAGCAAAATGTCAAACAATAGAGTGCCATGTTTTTCTATCTCAAATTTTCCGAACGTAATTATACTCCAGGGGCCAGATAGGAAGCTATGGGGGGCCTTCAGTTGATGATCACGGGTTTATATTTTCAGAAAACAAAAAAATCTGTTTAGTTTGGTGATTAAATATATTTTCCCTGTAATGTATTTGCAACTCACTTTACTGTGTTTATATTCACATTTTACTCAACATCCCAACTTCCTGGAAGTGTTTGAATTAAAAGAGTTTTAAAGACTCAGAAAATGGACATGTTTAAAAAAAGACTGAGTTTTAGAAAGTGTTTACTGTACATCTCTTGTGTCTGCATTCAGGGATACTTACAGTGTAGATGACCATGCTTTGGTTGACACCAAAATTGTCAACAGTTTTGTACAAGTATGTCATGTTTTGGAAAAGCCACTCCGACTGGGTCTGCATCAGCTCAAGAGACCACTCTCTCATCCTCTCAGAGGAACTGACCTGCTTAAGCTTTAAGTGCTTATCTGTCGTGTAGGATAAAAATCAAACTGTGAGGTTACTCTGCCAATTAAAGACATACAGTATCATATTTGTCTTTCTTTAAAACAGCAGGTTAAGGACTCACCAGAGTGTATGACAGACTTGAAGGTGAGGTTGCATCTCTGAGTGTCGAAGGGAAATTTGTAAACCTTCATCTTGCAACTGCTGATAACCACCATGTCGTTCCTCAGCCAGACCCTACCATCGCTAAAAATGGCAAGATACGGGCTCTGAGCAGCCTTATCCTCCTCTGTCCTGTATGTGAACAAACACCTAAAATGCTTTAGTGTGAATTTTAGATAATAGTTTGTAAATGTTAAAATGCATCATAAATTTGTGTTTGTCTTGTTGAGTGCAGGAAGGGGAAACAGCTATTTTTGGTCAGGGTTAACCATATCAAGATTGGACTAGCACGGCCTATCTGACTTTGAGAAAGATTCAGTTCCAACTTCAGAAAATGGGATGACGCCCTCCGCCTCCGCCGATACACAGCCCTCTCCTCCCCGTGCTTTAAATTCACCCATCTAAGATTGAGATACCATCCTCTTTACTTCCTGTAAACCTTCCTGTGACAGCTCCCCTCAGTAAAATTTCAGGAAAAAAGGTTTTCATTGAGGGTATCTGTACTTAACTCCATTTAGCTTTCCCTCAACCCTGACTAGTCTCCTAGTCCCTGCTGCTAAAACACAGCCCCAATGCATGATGCTGCCACCGCCATACTTCACTGTTGGATGGTATTGGGCAGTTGATGTCTGGTTTTCTCCAGACATTATTGGCTGACTGCTGAGGCCAGCCCTACAGATGGCTCTGTCTGTGTCTGAGTGAGTAAGTGAGTGAGTGAGTGAGTGAGTGATGCTACTTTCAGAGTCATACCATACAGCGTTGGGTTTGCTTGTACTGAAAGATGTCGGTAATGGCTGCCCCCACTGTGATAAATAAAGCCACACAGAGTTGCTTTATGGGCAGGGTTTAGTTGTACTAAAAGCCCTCTAATGGCTGCTACCACTGCTAGAAATACTTCAGATATAGCTTTAGCATGGGGTCCTTTTTACTAGACCAAATCTCTAAAAACAACACTAAAAGCTTTTCATGTTGGGAAAGATGTTTTCACTCTTCTGCTGATCTTACACTGCTGCAGCTAAGTCCCAACTAACCACTCCACCAGCAAACCTTGAATACAGCCACTCACACCAAGTAACCCTTTCCACGTAACTATCACACACTCATGCCAAATCAGGTCAGCAGGAGAGCGGCGACATCGTTCATTGTAGTGGTAAGCTTTCAGTATTGTTTTCTGCAGTTGTGTTAATAAAGGAATGCTGTACATCTCTGACAAAAGTGCCGCTACAGTTAGTTTTGAGCTAACCACTCCACTAGCTGGCTTTGTATGCAAGCACTCACACAACAAGTAACCGTTTCATCCTCAACTACTACTTTTGCTTTTAAAAATTTCAAATGCATTACTCTTTGGAGTCATTATATTTTACAGTTTAGCGTATGTAGAGTTGTGATTTTGAGAGTGTGCAAATGTTCATACTTACATCTCTTCAATGGTCACATCTGGTGTCCACACTGATTTAGTCGGAACATAAGTCAGTGTAATATTACAGAATTCTTCAGGATTCCATAAAACATAATCATCAATCCACGACTAGAAAAGGAGAAGAAAAAATATCACATAGCATTCTCCCATCAGAGTGGGAGATGATATTAATCAAACAATTTTTTGATTCGCAGACTTACCACATCAACCCAAAAGTAAGCAACAAACTGCTGTTCCTTCTCTATCTGAGACAGAAGGCGAAAGAAGCATGTTATTAACTTTATATTGTGTTCCTACAAACCAAATTCAAGACATCAGAGTTAATGTGATAACTGAAAAAGGCTCATGCTGTAATATGGTGATGTGCACATTAACCTCTTAGTAAATCCATAAAGTCATACAGCAGAACTTCAAAGTTAATGATGAGCCTTTATGTTAGGCAGGATTTTAAGAAACACTGAAAAACTGTTAACAACAAAAATGACAAAATGATCAGGCTATTAATGACCTTCACTATCTGAAAAATCCTGCAGGAAGAAAATAAGTTGTGATATTCTGCTGGATAACAATAAAAAAGAAAAAAACTGTCATATAAATGAAGCAGTTACTTACCACATCCAGAATTGCATAGAG
This sequence comes from Cheilinus undulatus, assembly GCF_018320785.1. NCBI lineage: Eukaryota > Metazoa > Chordata > Actinopteri > Labriformes > Labridae > Cheilinus > Cheilinus undulatus. The sequence continues at coordinate 29,345,259 of NC_054884.1, read as the reverse complement.
CATTACATCAAGGTAAATATCTGTGGTATTTCTAGAGTCTTTGAGAGGCTGCACCATGGTTGAAAGGTCTGTGTTTCTGGTCAAGTTCAGGTGGCTGATAACATCTCGATAACTGCACTGAGAAGACGCCCCATCTACAGTGAAAACATCAAATTAACAAAAGGCAATGTGGTGGTGGACTTACAGTGGCCTTATGCCTTTAAACCAGTTAAGGTTGGAGGTATTTGTTTACACCAATGTCCACTCTGACTCAAAGATGAACTAATTTGCCTTTCAGGGTCAAAGGTCATGGGGAATGACCTTATGAATGCAATATCATCAGGATGTGAAGAGATTTTTCTTCAAACTGTGCACATATGTTCCCTCTCACTAAAGGATGAACTGATTAGATATTGGCGGTAAAACTGGGCTTCTCTCCATGGGGACCAGTCGGGTCCAACCCAAAGGAATTACATGGAGCTGCACCCCTGTAGATCCACCACCTGCAGGGATGGGCATGGTAGCTGGGTGCAGTCTACATCAGGTGTGATGTTAGCCTTGGTGTGCCAACCCCTGGTGACCCAGGCAGACCATTGGCACATGGAACGTTACCTACCTGGGGAAGGAGCCAGAGCTGGTGCAGGAGGTGGTAACGATGGAGAAACCTGGAGGGGCATGATTGGGAGGAATGGCCTGCCTGATCTGAACCCAAGGGATGCTTTGTTGTTGGAGTTCTGTGCTAGTCATGGACTGGTAGCAGAGTACCCTAGGCCAGAGATCGATGATCGACTTCATTGTAGTTTTATTTGATCTGCAGCCATATGTTTTGGACACTCGGGTGAAGAGAGGAGTTGAGCTGTCAAATAATCACCACCTGGTGGTGAGTTGGATCAGACTGGGGGGGAAGCTGCCGGACAGACCTGGTAAACCTAAACGTGTGCTGTGGGTGAATGGTGAATGTCTGGTGCAGCTGTGGCTCGAAGACCATTGGTGCCTGTCGGGGCGGCAACCTGAGAACCCGCTGGTGGACACCAGTGGTGACAGAAGCCATCAGGCTTAAGAAAGAGGCCTTTAGGGCATGGCTTGCCCAGGGTTCTCTGGATCAGCTGACAGGTACAGGTACCCTTGCAGGGAACATGGGAGTTTGCTCATCCAGTCTACATGTGTTTTGTGTACTTGGAAAAGGCTTACAATCTTGTTTCACGGGGGGGTCATGTGGAGGGTACTGCAGGAATATAGGGTCCTGGGGCCACTACCGTGAGCCACCAGGTCCTTGTATGACCAAAGTGAGAGTTGCGTCCAAGTCAGATACATTCCCAGTGCATGTTGACCTCCGCCAGGGCTGTCCCTGGTCTCTGATCCTGTTTGATCGACAGGATCTTAAGGTGCAGCAGAGGGAGTAGGGTTTCCAGTTCAGGGACCTCAGAATTTCATCTTTGCTTTTTGCAGATGATGTGGTTCTGATGGCTTCCTCAGTGGGGGACCTCCTGCAGGTACTGGGGAGGTTTCCAGCTGAGTGTGAAGCGGCCGGGATGAGAGTCAGCACCTCCACTGTTCTTTGCCGGAGTGCTCCCTCCGGGTGGGGGGTGAGTCTTTGCCTCAGGTGAGGGAGTTCAAGTATCTTGGGGTCTTGTTCACGAGTGAGGGTAGAAGGGAGCATGAGATTGACAGGCTGATCGATGCAGGGTCAGCAGTTTTGCGGGCGTTGTGCCCAGCTGTTGTAGTGAAGAGGGAGCTGAGCGGTGTGGATGAAATTTTTCTCTGTTGCTGCTGGTGAACCACAAAAATGTAAAACTTGCTACTACAGCGGGAAGGCGAAGCTTTCGATTTACCCGTCAATCATTCTCCCAACCCACATCTATGGTCATGAACTCTGGGTAATAACCTAAAGAATGATACACAAGCAGCCAGAGTAAGTTTTCTCTGGAGGTTGGAGGGCTCCTTCGCATCGAAAGAAGCCAGTTGAGGTGGTTTGGGCATCTGATCAGGATGCCTCCTGGATGCCTCCCTTTGGGGGTCTCTCGGGGAAGACCCAGAATGCACTGGAGGGAATATACATCCTGTTTGTTTTGGGAACTCCTTGGGATCCCCCAGGAGGAGTTGTAAAGTGTTGCTGGGGAGAGGGATGTCTAGGTTGATACCTACAAGAGCTTATACATATCTAAATCTTAATTTATATACTTCTTTGTTTTTTTTGTATTTAGTGTTTAACCTGTGCATTGAGAGCTAATCTAACCAGAATACTTGTACAATAAAGCTGATTCTGATTATAAATTAGAATTTAAATGCAAGAGAGAAACAAAAGTGCAAACCACTGAGATTCAGAGTACTAAAGTAATGCTATACTAGTATTGCTTAAATACTTTGAGTCTTGATCTTCATATTATACATTATCATGCTGCTAGTTGAAATGACGTGAATGATAAGAAAAAATAATAACAGTGACTGGTAGGTATTTAAAGTGACTAAATCTACCAGTGACAGGTTCATGAAAATGTTCATTTCAACTCTGACCTATAATTGACATTGTTCTGTGACATTCGATATTATTCAGTATTATTTGAATTAACTAGCAAACTAAGAAAATATTTGTACCAAACTTTAGTACATCAGCATGCATCATAACTTATTGTGCTAGCTTACCTGTAAATAAGAGAAGAAAGAATAAACCTGCAAGCATCATTTCTGTGAAAGCTCTGCTCAGTCAGTCAGCATCCTCATTCTCTCTGTGTTACTCAAATGTTTGTCTCTGCCTTATACACAAAGAGGGGAGGGCAAATAAATGGACATATCTTGTTCATCTTTTTCCGCATCTCATTGGTCAAATGAGGGACACTAATTCAGCAGAGCACTGCCACAATGTGCGGTAATCACTGATCTGTGGGCAGATCAGTTTTCTTTCATCAGAGCAGTTCGTGCTCACTTCTACATTTGTGGCTTTAAAGTTTCTGCAATAAAGTAGTTGTGTGTGGGAGCTGCATCCAAAAGGGTTTTTATTGTAGGATTAAAGCTTTCCAGGCAGCATCATTCACAGACAGTGCTCTCACTCATACTCACACAGCACAGGAGTACTGACCAAGATTTATGGGGAAAGTCCAATCTGATCGAGTGAAACCATTTCAGGACAGTATCTCCAATACCAGCGAAAACGAAAGTCATGACAAGCTAATTTTTAACCTTTATAGTTTTAGTCAAGCTCTAATTGATAATACTCAAAAACATTTTAGTCCAGTTTTAGTCTTTAAAAGTCTTTACATTTGAAAAATAATTAAAGTCAAAGGGGTTTCTAGCTAGTAAACCTGTTATTTTTGGAGCTCAGAGAAAGTCCATGCCACTAACTGAACAACAGCAGGGTGACATCAAAGCAAGCAGCGCCACCTGCAGCAGCACACACAGTAAAACAACAACACATGAAACAGGAGTAACTGACCAGTTTAGACAGGTTTTTTTGCCTTTCCAAACCTTCTGTCATTTGTTTTCAAAATGTTGTCAGCTTACATGTGAAGGGGAGCATGAAAAGAGAACCTTAAATTATTATCAAAAAAAAAAAAAAACGAAATATTCTCATCCTCTGGGTCGTAAAGAATACCCCCGCAGCCCCTGGGTCCAAATTGCCTTGCTCTTGCCTGACATTTTGTAGGATACTGGATGCACACACTGCTTGTGGGCCACATCTGCCCACTGCAGCAGTGGTACAGGCATAGTATGCATGCAAATTATACAAAGTAACCAATTACAGCTCTGCCAGCTTAGTACCATCTGCCTCCTGTAGCTAAATGAGCAGTGTTGGGTAGCGTTACTTTTGAAACTAACTTGTTAGATTACTGCATTACATACTGAGAAAAATAACTCGTTCCGTTACTGCGTTACCTACTTCTAAAACTAACGCGTTAGCGTACTTTGCGTTACTAAATAATAAAACCCTTTAGTCACTTGATCTACTCAATGGTTGTAAATATGACAGATAATGACTGTACATCTGCATTTGAACGTGCAGACTCTAATGCAAATGTAGAGCCAAATTTACAGTCCATTATCTGTATCTCTGCAGCCTGAGAACACCACTAACAGACAGGAAAACCTTTACAGCTCTTTAACATGCTCGCAATCTGACTACAGGCTGAGCAGAGGCATACAGAATAATTCAAACACTGTGCATAATAGCAGCGCATAATTGGAACAGCTGCACAGCTAATTAAATGAAAGCAAACAGAGCTTTTAATCTTACGTTTCACTGTGATGCTGTTCTTGTCCCTTCTATCCAAAAATCCATCATAATGGGGATAATTCCACTACGGAAGCGGATTAGGGCCATTTTTGATGGAGAAAATAATTTTGGGCAAGTCGAGATTAAAGTCGAAATGACAAGAATAAAGTTGAAATTTCGAGATTAAAGTCGAAACTTCGAGAATAAAGTTGAAACACAATTTCGAGATTAAAGTCGAAATGTGCGGAAAAAAGACGAAACTTGTTATTGATAACAGCGGATCATAGACACTGTGTGTTTATGTGGCAAAGACAGAATCTCTTTTTTGTTAAATCCAATAATGAGGTATAATTTCACATGTTCATTGATATGAGGCATAATTGGCATTTTGTAGAGACAGTTATTCTCTGTTATAAGACGGGAGGAAGAGGAAAAGAGAGAGCGCTGCTGTACCTCTGTTAGTGTATGAGTAGGCTATTTAAGACAATAACAATAACTTTCTCGTTATGTCGACTTTAATCTCGAAATTGTTTCAACTTTATTCTCGAAATTTCAACTTTAATCTCGAAATTTCAACTTTCTCGTCATTTTGACTTTAATCTCAACTTGCCCAAAATTATTTTCTCCATCAAAAATGGCCCTAATCCACTTCCGTAATTCCACAGTGTCATGCTTTCCTCTCTGTTATCTCGTTGGCTCAACAAGCTAACAATGCGCGCATAATGGCACAGAATGTTTAACTTCGCTGGTATGGCTTTACGTGCCAACCTGACTACAGGAAGAGAGAAGGACAAACAAGTGCTTCAAGGAGCCTCCTTTTTTCTTTCTCTCTTTTTGAAGCCACTGAAAAGAGAGGAAATTTTGGGATTTTTCTTTCCGTAATGGATTACTTTTATGAAAATGTAACTAATAATGGGATTACTTGAACTGTAAAACTAACGCGTTATGTTACCCGTTACAACAAAAAAGGAATCAGAGTACTCTAACGGATTACTTTGTAACGCGTTACCCCCAACACTGACAATGAGTAGCTGACAGGTCAATCAATCAGCACTTCCAACCTCATCCAATCCCTCCCGACTCAGCTCTCATGAGCCAATGACAGCCTGGTCTACTCACACAAACTCACCAGTAGTTTGTTTACAAAGTTAGCTGGTACAGCAGCATGTCTAAAACACTGAAATTAGTTGGATGTGAGCACTACTAAAGCATTACTAAAGGAGGATAGAATTCTGAAGCAAAGAGAGGAGTTTCTGAGATTTATTTTTACAGTGAATGTTAGTGGGAATCCTGATTGCTCAAACCCCACGGCCGCTTGTGCTAACTAGTCACTGGACAGGTTCTTGCCATCGGGCAGGTGCCGCTGTTAAACCCATGGTCATGTTCACATATTGATAGAACATCTCTTTCCTCTTAAACTCAAAGGGAAGTGACATCACCAGATCAGAGGCTAACCTCTCCTCAAAACCATCAAGTCCCAAAATAAGTTTTGAGCTCTCAAAACAAAACACCCGATTTTTGACCCCTAAAACGGCTGCTGCAATAAGATCATGCCCGTTTCTACAGAGTGCAGATTTTCATCTTTCAAACTGATGTATAAATCACCATTTCAGCAGTTTAATGGAACAGAAGAGGCTAAACAGACTTCCTAGGAAACGTACAGAGGACTAACTGGCATGGATTTGTGTTATGGGGCTGCTTGTCCTGTTTTGTAATGGGGGAAATCTCATTTATCTGTCACCAAAAATGCTCTCATGAGGAAGAGATCCTAGAATTCAATACCCCCATTAGCAATTTCTGGCATGCGGGCAAATCATATTTTCTAATATGACCAATAAGAAGCTAATTTACTTCTGATTTTAGCATTTCTCATGTCAAGTCAAACAGGTCAATATAATATGCTTCATATTTAGTCTTTGTCTAGAGTGCCAGCTCATAGTTTCTGGTTAGTTTTAATGTAGGAGTTCATTCATCGCTTCATAGCATTTAGCTTTACAGTTATAGCCTATTAAAGAGCATTTTCACAACAGGCGAACCAACCTTTCAGTCCAACTAATCTCAGTTTTATTTGGGTTGACACACAGAAACACATGCAAGCCAAAGTGCTTCACAAATATTAGACAGAAAATAATAGTAGAAGTTGAATAAAGGGACTGAAATAATAAAAATAAGTAGATACACTTAGTAAAAAAAATAAATGAAATAAAAAATAAAAATCAGTCAAATTGATAAACTATCAAAAATCTGTATAGTTAGAGATACAATATGTAGATTTTCTGCACTGAAATGTCTATCAATTTATAAATTGTACATTCTTATGTGAAATACAGTCATGAAAATGTTTTAGATATGTGGGGTGCTAAGGATTCATCCCAAAGCCTGATGTGCCCCAAGGTCGAAATTCACAGCATTTCTTTTGTCAGGGACTTTTCACCCCTGGGGATTTTCCTGTAGACTGATGGTGGTTTTTGCTCCCTTGGGACATCCACAGCACCACCAGGGGCTCATGGCAACCCTACTACTCGCCCAGACATCCACCCCTGGCTCTGCCCTATAGGCGATTTTGTAACTTTTTCATCATTTTCCCATGCATCTTTTAAAATGCAAAGACATCAGGAGATGACCAGGGTTGTGTCAATCCTCCATCCAGCACAAAGGTACCCTCAGGTGGGAGGGATGTGTCTTGTGGCGGCTACCATAGGTTGCGAGTTGAATCACCCAAATTCACCTCCATAACATGGAAACCTCCCACACTCTGCAATTTCCAGCAAGGTGAGACAAGCACAGCTCGCAGTCTCTGAGGTCTCCTTCTTATACCTTTTGTTTTTTATTGAAGGCTAAAAAGGAAACTCATGAGGTGCATTTACTAAACAGAAAACCAATGGTTTTTTTTCCACTGATAAATTTCTCATGAAATGCACTTATAAAGACACTGCTACATTCACACTGGAAGAGGTCCCAGGATGTGCATGCATTCTAGCTGTGCTTCCAGCGTGAATGTGGAAGTGCTTTTTTAAGTAGAATTTTCCCTCATTATGAGAAACTTATGAATGGAAACCAAACATTGGTAATCTGTTAAGTTAATACACCTTATGAGTTGCAGTTTGTATTGAAAAGAGTCCCTAATTGAAAAGAAGACATAATATATATATTTACATACATATATAGTTGTCAGCAAGTTGCAAGTTGGGATCAAAGTTGAATCAAAGTTGAATCAAAATTATAGAGATGTTTACTGCTCTATTTTTGTCAGCTCTATCCTCCCTGACTTTGAGTTGAAGGGATCATGAACTTAAAAAATCCTTACAGTCAGTGACTGCTTTCCTTATACTTGTTTAATGAGGAGGGAAGATATAATCACATCAAACAGCAGTGAGACAGTCCACATGAAATCAAAACATCTGACAGTATGTAGAATACAAGTTTGCCTACATTTTTATGCTATATCCTTCATCAGGGTCTATTTTTAACCTGTTGATGCAATGAGGATTATCATCATGCATATCACATAACAAAAATACATGAAGCTACAACTAGGGCTGAGTTAGATATTTTATGGATTCTACCTGGACAGCGAGTATGCAAAGCTGTGTGATGTGACACTACAGTATATCTGATGTTTGCATGCAGTTAGGACATGGAGTAATTAACTACATGAACACTTTGAGTATAAGTACACGCTATCAGGATTCCTCTGCTGCAGATGATGATGATTTCTTTTTGACAGAGTCATGCAAAGGAAGTCCAAGTCAGACTCAACTATTCCTCTGTAGAATTCCAGCAGTTAAACATGTAGAACAAAAACAGGCTGATTATGATGATGTAGAAAATAAAGAAAACTTTGTTGATTATTTTGGTCATTCTGCTCCAGTAGCCGGGTTTCTCCTCTTCCCTCTTGCTGCTGAGCAGCAAAGCCAACGATTTCAACACCTCCTTCTCAAATTCACAAGACTCCTCCTTCAGCTGGCTGCTGCTAGCCTGAGGAAAAAAAAGTTGCATCATCTTTAGTTAAAAAAAACATACCTATGCTCTCACACCTGCAGACTCAAGTTACTCATCATCTTCCAGTTTGTTGCTTTGGATGTCAAAGTTTATGCAAGATTAAAGATGTCTGGATGTGTGGTTTATTCTGTGCAACCATTCAAATCATATCTGGCTTTTTTTCAGTTTCGAGATTGACTATTTTCTGAAAAAAAGAAAAAAAAAACATCCTAAACCGCTCTATGACACAATCTCTCATCTCTACTGATCTCATGAAATGCATGAGTGAAAATGTTAGGGTGTAATCCTGACCTGTTCAGCAACCTGCAGCAGTTCAGATGACGCTCTTCTACGACACAAGCCACCAGCAGGCACGCAGGATTTCAGTTTAACATCTGTAAGGGTTTATTAGGTCAATTAGCGCAAATTTAAAATAACATACAACAGACATTAATCATTGTTTTTTAGAGCAGTGTTTCCCACATTTTTTCACTAATGACCCACTTTTTAATGAAGAAGAAGACATTGTGGCTCAACTGTTATAGGCTTTCTTCATACACTCCACACACCTTCTTGTCTGGTCTGATCTCCAGTAGCTGACTGAGCCTTGTATTTGGGTTTATTATGGTGAAGAGGGTGAATGTCACAGGGTGAAGCCACCATGTGGCTCCAATGTGTAGTGCAGATATAAATGTTACATTAAAGACTGTAGCAAAGAAATTAGGAAAACTCATTGGTGACCCAAAAAAAATAAAAAAAATCTCCTGTGACCCATCAGTGGGTCCTGACCCAAACTTTGAGATGGGGGTTTTAGAACACCTGCTGGTAAACAATGTCAAATTGGTTCAAGACAGTCTGGCTGCAGATGGTTAATCTCTATCAGTCATGGTATGACTGGAATGGAAATACACACTAAAATTTTTAAAATATTACAAATTAAACTTCTGTTCAGGGTTCGGGTACGGGTTAAGGTAACATGACCTGTAAAACATTAAATGAAGCAGAGTCAACAGTCTATGTACAGAAAATGCATGTCCCCTACTAAAACACTCTAACACTGCAAGTATGGCTCCATGTGCTGCATAAGCTATGTAGCTACATAGCTCTGTATGCTGCATAAGCTATGTAGCAATTCCGTAGGCTGTGTCAACTGCATAAGCTATGTAGCTACCGTATCTCTGTAAGCTGTGAAAGTTACACAGCTTATGTAGCTCCATAAGCTATGCAGGTAAAGCTAAGGTCCAAAGCAGTTATCTAAGCTATGTAGATACATTATCGAAGTAGCTACATTACTTTTAGCTACATTTGCTAAAGCTCATTGTAAAGGACATTTCCAGTAGTCCTGGCATTTCTAATACTTCAGATATTCTACTTCAATGCCCAGGTCAAGCTTTACTGTCGGGCGTGGAGACTCTAGGCGTCTCCCTCTCATCCTGGTTTTATAGTCTAAACTCAGATTCTTGAGTTAGATAAAATGCTGTTTGTTCCTATAGTCGAGGTTGTTTCCTCACAGCTTGTGTGTCTGTGAACCTTAGGCAGAGACAGGCTCCATCAGTGGAGTCTGCTGGATCATATTTTGAGTTATGATCAAGGTTAAGGTTGAGGGTTAGGGTAAGGTTTAAGGTAACAGTTAGGATACCAAAAGTTCAAAGTTAAAAACCTGACCTGCTAAACATTCAATAAAACAGAGTAAACAGTCTGCTTACAGGAAAAAGCTTGTTCTCTATGAATACATTCTAACGCAGCAACCACAAGCTGCATAAGCTATGTGCCCTGCATAGCCTCATAAACTGCATAAGCTACATAGCTAATGTAGCTCCATAAACTCCGTAAGCTACATAGCTATTGTAGCTCCATAAACTGCATAAGCTACATAGCTAACATAGCTCCATGAGATGCATGAGTCACATAGCTAACATAGTTCCGTGATCTGCGTAAGCTACATAGCTAGCATGGCTCCATAACTTGTAAGTGATGTAGCTAAGGCTAAGGCCAATGTTTACAGTGTTATTTCATGAATGTTATTGCCAGACTTAATTTATAAATAAGGTTGGTTAAAAAAAAAACTGTAAATCTGTCCTACCAGCAAATTACAACACTTCCTTTCTGAGTCTTAGATGGACGGTCTGTCAGAGTGGACTTTAGAGATGCACAGTCTGCAGCCAGACCCCTCTTAATTGGTTTACAGAGAATGGCTAACGTTAGCAGTATAGCATCCCTGCATGTTAATGTCCACATTCCTGTTCTAAACATGGTTACACATTGCTCCAAGTGATATCCCAGTTTAACTATACTTTTATCTCAGTTTTCAAGACCAAAACAGTGCCAAACAAACCATGCTACCTCTATAAGTTACCTGTTCACTGAGCTGGTTTACATCTGAGTAGTGGAAGTGGGGCCTCATCCTGTCTTTCACTAAAGCCCAATCTAGTGGTATAAAAAAATGGAACAAAAGCCGAGCTCAGCCCTCAAAGGACCTATACAAAAATACCCCCTCAACTGCTGTCAAAAAAAAGTGATCGATAATGTCCCAACAGAAAAAGGCCTACTTATTCTGCTCACTACTACTACTTAATGAGTCCTCCTAAAAAACCTCTGTAAAGCATCCAGAAAGTATGGGTCTCGCATTTAGTTTGTAGTCTAAAGCACTGGTTCCCAGCTCGGACCACAGATTGGACCTTTATCATTTAACTCAAAAATATTTTCAAACATACCTATTTGTCGTTTTGAATCTCACCTCTTAAACAGTTATGGAATTTGCCTTTACGTGGTTTGTCCTCACAGTCCTCACTCAGACTTTGGTCCTTGCCTGTCCTGCTCTCTTGGGATGCAGAATCCTTTTCCATCAGATACATCTCAAAGATTGTCTCCAGGAGGCTCAGCATCATCAAACCAAATATCCCGATACAGAACATCACTAAGAGAAGAGAGAGCAGAATGAAACTGAAAAAGAAACAAGAAACTGAGTTGGTGTAAGACCTAGTGAAAGCTGAAGAATCAAACCTATAAGTGGGATGCTGTCTGAAGAGGATGGCAGGATTTCATTCAGAAGGAGCTGCATCACCGTGACAGCAAGCAGCACAGTGACCTTGAAGCTGAGCTTCTCCCCTCCACTGTCTGAGATCAGGAAGGAGGCCAAGTCCAGACACAAGAACAACAGGACGGGCAGTATGAAGTTGACAATGTAGAGGACAGAGCGTCTCCTCATGGTGATCTGTGAAGTCATGGTCACGGGTCATTCAAAGGTGAACTAAAACACCAACAGAACTTACAGGTATGTTTGTCATGCAAAGGTTGCTAAAACGTCGTAATCTTTCTGCCACATCCTGCCAAAGTCAACAGTTATGGAAGATACCCTCAGATCACTTACTCTTGAACCCTTAAATATTCTAAAATTGTATGGCGCATTATTAAGAACACATTACAGCAAGGAAAATCCTGTCCCAACTTTTTCGAAATGTATTGCAGGAATCAAGTGCAGAATTGCTGTATATTTTCAAAAAACAACAAATCTGTCCAGTTTGGACATTAAATATCTTGTCTCTGTGATGTATTCAATTTACAAATCACTATATTGTGTTTATACTCACATATTCCTCAACATCCCAACGTTCTGAAAGTGTTTATCAAAAGAGTTTGAAAAAAGACTCCGAAAATTGAGATGTTAACAAAAAGACTGGTCCTTAGAAAGTGTTTACTGTACATCTCTTGTGTCTGTATTCAGGACTACTTACAGTGCAGACGACCGTGCTTTGGTTGACACCAAAATTGTCAACAGTTTCGAAGTAGTAAGTCATGTTTTGGAAAAGCCACTCCGACTGGGTCTGCATCATCTCAAGAGACCTCTCTCTCACCCTCTCAGAGGAAGTGGCCTGATTAAACTTTAAATGCTTATCTGTTGTGTAGGATAAAAATCAAAGTGTGCCAGTTAAAGACATACAGTATCTTATTTGTCTTTCTTTAAAACAACAGGTTAAGGACTCACCAGAGTGTATGACAGACTTGAAGGTGAGGTTGCATCTCTGAGTGTCGAAGGGAAATTTGTAAACCTTCATCTTGCAACTGCTGACAACCACCATGTCGTTCCTCAGCCAGACCCTACCATTGCTAAAAATGGCAAGATACGGGCTCTGAGCAGCCTTATCCTTCTCTGTCCTGTATGGGAACAAACACCTAAAATGATTTAGTGTGAATTTTACATAATAGTTTGTAAATGTTAAAATGCATCCTAAATTTGTGTTTGTCTTGTTGAGTGCAGGAGAGGGAAAGAGCTATTTTTAGTCAGGGTTAACCATATCAAGATTTGACTAGCACGGCCTATCTGACTTTGAGAAAGATTCAGTTCCAACTTCAGTAAATGGGATGACGCCCTCAATACCGGCATCAGCAGTTTTGCGGGCACAATGCCCGCAAAACTGCTGATGCTGCACCAATCCGCCTGTCAATCTCACGCTCCCTGTTAGCCCCCACTCATGAACAAGACCCCAAGATACTTGAACTCCTTCACCTGAGGCAGAGGCTCATTCCCCACTCAGAGGGAGCACTCCACCATTTTCCGGTAAAGAACCATGGCCTCGGATTTGGAGGTGCTGTCTCTCATTCTGACTGCTTCGTACTCAGCTGCAAACCATCCCAGTGCCTGCTGGAAGTCCCCTGCTGAGGAAGCCATCAGAACCACATCATCTGCAAAGATGGAATTCTGAGGTCCCCAAACCTGAAACTCTCCTCCCCCATGCTGGGCCTTGAGATCCTGTCCATGAAAATCACAAACAGAATCAGGAACATTGGGCAGCCCTGACGGAGGCTAACACGCACCTGGAATGTGTCCGACTTTGTGCTGAGTATGCAGATGCAACTCTCACTTTGGTCATAGAGGGACCTGATGGCTCACCGTAGTGGCCCCAGGACCCCATTTTTCCACTGTACCACATGTAGACTGGGAGCAAACTCCCATGCTCTCTCAAGAAGTCCTGCAAAGCTAAAGAGCTGGTCCACTGCCCCACGGCTGGGACAGAATCCGCATTGTTCCTCCTGAATCTGATGTTTGATAATCAGTCGGAGCCTCCTTTCCAGCACCCTAGAGTAGACCTTACCAGGGAGGCTGAGCAGTGTGATACCCCAATAATTCGAGCACACCCTCTGGTCCCCTTTTTTAAAAATGAGGACCACCACCCAGGTCTGCCACTCCTCAGGTACTGTCCCAGAACTCCACTCGACATTGAAAAGGCATGTCAGCAATGACAGCCCCACAACATTCAGAGCCTTCAGCATCTCAGGCCGAATCTCATCTACACCTGACACCTTGCCACTGAGGAGCTCTTTGACTACCTTGGTGACCTTTGCCAAGGATATAGATGGGCCATCCTCTGGGTCTTCAAGCTCTGCCTCCTCAGAGGAGGACGTGTTGGCTATATTAAGGAGCTCCACAAAGTGTTCCTTCCACCACCTGTCAACATCCCTAATCGTGGTCAGCAGTTTTCAACTCCTGATAAAAAACAGCCTGAGAAGAGCCCTGACTACCCCTCCTAAGTTTGCCAGAACATCTTTGGGGCCGACTGAAAGTCCTTCTCCATAGCCTCCCTGAACTCCTCCCACACCCAGGTCTATGCTTCTGCAACTGCTGAATCAGCAGCCTTCTGAGCGGCTCGTACCTGTCAGCTGTTTCTGGGCAAGCCATGAGCAAGCCATGCCCGAAATGCCTCTTTCTTCAGTCTGACAGCTTCACTCACCAGTGGGTTCTCAGGTTACCGCCCCGACAGGCACCAATGGTTTGAACCACAGCTCCAAACAGCTGCTTCCACAATGAAGGCTTTGAACACAGACTACTCGGATTCCATGTCCCCAGCCTCCCCTGGGATGCACAAGAAATTCTTCTGGAGGTGGGAGTTGAAGACCTCACAGACAGGGGCCTTTGCCAGACGTTCCCAGTTCAGTCACCCTACACGTTTAGTTTTACCAGGTGTGTCCGGCAGCTTCCCCTGCCATCTGTTCCAACTCACCACCAGGTGGTGATCAGCTGACAGCTCAGCTCCACTCTTCACCAAAACATACAGCCGCAGATCTGATGAAACGACAATAAAGTCTAGGATACTCTGGTACCAGGTACACTTATGAACATAGTGTTTGCTATGGACAGTCCATGACTAGCACAGAACTCCAACAACAGAGCACCCCTCGGGTTCAGATCAGGTAGGCCATTCCTCCCAATCATGTCCCTCCAGGTTCCTCCATCGTTGCCCACAAGAATGTTGAACCCAGTAGAACTATGGAGTCCCCAGGTGGGACCCTCTCTAGGACCCCACCCAGAGACTCCAAGAAGGCTGCATACTCTGACCTGACCTGACTGCGGCTCTATGTAATTCCTTCGGGTAGAACAAGTAACGCTTTCCCCTTTAACTATCACACACTCATGCTGAAGCAGGTCAGTAGAGAGTGAAAACATATTCCCAATGAAAAGCTTGTTTTTATTCTTTACTTCAGACAGAGATGTGGACCAGTTCTTGTAGGGTTGTGATTTTGAGAGTGTACAAATGTTTCTTACATCTCTTCAATAGTCACATCTGGTGTCCACACTGATTTGGTCGGAACATAAGTTACCGTGATATTACAGAATTCTTCAGGTTTCCATGAAATATAATCATCAATCCACCACTAGAAAAGGAAAAGAAAAAATATCACATGGAATTCTATCTGAACCTCCCACCAGAGTGGGAGATGATACTAATCTAACAAATTTTTGATTCTCAGACTTACCACATCAACCCAAAAGTAAGCAACAAACTGCTGTTCCTTCTCTATCTGGGACAGAAGGCAAAAGATGCATGTTATTAACTTTATGTTGTGTTCCTACAAGCCAAATTCAAAACATCAGAGTTTATATGATAACTTAAAAAGGCTCATGCTGTAATATGGTGATGTGCACATTAACTTCTTAGTAAATCCATAAAGTCATACAGCAGAACTTCAAGATTAATGATGAGCCCTTATGTTAGGCAGGATTTTATTACTAAAATTTTACTATCCAAAAAAATCCTATAGGAAGAAAACATTTGTGATATTCTGTTGGATAACAAAAAAGGAGAAACTGTCCAATAAATGAAGCAGTTACTTACCACATCCAGAATTGCATAGAGCATTACATCAAGGTTTATATCTGTGGTATTTCTAGAGTCTTTGAGAGGCTGCACCATGGTTGAAAGGTCTGTATTTCTGGTCAAGTTCAGATGATTGATAACATCTCGATAACTGCATTGAGAAAACGCCCCATCTACAGTGAAAACATCAAATTATAACAAAAGGCAGTGTGGTGGTGGACTTAGAGTGGCTTTATGTCTTTAAACCGGTTAAAGCGAGGTTGGAGGTATTTGTTTACACCAATGTTCACTCTGTCCACTCTGACTCAAAGATAAACTAATCAGCCTTTGGAGGTCAAAGGTCATGGGGGTCCTGTGCATCTCTCTCTTGTGAATGCAATACCATGAGAATCCAAAGAGACTTCTATTCAAACTTTGCACATGTTCCCTCTCATTAAAGGATGAACTGATTAGATATAGGCGGAGGTAAAAAGACAAGGGACTTTAATATTTCTTCAATATTTAAGTCCTGAGTTGTGTGTTGTTCAAATACCTTTATCATGAAAAACTATATCATGCATTGTTTTTGTTTTTTTCCCAGCAGAAGGGACTTAACATGATTTTAATCTCATGCATATTTACAATTATTACTCTAATTACTGTACTAACAACTAATTCAGTCTATTTACCATAAAAATGCTGCAAGTTATTAATCCATTCACTGTTACTAAAATGCTCAAGGAAGGCTCTCTGTGGTGAAGTGCCTCATCTTATATGCATAATTGTACTAATTAATCTACTTACTGTACTAATTAGTAATTTAAGCTATTAGTTGTACACAAATGTAGTAGTAAAGTATTTAATCTATTCATGGTTACTCAAATGCTTTAAGAAAGCTCACTACTGTAAAGTGCCTGTCCTCATATGCACATCACACCAATCTAAATCATCTCATCTACCTCATGTAGCCCACATCCTTACATGTTTTACACTCTGACCCTTTGCACATCTTGCAACCATACTATTGATGCACATGGACTTGTATGAACTAGAAATAGTTCCAACAAGAGCTTGTACATATTTAAATCTTAATTTTATACTTTTCTTGTTTTTTTTTTTTAATGTTGTGTTTAATTCTTCTACATTGAGAGCTAGTCTAACCAGAGTCAAATTCCTTGCTGTGTAAACTTGGTCAATAAAGCTTATTGTGAGTATATGACAGAATTTAAATGCAGGAAAGAAACAAAACTACAAATCACTCAGATTCAGAGTTTTAAAGTAAAATCACATTGCTTGAATACTTTGAGTGTTGATTTTTTTTTATATTACACATTATCATGCTGTCAGTTGGAATGATAAAAAAATAATAATAGTGACTGGAAGGTACTGAAGTGACAAAATCTACTAGTGCTAGGTTCTTGAAAAAGTTCATTCCAGCTCTGCTCTGTAATTGACATTCTTTTGTGAGGTTGCGACAGTTTCAGTAGCATTTGATTAAACTAGCAAACCAGTATTGCCAAGAAAATATATGTACCAAACTTTAGCCCAGTTCACCAGCATGCATAATTATAACTTATTGTGCTAGCTTACCTGTAAAGAGGAGAAGGAAGAATAAACCTGCAAGCATCATCTCTGATCAGTCAGTGAGCATCCCTGTCCTCTCTGTTACTCTAATGTTTGTCTCTGCCTTGTACACAAAGAGGGGAGGGCAAATGAATGGACATGTCTGGTCCACCTTTCCCACATCTCATTGGTAAAATGATGGACACTAATTCAGCAGAGCACTGCCACAACATTCAGCAATCATTGATCTCACAAGGTTTTCTCTCTTTAAAATAACTATAAGCCTGTAAATCTGTTATTTTTGGGGGCTCAGTGAAAGTCCATGCAACTAACTTAGCAAACAGAGCAAACAGTGCCACCTGCAGCACCGGAGTAAGCAGCACACACAATAAAACCACAACACTTGAAGCAGAAGTAATATACATTTTAGACTGTTTGTTTCCTTCACAAACTTTCTGTTATTTGTTCACAAAATTTTGCCAGCGTACATGTGAAGGAGAGCATGAAAAGAGAACCTGAAATGATCATTTTTGTTAAGAGAAGCATTCCCTTCCTGTTTCACTGTTTTGTAACAGACAACATCTCATTTATCTGTCCTCAAAAATGCCCTCATGAGGAAGAGCTTCTAGGAATGATCATCCCATTAGCAATTACTGGCTTTCTGGCTGTCTGGCTTTCGAGGAAATCATATTTTCTAATATGACCAATAAGAAGCTGATTGACTTCTCATTTTAGCATTTCTCATGTCAAATCAAACACAGGGCAACATAATGGGCTTCATATTCAGTCTACAGTGCCAAACTCTGTCTCAATCATATAGCACCTTACACACAGAAACGAATGCAGCCCAAAGTGCTTCACAAATAACAGACAGAAAATAATAGAAGTAGAAAAAAAAAGATAAAATCAATGTAGTCAGGGTGCCAGAGATCTGGGGCGCTCTGCTTTTCTTGTTTTCCTTTTTGTGATAAATTTTTTATTACTTCACGAAAGTTCATAATAAGGATGTACATAGTGTTGAGTCCCATTTAAAGCCAATATACAGAAGAGAGATTATGTACGTACAGATGCAGCAATATTGAACAAAGGATAAATGAATAATAGGCCAAAAGACAGGCCTATCTCTCTGTTTTTATAATCAAAACACAAGTATACATACAAGAAAAGTAAAATAAAATAAAACACATCCAAACCATACCCACTGACCAACCTATCCCAAATACCCACCCACCCCACCCCAAGGGCCCCTAGTACGGACCAAGAAAGTTATAAAGCTGTTCATAGTAAAGCCTTTAGTGTTCTGATGGTATCAAAGCAATATGTTACATTATCAGGTCTAGCATGCTGCCCAGCAGATTTTTTCCCCATGCTCCTTTAAATATGCAAAGACATACAGAGCATGACCTGGGTTGTGTCAACCCTCATTCCAGCACATTCTAGCTTTGTGTCCAGCGTGAATGTGGAAGTGGTTTTTTAACAGCAATTCTCCCTCATGATGAGAAATTTATGAATGAAAACCAAACACTGGTAATCTGTTAATACACCTCATTAGTTTGTATTGAATCGAGTCCTTAATTGACAACAAGACATGCACCCCCCCCCCCACACACACCCATATACATATATATATATAATGAGACAGTCCACATGCAATCAAAGCATCTGACAGCATGCAGAATACAAGTTTGCCAACACTTTCATGCTACATCCTTCATTAAGGTCTAGGTATCTTCACCTGTTGATTTATTGAGGATTATGATCATGCATTTCACATAACGAAGGTACATGACGTTACAACTTGATAACAAACTAGAATTTCCAGGGCTGAGTCAGATATTTAATGGACACTATATTTGATGCTTGCATGCAGTTAGGATTTGGTGTTATAAAATACACAAACAGTAGGACTGTTCCTAATATAAATAGTATCAGTGTTAAAGCTGTTCAATTAAATTAAATGCTTTTAGGTTTCTGTCACAATGACGGGCAGTGAGAAAGTCTAACGCTGCCTCTGCTGCAATTGTGACTGTCTTTTCTACAGATCTATGGAAATGCAGTCAGAATCAGACTCAGTTATTCCTCTGTAGAATTCCAGCGGGTAAAGATGTAGACCAAAAATACACTGGCTGTGATGATGTAGAAAACAAAGAAAAATTTGTTGATTATTTTGGTCTTTCTTCTCCAGTAGCCAGGTTTCTCCTCTTCCTTCAAGATGCTGAGGATTAGAGCCAATGATTTCAACACCTCCTGCTCAAATTCACAAGACTCCTCCTTCAGGTGGCTGCTGCTAGCCTGAAAAAAAAAGTTTAGTTACATTTTAGCAAAAAAAACATCACTTTGTTCTCACACCTGCAGGCAAAAGTTACTCGACAACTTCCAGTTGGAAGTTTTGGATGTGAAAGTTTAGCCAGCCAAATGTGTATGATGTTGTGTGGGTCTGCCCTTGCAACTATTCCTATCTTAGCTGACTGTTTTATGAGTAGTTTCTTTACAACCAGCCCAACATACTGAATTTAACACTTGTTGGTATCTACAGATTAGATGAAATGTATAAGCAAAAATGTTTGGCTGTAATTCTGACCTCTTTTGCAACCTGCAGCAGTTCAGATGATGTTTCTCCTGAAGACATGCCCCAAGCAGACACACAGGATTTCAGTTTCATATCTGTAAAGATTTATTAGACAAATTAGAACATATTCAAAATAACATATCACAGACTTTAAACTCAGTTTCTTTTAGAGTGTGTTCTGGTAAACAATGTCAAACTGGTTTACAGAGTATGGTTGGTGTTAGCCAGCGCTTATAGCACTGGTTGTAGACACAGGCCCTGAATGCTCACATCTCTAAAATAGACAAACTCTTGAAATAAATTTGCGCCATGTGTTACAGACCAGTGGTTACTGACCAACTTTCCCTTAGCAAAAAAAGGTAAACAAAAGCCAAACCCCCAAAAGGAACCGCACAAAATATAACCCCTAAATTACTGTCAAAATGATATATATGTTAAATTTAAAGGTCTAATTACTCTACTTACTACTACTACTTACTGAGTCCTTGCAAAAGACCTTTGTAAAGTATCTAGCAAGTATGGGTTTACAACTTGTCTAGTCCAAAGCAGGGGTGGCAAATTTAATCACGGCTTGGCCTTGGTTCTGAATTTAGGTTTAACCTTTAAGCCTAACAGGGTCAACATTAAACCATAAACTGTTATCCTCATTTTCACTAGTTATGTAAGTTATGGGGAACAATTAGCAAGGAATATAAATGACTTTGAGATTTAAAAAATCAGTTAAAATGATAAATATAAAGACAAATAATCTGAAATAAAAAGCCAGTCATATTAGTTCAGAAAGTCAAAATATTAATTAAATAATAATATTTTAAAAAGGCAAAAAGTCACAGTCAGGTTTTAAAGGTCAAAATATGATATGAAATTTTAGGTTGTGAGTCTAAAAGGTCAAATATGAGAATAAAAGTCAAAGTAACGAGTTGAAATGGACAAAATGTAAGAAGAAATTCAAAATAACAAGTTAAACATGTAAAATAAAATGACTTAAAATTTAATATTGTGAATCTAAAAGGTGTCAATATGAGATAAAAAGTATAGGTCATAATTTTAAGTCATAATTTTGAGATGCAAAATTTAAAATCTAAAATGAAAACCCACATTAATTTATTTTCCTACATTTCTAAATTTTTAATCTAGCTATTTTTGTCTAGCAATTTTTAGGCCTTAATTTTTTTTTTTTTTTTTGACTTAAGAAGGATATTTAAAATTCTTAAGGTTAAGTTTACATTTTTATACTGGACAATTTCTGCAGACCTCATACCACTGAGCCAGTTAAAATAAAAATAGGATATGAACTTACGGGCCGGGTATAACTGTACCACGGGCCTCATTTGAGCCCTGGGGCCTGGTTTAAAGCATTGATTCCCAACAGGTTTGGAATCAGTGCTTTAGACAATCCACTTAGGATCATTTTGATGGGTCCTGTTCTACCCCAAACAGTAATGTTCTTTATCCTTGTTTATAATGTTAATGGCATCATCTTGTGGTAGTCAGGAGCATTATTTTTACCTGTACCTATTGTCCAAACTATTAGCAGTTTGTGTCCGTTTCGTAGTCTGTGGCAGCTTAGTTTTGCTTAAATTATTTCCTTTCTGCATGCTAGAGCAAAGTCTGTGAGCAAAATCAATGTTACGTATGTTGACTTACCTGCTACGTTGTGTCAATTTCTGTGAAGTTTATTTGAAGCCAATTATAGCAATGTTCAGCTAATAGATAAGCAAATGCTAAAATGCTAATTTGCTAGCGCTACATAGCTAATAGGCTGATGCTGTGTTGATTTATATTTAGACATGCCTTATTTTATGTTTGTGTTAAATATTCATAAAGCTGTGTTTGTTGTGTTTGCAGTTTCACAAAAGTAAAGTGTAGAAGGCCATACACCTGAAGTAAACTTCATGAGAAGTTGCAGAGTGCTCTGGGGACTGTTTAGCTGGTTGGATAGCTAGCATTGGAAGCTAGCGAGGAGAAAGAGGAATTATAAAAGCATTCTGTAGCACTGCACCATCTTAAGGGCACTCTTTATGCCAGCGTTAACCCTTAATTTAAGTCAAGGTGGAAGAATCAGATGACAGT
This sequence comes from Cheilinus undulatus, assembly GCF_018320785.1. Lineage (NCBI taxonomy): Eukaryota > Metazoa > Chordata > Actinopteri > Labriformes > Labridae > Cheilinus > Cheilinus undulatus. Next base: position 29,323,814 of record NC_054884.1, on the reverse strand, counting down.
CACAAAAAAGCTGAAGATAACTGCTCTGTTAGCTCACACTCAACATTTTCTTTCCTTCTTTTATTTTTTTTTATTAAAGATTTATTTTTGGGCCTTTTTAGTGCCTTTATTTGACAGAGGAGGACAGTGGATAGAGTCGGAAATGGGACAAGAGTGGGGAGAGACATGCGACAAAGGGCTACATGCCAGATTTCAACCTGGGCCGCCCGTGTACATAGGTCGCGCCTTAGACCGCTAGGCCATCTGCGTGCCCCACAATATTTTCAAACATACCTATTTGTTGTTTTGAATCTCACCTCTTAAACAGTTATGGAATTTGCCTTTACATGGTTTGTCCTCACAGTCCTCACTCAGACTTCGGTCTTTATCTGACCTGCCCTCTTGGGATGCAGAATCCTTCTCCATCAGATACATCACCAAGATCGTCTCCAGGAGGCTCAGCAACATCAAACCAAATATCCCAATACAGTAGATCGCTAAGAGAGGAGAAAGCAGCATTAAAGTGAACAGACAACTATGAATTGAGTCAGTATCTTCTTTACATGAAGAGCAGTTGAGTGCTGAAGAATCAAACCTATGAGTGGGATCCTGTTTGAAGAGGATGGCAGGATTTCATTCAGAAGGAGCTGCATCACTGTGACAGCAAGCAGCACAGTGACCTTGAAGCTGAGCTTCTCTCCTCCACTGTCTGAGATCAGGAAGGAGGCCAAGTCCAGACACAAGAACAACAGGACGGGCAGTATGAAGTTGACAATGTAGAGGACAGAGCGTCTCCTCATGGTGATCTGTGAAGTCATGGGTCACAGGTCATTCAGAGGCGAATTAAAAACGCCAACAGCATTAACAGGTATGTGTGTCACACAGGGGTTGCTAAAACATCGCCATCTTTCCACCATGTTTCTGCCAGTGTAAACAGATTCCCTCACATCACCTAGTTTTAATCTCTAAATTCTGAAATTCGAATAAACCCTTCAAACAAAAAAATTGGATACAGAATAGAGAGATTCCCACTTTTTAAAACCTATTCTGAATAAAATGAAGTACAACAGTATTTGAAATTAAAATTTATTTCCAATCTGTAAAAAAGCAAAATAGTCATACACTAAATATAAATGACTCAAATTTTTTACACAAAATAAACAAGACTATACAAGAGTGTCAGATGCAATTATTTTCTTTACATGAAGATATGTAACGAAAATCCCAGCTCCTTCTCCATATTTTATTAATAACTATCCAGATTCCCTTTAGATATAACCAGAAAAAAGTATATTTTTTAACGCTACCATATCAATGACATATTTACACCCTCTAAAAATATATAATTTTGTGTTATTACATACATATGTATCTACTCTTACTGAATATTTAACTCTTCATAAAAAATGAATAGTTCATGGCTGACTTTTCAAGCTTTATTAAATATACAATAATATGTTAATTTATGTTTATATACATCTATACAAATTGAAATGAAAGATATTTATTTAATGTCCAAACTGATAAATCTGTTTATTTTTATATATTTAGAAACCTTCCTGAATTTGATGCCTTCTACTACTACTAAAAGTTGGGGCATGGGTAAGAAAAGACGGGAAAATTACCAACAAATGCTTGATAGTAGCACGAGTATAAGAGCACTTTGTGTGGCAAGGCAAAATACTAGCAATGAATGCCGTGACCTTCAACCCCTCAGGAAGCTCTGCACCAGCACTTTTCTGTGACAGTTAACATGGAACATCGCTGCATCCAAATATGTTAGTTAAAACTCTATCATTCAAAGCGAAAGCCAACTGTTAATATCTAGAGGTGCCACTGACCTCTCTAGGCCTGAGCTCATCTGAGATGGACTGAATTGTTTTTGAAAATAATGGCTGAAGAGGAAAAGAACCATTGAGAAAGAAATCAACTCAAAGCTCAAACCCAGCAACTGTGATGGTGTGGGGGTGTATCAGTGCCCATAGCATAAGTATCTTACACATCTAAGGCACCATTTACTCTGAGAGGTACATACAGGTTTTGGAGCAATATGCCTCTCTTCAGACATTTTTTTTCAAGGACGTCCTTGCTCATTTCACCAGGACAATGCCAAGTTGCATTCAGAATGTATTACGACAGCATGGTTTCACAATAAATGAGTGCAGTTACCAGTGCTTTTTGCCACATTTGATCTGCAAATTACTACATTGTGTTTATATTAACATTTTCCCCAACATCCCAACTTTCTTGGAAAGGTTTGTATTAAAAAATTTAAAAGACTGAGAAAGTAGAGATACTTAAAAAAGACTGGGTGTCTGTATTCAGGAATACTTACAGTGTAGATGACCATGCTTTGGTTGACACCAAAATTGTCAACAGTGTCGTACGAGTACGACATGTTTTTGAACAGCCACTCTGACTGGGTCTTCATCATCTCAAGAGACCACTCACTGATGTCTTTAGAGGAACTGATCTGCTCAAACTTTAGGTGTTTATCTATCGTGTAGGACACAAATCAAACTGCAAGGTTACTTTGCCAATTAAAAATATACAGTAACATTTTTGTCTTTTTTTAAAAACAACAGGACTCACCAGAGTGTATGACAGACTTAAAGGAAAGGTTGCATTTCTGAGTGTCGAAGGGAAATTTGTTTGGTCTTATCCTGCAGCTGCTGACAACCACCATGTCATTCCTCAACCAGACTCTACCATCGTACAAAATGGCAAGATACGGGCTCTGAGCAGCCTTATCCTTCTCTGTCCTGCATGTGAACAAACAACAACATGACAATGGCGCTATGCACACCAAGCCAAGACAACACGAAAAGCAAGTTTATGGACAACTCTGTGAATGTCCGAGCGTAGCCCTGCCTGACTTGAACCATATAGGACATTACTGGAGAGAACGCCCACAGTACCCATCCAACCTGACTGAGCTTGAGAGGATTTTCAAAGAATGACGGAAGAAAATCCCCCACTCCAGGTGTGCAAAGCTTGTTGCTTCATATTCAAAAAGACTGGAGGCTGAAATTGCTGCCGAAGGTGCTTCAAGTACTTTGAGTTTTTTGCCATTTCAACCTTTATTTGCAGATTTCCCCCCATTTTTAATAATAGCTAATACGTGTTTGTAATTTGGTTAAAATGGATAAAAAGATGTTCAGTATCAGGCTTACTGGTGGTGATTTAATCATTAAAGTCCCTAAAACATACACGAGTTCCAGGCTAGCTGAAAATGCTGCCGCATGGGATTCAAAGGCATCAATAGCGTCAATGGGAAAACACAACAGCTAGCTTCAGGAGGAAAAGCAAGTAAAATGCAACAATTTATGGTTCAAAAGTTATTTAACTTTTTATAAACTGTGCCACTTCTTGTCTTGTATGACAGCCCCAGTCTGAAAGGTGTTTTAACGATCACATTCAGAGAAAAACTGTCACGCCTCCATTCTTTGAGGCTACAGCGGGTCCGTTTGTTGTTCTTCGCTGCTGCTGCAGTAAAAATGGAAGCCCAATCATACGGTGGCTGCGAAGAAGAATTTATTTCCGGTTTATAGTGCTAACAGTTAGCATGGCTAAACAAAGCAAACTATAAAGTTACATAGAACGGTATCAGATATGCATAAACTTGTGTACTCGCTGATACTGATACATGCATTTTAAGGAGTATCGGACGAAGTTCCAATACTGGTATCGCAATATCGGAACAACGCTACTTTTAACTCATTAGTGCCACTTTAATCCCACTTTTAACCCATTCTAACCACTTTTATCCCACTTTAAGCTGATTCTCACCACTTTAATCCCACTTTTAACCCATGATTGACCCTTTTTTGCAACTTCTACCCCATTTTGTTACTGTTTGCCACTTTTAATCATTCCATAACCATTGTTGTCCCTTTTGTGCCCTTTCGAACCCATTCTTGTCACTTTTTGCCACTATTAAGTCATTATTGCTACTATCTGCTACTGTAATCCCTTTTAGATTTTTTTTTACCACTTTAAATTCATTTTCACCTTTTACTGCCACTTTGTACCCATTCTTGCCACTTTTTTTTGGCACTTCTAACCCATTATTGTCACTTTTTGCCACTTTTGGCCCATTATGGCTCCTGTTTCGCCATGTTACACTCGTGATTGCCACTATCTTACAACTGTGATACCACTTTTTGCTACTTTTGACATTTTTTTTTTTACCGCTTTTTTCCACTTTTTACCCATTTAGCCACTATTTGCCACTTTTAACCTATTTTCAGCACTTAATAGTATCACCACTGCTAACCAGTTTTTGATCAATTCTTCCTATTTTTTTAAAGGAAAATTCTTTTGCTACTGCTGTTTAATTTTTTTCAACAGTTTTTACATAATTCTGCAATTATTTGATTATTTTTCCACTAAAGTTGTCACAGTGATCTTTATTTTCTGGCATCCTGACATCTGATATGACTTTCCTAATCATTCAGTTCAATTTGCCCATCAGCATTGTTAACATAACCTAAAAAAGGCAATTTTGTTTTAATTAAAGGGGTTTACATCTTGAAAAAGGCTCCATTGTACTACAGCATAAATATATTAATTCAATAATTGTTGCCTTGTTAAGAGTGGTTTTAATTCAGGTTAAAAATGGCATATAATACAATACCCATGATTTTCCTGACCTCCAGTCTGACTGGGCCTGAGAATACTTCCTGCTTTATCCCCCCTTATAGGTAGCCTTGATTTTGAGAGTGTGCAAACGTTCATACTTACATCTCTTCAATCGTCACATCTGGTGTCCACACTGCTTTAGTCGGAACATAAGTTTCTGTGATATTACAGAATTCATCAGGATCCCATGAAATATAATCATCAAACCAAGACTGGAAAAAAATCGCATAGAATTCTATTTGAGTCTGCCATCAGAGTAGGAGATGTATTAATCAAACAATTTTTCATCATTTTTGACTTACCATATCAACCCAAAAGTAACCAACAAACTGCTGTTCCTTCTCTTTCTGAGACAGAAGGCAAAAGATCCATGTTAATTTTGGTTTTGATTTTACATTGTGTTCCTAAAAGCCAACTAACGGAAGAAACTGCAACCAACAAAAACTGAAAAAATGACCTGGTTCACGATGACCCTAAATATCCAAAACAACCTGGAAAAAAATGCATATTTGTGGTGTTTTGTTGTATAACAATAAAAAGGAGAAACTGTCATATTAATAAAGCAGTTACATACCATATCCAGAATTGCATAGAGCATTACATCAAGGTAAATAACTGTGGTATTTCTAGAGTCTTTGAGAGGCTGCACCATGGTCGAAAGGTCTTTGTTTCTGGTCAAGTTCAGATGCTTTATAACATCTCGATAGCTGCATTGAGAAGACGCCCCATCTACAGTGAAAACATTAAGACATCAAGTTATCAAAGGCAATGCGGTGGTGTAGTGTGGCTTTTATGTCTTTGCACCAGTAGGCTTTGCAAAAATGTTCACCCTGACTCAAGGCCTTGTTTACACGACAACGTTCTTCTTCGTTGTCCGTTTTCAAATAGTTCCACGTTTAGATGGTAACGGTTTAGAAAAATTCTTTGTGCACACGAGATTGTGCACATGACTACACGTTCACTGTTTTTCATGTGTTTTTGATGTGTAACATTTTTATCATACACAGGTGCACGAGAGTAATTCATCACCAAATCCTCCTCCTCCTCATCACCATTGTTGTGCGGCAGCAAAATTTTACTGCACACATTAACACAAAATGCTTTGCCGGACCAGTTCTGTTATAACAAAGATATCTGCTAAGACTGTTTAATTGTCCACAGACAAATTTTTCTCCTATAGCCTTTCATTTTTCGTGGATTTTCTCAGAAAGTGCAGCGCTTCCTGCTTAAAGGGCAGCAGGAAAAAGATAGCCTCTTCAGAACGATATTTTTGTTTCCCCTTTATCTGCTTCTTGGAAGTGATTACTATCTTTTCAACCTTAACACGGAAGTTCAGTCCTGTCTCTTCCATGATGAAGGAGACAGGAGAGTCTATGGCTGAAGTTTCCATGTTAAAACTTTAAGAAAAAGATAAAGGCTAAATCATTTTCAAGAAGCAGATATATTTGAAAAAGAGGAAATAGGAATTTTCTGAAAATGCTTTTCTTTTTCTCGCTGTCTACGTTATAACAAGACTGATCTTGCTTTTTTTGTGTTTATATGAGCCGTGAAATTTCTCTGCTGTGCTATGATGACAGTGATTATCATGATGATTGATAAAAAGATGAATGGAATAATGTCCAAAATAAATAGCATCGACTTTATCTAACAAAACTGGAACTGATAGCCCTCAGAATGAGAATAATGTTTCCTCTTTTTGAATGTTTTCTGTCTGCACAGTTCTAAATCCTGCTGTCTGGGACTTGACAACCTGAATCACAGGTAACTACACCAGATGACCTGGGTAGAGCTGCCACGGCTCGGTTCAGACTGCTGTGACACTCGCGCTTGACAACCGACTGCAGCCATAGTGTGCATGTGCATTTTCAGAAAGTGTCGTTTTTTTCCCTGTTTACACTGAGATGGAGACGGGGCATTTTGAAAATCTTTCACTCTGGAGCCAGAGTGTTACAAATTGTTCCGTTTTCAGACATCTGAACGTCATTCTCATGTAAACGAACAGCCAAAACGTGACTAAAGTTTTGCATTTTCACCTAAAACACGTTGTGTAAAAAGGGCCTTATTAGCCTTTGGAGGTCATTGGTCAAAGATCATGAGGCTCCTGCCCATACCTTACTTATGAATGCAATATCATAAAAATGTGAGGAGGGATCCTTGTCACACTTTGCGCGTTTCCTCTCCTTATAGAATAAACTGATCAGATATTGGTAGTAAAAGTTTAGAAACTTACATAGTCTTTCAATATTTATCTCTGATGTATGTACTATATATGTACTAAGGTAATACCATGTTGCTTAAATACTTTGAGCCTTGTTTTTTATACCATACATTATTATTCAATGCTGCTATTTGAAATAATGTGGAGGATTAAAAACTAAAGTGACTGGTAGATTGAGCCAGCTAAATGCAAAAGTTCATTCCAACTCTGATCTATAATTGGCATTTTGCTGTGACATTCTTGCAGTTCCAGTAATATTTAGATAAACCAACCAGCCAGTGGAGTGATCAAGAAAAAAAACTCTAACAAACTTTGCCCAGTACACCAGCATGCATCATAACTTACTATGCTAGCTTACCTGTAAAGAGGAGAAGAAAGCATAAACCCACAAGCATCATTTCTGTGGAAGCTCTGCTCGGTAAGTTAGCATCCTTTTCACTCTGTGTTACTCAAGAGTTTGTCTCTGTATGAATGACTGCCTTGTACACAAGAGGGAAGGGCAAATAAAAAGACCAATCCAGTCAATCTCATTGTTTGAATGAGAGGCACTAATTCACCAGAGCACTAACACAACTTTCAGCAATTATTGATCTGTGGGCAGATCAATTTTCTTAAGCCAGAGTAGTTTACTGAGCATTTCTACTTTTGTGGCTTTAAATTTCTCCTAATGAAGGAGTTGAATGTAGGAGCAGCATCCAAAAGGCCTTCTATTCTCGGATTAAAGCTTTCAGAGAAGCTGCTTGTGCTCTCATCTATGAATCAGAGATTCAGGCACTCAAAAGAAGTTATTCTAAAAATCTCATGGCTCAAACTTCTGACAAAATTATGACAGAACAGGGAGGAGGAATCTCAAGAGGTTGTATAATATTGGGTGTGGCAAATGTTCTTCCTTTGTCTTTGAGCCTGCTTTGCACATTCTCCCACTGCACTTAAGTTTGTTTTTGTTGTATGATCCCCCAGGAATGCAGAACTATTAAGGTTCATTCTTACCCACGAAAGACCTTGTCCGAAGCTGAAGAAGTTCCTTATTCCTCATGGATGTATAAACTGATAAAATCATCCATGCATCCACCCATCTACTCCTCTGTTCTGCTTTGCAGTAAATGGTGAAATGGCTCCTGGATCCAAGATTATAGTAGGACAAGTCTGTGGCTGATCTCAGCCTCAAAGTGAACGGATCGATGGATAATGCTACTGTAACAGACTGTCCTGTGTTTGATTTAGACAATCACCATTTTGTATTATGTCCCTGGGGAGTTACCGTAGATGTGCCGTAAAGCGGGGCTTGGTGTATTGGCGCTGTTCTGCTGTTTTGTTTTGACTCATTAAAAAAGTGGAAGCTGTGGCTGATGTTCACTCCGGCTCCTGGCGTTTATTATTTTATTATCAGTCAGTATAAATTTAGACGAACCCAGAACGCTCGGCTACACTACCAAGGTAGCTGAACTGCTTTACATCTTGCACGCTCTCACCATTCACACAGATCTGACAGCAGCATCCAAGTCTACCCCAAATGCTTGGATCTCTGTTAGGCATTCCCAATGCTTCAGCCTCCTCACTCAGAAGGTTAAGAGCCCCTGTAAGGACATCCATGCAAGGATCACAGCATCATTCGTAAAGTCCAGATCAGTGATCAGTGATCTGAACATTGCCAGATGACACTCCACAGTTTACCCGCCCCATTATCCAGTCCATACAGGCACTAAAGAGTGTAGAGGCTAAGACTCACCCCTGCCTCACCCCAGAGTCAACTGGGAATTCAGAGGGGGGGCCACCACACTTCACAGCACTCTGTACCAACACACAGGGCGGACATCAGCTGGATGAATGCAGGATGCTACAGAGCTCTAGAATCTTCCATAGGGCATCTCAAACACCTTCTGGAAGTCAACATAGGCTACCTTGAGTGGCCTTGAGCAACATCTGGCTCTCCAAGGCAACTGATATCCAATCTGATTCGACCAGAGTCAGCCTTTCTGGGGCACCTTAGCCAGAATTTCAGGGTCGTGACTAGAAGCTGATAGTGCCCAGGAAATGGTGGTACTAAAGAACTGGCACTCCTGAAAACCCTGTATATGTGTAGTATATGGTCAATCTCTGTCTTTGTGATGCCATCATTAGAATACCAAGTCCAGTGTTCCAAATCAGGTCCCTGGAACAGTGGTCCAGCAGTCCTCAAGCTCCACCTGAGGACCAACACATGCCTGATAGCCCCCTTCCAGTGCCAGTGGCAGCATTGAAGTGACCAAGAATAACAAAGACATCTTCCCAATCCACCACCAAGTTGAGTCTGCCAGCACCACCCCCTCAGGGTATCCATCAGCGGCCAGAGCAGTAGTAGGTGCATCCACCCACACTAGTCCTCCCAGTACCAGGGCGCCTCACCTCAGACAAGGCAGCAAGCCAAGCCAGCACCCTTAACAGTGCAGGTATGTGAGAGTCCTCCTGACGAGAGGTCAGGATCCAGGTGCCGACCCAAATGACTGCCTCAAGTTAAGCAAAAACAGATGACAACTGATTGACAACACCTCAGCAACACCGGCAACATTCAACCTATCTAAACAACCTTTGTTGTGCAAAGATTTTCTCCTCATTTGGCTGCAAGGGTCTCAAGGGCTTTGCCCTGCTGCCTTTATATGACCTGCAGCTCATCAAACAGCTGCAGCATCAGGAGTAGTACCCCTGCGTGGATCTTCATTCATAGGTGTTTACATGTAATGTAGTTTAAGGTTGTGGGGAGCTCGAGGTTTTAGACACAAGGGATGCTGACTTCCTTTCAGCTGTGTTAGCAGCTGCTGTAACCATTAGTCACATTTTGGTATTTTTTAACCTTTATAGTTTGAGTCCGGCTTTTGTTGAGGAGTTTGAGTTTAGACAGGTTGTTTCCTTTGCAAACCTCTGGTCAATAATCAAAGTTTTATCAGCTTACATGTAAGAGAAGCATGAAAATGGACATGATTGTTCTGTTAAAGTATTCCAGCTGAAAGGACCATTCCCATCCTGCTTCACTGTTTAGTAATGGAAGAAATTTAATCTGGCTGTCATGAAAATTGCACTTATGAGGAAGAACTTCCAGGAATTCCCATCCCCATTAGCAATTTCTGGCTTGTGGGGAAATCATATTTTCTAATATGGCCAATAAAAGCTAATTTACTTATCAACTTAGCATTTCTCATGTCAAGTCAAACACAGGGCGACATAATATGCTTTATTTTCAATCTGTTTGTGTACAGTGCCCGCTCATAGTATCTCTATACAAATAGTTGGTGCTGACTTTCTAATTATTTTCAATGTAGCTCATTCACCACTTCATAGCATTTAACTTTACAGTTATATCCAATTAGAACTTTTAGATTTTCTGCTCTGAAAAAACTAAATCAACTTATAAAGTGTGCATTCTTACGTTGTATATGGATTATTGCCATGCATGTCACATGACAAAGGTACACAAAGCTACAACTTGATGGCAAACTCAAATGTTATGCAAATGAAGTCCAAGTCAGAATCAATTATTCCTCTGTAGAATTCCAGCAGTAAAACATGTAGAACAAAAACACACTGGCTGTGATGATGTAGAAAATAAAGAAAACTTTGTTGATTGTTTTGGTCATTCTGCTCCAGTAGCTGGGTTTCTCCTCTTCCTTCATGCTGCCGAGCAGCAGAGCCAACGATTTCAACACCTCCTTTTCAAATTCATAAGACTCCTCCTTCAGCTGGCTGCTGCTTGCCTGGAAGAAAGTAAAATCACATTAAGTTTAAACTCATCATTATTCTCTCACACCTGCAGGTTAGAGCTTCTCATCAACTTCGCTTGACTGTGCACCACAGGTTGCAAGGTTTTTAAGACAGTAAGTCCAGGCGAGACCAAAAGGGTTAAGAAATAGCTAAGGGCACAGAAGGTTAAATTGCCCCTCTATTACTGCCTGTGGCAGTTAGCAATGTCACTTGTGGATTAACTGGTGTCTGTAATGCACCACAATTTGAATAATCCTACTCCTCATTTACATAAATGTAAATGGCATAGGGTGCAGTTTGTGTGCAGTTAGCAATAGAATTCCCCTTTGCACATGATCTGTGAAAAAAAAATATACCAAAAGCTGCGCTATTCTTTACAATACGATACAATAACTTTATTTATCCCCGCAGGGAAAATCAATTGTCTGGAGTCTCTCTTATCTGTTTACGGTAGAATTATAAAGTCTAATTGCTGATGGAATGAAAGATTTTCTAAATCTTTCTGTCCTGCAGCGCAGGGATAGGAGCCGTCCACCACCGTTGTTTCTTTGGTCATTTAGGGTCATTTAGGGCAGTGGTTCTAAACTGGTCTAGCCTCAGGATGTGCCAACACCTCCTGAACATACAATTGTAGCACAAATATCTAAAAAAAGGTAAAAAATACTGAAGTTTGTATCATATTTGGAACAAAATGTGACTAAACAAAGAGAAGGGACAAGCATATCATTCTAAAAACCCTTAAATGATATGCATGCATAAGTCCCATGATAAGGTGTAAATTTCGATTGTTTTCTAGAAACCAAAATTTTTAGAAACTCAAACATAAAAGTGAGAAAACCAGTTATGTTTTCCTAAGAAAATGAGTTAAACGGGTTTAGATCGAAAGAAAATGTCTAAAATGTACTTGTTCTCACGGAAAAACAGAAAAAAATAAATGCCTTTTGGCTTTGGCCTCCTATACATCATGGACTTGTACCTAAAGTTTTTTCCACAAGTGCCTTAAAACAGCTCTGTAAAATATTTCTGAGGCTAAAACACAAATGCACTGTAAGAGATAGTGTTATGCCTAAGATATGAAGGTTTAGGTCAGCTCAGTGAACTGATGTATAATTGAGAGATAAGGCATTTAACACGCAAGTGTTGCAAGCTTACAAGACAACACATTGTATTTTCCATATATAGTCAATATTTTCCTCTGCTAAGGTTAGAGTTACAAGTGAGTGGCTCTTATTTGTATACATTGAGGAGAACAGCTAAGGTTAGCATTAGTAAGGCCAGGCCACGGCGGACTGGGAAGTGTCGTAATTCACAGGACTCCTCCTTGTCAGGAGGTGGTGCAGGATCCTCCCCTCAGTGTTAAAGGCAGAGACTTCTCTGTGCTCTGGAGCTTTCTTCTGTGGAAGCTCACTTTTTTCCAGATCTACCCAGCGCAACGGTGAAGACACACAGATGGGTGATTTTTGTGACATTTTGTAACTTCTTTAACATACTTTGGGTCAATGACCATTTAAGCTGAACTAATCCTCTCTTTGTCCTTCTGCCAATAAAAAAACAGCTGTAAATTCTGACAGCTCTGCGCCCCACTTTTGGGTCCCAACCCAGCAGTTGAGAATCACTGTTTTAGTGGATCTGCCCTTAAATGTAGCACTTTTCATATCTACTGAGTACATTAAGCTTATGAGCAAAAATGTTAGACTGAAATACTGACCTCTTTTGCAACCTGCAACAGTTCGGATGATGTTTGTCCTGAAGACATGCCGCAGGCAGGCACACAGGATTTCAGTTTCACATCTGCAAAGATTTATTAGACAATTTAGCACATATTCAAAATCATATCACAGACTTTATAGTAAACTGTTTCTTTTAGAGCGTCTGCTGGTAAAAAATGTCAAATTGGTCTACAGAGTATGGTTTACGTTAGCAGCGTGTAAACGTCCACATTACTGTTCTGCATGTGGTGACACATCTGAAGTATACTTTTATCTCAATTCTGAAGACCAGTACACTGCCAAACCATGCTGCTTCCACATGTTGTCTGTTCAGTGAGCTGGTCTTCATCTCAATAGTAAAAGGGGGCTTCAGCCAGTCTATTTTGGTACAGCTCACTCAAGTGATGGGTATAATGAAGCCCATGCCAAGTGCATTTTCCACCCAGAGTGCTGAAAACTGAAGACTATAATGGCTTTGTAATGTAAACGAGAGCTGTCATTGCTTATAGCGCCGACTGTGGACACAGGTGCTTAATCCTCACATCCCTAAGCTAGACAAACCCTTAAAATATATTTGAGGTATGTTTCTGATCAGTGGTTACCAACCCTCTTTCAAAAAGGCTCCAAAGGACCTGCACAAACCCCCCCCCCCCCCCAAATTACTGTTAAAAATGATCTAAATGTTGAGTTTTATTGATAATAACCCAACAGAAAAGGCCTACTTGCTCCAATGATCACTAGCAAAAGACCTGTTGGTCAGAATGGGTCTTGTATTTATGCTGGCTAATAAACGTGTGCAAATATAATTTTGACGACCTCAGTGGGGACAATGCTTTACAAGCCCTCCCAGGAAGGCCTTATACTCAGGTTGGGAACCAATGCTTTACTGTCCACTAGAGAGTATTTCAATGGGACCCTTTATTGTTTAACTCACAAAAAATATTTTCAAGCGTACCTATTAGCTGTTTTGAATCTCACCTCTTAAACAGTAATGGAATTTGCCTTTACATGGTTTGTCCTCACAGTCCTCACTCAGACTTTGGTCCTTACCTGACCTGCCCTCTTGGGATGCAGAAACCTTCTCCATCAGGTACATCACCAAAATCGTCTCCAGGAGGCTCAGCATCATCAAACCAAATACCCCAACACAGTAGATCGCTAAGAGAGGAGAAAGCAGCATTAAAGTGAACAACTACAAACTGAGTCAGTATCTTCTTTGCATGAAGAGTGGTTGAACACTGAAGAATCAAACCTATGAGTGGGATCCTGTCTGAAGAGGACGGCAGGATTTCATTCAGAAGGAGCTGCATCACTGTGACAGCAAGCAGCACAGTGACCTTGAAGCTGAGCTTCTCTCCTCCACTGTCTGAGATCAGGAAGGAGGCCAAGTCCAGACACAAGAACAACAGGACAGGCAGTATGAAGTTGACAATGTAGAGGACAGAGCGTCTCTTCATCGTGATCTGTGAAGTCATTCATTCAACAAAGGTAAAGTAAAGCAACCGCACACACTTACAGGTGTGTTTGTCATGCAAAGGCTGCTAAAACAACATCATCAACAAAATAAAACAAGGGAAATCCTACATTAGTGAGTCACTTAAGGAATTCCACTGTCAGCAATCAGTGTCTTCAGTCTCCATATGTTTACCGAAAGGCAAGCGACCTCGTCCACTAGAGTAATGCGCCGCGGCGCACAAGCCCTGATCAGCAGGAAGAGATCATGGGAGAACTGCGAGTTCACACAGGAATAGCATGTCAACAACGGACTATTTCACCTTTTGGGGTTCATTTATTATCCTTTCCAGTATAAGTCCATGATATTATTGCTTCCCACAATGAGTGAGTACATTAGGAAGTTAAAAGGTTAATGTTTGCTTAAAGGATCTGTGGTTGTATGCAAAATTCGTTGGCTAAATATCCCCAAAAGTGAACTTTTCCTCGTCAATGGCGCCATTGTAGCTCTGTGACCCACTGACCTCTCGGTGACCCTTTGCTCTGGCTGCAGGATGAGATATAGTGTTGATATAGTGATGATTTACGATCGGGAGTCTGTGCATTGTGTTTTATTTTGAAAGAACCAGATGTTCTATGCTTGTGACTTCCATGGTTGGTGCTTTCTGAACGACAGTGAATTTACGAGGTTTGGCAGTGGCCAGCGCTGAAATAGACCTGCAGCGTATCTGAAACGAAGCGGAGCGAAGTGCCGCTCCAGACATGCGCCGCTGCTGGTCTAGATCGCCATGGAAATGCTCTGATAGACTAGAGAGGGAGCGAAGTGCTACACAGTACGATTCGCCCGCGTTCCACGGCGCACGCTGTTCATGGAAATTGGGGGTTAGGTGGCACAACACAGAGGCTGTCCTTACTTTTTGGGATGTAGCAGCCTTAAAATTCAGGCTGTGTGAATATACAGGTGCATTCCCAGAAATCTAAATTTCTTGATTTTTTTTCCTGTGACTTAATTCATAAAGTTAAATGTACATTTATTCTATATCTATCTCATACAAAGTCAAACATTTTAAATCTTTTCAGTTCAAATGTTGATGATCATGACGTATAGCTCACAAAAAAACCCATCTTGGATTCTGTGCCTCTCTGATCTTCCTCCAGACTTTTGGACCTTGATTTCCAAGTTAAATTCAAAATTTAGTTTCATTTTACAAACAGGACTTTGGACCACTGAGCAGCTGTCCAGTCCTTTTTCTCCTGAGCCTCGGTGAGAAGTTTATGAAACCTGTGGCTCAGGATTGGCTTCACACCTGAAACACTTGAAACCCATTTCCTGGACACGTCTGAGTGTGATCCATTGACTACAGCCTCAGTCCACTCCTTGCGAATCTCCCATAAGTTTTTCAAGCTGCTTTTCTGAAGGCTGAGCTTATCTCTGATGCTTGTGCATATTTCCTTACCACACTTTTTCCTTCCAGTCAACTTCCCATGAATATGCTTTAATACAGCCTCTGAGAACAGCCTTTCAGCAGTGACCCTCTGTGGCTTACCCTCTTTTTGGAGTGTGTCAGTCATTGTCTTCTGGGCAAGAGTCAAGTCAGCAGTCTTCCACATGGTTGGGGTTGTGTTGACTGAACCAGAGTACTGTCAACTGTAGGGGTGTAACAGAAATCTTGGTTTGGTATGTTCCTCGGTTTTGAAGTCACGGTTCGATATGGTTATTGAAGCAGATATATATATATATATACACAGTATATATTTTTAAATTAAATTGTATCAAAATAAATAGGCTGAATAAATGACATTTAAATTATTAATAATGCAGCGACTTCCTTCCAAAGGTTCTTCAATGATTAAAGATATTAATAAATAAATAAATAAATACTTTTTTGAATGACTAGGGTTTTTAATTGATGTATTGACATATTTATACCCATTCTTTAAACGCCAGAAATTCCCAGCCCACTTGAATGCATCATCATACAACCATGCGTTAGCTTGTTAAGTATGCAAGTTAGTGTCTACCCTGCTGACTTCAACACAGACTTCAGCACTGGATTATTTTATTAACCAATGAGACCTACTACAAAGTTTGGGAGGACATTTCACAGCCCATCTTGGCGGAGAAAGAGGTTAGAGCTGTGTGAAGTCTGAGGATAACTTTACTTTTGACGCAGCTGCAGACATGAAGGAGTCTCCTCCTCTTCTCCTCCAAGGCAGTTGAAGGTAGAATTAATTTGATTCACAGAGCCAGAGCACCGCCGTTATAATAAAAACGATCTTAAAGAATAGGGAATTCATAACCGGCTGGTGAGACTTTGTTGTTCCTCCTCGTTACAGTGACGTTCTTGTTTGAGTGGAGGTTTTTCAAATGCTTTGATTGATCTGCTGGACGATGTGCTGTCAGTGACACAACTGCTGAATAATGTCAGCGCTACTGTTGTTGTCTTTGTCCACTCTTGTATTTTACTGGGAAACAAAGTGTTCCTAAACAGGACACTTTTGTCTGGGAATATTCAGGCCGTTGCTGTCGTTTACTGTGATTGTGTGGTTGCCAAGACAGCGTGACAGTGAGTTGAGTTCTGGTTTTCTGTCTTTATATGTGAGCTTCGCTCTACATGCATTCGTTCAGTACATGTCTGTACCGTACCAAAAGGCCCGTGCTGAATCGGTACGGTACGAATACATGTACCTTTACCAGCCTCGTCAAGTGTACATCTCTATGTATTCAGGGATACTTACACTGTAGATGATCATGCTTTGGTTGACACCAAAATTGTCAACAGTTTTGTACGAGTACGTCATGTCCTCGAAAATCCACTCTGACTGGGTCTGCATCATCTCAAAAGACCACTCTCTGATGTTTTCAGAGGAACTGAGCGGCTTAAGCTTTAAGTGCTCGTCTGTGGTGCAGGATACAGAACAAGCTGCGGTTACTTTGCTAGTAAAAGATGAGTATCATATTTGTCCTCTTTTAAAACAACAGGATAAGGACTCACCAGACTGTATGACAGACTTCAAGGAGAGTTTGCATTTCTGAGTGTCGAAGGGAAATTTGTAAACCTTCATCTTGCAACTGCTGACAACCACCATGTCGTTCCTCCATCTGACCCGGCCATCGTACAAAATGGCAAGATATGGACTCTGAGCAGCTTTGTCCTTCTCTGTCCTGAATATGAACAAACGAGAAAATTTTGAGCACATTGAGAAAGTTTCGTACGTGCACAGAGAAAAATCAGAGAGCAGTAGTTACACAAACAAGTTAAAGCAGCCTGAATGAGAGGAGAATAATTTTTGCAGGAGTGCAGGAAATGCAAAGCAGATGGATATGCCCATTTCCTTGTTTCTCACTGCCGAATCCATCTTGCAAAGCTCCCGTAGGAACTGTTTGGGCCCGGTTAGAAAATGACAGGACCAATCAGCGTCAAAGAGCAGTACTCTCAGGCGCGGAGGAGTCGTGACGTAAGCAAGCAGCAACAAGAGGCTGGTGCAATTATGGCAGAAGAGATTAGCGTGGATGCTTTTAAGTGCCAGTTTTATCAGAACTTGACAACATTTTTTTGTTAAAAGAAGAACAAAGAACATCATTGAGTTGTTTTCTTTTCAAAAATGACAAAATCATGTTCTGACATGTCTACAGTTGCCATAATTCACATTATGCAACTCTAAAGGAGTTTACTCCTTTGGTAGGGGCGCAGCTCGCTGGTGGTTACGTCACGTGTTTTGTTGCTCTGATTGGCCCATATATGGAGCTATTATTGTTGCAAAAGTATTTGCAAATGAGTACAAAGATGCACACAAATCCACAAATGCGTGTACAGATCTGCAAATCCATGTAAAGATCTGCAAATGTGTGCAAAGTTTTGCAAATTTGTACAAAGATCCACAAATGCACGCACTAATCTGCAAATATGTAG